>NC_080561.1:24153563-25613563 GCF_030253575.1 Rhododendron vialii
ACAGCATCTCCAAATCCACGTGGGAGAGAGTGTGAATATGGAGGAAAAATTATCCTATGTTTCTGAAGCATCGACACGTGTTTCAAACTCATTCTCCATCACACATCTCTTTCAAGACATAGAATGAGAACAATGCTAGGGTGAATGGAACACAAGACCAGAAAAAAATTAAACTCTCTTTATCGACTAGGGTTGTATCCGTTCGCCATATAGGGCCGAAAAAAACACCAATGTGATTTTTTATTGGTCTTATGTATCGAACGGGCACAACCCTAATATGCTTTCCATATATTAGTCCGTTTCAAATGAGGTGATCCTCATTTTAGTTAAATACAGACCTTCCTATTTCTCCCCTTTCCCGATTGAGTTTTGATAATCCGAGCCGCTCAATGTGAGTATCCGCTAGAAATTAACAAAAAGAATGACTGTGAATGACTTCATCCGAATAGTTTTTTATTAAATAGATCAATAAAAAACTGCTCAAATCAAGCATTTTTTGGTCATTTTTTTTCCGATTTCTCGTGCATACATTTAAAATCACGTTCTGAACACATTGAGTGGCTCGGATTATCAAAATTTGATCTGAAAAGGGAAGTCCACATTTTAAGAGGTTCTCATTTGACACTTTCCCTATATATATATATATATATATATATATATATATATATATATATACGGGGCGGTTCCGGAAACCTTTTAAAAAACCCCTAAAAAAACATTCCATCTCAGCCCTTCATTTCAAGGGCTGAGATTAAATCCCTCATTCCTCCCCTAAAACTAAAAACACGCTACCCCTTCTTCTCCTCCTCTCTCGCGTCTGAGAAACGACGCACCAGCAGCCCCCCACCTCTCCACCTCCCTCCACTCCGACCGACGAGCACAGCCGCTGACGACCCACCACCACGCGACGAAGACCCTCTCCATCTGCTCGAGGTAATGCTCTCCCTCCCCCTCTCTCGAAGAAATGGAAAGGAAGGTCGAAGCAGGGTCAAATCGCGAAAATCGAATCGCACCACCGAAGCTCTATTGCCAAGGTCTCTCCTCCTCCTCCTCCTCCTCCTCCTTCTCTCTCTCTCTCTCTTCGTCGATGAGCCCTAGATTCTCCATCTTAGGGTTCCAAAATTTGGGAACCCCCAAAAATTAGGGTCTGTCATACACTACGAAATTGGAGATTTTTTTGGGTCCGTTCGATTGGCTAAATTAGATGAGTTGATTGCACAAGAAAGCTGGATAACGAGCAACGTTGTAAAAATCATTTAATTGTACAAGAAAGCTGGATAATGAGAAACATAACAATGGACAATTTGCACATCTTTCTTTGCAGCCATCTGTTTTGGTGTGATGAAGGTGTTTTGCTTGGCTTTGTTTTTTTTTTTTTTTTTCACTCGTTTGTTAATTAAATTTTCTATTGCAGAGGGTATATGGATGAGCTGAGAAAAACTCATTATTGAGAATTTAGGCATGCTTGTACTTGGTCAATAAATTTCAGCAATACTCTTCTCCTATGTTGGTTGTATGTTAAGTTTTTTTGGCTTGGAATTTGTAGAGAGACTGGGAGATGATATAGAATCCCTTGGAATATGATATAGACCCCCTCGGAAAATGCAGAGAGGCTGGGAGATGTATAGAATGTAGCCTATGCTTGTTTTGGCTGGGATGGTGATTATGATAAGAAAATGAAGAAAGATATACTGATACATACAAAAAATATGTATATGGGTGTCTTTGAGGATTACCCGATATGCCTTCACAACAATACAACATACCTATCCCTCAAGCCTTCAAAGGGATGCCAACAACCTAGCTGGGTAACCAACTCTTCTCTTAAAACTCACTCTTCTTTTTCCAAGTTTTGTACTTTTCCTTGTCTCAGGCCAGTGTTTTTGTGTTAGTCTTCTCGCAATAGCTGAGGAGACTTTGGTAGAGTTCCTTTCTAAGGCTATTGGAACTGCTGTCGATTGGGTTCAGATGATTGGGATGAAGGCATGATATTAATCTCTTCTTCTGGGCATATCACTTTTTAGTCTTATTTATTTTGCTTAAGCTTCAAAACTCACTAGTCATTTTTGACTTCATTGTAGGCTGGTCCGGATTCTATTGGCATCGTTGCTGTTTCCCGCAACTATTAAATCCTCATCTGTTTGTGTGCCTATCTCTCTGGTTGATTTGCTGGATTGGTTTGCCCAAAATGTCAAAGGCGAGAGCTTCAAGTGCAGAATTATGAAATGTTCATTGGGAGCTGCAGTGTATCCCATCTGGAGGGAGAGAAACTTACAAGTGTTCTAACAGAAAACGATGGCTAGTGATGAAGTTGCTCGGAATGCTGTTAACTCCATGAGGGACTTTCTCAGTTCCATGAGAAGAGTAAAGTTATCCATGGAGAATAAAAGATTGTGTGCTGAATGAGGACTTGTTGATCAATACATTCTTAAGTAAGGAGTAGGTTTTTTTTGCTTTCTAGTAGCCTCCTTTGTGTGGAGTGCCGTTGGTAGTGTCCATGTATAGGTTTGTTTTTTTTTATGTTGTTGCTTTTTCCTTGTAATTCTCCTTAGAAGGTGTATAGCTATATCGTCAGGATAGTATCCTTGACCTTATTTTCGATTTATGGTTTTTGTGATACCATTTGGTCACCTGTAATAAAATGGAGATGTAATTGATTTGGTTTTTCTTGTCAATGGATAGCTTGGTAATTGATTTTGGCCATAAATGTGACTTGCGAATGTTGATTTAGAATGAGAAATGCCTAGCGTGGGCTTGTGCGTAGCTTGATGTGGTTCCTATTGTTGTACTGATTGAGACGCTAGACGTCGGGCTAGGACCAAAAATAGGGGAGACTTTGCCAATTTTTTTTCGAAACCTAACTTTTTGAATGGACACGATACAGACACGGGCACTCCAAAAACTAAATTTTAGCACTCCAAAACCAAGTTTGAGATCCCAATATTACATGTCAATACAATGTTACATGTCAATACCAAGTGTAACGATTCAATCTTTCTTACATTCAAGTCCATACCAAAAATATATCCATAAACAAAACTTTCATTTAACTTAAAATCTTGTCCATCCCATTACATTCAATTCCATTCCATCCCAAAAATATATCCATAAACGAAACTTTCATTTAACCTAAAAACTTGTCCATCCCATTACATTCAATTCCAAACCGAAAGCACAATAACTACATTACATTACTAAATAAAGCCAACATGCCAAAATACTCCAAGATCATTCGGAGCAATCGGAGTCTTCTACTTGGTCACTATCTGAGCCTTCCTCTTCCTCTTCCTCTTCCTCTTCCTCTTCCAAGTCTATTGAATAAAATTGACAATTAAAAAAAAATAAGATTAGTAAATAAGAACATCTACGTCAATAAAAAAAATAGAATTAGTAATTGAGTAACCTTTGTTAGTTTTACGCATTGGATTCGAAGGACAAGTTCTCTTGTCATGTCCAAATTGAAAGCACATGTGACACTTTCTTTTCTTCTTATTTAATGACATCTCAATACTGCTTTTCAATCTTTCGGACTGTGTAGTAGCGGGTTTGCCCCTGACATCCTTTTTCCTACCCTTGCAAATTGAGATGTTCGGATCCAAAAGCAACATTTGAGACGGCGATGGCTCGGTAGATTTCTCGATATCTTTTTCAGCACAAATTTCAATTGGAGACACCTTAGAAACTTCTTGGATCTTCTTGAATAAATCATTCATACCTTTAATAAAAATTTTGTATGCCTCATTTGATGGGGCGGCCAAACAAGCCAATTTTGTAGCTTCTTGACACATATGACTAAGTCTTAATGCCTCAGATGCTTCTTTGCCGTCGTCATGCACCAATCCTTGAAAATCAATTATCCTAAATTTGTTGGCCTTTTGCCTCCATCGTGGAAGAATAAAATGTTCCGGTATTTCATCAATGTCTAATCGAACGAACACTTTCAAAATGTGCGCACACAATATCCCAACAAACTCAAATTGTTGGCATTCACACCTACCCTCATAGGTTTGTGAATCCAATGTCACCTCGAACTTTTCAAGCTCATCATCTTTTGACTTCACTACGAAAGATTGAAAACCATCGCCATTTATCACATTTTCAACTTTGTAGTGAAAGACTTTACTCCATTCATCCTTGAACTTGTTAAAGACGTTTCTAGTATATATTTTCCCCGCATGCTTCAACAAAAATTCATGGTCATTAACAATCCGAAACTTATGTTCAGACTCAAAATCTTCATCATTTTCCCTTTTCACAATCCTACTCAAGGCTTTCTCATACTTCACCACAAATTCTTTGAGATTTGACGTGTGAGTTACAAAACCATCAAAAAATGAGTTGATGCCCTCACTACGTCCGGTCGTATTCATACCAGCGAAGAATGTACCACGATTATAAACGGGTACCCATGATTCTCGAATATCAAACAACCCTTGAAGCCATTGGTTGCTTTCTAACTCATTTTCCTTCATCAATAACATCCATCTCTTTTCAAAATCCTCTTTCTTGTATGTCCTCCTAATACATTCTTTCATATCCTTCTTGAATTTCGATTTCTTATAGTACACTTGTGACAACTTTTCCACAAATTTCTTCTTAATATGCCAAAGACATAAACGATGACGGGTGTTGGGAAAGACCTTGGCAATAGCTCCTTTCATTCCCAAGTCTTGGTCAGTGATGATAGAAGTTGGAGGTCGTCCTCCCATAGCGTCAAGCCATGTTTTAAACAACCATTCAAACGTCGTCTCTGTCTCGTCTTGTAAAAGTGCACATCCATACTGTATTGACTGCATGTGATGGTTTACTCCCGTAAATGGTGCGAAAGGCATATCATACTTATTTGTTCGATATGTTGTGTCAAATGTGACCACATCTCCAAAATAATGATATGCCATGCGAGATCGAGAATCCACCCAAAAAAAATTAACTGCCCTCCCACTTTCATCACATTGAATCGCATAAAAAAATTGTGGATTCTGCGCTTGTTTGTCCTTAAAGTAGTCAAGAACTGATTGTGCATCACCGCAATCTAGGTCTCTATGCCTCACATTCCTCAAGTGATTGTAGCAATCCCTATTATCAAAGCCAATGTACTCACCACCAAAAATTGAAGGAACTTTTGAAACATCTATATTTTCTCTATGAAATGTCTCAGTCAAATTCTTAATTGCTTTCGGCATGTTTCGATTTGACTTCATTTTCATCCTCTTACTTGGAGTCACCAGTGGGTGGTTGTGATTTTCATCAAAACCTGTTACTTTCCATTTGCAATTCCATTTGTCATGAATAATCCGCAAATAAGCCTTGCATCCACATTTAACCGTTGAACAATTTCTATCTCTTTTCTTTGATATCACCTTCTCCTCTTCATCTACCGCATCCACATTTAACGGTTGAACACCCTCCTGCTGCTTTTTTGCAGCATAATTTCCTTCTTTTGTGCAAACAAATCGCACCCTAGTGACTTCATTCAACCTATTTCGTCCTTTGTCTGAACCTCGAGTACGAATCCAAAACCCATTTTCTTGACCATAACGTTCATAGTAATTCCGTGCTTCTTCAATTGTCTCAAAATACATTCCAATTGTCGGTGTTTTAAACTCTTCCTCATTGTTATCTAGAGTCTCCGTATCCCTAACTTCAACATCATCTAAAGCCTCTAACTCCATTGTTCACCTTTCAATTGCCTGCAAAGAGGAAAGTAGTATCCATTACAAAAATACACATACATATCATACCCGTACGTGTAGTCACAGAATAAAGCACCGCTGGTAATGAAGAAGTAATGCAAGGATTTGGCGACTTAAATAAATAAAAGCCAAATACGAGTGAAGGAAAACAATAGGACCAAACATGTTAATACCAAGTCCGAAGACCAGATTTTTTTATCAACAGTATGCACGAAATTACTACTATTATATAGGAATACAGTCAATGTTGATACTCTCTAAACACCAATCCAGAGACAATTAAACAGCAACCCATACTGGAAAAATCTATATTTGTAGAACCAAATTTGATTTACTTGGAATGGTTCAGTGAACATTAGGTAACCTCTTGGTAATGGCGACTTATTCTGATGTTGTGATTATGGTATGGTTCAGTGAACATTAGGTAAGATTGTTCCATTCAAACCGAGCCAAAATCTAAACAAGTTCAACACTCGAGCGATCCCCAAAATTTTCAGGGGCCGCAACTTTAGGACCCACAGGCACATGAACTTCGAAGAACCACATGAAAATGAATTTGCTATAGAAAGTTCAATTCCCATTTTCCACGTAATTTACTCTGTTCACAAAAACCAAAAAATCGTTTTGCGAAAACCCAAATCAAAAGGCAGAATTTATCTTTTGTATTATAGAAGCACATTAAAAAAAAACGACTGTATAAAATAAGACCACCAAATTTCAAGCTATTCCTCTTGTTCTTTTACAAAAGAAACTCGTGTGTGGAAATCACCCCTTACCTAATTACACCCACTTGTAATCGTAGTTATATTTTCCCCCGACAATCCGAAGGGATAATGGAGTAATAATAGTATTAGTAATCAAAAGCTTAATCACAAACCAAAACTCAACTCAAAAAAATATGTGGACTTTCAAAACAGGTGAAGATTACTGCTTGATTAGCCCGTTCAATCTTGAAACATTTAAGGTGCTCTGTTGGTCCAGGTTGGAAGCAGTTTGTTTTGTTGAGAGAGAGACAGTGAGAGAGAGAACTTGTTCTAACCGTGAGAGAGCCCGGCGGTGGTGGCTGTCGCCGGAGGTGGTGGGTCGTTCGTCGGCGGTTGGGTCGTCGGTCCGAGTGGAGGGCGCTGGAGGAGTGGGGGGCTTTGGGTAGGACGGGATTAGGGTGGGAGAAAGGGGGCTAGCGTGTTTTTAGTTTTAGGGGAGGAATGAGGGATTTAATCTCAGCCCTTGAAATGGAGGGCTGAGATGGAATGTTTTTTTAGGGGTTTTTTAAAAGGTTTCCGGAACCGCCCCGATATATATATATATATATATATATATATATATATATGGGGCGGTTCCAGAGACATTTAAAAAAATCCTTAAAAAAACACTTCATAGTTCTCGATCGAATTTTGATGATCCGAACCGCTCAATGTGATCAGAACGTGATTTTATGGGTGTCCGCGAGAAAACAGCAAAATAAAAGATCGGAAGGGCTTCATCCGAACAGTTTTTTATTGAACGGTCCAACAAAAAACTGTTCAAATCAAGCCCTTCCCGGTTAGTTTTTTTGCCAGTCTCTTGCGGGCACCCTTAAAATCACGTTTTGAACACATTGAGCGGCTCGGATCTTCAAAATTTGATCGGAAACTATGAGATTAAGATTTGGAGGATTTTTTTAAATGTCCCTGGAACCGCCCCGTATATATATATGTGTATATATATATATATATATATATATATATATATATATATCGGGGCGGTTCCGGGGACACTTATAAAAACCCTTAAAAAAACCCTCCAAATCTTAATCTCATAGTTCCCGATCAAATTTTGATGATCCGAGCCGCTCAATGTGTTCAGAACGTGATTTTAAGGGTGCCCGCAAGAAACTGGCAAAAAAACTAACCGGAAAGGGCTTGATTTGAACAGTTTTTTATTGGACCGTTCAATAAAGTTCAATAAAAAACTGTTCGGATGAAACCCTTCCGATCTTTTTTTTTGCTGATTTCTCGCGGACACCCTTAAAATCACGTTCTGATCACATTGAGCGGTTCGGATCATCAAAATTCGATCGGGAACTATGAGATTAAGATTTGGAGGGTTTTTTTTAAGGGTTTTTATAAGTGTCCCCGGAACCGCCCCGTATATAAAATACTAATGTGTTAGCAAAGTGCTATGCGCATTTGGTCATTTTCGTTGGTCTAATAATTAAATGTATCTAGCGTTTATTGTTTAATTTTTTGGCTTATTTGGAATTTTTTTTGGAGATTGTTGTAAAACAAGGGATTATCTTTTTGAGATTTGTTCGTTTGGTAGATGACCGTTTTGTATTTTATTTATGACCACTTTGCTTACCTATGGTTTTGGCCTAGAGTGCTATTGTTAGAATGCTATTGTTAGAATAAAACATACGCTAATTTGTAGAGAAAGAATAACAAAATAAATAAATGTAAATTTTTTGTGTAAGACGACAATTCCCCCCCCCCCACCGCCTTGATGTTTCCTGATATTCTCTTTCGTTCGGATGCACAAAATACGAATGACACAGTCACACCCAATCTATTAAACCCTTGGCTAATGAACGTTCTTGTTTTCCTTGCATAAATCGCACTTCTCTCAATCGCTCTTCCCTTCGATCCTATTCAGGGCCGGCCCAAGGGATTGAGAGGCCTTAGGCGAAATCTTGAGGTGGGCCCTATGTATTTTTGAATTAAACAACAATAATCCAAATCTTTATTCTATAAATATTTTGGTCCATATTGAGTATGTTAAATGCCTCTGTTCTGGTGGCTTGAGCAACTTCCTTGAAACTTCCCTAGTCTATGTTTGAGTCACACCAGCTACAAAGGCAAAGCTTGAGCTTCTTTTTGGTCAAAAAACAATTAAAAATAAGAAAGTTCCGTGCAAGGTTTTGAACTCAGCCCTTTAGTAAAGAATCATGTCATCTAACCACTGAACCAACGAAGGTACTTGTTCAAAACTATGAACAGATAATATATATATACTTACTTAAAGCAGTGTGCCCTATTTTGGGCCCAAAATTTGGAGGCCCAAGGCCGTGGCCTCTTGGGCCTTGCCTTCGGGCCGGCCCTGATCCTATTCTTGCTACCGTGACTCATCCTCATCCTCACCCTGTTACTTTCATCTTACTCAACCTCTTCAAGGCCCAAATTGGATGAAACACAACCATACTACAAGCAATGAAAACCTCTTTTTTTATTCTCCAGAACCAGTGAATGGATTCTTCACAATCAGAACACATATGCAGAGGAAAGGAAAGATATCTTCATTGTGTCTTGAGTTGTATTGCAGGGGCCGTTTTGAGAGTTTATATTTATGTGTGTGTGCACGCTAGAATATACCAGGGTTTGTGTTTGTTTCTGAACATGCATGCACGATAAAATCGTGCCCGTTGTTTTTTCATGGTCAGTTTTTTGTTAATGCGTAGAGCTGCGACGAATTATATTAATGAGTAGTCTAGGTTCTAAGTTGCATGCCATTATTTACGTTAATGTACATATGAAGTAACAAGTTTTTTTTTTTTGTTTTTTTGCCAAAATGGTAGGAAATCCATTGATAGAAGAGAAACCAGTACAATAAAGGTTAGCATCTCCACAAAGGGGAGATACAAGCGAATGGGGAGAAACAAGCCAATAAGGCATTCCACACCCACAAACAGTGTTCTGGGCAGCAACCTAAGCCACAGAAACCATAACCAGTACCACAAAAGTTGAGAGATCCGCCAAGGGAATGAAAGCCCGCACAGGGAACAAAACAGCCAAACCAAACCCAGAAAAGAAAGACAAACACCAAAACAAAACCAGCCTTGAGAAATACGCCAAAGACCACTGCGCCTCAGCCAATCCAACCATGGACCACTTCAAACCATGGGCCACTTCAATGTTATCTTTAAGAATCGCAACGCATAGAAGACCCTTGCTTGTAGCCCATCTCAAAGGCTGTAAAGAGGCCATAGCTTCCACCATTGTTTGCGTTGAATGATCAGAGGTCTTTATAAAATGAATGAGTTGAATTGTAAAATAAGTATTGTGTGGCCCAATTGTTTGGTCTAGTCTTCTCCATCTCTTTCCATGGGCGGGGAGGAACAAAGTCACAGAATTAACAGTGTTTTGAAAGACAATTAGATTTCAAATTGGAAAAAGCGCCAGTATGCAAAAACCAACCTACAACCTAAGGTGAGGTGATCATATGTCCAAATAATGAACCTAAAAACCATCACACAACATAGAGTCCAGGGTGTGATGTCCCCTAGTAAATTTTATTCCGAATCATGTTTCTCCTCAAGCTGAACAACAAAAGCATGTGCTTAATAGTGCTGGTTTTTATCGATGTTACTTGGTATTTTCCATGTGTACAATCAAGTCAACAACACGGGAGCTGTAGCACAACAAACAGAAAAAATAGTCCAAGTCATATAGAAATTAGATAATAAAGCCATGCCATTACAAATCAGACGCAATTCTAACCATCAAAGCTTTTTATGCTGAAAAATGATGTTAAAAATACATACCTAGCAAGAACAATAAAAAATGTAGTTACCATAAATACTGAAGGAGTGCCAACCACAAAAGAGCTTGTCCAAAGGAATGTAGAAAGTTACCTGTAACCCCATTCATTGTCGTATCAGGACACCAGTTTGACAAAGTATCCATTCATAGCAATGCCAACCTTGGCATCCAAGATGCTTGACCAGTAAACTCAACAATAAATGGTATATAGGCCCTTTTCTACAGAGCAACAACCTACACAAAGTAAATCACTTCGCTAATTAGAAGATTGTATTTCTGGCATCTCATCAACAAACATTTCAAACTGCCTATCAAAAAAAAAAAAAAAAACAAGCATTTTAAACTCATTGGTACTTTTTTGGGGAAAAAATTAGGAAAGTGCCCATCAATTATCGTAGCAAGGGCCAATGATTTTGCTTTCGAGAAAGACAACATGAACTGATGTAACCTACCGCTGTCTCCTTCATCGTCAGTCGAGACCACATCATCTTCGGTGCATCCCAGGATTCCCTTCCGACTCTTCTCTGATAACCACCCGAGAAAGATAAACATGAACCGAAAAATCCATTGAAAGAGACAAAGGATTAGTACTCAGAAAAACTAACTGTCCGAAAATATAACAAACAAGGAGGTAGCTCTACAACATACATAAAGTCATTCTCTCTACCAATCCTTACTTTATAGCGGGTTTGATTTCGTCGCATCCTTACTTCTTCTCCAGTCTCACGGTGAGGTCAACCAATGAGACATCGACGGTTGGAACACGAAAAGCCATTCGAGTTAATTTTCCATTTAATGCAGGCAACACCTTACCAACAGCCTTAGAAAACACAAAATTCCCACACAATACGATGGAGTTTTTTTTATAGGCCACAATATGATGGAGTTAGGAACCAGATATTTAAAGTAACTAAGCCAAAAGAGAATTTTTTTGGCAGTGGTGTCAAGTTCAACACCAAAACTAACAACTGAATTGCATTTTACAAACAATGTACAACTACAAATTTAACCCAAACAGCTCCACAAAGCCCTTAACTACCTTGAGCGGAGGGAAGAAGGCTATCAATGTAATGATAAATATGCCATTCCGCTCGAAAAGTGTCGATTCCTTGCCACCGTTGCGGAAACGTAGGATCAAAAGATTGACTCACAGCAATGTAAATGAAAATGAAAATGTACTATTGTATGCCCTAATATGCTTTAAGAAATGTGTAGATTCTGCTCTTGAACCAGAATAAAGCTCCAATAGTTCTTGTCACATTGTTATGGGATAGGGCGATACTTCAAAAGGTACACAATTGGAGGTTTATTCTATGAAACTGAAGGTTTTAAATAATGAACACTAACGAACTAACCTAAAATACATAACATAAATCAAATAGTAATAATATATGAATTAAATGATATCTAACATAAGGGATATCAAAGACACTTAAGAAAGTAAAACCCTTCATACCGTAACAGATGAAGGAATGGTTTACAACCAAGTCGAGCCAAGCAGCTATGTTGCGGCTGTTATTCCATCCTCTGACAATTCCCATTGGCAATATCTCTCCATAATCACGAATGAAGTTTTTGAAACACTTATAGACCCAACGTACGAAAGGAGCTTCAATCACCGTAGCTGGGATTCCTGTAAAAGGGAAAAATAATGCTATAATCACCAAGATATAGCGTAATAATTGATGCAAAATAACAGTCAAGAGATTAGCCTCCTATAAAGACACTCAGATTTTGAAATAGCGCACCATAAATCCACACCATGTTCCATTCTAAAACCCATACAAATAAGGAGATTAGCCTACTATAAAAACACTGAGATATTGAAATTGGGCACAATAAAACCACAACATCTTCCGTTCTAAAACCCATGCAATCAAAATATATCACAACGAAACAAAAGATAATCGAATTAAATTGAACCAGGCAGTGGATCTACCAAAAGTAAAGCATGGGAGCTGTAGTACTCCAGCAGAAATAGCACAAAATGGAGATGCATCACAACGACACAAATACAAACCGTACAGAAATCTCAAGCGACGAAAGCAACGCATAAGAAAGCAATAATGAACGAAAAAGAGAAAAGATCCAAACAACTATCAACATTCATTGGATGGCTTACCTGTACAGAAATCAGACGCGCATGAGGAAGACGACGGAAGAAAACCGAAATAGAGGAGAGAGGCCCACCGGAATTATGCAACAAATCTTTGCTAATCAGATTCGAATTCGGAGCACTGAAAAACCCCAACCCAACTGGGAATAGAGAGATAAGAAGGAAAAAGGTCACCAAACCAAGCCAAGGGATGGGTTAGAGAGAGAAACTCAAGGCGATTTTGGGCGAATTGGCCTGTCTTCGTTTCTTCTTCTCTTTTCCATTCATGGCTGTTCCAGCTTTGTTAATGGCTGATTTTCCTCCCTTAGCTTCTCCTTCTCCATGTCTTTTTCCGAAATCCCTCGCTGGGCCATTGAAAGGGGGTTTGGCTTCTGGAGTGATTTATGCTCCGGTGGTTACTGAGGAGAGGAATATTGCGTTTGAATTGTTGGATGCTGATCTTCAGAAGGAACATGCTCACCTGCGTTTTGACGTCTCTGATGGTTTTACTGAACGACAATTGAAAACCCTAACTGCGGAGAATCTGATTTTGCGTAGGAAGGCGGAGGACAATCTTTCTAAAGTGTTGATTGAAGGTAAATCTCCAATTCCTCGTGCTGCTTCGTCTACTCCTTGGAAGAATTTGCTTGCTAATGATGATGGAAAAAATGATTGCATGACTCTTCAGTATTTTCCTCCTCCTATGGAAGGGGGTAAGCTTCTTGTAACCCCTCCCTCATCTGTTGGGGAGGGACAGGGAGGATGGTATTCTGAAATGGCAATCTAGTTTAGTTGGTTATTTTTTGGATCGGATAGTCCCTTTCATGACTGTTAAATTTATTGTGTCTAAAATCTGGGAAAAGTTTGGAATTACGGATGTTCTCTCTAATGATGACGGCTTCTACTTTTTTCTGTTCAATAAGGATATGATGCCTACAAACGTATTTTAGATTCAGGACCTTGGCACATTGGGGGCCGGTTGATGATTTTGAAGAAATGGGAACCCCAAATGAGTCTTGTTAAGGATCAGTTGGTGAAAATCCCAATCTGGGTGCAATTTTTTAATGTCCCTCTAGAGTTCTGGACTGCTGCCGGGCTTAGCTATGTTGCTAGCGCCATTGGTAGGCCCCTTTATGCTGATTCTCGGACCGAGAGATGTCAACATCTCAGTTATGCTAGGGTTTGTGTTGAAATAGAAGTGGGTGCTCATCTTCCTCTATCTTTCACTCTGAGGTTTGATAATGAAAAGAAGGTTGATATTAAGGTTAAGTATCCCTGGAAACCCTTGCAGTGCATGGATTGTATGGTATTTGGGCATAATGAGGGTGGGTGTAAGAAGAATGTTCATGATCCAGAGCCTGCGCCTACTCATCGAGTTTGGGTGGCTAAGTCAAAGAAGGGCAAAGAGTCTATTGTAGCTGTATCTTCTACCTCTGTGGGTTTCAGTCAGTCTGTGGGAGCCCAAAAAGCAAATGGGGTGGGTGGTAGTCCTAGTAATAGATTTGCTGCTCTGGCTGGTATTGTTCAAGAATCTGATGAAGATTTAGGTTTTGTGGAACCTATTGGTGTGGTGGCTGTGGGCTTACGAGCTGAGCTACATCAAAGTCAGGGTGTTCAAACTGATTGTGTTTTCTCTGCTAATAACTTGGTGTTGGTGGATGAATTAGGAAAGTTCTCTGATCCAGTTTGCTGCAACAACAATAGTTTCAAAGATGATCTTGCTAAGGTTATAAAGCCCGCTGATAAGGAGCAGCAAGTTTTGGATGTTGCTTTTTCTTCTAAGGGTGCTTTTGTTGTGTTTGATTCTCCTGAGCAGGAGCAGAGTTTATTGGATCCTATGGCTAAAATGAGTGAATCTAATTCTACTGTAGTTGTTCTTGGTTGTATGGACCCTACTGGTCTTGATTCTTCAGTTAAGGGTCTTGATCAAGTTATGGGAAAGTCTGTAGTACAAATTAATCCGGAGATTGATAAGATTGAAGGACTTCCTAATGAAGGGGAAGGGGGCACTGCTGTCCCTATGGTGCAAAAAAAGAGTAGGAAACCAAACAAGAAGCGATGATTAAATTTGGAGCTTGGAATATCAGAGGTTTGAATGATCCTTCTAAACAAGTGGAGGTTAGAAAGTTAATTGCTGATAATTGTTTATCCCTATGTGGGATTGTGGAAACTAAGGTTAGGTCATCTAACCTTGTTTTGACTATGAAGAACTGTTTACCTGCTAACTGGGATTCCATTCATAATATTGGTGTTGGATCTGTTGCTAGGATTCTCTTTACTTGGAATACATCTCTTCTCAAGGTGGATTTCATTTCTAGTAGTGCTCAACATGTTGCGTGTCGAGTCCATCATGTTAATTCTTTGTTGCCTTTCGTTGTCACTGTGATCTATGGAATGAATCAGTCTGGTGATAGGGCTGTTTTGTGGAATAAGCTAAGAGGGTTGCATCAGTTCTTGGGTTCAGAACCTTGGCTACTTTTGGGTGACTTCAATGCTGTTAGAGGTGTTAATGAAAGGAGTACTATCGATAGTTTTGATTATACAGCTGCTACTGCATTTAATTCCTGTATAGAGGATATTGACGTTGAAGATCTTCCAGCAAAAGGGTTTTGGTTCTCATGGTCTAATAGAAGTGGTGGTATGGGATGTAATAAGAGCAGAATTGACCGAGTTATGGTTAATCATATTTGGTAGGATACTTTTACTGAATCTGAAGCAATTTTTCTTGCTCCAGGGATGTCTGATCACTGCCCTCTCCTGGTCTCCATTTTTCATTATAAGCCCAAGAGGAAACCCTTTAAGTTTTTTAATTTTTGGATGCACCATCCTCAGTTTTCTATGCTGATCATGGAGGCTTGGGCCCAGAATAGTTCTCACCCAATGCAGAGGCTCTCTTATAAATTGGGGTTTATGAAGGGGTTGCTTAAGAAGCTGAACACTACCCACTACAGTAATATTAGTGGTAGAGTGGCAGATGCAAAGGCTAAGTTGGTTCGAATCCAAGAGGAAGCTGCCTTGGGTCATGTTTCTGAGGTGGTTATTGCTCAAGAAAGAGAGGTTATGCTTGTGTATAGAAATTTAAGTGCAGCTGAAGAGGCTTTTAAACAACAAAAATCCAGGATACAATGGTTGAATTTAGGGGACAATGACACTAGTTTCTTTCACAGGAAAGTGGTTGCTAATAGGTTGAGGAACAAGATTCTTTCCATTAATGATGAGCATGGAAAGAGACTTGAAGATCCTGCTGAGGTTAGGAAGGAAGTAGTTTCCTTCTACGAGAAGCTTCTGGGTACTAGTTTCCCTTATAGAGCTGATTCTGCTACTGTCATGAATAGTTTAGTGTCTGCAAAAGTTCGTGTAGAATGTCATGATGGTCTTATTTGCTTAGCGTCTGCTGATGAGATAAAGTCTGCTATGTTCTCTATTGGGGGGGGGGGGGGGGATAAAGCTCCAGGGCCTGATGGATTCAATGCTGGTTTTTTCCAGAAAAATTGGAACTTGGTAGGTCCAGATGTGGTGTTGGCTATTCAGGCTTTTTTTGTCGCTGGTTCTATGCCAAAAGGTTGGAATGCAACTGTATTGACCTTAGTTCCTAAAGTTTCAGCTCCTACTAGTATGAAGGAATTTCGTCCCATCGCGTGTTGTAATGTTCTGTATAAGTGCATTACAAAAGTGCTGGCAAATAGAATGCAAGGCATTTTGCCCCTTATCATTAACCATGGTCAGTCAGCTTTTGTAAAAGGAAGATCTATAGCCGACAACATTCTTCTTATGCAAGAGCTAGTCAGGAACTATCATAGGGATGATGGCCCTCCAAAATGTGCTATGAAGATTGATCTTATGAAGGCTTACGATTCTGTTTCATGGGAGTTCTTGCGAGAAATGATGAATGCCATGCATTTTCCAGGTCAGTTCACTAAATGGGTAATGTATTGTGTGTTTAGTGCCTGGTTTTCAGTAGCTTTACATGGTGATTTGGAAGGTTTTTTCCAAGGGAAGAGGGGGCTAAGGCAAGGGGATCCGATTTCTCCCTACCTTTTTCTATTAGTCATGGAAGGTTTCTATTCTATTTTGCAAGCCAAGATCTTAGGGAGCAACTTCACTTTCCACCCAAAATGTAAAGCTTTGCAAATCCACCACCTTGCTTTTGCAGATGATTTGTTTGTTTTGTGTGGGGCTGACAAGCATTCTTTTCTATTGTCAAGTCGGCTTTGGATGATTTCTATTATTTTTCTGGGCTCCAACCGAATCTTCAGAAAAGTGCGATCTTTTATTCTGGAGTAGGCAGTGACCTTACAAGGGAATTAGAGTCTATTCTTCCTATTCCGCAGGGTACTCTTCCAGTTCGTTATTTAGGAGTTCCTTTGATTACATATAGGCTATCCTACAGTGATTGTGTGCAGCTCAAGGAGAAGATCTTGCAAAGAATTAGGAGTTGGTCAACGAAACTTTTGTCTTTTGGGGGAAGATCTCAGTTGATTGAGTTAGTGTTGTGGAGCATGCAAGTCTATTGGTGTTCTATCTTTATTCTTCCCCAAAAGATTTTAAAGGAAGTTGAAGATATTTAGGGCTTTTCTGTGGTCTGGGGTTCAGATGAAGCAAACTGGGGCAAAAATTAAGTGGGATTGGGTGTGCTCTCCGAAAGAGGAAGAGGGGTTGGGCTTCAAACCTCTAAGACTCTGGAATAAAGCAACTATGACATGTCACTTGTGGGCTCTAAGTAAGAAGGCAGATTCCTTATGGGTCAGGTGGATTCACTCTTATATTATCAAAGGGAAATGTCTTTGGATGATGCAATTACCTCAGAATTCTTTGTGGACTATTAGGAAATTATTCAAGCTTAGAGACAAGGTGCAACCTTTGATAAAGAATGTGATTGGAGATGGGGATAGTACTTTCCTCTGGCTGGATCATTGGCATAATGTTGGTCCCCTATACAAGGTGTTTGGTGACAGTATAGTTAGGAATGTCGAAAGCTCTCTTTTGGCAAAAGTTTCTTCTATTATTCATGAAGGTGAGTGGCAATGGCCAAGGTAGCGTAACAGAGCCATCATGCAGATAATGAGGAGCACTCCTCTCACTTTGAAGCCTAACCCTTTGGTTGCTGATTCTGTCATCTGGATCCCTGCCCGTCATGGTATGTTCTCTGTTAACTCTGCGTTGCAGGCTTTTAGAACCCCTCTCCCTAAGGTTCTGTGGGCTGATATTGTTTGGTTTAAATAAAGGATTCCTAGATGGGCCTTTATAATGTGGCTTGTTTGTTGGGGTAGACTCTCTACCAAGGATAGAATTCTTTCTTGGGGTTTAGTGGTGGATCCCATTTGCGTTTTATGCCGTGGCGGGACTGAATCTCATAGTCACCTATTCTTTGAGTGTCCTTTTTCAGCTTTGGTTTGGGCCAAAATTTTGCAGAAGTTTGGTATTTGTAGATGTCCTGCTGGCTGGTCTCTGGAGATTGATTGGGCTATTCATCACCTCAAGAAGTCAGGTTTTCTGTCTTCTCTCTATAAGTTGGCTATGGCAGGGTCAGTATACCACATTTGGAGGGCTAGAAATGAGTGTATTTTTTGCAACAAGCAGCCATTCTCAGAGGTAGTTTATGATCGGATTATAAACGATGTGAGGGATAGGGTCTATTCTTGGAAGAAAGTTGGGGTTAGCCATGGCAACAAGGTTTTGTGTGAAGCTTGGAATATCTCGGTAAAAATCTTGTAGATATGATGTATAGGGCTATTTGTCTTGTTTCTTTTTTGTTGAATCTCTGTGTAGTCCCTTTTGGTTTCAGGGGTATGCCCTTTTGTTTCACTTGTATTTATCTCTTTTGGTAATAAAATCTTTCTTTACCAAAAAAAAAAAAAAAAGGTCACCAAACCCTTAAATCTATCTTACCCAAGTTCGAAGAAGATGAAGGTAAAAATAAGAACGCTAAAAGAAGAAACAATAGCCCTAGCTTTACTTTCTCGCAGGAGTCCTCACAGAATGAAGCAAGAAAGAAGAGAATTGATTGACATAAAGCTGTTCAGAGAACACTCTGTGAACTGTGATATTTTGCGCACACAGAGAGAGAGAGAGAGAGAGAGAGAGAGAGAGAGGGGAAAACAGACACATGTGACCTGCTAGAGATGAGAAGGTAGAAAGACAAAAATGGCCCTAGACAAACTTTAGAATACCGAACGCATAAAGACAAAATAGCGTACCTTTATTGGGGACACAAATGGAATTGTTGAAAAGTCTGAAAACCCAAATTAGTAATTTGGTAATTCACCAAACTGTAGCCTGTCCCCACCACGAAACAGGGGAAAAGACGCAAATACCCCTGTCCATTGCACTGGTGCCTCTCCTACCCTACCCAGGGGCTCAATTGGAAAATCAGGGGAAAATTGGCCCGACTGGAATCTCAAAATCCTTGCACCTTTACTACGGTTTTGGTTTGGAATATACTCCCTCCGTCCCAAATATTTGTCCGGTCCGCAAAACGGAGTATTAAAAGTAATGCAATTTTTTCAAGAAAAAAATTCAAACTTTTTTCACAAATTAAAAATACTTATTAATATCTAATAAGTTGTTAAAAAAATTTTGATTTTTTATTGCAAAAATTGTATTATTTTTAACACTTCATTTTGCGAACGGGACAAGTATTTTGGGATGGAGGGAGTATAATGAGTGAGTAAAATTATTAACTTAACAAGTTAATTAAAAATACAAATAAATTAACAAAGCCTAATTTCTCGCTCCTCGAATCTCTCTTTCAAAATTAACAACTGCTGCCCATGTTCTCCCTCCACCCTTTCCCACGTTCTCCCCTTCTCTCAGTTTTTTAAAACAAAAACTGTAAGGAGGTATTCCTGAAACAGATAAATTTAGCTGCCGAACACGTGATGTATAAGAGCACGTGAAAGATTGGACAGGACTTATCACTGAGCAGTGCGTTGAACGGCGATAAGGGCCAATAACATGAGAAGTCATTGGTGTAAACTAACTGATCGGCAGATAGAGACATTCCGATTATATTGGACCAAGTTACATGTGAAGTAGCTGGTCCAGGCAGACTGTTCGACTATGATACAGCCAAACAAGGAAAGAGCTCCAATCAAGAGCAAGAGCAAAGGGAGTACTCTGGAAGATTCCAGAATAGTCATGGATAAGATTCCAAAGAATATAGGATCTGAGAAAGATACCCAACGAGAATGGGATGTTCGGCTTTTAAAGGAAAAGAATCCTAAAAGGACTCTTTTATAATGAATTGATAAGGAAAACGAGAATCTTTGATACCTAGGGTTTCCTATATGAGATAGGAATCCTAGGGCAACAGGGATGCTTAGGCAGCAAGCATACGCAAATCTATAAATACGAGGTAAACCTAAAGGAAAAAGGTACGCAATTGATTACGATCTAATCTCGTTCCTACTGATAATTAGGGTTTCTCTAAGTACGTGATACTAACTTAGGCATCGGAGGGCCTTTGCCACGAGAGGCAAAGGTGCGCTCACCCCTTGTCTGTTTTGCAGATTAGGGTTCCGACGACGAATTAGGGTTCCGGTGAAAAGGCACGAATAAGCCGTTGCAATCCAAGGTGATCCGAAGCATCAATTGTTTTCATCCCCCTACAATTGGCGCCGTCTGTGGGAAACGAACCAAATTTTTCTGAAAAATAATCATGATGGAAGAAGATCCAGTTACGCCGTTTAGTCCAAAGGACCGGTTAGGTGGGGGAAGAGATAAATCCCCATCAGGTGCTCCAAGAAAGCCCATTGGTAGACATGATAGAGATCACTCCAAAGAAAAAGGAGACAAAACTACCACTGGCTCCACGAGAAGGAGTAAGTCTCATCGAAGAGAGGAATCAGTCACCCATTCAAGAAGTATACACAATGATAATGATGTCCTCGATAAAAAGAGAAGAGAAATTGAGGAGTACGCTCGTTTGATTAGAAAATGAGAGTACGAGATACAAGAAGTACAACGGGTACGAGAGCACCCAGAAGATTCCGGACTTTCTCGAAGAAATTCCCAGAAAGACAGATGGACTATGGTAGTCCATAAGCAGGCTCATTCGCAAGGAAGAAGGAGCAGGAGTCCTGTCATAGGGCGATACGAAGCTTCTCCACGAAAGAGGAGAAGCAGAAGTAAAAGCCGAACACCGGAAAGAATGGCTTCTTGACGAAAAAGGAAGAGCAGAGACCGAAGTTCCACCCCAGAAGAGGAGGAAACAAGAAAGCATCATCGGGACAGGTACGAGAGGCCTGATGCTGATTGGGTCAAGGCTACGGCTCACAAATCGAAGGAACACGAGGATGGGACAGTGACTGCACGGGAAGCAGCACGCAAGGCCCTAAGTAATATTGCAGCCTCCCCCTTTGCAAAGAGGCTACAAGTGGCTAGGTTGTCGAGCAGAGTGAACCACGGTACGTTCGTACTTTACGAGACAAATACGGATCCTGTAGCTCACATACAGCACTATCAACAAGCTATGTTCAAGCACGAGGGGGATGATGCCATCTTATGCAAGATGTTCCCCTCCAGTCTTGGCAAGGTGGCTTTGGCTTGGTTTCATAAACTGGCCCCACGATCCATACGAGGATGGAGGCAATTGGCTGAGGAATTCACTGCTCGGTTCTTGACAAGCAGAAAAACCCCAAAGACTTTTGAAAGTCTTTCCACCATGAAACAGGAGGAAAACGAGCAGATCAGGGATTATGCAAAGAAGTACTGGGAAACTTTCAACGAGATTGAAAGCTGCAGTGAGGAGTATGCAATTGCCACCTTCAAGACAGGTTTGCCTGTTCGGGGAGAGCTGCGTCGTTCATTGAATAAACATCCGGTAGCCACATTGGCTAAATTGATGGAACGGATAGAGCAACACGCCAGAATGGAGGATGACATACTTCGTGAGGATGGCAGGATTGTTGCCAAACAGCCAAAGGCGCTTGTCAAAAAGGTGGATAAGCCAGAGCCCAAGACTTATAGAGAGAGAAAGGAGTATGGGCAGGCTAAGAAAGAGCCGTACAAAGATAAGCAAGCTCCTGACCCCAAATCTTTCTTTTCTATCACTACGGTTTGGAAGGAACCAATTTATAGGATTCTTTATCGAATAAAGAATCAGCCATATCTCAAGTGGCCCCCAAGTCTAGGCGGAGACAAGGACGCAAAACGTGCTACGAATCAGCATTGCAGTTACCATAAAGATTGGGGCTATATGACTGAGGATTGTGAGATGTACAAAAGACACCTTGACGATTTGGTCTCTCGGGGCTATCTCAAGGAATTTATCCAGGAGGATCCAAAGGAGAAAGGGAAAGCCATGGAGTTGGAATATGAGCAGAATCCTAAAGGGGTGATCCATATGATACATGGGTTGGCCACACCTTATACGAGAAATGAGGTCAGGCTATTACAAAGGCAAGTCAGGCACAATCAGCACATGATGCGGTTGCGTAACAAGAGGGGGCGAGAGAGTGATGTGTGCAATGAAAGCATAGCATTCACTGATGATGATCTGAGAGAGGTCCAAATACCCCACAACGATGCTTTGGTCATAACCCTACGAGTTGGGGAATATGACATTGAGAGGATACTAGTGGACTCAGGAAGTTGGGGCTGGCCCAAAAAGACTTAGAGCAATCTACAACACCCTTGATTGGGTTCGGTGCAGGAGCAGTCTTGCCACTTGGAAAGGTAACACTACCTGTTCGGGCTGGATCAGTGGTGTTGAGGACAGATTTCTTAATTGTTGATGTTCCTTCTTCCTATAACGCGATTATAGGGAGGACATGGGTGCACAAAATGAGAGCTGTCTCCTCGACTTACCACCAGGTGGTGAAATTCCCAAGATCGAATGGGGTTGAAGTAATTAGAGGCAATCAGAAAGTGGCCCAACAGTGTCTAATCTCCATCATTAAAAGAGCTCCAAAGGCCCCCCACGTTCATACATTAGAAATACCAGATCAACCAACTATTGAGGATGTTGGGAGAAGTCCAGCAGAAAAGGTGGTCGAAGGCCTGGAGAAGATTCAGATCAACGAGACTGATCCTGAAAGATATTTCTTAATTGGAGAATCATTGCCAGCAGACGAAAAGGCTGAACTGATAAGATTTCTGAAAGAATATGTCGATGTATTTGCATGGGTGCCAGAGGAAATGCCCGGAGTGGATGCAGGTGTGATCTGTCACCATTTAAACGTTGATCCTCAGCATAAGCTGATCATTCAGAAAAAACGGAGGGCAGCCATGCAGCATGTGGATGCAGTAATTGAAGAGGTCGATTGTTTACTGGAAGCCAAAGCAATACGTGAGGTTTACTATCCAGAGTGGTTATCCAACACAGTGGTGGTAAAGAAAAAGAATGGAAAGTGGCGTGTCTGCATAGACTTCACAGACCTAAAAAGGGCGTGTCCAAAAGACAGTTTTCCTCTTCCAAGGATAGACCAGTTGGTTGACGCAACCGCTGGTTACGAGCGAATGAGTTTCCTCGACGCATATCGAGGATATCATCAGATTGCTATGTTTGGGCCTGATCAAGAAAAAACTTCATTTATCACACCACGAGGGTTGTCCTGCTATAGCGTTATGCCATTTGGGCTAAGAAACGCTGGGGCAACGTACCAAAGACTCGCAACCATCATGTTTAAAAAGCTGCTTGGCAAGACTATGGAGGTTTACATCGATGATATGGTGGTGAAAAGTAAAGATAAACAGGGATATATAGCTGATTTGAAAGAAGCTTTCGAAATCCTGAGGGAGTACAAACTGAAACTCAACGCCTCGAAATGTGCATTTGGAGTCGGTTCAGGAAAGTTCCTGGGCCATTTGGTAACCATGAGAGGGATCGAGGCTAACCCTGATCAAATTGCAGCCCTTCAAAGGCTACAAAGTCCCAAAATCACTAAGGAAGTCCAGAGGTTGACTGGAATGGCTGCAGCACTTAATAGATTTATTAGCAGGTCAAGTGACAAGTGCAGACCCTTTTTTCAATTATTGAAAAAGAGGGAGGGATTCAAATGGGGAGCAGAGTGCGAACAGGCCTTCCAGGACCTGAAGAAGTATCTGGCCGAGCCTCCACTTTTGTCAACTCCACAGCCAGGTGAGTCTTTAGTTTTGTACTTAGCTGTTTCTGAGTATGCAGTACGTGCAGTCCTGTTGAGGGATTTGGGAATCGAACAAATCCCTATTTATTATGTTAGCAAGACACTTCTGGATGCAGAGACGAGATATCTGCCCTTAGAGAAACTTGTCCTGGCACTTAGGACAGCCACAAGGAAATTGCCGCACTACTTCCAAAGCCACAAGGTTGTGGTTTATACTGAGTTTCCATTGAAATCACTGCTACGAAAAGCAGACTTTTCGGGAAGGATCTCGACATGGTCCGTCGAGTTAAGTCAGTATGATATCGACTATCAGCCGTGTTCGGCAATTAAAGGCCAAATGTTGGCTGAATTTGTGGCAGAGTTTTCTCCTGCAGTAGCTCTTTTACCTCCTACGAGAAAGGAACAGGCGACTAAGACATCACCCAAGAAGAATCAACCCTCAGCCGAACAGGATCCTATGGAATGGAAGTTATTCGTTGATGGATTAGCATGTAATACTGGTTCAGGAATTGAGGTTGTCCTTTTTCCTCCTGAAGGAGTATTGATCGAACTATCTGTTCGGCTTGGTTTTAGTGCGTCGAATAATGTGGCTAAGTACGAGGCACACTTGGCTGGATTAAGAAGTGCAAAAACCCTAAGCGCAGAACGGGTTAGGGTGTATTGTGATTCACAGCTTGTGGTTAATCAACTGTCCGGGGAATATGAAACCCGAAGTGAAAAGATGGTAGCCTACGTACAGGCAGCCAAAGACCTGCTTGATACCTTCGAAAGGGTATACATTGAACAGATAAGTTCTGGACAGAATGCTCATGCAGATTCATTGGCTTGGTTGGCTGCAGCTGTACCAACTGAGTTCAAGAGGAAGGTGGCAGTAGAATATCTGAGTGAGCCGAGCATTGGGAGAAGTGTGGACTTGGTCTTGGACGTGAACTAAGGACCAAGTTGGATGGACCCAATCGTGGAGTTTTTAAGAGACAAGATACTCCCTTCTGACAAAAAGAAGGCTCATAAGATAAGGACCAAATCTGCTAGGTTTTGGCTGTCCCCAGAGGGTAAGTTATACAGAAAATCTTTCACGGGCCCGTAACTGCTATGCGTACATCCCGAGATGGTGTAGAGATTCCTTCATGAAATCCACGAGGGAACATGTGGGAGTCATGCTGGAGGCAGATCCATCGCCCACCGAGCAATTACCCAAGGCTACTGGTGGCCACACATGCAGGAAGATGCAAAGGTGTATGTGAAAATTTGTGAGAAATGTCAAAAATTCTCACCAATGATTCGAACACCAGCCGAGGATCTGGTGCCTTTGACAAGTCCTTGGCCGTTTGCTCAATGGGGAATGGACATCATGGGTCCACTACACAAAGCAACTGCGAATCGAAAATTCCTGCTAGTTGCATCAGACTATTTTACTCAGTGGATTGAGGCAGAACCACTGGCCAAAATCACTGAACCTATGATAGAAAGGTTCGTGTGGAAGAGCATCATCACTCGCTTTGGGGTCCCTTATTCATTGATTACAAACAAAGGATCCCAATTTCAGAAGAAATTCAAGGCTTTTTGTGTCCAGTACGGAATACGAAATTATTATTCAACCCCAGCTTACCCTCAGAGTAATGGGCAGGCAGAGGCGTCTAATAAGACTATCCTTGACGGGATCAAGAAGAGGCTCGACAAAGCCAAAGGGAAGTGGCCTGACGAGTTACCATTAGTGCTGTGGGCTCACCGAACAACGCCTAGGAGGTCTACGGGAGAGACCCCCTATTCATTGGCCTATGGAACAAAGGCTGTCATACCTCTGGAAGTTGGTCTTCCCACCAATAGGACCGCATTAGTCGAAAGTGGGGGCAATGATAGGGCCCTTGAAATTGAGCTTGATCTCGCCGAGGGTAGGAGGGAAAGGGCCTTGGTCCATCTGGCTTCCTACCAGAAACAGTTGATGAAGAGCTATAACAAGCACGTTCATCCTCGAGAATTTGGTGTTGGAGACCTCGTACTACGGAAGGTGCTCGGCAACACCAAGGTGGTCAACGAAGGCAAGCTGGGGGCCAACTGGGAAGGCCCGTATCGAATAACCGAGATTGTAGGCATAGGGGCCTATAGATTGGCAGATCTGGATGGTAATCCAATTCCGAGGCCTTGGAATGTCCATAATCTACGAAAATTTCCTTGTTTAGAAGCGTTGAGTTCTGTTTTAGATTGCACTACGTGACTGTGTGGGAATTACGAATATAATTTCCTTGTTCTAGTTTTTGATTTTATTATTTTAATTGCAAGGGGTACGAATAACGCCCTCTTGAGTTTCACAGATTATGAATAAAATCACTTTTTGCAGAATAAATATTGCGTTCTTGGCATTTGTTTTAAAAATATGAACTACGGGCTTGGTTTCCCTCATTCGTATTGGGGAGCAGGGAACAAACAACTCCGTTCAAAAGTACGAGAAACTTAGAAAGTTTTTTAGTACGTGACACTTAACGAATACAAGTATGAAACACTTGTATGGTTTTTAAGTACGTGAAACTTAACGAATGCAAGTATGAAACACTTGTATGGTTTTTAAGTACGTGAAACTTAATGAATACAAGTATGAAACACTTGTATGGTTTTTAAGTACGTGAAACTTACGCAAAATTGAACAAATACACGTATGAAAACATTTGTATGGTTTGTAAGTGCGAGAGACGTAGAAAGCATTTAAGTACGTGAAACTTATAATGATGTTCACAGGATTTGCTAAGTACTAAACACTTATGCACAAGCAAAGCATATGATTACAAAGATCGAAGTACGAAATACGTAGATAAATCTGTTTGCATCCGAACACATGCAAGAAAAAAAGAGGAGCCGAGCAAATGGTGTAGTTATGCCACAAAGGGCCGAATACCTGTATTACCAAAATATTACCAAAAAAGAGAAAGTACTGGCACCACGCAGGGTTGAAATGCTATGGCCACGCAGGACCAGCCAAATTGTTTGCGTCAAAAACAATACAAATACTTGCTTGCCATTCAGTCTAGGTTCTGAATCTCTGGGAGAACATCAGTTCCAGCCGAACCACCAGTAGCAGCAGCATTCTCATCTGGGACGACAGTCTCGATAGTCACTTCTCGAACAGATGAATGCTCAACAACATCTTGCGATTCTACTTGTATCTCTTCATCGGCATCTGCAAAGTCATCGATCTGCTGATCGACATCATCCGTAGGAGAACCATCATGCTCTTGAGGGGCTGCAGCTTAGCGGCTTGGTAGATCATTTTCCACCCAGAGGGGGGAATCCTCGGCAACCCCCACCTTCGTTAGACAAGCCTCCCAGCAAGCAGCCCAGATCTGGTCTTGAATGGCTGGCATCTGCTCCACATAGCTGGCCGTCGTGGCGTCGAAGCCCTTTTGATAACCATCTTCGTATGCAGCCTTTTTCGTGCTGTCAATCTCTGCCAAAGCTTGATTAAGATTATCTTCAGTAGTCTCAAGCTTGCCTTTTGCTTCAGAGAGATCTGTTTTGGCCTTATCTCTCTCTCTCTCTCTCTCTAATCTCGAGACTATTCGGAGCAGCCCGTGTTGTGATTCAAAAGCCTAATTCTCTCGGCTTCAGCTTCTTGGAACTTTTGGCCCAGTACGACCATTTTTTGGATGAACTGAAACAATACCATACGTAAGTTAAAAGATTTTTAACTGCTACAACAAAAGTAATAGAAAGAGGAAATTTTTTGTTACCTTGATTCCACTGACGAGACCAGTGGACACAAGCCAATCAGGGGGAGACGAGGATTCCTTCTGCTTGTCAACAGGCAGTAATAGGCCCTGTGCCAAAGCAAGTGCAGTTTCTGAGGAGCTGGCGCTGTCCCCGATGTTTACGGACCGGTTCCCCTTCATGAGTTGAGGGGCCCAGACATCTGGATGGATCTGGATGCTCGGCGCTAGGGTTTCCAGTGGAACTGAAGTAACTGGAGCTTCAGCATCTCCGGCTTCTTCGCTCCTGGGACGTTTGTCCCGATGAGCATCAACAGCCTCAAGGGAACTATCGTGTTCCCGAGGAGAAGAAGATGATCATGTTGATCCCCCCCTATTGCGACGTGATCGGGGGGGGGGCGGGGCAGTTGGTGCCACCCTACTAGCAGCACCACGTCCCCGTGCGGAGACAGTATGAAGAGTGCTAAGGTCAACAGGTTGACGAGTCATCGTACCTGGGGTTGGGGGAGATTGAGAGTAGCCGGAGGAAGACGACTGACTGGTAATGCAGAGGGGAACGGGTTGTTGTTCGGAGACGACTTGTCTGCGTTCAGACCTTCTGAGCACCACACGAGTCTGAGGAACACCTTCAGGGATAGTAACTTCACCTGGCTGACCGGCAAGGGTAACACCAGCCTGCAGTCTCGAATTACATGGTTGGGGAGCAATAGAGGTAAAAGCAGTACTGGTGCTTGGATGGGCAAGCGTTCTGTCGATAACCCCTCTGTATGAAGGGTCGTATCCCAGCAATATGTCAGCGTTACGACCCCGACCTGCTGTTCGGGAACCAGGTTCGCCTGTATATTTTAAGATCCTGTTGATGTCCTCTGTTCGGACGTAACTCGGTTCTCGTCTAGGACTCCTATTTGCGTTTTCAGCTGCAAGATCGAAATTCAAAGTAAAATTAGACACATAGAAAAGCTACGAGAAGGCGGTAAATAAAGAATTGCAAAAGTCAAAAGCGAGAGCATACGTGGATAGCCTCATATGTGGGGGCAATGGAGCCCCACCACTTGGCCATCTTCCCCTATTGGCTCCAATGCTCCCGTTACATAGAGGAACTCGATCTCGAGGTCGCGAGCAGAATCTGGCAAATTTAGCACGAGACGTTTGTCTGCTCTCCTAACCTTGAAGTAGTAAGTATTGTACTCAGGGTTTAGTGCTATACTATACCACCATTGGATATCCCAGATTCCTAATTGGGTCCCTAGAATCCCATTTAGGGCTATAATCCCCATTATCAGCCTGAAGACATTGGTCGAAACTTGCATGGGAGTAAGACGATACCAGTTCAGAATCTGGCGGAGTAATGGGTGTAGGGGGAAACGGACTCCGCCCTCGACGATAGCTACGATTGGGATACACATCCTGTCCCAAGAACCAGCATCCCTATCCGCTCCTAGTGGGGCAAGTTCGAGTCCTATGTTATCAGGAATGTTATACTCTGTTCTAAATGCCGCCGTGGCAGCAGGGGTGTCACAGAGTTTCCTAAATTTACCAGGCTTTGGATCATGTTCATCCGCCATGAATATACTCGAAGAAAAAGTAAAACTGGAAATGGGCGCGATTGAAACCCTAGAAGTAACCCAAAATCTGAGAATGAGATCTCAGATGGAAACTAATGGGACAAGAGAGAAAGCTTAGTGGGTAACCTAAGCAGAAGAAATAAAGATCTTACGAGTTTAATGAAAAAGTCCCTGTGACACGAGCAAGTTGCAGGCGGCGGCCATGGCGGTAGAAAGGGAGTTTTTTGCCTGACTTTTGAAGAGGACAAGACGAGGCTCAGAATTTTGGATAAAAAAAAATCCAAAGAAAATCCCTCTTTGGGATTTAAGTGAAAGAGACGGAGACGAAACATCTCGTCTCATGCCGTTACAAGTTAAAGTAACGAAAAGCAAGTGCCGTTCTGACGACGTTTGATAAAACGTCAGTTCAAAATTAATGAAAGGCATACGAAACATGCCACGTGGAGTCACTACCCTGAAATGGTATAATGACAAAGGCGCCAAAAAGTATCAATAAATATTAAATACTATGACTGCTCGGGATCAGAAGGAATTCGGTCTAAAATTTGTCTCTAAGCTTCACCCATTACCCCCGAACAGTGGAAAATAAGTAAAGCTGGGGAGCAATTGTAGGGAGGTATTCCCGAAACAGATACATCTAGTTGCCGAACACGTGATGTATAAGAGCACGTGAAAGATTGGACAGGACTTATCGCCGAGCAGTGCGTTGAACGGCGATAAGGGGCAATAACATGAGAAGTCATTGGTGTAAACTAACTGTTCGGCAGATAGAGACATTTTACATGTGAAGTAGCTGGTCCAGGCTGATTGTTCGACTACGATACAGCCAAACAAGGAAATAACTCCAATCAAGAGCAAGAGCAAAGGGAGTACTCTGGAAGATTCCAGAATAGACATGGATGAGATCCCAAAGAATATAGGATCTGAGAAAGATACCCAACGAGAATGGGATGTTCGGTTTTTAAAGGAAAAGAATCCTAAAAGGACTCTTTTATAATGAATTGATAAGGAAAACGAGAATCTTTGATATCCAGGGTTTCCTATACGAGATAAGAATCCTAGGGCAACAAGGATGCTTGGGCAGTAAGCATACGCAAATCTATAAATACGAGGTAAACCCAGAGGAAAAAGGTACGCAATTGATTACGATCTAATCTCGTTCCTACTGATAATTAGGGTTTCTCTAAGTACGTGATACTAACTTAGGCATCGGAGGGCCTTTGCCACGAGAGGCAAAGGTGTGCTCACCCCTTGTCTGTTTTGCAGATTAGGGTTCCGACGACGAATTAGGATTTCGGTGAAAAGACACGAATAAGCCGTTGCAATCCAAGGTGATCCGAAGCATCAATTGTTTTCATCCCCCTACAATTGGCGCCGTCTGTGGGTAACGAACCAAATTTTTCTAAAAAATAATCATGATGGAAGAAGATCCTGTTACGCCGTTTAGTCCAAAGGACCAGTTGGGTGGGGGAAGAGATAAATCCCCACCAGGTGCTCCGAGAAAGCCCACTGGTAGACATGATAGAGATCATTCCAAAGAAAAAGAAGACAAAACTACCACTGGCTCCACGAGAAGGAGTAAGTCTCATCGAAGAGAGGAATCAGTCACCCATTCAAGAAGTATACACAATGATAACAATGTGCTCGATAAAAAGAAAAGGGAAATCGGGGAGTACGCTCGTTTGATTAGAAAATGAGAGTACGAGATACAAGAATTACAACGGTACGAGAGCACCCAGAAGATTTTGGACTTTCTCGAAGAAATTCCCAGAAAGACAGACGGACTATGGTAGTCCATAATCAGGCTCATTCACAAGGAAGAAGGAGCAGGAGTCCTATCATAGGGCGATACGAAGCTTCTCCACGAAAGAGGAGAAGCAGAAGTAAAAGCCGAACACCGGAAAGAAGGGCTTCTTCACGAAAAAGGAGGAGCTGAGACCGAAGTTCCACCCCAGAAGAGGAGGAAACAAGGAAGCATCATCGGGACAGGTACGAGAGGCCTGATGCTGATTGGGTCAAGGCTATGGCTCACAAATCGAAGGAACACGAGGATGGGACAGTGACTGCACGAGAAGCAGCACGCAAGGCCCTAAGTAATATTGCAGCCCCCCCCTTTGCAAAGAGGCTACAAGAGGCTAGGTTGCCGAGCAGAGTGAAGCACGGTACGTTCGTACTTTACGAGACAAATACGGATCCCGTAGCTCACATACAGCACTATCAACAAGCTATGTTCATGCACGAGGGGGATGATGCCATCTTATGCAAGATGTTCCCCTCCAGTCTTGGCAAGGTGGCTTTGGCTTGGTTTCATAAACTGGCCCCACGATACATACGAGGATGGAGGCAGTTGGCTGAGGAATTCACTGCTCGGTTCTTGACAAGCAGAAAAGCCCCAAAGACTTTTGAAAGTCTTTCCACCATGAAACAGGAGGAAATCGAGCAGATCAAGGATTATGCAAAGAAGTACTGGGAAACTTTCAACGAGATTGAAAGCTGCAGTGAGGAGTTTGCAATTGCCACCTTCAAGACAGGTTTGCCTGTTCGGGGAGAGCTGCGTCGCTCATTGAATAAACATCCGGTAGCCACATTGGCTGAATTGATGGAACAGATAGAGCAACTTGCCAGAATGAAGGATGACATACTCCGTGAGGATGGCAGGATTGTTGCCGAACAGCCAAAGGCGCCTGTCAAAAAGGTGGATAAGCCAGAGCCCAAGACTTATAGAGAGAGAAAGGAGTACGAGCAGGCTAAGAAAGAGCCGTACAAAGATAAGCAAGCTCTTAACCCCAAATCTTTCTTTTCTATCACTACGGTTTGGAAGGAACCAATTTATAGGATTCTTTATCGAATAAAGAATCAGCCATATCTCAAGTGGCCCCCAAGTCTAGGCGGAGACAAGGACGCAAAACGTGCTACGAATCAGCATTGCAGTTACCATAAAGATTGGGGCCATATGATTGAGGATTGTGAGATGTACAAAAGACACCTTGACGATTTGGTCTCTCGGGGCTATCTCAAGGAATTTATCCAGGAGGATCCAAAGGAGAAAGGGAAAGCCATGGAGCTGGAATATGAGCAGAATCCTAAAGGGGTAATCCATATGATACATGGGTTGGCCACACCTTATACGAGAAATGAGGTCAGGCTATTACAAAGGCAAGTCAGGCACAATCAGCACGTGATGCGATTGCGTAACAAGAGGGGGCGAGAGAGTGATGTGTGCAATGAAAGCATAGCATTCACTGATGATGATCTGAGAGAGGTCCAAATACCCCACAACGATGCTTTGGTCATAACCCTACGAGTTGGGGAATATGACATTGAGAGGATACTAGTGGACTCAGGAAGTTGTACGGAGGTAATGTACTATGATGCGTTCAAGAAGTTGGGGTTGGCCCAAAAAGACTTAGAGCAATCTACAACACCTTTGATTGGGTTCGGTGCAGGAGCAGTCTGGCCACTTGGAAAGGTAAAACTACCTGTTCGGGCTGGATCAGTGGTGTTGAGGACAGATTTCTTAATTGTTGATGTTCCTTCTTCCTATAACGCGATTATAGGGAGGACATGGCTGCACAAAATGAGAGCTGTCTCCTCGACTTACCACCAGATGGTGAAATTCCCAGGATCGAATGGGGTTGAAGTAATTAGAGGCAATCAAAAAGTGGCCTAACAGTGTCTAATCTCCATCATTAAAAGAGCTCCAAAGGCCCACCACGTTCATACATTAGAAATACAAGATCAACCAACTATTGAGGATGTTGGGAGAAGTCCAGCAGAAAAGGTGGTCGAAGGCCTGGAGAAGATTCAGATCAACGAGACTGATCCTGAAAGATATTTCTTAATTGGAGAATCATTGCCAGCAGACGAAAAGGCTGAACTGATAAGATTTCTGAAAGAATATGTCGATGTATTTGCATGGGTGCCAGAGGAAATGCCCGGAGTGGATGCAGGTGTGATCTGTCACCATTTAAACGTTGATCCTCAGCATAAGCCGATCATTCAGAAAAAACGGAGGCAGCCATGCAGCATGTGGATGCAGTAATTGAAGAGGTCGATCGTTTACTGGAAGCCAAAGCAATATGTGAGGTTTACTACCCAGAGTGGTTATCCAACACAGTGGTGGTAAAGAAAAAGAATGGGAAGTGGCGTGTCTGCGTAGACTTCACAGACCTAAAAAGGGTGTGTCCAAAAGACAGTTTTCCTCTTCCAAGGATAGACCAGTTGGTTGACGCAACCGCTGGTTACGAGCGAATGAGTTTCCTCGACGCATATCGAGGATATCATCAGATTGCTATGTTTGGGTCTGATCAAGAAAAGACTTCATTTATCACACCACGAGGGTTGTACTGCTATAGCGTTATGCCATTTGGGCTAAGAAACGCTGGGGCAACGTACCAAAGACTCGCAACCATCATGTTTAAAAAGCTGCTTGGCAAGACTATGGAGGTTTACATTGATGATATGGTGGTGAAAAGTAAAGATAAACAGGGACATATAGCTGATTTGAAAGAAGCTTTCGAAATCCTGAGGGAGTACAAACTGAAACTCAACGCCTCGAAATGTGCGTTTGGAGTCGGTTCAGGAAAGTTCCTGGGCCATTTGGTGACCATGAGAGGGATCGAGGCTAACCCTGATCAAATTGCAGCCCTTCAAAGGCTACAAAGTCCCAAAACCACTAAGGAAGTCCAGAGGTTGACTGGAATGGCTGCAGCACTTAATAGATTTATTAGCAGGTCAAGTGACAAGCGCAGACCCTTTTTTCAATTATTGAAAAAGAGGGAGGGATTCAAATGGGGAGCAGAGTGCGAACAGGCCTTCCAGGACCTGAAGAAGTATCTGGCCGAGCCCCCACTTTTGTCAACTCCACAGCCAGGTGAGTCTTTAGTTTTGTACTTAGCTGTTTCTGAGCATGCAGTAAGTGCAGTCCTGTTGAGGGATTTGGGAATCGAACAAATCCCTATTTATTATGTTAGAAAGACACTTCTGGATGCAGAGACGAGATATCTGCCCTTAGAGAAACTTGTCTTGGCACTTAGGACAGCCACAAGGAAATTGCCGCACTACTTCCAAAGCCACAAGGTTGTGGTTTATACTGAGTTTCCATTGAAATCACTGCTACGAAAAGCAGACTTTTCGGGAAGGATCTCGACATGGTCTGTCGAGTTAAGTCAGTACGATATCGACTATCAGTTGCGTTTGGCAATTAAAGGCCAAGTGTTGGCTAATTTTGTGGCAGAGTTTTCTCCTGCAGTAGCTCCCCTACCTCCTACGAGAAAGGAACAGGCGACTAAGACATCACCCAAGAAGAATCAACCCTCAGCCGAACAGGATCCTATGGAATGGAGGTTATTCGTTGATGGATCAGCATGTAATACTGGTTCAGGAATTGGGGTTGTCCTTTTTCCTCCTGAAGGAGTATTGATCGAACTATCTGTTCGGCTTGGTTTTAGTGCGTCGAATAATGTTGCCAAGTACGAGGCACTCTTGGCTGGATTAAGAAGTGCAAAAACCCTAAGAGCAGAACGGGTTAGGGTGTATTGTGATTCACAGCTTGTGGTTAATCAACTGTCCGGGGAATATGAAACCCGAAGTGAAAAGATGGTAGCCTACGTACAGGCAGCCAAAGAACTGCTTGATACCTTCGAAAGGGTATATATTGAACAGATAAGTTATGGACAGAATGCTCATGCAGATTCATTAGCTTGGTTGGCTGCAGCTGTACCAACTGAGTTCAAGAGGAAGGTGGCAGTAGAATATCTGAGTGAGCCGAGCATTGGGAGAAATGTGGACTTGGTCTTGGACGTGAACCAAGGACCAAGTTGGATGGACCCAATTGTGGAGTTTTTACGAGACGAGATACTCCCTTCTGACAAAAAGGAGGCTCATAAGATAAGGACCAAATCTGCTAGGTTTTGGCTGTCCCCAGAGGGTAAGTTATACAGAAAATCTTTCACGGGCCCGTATCTGCTATGCGTACATCGCGAGATGGTGTAGAGATTCCTTCATGAAATCCACGAGGAAACATGTGGGAGTCATGCTGGAGGCAGATCCATCGCCCACCGAGCAATTACCCAAGGCTACTGGTGGCCACACATGCAGGAAGATGCAAAGGTGTATGTGAAAATTTGTGAGAAATGTCAAAAATTCTCACCAATGATTCGAACACCAGCCGAGGATCTGGTGCCTTTGACAAGTCCTTAGCCGTTTGCTCAATCGGGAATGGACATTGTGGGTCCACTACACAAAGCAACTGGGAATCGAAAATTCCTGCTAGTTGCATCAGACTATTTTACTAAGTGGATTGAGGCAGAACCACTGGCCAAAATCACTAAACCTATGATAGAAAGGTTCGTGTGGAAGAGCATCATCACTCGCTTTGGGGTCCCTTATTCATTGATTAGAGACAATGGATCCCAATTTCAGAAGAAATTCAAGGCTTTTTGTGTCCAGTACGGAATACGAAATTATTATTCAACCCCAGCTTACCCTCAGAGTAATGGGCAGGCAGAGGCGTCTAATAAGGCTATCCTTGACGGGATCAAGAAGAGGCTGGGCAAAGCCAAAGGGAAGTGGCCTGACGAGTTACCATTAGTGCTGTGGGCTCACCGAACAACGCCTAGGAGGTCTACGGGAGAGACCCCCTATTCATTGGCCTATGGAACAAAGGCTATCATACCTCTAGAAGTTGGTCTTCCCACCAATAGGACCGCATTAGTCGAAAGTGGGGGCAATGATAGGGCCCTTGAAATTGAGCTTGATCTCGCCGAGGAGAGGAGGGAAAGGGCCTTGGTCCATCTGGCTTCCTACCAGAAACAGTTGATGAAGAGCTATAACAAGCACGTTCATCCTCGAGAATTTGGTGTTGGAGACCTCATACTACGAAAGGTGCTCGGCAACACCAAGGTGGTCAACGAAGGCAAGCTGGGGGCCAACTGGGAAGGCCCGTATCGAATAACCGAGATTGTAGGCATAGGGGCCTATAGATTGGCAGATCTGGATGGTAATCCAATTCCGAGGCCTTGGAATGTCCATAATCTACGAAAATTCTTTGTTTAGAAGCGTTGAGTTCTGTTTCAGATTGCACTACGTGATTGTGTGGGAATTACGAATATAATTCCATTGTTCTAGTTTTTGATTTTATTATTTTAATTGCAAGGGGTACGAATAACGCCCTCTTGAGTTTCACAGATTATGAATAAAATCACTTTTTGTAGAATAAATATTGCATTCTTGGCATTTATTTTAAAAATACGAACTACGGGCTTGGTTTCCCTCATTCGTATTGGGGAGCAGGGAACAAACAGCTCCGTTAAAAAGTACGAGAAACTTAGAAAGTTTTTAAGTACGTGACACTTAACGAATACAAGTATGAAACACTTGTATGGTTTTTAAGTACGTGAAACTTAACGAATACAAGTATGAAACACTTGTATGGTTTTTAAGTACGTGAAACTTAAAGAATACAAGTATGAAACACTTGTATGATTTTTAAGTACGTGAAACTTAACGAATACAAGTATGAAACACTTGTATGGTTTTTAAGTATGTGAAACTTAACGAATACAAGTATGAAACACTTGTATGGTTTTTAACTTAACGAATACAAGTATGAAACACTTGTATGGTTTTTAAGTACGTGAAACTTAATGAATACAAGTATGAAACACTTGTATGGTTTTTAAGTACGTGAAACTTACGCAAAATTGAACAAATACACGTATGAAAACATTTGTATGGTTTGTAAGTACGAGAGACTTAGAAAGCATTTAAGTACGTGAAACTTATAATGATGTTCACAGGATTTGCTAAGTACTGAACACTTATGCACAAGCAAAGCATATGATTACAAAGATCGAAGTACGAAATACTTAGATAAATCTGTTTGCATCCGAACACATGCAAGAAAAACAAGAGGAGCCGAGCAAATGGTGTAGTTATGCCACAAAGGGCCGAATACCTGTATTACCAAAATATTACCAAAAAAGAGAAAGTACTGGCACCACGCAGGGTTGAAATGCTATGGTCACGCAGGACCAGCCAAATTGTTTGCGTCAAAAATAATACAAATACTTGCTTGCCATTCAGTCTAGGTTCTGAATCTCTGGGAGAACATCAGTTCTAGCCGAACCACCAGCAGCAACAGCATTCTCCTCTGGGACGACAGTCTCGATAGTCACTTCTCGAACAGATGAATGCTCAACAACATCTTGCGATTCTACTTGTATCTCTTCATCGGCATCTGCAAAGTCATCGATCTGCTGATCGACATCATCCGTAGGAGAACCATCATGCTCTTGAGGGGCTGCAGCTTGGCGGCTTGGTAGATCATTTTCCACCCAGAGTGGGGAATCCTCGGCAACCCCCACCTTCGTTAGACAAGCCTCCCAGCAAGCAGCCCAGATCTGGTCTTGAATGGCTGGCATCTGCTCCACATAGCTGGCCGTCGTGGCGTCGAAGCCCTTTTGATAACCATCTTCGTATGCAGCCTTTTTCGTGCTGTCAATCTCTGCCAAAGCTTGATTAAGACTATCTTCAGTAGTCTCAAGCTTGCCTTTTGCTTCAGAGATATCTGTTTTGGCCTTATCTCTCTCCCTCTCTAATCTGGAGACTGTTCGGAGCAGCCTCGTGTTGTCATTCAAAAGCCTAATTCTCTCGGCTTCAGCTTCTTGGAACTTTTGGCCCAGTACGACCATTTTTTGGATGAATTGAAACAATACCATACGTAAGTTAAAAGATTTTTAACTGCTACAACAAAAGTAATAGAAAGAGGAAATTTTTTGTTACCTTGATTCCACTGACGAGACCAGTGGACACAAGCCGATCAGGGGGAGACGAGGATTCCTTCTGCTTGTCAACAGGCAGTAATAGGCCCTGTGCCAAAGCAAGTGCAGTTTCCGAGGAGCTGGCGCTGTCCCCGATGTTTACGAGCCGGTCCCCCCTCATGAGTTGAGGGGCCCAAACATCTGGATGGATTTGGATGCTCGGCGCTAGGGTTTCCAGTGGAACTGAAGTAACTGGAGCTTCAGCATCTCCGGCTTCTTCGCTCCTGGGACATTTGTCCCAATGAGCATCAACAGCCTCAAGGGAACTATCGTGTTCCCGAGGAGAAGAGATGATCGTGTTGATCCCCCATATTGCGACGTGATCGTGGGGGGGCGCCAGTTGATGCCACCCTACTGGCAGTACCACGTCTCCGTGCGGAAATAGTAAGAAGAGTGCTAAGGTCAACAGGTTGACGAGTCATCGTACCTGGGGTTGGGGGAGATTGAGAGTAGCCGGAGGAAGACGACTGACTTGTAATGCAGAGGGGAACGGGTTGTTCGGAGATTTCTTGTCTGCGTTTGGACTTTCTGAGCACCACACGAGTCTGAGGAACGCCTTCAGGGATAGTAACTTCACTTGGCTGACCGGCAAGGGTAACACCAGCCTGTAGTCTCGAATTACGTGGTTGGGGAGCAGTAGAGGTAGAAGCAGTACTGGTGCTTGGATGGGCAAGCCTTCTGTCGATAACCCCTCTGTACGAAGGGTCGTATCTCAGCAATATGTCAGCGTTACGACCCCGACCTGCTGTTCGGGAACCAGGTTCGCCTGTATATTTTAAGATCCTGTTGATGTCCTCTGTTCGGACGTAACTCGGTTCTCGTCTAAGACGCCTGTTTGCGTTTTCAGCTGCAAGATCAAAATTCACAGTAAAATTAGACACATAGAAAAGCTACGAGAAGGCGGTAAACAAAGAATTGCAAAAGTCAAAAGCGAGAGCATATGTGGATAACCCCATATGTGGGGGCAACGGAGCCCCACCACTTGGCCATCTTCCCCTATTGGCTCGAATGCTCCCGTTACATAGAGGAAATCGATCTCGTGGTCGCGAGCAGAATCTGGCAAATTTAGCACGAGACGTTTGTCTGCTCTCCTAACCTTGAAGTAGTAAGTATTGTACTCAGGGTTTAGTACTATACTATACCACCATTGGATATCCCAGATTCCTAATTGGGTCCCTAGAATCCCATTTAGGGCTATAATCCCCATTATCAGCCTGAAGACATTGGTCGAAACTTGCATGGGAGTAAGACGATACCAGTTCAGAATCTGGCGAAGTAATGGGTGTAGGGGGAAATGTACTCCACCCTCGACGATAGCTACGATTGGGATACACATCCTGTCCCAAGAACCAGCATCCCTATCCGCTCCTAGTGGGGCAAGTTCGAGTCCTACGTTATCAGGAATGTTATACTCTGTTCTAAATGCCGCCATGGCAGCAGGGGTGTCACAGAGTTTCCTTAATTTACCAGGCTTTGGATCATGTTCATCCGCCATGAATATACTCGAAGAAAAAGTAAAACTGGAAATGGGCTCGATTGAAATCCTAGAAGTAACCCAAAATCTGAGAATGAGATCTCAGATGGAAACTAATGGGACAAGAGAGAAATCTTAGTGGGTAACCTAAGCAGAAGAAATAAAGATCTTACGAGTTTAATGAAAAAGTCCCTGTGACACGAGCGAGTTGCAGGCGGCGGCTATGGCGGTAGAAAGGGAGTTTTTCGCCTGACTTTTGAAGAGGACAAGACGAGGCTCAGAGTTTTGGATAAAAAAAAATCCAAAGAAATCCCTCTTTGGGATTTAAGTGAAAGAGACGGAGACGAAACGTCTCGTCTCATGCCGTTACAAGTTAAAGTAACGAAAAGCAAGTGCCGTTCTGACGACGTTTGATAAAACGTCAGTTCAAAATTAATGAAAGGCATACGAAACATGCCACGTGGAGTCACTACCCCGAAATGGTATAATGACAAAGGTGCCAAAAAGCATCAATAAGTATTAAATACTATGACTGCTCGGGATCAGAAGGAATTCGGTCTAAAATTTGTCTCTAAGCTTCACCCATTACCCCCGAACAGTGGAAAATAAGTAAAGCTGGGGAGCAATTGTAGGGAGGTATTCCCGAAACAGATACATCTAGTTGCCGAACACGTGATGTATAAGAGCACGTGAAAGATTGGACAGGACTTATCGTGGAGCAGTGCGTTGAACGGCGATAAGGGGCAATAACATGAGAAGTCATTGGTGTAAACTAACTGTTCGGCAGATAGAGACATTCCGATTACATTGGACCAAGTTACATGTGAAGTAGCTGGTCCAGGCAGACTGTTCGGCTACGATACAGCCAAACAAGGAAAGAGCTCCAATCAAGAGCAAGAGCAAAGGGAGTACTCTGGAAGATTCCAAAATAGACATGGATGAGATCCCAAAGAATATAGGATCTAAGAAAGATACCCAACGAGAATGGGATGTTCGGCTTTTAAAGGAAAAGAATCCTAAAAGGACTCTTTTATAATGAATTGATAAGGAAAACGAGAATCCTTGATATCCAGGGTTTCCTATACGAGATAGGAATCCTAGGGCAACAGGGATGCTTGGGCAGCAAGCATACGCAAATCTATAAATACGAGGTAAACCCAGAGGAAAAAGGTACGCAATTGATTACGATCTAATCTCGTTCCTACTGATAATTAGGGTTTCTCTAAGTACGTGATACTAACTTAGGCATCGGAGGGCCTTTGCCACGAGAGGCAAAGGTGCGCTCACCCCTTGTCTGTTTTGCAGATTAGAATTCCGACGACGAATTAGGGTTCCGGTGAAAAGGCACGAATAAGCCGTTGCAATCCAAGGTGATCCGAAGCATCAATTGTTTTCATCCCCCTACAAAAATAACATTTTTAAGCATGTCGTAGTACTAATAAGTACTCCTATTAGAAAATGAAATTCTATCGTATGATTCGTATTCCCTAATAGAAATATCAAGAACAACATTTTTAAGCATGTCGTAGTACTAATAAGTACTCCTATTGGAAAATGAAATTCTATGGTATGATTCGTATCCCCTAATAGATTTACCAATACAGTTGCACCTGATTGCTGAATTGTTGGTTTTTCCCCTTGAAATGGAAAAAAACAGAAGAAATTTTTAGGGTTCATTAGGCGACAAAGTTTAGCAAAGTCAAATTTGCTGTCAAATTTTGTACTAAAAGTTTTGCCAAAATTTGACAATGAACCTCATCGGTTCAACGTAATTTTTGACGTGCTTAATGTTTCTCAAAAAGCTCTAAAATGTGCGTGATTTTGATCATTGTTGTGAGCTTAGGAAGGGCCACACATACATGGCCTAAAACTGACCAAAGGAACTGATCTGCGTCCCTTTGATTCTCCTTATATGGAAGGAAACTAATGATTTGAAAAAACCTACGCATTTAATTGGGATGAGGGAAATGGAGACCCTAATTTGATTCTTCAAAATAGAGTTTTGATTCTCCACGCAGGACCACACGGCTCAAAGTCTGCAGACATAGTAACCATTAACCAACCACCAGAGTTTCGCGCGGTTGGCGTAATAAGTTCATTATTGCGTTAATTGTGACGTAATCAGATATGAACTTTTGTTAACTATGCATTTCATGTCGAGAAAATTATGAACCCAATCTGAGTATCTGACAAAAGATCGGGAAAAAAAGATTCTGAATTTATTTTTTTGTTATTAATCTGACATCTGAAGGTTTTCGGACACGTATGGTTGAGTCGAACGAGATCAAGACATAATTAATTTGTTGTGCCAAATAGGATCAAAAACAAAGTCAAAAAGCGAAGTTAAGCCAAATGGTGACAAATGCAAACGAACAAAGAAGAAGTTTCTTGGGGGGGGGGGGGGGGGGGGGGGTTTGGCACAACTTTCTGGGGGGCAGTTGCAAAATTTTGTCATTCACAACACAACTGGGACTGGCTATTGCTTGCCAATAAAGGCTGTACTTGTCGGCTTTGGGACCATGGGGAATCGAAATTCACGCATCTTTATCAAACAAAAAAATAAGGGCGCTGCTATTCGCAGCCCTCTATTTTCTCCCATAGCTCGTTAAAAATTTTCAATTATACTCGACAGTTAGTTACCGAAATTGAGATATATTTTCAGCATCCAATTACCGAAATATAATATTTTTTTCAACAGCTATTTGCCGAAAATGTATGTTCGGCAGTTGTTTACCGAAAGTTGAACATATTTTCGACATGTAGTTACCGAAATATAATCTTGTTTTCAACAGCAATTTACCGAAATGTTATTTATGATTTTCAACAACCATTTACCGAAAATGGGCTATGGGAGAAAATAAAGGGCTGCGAATAGCGGCGCCCAAAAATAAAGGGCGCCGCTATTCGCAGCCCTCTATTTACTCCCGTAGCCCACTAAATTTCGGTAAATGATTGTTGAAAATCATAAATAACATTTCGGTAAATTGCTGTTGAAAACTAGATTATATTTCGGTAACTACATGTCGAAAATATGTTCAACTTTCGGTAAACAACTGCCGAACATGCATTTTCGGTAAACATCTGTTGAAAAAAATATTATATTTCGGTAATTGGACGCTGAAAATATATCTCAATTTCGGTAACTAACTATCGAGTATAATTGAAAATTTTTAACGGGCTATGGGAGTAAATAGAGGGCTGCGAATAGCAGCGCCCAAAATAAAACAAGTGGAAGCAAACTTTGATTTGGGAAAATTTCACTTACCTCCCTTGAGGTTTCTGACAAATAAAGAAACCTTTTCTCATGTTTCTATAATTACACTTACCTCCCCTATCACTCTTGTTCGGTAACTTCTACTAACGGAAAATGTTAATTTACATTTCTAACCCTTCATTGACCTCCCTTGAGGTTTATAATAATAATAATAGATACCTCCCTTGAAAAAAAATAGTCTTTTTTGTTTTAATTTCTTTCACATATTATTTTTTCCATTCACTAACAAGTCAAGGAAATTGATTAAATATTGAACTGACATGTTATCAATTCTTATAATTAGACCCAACTCCTAAAGTCACACACGTGATTTATTTTTGTGAGAAGAGATTGAAATTTTTTAAATAATTTTAAATATAAAGACATCCATATAAGTGCAAAGTACAAAATTATGCACGAGAGTATTTTTGTTTTTATCTAAAATGTGTTTCTCCCTTGTCTAATTTTCTTTCTCATTTTCTTCAACTGTGGCAACTAAATTGGTGCTAAAAATAAATGAGTGTTATTTTTTAAGTTGAATCTTACAAACAGGGGTATTTTTGTTTTTATCTAAAATGTGTTTCTTCATGTATGTTTTGCTGGGAAAAGAAATCAACAACTTTGCCCACTTTAGGGGTTGCACTAGTTCGACTCTTTGGTACTTTCCATCATTCTCCCTTCTTGTTAATCAAACACGTGAATGTCACACTATTTTTTCCTCTTTAAACATCACTTTCCACGATTAATTTTCGTAAAGAAAAGACCGTGTAAGACTAAATTTTGATTTAGTCATTGTGGTGGTCCACATGTTTTATATGGCACATATTGATTATGAGTTTAATAGAATTCTTCATATCTTTATTCTATTTTACTTTGATGGGAAGTAAGTATAACGTTCATTAAGGAAACCGGTCCTCTCTTTGCCTATAAAAGAGTGTCTAGGGTTCCATCAATTTAACGTGATATACTAAACAGCTAGAAAGAAAGGCAAGGAAGAGAAACCCATCTTCCAACTAGGGCTTAATGCTCTAGTAAATTATGGTCTCTTCAATTAATTACTGTATCACTCAAGTTTCGCATTATTGGATCCGGGTACACCGTTCTTGAATCTTGAATTCCGCTTATTGTTTGTATCGTGATGATCATGATAGTTCTAGACCTCGACATAATTGTAGGTTGTTAATTATCTAACACCATTAAAGAATTAATTTGAATTAATTTATAGACTGGACATACATTTAGAAGAATTATTAAGAGAAGTTAGCCAATTTTTGTAATCAACAAGAAACACACGAAGATATGACAAGGAAAACCATAGAGTCCTAGAATGGTCTAAGGACACCATCCGGCTTTTGGGTTTCTGATTTAGGTATGCCTTTTGACTTTTTGTTTTCAATTTTGAAATCTTTTTTGATTGCCTATTGTTTGGCTTTTGTAGATTTAGGAAGATGCTTAGCCTTCAAACCTCGCCTTCAATTAAGGTTGAGAAAAACCCCAAGCGTAGGGCTAGGTCGTCGGTAGCATAATAACCAGAAAGTCTGGGATCGTACCCATAGAGAATCGAAAACAACTTATTCAGAATGTAGGTTTTATATGGCGGTTTGTGGCGTTTAAGAAGGCCAACTTGGTTTTGCTTTTAACGGTGAAAAGGCTAAAGTAACAAATTAGATACGAGCTTTATAAACTAAAAGAGGCAAGTCTAGGGATTGTCTAACCCTTGACTTAAGCCGTTACCGGTTCTCAATTATAACTCAGGCGAGAGTCACGACCGCGTGCTCACGCCCGGAGGATTTAACTCTAATGACTTCGTTTAACGAAAGATGTGATTAATCGGAGCTAAACCAACCTATTTTTGCTAATGTATTTAACACGTAGGAGGCCACGAGCCCTCAATATGTCGCATGCCAAGACCGCTTGACTAAACAACATACTAAGGAGTTAACACCCCTCGATTAGACCAACATGGCTAGGTTAATGAAATTCCGAAAACCATGATTTTAAGCCCGAAGGTTTGGGAACCAAATAACCACCTAAGTCATTGGGAAATAGCAGCCCAAGACTTAGCCAAGAGACTACTCACACATATTGAAAAGTCTAGAAATTATGCTAAGAATTGAAAACATGATTAACCGATAAAAACGGAAATAAACTTGATATTCACAAAGATCTAAAGAGTAGCTACAACTTTAATAAACGGGAAAACATCAAACTAGGAATTAAATTTACAAGTATTGAAGCTTGAAACTAAGAACAACAATGAAGAAAAACTAGAGAGAAAACTAACCTAGAACATAAAGTAGATATGAGATAAAGTGGGAGAGAAGAGTATTTATACAACTCAACTTCTCTCCCAACAAATATCCTAGAAACATACTATAAGTAACAATTATTCTATAAATGGAAAGTCCAAAAAGCAGCAAATATCTGGCCGAGAGCTCCCCGTATCGATACAGATTATGCAAAGTATCGATACCACATCGCTAAGTTGAGAAGACCAATTTCCCCGTAACGCGCCCGTATCGATACGGTTTATGGCCGTATCGACACGGAACTCTCTGCCTGCCCAATTAACCAACGCGTATCGATACGGCCCTTAATCCGTATCGATACGCAAAGCTTATCTTCAGAAAGAAAAGCTAGCCTCCAAGACTTGGCACCCGACGGCCTCGGAGCTCCATAACATTTTATTTTCATTCTCTAAAGTTAAGTAAAAACTATATTTTAAACCTTTCTTTTACCTTTTCTTTACTTTAATTTATTTAATGAAAATAAGAAAGTACCCCCCATTTGAAAACAATGGCATTACCAGAATTTGAAGATTCCAATTAAATCAAAATGTCAACCCCCCACTTTTAGTGTAAAATGGAAAACTGCGCATTTTTCTTAAGCGAAAATGGCTCAAAACATGACCTTGTTCTTCAAATAAAACCTTGTAACTTTGTAGTTACTCTTACAAAAATTCAAGGATCAATTACCGCCATTTTTAATCTCGAAAATCGATACTTTTCCTGAAAGTCATTTTTCCATACTTAGACAGATTTTAAGGGGCCGACAGGGTCTTCGGGTACTTGGAAGCATCCGGAGCATTCCTAGCGTTGAAATGCGCCTTATTTGCACGTTTTACCTGAAAACACTAAAAACACACCTTACGTGCAGTATCAAATAAAAGCTAGATAAATGCAAGTTAAAACAACATAAAATGGGACTAGTCGCACCAAATATCTACAATATTGGGTGCTCATCAGAAGACTCAGTGGACATTTGGTTTATTGATGTAATCAACAAGAAAGTACTTATCCTTGTAAACAGCTTCAAGGGGGAGAATGGTAACCCTAACTTTGCAAATTATATCAAGGCAGCGTAAGATGCGAGGAAGAACAAGAAGAAGTAGAGGGGAGAAAAAATATATTAAAGCAAAAGGAGCGCACAAAGCTCCAAACATTCCGGAAGAAACTGTTCTTAAAATACTCTCGAGGTTACCCTTAAAGTCTCTTTTGCGATTCAAGTGTGTTTCCAAGCAATGGCATTATTTGATCTCCAACTTTGGCAAAAAAAACTAGAAGACGAATGGTTGTGATGGTCTTTAGAGGCTTTTCTGGGGGAGCTTCTTGTACAATTTAGACCGTTAGTCAAGAAGAAGCTCAAGTGGAAAGCATCACCATACCAGTACCAGTTAGAAAGAGTTCACCTGATCATCTGCTTCGAGTCCTTGGTTGTTGTAATGGGTTGTTGCTTATCGGTATTGACCAAGACTTGTTCTTGTGGAACCCTCTCACTAGGTACTTCAAGAATGTGATGTCATATAAGTGCTTGCAAGATGATGGATATGAAATTGTTTCTGGACTATGCTACAACTCCTCCATCGATGAGTATAAGGGTGTAATGGTGCTTGTTCATTTTAGTTCGGATGTTGGGGGTGAATATGTTGTGATTTATAATCTTAGAAGCAAACGTGCGACAATGGTTAATTTTCCGTATGAGTTAAGTATAGTCCATTCTGGGCCTATTGTGAATGGTTCTCTGCATTGGTATGTCCCTAAGAAAGGTGCTTTCTGCCAATTTCCATCCCACCAAATTATTTACTTCGATCCAAAAACTAAAGATTTTGAGGAGATACCAATGCCACAACCCAAGCGGGAGGATGGAGATCGCATTCTTGGGTTGGGAGATTTGCATGGATGCCTCTGCATGGCTCGTTTGGTACATCCAAGCAACCACTATGGATCCAATGTTGAGGTGCTGGCGATGAAGGAACATGGAGTAGAAAAATCTTGGACCATGATGTTCATCATATCACATATCCTTTTTTGTCTTTCTAATACGGTAGTGCCATTGGGTTACACAAAGGATGGTGAAGCTCTAATAGAAATTGGGTCTGATGAGGTGGGGCAACATAAGTCAGACAGTTCACATATCTTGGCATACAGTCCTGTTGACTATTCCCGTAGAAGAATTATGATTCCTAATGTTCTTTTTAAGTTTAACACATTTATGCATGTGGAAAGCTTGGTTAATCCTAGTTGATTGTAAAACATCTACTTTTACTATCATTTACTTCCAACATATTATGAGGAGTTTAGTAATTATGAGTTCACCATCAAGAAGTGGTTTTTCTGTGTTCTCCTTGTCGTCTGAAATTGGTAGTATTAATGGTGGGTTCAGTTTTTTGGTTCCTTGATTATTGTTTAAAATATGATTTTTGATTCTATATTTATGCAGTATATGTAGAGACTCGTGAATTATTATATTTTCTTAATTGTTTAAATATGTGAAATATTGTATTTTTGAGGTTGTATTGATGTTTGGAAGTGTTGGAAGCAAATGGGGTTTGATTCGGTGTCCGTCAAAAATTTTTTATTTTCTGCCCAGTTTGTACTGGTACAGCCTTTTTCCCAGTACCGGTACATGGAGTCCAGAAGTTGTGTTTTTGGGCATTTTTGGGGTTTATGAACCGGTACTGGGAATTGCCCAGTACCGGTACATACTGCATTTTTCTGCAACTTTCAGCACGCTTTTTGGGACACTATAAATACCCCCCTTTTGTCATTTCTCACTCGCAAACCCACGAAACACACCTGGAAACACCCCCTCTCACCTACCCAACTTCAATCTCACTCAAAACTCTTGATTTCAACCTCAAATCTTCAAGATCCAAGGGTTTTCAACCTCAAAATCACAAGATTCTTGCATTTAGTGAACCAAGGGTGAGTTTTGTGTTCTTGTTCTCACTCCTTGAAGCTCTATCATGTTTTTCTCTCTCTCCTCTCGATTATTTGTTGATCTTTGCTTGTTATCCATGTTTTTGGGCTTTATTTGCTCTAGATCTTGTATTCAAGCTTGGGTAAAGCTTGTCTTTGGAGGATTCAAGCTTATTGCTCTTGGTAGACCTAGGGTTTTGCTCAAAACCCATCAAGGTAGGGATTTCTCTCTTCCTCTACATGTTTTGCGGTGATTATGTATGACTTAGGCGTTCATTTGTCATTTATGGTCTAATAAAATGTTTTATGGCTTGAGGAGTGCAAATTCTTTAAAAGTAGTATTGTTTATTAAAATGTTGTGATCTATAGGTTATGCGTGGTGTATTTGTTAATGTTGGGTTGTATGTGGAATGAGCTTATGGTGTAGGTGTTGATTGCGATGTTTGGGTGATTGTCGATGTGAAGTGGTTGGGGAGTATATTGTGTCGCGACGGGTGGATACACAATGTCGCTAGGGGTGGAGTATATTGTGTCGCGAGGGGTGGATACACAATGTCACAAGGGGTGGAGGTTTGTTGGGAGAAGTGTGTGTGTGTGAGTATATGCGCGCGTGTGTGTATATGTGTATGTGAATGCTATTTCACTCGCTGAGGGTATGGACATACGTTCCTCTGGATTTGACATCTAAATTAATTTGCTGTATTCATGCTCATCATCTCACTACATATAGATTTTGTAGAGACTTTCCTACTGGGCTAGTGTAGCTCACCAAATCCTTCTTTTCAGGTTCGAACGTAGGGCAATAGGTTGCACGACATGGTGTTTTCGGAAATGAAGACTTTTGGAAGCTAACTTGATTTAGTTACTCTCTCATCTTTGTAATAGGTTGATTTTTGACTAAAGATGGCTTTGTAACTAACTTAACTCCTGATTTATCTTTGACTATAAATTGTAATATTCTAAACATGTGGTATTTGTATCGAACTTAAATTTTGGGCCGTGATGCCAAGGTTGTAATTACTTAAAACCGGAGGACTTTGTTGTAATTAAACAGGTTGGAAAGGCATTTGGGGTATTATCTGGTGTATGCGAGGATCCTTTATTGAAATGAATTATAGATTTATGTTTAAAATCGAGGGTGTGACAAATTGGTATCAAAGCGTCTAGGTTTAGAATACTTTTAGACCGTGGGGAGACTTCTAGTCTCATGGGTTGAAAAGTCTCGCATTTGCATTCACATATGTGTGCTTGAGTGTATTGACATTATTTGGATTACTTGGCATTGCATTTCAATATGGTGAAGCGGTGTAGAATTGTTTTAAATCGTGTTGGGGATAGTCGGGGGCTTTGACCTCATTAAATAATGTTGTTGATGAGCTTCTCTTTCTTATAAATTGTAGTAAAATGCCTCCGAAAATGCGTGCTAGGGCCGGTGAGAGAGAAAGTCGGGGTGGTCGTGGTCGTGGCCGTGGCCGTGGCCGAGAGGCGCCAGTGGAGGATGAGGTTAGCCAGCTAGGGGAAAACCCGAGTGGGAATCCGGGGGATGGGACCGGGCACGGTCTAGGAGAGGAAGTTCCGATCGTTCAAAATCCCTTTGCTAGGGATTTCGTTGTGGCTCTTGCGGCCGCTAACCTCTTAAACCTAGCTCCTAGGGAAAATGCAGACAGTCGTGCCTTGTCGGCAATGAGGGAGTTCAGTCGTAGGAATCCACCGACGTTTGACGGGTCAAGCAGTGACCCTCTTGTGGCCGATCATTGGCTGGCCCAAATTCGAAAACTTTTCAGGGCTCTTGGGATCACGGAGGATGACTTGCGAGTCAACATTGTGGCCGTTCAACTAACTGGGGAAGCGAATGAGTGGTGGGAGTCAATTTTAGAATCAAGAAAAGATACGAGGAGAGTGACAAGGACCGCGGCACAAGCGAATGAGCCGAATGTGGAAAATTTAACTTGGGCCGAGTTTGAAATGTTCTTTGAGGAGCAATACTTTCCGGAAACTAGCCATGACCAATTAAGGGAGGAGTTCGAAAGGTTAGAACAAGGGAATATGACCATGTCAGAATACGCTCTAAAGTTCCAATCTTTATCCCGTTTTGCGCCGGAATTAGTGGCAACTGAAGAAAGGAAGTGTAGGCGGTTCGAAAGGGGTTTGCATGACGCTGTGAAGAAGTTTGTTATGGTACAACGTAAGGGAAAGTTTTTCGAAGTCGTAGAGTGTGCGAGGAGCATCGAGACACCGAAGGAGGCACCACAAAATCCTAAGGCTTGGGAACCGAGGCAACCGGTAGGGGGTGTGAGCTCTTCCTCGGGGAGTTTTGGCAGTCAGGGGAGGAAGAGATAGCGAGATCAATTTACAGCTTCCCAGGATCCGTCGAACTTTAGACCTCAATCTTCTTCATCGTTTGGGACTTGGGGAAATTCGAATAAACCTCCGATCGTGTGTCATGAGTGTGGCCAAGTGGGGCACATTCGTGCTCAGTGTCCGCGGCTATTGGGTACGTGCTTTACTTATGGCAGAAATGACCATTATGCAAGAAATTGTCCGCTTGGGAAAGGGACACGAAGCGAGTCGAGTTCAGTGCAGCAACCGAGGAGTGGTCAAAATTCTGGTCGGCAATCATTCCAAGGCATTCAAAGGTAGCAACGACCTCACTTTCGTCAGGCCATGTCAGCCCAGGGATCTCAGGTGGAGAGAGGAGCTAGTTCTTCGACGCCTACGCAAGGTTCAGGTCAGCGGGGTGGACATGTTCAGAGTCAAATGACTCAGGGAAGGGCTTTCGCGATCACATCCGCTATTCCGCCTCCACCACCTCCTGTCACTTCTCAGGCCCCGGAAACTTCGATTGTGAGGGGTACATTTCTATTGTTTAACTCCTTCGCTAGAGTATTATTTGATTCCGGAGCATCGCATTCATTCATTGCTGCATCTTTTGCTTATGCTTTGGAATTGGAAATCGAGAGTATTAGTCCTCCAATGTTTGTTGACACACCTATAGGAGGTAGGTCACCAGTAGATCGTATTTGCCGGAATTGTGAGCTTATTATTCGAGAACGTCGTTTTACCTTTGACTTCATTGTGTTGAATATGTCGGGGTTCGACCTTATTTTGGGCATGGACTGGCTGTCTACGTTTCACGCTACCATAGATTGCTTCAAACATCGGGTCCGTATTTGTCCGCCCGGGGGTTCTTGTTTTGAGTTCTTCGGGGAGCGTCGGGAACCGTTAGAACCGTATTTGTGTGGGTCTCGGGAGCAAGAGTCAATGTATGCTTTATTAACGAGTTTGGTCTTAGATGAGGACGTATCCATGCGTGGGGAGTTGCCTCTTGTTGTTTGTGATTTTCCAGACGTGTTTTCGAAGGAGTTACCCGGTTTGCCACCCAAGAGAGAGGTTGAGTTCACCATCGATTTGCTTCCTGGCACCGCCCCTATTTCCATACCTCCTTATCATTTTGCACCCGTCGAGTTGCGAGAATTGAAGACTCAACTGCAAGAATTAGAGGATTTGGGGTTCATCCGTCCGAGTACATCACCGTGGGGAGCACCGGCATTATTTGCTCAAAAGAAGGATGGGTTGCTTCGTTTGTGCATCGATTATCGTAAGTTGAACCGTGTCACTGTGAAGAATAAGTATCCAATGCCTAGGATTGACGATTTGTTTGACCAACTTCGAGGTGCAACGTGTTTTTCTAAGATCGACCTGAGGTCCGGTTACCATCAATTGAGGGTTCGGAGAGAAGACATTCCTAAAACCGCTTTTCGTACTCGATATGGCCACTACGAATTCGTTGTTATGCCCTTTGGATTGACGAACGCACCAGCGACTTTCATGGACTTGATGAACCGCATCTTTCGTGCCTATCTTGATCGCTTCGTAGTAGTCTTTGTGGACGATATCCTTATCTACTCGCCTTCAGAGGAGGAACACCAAATTCATCTAACTATCGTTCTTGAACTCTTGAGAGAGCACCGTTTGTATGCCAAACTTAGTAAGTGCGAGTTTTGGTTGTCCGACGTTAAGTTTTTGGGTCACGTTGTGTCGAAGGATGGGGTATCCGTTGATCCAGGGAAGATAGAGTCCGTAATGAATTGGCAACGACCGAATATTGTATTCGAAATTCGTTGTTTCTTGGGACTGGCCGGTTACTACAGTCGTTTTGTCCTTGATTTCTCTCGTTTGGCGGCCCCAATGACTAGGTTGACTCATAAGGGAACTCGTTTCGTTTGGAATGACGCATGTGAGATGGCCTTCAACGAATTGAAGAAAAGGTTGACTACCGCGCCGATCTTGGTCGTGCCCGAACGGGGAGTCGGTTACTCCGTGTATTGTGATGCTTCAAGAGAGGGATTGGGGTGTGTGTTGATGCAATTGGGACGAGTAGTGGCGTATGGATCACGACAATTGAAGACCCACGAGCGGAATTACCCTACTCGCGATTTGGAGCTTGCAGCTGTCGTCTTTGCTTTGAAAAGTTGGCGCCATTACCTTTACGGTGAGAGATTTAAAGTCTTTTTCGATCCCAAGAGTCTAAAGTATTTGTTTTCTCAAAAGGAGCTGAATTTGCGACAACGCCGATGGATGGAACATCTAGAAGATTACGATTTTGAGTTAAAATATCACCCGGGAAAGGCGAACGTGGTAGCAGATGCCTTGAGTAGAAAATCAACTCATCTTGCAAATCTAGCCATATACGAGTGGAAGATGACGAACGATTTGGGTGCCTACGCGTTGCATTTTGAGGAAGTTTGAGAGGGAGTCACCTTATGTAACTTAACCATTCATTCAACCTTGACGACTCGAGTAATTGAGGCCCAATAACAGGATGAAGAAGCGGGGGAGTTTCTCGCCAAGTTTCTTAGCGGAAAGGCTCAAGAGGGGTGGATGATTCATGCTGATCAAGGTTTGCGGTTCCAAGGAAAATTGTCCGTACCCATTCCGTGTCGAGAGGAAATTTTGAGAGAATTTCACCATTCGCCGTTAGCCGTGCATCCGGGGGGAACAAAAATGTATCATGACTTGCGTAGACAGTTTTGGTGGCCGGGAATGAAGAGAGATGTCGTCGTATTTGTGTCCAAATGTCTCATGTGCCAACAAGTCAAAGCCGAGCATCAACGACCTGCCGGGGAGTTACAACCATTACCTGTGGCCGAGTGGAAGTGGGAGAACGTGACTATGGACTTTGTTACCGGGCTACCGAGGTCGCCGAGGGGGCATGATGCCATTTGGGTGATAGTCGATCGATTGACCAAGTCAGCACACTTCTTACCTGTCCAAGTCTTCGACTCAATTGATACGTTTAGTCGTTTGTACATCCGTGAGATTATCCGTCTTCATGGAATTCCCATTTCTATCGTGTCGGACAGAGACCCAAGATTTACCGCACGTTTTTGGCAAAGTTTGTAGGCTGCTCTTGGCACCAATCTCTTATTCAGCACCGCGTATCATCCTCAAACGGACGGGCAATCCGAGCGAACGATCCAAATTCTAGAAGATATGCTTCGGGCGTGCGTTATGGACTTTGGGGGTAGTTGGGAAGATCACTTACCGTTAATTGAATTCGCGTACAACAATAGCTACCAATCTAGCATCGAGATGGCGCCGTATGAAGCTTTGTACGGAAGACCGTGTCGATCACCCGTATGTTGGACCGAATTGGGCGAGGCTACGTTGGTTGGGCCGGATTTGATCAAAGAAACCTCCGAGAGTATGAGAGCGATCCACCAATGTTTTGTTAAAGCAAAAAGGAGAACTACCGAGCAAGTCAAAGAAATTCGTCAACGGTTGCTAACCGCGCAAAGTAGACAGAAGAATTATGCCGATCGTCGCCGTCGGCCGTTATCGTTTGAAGTGGGGGATCATGTATTCCTTAAAGTATCACCTCGTCGGGGACTATCTTGTTTTGGGCAAGAAGGCAAGCTTTCACCGCGTTTTATCGGGCCATTCGATATTATCAAGAAGATTGGGGAAGTGGCATATCGATTGGCATTGCCACCGAGGTTATCGAGCGTTCATGATGTGTTCCATGTATCGATGTTACGAAAATACGAACCGGATCCGTCACATGTTCTGGAGTGGTCCGAGCTAGAGTTAGAAACTGATGCGTCTTACGGAGAGGAGCCGATACGTATCCTAGACTTGCGTGAGCAAGTTTTGAGGGGTAAGACAATACCATTAGTACGAGTTCTTTGGAGTACCCTCGGAAAGGAAGAATCAACGTGGGAGAAGGAGGACGAAGTTAGAGAAAAATATCTGCATTTGTTTCCAAACTAACCAATGTGAGCTCCGAATCTCGGTATTATGATTGTTAGCTTGTTGCTTGATGACGTGTGTTGTGGTATGAGCATGTGTACTGGATGCATAAAGTTGTTGACTTGAATTGTAAATTTCGAGACGAAATTTCTTTAAGGAGGATAGAATGTAGAGACTCGTGAATTATTATATTTTCTTAATTGTTTAAATATGTGAAATATTGTATTTTTGAGGTTGTATTGATGTTTGGAAGTGTTGGAAGCAAATGGGGTTTGATTCGGTGTCCGTCAAATTTTTTTATTTTCTGCCCAGTTTGTATCGGTACAGCCTTTTTCCCAGTACCGGTACATGGAGTCCAGAAGTTGTGTTTTTGGGCATTTTTGGGGTTTATGAACCGGTACTGGGAATTGCCCAGTACCGGTACATACTGCATTTTTCTGCAACTTTCAGCACGCTTTTTGGGACACTATAAATACCCCCCTTTTGTCATTTCTCACTCGCAAACCCACGAAACACACCTGGAAACACCCCCTCTCACCTACCCAACTTCAATCTCACTCAAAACTCTTGATTTCAACCTCAAATCTTCAAGATCCAAGGGTTTTCAACCTCAAAATCACAAGATTCTTGCATTTAGTGAACTAAGGGTGAGTTTTGTGTTCTTGTTCTCACTCCTTGAAGCTCTATCACATTTTTCTCTCTCTCCTCTCGATTATGTGTTGATCTTTGCTTGTTATCCATGTTTTTGGGCTTTATTTGCTCTAGATCTTGTATTCAAGCTTGGGTAAAGCTTGTCTTTGGAGGATTCAAGCTTATTGCTCTTGGTAGACCTAGGGTTTTGCTCAAAACCCATCTAGGCAGGGATTTCTCTCTTCCTCTACATGTTTTGCGGTGATTATGTATGACTTAGGCGTTCATTTGTCATTTATGGTCTAATAAAATGTTTTATGGCTTGAGGAGTGCAAATTCTTTAAAAGTAGTATTGTTTATTAAAATGTTGTGATCTATAGGTTATGCGTGGTGTATTTGTTAATGTTGGGTTGTATGTGGAATGAGCTTATGGTGTAGGTGTTGATTGCGATGTTTGGGTGATTGTCGATGTGAAGTGGTTGGGGAGTATATTGTGTCGCGAGGGGTGGATACACAATGTCGCTAGGGGTGGAGTATATTGTGTCGCGAGGGGTGGATACACAATGTCACAAGGGTTGGAGGTTCGTTGGGAGAAGTGTGTGTGTGTGAGTATATGCGCGCGTGTGTGTATATGTGTATGTGAATGCTATTTCACTCGCTGAGGGTATGGACATACGTTCCTCTGGATTTGACATCTAAATTAATTTGCTGTATTCATGCTCATCATCTCACTACATATAGATTTTGTAGAGACTTTCCTACTGGGCTAGTGTAGCTCAGCAAAATCCTTCTTTTCAGGTTCGAACGCAGGGCAATAGGTTGCACGACATGGTGTTTTCGGAAATGAAGACTTTTGGAAGCTAACTTGATTTAGTTACTCTCTCATCTTTGTAATAGGTTGATTTTTGACTAAAGATGGCTTTGTAACTAACTTAACTCCTGATTTATCTTTGACTATAAATTGTAATATTCTAAACATGTGGTATTTGTATCGAACTTAAATTTTGGGCCGTGATGCCAAGGTTGTAATTACTTAAAACCGGAGGACTTTGTTGTAATTAAACAGGTTGGAAAGGCATTTGGGGTATTATCTGGTGTATGCGAGGATCCTTTATTGAAATGAATTATAGATTTATGTTTAAAATCGAGGGTGTGACAGTATATATGCTTAATTCTGTCCTCTGTGCTTTTGCAGTGACATTTAGTTCACATTGTCTGAAATTGTGGCATGCTTTTCGAAATCTGTCTTTCGATGCTTCATGTGCTTCTGTTCTTTCTTGATTTTTGGGGCTTCTCTCTCGGTCAATTCCTCTGTAACTCTCTCTAATACACTCTGCAATGGTGCTGTTCTTTCTGTTCGAGTTTTCTTCAGGTTATTATCGTTTCTCGCCCACAACCTCGACGAAATCAACCAGAACACCAACCAATGCAACGCTGCCTCAGAAGGCGATATTTGTACTTGTTGTGTGTGTGTGTGTGTGTATATATATATATATATGTATATATAGGTCTATGAATCATTATCTGCAGTTTCCTTTCCTTTTCTTTTTTTTTCTTATGTGTTACTTGCGGTGAATTATTTGTTGTCTTTGATAAGATGATTAGTGTATTTGCTTAATGTTCACTATCTTGTGCATTCAGTTGAGGAAACATGATAACGATGCTTGGAAAGTTAGAATTTGGGGCCGGTTTGGGGACCAAATCGGGTCGCCCATGTGGGCATGACCCGGTGACCTAGATATTAGAAAGTCCTATCTCATCTTGGAGATAAGATAGGAGAAGTTGAAGTAACTCTAATCTCTTAGGATTAGATTAGAAGACTTCTTAAGCATCTAGGATGCTCTCTCTCTATTTATTTCCTGTAGGAAAATACACAAAAAATACACCAGAGGTATACAAAAAAAAAGATATAGAGTTCTGGGAAACTCTCTATCTTCGATAGTTCTCTCTCTACCGTTAAAGAGCAATTCGAGCTTTTGCACCGTGGAATAGAGGGTGATACTTGATCCTCGTAGTATCACCCCATCGCAGGAATTTGTCGTTGATTTGGTACGTAATCAAGAGTTTATAATCCATCCACACCAAGGTCCGCTTCGGTTAAAGTTCGTAAGGTAACCCGAACACCCGCTTCCGCACTATGGTTATATTTTTTCTAACATTGGTATTAGAGCCTTAGTTGGATGATTTTGTGCTCTTTAGTTCTTGAATAGCCATATGTATCATGTTTTAGGCGTACGTATTGACTGATTTTCGTATATGCCGGATATGGATCCGAAAAACATGATTTTTCAAAAGTTCTCAGAATTGCTTGAAATTTTTACAGAATGTAGTCCATAACATGTAGATCATATCTGGAAAGTTTCGTGTTGATTGGATTAACCGTTTGTGAGAAAAATCGAACCCTAGTTGTTTTTCCCGAAACTTTGACTGGGCAGAGCTTTTTCTATGTTTTGATTTAGCATGCGGGACTTACAGCATTGTGTAGCTCTTGTTTCTAGCTTTGCAACGGTATATTATAAGCTTAATTTGGAGTTACAGATCAAAAGTTATGGCAAACCCTGGTTTGAGCATGTTTTGGAGAAGATGAAATGCGGATTCTGCACACTCTCACTCTTAACCGAGAGAGAGTGAGATTCACCCCTCACTGTACCGGTGTCATATGGAAAAACCAAGAGTACCGCTGAACTTGAAATTCTATTTCCTACGTTTCTATGTATTTATTTTATTTTTCTGAAATGAGATTATTTTTCAGAATTTTAAATACAAGAAAAATAAAATTTTTGACTCGGTTTATAAGAGAGTGAAGATGTGTGCCTCCTCCATTGGGAACCAAATTTTTTGTGGCATATTCTGCTACTGTTGCCCATTGTTTAGGGTATGAGGTGTAATATTCCAGTGAGTATGATTTTTTATTCTGTATTTTCTATCCGTTGATAATTTGGGAAAATTAGAATAAAAATCTGAAAAGTTATAAATTTTTGGATTCAACCTCCTAGATTCAATACCTATTCATTGGTGTAGGTTGTGTATTTTTTCAGTACATTTTGATATTATTTGACATTTTCTACTTGTTATTTATTCTTAGAGAATTAGAATAAATTCTGAAAATTGACAATAATTGCATATGAGCAACTGAAAATGTACAAAATATTGAAAACATCATGTTTAATATTTTGGATGATTTTACATGTTATGTGTGGCATGTTTGGATAATTTTTGGCATTGTTCAATGTTTAAGTTATTCATTTTGATAGAATGAAAAATACTTTTTAATGCATAAATTGTGTTATGCACTATAATAAATTTGTTTCATGATTGTGATATGTCATATCTAGTGGGAGGTTTTTCGGAAGAGAAAATATTTTCATATATATTTTTTGAAAACTGAAATTTTGCACATGAATTAAATTAAATTGTAATAATAAAATACATAGAGGTGCAGGAGATGATTATAAGCTTTGCGAGATTTCGATCTTGTGACATGTATGGTATTATTATTTTCTAATTTAGATCTTTGCTACAAAATAATTATGTGTTGTGTTGTTATTAATAATCTCATGCGCACTTCTTTGATAGAGTTGAAATGGAAACTAAGAAAGTTGTAGCTGATTTGACCCAGGTTGAGAAATTGGAAAGCGACAATTATAATATTTGGCGCTATGAGATCCAATTTCTCCTCAATGAGCTAGAGGTCTTGGAGACCCTCGACCATGAGATGGTTGAGCCAAAACATAGTGACTCACCACAATATCTTCATGATCTTGAGGCCTTTGAAAAATGGTACAAGAAAGATCAGTGTGCGCGACTTATTATGGTACGCAGCATGCATAACGATTTGATATGTGAGTTTGAGTACTATGAGACTGCTCATAAGCTGTGGAAAGCTATCAAACAAAAATATGATATCGACTTCTTAACTAAGATGGTCTCAAACGTGATGAACATAAATCCAAGATCATGAAGGCTAAACGCCAAGAGGCAGCTGAGCCAGATGGCTCATACATCATAATTGGGACTGTCCCTCACAGGTCTGGGTACTAGCGAAGGAAGGGTAAATGCGCCCTTAAAAAAAGGAGCTGCTACAGGCCTTAACCCTATTGGCGCTGATTCTTTTAAGTGCAATAGAGGCAAGAAGAAGAGTGGTAACAAAAACAAGGCCAGAAAGGCGCGTGCATTTATTGTGACAAGTTGGGACATTTTGCTCGTGAGTGCACTGAGCATAAGAAGGTACTCAACATTTTTGTTCCTCGTGTTTGACTATTTTGGAACATGTCAAGGTTTAGTTGCTTATTCTCCTCATTCATGGGTTGTAGACTCAAAAGCAACCAGCCACTTAGCGAGAAAACAAGATAGGTTTGTGGAGTATCGCCGAATTCCAGTTGGAAGCCAAAGAATTTTCATGGGAAACAAGTCTAGTGTGTTAGTGCTGGGCGTTGGCAAGCTGGACATGCGACATGGGCGCACTTTGTTTTTTCGTGAAGTACTTTATGCTTTAGGAATTTGATGAAACTTGTTATTCGTCACTAGCATGATAGGTCTAGGTTTTTATTTTTGTTTGAGAGTCTAAGTGAGGATTGATTTGGGTATAATTTATTATGGTTTTGGATGGTTTGATAATACTAGATGTTATTAATTTTAATTTTAAAAATATTGCTAGTGATTCTATTTGCTTTGTTACATCTTCTGTTGATGTTGATTCTTTTAAATGGCATTGGAAATTAGGTCACATTGCGCAAGAGGGGGATTTGTTAGTCAACCTGCCCGTTTGTGACCATTGCCCAACAAGAAAAGCAATTAGAAAATCATTCAGAAAATCATAAGGGCATTTGTTCCATTACAGCCTACCCGTTAGATATTTGTGGCTGAAATTGAGTCACAAGATGTGGATTCCTCGAGGAGGATTTTCCTAGCAGATGAGAGGTTAGTAGAGATGTAGAACTCTATGAGATGGAGAATCCAACGAGAGGCGCACCAAATTGTTCAATTGAGAATGGGGAAGAAATTCTCCTACCTCCTAGGGATAGTGGAAGCGACTTGCTTAATCATGGATTAGATCTAATGGATATGGATTTTCAAGATCCTCTTAGGCATAGAAGCAAGCATTGAATAATCCCTCGTTGTCTGTTTGAGATTGAGGGGGAGTTTGTCATGATTGTTGTTGAAGATGAAGGAGAGCCCAAAACAGTGGGAGAAACTCCTTTATCGCCTACTAATAAGGAATGGATAGCTGCAATGTAAGATGAAATGGAGTTTATGAAGGTAAACCTTGTCTGGGACTTGGTTGATCTTTCGCTTGGGCGCAAGATCATTGGGAACAAATGGGTTCTTAAGATCAAACGTGAAGCAGATGGTCCCATACTGAGCAATAAGACTCGTCCAGTGGCGAAGGTACTCTAGCCTTAGAACTATTTTAGATGGACGTTAAGGCAATAGGTTAGGAGCGCAGAGTTTGCAAGCTCCAACGGTCTATCTATGGCCTAAAACAATTATCCAGGCAGTGGTACTTGAGATTTCATCGAGCCATTTGGGTTTACGATGATCAATGAAGGCCATTGCATGCATATGATGAGACGGTCCAAAAATAGTTTCTTGATATTGTCATTCTATATTGATGACATTTTAGTTGACTGGAATGACTAGGAGATGATTGTCGCCACACAGTTATGGTTATCCTTCACTTATGAGATGAAGGAATGGGCAAAGCAAGCTATGTACTCAGAGTTGAGATCTTAAGGGATCCTTCTAGGAAGATTCTTTCTTGAAAAATGTTTTTAAAACGATTCCAGAGACAAAGCTGCAAACTCATAGACACTTCTATTGTTAAAGGCGAGACTTAGGGGCTTAATATGGAACCTAAAACTCCTAAAGAATTGGAACTGATGGCCCACGTGCCCTATTCAAGTACCATTGGCAGCTTATAAGTAGTTATTGGTCCAATCTTGGTCGTGATTGTTGACAAGCAATCAAGAGGATATTAACATATCTCTAAGGGACTGCTGATTATATGCTTTGCTTCCAGAGTGTATCTATGCCTAGTCAGGTCAAAGATATTGTTCCTCAAAAGGAAATGATTATAAAACACATAGCTATGAGTCGCATAGTTGTATGCCCTTTGTCTAAGCCCATTGCTAAGAGGACTTTTGAGACTCATAATAAGGCTTTAGGACTGCGTAGATGATGATAGATGTGTTTTATTTATTAATTTCATTAATCACTTCTTTAAGATTTATGGGATATTTATGCCATTTGTGCACTTAATTTTAGTTTCTTATTGTTGCAATTTGGACAATTGTTTATTGAACAACACATACAGAATTTAAAGATTGATATCAGCAGGTTAGATTGGCTCACTCACACGAGCAATCACCTTCGGCGCTTGAGATAGTGAGCGAAGATGAGATGGATGGGTAGTAAGATATACAGGTTGGACCTGTGATATAGTCTGATAAGAAGAATCAGATATACCCACCATATGTCGCCTTGGTTGGAACCAAGATGAGGTCTATTAGTAAGAGATCAATTTCAGATAGTTCCCCCTATCTTGAGATTAACCTGTCTTTGTTAGCCAGATGTGAGGAATCGTATAGCGCCATGATGGCAAGCTATCTGAGAACTTGGGTTGGGCACTAGGTAGAGACTAGACTAAGGTCTGTACGGTGTTTGGGAGTGTGACGTCGCTTTTTGGAAAGTAACTCCACCGTAGCATGTATTCATACTACATGTGCTTGTGCGATCATTTATTTTAGAGGTGAGTGAATGGATCCTTGTTTCCTCACTGTGCGAGTCTAAGCAGTCATTTAGATAAGCTGACTGCATATATATTAAATGTGCTCTTTGATTTTTGATTATGTCATGTAGTAGAGGCTTTGTGTTGCTACTCTAGCTTGACCACCTAAGACCATGAAATGTTAAGGTCCCATGGAGCATGTTTGGAAAAACAGCAAGGTTAAAATGAAGTGACATGAGGGCGAAAAGAGGATCATTTAGTAATACACCCTTGCGATATATTCACTTTCGACAACTCAGGTCGCTCTATTAGAACGCGGATTGGGTGTGAATATAGAGTGCATGATGTTGGGGGGTCAAGCATGCTTTTTGGAAGGATTAAAGATGCTTGGTCTGGTGTAACTAAATGGATTTAGGGTACATGAGACACTCTTATGGGTTGATAACTCTATGCTGGCTCTTAAAGAGTTTCTAGTGTAGAGCTCCCACTTGTAGGTGCTCCAGCGATTGCACGGTTCATTAGCGCGTATGAGTTTGCTTCTTAGTTGGATAGATGGAAGAGAAACTGATACAACTTGTCGTGCCCATGCATGGACGAGTGGGAGATGTTAGAATTTAGGGCCGGTCTGGGATCAAATCGGGTCACCCATGTGGGCATGAACTAGTGACCCAGATATTAGAGAGTCCTATCTCATCTTGGAGATAAGATAGGAGAAGTTGAAGTAATTCTAATCTCGTAGGATTAGAAGACTTCTAAAGCATCTAGGATGCTCTCTCTCTATTTATTTCCTGCAGGAACATGCACAAAAAATACACCAGAGGTATACAAAAAAAAGATATAGAGTTCTGGGAAACTCTCTTTCTTCGATAGTTCTCTCTCTACAGTTAAAGAGCAATCTGAGCTTTTGCACCGTGGAATAGAGGGTGATACTCGATCCTCGTAGTATCACCCAATCGCAGGAATTTGTCACTGATTTGGTACGTGATCAAGAGTTCATAATCCATCCATACCAAGGTCCGGTTCGATTAAAGTTCGTAAGCTAACCTGAACCACCCGCTTCCGCACTATGGTAATATTTTGCTAACAAGTTCTGAAAAAATGGGGAAAAGAGAGTGTAGTGGAGGTTGTACACCAATGAGTGAAGAAGAATTAAGTTGGTTTATTACAGTAATTTTTAGTTGGATGATAAGAAAATGTGGAGAAACAAAAGTAGTAATTAATGGTTGAGAATATGGACACAATGCAGAGGAGTTGGAGTGTATTTCCTATTTTGATTCGTCTATTTTGGTCTCTGGTTAGTTCTTCGCTTCTTGCATGTCCGTCCTTGTATGAGGGAGGTTAAATCTTTTATTCTCATTCTTATTTATCTAATGCGTAATGGAGATCCTTGGCTTAACTATCTTGCAATTCTTGTTAAGGGTTTCCAATTCCTTGTGTCCTTCCTCCCCTACGATTCTATTTGTACTACGATTCTTCATCTAAACATATTATGAGACACGTTTTCTACCATTGTAAACTTGGGATATGTTTACATCACAGAATCAACTTCTCTACACAAAACTTCATAAAAAGAGTGAAACAAAAACTATTTTGTCCTCCCAATATGACCTCATCATTGTGTCTAGTCTGAAATTAAATGTTATGAGACACATTTTTCTACCTTCGGGAATTCGGGGAGATGTCCATATCTGTTAGACTTCATCTCACATAGCTTACTTAAGCCACCCAAAATTGATTAACATAATCAAGCGGTTACTCCAAGAAATCTAACAATACCGAGTCACGAATAGTTTCTACATATATACAAAAGTGGGAGAAAGACTGTCTACCTACTACTATCATCCAATTACCTCTAAATATGCCCTTCTCATTCACTTCATTCCTAGCTAGTCTTTATGCACTTATTGCATTTTTAAACAGTAAAACAAGTCCTATGCACTGAACTAAGGCACATGGCTTAACCATGCAGCCAGTGTGAAATTTGTGTACATCCTTCGTAACTTTTAATTTAAAGCTTTCTGAGTAATTTATTTTTTGTGACATTTTTGAAATCGGGGTGGCACGTGCCACCTCCCCCCATACTAGCGCCACCTCTGCAAACTGTACTCCACTCCACTCCACTTGCACGGATGAGCTTACTAAGTGAAATTAACTTACTAATTTCAGTTAGTCGAAATAAATTAGAAGGATACCCTAGAAAAGTACGTAAACTATAGAAAACTTTATACTTTGTATATACAAAATGACTTTTAAAAATGTAACAAACTTTGAATAATTGCATGTTCGATTCTATCTTCTTCTTTTTTAATTAGAAACACAAAACAACAAACTGCGGCATGCAAGATCTACCTATAGATCTGTTCATATAAACTATTCTTAGGGAATGATTTTCTAGTGAAAATGGGAATATAAATTAGACCTGGTGATGAATTATGTCCTTGACTAGTATATCCCTAACATGCAAGTGACAAGTAGAGTGGTAGCCTAGTGGTAGGTACCGTATACTCCCATGTATTTAATTGAGATTGAAATCTCGCTATAACTACAACTAGTTACACTATTGACTTTCATCGAGCAAAAAGAATTAATTTAAAAAGCAAGTGGACTTGTGTGTCCTGTTTGTAAATATTAGAATTGCATTCATTCTTTTAGATAGGAGCAATGTTTGAAATACAACCTAGAACTCAATTTCGGACAAAATTGTGCTATAGAACCGTGAATACAACTTCATACATAATTGTGTTCGGAGTTATATATGTTGCTAACTTTTTGTTTGGATAGCGCCTCCCGTTTCTCTGTCTATACCTCAACCCTAGCCTCCTCCCTCTGGCTTCTCCTCTAGTCTCCTTCTCCTCTTTCTCCAACCTTATAGCAGATTTATTGCTCTCTTTCCTGTTGCTGTCGTTTTCGTTACCACTCCTAGCCGTCGCCTTCTAGTTCGTTGATTCACCCACCGACTATCGCTGTTGGGTGTGGCCAGTTTGGCTTAACAACGAGGTGTGTTTTGGCGTCCTGACGTGGTGGGCTTGCGTGGTGGCCATCGATTCTCTGCGTGGTCCAAGCAGTAGGTGTTTTGATGTGTGATGGGGCCATCATCGGTGACGCTAGGGGGTTCAGATTTGGTGGTGGCCGGCGGTGGCTATTGTGGTTTCCACTCAGGGTGTTTATGTTGGTCGACGGTGTGGTGGGTTCTTGCTAGAGTGGTGGTCGACGATAGCAATGGGGGAGTGATTTTGGTTTGCTGTGGAGGTTGGTGTGGTGGTCGGTATTGATCTAGGTGTTTTTTTTATCTAACTTTTTTTTTGCAGGGTTATTAAAAAATGATAGGCAAAATTGTTTCACGGTGGTTGGCGGCAGTTTGGGGCATGATCGCGATGGGTATGCGACTCCAATGGTCTGCAATTTCTTATCGTTTTGTGTGCTATTTTCAGCCGGCGATCGTTTCAGAAGTGCAGCCTGGACCAAGGGTCGACCTTTTGTTCTTGACCGTGATCCTTGGGTGTTTGTGGAGAGGCAGATGTTAGGCGGCATATTTTACTCTCTCTCACTGCTCCTCTTTGTTTCCTCTCTGCCACTGGTCATCTACATTTGGGAGTGACCAAATCTGCTTAACGGCGAAGCGCTTGAGTGGTGGTGCTGGTCCGGGCGGTGATGCCTGCGGTGTTTTGTGCGATGGCAGTTAGGAAGCGGGTTAGGGTTTTGTGGGGGTTGGGTTTGCTGGGCGGGTCCTTTTGGGCCTGTTTATTTATTTGGGCTTTGTTGTTTATTTAGGTAATGAGTGTGCTTGATTGTTTTATTTTTAGGCTTCCGTATTAGACCTTTGGGGTTGGGCTTTAGCCCATGTGGTGTACTGTCCAACTTTTTGTTGAATTTCCTTTTTCCCTTTCCCCGTTTTTAATAAAATTTTGCCTATAAAAACAAAAAAAAAACTTTTTGTTTGGATAAATCGTTGCCTAACTTTGATTTGCACCCCCTAACATGGACAACAATCATTGCACATGCCTTCAATATTCCTTAGCATTATTCACTTTGATCACGATAGCACAACAAACAAAATAAAAGAAAAGGACCACCTTTTTGTTACCCATGGTTACTTCTATCTGCCTTTTTGTTTTCCTCTCTCTCTCTCTCTCTCCCTCCCCTTAATATCTAAGCTTTCTTGACTTCAAACGTAGGGGTTGAATTACAATTCTATTTCAAGGGGCGTCAGAGCTTACATATTTTGTTAGGATTTCTTTATACATCCTTTTCAAATTCAAGCATGGAAAAGAACTTTACAGGAAAAATATAACCACTTAAGACCTAAAAAGACTTGTTAGTATCCCCAGCCTGGTAAATAAATTTACTACATATTAAACAGGTTTTGGATTTATTCAGAAATACGTATGTTCTACAGATTGGGAAATCTTGTAGTGCCTATACATAGGGTGGTAATAACAATGTGGGGGTGTCATGCATGACAATCCCTATGTGCTTCCACCCATCTCCAACTCCATCCAATCCCTTGTCTCGATATATATAAATAATATATTTCAACTTGAAAAACCTTTTTTAAGGAGATTTCCGTAAATATGCTTTTACAGAGCTGAATTGCGTGCGACGGTCTGAATTTTAAAAATAACTCTTCCAGGGAAGAGTTTAAGAGTTCTTTTAAAATCTGGACCATTGATTGCCGAAACGGACGAATGAGATTTGCCGCCTCCGTGAATACCTTATTCACGGCATTTTAACTTGGAGCTAGTTAACTATTGATTCGCTTCTTGATTTTTCAAAATCATAACATTTATATGGAGTCATAATGTCAAGTCCCACGTCGGAAAAGGAAATGGAAATGGGGTTGTATATAACGAGTCACAAACAGTAAGTTCCTCCGTCCCTTTTTAAGTGTCCCGCTTCGTAACTCCAACTTATTAAGAAAATATCATCATTATAAACACATCAACTTTTATCTCAACTTTCCCTACTTACCCTCTATGGAGATATCATTATTACACTTTCACTCACTAATTTTTTAAAATGGAATCTACTTTTAGGGGCAAAATGAAAAATGCACCAACTTTTACCCACTAACTTTACAAAATGGACATTTATTAAGGGACAACCCAAAATGAAATATTGGACTTTAAAAAGGGGACGGAGGGAGTATTATGTAATATGAGGTTAACTTTTTGAGTCATGTGGTTAGACTAAGAAATACTTCGTCGCAGGTTAGCTGGCGCGGGTTATTACAGTTGGTATCAGAGCATAACTCTTGTCTATATGGTGGGGGCCACCTCTAGAATCTGATACGAGCTTGATGATGTGCTCGGTTCGGTTTCAATCCAACCTGTCGGTTTGGTCTCGATTTTATCCACGGATTACATTCCATAAACACTAGCAGCCTGATTTAATGTGGGATGAGCTTTGGGAGTATTATTTATGGAGGGGGATAAGATAGTAGATGATATTACACTAGTAGACCGATTGGATGCAGGATGAGTTATAAAAGTATTATTTATGGAAGGGGATTAAATAGTATATGATATTATTTATGGAGGGTGGGTTCAGATTGATGTGACTTTTAAGGAGAGTTCATAAAAAATAGTTGGTTTGGATGATGTATTAAAAAAATGGGATAAAATATTACTTGATTTAGATAAGGGATAAAATAAGAGGATTAGATTGTTTTGTAGTTGAAATATTGGGGGAGGGAGGATGAGGAAGGCCTCATCCACCCTAATTAAATATGGACACCTTAAACGGTGTTAATGTGTCCATAAATATTACCCCTAGCCCGGATTAAATAGTCCAAATAGTAACTTGGGATAATTTAGTCTGAGTGTACGTGATTTTGTTTGCCAAACCAAGGCAAAAACATCTCATCACCTCCTCATCGATCCGGGCGGACAACTTCATCCCCTCCTCATCCGAGTGGACTACTTCTTCCCCTCCCTTTGGCCGCATCCAATCAGGCTGTAAATGACAAATGCAACCAAAAAAGACAAATTCTTGCCACAAAAAAAAAAAGAAAGAAAGCATTATCTTGCATACAAATTCCAGATTCCATATACACGAAAGTTAAGCATTCCATAAACACAAAAGTTAATATGTAATCAGACATTATAGCAAGTCAGCAACTAACAATGCAATGATGAAACATTACTATTAACGTTTTCTTTTTTCTCTAGGAATGAAGTTACAATGCAATGATGGATTACTATTAACGTTTTCTTTTTTCTCAAAGCACATAGAAGTTGACTACCACTTCGTTTGTGATCTCGTTGCGGGCAAATTGCATGCTCATTCGACTTGTTCGTAGCAACAGTTTACTCCCTTAGATTTTATATTGTTACAATACATCACATTAAGGTAAAATAATCAATTTTTTTATAACAATTGGTAAAATTATAATTATACTAAATAATTAATACATACATATGTTTTTATATATTATTTTTAAATATTTCATGGTCTGGTTTGGTTAATCCATAGTTCCATAATGAAAATTTATGGACTGAACTGTATCTCACGGTTTTTTAACTTTTGAATCCGTGTCTAGACCATTAATCCACGGATCCAATCCAAAACGTATGGTTAGGTTCAGACAACGATTTCATGGTTCACTGAATTTTTTAGACAGCCCTAGAGCTAAATGTCACATCATGGCCATCAGGGAAAGATTGCTAGGCTGAAGAAACGAACGAGGACCTTGCATCATAAGGTAAGGAGATTGTCAAGTCCCACATTGGAAAAGGAAATGGAAATGGGGTCGTTTATAACGAGTCATGACCAACTATTGTATAACCTAAGGTTAATCTTTTGAACCAAGTGATTAGACTAAGGATTAGCAAGATCATTTGGCTTGGGTCGTTATACGTAAGTTCTGGCCAACTAAAATAACTCACTTAGTTAGTTACCCTTTTGTGTCCCAATACACAATACATTGGTGTGAGATATGAGCCATGTGTTGAAAAGAATCCAAGAAAAAAATGTTTGAGAGGAATCCAAACACAAGTCCTATGCTCTTAATTCTTTCCTTAACCAAATACTACTTTTGTTTGAAGCATTATAAGAGGCAAATCCTCCATGTGCTTACTCCACTTTCACCACCACCTCTCCCTCTGCTTACCCTATGTATAAGAACATATAATTTGCATACATTAGCTACATCAACCCCTGCAAATACCCTTCGAATTCTCTTATCCCCTATGCAGTTGAAAACAAATTTCCCGTATATGGTCGAGGGGCGGTAGAGGAGGAATATTTGCTATGAAAAGCTACATTGCATAGATGAGAAGGCCGAGGCGAGGTCTAGGCGACGTTGGGTGGCCAATCTGAATGGAAAACTTAAAGGTTTTCGGCTACCAAGTTCAAGAAAATTGAATTGGAAGGCGGTTTATGTGGTTAGATTGCCAAGAAGGATAGCCTGGATTTACCACGATATTGTTAGTCGACTAAAGATGGAGGATGTATGCTCTGCAGTCACGTTTTCTAGGCAGTGGGGCCTTCTAGTTCTCTCTCGTTCCAGTTTTGAAACTTGAATGTAGGTGTACGAGTACTGCATCTCTCTCTATATCAAATCCCTCCAACAATTAATTTTCTTTGTTGAGTTATTCTGATGAATCCTCATCCCTTAAATCACAATTGTTTTCACGAAACCTAAGGGGATTATATATGTGGCATTAGCCAATTTGTGATTGTGTATGATAGAGCGAGAGTAGAGCTAAGTAGAAAAAGAATGGGTGTTCTTTAAAATGTAGTTCCAATTGAATACCACATGTATTATTTGGCCCCCAAAAGCACTTGTCTTTGGTGTAATCTGCACCCCGAACTAGTCCTGTCGTGCAGTCCATTTTGAAGTACGATTCTTTCTGAATAGCACAGAGATAAGAGACTATCTGGCTGAATTTTGGCATGACAAAGCGACCCCTAGCTTGAGTTTAGCAACAATCTTCTTTTCTTTTTTGCCCACCGGAGATGGACAGGAAAATGTCTCTTGAAATTGGGAAAGATAATACATTATATTCATCTCCCTGTAGTATAAGTTCGGTGAATTATACCTTCCGCCCCCCCCCCCCCCCCCCCCATTTGTCCACAATGAATACATAAATTTTCTTGGTAATTCAATGAATACATTATATTTTCTTCGTAATCCTCCATCTCCGTGTAGTATAAGTTCCATCCATAATGAATACATTTTCTTTTCTTGGTAATTCAATGAAGTCATAGGTTTTTTTTTCGTAATCCAAAATTTTATTCAGAGTTCAAACAAATTAAAAAAAAACCTAGGAAGGCATACACTCCAACATACAAACATGCCTACCCAAACGAATAGGAAGCAACCCTACCGAAAACAAGAAACAAGAGATTACAGTTTAGTAAGAATCGAAATAGAGGGAGTTATATAAGACTAATCTAGCAAGAATTAACACTGCAAAAATAAGAGGGGAATGTTTAACATTTAGGAATTGAGAGTGTGGAGGCTTCGGTCATGGTCTCGGTAACTAACCGGATCACCATCAACCGAGGCCTCATATTAACACGAGCCTGTGTATATCTTTCTGTTTACTCGCTCGGCGTCAGGTCTCCTGTTGACACTTCGGTTAATTACCGAGGTGTGCATTCCGTTTGGGTCTCTTGGCAGAATGCAGCATAGCAGGAGGGGACCATGAGCAACACGTGGCGAAAAGGATCATCTGGGCCAGGCCTGCCCATGTGCCTCGTAACCGTTTTATCCAGTGCGTCATCTATGACGTCACCCGAAGCGGTTACCTAAGCGTGACCTCCACGCACTAGCTTGGAGCCCAAGTTAACCTAGGTCTATAAATACAAAGGGATACTCATCTTTGAGAGGTATGCCATCTTTCCCTAACCCTAGACCTAAAAGCATCTCTCCTTACATCTAACTTGATCGTCGGAGGGTCACTAGGCTATTCCAGCCTTAGTGACTTGGTGCAGGGTCAGCGGCGGAGGAACGAAGCAGCGGAAGTGAAGTACTAGTTCAGGCGAAGGTCCCTCCTCCTAAATCGAACCCCTACAGAGAGGCCTTAGTCCTAACATTAGACTTGATTTCTGGAGATCGAACAAAGTCAGGAGATCTTTGGATGCCTTGGAAAACTCGACAACTTCTCTCTTGCCAAACATTATACTTCCTTATAATGCTAGGAAAGCTTTTCCTCTAAACTTCTCAATGAACCATTGCCCTTCATTATCCCAGCTTAGAAATGTGCTACTGAGAAGGCAGACCGCTGCTACAGAATGCTTTAAAAAGAACAGCAGAAGAAGAGATGGGTGATCTCCTCTATATGGAGATTGCAGAGAGGGCAGAGAGGACTGGTTTAAATTCCCTGTTTGATGATCTTATCTTTTGTTATAACTACTTATAAGGCAACCTCTAATGGCCATCCGGAAGATGAAACAATGTCGAGTAATGGACATGGAAAACCAAATTAAGTGATGCCCTGAACTTTGGGGGATTGAGTGTTACATTGTGCTGGAGTCCCATAGTGTATGGATTCCGCTAGAACTGGATTATTGTTACCGATGGGTTGGGCACCGACCCCTATGTGGGTGTGATTTCAGGTTTCACACAAATAATTTGAGCCATCCATCAATTTCAAAATGAGTTTTCAAGTTATCTCCATGAAAATCAACTCAATTAGGTAGTCTTAAGTACCTGATTCAATTATCTAGCTTCTTTACGATATGTAAATGTTTAAATTATTATTTCTCTCCTAAACTATTGTTAATTACCACGTATAAGGTCATTAAATCAGAATTGAGCATTGGGGTGTAAATTTGGCTGAACGGCCCAAAACCCACCTGAGCTCGTTGAAATTTAGCCCGGCCCAGGTTTGATGTTAGCCTAGCCCTAGACCTTATCTGGTTCCTATGGGTAGGGCTTGGGCTAGACATTTTGAAGTCAAGCCCATTGGGCAACCCGATTAGCCCGGCTCTAAGCCCGAAGATTTTAGCCCGAAAAAAGCCTGATTCAAGCCCAATATTCCAATTAGTTCCTAACTCTATAAATACCGAGTACAAGTTTTTAATTCTCTTTGCACAATTCTTTCTTCACACGTCCTCTATACTTTTTCAACACACATCCTGTCTAAAGCATTTTACTTTAAAAAGTCTCCATTTTAAAGCTCCCAAGTTCCTAAAGCATTTAAATTTTGAAAAATTCTGAAGCTCAAGTTCATGCTTCCAAAAACTTCAAGTTCCTCTCATAACAGCAAAGTACAATAGTGCGAGAGCCAACTTGTGTTTCTCGCTACCCCTTTGGTAACATCTATTTTATTTTTTTTATTAGTTGATAGTTACTAGTAGTAACCTTTTTTTTTTTTTAGGTTATGAATATTAATGGAGATATCGGTAATGATTTTATTAGTGTTACTAGTAGTAACCTTTTTTTTTAGGTTTTGATGCGGCTGGAATCTCTACTCTAGTCCCTCCTGCTCTAGAGGTTCCTACAGTTTATGATTTCCTCCCTCATGATCTTGATCTTGATATTGTTTTTGAAGCCTTGACTGTTATGGAAGCCTCCAATTCTAAAAAGGCCAATGGAGGGCCAAACCTTGAGGCTGGTAAGAAGCGCAGGAATTCGAAGAAGAAATGATCAAATTAGCTTCATGGAATGTTAGGGGTTTAAATAACCCCACTAAGCAGGTTGCTCTTGGAAAATTCATTCACGCTAATAGTTTATCCCTTGTTGGGATAGTTGACTCCAAAGTTAAGAAGGAAAATATGTCTTCTTCTATGTTGTGTTGTCTTCCTTCTGGGTGGGAGTTTATTCATAATGGTGATGTCGGACCTGTTGCTTGAATCATTGTGGCATGGCGAAAACAAGGCTCTGTTATCCGAGAGATTTTCAAATCTGATCAAGTAATTCTTATCTCTGTTGAAAATGATATGAAGATTTTTCTTTTCTCAGTCATCTATGGTTTCAACCAAGCTACTTCTAGGCGCCAGCTTTGGGTAGATTTGAGGTCTTGTCATGGGTTTGTGGGATCTCAACCTTGGATTCTTGTTGGAGATTTTAACTCTGTTAGATGGCAGAATGAAAAATCAAACCTAGTCATTTTGATGCTAGTGCTGCTGCTGAATTTAATAGTTGTTTGAATTAATGACGTGGAAGTGGAAGATTTGAATGCTAAAGGTTTGTGGTTCTCTTGGTCTAATAGAAGAGTTGGTTTGGATCATAGTAGCAGCAGGATTGATAGAGCTCTTGTTAACTCTCACTGGCAAAGCAAAAATCTCAGAATCTGAAGCTGCATTCCTTGCTCTAGGTTTCTCCAATCATTGTCTAGTGGTAGTTTCTATTTTTCCTTATAAGGGTAGGAGAAAACCTTTTAAGTTTTTAATTTCTGGATGAATCATAAGGGGTTTTCTCCTCTCCTTCTTCATTCTTGGGGGCAGCCTATGGAAGATTTGGCCTCCCCAATACTGGTTCTGTACAAGAAGTTAAGAAGACTCAAACCTTGCTTGAGAGCCTTCAATAAGGAATTCTCTGGCGACATTCAAAAGCAAGTCTTGACTGCTAAAGAGGATCTTCTCTCTATCCAAACCCGCATTGCCAACTCTTCAGGTGATCCTATCCTCCTAGAATATGAAAAGCTTTGCCTTCTTAAATTCAATGAGCTTAGTGCTGCAGAAAAAGCTTGGAGCAGGCAGAAGTCTAGAATCAAATGGCTTGAGTTGAGGGATAATAACACTAGATTTTTTCATAATAAATTGATAAGTCATCGCATGAGGAATAAAATCTTGTCTATTTGTGATGAGGGAGGCAATAGGTTAGAAGAACCTACGGCTATCAAGGGAGAAATTTTGAGGTTTTATCAAAAGATGCTTGGTTCTAAATTTGATCAGAAAAGTCAAGGGGAGAGATTGTTTTTCACCAACACAGTTCCTTCTTCTTTTCAAGCCCAGTTCGTCTCTCCAGTTACTTCTAAGGAGGTTAGACTTGCCATTTTTTCTATCAATGGTGACAAATGTCATGGCCCTGATGGTTATAATGCTAGCTTTTTTCAGAAAAATTGGAATATAGTTGGCCAAGAGGTCACTGCTGCTGTCCTCCATTTCTTTCAAACTGGTTATTTCCTTACAGATGTTAATGCTACAGCTCTTACCCTTCTTCCCAAAACTAGCTGCCCTCAATCCATGAAGGAATTTAGGCCTATCGCTTGTTGCAATGTTCTTTACAAAACAATTACCTAGGTGTTAGCTAACAGAATCCAGCCCATTTTACCTCTCATTATCAATAAAGCACAAGCAGCCTTTGTTAAAGGCAGATCAATATCAGATAATATTCTCCTAATGCAAGAGCTGGTTAGGAACTATCAAAGAGATAGTGGTTATCCAAGGTGTGCAATAAAGATTGATCTAATGAAAGCCTTTGATTCAGTTGATTGGGAATTCCTTTTTGAAGTCATGAAAGCTATGGAGTTTCCTCAGCAGCTTATTAAATGGATTAAGACTTGTATCTCTTCTGCTATGTATTCAGTGGTTATCAATGGAGAATTAGAAGGATTTTTCAAGGGTGAAAAAGGTCTTAGACAAGGAGACCCAATCTCCCCTTACCTCTTTCTCTTGGTTATGGAAGGGCTGTATGCCATCTTACAAAGAAGAATATCCCAGGGCCACTTTACTTTCCATCCAAAATGCAATGATCTTTCCATCTCCTACCTGGCTTTTGCAGATGATCTTTTTCTTGTAGTTGGTGCAGGTTGCAGTTCTACTGAGATTATTAAAGAGGCCTTAGATGAATTCTATCTGTGGTGGCCTCGGTTGTTGTGTCGGTAACGGTCCGAGGCGTATCGAATCTATGCCTTGTGAGTTTCGGTACGTGATAACGGATTTGACCGTGTGCTCGGTATAATGCTCGATGCATTGCTTCGAAGCGTGCTTCGGCTTAAAGGCCTTGGGAGTGCTTCGCGTGTGGTGGTTATATCAGCTTGGTCCCCCTTTTACCACGTGTCAACAACAATCATTTGGATCAGGACGTGCTCCGTGGCCGTTCTCCTCTCGCGTCATGTATGACGTCACCCGAGACACGTTATCTCCCCCTGGAAAAGCTGGAGTAATAGTTCTGCCAGGAGGGTCGGGAGCACCAGCCAATCTATTACTCTAGCAAAACTATGACTCCCGCCGAGACACGTTATCTCCCCCTGGAAAAGCTCGTGCTCGCCCTCATCTCAGCCTCCCGAAAACTTGCCCCGTACTTTCAGTCGCATCGCATCATCGTCCTGACCGAGTACCCCCTCAAATCTCTTCTCCGGAAGGCCAACCTCTCCAACCGAATCTCTCAGTGGGCTGTCGAGCTTGCAAACTTTGAGACCCACTTCCAACCTCGGACAGCGATCAAAGCTCAGGTCCTCGCCGACTTCATCGCCGAGCTCACTCCAACCGACGCTCACACTTCGATCCCGTCCCTGCGCCCCGAAGCGGCCCTCTAAACAAATCCAAGCTCTGCTCGGAAGCTCTTCCACAATGATATCTGGAAAATGTACGTCGATGGCGCCTCCAACAGCCGAGGCGCAGGAGCTGGGGTCGTACTCCTCTCCCCCTCCGGCTTCTTGCACGAAAGCTCCCTTTCTATCACTTTCCCAGCCTCCAACAACGAGGCCGAGTACGAAGCTTTGATCTCCGAGCTCAAGACCGCCCAAGCACTGGGCATCAAGGAACTTGTGGTCTATAGCGACTCCCAACTTATTGTCAACCAGCTGACAGAAGAGTATGAAGCCCGGGACGACCGAATGCGGACCTACCTTAGTTCTGCCGTCCAGCTCATCAAAACTTTTAAGGCTATCCGCGTCGAGCATATCGCCCTAGAGCAGAATGCCCACGCCGACGCACTCGCAGGGCTCGCCTCGGCCTGCTCCTCAGAACATCGATCTATTTCCTTCAGCGCGATAAGCCCAGTTTCGAGCTTGACATATTAAGCCACGAGGTCCTCAACATAGACCTCGGCCCAAGTTGGATGGATGAAATCATTGGTTACCTGCGTGATGACACCCTGCCTACCGACAAGAAAGACGCTCACCGACTCCGAAACAAAGCCGCTCTCTTCTGGCTCAACCCCAACTGCAAGCTTTACCGAAGATCATTTACCGGACCATACTTATTGGTTGTGCACCCACATCAAGTTCTGGGCATCATCGAAGAGCTTCATGCCGGCGACAGCGGTTGTCACTCTGGTGGACGATCCCTCGCCCACCGAGCCATCACTCAGGGATATTGGTGGCCGACAATGAAGAAGGATTCTGAAGAATTCGTCAAGCGTTGCAAGAGGTGTCAGATGTTCGCTCCCATTATCCATCAGCCGGCCCGGGACCTTAGCCCTCTCACCAGCCCTTGGCCCTTCTCCCAATGGGGCATGGATATCATTGGTAAGCTCCCAGTCGCTCCGGGTGGATTCAAGTTCCTCTTAATCGCAACCGATTATTTCTCGAAATGGGTCGAGGCCGAGCCCCTGGTCACCATTGAAGAAACAGACATCATTCGTTTCGTTTGGCGAAATATCATTTCATGCTTCGGTGTCCCTTTCGCCATTATTACAGACAACGGACGACAGTTTATCGGACAGAAATACCGAGCCCTATTAGACAAGTACGGCATCAAATGGGACACATCCACTCCGGCTTACCCCTAGGGCAACGGACAAGCCGAGGCTGCAAACAAGGCAATTTCATATGGGCTTAAGCGACGACTCGAATCACGACGAGGCAAGTGGGCCGAAGAGCTACCCAGGGTACTTTGGGGCTACCGTACTACACCTCGGCGATCCACCGGTCGCACTCCTTTCTCTTTGGCATTTGGGATGGAGGCGGTTATCCCTCTCCAAGTCGGACTCCCGACAATGCGTACAGAAAACTTTGATGAGTCGGTGAACAACAACAGCATTGCTTCGGACCTCGACTTAGCCGAAGAGGAACGTGACAACGTAAGGATCAAGCTCGCGTCGTACCAACAGGAGGTTGCAAAAGGCTACAACCGAAGCGTCCGCCTTAGGTCGTTCAAGCCTGACGATCTCATCTGAAAAAAAGTGGTGGAGAAGTCCAAAAAGCGAAAGCTAATGCCCAACTGGGAGGGCCCCTACCGAGTTCTCAAGCACCTCGAATCAGGAAACTATAAATTGGAGAAGCTGGATGGTTCCCCCATTGCTAAAACTTGGAATGCAAACAACCTGAAGAAGTTCTATGGATAGTACTCGGTTACCGAAGCCCAATTCATCTCTTTTATGTTGCATTTTCTTTTATGTTGCATTTCCTTTTAAATCTCAAAGGCAATTTGCTTATGTAATGACAGCACTCCAACAAGTTTGAATGAGAATTCTCTCTTTTTAGCACTACGTGTATCCTTTGCTGTTTAAATTACTTACACTCGGATCCGTTCTTGCCCGAACCGTTTTACACCGACTTCAGGGATATTGTTCTTCCGTAGGTGATAACCTTGGACAAAATTCCCACTAAGTCGCCCCGGTCTCTTCGGTCGTTTGGATTTCTGGTCACTCACTTTAAGGATACTCGGCTTCTTCCCGAGCCCCTTATACCGACCCACCAAAAGTCTCTCACTGCTCGGACTCACTGCGTCCCGAACCTGTGGCAGAAGCCATATCCCTTCGCGACTTTGGCCTACGTCCCCAAGCAGTACTACCATTTCGTGTCTACTCCTCGCTAGGCTTATTTTCGTTAACAAGCAGGGGCGTGAAAATCCAAAATTCAATAAATACTTGCTTTTGATTCCATAATTCGGTTCCTACCGACCCTCCCAAAAGCAGGGGCTTCAAATTAGGTCACTTTTCCCTGAATAAACATCTTTTTTTATGCTTGGCAAAACGCTTCGGTTAAACTTGTTTTACAACTTTTCAAGTCTCACCGAAGCAGGGGCATCGTCACCCAAACAGCAAACCAATCATACTAGCATTTCAAAGATAACATTTAGGAAAAGAAGACATTCATTCATAAGCAAAGTGAATAAAGTCAATCCTACCAAGGATCTAGCTTAAGCCAACTGTTCGGAGCCAATCCTACTCAACTATTACAACTTCGGAACGACAAGACTCCAAGTGTCTGGAGCTGTCCACGACAAAAAACAAGGAAAACATAACTACAGATTTCTTTGTTCTTCCAAACATATAAAAAAAAATATAAAAGCAGAGAGGGTGGTGGAGCCATGCCCTTCCCGTAACCCTTCGGTTGGAGCCACGGCGTCGAGACCGGTCCTGTCCTCAGAGGCTTGGAGCTCCTCAGGATTTGCCACGACCTCGTCTTCCTCCTCGGGCAAAAGGAGCTCTTCAGGAGGCACCTGGGGCACTGCTCGGAACTCTGAGTCTGCGGGGAGATCGAGTTTGCTTAACAGAGTTTCGTGGCCGAAGCGCACTCCATCCAAAAAGCGATCCGTGTATAGCTCGGCCTCGATCTCCCAAACCTGCTTCTTGTATTCCACCCCGGCCGCGTCCTATCCCTCATCATAACCTTTGTTCCGTGCGGCTTCAACCTCGCGAGCTCGGGTGGCACGCAAAGTAGTGGCATCTTCTTCGGCTTTGTCAGCTCTAGCTTCTGCAAGTACCCTCTCCTTGTCACATTTTTGGAAATCCGCAAGGTAGAGGTGACAAGCTTCCCGAGCAACCTTCAGGTCCTCCTCCTTTTGCCTGAGGTCTTTCTTCAGTTCCTCAATCTTTCTCTCCTGCTCCTGGCATCGGTCATTGACCACCAGTGCTCGAGAGCCAGCCTGTGAACAAAACCAGGGTGTTCAAGTTCAAATAAATAGATTAAAAGGAACAAGGTATAAGAGGCAATGATGATAGCAACTTACAGTGAAGAGGGCCTGCGCTATTTCGGCGGTTATGTCTTTGGTTAAGCCAGAGACAGCCCGTGCATCCCTTGGAAGTATGCTTCCCCTCAGCATCCCAAACGCAACCCCGAGGTTCTTAACACTGTCGGCATGGTGTATCTACCGACCAGCGAAGTGGCAAAATTTCGGAGCCCAGGGAAGCTCCCTCGGGTTGACCCATTCGCCACCCTCTTCCCTAGCATTCCCTGGTCTGCCAGTCTGCTCTTCCTCCTCGGGGATCTCAATAGTTTCCTGGCCTTCTCTTCGGCCATCCCTTCGGTCCTCGAACCATGGCCTCTTCTCCGGGGGCTTATGGGGGGAAGCGGGAGGCGCCCTTGAAGTTCCTGCGCCGGGCGTGCCGGTAACGGAGCCACGGCCTCGCCCCCTTAGCCTTCGGCGTCTCAAGTCCAACACCTCGCGAGTACCTCGGCTCGACATTTCAGCGCTTAACCCAGTTCTCTCCGGCGTCTCTCGGTCAATCTCCTCGCGAATGACGCCCCGGGGCGAGGATGTGCTTCCCTCGGCTTCGGGTTCTCCGCTTGCCCTCCTTTCTCCTCTTCCCGCTCTTCCTTCACCTCTGCCGGCTCTCCCTTCTCGGCCTCGTCCCCGGCTTGCCCTTGGAACGCCTTGTTGTCTCGGCTTCTTCTTCAAAAAGCTGGTATAGGAGGCCACGTAACCGAGCAGGTCAGGAGCGAAGCGGCTTGTTATTGGAATTGCGTAGGCGGTTGTGATCTGTGCCCGAACGGCTCTCTCCCAAAGCGCCTGCATGACGCCCTCAGCTGCATGAATAAAACGCCAGTCAGTACATGCAAAATGCTGCAAGATATATGAAAAATGTATCGAAGATAAACTTTTACCGACCGGGGGACCCGTTTTCGAACCGAACCGTGGTGGTTGTATCCACTCTCTCCCCGGGACCGAACATGAAGTTCCCGGTCACCGAGACGTATATACTCGCCCACTCTTCTGAGTCGGGTAGATGATCGATCAAGAACGTATCGTACCCTGTTCGGCAGGACAGGTAGTACCTCTCATGCTCGCGGTTGACTTCTAGTAGGTAGACCCCAAAGAGCTCTTCCAACCCGAAGGTCAAATTGTACTGCCTTCTCAGCTCTATGATGCTGGTTATGATTCGGTACGAATTTACCGTGAGCTAGGTGGAGGTAAGGTTGGGGTCCGGAGGACTCGTCGGACGAATTGGTGGAGGGGAAATCTAACTCCCCCCTCGGTTATTGCCATCAAGGGAAAGATCAGCGCCCTTTCTCGATGTGGGAGATCCCTAGGGTCGTTGTTCGGTAGAAGGCGAACCTCAACGTCGGGAGGAACGCTATAGACCCGTTTGAATTCCGCGTAGGCGGCCGGTGTACCATCAAAATACTGGTTCCGGTAGGGACAGGGCCTCATTGGCCTCCTTCGTCCCCGAACCTCTTCTGGGGCATCAGCGAATGGCCCTGGCCCATGGTCCGAAGTGCTAGGGGCCTCTGTCATACTCGGGTCAAAAGTGGTTATCCTCTGCGGGGTTCTCGAAGGATCAAAGGGCTCAATGAAGTCAATCGGAGTTCAGTTTAAGGCTCGGGAGTGGATCTCCTCAAAAATTTCCTCGAAACTGGCGGAAGAAATCGAGCTACTGGAACTGTCCGAGGAGAGTTCAATGACCATTCGCTCCTGCCTAGCAAGGAAAAGAATGTGTAAAAACCCGTTAGCTATGTGCTCAGGGAAAATCATTGACAAAGAAGGTCATCTCTCCTCGGAGCTCATTCTCTTCGCCCCTCATCAGGATCTTCTTCCTCGGTTAGGACCCTAAAGGTTTGGAGCTATTCCTATAGTCTCGGGATGAATATAGGCCTCGGGAAGAATTTAGGCCTCGGGAAGAATATGGACTTCAGGCGAAGCAAGAACAGCGCTAGAGATTCCCCGCGCAGCCGCAGACCAGAGGCGGCGGGAAGTGGTCCGATGGTAATGCACGATTAAAACAGCGAGAAACTTTAAAAAAATGGTCAAAACGTGAAGTTTCAAGGGAAAAGATCAACATACCACAATCTTGCGACGATATTTGTGGCCAAACTGCTCAAAATCACGATTGAAAGCTGGAAGCGGACGGCAGCGGCGGTTCATCTTCAGAAGCGGAGGAAAAGTAATCGCCCCACTTCTGTCTCTCCTATTTATAATGGGAGAGGTGGAGGGCTGCGCGGGAAACGAAGCATCGTGCACCGAGCCGTCAGATCTTCGACGCGTGTTATCATCGGACGGCCAGTATCAGAGGCTTTGCACCGAGATCAGGCGCCGGATATTCAAACCATAGGCGTAATGACGCGTGTCACCGAAGCGACGTTTCGTACCAATCAACTGACATGACACGTGCCGAGGCAGCTTTCCTCTTCTGAGACTTCGGCAACTGCTGACACGTGGTTATCGTTGCTGGGGCAGGTTGGACAGAATCTACCGAGGCAAATGTACTTTTCAGTAGCCCTCTGGAAAAGAGATCAAGGCATGACATCTCGTGCAGTGAGGTCAAGACCCTGAAGCAGGGATGCAAGGCTCCAGAGGCTTGAGGGGCTATTATGGTGGCCTTGGTTGTTGTGTCGGTAACGGTCCGAGGCGTATCGAATCTATGCCTTGTGAGTTTCGGTACGTGATAACGGATTTGACCGTGTGCTCGGTATAACGCTCGGTGCATTGCTTCGAAGCGTGCTTCGGCTTAAAGGCCTTGGGAGTGCTCCGCGTGTGGTGGTTATATCAGCTTGGTCCCCCTTTTACCACGTGTCAATAGCAATCATTTGGATCAGGACGTGCTCTGTGGCCGTTCTCCTCCCGCGTCATGTATGACGTCACCCGAGGCGGTCACCCGAGCGTATGCCCCACGCATTGGCTTGAAGGCCAAGGAACCCTAGGTCTATAAATATGAAGGGATGCTCATTGAGAGAGGTATGCTTTTTTGCCCCAACTCTAGACCTAATTTCCACCCCGGAGATCTGACTTGATCGTCGGAGGGTCATTGGGCTATCTCAGCCCTAGTGACTTGTTGCAGGTCGCGTCGCAGGAGCAGCGGAGCTGAGGAAGGACCCCAGCCGGGATCTTGGCCTAGGTCCCACACTATCATTCTTTAGGATTAAAACCTAATCTCCAAAAAAGTCAGCTCTTCTTCTCTGGGGTTGGTATAGAGCTGAAAACTGCTATCTTAAATATCCTACCTATCCCTGAGGGATCTTTGCCAGTCAAGTATCTTGGAGTGCCTCTTATATCCACTAGATTGAGGTATGAGGATTGTGTCATCCTCAAAGAAAGAACCTAAAAACAAATAGAGAGCTGGTCTAATAAAACTCTTTCATTTGGTGGACGAGCTTTGTTGATTCAGTCAGTTCTCTTCAGCATGCAAACATACTGGTGCTCTTTGTTCATTCTTCCCCATAAAATCTTGCAGGAAGCGGAGGCATTACTAAGGGCTTTTCTTTGGTCAGGTCTATTACTTAAAAAAACTGGGGCAAAGGTGAAGTGGTTGGAAGTCTGTACCCCTAAATCTGAAGGAGGACTAGGTTTCAAGTCCTTGAAGTTATGGAACAAGACTACAATGCTGCGACACCTGTGGGCCTTGAGCAAAAAGGAGGAAACTCTTTGGGTCCAATGGATTCATAGTTACATTATTAAAAGCCGCAACTTCTGGCATATGCCTATCCCAAATGATTGTTCTTGGACAGTTAGAAAATTGATGAAACTAAGGAATTTGGGGCAGAACTTTGTTAAACATTCTATCGGAAACGGGCAAGCCACCTTCATTTGGCTTGATAATTGGCATCCAAATGGTCCCCTCTACAAACTCTTCGATGACAGGTCTTTATCTAGACTTGGTTCCTTTTTATATGATAAAGCTAGTTCTTATATTGTGAATGGTGAGTGGCACTGGCCTAGGGCCAGAAACAGGACAATTCAGCAGATTCAACCCTCAACCCCTATTTTTACTTTGGGGGATAGAGATGATCTGATTACTTGGTCCATCTCTTCTACTGGTCTTTATTCTACCAAACATACATGGGAAGCTATAAGGAACAAAAGCCCAAAGGTACGATGGTCTTCCTTTGTCTGGTATTCCCAAAATGTTCCAATATGGGCTTTTATTCTTTGGGTTGCTTGCCTTAAGAGGCTTGCTACTAGAGACAGGCTCAAGAGGTGGGGTATACAAATTGATTCCCTCTACATTCTCTACTCTCAAACTGAGGAATCTGCAGCTCATCTTTTCTTTGACTGCCATTTTTCTAGGCAGATTTGGGATTCTATTCTTAACAAGTTTCAGATTCATAGGCCAGCTAGTAAATGGGAGGATGAACTAAACTGGGCTCTCAATTTCAGTACAGGGATAGCTTTTTGGGCTCTTACATTCAAGCTAGCTTTTGCCGCTGAGGTGTACTTTATTTAGCTTGAAAGGAACTCTCGAGTGTTTGGTGGGGGCTCTAAGAATCCTAATGAAATCTTGGCCTGCATTCAAGATAATTTGAGGCATAGAATCTGTACTTGGAGGAATATCCCTACCACAGTTGAGAACCAAAGTATTTGTTCTCTTTGGCATTTCTCTTCTAAAATGTTGGGGAATTCTGTCCCTTAGGGGTTCTGAAGTTTAGTAATTTGTTGTAGGCTTTCTTTGTAAAGTTTGATTGTAATGGGGTTCCTCCCCTGAGTTTTTGCTTGGTTGGCTATAAATGCATCATTTACCCAAAAAAAAAAATTTGAAGAGTAAGAATAGAGTAGTTTATGATGTACTCGAATTGTAGTCTATCCACTCATGTTAACTATAAAAGTTTTATAATGCACCATTTACAATTTATTTAATTGGAAGAAGTATTTTTATTCAATAATATTTTGTCTACATTATTCAATTATGTTCACACACATTTTCTCGAAGTCATGCACAACTCTTAAAAAAGCCCGAAGCAGTTCGGGTCTGAACCCAAGCCCAAGCCCAGATATGTTGGGGCCTCAAGCTAGGCCTGGGCTAGATTTTTAAGTTTGGCCCAACCCATCCTGATTTATTGCAAGAGCCTAATGGACTTGGACCGGGCCAATCCAAACTCGATTGATGGGAAAATGACAGCCCAGAACGTAATTTGATAATTAATACCTACCAAAGAAATTTTCAACATTAAAAAATATTCTCAGCATGTCTTTAGCGTGTATTAATTATAAAAAATACGTCCTTAACCTTCATTCTCCCATTAATGACCGGTCTGGGCCGGGCCAAATTTACACTCCTGTAAGTCCTACCGGAGAGGCACACGAGTTTGTCAGCCTTTTCTCTCTCCTTTTTATTAAAACAAAAAAACAAGACAAAAGGAAATCGGAACACCTGCCTTGTAGTCGGTCTTTTACCCGATTCTACCCGATTCCTAGAATCTTCCCACAACTCTCTCTCTCTCTCTCTCTCTCTCTTTGTTGCAGAGTCCAATTCAACCTCCAATTCCCCCGTCCCCTTCCTACCCATAATCATCTATCTAACCTCAACTTCATCATATGGGCCTGGTTATGTTCCGTAATTCCCCACTAGTTTCTGTTTGTCTGTTAACGACGGATCCGACGGTATTGTTGTCGGCGGCGGTGATGGGTTTGGTCGGAGAGACGATAATCGAAATAAGGAGGAGACACGGAATGGATTTGGATCGAAATTGGGAAAGGAGAAGCGTGTTTCAAGAGTTCGATTCAGAAAGAAAAAGGGTTCTTCTAATCCTTCTCCTTCGACTGCGTGCAAATTAGGTAATAAAATTTTCTGTTTTAAGCTAACCCCAACTTTGGATTCTTCTCCTGGTGATGTGTCCCCAACGAGTGACCCAAACAGTCCTGAGTTTACTGACGCGTTGTTGAGGGATTTGATTGAAAAGAATGGTTTTTATTCCAAATAGAGGTGGCAATTCCAACCCATATTTTTCTAACCCACCAAATCCGTTCATTTATAACCCAACTCAACCCGTCCATATTACATAACGGATTGATATGAGTTCAACCCATATAAATTCATATTTACATGGGAGTTTAGATGGTTGAATATAGGTTTGAATTAAAAAACCCATTCCGCACAAAAGTTGTTTTACTCCTGAAATCCCGTAACTTATTTTTCTGGAAATTTGTTCACAACCTCTTACCTCACGCTTGAAGTGTGGGCATTGTACAAGTCAGCAACACACACTCTCTCTCTCTCGCTCAATTGATTTGGAAAACCACAAGCAAGTTAATTATGTGAATAATTTGATAAAGTTTTTAAACACAAAATTTGACCAAAATACGCTAATAATCGGAGTTGTTTAATTTGTTTAAAACATGTTTGTAAGAAATTCTTATTGAAAAATCAACTCACTCGGATATCGATAAGGACTTGATCAATTCGGTCAGTTTTTATTAATTTGTCTTATCGAGACGAATCGAAAAAGTAAAAAAATTTGATCAAAACTCATAATTTTTTTGACTTTATTCAAAAAATTATGAGTTTTGATCATTACTTTTTATTTTTTCGATTCCTCCCGACGAGACAAATAAATAAGTCACAATAGTTTGATGCAAAACAAACAAATTTAAAAAAAATTTAATAGAAACAAGAAAAAAGTCACTTAACTTGGGGGTGCTGTAGTGCGGGGCCCCGAGTCCTAATGAATTTGGGGGTGCTGTAGTGCACCCCGCACTACACGTGTAGTGTGGCCAATCTGGCTACACTCATATGCCGCTTTTTTAAAAGAGGAGAGATTAGATCATACGTTTACAAATTCCAACACCCATTCAAAATTTTGATTGAAAAATTCATTAGGATTCTTTGAGGTTAACCTTCTACTACTAGTATATAGGAGTATATATTTTTTACGAATTTTGACATTTTCAAGCCAACTCAGCCTTCGACTCGGCTCATTACTATTCGTCGTCCGTATTGCTTTTTGAAGCATTCACAAAGTGGACTCATATTCAACCCATACTGGGGGAAGAATATAGGAGAAGAAAGGGGCAAAAAGAAGGAAAGGAAATTATTATTTTTTTTGAAAAAAAGGAAAGAAAAATGGGTCGGGTGGGTTTGACTTGACCCGTATTCGACCTGATCCGTTTTAACACATTTACTATTTGACCCATATTCGACCCGCACATATTCGACCCATGACCCGTTTCAACCCACTCAAACCTGACATAATCTGCCCATTTGCCACCTCTAATTCCAAAGGATGCAATCCCCATTTGAATGTACAAGATTTTATAGATGGTAATTGAAAACACACATTGAATTCTTTATATATATTTTTTGTTTGTCTCAAATCTTTTTCCGCTCATACCCCCATTGATTAGGGACTATATGAATTCTGTTGTTGTGTTGTATTGGTCTGGAATTTTGTGTATAAAATTGTACAGTTGATTTTTCAAAGATTGAGTTGTGGTTTTCTTCAGTTGTAACCCTGGTGCTTTGATTTGGGCTGTTGGCCTTATGTCTAATAATTGTCACAATGAGTAAATTATCAACTTTGGTAACTTGTTCTTGTTTGTATTTGTGCCCCCGAAAGGTGGGAGAAGAATGATTTTGTTGCCAAACGATGTGATCCTGGTTTGGATGTAGATTGTATGAATCATATACTTGAAAGTACATATGAATAGGCAGCCATTGAGTTTTATTCGATTGTAGATTCTTATTCGCTTTGTATAATGGTGAATTGGGGTGATCAAAATGACCCCTCGCCCTACAACGCCATCTTCGATCCCTTCCAAGCTCACTGTCAATTTCCTACTTCCCTATGCCTCCGAGCTTTCCACCACCAAAGAGGTATAAGTTGTGCAGCCCGTTTTGTTTTTTTGAGTTGTTATTGATCTGATTCTAAGTGGGTTTGTTAGTATGGGTTTTCCTCTATTGCTGGTGTTCTGATCTAAGTAAGTCGCATAACGAGGTAGTGTGAAAGCGTTCTTTTTGAAAACATACTCAATCTGCTATAATTAATTCACGAGCGCAAGGATTGAGAGCGTGAGCACAAAGCGAGAATTGATGTCATACAATTTGTTCGCTTACTGTGAGTCGTTCCCCCGGAGCGAGGATTGAGAGCGTGAGCACAAAGTGAGGATTGAAAACATGAATAAGAAGAGCATTTGATGTCATATGGTTAGTTTGCTTACTGGGAGTCTCCCCCGGAGCGAGTATTGAGAGTGTGGGCTTGTGCGAGGGTTGAGAACACAAAGAATGAGCATTGCATATCATATGGGGAGTACACTTACTCTGAGTAATGAGTCGTACCCTGAGCTAAACCGGGGTGGAGGATCCTTTTGAAGGATTATATGACTTAAGGTCCTGATGATGATCACTTTGGGGTTTAATAGTTTGACTCCTATGGGTTCTGCTCAATTTCTGTTCTCTGTTGACCGTTTTTTTTTCTATGGTCAATCAGACTCCCTTTCTAAGCTCATTTTAAGTGGGTTTAGCTTGAAGGAATTTACTAGTATTGCTGGCAGTGAATGCAAGGTTAGCATAGGGGTTACACATTACTTGGACAACCGACTCCACATAATATGAGAAATCCAATACACTATGAAATGATATCAATATTTGCTATATTATCCTACCAATGCATCAGGACCCAGGGACGGATGAATCAAACGACCGCCCCACTCATTGTTAAATTTACTGTAGAATGATATTAGTTTCAATCCAAATTTCTATACGTTCAGCTGCCCAACATTTTAGACAAAATCTAACCCCACCCATCTAATTTTAGTTTTTGCAAGAAGTTAATAATTACTCTCCTAAGAATGTTTCACAGAATAACCAACCTAACATCATGAATTTTCTTTAGCAAAACTTTTATTTGTAGCAATACAAAATATCTTTTTCAAATGGCTATTGATGCACAAGATTATATATATATATATATTTTTCACGGATGCACAAGATTATATAAGGCTATAAACATATGATCATAGCTTCTTGTTGTACAGGCTAATCGGAAACACCAATGAATAATCTTCTTGAAGAGAAATATAGTTCTCTGTGAAGATCAGTAAATGAGGATCTGCTAATGACATGTTAAAATTGGGGTAAAAGGTAAAGACCACAGTTCCAGCATTTAACGTAGTTTGAACTGTAGCAATGCATGCGTGCTGGTACTGTATAAACCTGGTGTCTACCAGAGCAAGTCTGGAAGTAACAGGTAAATCTTTTCTACCATGACAAGTGACAGCCAGTCTGATTGCTCCAAAGTGAAAATGGGTAAATCCTTGTTGTTGCCAAATGCTAGGCAAATCAACTAGAATTTCCAAGGGTAAAAGTTGTTCAGCTTCTGTAGCTGCTATGAAACATTGATCGAACTTGGATAAGTAGTAGTATTATTGGTCTGTTGTCCTGTAGTATAGATTATTACCAATAGTACGTAAGGAATAAATGCTAGCAGAGAAAGTAAAGTAATTGGTGTATGATGATGTAAGTTGAACAATAAAGTAGTATTATTGGTGCTCTGTGTAATGATGTAAAGTTGCCCTCCTTACGCCTATAAAAGGAGGGCTCTCCCCGTTGTAAAAATCAAGTAAGCAAGGAAGTCGGTGTTCTCCTAATATATCCTGTGTCTTGTTCTCTCTCTTTGATCCTAACTTACTTTGTATTTGTACCCACCTCGTGTCAGTCTAATTATCCCATTTTGGTCTTGTTTTATATGGGTTTTGCTCATAATCTGTTTGTTGTTAATAATCAGTATGGTGGATTGTATTTTCTTTGTATGCCACACCTGCGTTGGGTTTGGCATGTATTGTTTTGATTGGTTATTTGGTTCCTTCTAGTATCATCGATTGTGATTCATGCCTCTTATGTGAAATTTGTGGTACATGAGATATAATGCTGTTTTCGAATGACTACTTTGAGTCTAGTAAAGATGATATTCTTTTGGCCGTAAGGGGGAATGCGATTGTTACTCAGGCCCTGTTGCAGATTTTCCAAATTATTTTGCTTTGAATGTATATTGGCGTTAATGATATTGCAACCTTTGCTTGTTTATCTCTACTAGTGTCTGAGCAACGTGCTACACACATTTTTGTCGCGTCTATGTCGTGCCTGTTGGCTTTGTTTAATATTTGCATAACGCTTGTTTCTTTCCCGAACTGGTTATCTGCCTCATGTCTAGGCCCTTTTGCATCCTCATGTTGAGGCCCTTTCGCATCCAACGGGTCGATGCAACACAGAAACAACAGCACGAGGGCCAAGTTGGTGTTGGAACTAGGATTCGTTTATCAGTGGAAATTCGCTACACACCAAAAAGCGAACAAGATTAGAAATTGGACCAATTTCAAGCGTTTGCAAATTGGCAATCGAGGATATTATTTTTATGGATAATACCATATCCTTAAAGCAAATTTGTCTCCCACACTTGTGATCTTGGGTCTCTTGAATGTTTGTCTCTCAGGATTACCCGATTTTCGAAGAACGGAAGTAGCACTACAATCTATTCAACGGACTAATCAGGAAACTGTGCAGAACTCTCTCAAAATATGTATGTTATGAGTGCATAAATTTTCTCATAACTGAAATGGATGGAGACCTATTTATAGAGAAATAGACACCCCAACGAAGAGGAACAGTGACTGTTCAAAATGGTATAAGGAAAAATACGCAACTATTCGAAGTGGTCTCACTCGGAGAGACCACTATTCGAACTTGTTTTGGCCGAACAACACTTCACTTCCACTTCCACGTTGCAAATGAAGAGACACTTCATGTTGCCAAGGTAAATGAAGCATTGGCACCCATTGATTTAGATTGCCACATGTTGGTTTATGAACCAACACAAAATTCAATTCAAAAGACTTCAAATAAGTAACTAATTAAATTAATTACTACAAATTCCCTCCAAATATTAAGTCTTAGAATCCTATGAACCCGCTGCCACACTAGGCCCGGTTTAGCGGCAAATCATATAATTCCAAGTACTCCAAATATATTTATTTATCCACCATAGGACAAATAAATTACAACCAACTCAAATGGTTTATTTTGGAGTCAATTTCCAATTCACTTATTTCCAACAGTTGGTTATGTAACACAAATGAAGGCTATTACATCACAAGATAATTATCTCATCTTCACACATGTTCATTTTTTCTGTGTGCGTCAAAAATATAATTTTGTTGAACTTTTGAAATGATACAAAGATTAAAGGAAAAAGGAGTGGTACGTATCATGAACTCCAGTTCTTTCAAATCTTTTTGCGTGTTTAATTTGAAACCGCGATAGTAGTTTTGGTAAAAGTATATCCACTCTCCAGACCTCTTTCAAATCTCCATTTAAAACTCAACTTTGAGACACATAAAAAAGAAAAAAAGAACAAAGAAGGAATATTTTGAACTCCATCATGTTCGCTGCAGTGGCGAAAAATTAATCACTTGAAGTTGATAAAAAACAGGTGAATGGAGTGAAAACAATAGGGGTCTTTAAGGGTTATTATCTAACCATTTAAATAAGCCCCAATTTGTGATTGGGTTTAACAGGTTAGGTTAGAGTTGAGATAATTTTAACACGAACACAAGATGACAAGATACAAACACGACACGATGCCCACCCTTAATTCTAATCTCATCTCATAATTAATCACTTAAAAATAAAATCTGGTATCAAATATGCCTTAAGTGCCAACCATTCTCAAAACTGCAGGCTCACCTCAGCAAACAGTCAAAACATCTTTACCATCTAGTAGACGAGACAAGATGAAGAACACCCAAGAACTTAATTAAACTCATTGCAAAAGAACATCATCTGACAAACTTGTATAACCCCAAAGTCGAAAAGAAAGAATATCATTTTGCAAGATATTTTGCTGAATAGAGCCATAGAGAACTCAAAACCGTCCGAATCCTTGAATATCCCATTTTCTTGCTTACTAAACTGGGTTATATACCTTTTCCCCTCGTTCGTAACATTTTCCAACTGGTATGCTTTCTACACCCAGCAATAAAGGAAAAAAATACTCCAAGAATATCCTGCTCTTGATTTTAGTCAATACAGCTTAAAGTCTTAAATGGCTGCTCAAACTTCGAACGCACTTTCACGCTCTAGCTAAATTCCTGGACAAAGTGGAGGTGGAGCTATGAAAAAGATGAGTGAAGAAAGACAATATGCACAATCACAATACTTTTACAAATCTTCTTTGAAAAATGTGAGATATTAGCTGCAGAACTCCCACCTTGCTTTTTCTTCAAATCATCATATTATTTACCACTACTATGGCATCACTTAAAGCCTTTGCTTCATACAACTCGTCTTGACATATGTCTCACGGCAAGCCACAAAACAAGTGGAGATAAAAGACATAGCTAACGAAGAAGAAAATAAGTGACTATGATTAAAGAGATTGAGAAGCATAGAAATCAATAAATGTAGAAAATGGAGATAAAAGACGTAGTTAACGTAGAAGAAAATAAGTGACTGTGATTAAAGAGATAGAGAAGCATAGAAATCGACAAACTCACCATGAAGAGGGAGACAGATAGAGAGACAAATCATGAGAAGAGAAAGTTCAGCCACTGGTAATTCCACATTGTCTTCAATTCTTTCGACATAGTTGGCAAAGTGGAGCAGTCCTTAAATGGCAAAATTGGTTTTGACCCGTTTATGTTCTTATCGAGCTTGAATGGATTAACAATCACAAGGAGGGCAACTCATCCGCAGAACCTTAAATCGGAACAAAAACTCGTAATATATACATATACTATATATAGTATAAACATCAAGGACTAATCAGGTATATGGCATTCCTTTCCCTGCCTAGTGTGTAAAGATTCTAATATATCTTCATAAACTTCGCTACCAATTTTATGCCGGCCTTTTGACTTCTTGTTTCTTTTTTTCCAAGTTCATGGTCCAGTTTAAAGAATTATTCCGCTCTCATTGTTAGTGGAAGTTATTAGTTTTCTGGACAACTTACACGATCCATGTTAATAAGTGACCGGCCATGTACCATAAGGCTAACTCAGAACACATAATCTAGAATAAAATAAGTTGTTGAACAATGATGTTTTTTTTTTATTAAATAAATCCCAATTATAAACATGGGGTACAACCATCCCATGAACCAGCCAATAAAAATTTACCATCAACAATATAGTAATCCCATTTTACTCAAAAGCTATACAAAGTGCGGAAGCGATGATTAAAATCTTTATAGTAAATGCAACATCCTATGAGAGTCAATAAAAAGAAATCCCCGAGATACCACCAGAGTCCTTGCCTAACTCCTCCTCAACTTGCCTGGAAAAGAAGTTGGATAAAAATCCGTCAGTTGACGAGCTCAGTGAATAGCAAGTATGTATATTAAATAAAGTTGAAAGCGGGAATGAAAATAATTTACCATTAAACAAAATTTAGCAAACAAGGTGTCCAACAAAATAATAAATTAATCAATGAAGCATTTAACCAATATTCTTAGTGGTGATCAAAACATTAACTCCATCAACAATGGGGAACCATAATCAAACAGTACCATAGCCAAAATAAATCTCATCAAAATTGGATCCAACATATCGAACTTAGGGTCACCAGGGTTGGCAGCCCGTGGTACTTTTCCCTAAGACGATCCGGCAAAAGAAAACTGTTGAGTATTAAGATCACCGACCTAACACAGTCTTTTCCCCAATGGTCAAGGTCACCAACACGAAGAGGAATAATTTCCCTAGATTTCCGAAATAAATGTTCCTATTAATATCCACCAAATTCTCACCAAAAAAAATATTAACAATTGATCTCAAAAAATTCATCGCATGCCAATTTATAGAACAACTTATAAACAGTTTTGAGTCTCCGAATAACATTCATATAAATTTCTGAAAGAAATACTTTTAAGGGACACAATGAACTATTGAAAATTCCTAACATACTTAACTATTCACTTGGATCCAAACATAATGCAAACGAACAACGCAAAATGAGTCTAACCTGATCAAGAATCATGTAGCACTATTATCACTAACTGTATCAATATAATATAATCTGTAGCAATAAGAAACTCCCTAAGAAAAATACTCTTCTAACCAAAGACTAATCCAACTCAACCTCAATAGACTAATCCAACTCAACCTCAATTACAAGAACCCATCATTGTAATTCCAAGTCTAATGGTCCACGTGCACAAACCCATGGCAGTACCGCCAAAACAAAACTCTTCTGTTCCATAAACCAAAACACCCAAATCCCATAATCCCACATTCAATAATAATGTAACTAAATTCTCCTACACTTGTCCCATCCAGTCATTCACCCATACTACACAAATCACCACAGCCCACACGCACACCGCGCCACACACACAAAACACCACAGCGCTGCACACCCACTTCCATCATGCATGCATGGTAAAACCCTTCCATAGTTTAATCGCATAAGACAAATAATTCAGTCGAACTTGTGCAAAACTAGAAACAAAATCCATATTTGTCCCCTCATTGACTCCACTGATACACCACCACAAACCCAAGTTTTGTTCTCTAGTTGGAACTCAAAAACTATTGAAACGTAGGAAAAGGAAACGAAGAAAATGAGAAACATGAAGAGGACAAACCACTTACTCGATTGATCAATAACCCGTCAAACCAGCTTTGACTGCCGTTACCCTTTTTCTCACTACCGTTTCTCTTTTTCTCACACAAGTTCTCTCAAAATAAAAACCCTACCCGGTGTAAATCTCTCCTAAAATAAGTTTGTAAAACTACCCACTACTCTCTATATTATAGCTAACTAGTTAATTAGATTTAGATACAATGTAACACAATTTATAAAATTACCATCCGGTGCCACTATTTTATCCAAAATCAATCTCATATCCCAAATATTACAATTGTAACATCAATATTCATAACGCTCGCAAAATAATTAATTGGGACCCAAACATAACACCAATTAATAACGACAATATAACTAATTAAATAAATGAAAAATGCTGGGCCATAACATTCCTGGTCGGATCGCCACCGCCTTATTGTCCGCCATAATCCTACAAACAAGCTTCAGCTATACGCAAGTATATGTACATATATAAATACATACATACATACATATAGGGAGAGAAAGGAAGAGAAAGAGAGGTTACTCCGATGGGCGATTTCTCTCTGTCCTGCACCTCCATCGTCTTCTCTGCTCAGCATCGGATATAGCTAGTTAAATCCACAACGATTCTGGACCCTATTGCTAGTTAAATCGATTGGGACCAAATCATTTGAAACCACTTACAATAAAGGATTGTAGAATAGTAAGAATAGTCCATATGATTCACATACTCTACCATAAGAAAGAATTGGAACTGAATAAATGAACAAACCAAATCAATCGATTGGGATTTGAGAAAGAGATGAAAACAAACCTGATCCAACCACAACAGAAGCTCAATGGAAGCACGTCTCAATGATTTATCGGCAGAATTTAGGGGATGAAGCTTCACTGATTCAGCGATCTGAAAAGTAAGAGACCCAAGTCTTCCCATCTCATAAAACCACCAGGAAATGTGGTGCATTTATGGAAAACACGAAAGGGAAAGCACGAACTGTCGGCCACAACGGTCCCATTAATTCATACACCATCACAATCCCATAGCGGGTAGAGAGGAGAAGGGGTCGACCACCACTCAACCATAGCGGGTAGAGAGGAGAGGAGAGAGTCTGGGTGGTGGGCGCCTAAGGGAGGAGGAGGAAGGAAGAGATCAGAAGATGGGAAAAAAGGAGGGGGAAAGCATGGAAGAGGAGGTGGAGGGGAGGAAACCCACCCCAGACTCTCTCTCTCTCTCTCTCTCTCTCTCTCTCTCTCATTGCGTTCTTCTCATGCCTGTTTATGAGAAAGCCAGTCTCCACTGATATTTATGTGTAAACAAATATACACACACCCACACATGAAGATATGTAAAGGTAAAAACAACAGCTATAGTTGCAATTGAATGCAAGTAAAATGTTCTCCGAAACGGAGAAAGCTGATGACTTTGGGGAGAAATAAGTCTACTACTCTACTAGATAGGATAGGTGGTCCAGTAATAAGTTCAGCACTTATCTTTTGATCTATGATTGAAATATTTGTTCATAGAATGTTTGGATTTAGAAGGAAATAAATTCTTGTGCCCATAAATATCGATGCATATATCCCATAAACTATCTAAAAAATACTACCCTTATCGCACCAATTGACCGCTCCATCGACCACAAGAACCAAACGGCGCCGTTCTAATATGTTTTTAGGCAGTTCGTGTAATTAGGCAATTCTCGTGTAAATGAGCATGATTATTGATGATTTTGTGGAATTCATTTCGGATCCCAAAAAAATTATTCAAACCGCATATTATTTCTAAAATAATTTTTTATGGGTTCTTGTAAAAAATTAGCCCAATCCGATATCTGTAAGGGATTTTTTCAGCATTTTTAGAAGCCCTACGAAGTCTGGAAAAGCCCTCAACGATTTATTGATGATTTTGTGAGGCCCATTCCGGGTCCGAAATGGGTCTTAAAAAAATGATTCAAAATGCAAGTTATTCTTAAAATATTTTTGTATGGGCTCTTGTATAAAATTAGCTTAATCCAATATCTGTAAGGGCAATTTCAGCATTCGTGCCCTTAAAGGGCTTTTTCATCAATTAATTGTTAAGGCCTTTTTGAGAATTCTTAGGACCACTGCGAATGTTGAAAAAGCCTTTACACATATCGAATTGAGCTAATTTTTTACAAGAACCCAAAAAAAATATTTTAAGAATAACTTCCGATCTGAATAATTTTTTTGGGACCCAAAATGGGCTCCATAAAATCATCAATAAATCGTTAAGGGCTTTATCTTGAGCCAAATTGTTGTGGCACGTCCTCCGAATTTTAAAATTTGCTTGTTTAAGTATCAATGTTGTGTTTTGTGTCCGTGTCGGTTTCAATTTTAGTTAAATCACCTAACTACTTGCCTTATGGCTTAACTAAACATTTAATTGCACGTTGAATGTGTGACTTTCCGTTTTCACGATTTTTATTAACACACCAAATGTCACAAACAAAAAGCCTTCAAATTCACGACATAAATCAATTATATAAAAATCGGAGATGTAACGTACAAAACAGTAGATAATCACATTTACTTCTATCTAGTTTTAACACAAAAAAGTCAACATATCCAAATGGGGATAAATTAAGTCAACTTAAACTACCTGTTTGGTTGGTTAAAATTGGGATACAAATTCTTGCCACCATTAGTGAAGAAGATAGAAGCTTCTTACTGGAGACATTGTCGCACCATTTAACCTTTCCTTGCTGTCACAAAGTAGGACGAAAGCAACAAATTAAAATTAGCATGGCTGCCTTATGCATTAGATCAATTGTTGGAATTTAGCCAATTAAAACTACATCGACCACGATTCGGCAAATGGGCGGTTTCTAAAAGGAACGGAAAGGAGAAAGAACTAACCCAAGTATACCACTCCTGCAGCTCAAAGAACTAATTAAAAATGAAAATCAAAGCAGAACATAGCAGACATCACTTGCCAAAAATTGCCCAAAGAAAATCCCTCAAACAAAAACTCAACCCAATGATCATGAAAAATAGTATTACTAGAAGTCTGAAAACAAAAATTCAAAACCCTTATTTTAAAGAAAAAAGTCTAATGCAATGGAGACTAAAAAGGGGGGGAAAAAAAAAGTATCAACTTAATTGATAGTTTGTTTGCATCTTTTACGATTTACCTAGTTGATGCTAAATGCCATAGGATTTCCCACTAATGGAACTCAACATTTATGAGTGCACAGAGGTTCTCCATAAGATTCTTATATTGATATGTTGTTTAAGTCACCTGTGTCATCCAACGTGAGGTTTTGGTCTCGTTTTGAAAACCCATCCACTTAGTCTTCTTATGCATGCCCTGGAACCTCATGCATGCCCATTTTTTTTTTCATTGGATGCTCCTAGAAATGGGAAACAAAATGAAAACAAGCATTTTTTTTTCGAAAAAGGTGTGCAACTCAAATGCCCCCGTGCATTGGCGTCATTATATGGTCCAATGCCCCATTACTCTTTCCACTACTAAACATGGCTAATGCAATGAAGTTTCATCACAATACAAGAACACCAATTAGCAAGACATTACGGGTATTGTAAGCAAATACCTCTAAGTCTCTTTGTCATTGATATCACAAAAATTCAGCATCCCCACAAATGGTATCACTACAAAAGCACACCAAAAAAAAAAGGACAACAATTGAAGAGCAAAAATTAGTACCAGAAACCAAAAGTATGGGCAATTGCACAAGAGAAGATAGAGAGGGGTACCGGGTACTTGTAGTGATTGGGCAGGACGGTGAACTTCCGTTTGGGTCCTTCCAACCACTTTGTGGACGTCGTTTGAGCTTTGTGAGGGGTTAGTTTACGTATGCCCTTGAGCTTGGGGGACCGTGTAGTTTGTTTAAGGCTTGGTGGTGGTTGTCGGGTTCCGTAGGAGTCTAATGACACCGAAACTAGAACTTAGGGAATGTAATTAATTAAGATTGACGGAAGTGATATGTGTTGACATACAATACGAGAAACGGGTATGTAGGACACTCCTTTAGGCTTGACAACGCTAGATAGGGATATGAGAGACATTTTCTTATGCTTGATGCGTAGTACAACTCTTGCATAGTTTGTAAGATGTAATGAACTAAAAGGTGGGAATCTATGAATCGTTGTGAGTGAGTATACTTTGATGTAAGATATGGGAATGCGTATATGACAATGTAAGAAACCGATAGTGTGATGATAATAAGTTGATTGAAATGGGATTTCCTTATTACCCCTATGTGAACGTGAGTCTTGCTCAAGAATTCCATATATGTATTTGAGACGAATGGTAGAGTTATAAAGTGTATTAAGGGAAGGGTGTTACGTCGGTCTATACTGTGTGATTTGAATTAGCTCTTTCAGTGAGAAAGGTACTTATGGGAAGTAATGAGACTCCATAAATAGCTCGACAAGAGCATTCGCTCATGACGTGTGACGTAGGTTTGAAACGGTGACATAGATATACACACACACACACACATGAACAAAGGGTTAGCGGAATGAATCCATGAGAGGAATGGTTGGTTGTTCGAACTCGATACCGTATTAATATACTTGTTTCCTTTAAACGTGTGTTGTTATGTCTATTGTGGAGTCGGAATATCGGATTGGTGATTCGAAATAGAGTGAAGGGCAATGGTAGTCGTGAGTGAATCGTACGGACAGTAAATCTTTGTGGTTAGACTAGAATTTTTGGTGCGTAGCATCGTATTTTACTTCCGTAATTGACAATGGAATATCTATTTTTCACGTTTAAATTTCACACTTGGGATACGGTATCTTACTATAGCTATTTATTCTACTTGTCATCTCATTTGCATATAATAGTTGTGTAGTTTTCTCTACAGGGCTAATGTAGCTCAACCCTTCATTTTTCAGGTGCGCCTCCGGAGCTGTAGCATGGGGTAATGTGCAAGCATACAAGTGCAGTCTTCTGAAAGCTGATTTAGAAGAATAGTATTGGCATATTGGTGATCCTATTTTGGGAATGTAACTCAGCTTATTTCGAATTCTTTTGATGTGGGGTATATGTAAACATTTAATTCTCCTTTCTTAATTATTACTAAGTGATATTGGCCGTGGTGCCTCAAAGTGTAATCTTTTGAAATCAAGGTTCGGTGAATGAGTACAGTAAAATCTTTTGGGATATTTATTGGGCTAATGTGAGTATTTCATTTATGGAAAATTATCAATACTTATGTTTAAAATCGAGGGCGTGACACCTAAGCACAGATGCCAAGACACTGGCCCAGCATGTACTCAGAAGAAGCAACAAGGTCGCGCCCCGTCGAGATCCGAACGTCCACAGCACCCACACCGTCCGATCTAGCCACCAACCTCCAAAACATTCATTTGTCGTTAGGCCCTAACCTGAGAGCACCCAACAGTAACGCCAGTGAATGTTGGAGGAGAATTGGAGCAAGAGGACAACGATCAGCGCCACCAACCAGATCCGAAACAGCAAACCTCCAGAACCTCGATCACAGCCGCAAATAGAACAGCTAATCGACGTTAGGCCTACACTTGGGTTACCCAACAGTAATGCTGGCGACTGTTCAAGAAAGCGAAAGCAAAATGAGAGGAAGAGGATGCCCGGGGGGAAGAAGAGGAGGAGATTTGGAGAGAGAGAGAGAGCAGTAACGCTGGCGGCTGTTCAAGAAAGCGAAAGCAAAAAAAGAGGAAGAGGATGGCCGCGGGCGGGAGGGGGGGGGGTGGTGGGTGAAGAAGAAGAAGAGAATAAGGAGATTTGGAGAGAGAGAGAGAGAGAGAGAGAGAGAGAGAGAGAGAGAGAGAGACCGGAACAAACTACACCAATCCTCAAAGCATAAATGTGGGCTACCAACCTAGTTTGAAGATACCAGCCTCGCATTTAAGGCATCCCCTCAGATACATTATAGATTCATTTCTGGTCCTGGCCCATAAGTTTGAGGGACTAATAATGAGGGGATATTGGATATATAAATTCCATATGGTACTGTATATTCTGGGTACTTTGTGAGATAAAGATGGACAATTTACAAGGGTTACAAAAGATTTACCCAAAAAAGCACCTACTTTGCTTTTCTATAATTTAACCAACTTCGCTATAAATAAAAGCATAATGCACTTGAGATACCAGTTCAAGCAATACTCTATAAGCTAGGGAGCTCCTATTCTCCCTTTTCTAATGAACTTCTCGTGGTTCACATTGGACTTAAAGTAATTTAAGAGAACAAAATTTAAGAGAACAAACTCATGCAGTTTGAGGTCATTATCATAGGGTACAACATAATAGGTGCACTTCCATACATGAAAGAAAATGGAACTAACTAAACAAATATATACCTTTCCAATATTCTCCATCATAACACCTTTGACTTCTGAAACTTGAGCCTTCACCTTTTGCAAGTTTGCTTTTCTCTTCGTGGTGCTCCACACAGTATTGCATATGTCCTTTTAACTTTGATTTGCAAGTATTTATGCCTGTTAGTTCTAATGTAGCATGATCTGCTGTCCATATGTTATCATGGTCCTAATAAGACTAGTATACCCAAATTCCTTGGTTAGGCTGTGTTAGAAGTGTTAGTAGAATAAGTGGGTTTGTCCCACATCGCCTATCTAATGTACATGTAACTCTCCAGAGTAATATAAACATATGTGTGTGTGTTAGGGTGAAAGACAACACTCTATACACTTTTTCCTTCCTAAAGAACATGGTATCAAAGTGTTATTTTCCACCACCATAACTGATCCCATAGTCGAAACCCTAACTGCCGCCCTCCACCACCATAGCCGCCGCCCTCCACTACAGAAACCCTAACTTACTGAAACCCACAAAAAAAACCCAATACTGAAATCCATTCCATCCTACTGTTGTCGTCGATCCTTGTAAAATTGTAGAGACATGGAATGGGAACCCTCTATTGTATTACTTTCTCATTAACGTGAAAGATATATACAACACAATAACCTAATTGCACTATGGTCCTAGAGAATGAAACTAGTTACACAATAGAACAAATAATACACTAATTACAAAAACACCCGTAATCTAACACTCCCCCTCAAGTTGGTGCGAAGATATTGATTAAGCCCAACTTGAACACAATAGAGTGAAAACTCTTGCTACCAAGCCCTTTCGTGAATGTCAGCTAACTGATCGTCAGACCTCACAAACGGCATACATATTAAACCCTCATTCAGCTTCTCCTTGATAAAGTGTCTGTCAATCTCTATATGCTTCATTCTGTCATGTTGAACAAGATTATGAGCAATGTTAATGATAGCTTTATTATCACAGTAGAGTTTCATAAGACCATTATCAGAAATTCTCAAATCACATAATAAGGTTTGGAGCCACGAGAGCTCACAAACACTATGTGCCATAGCTCTATATTTAGCTTCTGCACTAGACCTGGCAACCACAGATTGTTTCTTACTTCGCCAAGTAACCAAATTACCCCCGAGGAAAGTACTGTAGCCAGAAGTAGAGCGTCTATCATCCACAGAACCAGCCCAGTCGGCATCTGTAAATGCCTCTAACCGTAGGTGACCATGATTGGAGAACAGAATTCCTTTCCCTGGAGCTAATTTGAGATACCTCAAAATACGATAAACTGCATCTAGATGTGAAGTATGAGGGTCATGCATAAACTAACAACACCCACTGCATAAGTAACATCCGGTCGGGTGTGAGCTAAGTAAATAAGTCGACCTACAAGTCGTTGATACCTCTCCTTATCAGTGCGCTCCCCCACATCTCCACTAAGATGATGATTCGCCTCAATAGGAGAAATTGCAGGTTTACAACCCAACATACCTGTTTCTTCTAAAAGATCAAGTATATACTTTCGTTGGGAGATAAAAATACCTCTATCAGACCTTGCTACTTCCATTCCAAGAAAGTATCTCAATGGTCCCAAATCCTTAATCTCAAATTCTTGAGCCAAACTAGACTTAAGATTGAGAATCTCAGTCACATCATTGCCTGTCATTATTATATCATCAACATAAACAATAAGGACAACAATCTTATCAGCACCTCCCTTGATGAACATAGTATGATCTGCATGGCTCTGTTTGTAACCAAACCTCAACATAACCTTCGAAAATCTGCCAAACCAAGCTCTAGGTGATTGCTTCAACCCATAAAGGGCCTTCTTCAATTTGCACACCTTTCCCTCAGTCTCAAAGGAAGAAAAACCTGGTGGTACATCCATATACACCTCCTCCTCTAACTCTCCATGAAGGAATGCATTTTCACATCAAACTGGTGAAGAGGCCAATTCAAATTGGCAGGACAAAAAAGTAGAGCTCGCACACTGTTCATCTTTGCTACTGGAGCAAACGTCTCCTCGTAGTCAATACCATAGGTTTGAGTAAAACCCTTGGCAACAAGTCTTGCCTTGTATCTCTCAACTGTACCATCAGCATTTTGCTTGACAATGAAAACCCACGTACATCCCACTGATTTCTTTCCCCCTGGAAGTGACACTAGCTCCCAAGTGCCATTCTTTTTCAAAGCCGTCATCTCCTCTACCATAGCTCCTTTCCACTCAGATATCATGAATGCATCCTGCCAATTCTGTGGGATAAATATAGAAGAAAGAGACGACAAAAAGGCATGGTACGAAGGAGATAAACGATCATAAGAGACATACTGGGAAATGGGATGCTGAGTACATGACCTAACACCTTTCCGAAGAGCAATAGGAAGATTATCAGAATCAATAATAGGAGGTTCAATGGGAGAAGATTCATTACCAGATGAGTCAGTTGAGGAGTCCGGAACTGAAGCAGGGGATGGTGATTGGCAAGGTGGCAGTACACATGAAGATTTGCCTTTGCCCTTTTTTTGATATGTTGCCAAGGTAGTAGGCCATTCATTAGGTCTACGCCTGTTTCCATCCATTAGTCAACCAATGTCCTGTTTTGCACTATCAACAGACACTTGTTCCACTCCAGACTTCTCATTCTCCCCCTTACTATGAAAAGGAAGTGATAAAGACCATGACCCTTGATTTTGAAACACCTCTTCCTCCCTCATCTCTTCCTGACTAGCATGTTGCTCCCCCTGAAGAGATGGAGTGGAGGTTGTCTAAAAGGATGTGGTCTCCCAAAAAGTGACGTCCATAGAGACAAAAAACTTCCTAGAGTAAAGATCATAACATTTATAGCCTTTCTGGGTAGGAGAATACCCAATAAACACACATTTATGGGCTTTAGAACCTAACTTGCCACCCGAAGGGCGAGGAGCATGAACAAAACACACACAACCAAAAATTCTAGGGGGAAGAGTCAGGACACGAGAACTGGTAGGGAGACACTCAATAGGAGTTTTAAAGTGGAGAATACTAGATGGCATACGGTTGATAAGATAAGTTGCAGTCAAAATCGCTTTTTCCCATAAATATTTGGGAACATTCATGGTGAATAAAAGAGAGCGAGCAACTTCAGCAAGATGACGATTTTTGCGTTCAGCAACTCCATTTTGTTGTGGAGTGTCAACACAAGTCGTCTAAAAAAGAATACAATTTTCATCTAGAAAAGCCCTAAACTTCCTATCGATATACTCAGTGCCATTGTCACTACAGAGAATTTTGATATTCATTTCAAATTGAGTACACACCATCACATGAAAAGATTGAAAACAAGAAAAGACTTCACTTTTTGACTTAAGCAAATACACCCAAGTAACACGGGAATAACAGTCAATAAAAGTGATAAACCACCGAAAACCTTTAAGAGAGGTAACAGGGGGAGGACCCCAAACATCAGAATGAATAACCATAAAAGGAGTGGCACTCCGTTTATTAATAGGTGCATAAAAAGAACGTTTATGTTTTCCAACTTCACAAGCTTCACAAAAAAACTGACTCCTAGAACAATGCTTAATTAAAGTAGGAAAAAGTTTCTTTAAAGTCCCAAAAGGAAAAAGTTTCTCTAAAATCCCAAAAGAGGGATGGCCTAATCTACGGTGACACTGATGTAACATAGAAAAAGCTGAACTCGTATCTGCTTGGAAAGCAAGACCACATGACATACGTGGACGAGGTGTAGAGTCCAAAAAATAGAGGCCATCCTGTGCTTTACCACTGCCAATCACTTTGCTCGTGTCCAGCTCCTGAAAAACACAATGAGTAGGAAAAAAGGTTCACTGAACAATTTGCAGAACGAGTAAGACTACTAATGGACAGAAGGTTAGTGGCAAAGTTTGGAATATGTAGAACTGAAGAGAGGGAAAGAGAGGGAGAATAGAAAACGAAACCTTTCCCTGAAATAGCAGAGAATGATCCATCTGCTATTCTGACCTTATCCTTACCAGAACAAGTAGAGTAAGAATCAAATACAGAGGAACAACCTGTCATATGATCTGAAGCACCAGAATCTATAATTCAAAGAGTAGTAGAAGAGGCAGTAAATGCACTAGCTAGAATACCTGTGTGAGCAAAACAGGATGAAGTGGGACTTGTCGTAGAAGTAGAAGCTATAGTAGATGGAGAATCAGCCCGAGTCATTAGGCGGCGGAGAGCTTGCATCTCCCCCTAAGAAAAACCACTAACATGATCAGAAGACGCCTGAACCCCAGTACCGAACCCAGAATCAGGTAGGGTAGCAACCCATATAGACTCCGACACATGAGCCTGGGCCTGAGAATGCATGGAACCACGACCGCGACTACCGCGTCCACCACCTCGCCCACGAGAAGGACGACCATGTAACTTCCAACAGAAATCCCTGGTATGGCCGGTGTTGTGGCAATGATCACACCGGAGTGACTCTCGAGCAATAGGTCCATTGCTAGCACCAGACTGTGATTTACAACTCTGTGGAACAAGCCCACCCTGAGGAATGGCAACCAAGGCAGAACGCTTAGGAGTAGGAATGTCCAACATAGCACCCCTCCTACTCTCCTCCTGCTGAACAATGGCATAGGCCTCTCCCAATGACGAAAATGGAATACGACCCAACACCTGCACTCTAATTGGATCATATTCTATATCAAGTCCAGCCAAAAAGTCATAAACACGTTCCTTCTCCAATCGCTTTAACCAAGCAGCAGCATCAACAACACAAATAGCCTGAAATCCCTGATAATAATCAAATTCCTGCCATGCTCCATTCAAGTCAGCAAAATACACAGCAACAGAACGATGGTTTTGTTCCAATGTACGGAGCTTCTTCCTCAACTCAAAACACTGTGCATCGTTACCCTGCTGAGAATAGGTTTGGGCTGCAGTAGTCCAAATCTTATGTGGAGTATCAAGAAGTAGAAAAGTATGACAAATATCAGCCCTCGTAGAATTAAACAACCAGGTCATAACTAACGATTTTTGAGATTTAAATTTCTTCAGTTCAATTGCCTCAACAGGTGGATTAACAGAACCCTCAATAAATTCTGACATCCCTTTGGCCTCAATAGCCAAAGTAAAAGTGCAAGACCAAACCAAATAGTTTGTACCATCCAACTTAATGTGGCAAATATCCAGAGAATAGTTATCCATAGTCCCTACACGACTCAACTCATTATTTGTATTAGCGAAAGTCAGTTGTTTATCCTACGACATTTCAACAGAAGAATAATATACCAAGCCTGGCAAATAATATACCCAAAAAACAAATAATTGACTGAAAAATACCAAAAATACCTCCAAAAAGTCCAAAACAAGCAGAAAGAACCTTGGATGGTCAAGCCCAGTTGATGGCGGAACCAAAATAACGCACCCAGTCAGAAACGAGGGGAACTCAAGGAATTTTGGAAGTAAAAAAGAGGTAACGCAATATTCAGTCAGCACAGGAGGATCAAACCCAGTCAAATCTAACCACTGCAAGCGAAGTTCCAAGTCGCTGGAGGTGAGAAAGCATCTGTCGGTGGCCGGTGAGTGTAGAGGGGAACTAAGTCAGCGTGGGTCAGCGTCCTCTGAGGTCGCGAGACCAAAAAAAAACTTGGTCAAACTCGTCGGAAGGAAAAAAAAACTGTCGGCAATCTTAGGCTAGCCGACTGAGAAGAAAATAGGCCTGTTGGTGCCTGATATACATCGAGTAGTTATGGACGAGATGGAAGGAGGCTGAACAGGAGACGAGATGAGATGTAACGTGGGTAAGGATCGTACGCTCTGATACCATGTAAAATTGTAAAGACATGAAATGGGAACCCTCTATTGTATTACTTTCTCATTAACGTGAAAGATATTTACAACACAATAACCTAATTGCACTATGGTCCTAGAGAATGAAACTAGTTACACAATAGAACAAATAATACGCTAATTTCAAAAACACCTGTAATCTAACAATCCTCGCTGACCACACATTCCTGATTTCTCTTGTCACCCACGATCCAGTCCCTGCCCAGCCTTGAAACTACACGAAACCCAAGCCTCATACATGCACAGTACTTGTCGGCGCCTGAACAGTACTCGTCGGACCTGCATAGTGCTCGCCGGTGTCGGATTAAGGTGTTTCGTACCTTGTCGGCTCCTTTTTCAGCCCCATCGGGGTTGCTTTGCTGCTGTATTTGCACTCGGATGCCCTCTTACTCGTGTTCCGCTACTTCATCTACTCTGATTTGGTTCTAATGATTTGTGGCGTGCAATCTAGTTGGTAATTACTTCTCTTGATTGTTTGATATTTGCTCCACCGGTTGTTTATTCTTTCCATTAGCTTCATGGAGATCACGAGTGCAATCAAGTTGGCCGCTTCTTGATTGTTGGTTTAGTATACTTGTAGTTTGGCTTATGGCTATTGGTTCAGTTGGTTCTATTTCGTAAGGTTTTTTGTTTGTTGGTATTGCTTTGGTTGCGTACTGGTTATTTACTAGTTATTGGGTGTTGCCTCTCCATTGTTCGATAGAATGTCTAAAAAGAAGGATTCTAATTCTGGTAGTGCAATCTAGTTCTACTATTGTTGTTAGCTCATCGAGTGGTTCTCGATCTCGCGATAGGCGCCCTATTACCTCCACACCATTAAATGGGGGCAATTATGTTCTTTAGGCTTAAGCCGTTGAGGTCTATTATATGGGTGAGTTTGAGGATTTCTATTTGATTGATGCACCTCATGCGGCTGATGGACCCATATATTCGGCCTGGAAAGTAGTTGATGCCCATATTCGTTCCGATCTATGGAATAGTATGATTGAACAAGTTGCCAGTACGTTGATGTTCTGTGATACAGCTAAAGAGGTGTGGACACAAGCCAAAGAATTATATTTGGTGTTGACAATCTTCGTCGCACATATGACCTTCATCAGTCTTTCTTTAATATATCTTAGGGTGCTGATTCCTTTGAGGAGTATTATGCTAAGTTCCGGCGCATTTGTAACGAATTGGATATATGTGAGCCTCTTACTACTGATATTCAGATTATGCGGCGCCAGCGTGAACATATGAGGGTTACTCGTTTTTTATCTGGTGCATCATCGACCTTTCATCCTGTGGGTAATTAGATTTTGGGGACTCGTGCCTTACCTCCTCTCAGTGAGGTTTTTAGCCGTCTCCGACAGTCATCGTCTATTTCTGCATTGCCTCCTGATCGTTCTGCTTTGACCTCCGTTGTTTCTGATAGCTCTGTGTTCTCAGTCAGTCGTGGCCGTGATTCGTTGTTTCGCGGTCTTGGCAGAGATTTGGGGTGAGTGGCTATGGTTCAAGTGGTCATCCAGATAGGGTGAGTGGCTATGGTTCAAGTGGTCATCCAGATACTTTTATTGGTGATCGTGGCGATCGTCCCTTTAGTCGTGGTGGCCGCACGCCAGGGGGAGGCCGCGGTCGTGGCCGTGGTGTTCGATCTTGTACTTATTGTGGGGGAACCAATCATTGGGTGGACACATGTTATGAATTGTATGGTTTTCCTTAGGCTCATCAAGCCGCCGTCTCTGAGGATACTGGACAGTTTGCTCAATCTTCTGCCGATGGTGTGGTTATTTCAGTTGACGAGTACCAACGCTTATTGTTATTTTAGACTACGATAAGATCCTCCAGTTCTACGCTCGCTCAGACCAGTCCATCTATTGCTTGTGTTGCCTCTTCTTCTTCCTCTCCTTGGGTTATTGACTCAGGAGCTACAGATCGTATGACTGGTACACCTGTTTTTCTTTGTGATCGACAGCCAGTTGGTAGATCCTCTCATGTTACCTTAGCTAATGGTTCTACCACTGCTGTTACTGGTTTGAGTTCAGTTCCTCTTTCTTCCTCTATTACTTTGACATTTGTATTACATGTTCCTCGTTTCCCGTTTAATCTTATTTTTGTGAGCCGACTTACCAAATCTTTAAATTGTTCCATCAAATTTTTTCCTCATGGCTGTGTTTTTCAAGATCTCAAGACGGGGAGGAAGATTGGTGGGGGCATTGAGCGAGGTGGCCTATATTACCTGACTGTCCCTCAACCTGTTGCCCTTCAGACGTCAGAATCTCCGCATCGACAGCACTGCCGTCTTGGTCATCCCTCTCTTCAGAGTTTGAAGTGTCTTGTGCCCTCGTGTCGTTCCATTAATAAGTTGGTTTGTGAAGTCTGTGAGTTTAGTAAACATCGTCGAGTCACTTTTTATCCTAGGGTTGAGCGTCATGCATCGCATCCTTTTCAGTTAGTTCATTCAAACATTTGGGGGCCTATTCATTTGCCCAGTATTCTTGGTTTTCAGTATTATGTTATTTTTGTGGATGATTTTTCTCGTATCATATATCTTTATCTAATGAAAGAGAGATTTGAATTAAAATCTGTTTTTAAATCATTTTACATGGAGGTTAAGAATCAGTTTGATACCTGCATTAAGATATTTCATTTAGATAATGCCCGTGAATATTTTCATAGTACACTGTCTCAATTTTTCGATGATCATGGCATTATTCACCAATCGTCGTGCTCTCGGACTCCACAACAAAATGGAGTTGCTGAGCACGAGATTCGGCACCTGTCTGAGGTTCTGCGTGCCTTATTATTTCACATGCAGGTTCCTAAGTCATATTGGAGTGACGATATCCTTACTGCGTGTTACTTAGTCAACCGCATGCCCTCCACGGTCCTAGGTGGTCAGGTTCCCTATACAGTCTTGTTTCCTGATCGGCCTCTCCATTCATTACCACCTCGCATTTTTGGGTGCACCTGTTATGTCCATGCTCTTGACTTTGATAGGAGTAAACTTGATCCTCAATCTTTTAGGTGTATTTTTCTGGGATACTCACACACCCAGAAAGGGTATCGATGTTACTCTCCTACTTTACGTCGTCACTTTGTCTGTGCTGATGTCATGTTCAATGAGTCCTTGCCATATTACTCGAGTTCTGTTACTACCAATGATTTCCTTACACTAGAGTCTGTGTTACCAATGGCTGTTCCAACTGGCACTGTTCCACCAAACCCTTTGCAGGTCTATGTTCGGCGTTCCACCGTTCCACCACCAACCCAACCTCCGGCACAACCCCCGCCCCCACCTACAGAACCCTCTCAGCCTCTCGAACCATCTTCGCCAGCACCTCCGTCTTCCCCTCCGTCGCCAGATCTGCCTGCCCCTCGATATCCGACTCGTGAGAATCGTCATTCGCAGGTAAAATATGGTTTTTCTAATTGTTCTAGTACTTCGCATCCTCTTTCTCGGGTTATCTCATATGATCATCTCTCTCCCAGTCTCCGTGCTTTCACTACTATTGTCTCTTCTGTTTTTATTCCTAACACTGTTCAGGAGGTATTATCCCGATCTGAGTGGCTGACAGCTATGGAGGATGAAATGTCTGCTCTTCATAATAATGGCACATGGGAGTTGGTTACTCTTCCTGCTGGTCAAACTACTGTAGGCTGTCGTTGGGTCTATACTATCAAGTATCTCCCTGATGGCATTGTTGAGCGTCACAAAGCTTGCCTGGTTGCCAAAGGTTACACCCAGACTTATGGTGTTGATTATTCAGAAACGTTATCTCCCGTTGACAAGCTTGGTTCTGTACGGATTCTTATTTCTCTTGCCGCCAATCTTGGTTGGCCGTTGTTTCAGCTCGACGTCAAAAATGCCTTTCTCCATGGTGATCTCCAGGAGGAAGTCTACATGGAGCAACCACCTGGGTTTGTTGCTCAAGGGGAGCATCATAAGGTATGCCGTCTTCGCAAAGCACTCTATGGACTTAAGCAATCTCCTCGAGCATGGTTTAGCAAGTTTAGTGATGCCGTTATGCGATTTGACATGTGTCGAAGTCAATCAGACCATTCTGTATTCTCCCTTATGTCAGCTCAAGGGAAAGTATTGCTCATTGTCTATATAGACGACATGATTATTACTGGAGATGATCAGAAAGAGATTGATGAGTTGAAACAGTTTTTACAGTCAGTTCCATAGTAAAGACTTGGGTAAGCTGCGATATTTCTTGGGTATTAAGATAGCAAGATCCAAGGATGAGATTAGTTTGTCTCAGAGGAAATATGTGTTGGATATTCTAGAGGAGATAGGTTTATTGGGAGCTAAACGTGTACAGACTCCAATGGATCCTAATGTCAAACTCTGCATTGATCAGGGGGAAGTATTTCCTCATCCAGACCAATATCGTCGCTTGGTTGGTAAGTTAAATATCTTACCAACACACGTCCTGATATTTCATTTGCTGTTAGTTTGGTGAGTCAGTTTATGTCTACTCCACGTCTTCCACATTGGGAAGCTTGTATTCGCATTGTCAAGTATCTTAAGGCTCATCCTGAACGCGGTTTGTTTTATCGTTATAATGGTCATTTTTGTATTGAGGCATTTACGGATGCAGATTGGGCAGGGCCACCTTTTGATAGACGTTCAACAACTGGTTATTATGCTTTTGTTGGTGGCAATCTAGTTACCTGGAAGAGTAAGAAGCAAATTGTTGTTGCAAGGTCTAGTGCAGAAGCTGAGTACCGAGTTATGGCTCATACTACATGTGAGATTGTTTGACTGAGATCCTTTCTTGCGGAGCTAGGATTTTTGGTACAGTTACCTATTCCTATGCATTGTGATAATCAAGCAGAAATACATATTGCCTCGAACCCGGTGTTTCATAAGAGAACCAAACACATTGAGGTAGATTGTCACATCGTTCGAGAGAAGATTAACAGTGGCGTGTTGGTTACGCCCTCTGTGTCCACGGGAGCTCAGATAGCAGATATTTTTATCAAATCACTATTTAAATCTCGTTTAGAGTTTTTATGTAACAAGTTAGGATTTTGTGATATCTATTTTCCAACTTGAGGGGGAGTGTTAGAAGTGTTAGTAGAATAAGTGGGTTTGTCCCACATCGCCTATCTAATATACATGTAACTCTCCAGAGTAATATAAATATGTGTGTGTGTTAGGGTGAAAGACAGCACTCTATACACTTTTTCCTTCCTAAACAACAGGCTGTTCGCAGCAGCAGTTGCAGCCTTGCCGCCCCCATCTATTGAAATGAAGTCATCCTTACCACGCTCCAGTAAAGCCATTGGAATCTATCTTCCAACTGTCTGTCTCATCTGCCACTACAAAATAAGCTACAACAACCAAGACTCATTTATAAATATCACTCGCAAACTGATAACTACATGGCTATCAAACATGACTTGAAGACACCTAAGCCACCAGAAAAAACATGGTACAACAGCAGAGAATCATTCAGGATATCATCTTCTAAGGAAATAATTCTGTTTTCCACCAATTCTACCATATTTGGCGAGAAACAAAACTAGTTCAGTATGAGTTTTATTTCCTTTCAATTTCTCACTTAATCTGTAAACCAAACGAACACGTAATAGAGTAATGTTTCTCATAATTACGTAACATCCCCACCAAAATATTCAAACCAAATGGCATTTTAATATGATGTGTTGCTATTGCTGATTTACAAAAATAAACTAACTAAACCACAATTATATTACTTGTCTTTCCCGGGTATCCTGATCAACCCAAGCAAATTGATATTCATAGCAAACCACGAGTGTTAAACTGTGTCACAAGCGAACAAGGCTACACTAGCAAACTATGTCTTCGAATGCATGTACAAGTTCCGAAATATAGAACACCTTCATTCATTAACGTTCTTGAATGCACGTTCAGAAACATAGGGCACCTTCATTCCAAAAGGCGAACACCCCAAAGCTTGACCAAAAAATTCGAAGTATCAATCTAAAAGGCTGGAGATAATGAAGTTATGCAAACCATCCACTAGACAGCCCAATTAAACCCATGTACTGATTGTCCATATGTGTAGTAGGCGTGCATTGGTGATCATGTCATTGTCCATATGTGTAGTAGGCTTGTATTGGTGTAATAGTAAAGGCATAATTATTGGTGTGTCACAGGTGTAATAGTAGACTAAGAACAGTAACTCATCATGTGAGTATTCCCCTCCTTATTATACCTATAAAAGGAGGACACCTTCATATTGTAAGTCCAAGTCAGTGTGTTCTCAATAAGATATTCCTTGTGTTCTCGATTGTTCTTTCTCTCTCTTTTGATCCTTACCTACTTTGTGTTTGTACCCACTTTGTGTCTGTTCAATTTGGTATCAGATATTCCTTGTGTTCTCGATTGTTCTTTCTCTCTCTTGATCCTTACCTACTTTGTGTTTGTACCCTCAAAACAGAGTAGCACGCAGGTGGCAATCGACAAGACCAAAGGTTAACTATATTTTGGTACTTTAGTTAATGCTTAAGTTTTGAAAGTCAAAGTAAATTGTAATTTTGTAATCTTATGCTACCCAACGGTCCCAGCCCAGAAATGTGAGGGTGCCAACAAAGTACTAAAGGGGAGAAAGCCTGGGGCTCAGGGTGAACAAGGGCTCATGGTCTAAGCTCTTTTATAACAGCGGATTATAGCCCTTGCCCTTGAACGTGAGCCATATAGGCCGAACTTTTGCGTATATCTTTTTGGTTTTGTGGCTTCCAATCTGGATACGTATCGTGTATTGTGTTTTTTAGTTCATGAAATGTACAGGGATACGCATTGCATATTGTAAACTATGTTAAATAAGGTTTGCCATGTGAGGATTATGGTAATACAATTTGAGAGCATGATGCTCCAAAACCACTAGGGAGCATCATAGATTGGAGCCGTTACTCTTCCTTTAATCTTGAGGATGAACAACCAAACTAGAGTCCATAACCAATAAGGGAAATTGTTAGATTTCTTGGAGAGTTCTAACCTAAAATCAATTGGCAATAGGTGGAGTAACGTCGAGAATATATTAACCAAGCTTAGATGGCTTAAATGAACAATGTGGGACAAGCCTAACACTCCCCCTCACGTGCAGCCTGGATGCACGTGGAAGTGATAGACCATGAGCTGACTGACTGACTCGGGCAACAGAGATGATAGAGACTTTCCCACGAGAGGTGAAGCCACCCAAGACCTAGCTCTGATACCATGTTAGATTTCTTGGAGGGTTCCAACCTAAAACCAATTGGCAATAGGTGGAGTAACTTCTAGAATATATTAACCAAGCTTGGGTGGCTTAGATGAATAATGTGGGACAAGCCTAACAGAAATATCCAACATAGTTAAGGAATCTATAACATAACTGCATTAATCAAGCAGCCAAAAGATGCATCCAGCGAAAAAGTGTACACAAACACTGTCAAAAAAACATTAAGAGAACAATCTATTCAGCCTTTATTCCATTCCAGTTCTCTAACCTCATCTTGGTAGACAAAAAGATGAAAAGCTCTTCGAGCTCTTGGCCACATACATCCAGGTGTAGGCTTTGTCTCTGGCCACTACATTGAGACATTACATTAATTCTAGTAGATCAATATGAACTCTCACGCAAGCATTTGATTTGATGTCATGAAGTCTTATAGAAGAAGAGATGATACTGTTCACCTTAATTAAACCGATCCCAATCAAAGACGATATCGACAGATCTACAGGCTACAAATATGGAAATATTTGAATACAACATACTAGCAAAACAATACAATAACGAGCAACCCATTTGGAATTTCCTAAACAATACATAGAGCCATACTCCTAGGAACCACAATCTGCAGTAAATCTCAGGCAACTCTAAGGACCCAATGGAACCACATCACCGCCCACCCTAGACGTTGAAAATTGAGCAATAAGCTATGTTTGCTCAATAAAGAATATGGCATCTATGAATGGAATGTCGCAGTCGTATCATCAGTGTTCTAAAACAAGAAATTAATCGGGACCTATTCGATTAGGTCCGACTAACGATTAATCACTGATTACTGATTAATTGCTAATTGATCCGATTGATCGCTCGAAGGTGGCCAACCACCCGACTAACGCCTAACAACTTTTAGAACATTGCATATCATAGTGTATCTTTCCATTTATGGCAAAGATGAGGCGTAATCATATCGTATTATTTATGATGCTGATTAGGCTTGATTAGGTTTACCATTTTTGTTTCATTACAAGTGTTATATTTACCCAACTTTGTAATCATCTAGTATCAATAACACATACCAGTTTCTCCTCTCTCGTTTGTCTAGTTTCAGGGTATCAGAGCCTCTGTGCACTTCTCTCAGTCGGTGCATCTCTCTCTCTCTCTCTGAACTGACATCATTCTCTGTACGACCATATCACCATCAGATGCCTCCGACAAGTACACCCAGACCTCTGACTGCTCCGACAACCATCGGCAAGACCACCCAGGCCACCGGCGAAGCTCTCCTACCTCTAGAAAAGAAAGCTAATTTCATCAAACCAAAACCAAAAACCCAAAAACAAAGAAGAAAAGAAAGCTAATTTCATTACAGAATCATAGAGAAATCAGTAGGAAACACTTGTTTTGTACAAACACTTTTTCAACGGCAACACATGTGCAAAAATATATGCAAACATAAACACATCCAAGATCAACACAAACAGATTAGAGACATACACAACCAAAGGGTTGTTGATTTTTTAGGGATTACCTATTCGATCCATAGTTGTAGAGTCACAGAGAAATCAGTAGGAACTAATCTTTTCTTTTCCCTTCCGTGACCGTTCCGATTAGTTGAAAAAATAGTTGGTTGGCAGAAAGGGTTTGCTTTGAGTCAGTTCAACTTACCATATTCCCAACTGAAAATAGTCTGCCGAAAATCTGAAATCCAGTTCCATGCCCCGTCGGATCTGCTGTGGGTCCCGCATCTCTTTCTCTCCCTCTTCTCGGCCTTTTGGCTAAGATCAAGTAGTATCGCAATAAACAAAAGGTCAAGTGGAGCATCTGTTCTCAGCCTTTTGGCTAAGATCAAGTAGTATCGCCAATAAACAAAAGGTCAAGTGTAGGCATCAGTTCTCGGCCTTTTGGCTAAGATCAAGTGTAGTATCACCAATTAAAAAAAAATTCAAGTGTAGCATTTGTTCTCGACCTTTTGGCTAAGATCAAGTTAGTATCGCCGATCCAAAAAAAAAAGAAGATGAAGTGCAGTATCTGTTATCGGCTTTTGGGCTAAGATCAAGTGTAATATCGCCGATCAAAAAAAAAAAAGGAAAGATCAAGTGTAGTATTGACGTAAAAAAAAGGATAAAGTGTAGCATCTGTTCTCGGCCTTTTGGCTAAGACAAAGTGTAATCGCCAGTCAAAAAAAATCAAGTGTAGCATCTGTTCTCGGCCTTTCGGCTAAGATCAAGTGTAGTATCGCCGATCGACAAAAGGATAAGATCAAGTTTAGTATCACCAATCAAAAAAAAAATCAAATGTGACGTCTGTTCTCGACCTTTTGGCTAAGACCAAGTGTAGCATCGCCGATTGAAAAAAAGATGAAGTGTGCTCTCGGCCTTTTGGCTAAGACCAAGTGTAGCATCGCCGATTGAAAAAAAGATGAAGTGTGCTCCCAGCCTTTTGGCTAAGATCAAGTGTAATATTGCCGATCAAAAAACAAATATCAAGTGTACAATCTGTTCTCGGCCTCTTTGCTAAAATCAAATGAAGCATCACCGGTAAAAAAAAAAAAAAGGGGTCAAGTGTAGCATCTGTTCTCGGCCTTTTGGCTAAGATCAAGTGTAGTATTGCTGTTCGAAAAAAAGATAAGATCTACTGTAGTACCGAGGATCGAAAAAAGATCAAGTGTAGCATCGCCAATAGGAAAAAGGATCAAGTGTAGTATTTGTTCTTGTTTTTTTGGCTAAGATAGGATCGAGGATCGAAACAAAGATCAAGTGTAACATCGCCGATTAAAAAAAAGATCAAGTGTAGTATTTATTCTCGGTCTTTTGCCTAAGATAGTATCGAGGATCGAAACAAAAATCAAGCAAAGATCAAGCTCACCCTAGAGTAGTCCCAGGATGGGTGACCTACTAGGAAGTCCATGGAGCTTGGGCGGCCAAAGTGGGCAATATTGTTCAAAGAAGCGGGTCATTAAAGATGGTATCAGAGCCTGTACCAACTAGAAATGTCGGAAAAATCTTGACCCCGCACGAGGACGCGTCTTCCTAAGTGGGGGAGATTGTGATGCCCCGTAGCCAGGGACCATGGTGAGCCTAGGGCTTGATGGGAGGGAAAAGACTCGCGCAAAGCTGTGGTGACCCTAGTCACGAGTTCCACATCGCTTGGAGAAGTGTAAGTTGTGAGCTATAAGTAATAGATTATGACTCTTGACCCCACACGAGGACGTGTGTTCCTAAGTGGGGGAGATTGTGACACCCCGTAGCCAGGGAAAAGACCCGGGTTGAGGCCGTGGTGAGCCTAGGGCTTGATGGGAGGAAAAAGACCCGGGTAAAGCTATGGTGACCCTAGTCACGAGTCCCACATTGCTTGGTGAAGTATAAGTTGTGAGCTAGAAGTAATAGATTATGAGCCTATCTTGTACAAGACCTTTTAAAGCCGTGAGGGCATCAAAGCTCATTAGAACTTCACAGTTAAGTGTGTTCACCCTGGAGTAGTCTTGGGATGGGTGACATACTAGGAAGTCCATGGAGCTAGGGCGGCCAAAGTGGACAATATTATACAAGGCAAGAGCAGGTCATTACAAAATAAATCAAGTTTAGTATCTGTACTCAACCTTTTGGCTAAGATCAAGTGTAACATCACCATAAGAAAAAGGATCAAGTGTAGCATACGTTCTCGGCCTTTTGGCTAAGATAAAGTTGAGCATTGCCGGTCAAAAAAAAAAGATCAAGCGTAGCATCTATTTCCGGCCTTTTGGCCGAGGTCAAGTGTAGTATCGCCGATAAAAGAAAAAAAATTCAAATGTAGCATCTGTTTTCAGCCTTTTGTCTGAGGTCAAGTTAGTATTGCCGATAAAAAAACGATCAAATGTAGTATCTATTCTCGGCCTATTGGCTAAGATCAAGTGTAGTATTGCTAATAAAAAAAATCATGTGTAGCATTTGTTCTCGGCCTTTTGGCAAAGATCAAGTGTAGCGTGGCTGATAAAAAAAAAAGAAGTGTAGCATTGTTCTTGTATGATAGATGTCAATTAGTTCTATTATATAGAGTTCGCAAAATAATGAAAACTATTATAAATTCAAAGATGGCACATATTTCAAAATTGAACTAACAAATGCGGAAAGAGGTGGATTGGGATGTGCCTTTGAACCACATCAAGGGTAGCATTGTTCTTGTTTAATAGATCTCAATTAGTTATTATACAAAGTTCGCAAAATCATGAAAACTATTACAAATTGAAAGATGACAGATTTGAAAGATGGCAAAGAATTCAAAAATGAACTAACAAATGCGGACAGAGGTAGATTGGGATGTGCCTTTAGACCAAGGGTAGTTCACTATTACAACTATGTTTGGAGCACCAAATATTCAACTTTTTCACTCAAGTCATCAGAACTCATTTTGCTTTGGCCAATCAATCAAGATACTTAAGAACAAACCTGGAGAAGATGATTGTCCGTTGACACAAAAGCATCTTCTTGAGCAAGAGAATGGCCTTCAAGTCGTATTACTTCAAGCATCTGGGATGTAAGAAAATGTCCCTCTACCAAAAATTGGGAAACTTGCAAAATAAGATGAGACCATGCAAAAGAAAAAAGTTGTTCTGGTTCGCATTCTTCATTGCGACAATGTGTAGAATGATGAGAAGAATATGAGGACACCACTACTGTTGGGAACATACCTCCTCATGTTCAATGACGTGACCAAGTGGCATGATAATTTGGCTCCCAATAAACCTTGTGGGCTTGAAGTCTGTCCATTCAAAGGGATGCTCCCACAGAAATCGAACCAGCACTGCTGGTGGAACATTCTGGCAGAATAAAGAGAACACACATGTTCTTAATATTTAAGCAACCAGACATTGTGATATACATGCTGTGCATGTATTCAAAATCATGCTAAAACATTTATAGGGCAAGATTACAATCAACGGAAAATAACCTATTTAAATAACTACAACACAACAAAAATGTAAAATAGAATCAACTTGAACATAACACGGGCTCCAGCAATCATAATTGAAGCAGCTAACAAAATTATGAACAAAAGGAGCACAAAGGTAACAATGTTTGCTAATTCACCTCTATCAAATGATTCCATAAGAAAATTTTAAAATGCACAGTAATTTCCAATACCAATTACAGTTCCCAAATTTGGACTTCCACTGAATTACCATATGATAACACGCATACATGATCTTCTGGTTTAGAAGCAAAATGCCTAAATTTGTGCGGGACTACCAATCAATGGTCCAATAGAAGAAATAAACTTTCTCATATCCTCGGGAATAGAAACTAAAATATTACTCCTAAAATCGAGGCCAGTAAACAGGCCAATAGTACAAACAGCAGCATGAACTCATGCAAATAGAGGACGCAATAGTAGGCACATGATGATAATTTCAGAACTCACTTGGAGTAGCATGGATGCCTTTGCCCAGAGAATACGTACCGAGTAATGAAAAGGAATTAGAATGAGTAGACGTAGCACACAAACTTTTGGTTGAACTACCAGAAACCATGACATCTTCAGCACCGTCACAGATCACGATTGACCAGCAATCATCATTGAATACATTGATAGAAGTACGCAGAACAGCTGGCTGTCTTCCCAAGCCATTTACCACCTCACCACTTGTCTCCTTAGCTATTTGCTTGATATAGCACAATGCCTTCAAAGAAGAATGCTTAAATTACTTCCACATAAACTTTTACTCACGCAAAAACTTGAATTCATGTTATCTACTCATTTCTGAACTATGGACTGAATCAGTATATTGATGAAACTTCGATAGAAGCGCATAAGAAAATAGGTCCTTGTGCCAGTAGCCCTTTTCTGGCAAATACAACAAGGATTATGTTTCATTTGGTAAATAATGAGGACCTAAGTTAATGGAGCCTTATTTCTACCTCATCCATTAGTCTCTTGAAAGGGAAACTTAAACCATATGAGCAGAACTCATTCTCCCTAAAAATTAGTGAACAAAAACATTTTCAACACCACATGATAGTTGTGGAGGTAAGTTATCACCAAAGAAACTATGAATTTTCTTTTTCCATTTGACAAAGGAGGGCCTTCACAGTGAATGGGTTAGGATATGCTTAAAAGACAAAGCATCTCAGAAATCTGTAGTTACCACGACAGTCATTTTCTGTGCAACAACTTTTTATGATTCATAAAGCGGTCTCAGAACCTCTGGCACGCTCCAAGCCTAACAGACCATATTAAGTACAATGTCGCTGAGTTAACCAAGAATGAACAGCCAAGTCATAAAGGACAAACCTCAAGGTTCAGATGATCAACTTTGTGGATAATCAACGCTCCACCCTCACATGGCCAAATCAAATAACCACTTGGAAGCATTTCACCTCTCACAAACTGAGAAGCAGCAGCTGCATTTGGACCAGCACCAGAACCAGACAGGGATGTCTCACAAACGTTGAGATATTGATGACAAAATTTAACAAAGATAAATATACAGCAGTTCCGTAAATATACAGCAGTTCCGTCCACGACTACGTATAATAAAAGTAAAACATACAATCATGCATATTCATATATAGTTCATCTCAGTGAAAATCCCAGTAGCAATATGCCAAATTATTACTAGTATAAATTTCAAATATAATTTTGCAAACAAGCAGGCTTCATTGATCCTGCGATGAATTAACAGTTTCAACGAGATGAAAGGACAATTCTTTTAGCTCTTCGGGGTTTGGCCAGAGACAGGTTGATGGAATCTATGAAAGACATGCCCTTCATGCAGGAAGTTACACTCAACTAAATGGCCCCGTGGACCAATCCACTTAATCAAATTGTAGTAAAACTTGAGAGAGAAATTCTATTATTCAATATATGTGTTGTAGAGGCCATTAACAGTTTGGCCAGAGACAGGTTGATGGAATCTATGAAAGACATGCCCTTCATGCAGGAAGTTACACTCAACTAAATGGCCCCGTGGCCCCTGACCAATCCACTTAATCAAATTGTAGTAAAACTTGAGAGAGAAATTCTATTATTCAGTATATGTGTTACAAGAGGCCATTACATCATTATATAGAGAAAACATAGAAACCCTAAGTAAACCCTATTACGTGAAAGGACAATACTACCCTTGCAACTAAACAATAATATCATAACACCACTACACAAATATTTCAATTTTCAACAGTAATTGTAGCCATCAACATCCATTACACCACATAAATGTAGCAGACCACAAAAGTTCAAGGATATGCATACCACAAGACTGTCATTATCCAAACTTGTCGTGTATCTTTTTTTGATCAGCAAACTTGTTGTGTATCTTTGAGTCCAGAAATCCCGTGAAGGAGCCAATGTAGTAGGAGCATAGATCTGAAAGCAATCAAAGTTCAGCAAATTAGGGGATGAATTAGAAAGCTCCATAAAAGGCACTCGGAGAACCTCCAATCATCGTAATTCACCTGTGTGTATACGAGTTCAATTGTTCCTCCATTTCCAGCAGGTAACATAGCGAAAACCTTGAGGCTCCGACAGTCTCAGAACCAAGAAGGACAATCTTTAATGATCTCAGCGATCTGTCCAAAAAATTCAAAGCAAAAAGTGAGAGGGACCGGCATGCTTCCAATAGTAATATATCGCAAATTACCAACTGACACAACTGTAGCCTGTAGGGATTTACCAAAGCCTACTTTTGTGGGTTCTAAACTTAGTAGACCAATGGCTCGAGCTACCATTCCACTGCAACTATTTGAAAGCCCAATGGCTCGAGCTACCACTCCACTGCAACTATTTGAAAGGGCAAAGACCCTAACCGAATTCGGACCAGGCTGAAAATAGATTAGAATTTTTGGTTTAGAAAATTTAGCTTCACAGAGCAAGAAATTATCGTTTATCATACAAAGTAAGTGAAATAGCAAATTTTTTGCAAAAAATGAAGAACTCAATACGAGAAAATTAAAACCTTCATCCCAGGCATTTGGACCCAATCGACAGCACCTTGGAAAGGAACTCTGCCAACATCACCTCTGTGATTGAGAGGAGTCTTTAAAAGCATAAAAATGTCAATCATAAACAATGACAGTCATACTATACATGAGAGAGAGAGAGAGAGAGGTAGGTTTATATAGGAGATACCCAGTCGGGTTATTAGCATCTCTCAGAGAATGCTGAGGAATGGTTACCACGGACTCAACTTGCGTCAGCCATTGCTACTGAAACTTGTTTAATGAAATAGGGACTATACTTTCCAGACATGCACCCACTAGGAGCCGCTTATATTATCTATGTGGTCAGTAGTCAAGATACCTACTAGGAAACACACCTTTTTCTAGAGTTAGGGTCTTTATTTTCCGCTAATACAGCCAATGATCTTTACGCACTAGGAGCCGCTTATGTTTTCTAGATGTGGTCAGTAGTCTAGATACCCTCTTTGTCGAGTTAGTGTCTTTGCGTTTGACTCATGCGGTCATTGACCTTTCACCAATTGGAGTCATTTATGTTTTTTAGACGTGATGAGTAGTCTACATACCTACTAGGAACCACATTTCTCAACCAAGTTAGGGTCTTTAAGTTTTGTGCATGCGGCTTTTGATCTTTAGTTTTCAGTCATATGGCTAGTAGCCTTTCACCCACTAGGAGCCACTTATGTTTTCTATTTGTGGTCAGTAGTCTATATACCTACTATGAACCATTATGGTTTCTATTTGTTGTCTTTCACCTCCATCGCTTTGTTTTACTGTTTGTTGCAACTACCGATCCAAGGTATTGGCGCTGTAGGCTGTTCCTTGGGTAAGACTCAAGATTACTTCTTTGACAATTGCCTACATCCAATCTTTATATTCAAAGACAAATACGTTATAGACTGAAGTTAAATCAAATCAAGCACATCGATCTTTCTTTTGGGATCTTTCTTTTGGTAACGACAATTTTATGATCTCAATTCTCAAACAAATGGATTGATGAGTTAAGCGATAACAAAAATACTCACCAGTAGGCTGAGTGCTATCACTTTCAAACCATATATCGTAGTGCAGATACAAATTGTGTCCATACCGATGTCGTTGATCAATCTGCACACACATAAAGTGTGATTAGATCATTGGCTTGTCTTAAAAATTGAGGGTGGAATATACCCAATATTTGAAAATGAATACACAGATGGCCAAATTAGACGCAGTACTGATCTAAGTTTCTTATCTTGAACTATGCCAAGCCCCCAAAAATTTCTTTAGCGTGACTTCCGATATTGGGTTTTTTGAATTTTCGGAGGGAAAAAATAGGGATTAGCAAAGGATTTTTTTTATCAAGAATTAGCAAGGGTTTCCGAACATATCCAAACTTCAACTATTTCGCCATTTCTATTCTTTTTCTCTTCACAATCCAACATTGAAACACAAAAATAGTGCTCTATTTTCATAATAGAGTAAAATTGAGAGCCTTCAAGAAATGAATATTTCAATGGAATGAAAAAAGGACTAAATAAAAGGACTTACAGCTTCAAGCCAATGTTGAAGGGATAGTTTTTTTTATCCTTCTCATCCTCGGACAATCCTTTTCCCACCTTCAATCATGAAATTTTAAATTTCAATTTGAAGCTTTTCAAAAATGTAGAAAGGGTAGAAGAGCTTTATTAGGTTAAAAAAATATGATTCAGTATAGTACCTGCGCAACTCTAGTTTTCACCCTAGTCCATCGTGAAACTGCCTTTTCATGTTTCCCAATGTTCAAGAATGGCACAGAGCTGAGAGCAGCAAAATCTTATTCCTTCCCCCTATATTTTTTTCGATAACAACCCATTAGGCAAAACTTCACGAAAACAATGGGATAAAAAGCAAAAACCATATAAGAGGATGTAAAGAGCACAAACCACAGCTCTTCAACAACAATTGCACACCTACATGAAGTCCTGGGCCCCCAGCTCTCAAATCGCTTACTAAAACACTAAATCCAGAGATCAAAGTACCGAACAATTGGTAAAAAAAGGTATGGAAAATCATAGTCCAGACTCGAGAACCAATTTTTCTTTAACTTTTCTCTCTTTTCTTTCTCTTTCTTTCATTTCCTTTGTGTAAATTAATCATGAAAACATAAGCTCCATACGAAATGTAAACGCACCTCTGCTTGATCTGCATCCAACCTATCTAACCCAAACTCAAGAATCTACAAATGCAAGATATAAGAAATCAGGATAAGTATACGAAGCTAAAATTTAGTGAGACATTTGCATACTAGACAAATTCAAGAAATACCTTCCTAGGAAAAATAAATTTTATGAAATTTTCTTTCTATTTTGTCAATCTAATACTATGATCTTTTATGTAACTTCGCAAGAATGACAGTGTGTCCACCTATGAATTGCATTCACAAATCCATTGTAACGGGAAAAAATTTTCAATGACTCTAATTCTTTGCAAGACACTAACTTTCCTTAATTTTTCTGTAACATTTCTATAAAACATCTCATGCTTCAAATTCAAAGAAGCAACAAAGAAGAAGAATTTTCGTGATAGACTTCAACATGCTAGCGTGATAAAAAAGAGTGGGTTCGGAGAAGATATTTCATTACTTGTAAAGTATGGATGTTTCAGTAGCAAAATTTGAAGAAAAACCATTCTGAAGTAAATACATGGCTCTTTACCTCCTTAGTTTGGCAATTTCTTCCTCCATCTTTTTCTTGCATACTAACTCCTCCATATCTTTGTTTACTCAACCATGGAGAAACAGTTCAAACGCCTGCCCCCCCCCCCCCCCCCCCCCCCCCCAAAATAAAAAATAAAAAATAAAAAATTTTGAAAACAGGAGTTTGGAGTTCTGGTTTCATAATTTAACTTTCCCATTTAGTGGTCTCCTCCTTCAATTGCTTCATGAATACAACAACATCATGACGACGGAGAGTTGTGCACATTTAGAATTTGTTTGGCATTAATATCATGAAGAAAATATCATATCTCCAAAAAAAGCCCCTAAAAACCTTGACAAAAATAAACACTTAAGAGGACTCAATTTGAAAACATAAAAAGTTAGATATACAAGTAAAGTAGTCGAACTTTTGAAACATCTCCTATAGCAAGGAATAGAAAGATAGACCAAACCGAATATCTGAATCAGGTATAACTGGCAATTAATCACAACTCTTTGAGATCGGGTTAAAGCAAAAAACAACATTATGTTGCATAATTAAAAAATTTCAATGTCCACCATGGAGGGAGGCGGGAAGAAATTAACTCATTTGAATAACCTACTACAAAATAAATTAATTACCCAAAACAAAACAAAACGGACAAATTTAGGACATAAATTTATAAGCAAAGCTAATATGGAAACTAAAGTACAAAAACACTGGTACAGTTCAAGATGAAAACACGAAAAATAGCACATAAAGATGAACTGTAGTAATTCCACAGGACCTGTTCAAGATAGACAATGAAAGGATACTGAAGTACTTTTAAGTTGCTGTTGATAGAGGAAGGATGTATATGAACTTCTCTTTTTCCATCATACAAGGGAGGACTTCCCTTTGTTGTGGGACTTGCAGACTAGTCAGGAATACCTAGAGCTGTTCTAATAATGCCATCTTCAGTGGCAGCTACACTGGGATATAAACCTGCACTAATTATTGCGAGTTCATATGTTGTGAGATTTAAGGCAAAAAAAAAAAAAAAACTTTTGATGAGTTTCTCTACACGAGTAATATGGGCAAGGGTATGGGATGTGGACCGCAGTAGGCCAGTAGGCGAATTGAACACTTGGTTCCTTTAGTACTCAAATATGTTCGCAAAAAAAAAAAAACCTACTTGATAGGACAAAAAATCCTAGCCTCTAAAAAGAAAGAAAGAAAGATAAAAATTCATCTTCCCCCGAAATCCGATTATATATCAAGTAGATCACTAAATAAATAAATAAAAATTGGTTAACCAATTATGTAATACAATTATATATTGTATACTTTGGTTATTATTATGTATCCATGTACTTGTATCGAACTTTTGGCTGCATTTCCTTCCATCCTAAGACAAAGCATTTAGGGAGGTTCGACACCGAGACATGCTGCCCCAGTCAATACTCATACCTAAGCCCCTACGGCCTACAACTACTAAACAGGAACAAATGTTTGCTATCTAACTCCATAAAAATGTTAGTGCTCAAAGACAAACATCATCAAATGTCATGATGAGCTTGTAAAGTATAAAGATTATAGACTTGGTTTCCTCAAATTTCTAAAATGTTTCTAAATCTAAAAATTAAAAGAATACTTTTAGATAGTGAGAATAAACATTGAAGTAGAAAAACAACTACAATCACAGCAAGGTTCGAACACAACATATTATTTACGGATGGGTATTGTTGCTTCTATTTTGTAGTTAATTACTAGAATCAAATTCACATACGCTGCCATCAGTCTACTGATAAATAGCCAACTCATAAAGTACAAAGGTAATAAGCTAATATTACCACTGCAGAAAACAAATGTATATTTTCTAAAAAATTATTGGCACTTTAGCTAAACATTAGGCATTGCATCTTCTGAACCATGAGCAAGATTCGACTCTGGAAGAGTTCGAATTCGAACCTCGTGTGTCACGAGATGCCTAGAAATTGTGAGAAATGTCAAACTTCATGTTGAAAAAAAAATCATCCAGCTTAGACAAAACAAGTGTGATAGAACTAGATAAGAAGAAAATGCTTTGTGTGACATTATATGAAGGCCAACATAATGCAGCACATTTTGGAGTTTCAAATAAAAAGACAAAGCATATTACTGAAACGGAGAAATCCTAAACTTAATCAAAACTAATGCAAGTAAAAGATACACTTCCAATAAGATCCAGGATATGCTTTTTGAATTGTAATGGACATGGTCGTACTTCACATCCCATGATTGATGGCTGTCGCCTTTAGTTTTTCGTCCAATGACGACCATCTAGTAAGTTGTATCAAATATATTCAAACACATTCTGTCCTTTCTCTGTCTACATACATGAATGAGCATCCCATATCTTGGCAGAATGAAGTATAAATGGATTAGTAACCCATAAATTCCATGTTCCTCTCAAGAATTTCAATGATTGATATGCATTGAAGCAGAATGGATTATCATCCCATGTTTCACTTGATCCAAAAATTATAAAACTGGGATCAAAGTACGGTTATTCTTCTTAAGCAAATAGATATATGAATACTTGTTTGCAATATCACAAACGGAAAATATTTACATATTTATGCACACTCGCCTTTGTTTGGGGGTAAATAGAACAAACTAAGCCCCGTGCCCCAATTAAGTAGGGTTGACTACATGAATCATTTTATCCACTCTGTTAAGGTCTATTTGATCTACTGAGTTTGATACTTTCACATCCTATTTACACACTCACCCACACCCACCCACAGAGTAGGAAAACAATCTCAGTATTTATTTTGCTCACTTTGTGGTTATCACACATATAATGTAAGCATAATTGGTGACGCAATAAAAAGGTAAAGTGGCCTATCAAAAAAATAAAAAAATAAAAAGGTAAAGTGACAGACGGATATATTCACGAATTCCAAACTCATCTATTAAGGTGGCAATGTTAAGCCAGAGCACAAAAAAAAACCTCATAATTCTTCGGAAGATTGATGAGCCCAATTTCCACAAGCAAAGTTCCAAACTGAATTCGCGTGTCTGATGTCGCTAACACAATGCAAAATAAATCAGAACCGATAACAGTGCTCAAAGAACACAAACATATGCAGTTAGGTAGTCTTTGGTATAATATTGGCAATTATCTTTCATTGACAGTGTTTTAAGTCGCATCATGAAAAAATGGCAGTACAAGGTATGTAGGAACTAAATCATGGAGCTCAGCAGACTATAAAACACAAGTAAATCACACACATACTTGTTAGCCTGAACAACCAAAAAAGTTGGATCATTATGCATAGAACAATGGGCAATGATTACATGCTATGTTGCATGTGCACCTCTCATTAGAAGAAAACTGAAAGTAATAAAAAAATGAACTAGTTTCGAGTACCCCCTAGTTTGTTGTCTGCATAAGCATTTGTTGAAAATGAAGGAAATATGAATTTTCTCGATGCTGAGTGAGTAATAGGATTAGAACCCAAAGTTCCAGGGCAAACAATTTTTTTTCCATATTTAGCATGCCATTTTATTGAAAAGTTAAAATCAGACACAATATTAGCAACATAAGATGCAGAGAAAGAAACACCACCATATCATGTACATAACTGAACTGCTTAGAAAATACGAACTGCAAAAACATGGTGCTACTTTAAATCCATTCTGCATATGAAATGTAGCCTTTTAGCAAAAATTGTATCAGATAGGTGCCAAAAACAGACAGCACAAACCATGTACATACAATGTATGTGTCAAACGCTACACCATTATTATATCACAATTACATGTATTTCCTCGAAAAGCTCAACACAAGAATGAAGAGTCAAAAGGAAAGAATTCCTTGGACAAATCAGCAATCTGTTTTCCAGGAAAAATAAGAGCTGTTGTCATTCTCAAAAAATCCCCTATTCCCTCGTTTCAAGAAAAACCAAAATACAGAGTCGCTAAATCTGCCCATCAGAAAGCCCAGTAGTGACATGTTGCTTCACTCTAAACAAGGCTTCACCCCAAATACACTAAAGAGGAAATAACAAGATTCTCCACCTCATTCGTCACTGAGCAATGCAGTAAAGGGTGGTTAGTGTCCTCCCCTACTAGCCTATACAGAATACCGATCTGCTAAAAAGTACCATCTTTGTCGAAGCTATCCAGGGTCAGAATGGACTCCTCACAAAGAAAAGACTAGTGTAACTCATAATGCAATGACTGCACCAAGTACAGACCACTCATAGTTGTCAAGGGCGAAAAACGCACCGAGGCACAAAGTTCCATTGGGCCTGAGGCAAGAGGCACAAGGCGAGGTGCGCACCTTTTTGAAGAGAGGCACATCTATGTGAAAAATAATTATTTCTGAAAATAATTGTGTTATGTGCACTTTTTTGAAAAAAAGCTCGCTTTTTTGTGTGTTTTCTTGGAAAAAACGCGTTTTTTTTTTAAAGAAAGCACTCTTTTTTGATTTATTTGAAAGAAGCGCGCGCTTCTTTGCGCCTGGTCACTTTTCTCGCCTTGTTAGCAAGGCGTTGGGGGTGCGCCTTGCCTAGACTTGGGCCTAGGCGTGCCTTTGACAAGTATGAGACCACTCCTCGCAAGTCTCCAGGACAAGATGTGCTCTCCCTCTCCTTGAATCTGGCAACCTTGGAGCATTTCAAGGAAGTCCCCAATCCCTACAAATCCCAACTCCCAAATATGGAAGGGCCTCCTTAACTGAGCAGCCCAAGATCTCTACTACATGAGCTTCCTTATTGACTGAAATGTAAGTCATGCCAAAAATAAAATCATGCGACCCTTTCCACACCTTGAAAATGGAAGCAATCCTACCAGATACTCATAATACTCTTCCAAAGGCCTACCACCTATAAAACTCTACCAGGTCCTCCACTAAATCGACATGATACCATATTTTTCTCGATCACACTCCAAAGACTACGCCTCTCAAAAGTGAATCTCTATGACCATCTTTCCAAAATTGCCTCACAAACATCTAGCTTCCTTCCATCTTTTTTAGCTAGCCTGCACACATCTGTCTGATCTACAAAGTGTCCCTCATAAGCTCCTCAAGCCTCGATATCTCACATACACATAGCAAAAAGAAACATGAAAGGGGCTTGCATCTATAATCGGGTTCATATTTCAATTGTCCATATCCCGGCCAATTTTGTCCTGCATAGATCCCCTTAACACAAAGCTATCCAGAAGTCAATCTGCCATATTTTTGCCCATAAGTCCATGACCTATTTTTCCACATAAACTTTCACACACGCAAAAACTTTGAATTCATGTTATCTACTCATTTCTGAACTCTGCACTGAATCAGTATCATGAGAAAATAGGTCCTTGTGCTAGAAGCAATTTTCTGGCAAATTCAATGAGGATCTATGTTTCTTTTGGTGAATAATTTGGACCTAAGTCAATGGAGCACCTCATCCATTAGACTCTTGAAAGGGAAACTTAAACCACATGAGCAGAATTCATTCTCCCTCGAAATTAGTGCACAAAAACATTTTCAACACCACATTATAGTTGTGAAGGTAAGTCATCACTAAAACAACTATGAATTACTTTTTTCCATTGGACGAAGGAAGGCTTTCGCAGTGAATGCGTTATGATATGCTTAAAATACAAAGCATCTGAGAAATCTGTACTTACCGCAACAGTCATTTTCTGTGCAACAACTTTTAATGATTCATAAAGTGGTCTCAGAATAAGTAAAATGTCGCTGAATTAACCAAGAATGAACAACCAAGTCACGAAGGACAAACCTCAAGGTTTAGATGATCAACTATAAGGATAATGGGCCCTCCACCCTCACATGGCCGAATCAAATAACCACTTGGAAGCATTTCATCTCTCACAGACTGAGAAGCAGCAGCTGCATTTGGCCCAGCACCAGAACCCAACAGGGATATCTCACAAACCTTGAGATATTGAAGACAAAATTTAACAAAGATCAAATATACAGCAGTACCCTCCACAACCACGTATAATTTAAGTAAAACATACGATCATGCATATTCATATATAGTAGTTCATCTCAGTGATCATCTCAGTAGCAATATCCCCAATTATCACTAGTATAAATTTCAAAAATAATTTTGCAACAGGCTGGCTTCATTGATCCTGTGATGAATGAACAGTTTCAATGTGATGAAAGGACAATTCTTTTAGCTCTTTAGGGTCTGGCCAGAGAAGGGTTCATCGTATCTATGAAGGCACAAGACTGTTCCACCGAATGCATTTGAAGCATACAAATAAAAAACACGAGAGAGTTGAACAAATGGGCATAGACTTCAAAGGAGCCCCTCTGCTGTCCTCCACAACATTATGTGCTCTTTGTTAACCATTTTCGGGTTTGAAGCAATTTTGTGCCAAACTGTCAAATTCATACACATTCAGTTGCTAGAACAAATGTGTTTTATGATTGATTCACAGTACTTGGTTTACATACAAAGACGGCCTTAGATGCAATTCAAGACCACAAAATACTGTTATTCCGCTGTGCATCCTATAAGAAGCTTCCCAGGACCACTTTCTCCAAACATGTGCTTGTTTACTATTGATTTCAATTTTAGTGTTTTGAAATATCTGTAACTCCAAGTGTTTTCCAACAAACCCCATTATAGCGACAAAGTTCACACATGAAAATTAGCAAGGCACATAAGACAAACACCAAACACTTTTACTGCTAAAAACAAGAAGCTTTATCTTGCGGATGTTCTCAAGAGGTCGTAAAAACACCTTTTTTTGATTAGCTAAAAAGACCGAGGAATGTAAAGGAAGAAGCCACTCGGAAGATTGTCCACCAAATTGGCGAGAAGCTGCTAGTTTATTGAGTAACAATCGAAAATCTGCAACACCCTGTTGCAATTTATGCACCACCCACAATCAGTTTCAGTGAATAAAACAACCCAAGGATAATGCATCCCAATAAAATCCAAAACATTCAACTGACACGCAAAGTATAACTAACCCATAAGAAAACATTAAAGTATAAAACAAGCCAAGTATAATGCATCCCAATAAAATCCAAAACATGCAACTGACACGTAAAATATAACCAACGAAAACATTAGTTGGAGAGCTTACTGGCAAGAGAAACAGTATGGTGCCCTCTGGGTGTGTTTCATCAATGAAATGAACCCGATCTTCAAGAAGGTCGTAATCAATAACATCTTCATTTAACCGTCTCTGCAGACGGGCCAAGTAAAACTTATGAACTCAAAATCATAAATAAAGCAACAGCTGTACTCTGAATACTAGAAAACTACATCTCGAATATATTACCAAATTCTATCGAGTTCGATCACTGTCGGAGTATAGTATGGATTTATGCAATCTTCAAACAGGAAAGATACATCACCCAATCCAGATAGACCAAGATTTTTCTTCCCTCTATGGTTGCTAACAGGATCATTCTGTAGCCATCGAATTTCAGGACCCATTAAATAATACTTTGTTAAATGAAGAGTTAATGACAAAGATATAGAAAACTGTTCAGGCTTTTGTGGACTCTATGTGAGTACCAAAGCTATAGCAAGTACAGAAGTTAATTTAGACTCTTAGGGACACAGACGCAATAGAAACAACAGCTGTCAAAATTATCAAGAACAAAATTATCAAAATTATCCGCATTACCTTGGTGGGTTTGTTGGTTTCCTTCTTGCCGCCAGTCATCTACATCTGGGAGTGATCGGATATGCTTAACGGCGAGGCGGTTGGGTAGTGGTGCTAGTATGGGCGGTGCTGCTTACAGTGTTTTGTGCGGTGGCGGTTAGATTGCGGGTTAGGGTTTTGTGGCTTTGGGTCTGCCGGGCAGGTCCTTTTGGGCCCGTTTGTTATTTTTGGGCTTTATTGTTTATCTGGGTATCGGGTGTGCTTGATTGCTATATTTTAGGCTCCTGGTTTGGACCTTAGGGGCTGGGCTTCTGCCCTTGTGGTGTTCTGTCCAACTTTTTGTTGGATCTCCCTTTTCCCTCCCCTCCGTTTTTAATAAATTTTTGCCTATCAAAAAAAAAAAGGAGATAAAATATAAGAAATTTTTGATTGCCACAAATGTTATTATTTACACATGGAACAAACCACCAAAAAACCAGAAATTGCATTCCAAAATTGACGCATGTAAAGTATTTTGAGATTAATATCGTCAATAATTAAACAAATACATGCTACACACCTTGCCAACCAATACATCAACTGGAAGCTTTGCCAAATGATACCCAAGAGGGGTCAACTCTTCATCCCTTTCAATGGCAGAAACCTAAAGCATATGGAAAATAAATGTTGCACGACTTGTTTTTTAAAAAGCCAACAAATATGAGTGAATCATATAAAGTAGAAGTATTTACCTTTTAACTCATACAAAAAAAAAAGGGTTAAGAGCATTAACTGGGACACTGCAAAGTAGTAAAAAACTGCATACTGGAACTATTGATCGCTTCGAGAATATTTACCCTACACCCTTTGCTTATTGTGGTAATCAAACAGCGAATCCGGGTTCATTGAAAATAATGGGAATGATTTTGCATATAATGCATAATGATAAAGGATTTCAAAATATGTACAGGGCATTAAGGAATGGGCAAAAAAAAAACAATGAGCACTGATATTTCACGAAAACCACAAAAGCAGCAAGGCCGAACCGTTGGGCAAAAGCACAGAGTTAAATAATCGTAGAAGGTTTTATACATTGACCAAGATCAACCGTGAAAATGAATGGGGCAGAGCTTAGGAAAATATAATATTGAATATTGAATCACACAATGGTATTTGAATTTTGGGGGACACCGAACCTGACACACTTCAGGAAACATGAGGATTCCTAATTTCCTACAGGCAAGGAAATCTATGAGCTTCAACATAGAAAGCTGGGTCCTCAACACCTACCTCTACCGGTTCAACACAATGGGTCCAGAAAAGCATTAAAATGGGTACTGACATTACAAAGACAAAAAAGATTCACCATATACGCACTTACCTTATAAGTTATTATTACTGACCCCAAATTTGAGTAAAAACCACTTAATTTTGTCTCCAACCTCTAACTGAAATATATAATCTAATGAGTTTTACGCTATCCATGCCAAAATTAAGCGAGACCAAATTTCATCTACTCAACATGTCCTTGTTGACAAAATTCTTTACTGCTATGATTCACTCAACTCAAAAGTTGACACATGACAATCACACTTAAATTATAGTTTGCTCATTTAGGTGACTTATATGATATGGAACTTTTTACTCAAATTTTTCTTGGCACATAAATTCCGAGCTAGGACCGGAGATGCTCTAACAAGATTCACTCATACCCCTTCAATATTCAAGCTAATCCCATTAGCAATTGGCACAGAAAAAATGACATCAAAGGAAACGAATAAAGCATTTGATAGCAAAGAAAGACAAACTAATTTTCCCAAGAGGTAACAAATTCGAATCGATGAAGGCCAAACATTCAAAACTTCGGCATCACTGGACCAGTCCTTAACTTCACTGGACCCAGTCCTTAATTTCATTACCAAAATCACAGAGAAATCGGTAGTAAATCCTTTTTTTGTGCAAACACTTTTTTTGAATGGCAGCACATGTGCAAACATACATGCATACATGAACACATCCGAGATCAACACAAACACAAACAGATCAGAGACACACACAACCTAGTTTGTTGTCTGCATATCCATCTGTTGAAAATGAAGAGAATGTGAATTTTCTCGATGCTGAGTAAGTAAAAGGATTAGAACCCAAAGTTCCAGGGCAAACAAATTTTCTTCCATAATTAGCATGCCATTTTATTAGAAAGTTAAAATCAGATACAATATTAGCAACATAAGGTGCAGAGAAAGAAACACCACCTTATCTAACTGAACTGCTTAGAAAATACGAACTGCAAAAACGTTCTGCTGCTTTAACTCCATTCTGCAGGTATGAAATGTAGCCCTTGAGCAAAAATTGGATTAGATAGGTGCCAAAAATAGACGGCACAAACCATGTACGATGTATGTGTCGAATGATACACCAATATTATATCACAATTACATGTATTTCCTCCAAAAGCTCAACACAAGAATGACGAATTCCTTGGACAAATTAGCGATCTGTTTTCCAGGCACAATAAGAGCTGTTGTCATTCTCAAAAAATCTCCTATTCCCGTTCACAGAAAAACCAAAATACAGAGTCGCTAAATCTGCCAAACAGAAACCCTCTAGCCAAGTAGTGACATGTTGCTTCACTCTGTACAAGGCATCACCTACACTAAAGAGGAAATAACTAGATTCCCCACCTCATTCGTCACTGAACAAGGCAGTAAAGGGTGGTTAGTGTCCTCCACTACTACCAATCTGCTAAAAAACACCATCTTGGTCGAAGCTATCCAGGGTCAGAATGGACTCCTCACAAAGAAAACATTAGTGTAACTCAAAATGCAACGACCGCACCAAGTACGGACAACTCCACGCAAGTCTCCAAGACAAGATGTGCTCTCCCTCTCCTTGAATCTGGCAAACTTGGAGCATTTCAAGGAAGTCCCCAGTCCCTACAAATTCCAACTCACAATTATGGAAAGGCCTACTCAATTGAGCAGCCCGAGGTCTCTACCACATGAGCTTCCTTATTGACTGAAATGTAAGTCATGCCAAAAATAAAATCATGTGACCCTTTCGACACCCGGAAGATGGAAGAAGTCCTACCAAATACTCATAATACTCTTCCAAAGGCCTACCACATATAAAACTCCACTTGATCCATCACTAAACCGACATGATACCATATTTTCCTCAATCACACTCCTCCAAAGACTATGCCTCAAAAGTGAATATCTATGACCATCTTTCCCAAAATTGCCTCACAAACATCTAGCTTCCTTCCATCTCCTTTAGCTAACCTGCACACATTTGTCCAATCAACAAATTCTCCCTCATAATTTCCTCAAGCCTCCATATCTCTCACATAGACATAGCAAAAGAAACATGAAAGATGCTTGCATCTATAATCAAGTTCATATTTCAAATTTTCATATCCCTGCCAATTTTGTCCCCCATAGATCCCCTTAACACAAAGCTATCTGCTGTGTTTTTGCCCATAAGTCCACTACCTTAAAACTATCATTTTCATTTGACAATCCGGTTTACGTAAAGGAGTCAGTAAACTAACCTCACGTAAAATCTTTTCCCATTTCTTATATAGTTATATGCAACCATCATCAGTAAGTGGTCAGATTGCCTGCTACCTCCATCTGATTCATTAGTACCGTCTATTTTATCAGTCAACATTGCCAATTTGGGACTATAAACATTTTGCCTCTGCAAATTTATACAACAAACTAACTCCGTGACATTTCTTTTTTGTTCTGAAATGGGAGACAAAAGCAATTCAGACATTAAAATGGAGACACTAGGAGAGTAATTCAGACAAAAGCAAATAACTAGTCTATGCAACTACTCATTTATGCAATTCAGACAGTCAATAACACAAACCACGTGGTCTACTGTTATACTAATCTCAGCAATATTGGTGGCTATTATAACCTGGGGAATGCAGACACTAGGAAAACATAAGATACTTATTTCGTTAGTCTAGCAAAGAGAAAGCCATGCATATCTGTATCAGACATTCTTGATTACTAGCTTTACTAGCACAGTTCATTTCATATATTCTGCAGTCAAAGTACCAAAGTTGACGATATCAATTAGCAGATATAAATATTGCCTCAATGGGGGTAGATAATATTGTCACGCATTTAACAGAAGTTCAGAATTTTTCAGATTTCTTTTTTTCATTTTGGATAACGGTTTCTTATGTTTCAGATGCAATGAAACTCTTCTCTTTTTTTTCCTCGGTACATGGGCTAAACTATCAATTGTTCTTCTACTCCTGACCGTAGACTCATCCCATGGAAGTGAAGCACATGACTTGATAGCACAGGCACAAGACCGTACCACTGAATGCATTTGAAGCATACAAATGAAAGACACTAGGGAGTTGAACAAACGGGAATAGACTTCAAATGAGCCCCTCTGCTGTCCTCCACAACATTAGGTGCTGTTTGCTAACAATTTTTGGGTTTGAAGCAATTATGTGCCAGACCATCAAATTCATACATTCAGTTGCTAGAACAAATGTGTTTTATCATTCATTCATAGTACTTGGTTTACATACAAAGACGGCCTTAGATGCAATTCAAGACCACAAAATACTGTTATTCCGCTGTGCATCCTATAAGAAGCTTCCCAAGACCACTTTCTCCAAACATGTGCTTGTTTTCTATTGATTTCCATTTCAGTGTATATCTGTAACTCTCTGTGTTTTCCAACAAACCCCATTATAGCGACAAAGTTCACACACGAAAATTAGCAAGTCACATAAGACAAACACCGAACACTTTTACTGCTAAAAACAAGCAGCTTTACCTTCGCATGTTATCAGTAGGTCGTAGAAATACCGTTTTTTGATCAGCCGAAGAGATCAAGGACTGTAAAGGAAGAAGCCACTCAGAAGATTGTCCACCAAATTGGTGAGAAGCTGCTAGTTTATCAAGTAACAGGTGAATTTTTGCAACGCCCTGGTGCAATTTATGCAACACCCACGATCAGTTTCAGTGAATAAAACAACCTTCCTATAAAATCCAAAACATTCAACTGACGCAAAGTATAACTGACCCGTAAGAAAACATTAGTGTATAAAACAACCCAAGTATAATGCATCCCAATAAAATCCAAAACATGCAATTGACATGCAAAATATAACCGGAACAGTTAGAAAACATTAGTTGGAGAACTTACTGGCTAGAAAGTCAGTATGGCTCCCTCTGGGTGTGTTTCATCAATGAAATGAACCAGATCTTCAAGAAGGTCGTAATCAATTACATCTTCATTTAACCGTCTCTGCAGACGGGCCAAGTCAAACTATGAACTAAACATCATAAATAAAGCAACAGATGTACTCTGAATACTAGAAAACTACATCTCGAAGACATTACCAAATTCTGTCGAGTTTGATCACTATATGTTTGATAAGTGCTCAAAAGTATGGATTTATGCAATCTTCAGACAGCAAAGATTCATCACCCCATCCAGATAGAACAAGATTTTTCTTCCCACTGTGGTTGCTAACAGGATCATTCTGTAGCCATCAAATTTCAAGACCCATTAAATAAGTTACCTACATACATAAAAGAGTTAATGACAAATATATTGAAAACTGTTCAGGCTTTTGTGGACTCTATGTGAGTACCATATTTATAGCAAGTACAAAAGTTAACTTAGACTCTTAGAGACGCCGACGGAATAGAAAAAACAGCTGTCAAAATTATCAAGAACAAAATAGCTATGTCCAAAACTAACAGTAATTTGGAAACATCTGCTGCGACACATGCCCAAAAACCTGGCAGCATTGCAGAATATCTAGCACCTATCCCTTCCTAGAGAGCAAAAGTGACAACCGAGGGACATATACTTGCACAAAATAGCTAGTCAAACCAAGTTCCATTGATGCCCTGTACTCCAACTTATCTACCCGAGATCACGGCTCATCTAGGAGTGCATAAGGCAGCATCCAAAGCATCCGTACCATTGCCCTACACAAGCTTCCCTAAAAGCATTCCACTACCTCCACCAGCCCCACCACAGCACAACCACCTTCTCCCTCGCCCTCCAATACAGCCATTCATGTGAGTCCACGGATTTTCAGTAGGGAAAAAATTACAAGAACTATTGACAAGGGAGGGCTGAAAGCCACAGAACTGGGATTAAAAAAGGTACAACATGAATATTGACAAGCAGTATTGAAGATCCGCAAATAGATATATCTTCTACTTTGTGGATGTATAATCTCTTAGGTAAGCTGGAGAATCTGAAGCAAGGCAATAGTTAACAGTTTCGCATATATCATCAAGAAAGTAAGTTGAGACAGGATGTGTTCAGCCTTGGGCAGTGACCAAAGTTACTCGAAAACAGATCTGAATCAACAGTTGCAGAGCTAAACGTTGAGAACATAGATACAAAAGCAAATAAACTTAGTTATCCACATCCACAAACATATACATGAACAGAAGCCATACATAAATAAGCATTATTTATGAAGAGCAACAATACATAATAACTTTCAACTTAGGGGGGGCTAATGAGCAGATTCATTCTCCATCAGGTTCTTAAGTACAATGAGAAGAAAATCACCCCAACAGCAAGAAAAAAATTGTCAAATCTTGTCCCGAAATTATCATCGAAACATCTGGTATACCTTCACTATCTTTTTGCCGAGAGTATTTGTGAACTATAAAGATATTCACTTTGATAAGGAGATTGAGTGGAAAATAAGGAAAGTTTCAGAAGAAGTTTGGTGGAAGCATTAGCGCATTTAAAACCAAGTAAACAAACCAACCCTGATAGAAGGTCCATCTAACAGGTTTCGATACATTGACTAAGGCTGTTGTATGTCAAATTAATCATGACGCAGACGCCGCTACAGCACCGCTCCTTGCAACGTCACACCGCCAGGACCCTTGGCTTCATCGCCGTTGCGAGCGAGAGAGAGAGAGAGAGAGAGAGAGAGAATCACGGGGCTGAGGGAGATGATCAGAAACCCTAACGGTAGACAGTGGCCACGGGGGTGAGGGAGATTTACCAAACGAAGTGTTTGAGAGAGAGAGAGAGAGAGAGAGAGAGAGGACCGACTTTATTTCGTTCCTGTGAGGAGTGGGATTTGGGAAGTTGCCGTTTGGATTCAAAGGTACCAAACTAAGTGTTTGAGAGAGAGAGAGAGGGGACCGTATTTTTTTCCTGTGAGGAGTGGGATTTGGGAAGTTGCCGTTTGGATTCAAAAGGGGAGCGTTGTTTGCATTTTCTTTGTTTTCTTTCTTATTAAGAAAAAAAAGTAAAGTTGTTTAGAGCATGTACATCAAGCAAAGGTAAAATACCTACCAAAAGTACAATTTTTACTTTACCTATCCATTTTTTCTTCCACTTCACAATAGCCTCTTCGTAATTTTCTCTCTATCCATTAAATTACATTAAATTATAGCAAAAAATAAAATTGCAGTATATATTTACATATATATATGTATATATGTGTGTATATATATAAATACGTTCATATGTACTGTATATAACATGTATATTGCACACCTCCATGGTCGCCGGTTGAGATCGAGGTCGAGGTTGCTGTCAAGATCGAGGTCGCCCGGTGAGGTTCAGATCGCTGTCAAGATCGAGGTCACCCGATGAGGTCGAGATCGCCTTCAAGATCGAGTTGCCGTCGAGATCGAGATCTTCGTCATCGCCGGACCCTAGCCTTTATTCGTTGCAGACCTCTGCCGTCGCCGACCTCCGCCGTCACCGCTGACCCAAATCTTCGCCATCAAGATTGTTCTTGCAGAGGTGTTCTTCGGTTGGGGGGAGAGGGAGAGAGAAAGAGGAATAAAAAATTGGGTACCGATGAACAGTACCTCGTTAAATTTGGAAAGGTTTTTCCACAAATGTAAAATACATATGGGTTTACCTAGGCTGGTGCAAGCTTACTTTTGTGTCTTTTCTAGCCAAAATTGCTAAAAGAGCAGGTATACCTAAGTTGGTGTACATGCCCTTAGAAGGATGTGTCACCGATGGCTGAGCTGTCATGCCTGATCACCAGGTGTGTTTCAAATCCCAGCTAAGGAGTGCTACGTACTGAGAAAGATAACTTTGAAATTATCTCAAATTTGAAAATCAATGATTCAATGGTCCAAATCATCTAGACCATTGATTTTTAATTACGGGATACGGTTTCACTGTACATAGAATTTCCTAAAATCCCAAAAATGCTACGTTCATTGCACAAGTCCACCAGACGCCTACGTGGAGCCCGGAACCCACAAAAATACAAAAAGAAATATCCAATTTTAATTTTTTTTTATCAGACCTTGTAAAAAATTAGCTTAATCGCATTTGCATATCTATAGGTATGTTTTCTGAATTCGTAAGGATCATAAAAACTATTTTTAAATTTATGGGTATTTTTTATTTCTGTGGGGTCCGGAGTGGATCCCACGTATGCGTGCGGTGGACTGTGAAGTGGACTCCACGTAAATCTTTTCTTTTTCGATCAACAAAAAGATCTCGGTGCAACTTTAACTAAATTTAGTTTATTTGTCTAATTTAGGAAAAGCTAAAGAGAATTCCTCTTCTCCATTTTCGGATGGCACTGCATAACGTTCTGTCTCTCTCAAAAATTCTTTTTTCGTCAATACAGATTCTAGAAGAGATAAGATTATAAACTAATAAAATTCATCCCACGCAGCTTTCATCCAATGATTAACAATTTGGAACCGTTTGTCTATTAACAGCTCAGATTTGATAAGCTAACAATGATGTTTTTTGAGCGGGAGTGTGAAAAGTCAAAACCACCTTGTATCTAACCTTGTAATAAAAGAACGTTGAAAGGGTTGAGAACATTTGGTCCAATTTTTCCAATTAAACCCCTCACTTGGAGGGGTTGTAAGCTTGCCTTCACGGGTATTTATGTCAAAGCCACAGAAAAAGTGTTGTTCTCATCTCAGCCATTTATTTTCCTCGTGGAGCAGATGGAACCACGTGCAAAGTCTTGAAAACGGGAACGACATAAATTTTGCTCTCTCTCTCTCTCTGAGTGATTCTTCATCACGATGCCATTCTGTGCGGTTTGGGCGATGTAGATCCAAGATTCGAGCTCGGTAAAGGTAATTTTTTCCTTTCGTTTTGCTTGATTTTTTGTGGAATGAGTTGTGATTGGAGTGGATTTTGTGTATTACCAGCGGTTCGAGCCTTTCTCGCCCTCTCGTCAACCGAAGCTCTATTTAGAGCCTCCGTTAGCGCCTTCCCTCCGCCGACAAGGTCTCTCTCTCTCTCTCTCTCTCTCTCTCTCTCTCTCTCCATTGTTCCAATTTTTTTCAGATTAGGGTTGTGGCTAAACTGAAATCGATTGTTTAGAACTTGTACATTCGATTGTTTGGAATTCGAATTAGGGTTAGGGTTAGCTGGAATTGGGGATTTTGAGCCAATTTGGTAGCTACGGTGAAGGGTATAGAAAGTCTATTATATGTGATTTCTGGTACTCAGTTGATTGAACGGTTCTACGTAGTTCAGCGAATGTTTCCCCCTAATCATGTTTTCGATGGTGATGTGCTTTCTGGAACGACATCAAGTGTAGTTCACCATGCTGGTGTTTTAGAAGGCTGGTTTGGAGTCCATTGGTGGGCGATTTGGCCGATAAAGATTAAAAAAAAAGAAAAGAGGTGAATGAGAATGCAAAATAATATTAGACCAGCTCTATCACACTTTTGCTATCTCTTTTCCACAAAGTGAATGTAGTTATGTAGTAGCAGCACTTTACATGTTTGATGAAATGTTCGAATGGTTTTCTTTGCATGGTCAGAAAAATACAAGATTCTTCCCACAAGAAACTTTTGCTATCCCTTTTCTAAATGTAGCTATGTAGCCATAGCACTTTACATGTTTGTTGAAATGTTTGAATGGTTTGCTTTGTATGGTTAGAAAAATACAAGATTCTTCCAACAAGAAGGTTGTGCATACAATACAAAAAATTGATGATAAAGATTCATTTGAAAGCACAATAATCAAAGTAGCTACTATTTCAACTGCTTACGTTTTTGGCTACATTGAGTGTTTCCATTCTCTTATTTTTGATTTGGTTGTGTATGCATTTGAATTTGTGAATTCTGAATTTATCTTTTTGGGTGGTTGTGGTGGTTTTTACATGAGAGAGCTACTCTTTTGTGTTTAACTTGGCGTCAAGTATCTTCGTATGAATTTCAGTTACACATTTGAATCGATTTGTTGAGATGTCAAATTTCCTGGTAGAAAGTCCAATTGACAATACTAATAAAAGATTTAGCTATCGTCCCATGGATGCTTTCCAGTGGGACTCTCTGACTTGGCGACATACATCGAACTACTAGGTTAAGGGAATACCCATTTGGACTTTGCTTCAAAATGAAGCTTTGAAGATTTACCACTTTCCAAAATCATCCTACAATAACATTCATACTTTCTGTTATCAAACTGAGAAAATTGCGCAGGCATTTCTCCTCGCAGTTTTCAAATGCCCTGGGAATTTGACAATGGAGACAACCAGACAATCAACTGTCATTTTGGACAGTTTGACTCTTGATTTCCCAGTCATCTAACCCGTCTTAATACTATAGTCATGCTGGCATTTTCTTTACATTGCACAACAACTATGTCTTTTTGGAACTTTTTCCATATGTTCTGTTGGATGTCTTGACAACGCATCAGCTTGGAGTCTACTGTTTCAGACTTCCCAATTTACACACATGTGGAGATGGAATTAGTTGTCAATAAGAAGATTAGTTATAGAAATTGTCTTTGAATATTAATCTTGTGGTTCTTTTCTATTGTTTTTGCCCTTTGTAAATTGCGTTCGTTGTTATTTGTCTGCTTATCTTGATTTCTTATTTGCACCTGCAGAGGCTTCACAACTTCTCAATTGGTAAATTTCTAAAGACTTGCACTGCTCATTCTCCAGAGAAACCTTTTGATTCAGACAATTTGCTTCTAAACTTTGGGATTGTTAATCTCTTGTAAATTTCTGTAAATAACTTTTGCACACAGTTCTACCATCCAATTATTTCAGTAAAAACAAACTCACGGGCACAAAATCCTTATGCGAGCACGACGACATACTTTGTCTTTAAACATGCATCCAATTTTTATAGGTGCTTCGCAAATATCTCCAAAATCAGAGAACTACCACAGCCAACAGTTGCCAGCACATAAATGCTCACTCAACAAGCAACAAACTCAGAATTGTCAAAATAGTGAACTTACCGACATCAGATCACAAGGTTAGATAACTAACCATAGCAATTAAGTTACTTCCTCATAAACAAATGCAGCACAGTATAAGTTAATTAGTAATTACTTTATTTTTCTGCAACATAATGATCCAATTATTTATTCCTCCGCTTCTTATCTTTGATTCAGGTTGAGTATGTAAATGTACAAGGTATCATTGACGTTGCTGACTTCAACCAAAAATTCATATGCTTCGCCTGTTCGATCTGCAATAAGAGCACAAATGCATATGGAAATGGTGACTTCTGGTGCGACTATTGCACTCAAAAAGTAGCGACACTTCCCAGGTACATGTTTTCAGCTACACTTCAATTAATTATAGCAAAAAAACTTACACTATTCTTCAAAATGCAGGACCAAATTTAATATCCAAATAACTGATGAAACAGGCTTAGTTATTGTTTCATCAGTTATTGCAACTGTATTCACAAAAAAAGCAGAAGCTCTGTATGATGTTACTGTAACAGAACTCGCCCAACATGCAGCGAGCGTAAGCTACCAAAAATCTAATCCATCTTCCCTCAATATTTACAGCACATACACTAACTACCACTAATCCAAACAAATACATAGGGAAATCTGCCAATAGCATTGATTGAAAAGCTATCCCGCCCAAAAAAGGGTTGCGTCAGTTTGAGGCCTACATGTATCGCTATGGAGGAATCAACTGGTGTATTTTCGCTGTGAAGTCAATCTCTGACCCAATTGATGCTCACGAACCTCTGCAGCTGGAGGCAGCCCAACGCCAGCCACCAATACCACACATAGGGGCTGCAGCATGGATACTCGAACAGTGAGAGAGTTTATGACTACTTCTAAATAGTGAATACTGATCAATTGCTACTGCTTTTGAGTTCTTGTCTAAGGGCTAATCTTAGAACTTTTTGGGAAAATAATGAAGCTCTTATTTTCAGCTGATGATGTATCTGCAGTAAGCAGATTTGTACGTATTTAAGGAGTTATATTATCCATTTGAAGATGATAGTGGGCAATACGAAACTTTTACTACTAATGGGCAATCTTTGAACATAATAGTGGGCAATGTAGTGCGCAAGCTTTTGACTTCTTGTCAAGATGACGAATTTTTGTTTGCTACTCCTTCCGTCCCTATTAATTTTCCCGATGTGTTGCTTACAATTTGCTATTTGGTTGTGTTCTTTGTTAGACTTGAAAATATAAGAGTGTTTTCCATTTGGGGCATCAAGTTTGGGAGAGATCTTATTATTTGAATATGCATGCTCAGATTCTACAGTGACGTGAATAAAGAATGGACTTGGGAATTCAAATGCTATGTAAAGTCTGCAACAGAGACAATTTAAGTTTAGCCTTAATTTTTTAAAAATTTGAGTCAATTGACAATTTGGTTTCCCATTAGTTCTGCCCTCCAATTAGTCCAATTTAGTTATTTCATATCATGGCAATTTATGCAAGAAAAAACAACTCACGGGCACGAAGGCGAGAAACCTAGTATTGTTATAAAGATGAACCCTTCTACATAGGGTTCACTACGGGTTCCATACAAGAAATCCAAGCTGTTCAATAAATTTTTTTTTTAAAATGAGTTGCCTCGCAAAAAATCAGTCAATCCAATCTTTCCGGTGAAAAAGAAGCCACTTACGAAAAATTATTAAGCGCTTTTGGAGCACAATGACCACTACACATCCACGCCACGAAGAGCCCACAATTCTAAAAAATTATGAGGTGGTCTTGGAGTATCGCCACATGACGTCCCAACGCACCACAATATCACACATTTTTGTGGGGTCTATTACTAAGGCCCCGTTTGATTCACAATACTAAGGGTATGTTTGGTTTGATAAAATAAAAGTTGGAATGAAATGGTCATTCCAATGGCATACTTATTTCTATGTTTGGTTCACTATTAAATGATAGAATGATCATTCCAAATGAAATTATTATTTATCTTAATAAAGAAATTGTCAATTCACTAAAAATATAAAGGAATTGTCATTATATTTCTTTATCACGCCAAAATTACTAGTGTCATTCCAAGACTCATTATCTAACGCCTTGATTTTTGGACACATTATTACAAAAATTCCAAAATAATTTCTCAAAATAAAGAACATTTTATTGAAATAACAGTGAAAGATTAATTTCATTATAATTATTTGAACTTGAAATTAACTTAGGAGAATTAAACAAAGCTACTATTGAAACGACAGATTCTTCTAGAGGTTGCCGTTATCTTTGACTTGATACGATTTATAACGCCCGATTTTTGAAACCATTAATTTAATAGGTTTTATACAAAATTTAATATTTATTAAATAAAAAAGAAAATAAAGTTATTACAAGCCAAATTGTTCTCCAATTCGTATTACATTTATTTAATAAACAAGGAAGGGAAAATGACCGGTCAGTGGCGTGGACCGGAGTTATTTCCCAAACCATGGGCTCCAGTTTCAATAGTACCCCTGCCATGGCAAAAGGGATAATATTCACCAATACATGGTGTGGGAACTTAAAATGTCTATTTTACCCTCCTTTATATACATTTTAAAACCCTAACTCCCTCATTCCCCCCTCCCCCCTCTTCAATTCCTCTCGTCTCCCTCTGTGTGTGTGTGTGTGTGTGTGTGTGTGTGTGTAGCAGGAGCATGATTCCCTCTCGATTTGTGTCTGTGTCGAACTGGTATGTGCCTCTCTCTCTCTCTCTCTCTCTCTCTCTCTCGCACACACACACATAGTTTTGTTCTGCCCTTCCGAAGGTATTCCCTCTCTCTGTCTCTCTCTCTGCGCTCTCCTCTCTCTTTGGCATTCTGTTCTCTCTCCTCACTATCTATACCGTTCTATCTCCCTCTCACTGTAATGTTCAGCCAGTTGAGATGATTTTTTGGTTGTTTTACAGATTTCGACCAATATTGTTGTGTTTGTGTGAACCCTGAATGAAGGTTTGACAGATACTACATTGGTGATTTTACTGTGTAGTCATTTGTATAAGTCCATATTTAGGTCACTTTGTTTGATTTGGTTGTTTCGTACTCCGTATTTAGTTCATATAGTTGTTTGCCAAGTGGGTTTGTACTGATACAGATATCGTGTAACCATGTGTGTTTTGGTTTTGATCTGGACAGAGGTTATGGTTTCCAAGGTCGGTTTAGAATTTTGAACTGTATGATTAGGTGTGATTAGGTGGTCCATATGTACAGTTGACCTACAACCATGAGTTCATATGGTTTTTTGGTTGTTTTCCATGGTCGGGTCGGTTTATGGTTTCCATGTCCCGTACGAGAATTGTTCAACATTGTGAGTTTTGTCATGCTTTGACTAGATAAAGCCATGTTGAGTATTAATTGCTAGAATCTTTTCAATGCTCTTTGTTAATTATAGTATGTAATTGTGTTGTAGAGAGGTGAAAATCAGTCTATTGGGATCTGGTTTATGAGTATGGTCATTGATTTGGTTAAAAGGTAAAGCTATTCACTCCTTTGCCCTATGCATATATCTGCAACCAATTGCAAGGGAAGACCTTGCCAGGAATGAAGGAGCGGATGCTAGGGCATAGATTGTATCGTTAATAACCTACTAAGTTTATGCAGTTTATTGATAAGCACCTAAGATTGTAGATAAATTTGGTGCTTAAGTCCCCTAGTGAGTAGTGTTCTTAGTTATAACTTGTCGTTTTTACTCAATTATACTCGTAAGGTAGGTTCTTAAGTGTTTCAGGTAAAACGTCTCCAAAAGGCGTATTATGACCACGAGGCTAACCCCCTGGTGGAAACTTTGCCAGTATGATCCAAGAGCGAATGCGCTTCGGGTTTTCAAACCTTGTATCTAAGGCAAAGGTCTTCTTTCGGTTTAAGCATTTATCTTTATCCTCCTCTTTTGTGCACACATGCAAATCGATATTGATAATGAAACTGTGGTGGTATGTCTGCTTTTTTAAATGTCTACTACAAGAGTTGTCTACTAGATTACTTCTCCATATGAGGACCAACATAGCTTTATTAGACCATCTTTAATGTGTTGTTCATGAACATTAAATTTGTGGGTGCTGTGTAATAGGATTAGTATTAAAATGTAAAATTTGCATTAAACCGCCTCTCACCCGTAATTGTCCCTTTTACTTATCCTCTTAATCCCAAATGATTTATAGATGGTGTGTAACATATGGTATTCAAGAGTTTAGTGGCTTAATCTAGAAAGATTAAATGATGTGGTTTTTGCATAGCATTGTAGTTGCTTCATACAAATATTTGATTTGACTTCCTACTGTTGTCCTGTGTGATTTACAAATTACCTCATCCAAACAAGTGTTGTGGGTGTAGTGTAAAGGGTTACATGTTTTATTGGACTCATCGGACAATTGAACATCCCTTGTATCATGTAATTGGGTATGAATTGCGTAATGCTTATATATGTAGTTGATGTTGTGCAGCCATGTCGACGACTCCTCGGAAGTTGATGTGTTTTTGTTATTCGGGTGGTGAGCGCATGGCAAATGCGGATGGTAGCTTGGGGAAGTATATGGGTGGTGTATCCGAAGCCACAATCATTGAAGAAGGCATACCGTTTGAGGAGTTAGTCGTGAAAGTTTGCTCGCGCATGGATATGAGCTCCGATGGGAAGTCATTATTTTATAGTACAAGCAAGGACAAGTCGAAGCATTTGCGTATGAGGGATGCAGATGGTGTTTCTATGATGTTCTGTTTGAATGAGGATGAGGTTGGCATATTTGTGGAAGAAGAGACCCTTGTGAACACACCAAGACAATGTAACATAAGTAGCAGGTATAACTGTTGTATTTTTTTTTTAAATATAACACACACACATATACATATATGAGGATTCTGCATGTTTGTGTTTACGTGAAAAGTGATATTCTTTTGAAGAGGTTACACATGGGTAACATATGGTTTTGAAGAAGAGGTTACTGTTTTATACTTTTTCATTAATTGACTTGATTTTTGCATAACATGTATGGCAATTGCTCTCCTTAATGATTTACTTGATAAGTTCCCTAGTTAAGTGTTCTACTAAGACGTTTTTTTTTTTGTAGGGAGTCGAACCTGTTGAATAGCAGTCCATCCACTGCCGAAGGAGAACCTTCTTCGACTACCAAAGATAGTTTGACTATTTGCCATGAAATGGGTTTGGTGCCGCACTCGCAACGGCGAGGTGAAGACATTCTAAGTGGTGATGGCCAGTTGTTTGACAACCATAGGCTATTCAAGAAGGCTGTTATTCTTTTTGTAGCATTGAACAAGTTCACTTTCGCGGATCAAAAAAAAAAAAAACAAGTTCACTTTCAAGTATTTGGACAATAGTCATCATTATTATAGGTTAGCTTGTGTGGTTGATGGTTGTTCATGGAAGTTAACAGCTAGGGCACAAGGTAAGTCTGAACTCATTAGAGTCATCAATATGAAGAATGAACATTGCCACACTGCACAGGACAACACTAATTTCAAGCCAAGGATTCGGGCAAAAGAGATGGGTATGATATTCATGGACAAAATAGCAGGGCAGCCCAATTTCCTCCCCAGGAGCATATGCAAGGACTTCGAGCTTGCGTTCCATACTCCCCTAACTTACTTGCAAGGATGGAGGACTAGGGAATGTGCCCGTGAGTTGATAAGTGGGCCGGTATCCATGACGTATCACTTAGTGCCGTGGATGTGTCAATGTCTTATAGAATCAATTCCCAACACGAAGGCAGTTTGGAGTTCTTCTGAGGATGGTAAGTTCAAGCAACTTTTTGTCGCTTATGGTTGCAGCATTACGGGGTTCTTGGGGGGATGTCACCCGATGTTGTTTATTGATGCATGTTTTTTGACTGGTCCATATCGCGGTAGTTGTTTGTCTGCAGTTGCTTATGATGCGAATGATCAATTGTACCCTCTTGCATATGCTATTGTATCATCAGAGAACTACACGGATTGGTTATGGTTCATGCATAACTTGAAGGAAATTGTTGCCGGAAAGGAAGTTGTGGTTGTGATAGACCGTAATCCTGGGTTGTTGAGGGTAGTTAAGGAATTGTTTGGTGAGGAATGCAATGCATGGTGTGTTCGCCACGTGAAGGAAAATTTTAGCAAGTTTGCCACCGAAAAAGGAATGAAGGGGAACCCCAAGAAGACGACATTGCATCTTTTCACAAAAATTGCCTATGCATGTGATGAGCGGCTATATGGGGTGTACTTGACGAAATTGTTTGGGCTATCACCTGAGTTGTCGAAGTGGGTTGAAGAAAATGGTCCACAACACTGGTCGAATGCGCGATTTTCGTATCGGAGGTGGGACAAATTGTACACCAACATTGCCGAAAGCTTCAACAATTGGATATTGAAATTGAGAGACTTGGACATCATCCAATTCATGAAGGGGCACGTCACCATCACCACTGACATGTTATATAGGCATAAGATGGAGGTGGGTAAATGGCATCCCTTGCCGGTTGGTCGTAATATAGACAAAATGATTAAGGAATCTCAGGAAAAATCTCGAGGTCTCACTTCTTGACCCACTTCTCCCACAGAGTTCATCGTGTCTGCATCCGACTGGAAATCTCATGCAGTCAAGCTCCATCCCTTTTACTGCAGTTGTGTGCGTTGGCAGATGAAAGGCATCCCTTGCAAGCATGCGGTGCGTGCAATACAAGGTTCGTCGTACAATATATATAACCTTGTGGATCCTTTCTATAAGGTCGAGGCACGACTTCTTATTTACACAACCGTAATGTCTCCCATTCCTTTGCATGACATGCCTTATTCGACTGACATCGTCCCACAAGTTCCTGAGATTCAGTACGGTTGTGAAGACCTTGACATAGCCACCTCTTCTTCCATAGCCATGTAAGCGCTTCGACCTCCTGCTACAAAGCGACCTGCTGGAAGGCCAAAGAAAAAGAGGATTGAGTCACAATTCCAAGAAAAACAAACTATTTTTTGTGGGCTTTGCCATGAGCCTGGACACAATCGAAGCACATGCAAGTCTCCATTGCCTGGGTGAGCGTTGAGAATGTAATCCAACCTTTAGGTACTTTCGTTGAACCTTTTCAATTTTTTAGGTATGCGGTACTTTGGATTTTAATGTAACGTAACTGTTGTTGCCTCTAACGTTGGATTTTATTGAATATAATGGATTGGGACCTTGTCATATTATAATGGTTGTGTCTCACCTACCTAAGATTGTTGTATTTCAGTCATATAACCTGCTCAACATGTATGTAATTCGAAGCACTGTCAAAAAGTAGCACCAGCACAAGAATCAGCACTTGTGAGAGTTAGAAATCAGCACTTGAAGTTCTTTGCAGTAGTGGATTGTATAGTTCAATTACATTTTGTTTTGATTGTAAGTTGATGTGTGGCTGCTGTTGATCAGAGTAGTGTTTGCGTGCCATGGCTGCTAATGTTGTTTGCTACTACTTGTTGTTGCTTCTTCTGCTGCTTGCTGCTGGAATACCATTCTCCGAGGTTGTACATATTACTCAAAAAGTACATTTGGTTTTCACACAGACTACCCTTCTGAATCACGAAGAGCACTTATGTTTGTATATAACTGTGGAGTATGAAATATTCCCTTTTGAAAAGGGCCCAGCTAAGAAGGCCAGTCAATCTTTGGATTGACAGTTCCTACCTACCAATAAATCTTAACATTTTGGCGGGGATAGTAATTCATGGTATCTCCGTCACGTAGAGGAAAACTTGAACAAGTTTGGTAGCTCAAAGGGGTTGAAAGATGAAAGACAGAAGACGGCTCTAAAGATGGTTAATGATCTTGGGTCGCAAGAACCGAAGACTCATTCAAGTATCATTTGGGCAAGTTGTATGGGATTTGTCTTGATCTTTCAAAATGGGTGGAAGATAACAATCCAAAGCACTTTCTTGTCGCTTTACTTGGACGGAAAGTTTTGTGCAATGGTCCCCTCCTCTAGGAACTTACTTGGGTACAGTTCATAGATAGACACAACATATGAACTTACTTGGGTACAGTTCATAAAGTTTTTTGATGACGTTGACGATGAGTGTAAGTGTTTGTGGTACATCTAAGTTTATTTCTTTAATTGTTCTTGCCTATTTTTTATTTTATTGATATTATTACTTATTCGGGTTGCAGGATAGATTGGTGGTTGCACATGGATGAATTTGGAGAGTATTGTCATGATATTTGCATTTGGTTGGTGTTTTTCTCTTGTCAACTCCAAAAGCTAGGAGGGCAAAGAGTTTTTTTGGCTATGTCTATTGTATGGTGTTGAATTTCATTAGTCTGACCAGAGCTGGTACTGCCTATTTTGTGCCTGTCATGGCTGTTATTGCTGCTGTTACTACTCCTATTTTTTTAATGTCAACAAATAGCTGCTGATCTTGGAAGCAATGATGCTCGGTTCCTTTTGTAAATTATTTGAATGCTATGAAAATGGTGTAGCCATTTGTATTACACACTGAAAATGGAGGTAAAAGTTGTAACTTTGTTGATGAACTTGGTGGACACTTAGATACGTACCATGTATTAGTTTTTTACTGGCAAAATTTCTGAGAAAACCATGTATTAGTTTTACGTACCATGTATTGATGAACTTGGTGAACTTGGTGATACTTTATTGATGAACTTGGTGGATAGTTAGATATCTATAGTTTTATTGGCAAAATTTCTGGCAAAATTTATTAGCTACGTACCATGTATTACCAGGATATATTTCGAAATTTTTGATATTAAAAGTTGTAACTTGGTTAGCTGTTTGGGGATTTCGGTAATTCCGTAATATTGGGAACGGATTGTTGAAATATTTCCTGCTATCAGAAGAGTAGCCCCCATCTATGCCTCCATTCAATTACAATCAGAAGAGTAGCCCCCTTCACTCTCTAATGAACGGCAAGCATCTTGGTTAATTGCAGCCTCATCCCTTTCACAAGTTTCTTTTTTTCAACGTTTACAAGTCCCAGTCCTGCCTCATCAAAGTTGTACCTGAATTTTGGATCATCAATATTTTCATTGAACCAAACTTGTTGGAACATTTGCCTTCTCAGAAACAAAGCCCTTTTCCAAAATGACAGCCTTGGCATCGGAAACTGTGGGCAGATTTAGGGATGGCCTACAACATAAAATTACAACCAAATTGTTCCCCTCTGTGTGGAAATGCTCTAGTTTACCAAAAAAAAAACAGTCAACATAACCATACCACTAACAGCAATAACACTTGCTCAAGTTCTAAATTTGTACACATCAAAAGCTAGAAATTTTGTTCAACGTAACCATTACATAATCCAACTAAAAGAAAATATACATGATGGCCAACAAAAGTAAAATTCCTATTACAACTCCAAGTAAGAGCATTGCAATGTACACGCAATGTTTGGACAGCTTGTAAGGAGTTTCGTCATCCATGTTTGCTTCCACGGTACGAGCAAAGGTGGATAATCAGTCGGGAGTCCAGGAAGTTGAGGAGATAGCAATTGCACATTGGAATGAGCTTCAACATACGTAGTCCAAGCATTATTTGCCTCTTCCAATGAGGGATACTTTTTAAACGCAACCCCAGGGAAGCGAGTTACTTGTTCGCTACAAGCTATCCAACTTTCATAGATACCGGGGACTTTGCCAACAAAAACAACATAATATGCCATTCCTAGAAAAAATTCAATTTCATAAGCAAATAAATAGGGACTTCAAAACTGGGCAGCAGTAAATGACAGTGCAGGCTTTGGTTAAATTTGGGCATGACTTCAAAATTGGGCGGAACACAAACGAATCTAAGATGGTTAAAGTTTTTTTTCACTTACCATCATGAGAAGTTATGGCTAACTCTCCCATGCTCATGTATGTGGTCAGATCCTACTTGTCCTTATCTCGTCACACAAATTTTCATTGCAAAACAATATTGAAATATCACACATGTGACACCACAAGCTACAATAGTTCAATTATGAAACAACAAAAAAATCAAATAATCTGAGTGTACTTTGGTCCAATGCTTCTTTGTTAGGTCATATTGACCCCAGTGTACATTCACAATCTTGTTTTGGTAGGACCATTATGACCAATTTTTTGTCATGTTTCGTCAAAGTTACAGTCTTAAAGGTATCTCTTTCTAGCAGGGACACATAGGACTTCAAATGGCCAACACTTCTACTTAGCTGTGTCAGGTTGTTTTGTACCTGTTATTTGTGAAACTATTTTCCTTAAATTATAGAACAACTCTCTTCCAATTCTAATGCTAGAGAAACCAAAGGTAACACATCTTGCTAGAGAAAGCAAAGGTAACACATCTTGCATCTTGCTAGAGGCATGTACATATCAAAATGAAGAGGCATTTAGAAATGTTTTTTATTTTCAGTTACATTTTCAGGGAAAAAAATTACAGAGATCTCGAGGGAGATAATATCCAAAAAGAGATAACAAGCCTCAACAAATATGGGTATTTTACAACTCTGTTATTATTTTTTTGGAGTTACATTTTCTGGAAAAAAAAATAACAAAAAGATCAGCACTGATAGCTTCTAAAATACCCATTCTAAAAAAAAAAAAACCCTCCAGTCGTTACCCTCCAGTCGAGAGAGAGAGAGAGGAAAAGAGAAGTTACCCTCCAGTCGGTCCTCTTCTTCTTCGATCGATCTGTTCGTGTTAACTGAAAAAACCCAATTCGGACAAAACCCTAAACAGATTTCGACCAACCAAACGAACGAACAAACGAGAGAGAGAGAGAGAGAGAGAGAGATACCTTCATCGATCGTCTCTCAAATCGCCCTCTCTCTCTCTCTCTCTCTCTCTCTCTCTCTCTCTCTCTCTCTCTCTGCGTTTGAAGCAGAATGAAAGCTGGGAAAAGAAAGGATCCGGCTTTTTAGCCCGGATGACCCCCGGAACAAATTTTAACCCGACCCATGCTCCTTTTAACCCGCGAGTTCCTCCTTTCAAATCTCAACGGCTGCAGAACGAAGTGCGCATTTTTGTTCGCTGTCGACGTCCTCATTTGACATAATTTGAAACAATGACGGAACTATAACGGAAAATGTTACCAATCACCTCAAATGTTGATCTTGTATTTGTAGAAGTTCTGAACATCTTGCCGGCTGGGCTAGTAATTATGAGATCGTCTGCATCATGTAGTCAACATGGATTAAATTTTCATTTTGCTTGGTTATTTTGGCAAGCAAAGAGACATAATCAATTCCACAACATGTTTCACCATTTTGTTGTCTTTTACTACAAACAGTGAAAGTACTTAATTTCACTGGTGTTCCATTTCAGTCTCTTAGGAACGAAAACGAAAATTTAGTGGCTACGTATAAACCAATCTTGTATGGGATTTATTGGTAGGGTACATTTATGACAAGATTCTATGGAATTCTTAGCTGGGCCCGTTTTAAAAGGGCAGGTGGAATAGGGGATGGCTCACACTTAATATTCCATAGTCCACATTTATATAAACACATAAGTGCTCTGTGTGATAATAAATTGTACTCTTTGTTAAATAAAAGTATACTCCATGAGTAATCTTTACTTGCTCTTACTACCTCGGAGAATGATAGTTGGAGGTACTGAACTCCATAGTACATTTACTACTTTTACTGTGAAGAAATTACAGGTAAATTTCACTGACCTCCGCTGAGGTTTCTCAAACAAGAACTAACCTCCAAACACCTCAATGGCGGGAGCCTTGTGCATTGGGTCTTCGTTTTTTTTTCCCTCACAGTTTTTCTAGTTAATTCCCTTATTTGATATATTGTTAATTTTTTTTCTCAGCTAAAATAAATCATGTTATATCCAGAACCGCTTTTTTGTACAGGCTGAACAATATAATTGAGCCCTTGTAGATGATGAACTGCATCGTTTACTTCAAAGCAGAACAATGAGAGTTCTCACAACAAACGAGGAAGTTGTGGAACGATCGATAGACGCATATGGTGGATTATTGGTAAGGTCCGTCCATTCATGGCAAAATTTGTTGGACTTCTTAGGTGGGCCCCCTTTCATAGGGCAGCTGGAATAGGGATTTCCTCACACTTAAGCTTCCATGCTCACCAGTGATGTAAAATACAAAGTGCTTTTTGTGATTATATGTTGTAGTCTTTGTCAACAAAAATTGTACTCTTTGAGTAATATTTACGTGCTCTTGTTACTTGGGAGAATGGTAGTTCAGGTGCTGCATTCCATATTAATGGTACTACTTTCACTGTATAATTTATGGTAAATGATGTGTATAAATATGAAATAGGGAACTGATTTGCATCTTCATTATTTGGGTGTTGTCTTATAGAAATACTCACTTCATCTTCTTTTTGCCTCATACAATGTTTGATGGCTCCCCTCCTCAATTCCCATCCCAACTTTCTATGTACCTCAAGTTCACATAGTCATAACCCCCCAAACATTAACTACAATCCAAAGAAGCAAAAAAACCACAAAAAACCTGCATACTTTATGTAGTCCGGTTCGATTCACAAACCCAGAAACAAGCAATACAATCCAAATTCTACTTGGGTATGGTATGGGCGGTGTTGGTAAAAAACCACTAAAGTGGCTATTTACATTATTATATTGACTTTTCCTCGCGATCCCCGGCATCTTGATGAAGACTGGTCATGGCGGCCTTCTGAGCATTGTCAAGCAGCTACACTTGTATGGTGTTATGCTTGCAAACCAGGGTGATCTAAAGTGACTATCTACATTATTATGTTGACTTGTCATGGTCATGACAATTCCCATAGACTTGATGAAGACTGCCCATGTTGCCATTTACAGCAGTGTCAAACATCAAGGACTTCTGTGGTGTTACGTTTCCGTAGGGACCCCCTTTTCGTTGTCTTATGTTAGTTAATGGATGTTGTATTTATGCATGTTTGATTGACGGAACTAGGTGATCGAGATTATGTCCATCTTAAGTTTGTAAATTAGTGGGGCCATTTTAAGGCAGATGAAATAAAAATCAATTTTGTATTATGCAACAAAATGTACATATACTGCATTCAACAACATTAATTATATGGTCTACACAGATGTTTGATGTATTTTATTAGTAATATTTCAATGCTCTTACTAAGTCGGACCATGTCTGCATGAGGTGCCGAATTCCATACTACGTTTGGTACTTTCGCTGACAAATTACATATATTAAAAATGTCATAATATTAGTGAAAATGTCGGTCAAGAGTTATTGTTAGAGTACATTCATGACAACATTTATGGGGGCACCTTTTGTAAGGGCATCTGGAAAAGGGGATGGGTCACACCTAATATTCCATACTACATAGTTATCTAAATAACCTTATTGCTCTTTGTGATTCAACGTTGTAGTCTTTGGGAAAAACCAATATACTCTTTGAGTAATATGTACTTGCTCTTACTACCTCGGAGAATGGTAGTTGAGGTGTTGAACTCCACAGTACATTTGGTACTTTCACTGCCAAACTGTATATAAATAGATAGATGCATAAGGTTTGTCAAGTTATATCGGCGGTAGATTTTTTACAAGATTCACTGGGCTTCGTTGGTGGGCCCCTTTCAACAGGACTGGTGGAATAGGAGCTGGGTTAGGCATAATATTCCATACTCCAGACAGAGTTATATTAAGAAAAAAGTGCTCTTTATGATTCTAAGTTATAGTCTTGGTGAAACAAAAATGTACTCTTTTAGTAATTTTTACTTGCTCTAACTACCACGGAGAATGGTAGTTGAGGTTCTGAACTCCATAGTACATTTGCTACTTTCACTGCCAAACTATATTTAATTAATGTCTTCCTGTAGTGAAAATGTCATAACGTCAGTTCCAAATGTCCTTTGGTTTTTTGTTTTTTTGGGGGTGTTTCATTGCATAAGTGATTGATATTTGTTTTGGCTTGTAATTTGTTGTCCTCATACCCATGTAACTGGTTTATAAAAAAAGGGGACAACAAATAAATACCAAAAAATGTGGATGACAATTCAAATTGGGTTTGAGCCTTGTGGGTGGAGAAATTATTCACTACCATTACAGATTAAACTGGACATAACCCTTGTTCGTGATTTAGTGGGAGAGGGATACAATGATCCAAACAAGTACGTTGTTAGCTTCAAGATTTTCATTGTGGTATCAATCTAGAAACGTAATGGTATCGATGGTACAATAAAATATTGGCCAATATTTGACCGTCCAGGGAAAGATTTATTGTTAGACTTATCTGAACTATGTCCAAATAATGTCATAATGTTAGTCAAGAATTATTGGTAGGGTCCATTAATGACAAGATTCACTGGCCTCAACATTTCCTGTGGTGGGCCCCCTTTCATAGGGCAGCTGGAATAGGGAATGCCTCACACTTAATATTCCATACTCAACAGTTACGTAAATTAAAAAGTGCTCCGTGTGATTATAAATTATATTCCATGTGAACAAAAATTGTACTCTCTGAGAAATGTTTACTTGCTCCTGTTACCTCGGAGAATGGTAGTTGAGCTGCTGAACTCCATAGTAATGGTAGCACTTTCACTGTTTAATTGATAGTAGAAAATTATGTGTATAAATAAATATGAGATATTCAACTAATTTGCATCTTCATCTTCTTTCTGTCCTCATACAATGTTTGTTGCCTCCCCTCAATTCCCATCCCAACTTTCTTTAAACCTCAGGTTCACATAGTCATAAACCCACAATCATTAACTACAATCAAAACTCAACATACTGACTTCGTCTTCTTTTTGCCTCAATTCTCATCCCAACTTTCTTCATACCTCAGCTTCTACTACAATCCAAACGTAACTTTCCCAAGCAGTTGCTTAAAAAATTTCTACTTGTTGCGCGTGAACAAGATGCAGTCTGTTTCGATTCTAAAACCCATAAACAAAGAATACAAGCCAAACTTCTGAAATGCTCTTCCTTCACAATCTATGCTCCTAATATACACTTGTTGTTGGGTTATTCTTTTTTGGTATGGGCAGTGTTGGTAAAAAATCACTAAAGTGGCTATCTACCTTATTAGGTCATTCTCACACCCATTTGGAGCATATCTCATAATTTCGAACGCTGAGTTCGATATAAGTTCGAATACCAAGAAGTCCATTTCTTGTCATTGACAATATGTCACAAGCTTTCCCAAGCAGTTGCTTTTTCCATAAATTTGATGATAGGTTCATTGCATGCGTAAACCTATCTGCTTGGGTATGGTATGGGGGGTGTTGGTAAAAAACCACTAAAGTGGCTATTTACATTATTATGTTGCCTTGTCGTCACGATCCATAGCATCTTGATGAAGACTGGTCATGGCGGCCCTTCTGGCATTGTTAAGCATCTTCACTTCTGTGGTGTTATGCTTGCAAACCGGGGTGACCTAAAGTGGCTATCTACATTATTATGTTGATTTGTCATGACGCAGAAACAAACAATCCCCACAGATTTGATGAAGGCTGCCCATGGTGGCATTTCCAGCAGTGTCAAACAGCAAGGACTTCTGTGATGTTACGTTTTTGTAGGGATGGGACCCCCCTTTTTGTTGTCTTATGTTAGTAAATAGATGTTGTATTTACGCAAGTTTGATTGACGGAACTATGTGATCGAGATGATGACCATCTTAAGGTTGTAAATTATTTGGGCCATTTTAAGGCAGATGAAATCAATTTTGTATGCAACAAATGTCCTCCTGCTGCATTAAACTGCATTAATTATTTGGTGTAAACAGATGGTTTATATAATTGTCTTAACTTACTAAGTTCTTTCTTTTGTAATTTCTGAAAAAGTTGGTTGAGGTGGAATGGAAGTTCGCGCACTTAACTTTCCACACTTCTTCAAGTCAACACAACATATGCTCCGAATAAATAAATTATATATATGGTTTTCATTGATGTATGATTACCTGGGAGAAAGTAAGTTAGATGCGGACTACTAAATTCCCATATCCTCATGGCATATAAATACCACCAAGTTGTGCAAACAATGTTAACACAGTAAGAAAGTTCTCCCACTTCTGTGTCATCACAAAAAAAACCACTAAGAATATGTAGTTCATTTGAATTGTTCACAAACCCACAAACATGCGAGCAGAAGACAAAGTTCATAAATTGTCTTCCTTTACAAAGGTGTGTTGTTCTCCTGTTCTTCTTATGTATGGGCGGTCTTACAAAAAAACCACTAAAGTGGCCATCTACATTATTATATGACATTGTCTATCTATCACGATAGTGCTGTTTATGTTCTACTTATTTCCCTCCGTTCGGAGCAAACTGCCGTTGAGATAGATGGGGTGGGTTGAACAATCTAATTACACATCCAGCGGTACAAAGGAAAAATTGGGAAGTCGATCGGTGGGTGTGAAAGTTATGAGTGTCTGCTGTTACTTGCGAACGACTGCCGCGTATTGAATAGGGCACAGTATTTGCTTGCTCTTACAACCTCGGAGAATGGTAGTTAAACTGTATATGAATACTTGCAAATCAATGTTAGTCAAGATAGATTGGTAGGGTAAATTTATGACAAGGTTCGCTGGGGTTTCTTAGCTGCGCCCTTTTCATGAAAAGGCCAGGTGGAATAGGGGGTGGATCACACATAATATTCCAAACTCGAGTGTTATGTAAACACACAAGTGCTCTCTCTGATTCTATGTTGTAGTTTATGTGAAAAAACAATGTACTATTTGAGTAATATTTACTTGGTCTTACTACCTCGTCGGCAAATAGTTGAGGTGTTGAAGTCCACAGTACATTTGGTACTTTCACTCCTAAATCGTATATAACTAGTTGCATAATGTTTGTCAAGAAATATCGGTAATGTATGTGAAGATATATTGGTGGTAGATTGCTGACAAGATTCGTTGGGATTCTTAGGTGGGCCCCTTTCAAAAAACGTCGTCGTGGAATATGGGGTGGGTCACACATAATATTTCATACTCGAGAGTTATATAACGAAACAAATGCTCTTTATGATTCTCAGTTCTACTCTTTTTGAAAATAAAATGTACTCTTTCAGTAATTGATACTTGCTCTAACTTCCTCGGATAATGGTAGTTGAGGTTCTGAACTCCACTATATATAATTAATTAATGTCATAACGTTAGTGAAAAAGTCATAACGTCATTCCCAAATTTCGTTGGGGTTTTTGTATATTTTTTTGGGGGTGTTTCATTTTTTTGGCCTTCTAATTTGCTGTCCTCATATCCATCTAAGTGGTTCAAATTGGGTTTGAGGCGGCTGAGCCTTGTGGGTGGAGAAATTATTCAATACCTTTACAGATGAAACTGGACATAACCCTTGTTCGTGATTTAGTGGGAGAGGGATACATAAATTGCAATCTTAAAATTTTGTAATATCTTAAAAATTTTACTTCAATTCATACAAGAAAGTTTGATAATTTAATTTTTAAACATAATCCAAAAAATGACGTTGGCTCCATGATTTTCATTGCGGTATCAATCAAGAAATGTAATGATATCGATGATACAATTATACATAACGGCAGACCGTATGGACCGATACACAAGTATATAATGTTACTGGAGATCGAATGTCTCATTACTTAATGGCAGATACACAATATACATAACGCACTTTACAAGGGACATTTACAATGTTATCGGATACAATATTGGATACAGTTAGGAACCATTTCAAGCTGGTGCAAACCTTGAATTTGTTAACCAAAACATACTTCACACACAGCAGTCAGTTCCACGCAAAAAAACCTGCAAATGCACTTGCCTGTTTAACACAAACAAACACAAACACCTCTTGGATGGGCCAAACGACAAATACACCTGCTATTAGTTTTATGCGTCTACCAAGTTTAGGATTACAATGGAGGCTACCAAAAAAGAGGATAACAAATGGTTCCATACCATTTCAACTAGAGCATAGCATTGAAGGCTACTGAAGCGAACAACAATAGCTTTATCCACTAGCCTAACCTTAAGTGTAAATGCAGAGAACATAGATAACCTAGTTGCTATTCAGTAGCAGCAACTAGCTATGCAGCCTTGACTATATAAAAAACTCGAATCCAGCAGGAAGCAGTAATAGGACCACATAACAGTAATAGCTGTAGACCTATTGAAGCACAATAATAGCAGCACCAGCTATGCAGTAGCAGCAAGTAGTTATGTGCTGCTTGTGAAATGGTACAATCACTACGGAATGTACCAACAAAATACAACGTCAACGTACGAAGGCTAGGAAAAAATTACAATGCTTCTTCCTCTTCTTCTTGGTCGTCCTTTGCTTCTTCTAACTAACTCTTCTTGGCGAGCTTGGATACGTGTCGAACACTCAATTTCATTTGGCTCAGATAATTTGTAAATTTAAGAACACTTTTTGATGGACTAGTAGGCTGCAACATTAGTTGCCAATTTGACCTTGTAATGTTGCCCCGTTTAAGTCCTAAACGTATCTTCACAAAATTTATCATCATAGCCACCAAATATGGCAAATAGCTTCATTGGTGCTGCAAGCAGAATATTGGACACAGTTTGGAACCAAAACTGCATTAAAACCTTGAATCTTCCACAAATACACCTGGTCATGAACATACACACAGCTGCTGCAAACTTTTCAAACACCTGTTGAACACAAAAAACTCCACTAAAACAGTCGTAACACATGGGCACACCTCTGGACACAGTTTGTGGTGTTTCAACCCCACTTGGACATTGCATAGGATGGACACAGATTTGGACACAACAGTAACAAAAAAACGGGGCCTAACAGAACCTCCAATATCCATTAACACTGTAGATTGGACACACACAAACACAGCATAAGTAGCATTACTTCCACTTGCATAGCAATGTGCAGTAAAACTGCATTGAAAACGTTAATATTTTTTATACCATTAACCTGCTGCACACACAACACTCAATTTCAACAAAAAACAACCTATCTGCCAATTTAAAGAACAACAAGCTCAACTTAGACACAATTTCGACACATAGGAAAAACACACCACTCCATAGCTCAACACATGCACTCACACACATGAAACCTGCAGCCAACACACCCCTCCAAAAACAGCACAAGACAGCACACCCATAAAGCTGTTGAACCTCCATGGTAACCCCATAAAGCTATCTTATAGTCCCTCTGGCTCAGATAATAGATCATCATAGCCAACAATATATGCCAATGCCAAACACACACAGACATGACAGCATGCTCAACTCAGAAATAGCAGAAACACAGAGTCATGCTTGAACACCAAAGTCTAGATTTTCATTTAGTTTTCTGCAGTTTGTAGTTTTGTGAACTGCATATTCCAAACACACACCCACACACCTGCATTTCACCATAGCCAACAATATATGCCAATGCCATACACGAAGCAAGTAAATATAAATTTTTGGCTCAGAAATTTTTGAAATGTTCAAAGCAACTAAGGCGGCAACAATAGTTGCCAATTGACGGTCTACGGTTGCCCCGCCTAAGTCCTGAATGTACATATAAAACTTTTGTCATCATTGCCAAAAAAAGGTTGAAAGTACTAGTACCAGAATTTTCATCACTCCGAAAACAACAACAGTTCCAAAACAACAACAACAACTACACACAACACACAACACACACACACACAGCAGTCCAAAAACTGCATATATGAATGCAGTTTGAAAGCAACCTTAGGCTCAAATCAAATATCATCACAGCCAAAACCACAAACACTTGGCTCAGCTTGTAACACATCATAGCCACGAAATTGGTTATGCATTTCCATAATAGCTTGGTAACAGCAGAAAATAGCATGCTAAATCAAACTGCAGTAAAGCTCAACAGAAAACCATGTTCAAAACTGCAGCAGCCATGTGCAGTTTGTCATGATGTCCACTGGGCTCAGAAAAGTATTAGGACAAACATGAAGGTACTCATGGCTGCAACAAAAGTTACCCCGCCAAGGCACTACCTTCATTTACATTGTAATTGTTTCATCATTGCCCTATTAGGGGTACCGAATCAGCCATAACAAATTGGGGATGAACGTCTTATAGCAGCACCATATGCAGTAGCAGCAACTATCTATGTGGTACTTTTCAAATGGTGTATCTTGCACACAAACAGGAGCACAATACTCGTGAAAACATTCTCCAGCAACCGTGAGGTGCACCATAGGAAAACATATTGAAAAAACAGCTGCTACCATAACAGAAAACCATCTACCATAACATAACAGCTCCCAGCTTAAGAAACAGCAGCAAGATTCACCATTTGACATAATATAAAACAACACTAACCTGTACTACATAGGTATTTACATTTCGCCCTGTTCAAAGTATGTAAGAGCAATACATACATATGATACACCACTAAAATCCCTTTTTCATAATTTGAAGCCCAAAAAACATATTCTGCATATATTTTTGAAGTCTTCATTTGGTCGGCAAATATAATAAATTGACAATCGCAAAAATTTGGAATACCATGCATTAGTTGTAAATTTCCAGTTGTAACGCATTGTAGACACCCCAATTTAGACTTGTCGAATTTCCTGAATTTGTGGCCCTGAGGCTCCCCGATGATGAATGTGGATCAAAACAAGCCATGTGCCAATTGAGACGTTGCTCCATGAAAGAAATGGCCAAAATCAATCCCAAGCGCTCTGAAGCGGTCCCAAGCGCTCAAAACTGTTTTCCAAAAAACCACTGGCCTGGCTCACTCTCGAGCGTCGAGAATAAAATCCCAAGCGCTCGACACCACTCCAGAGCGCTCGAGATCTCTCCCAGTGCCTAATGGGTGAAAAAGATTCCCACTATCCATGCAAGCCATCATTGCTTTCCCTTTGAACCGGCTGAGGTGAGTCAACACTCAACCTCAGTCAGAGAAGATATCAGCTGAAGATTTCTTTCTTTAAAAAAGGGGTTTTTTCAAAATCATTTGATTTTTCAAAACCATGGGTTATATGCTCTATATATATACCTGGTTTTTTTCTGCTGAAGGAGGACGAAAAGGGCTCTCTCTCTAAACCCCTCCTCTTTTCTCTCTCTTGTTCAAGGGAAGAAGCTTAAAAACTCAAACTTCTTTCCCAACTTCAAAGGTTTTTTTCCAAAATCATCAAGGAAAAGGGCAAAAAATCCAGAACACTCTCAACTTCTGATCTCTTGTCTTTTTCACTCTACATTCACCTTTCACAACCATCCAAGGAGTAGAGTGTCAAGCAAAGGTAGAAATATTTCTATCCTTGGTTCAAATCAAGAGGCTGTTATCCTTTCTGAGGGGGGTCTCTCAGCCTGTCCCAGACCTTAATTCTGGGTGCATGGTTGGGAGACCTTAGTAAAAAAAAAGCAAGCAAAAGCAAAGAGTCCATAAACAATGTTTTCCCAAAACCCCCTATTGGAAACACTCCAGAGTGGTCCTGAGCGCTCGGGACTGTTTCCAGTCCCATGCATGACATTTTGGTGGGCAGTAGGCTAGGGGTGAGGTGCACTCGCAAGTAAAGTGGTTTTATTCTGGCATGCAGACACAGGAGATTATTTTTCCTGAAACAGAAATGTTTCTTACAAATCTCAAGTAAGAACAAAATTTTCCTAAGTCAAAAATAAGATTTTCTCTTCTTAAAAACTTAGATAAGGGTGTTTGCACGATGAAGTGGTGCCATTTTCTATTTGAGAGTAAGCTGGCATGCAGCTAACTCCCAAGCGCTTGAATCCATTCCCAAGCGCTCAGGAGTACATGCATGCCATTGCGTTTCACTTTCCCTGTCTTCTGTGTTTTTCGAGCTTCTTCATGCATGGATGTGTACATTCTCCCTTTTAAAATTGTAGATCCGTTCGTGTAATGGCAAGGATACATGACTTGAAAACTTGAGGTCCTATCTCAGTCTTTTAAGTCCTCTGCTGAGCCGGTGGTCTGCTTAATAGTATTTCATTTTGCAGTCTTTACATTATGTTCTGTCAGTACTAACAGAAAGTGCAGGTGAGGGTTCAGACACTCCCAAGCGCTCAAGAGTTCTCTTGAGCGCTCGAGAGTGAAGCCAGTAAGTTGTATTGCGTTTCTTGCTATCTTGCTGTCTTTCATCACATAATCCCCTTCTATACATGTGCACAAGCATACATTGTTATTTGGCATCCTATTCGTGGCTAACAAACTGTGCAGGATTAGAACTCCCAAGCGCTCGAGAGTACTCTCAAGCGCTCGAGAGTGAAGCCAGTAGCAGTTTATATAGCTTTGCCATCATGCATGTGTCCATTATCACTTCATCACTCCTTGTACACAAGCACCAGCATACACCTTCTATTTGCCACACCTGTGGATACCTGCTACGTGTTTAATGAAACAAAATCCATTTGAAAAATCCCACGAACGTTTAGTAGAGACCGACATCGCGTCGGGCAAGGGGGGTGCCGTAAAACCCTTCCCCTCTCGTAACATGGCTTTCGAACCCTCGAGTGATCTCTGGTTTTCAATTCAAATCAATCAATTTTCAAATTGAAAATGGTTTCTCGGGTGGCGAACCATAAATCCGGGTGGCGACTCTTCAAATTTCTCAAATTAATTCGATGGAGCGGTATGTGTTTTTCGGGCCGCCCCGATCTCACCCGGGGCTGTGGTAGCCCACAATGGCAACTCCGCTGGGGAAATGATTTTATTAAACTTGTGAGCCAAGCTTGAAAAATGTTTGTGGGATTTTCAAATTGAATTCGTTTCATCGTCTATTTCTTGTGTATACATCTTGTGCAGCCCCGCTGTTGTGTTTCGGCAATCCTACCCGGCTTGCCGGTGATAGGGAATCCTGGGACGCTCAGCAACCCTCGACCGTGATGAGTCATCTCTACCGTTTGTACCATTATTGGGTGTACACTCAATAACGGGAGGTATACTTTGACTCTAGTTCGGGGAACCCATTTCAAGCCAAAATCGGCCTTTGTACATGTTCAGCAAGCTTTAGAACATTCCAAATTAGGACAGGATCCTGCAGGGTAGGGTTATGTGCTATATCCTGTCTGTGTGCTGCATTTCATCTCACGTCATCATGCAGTCAGCCACGGTTCTCGAGACTTGCTCGCGCGGTCTTTGGGAGGTTGCCGAGACCCGATGAAGAGTCACGCACCCTTGTGCGTGTTGTCAACCGTATGAGTCCTCAAGCGAAAACCTAAAGGAAACTAGGATTTTGTGAAGTCCTTGACTAGTGTTTGGTCAGAGAATTAACCAAAGGGAGGAATGACACGGAAACAGAACATCGTGATACCGACACCGCCCAGGCTAAAAGCAAATGTGCTGCTTACGCCATTTCGGTTATCGTATCATGTTGTTCACCCCAAGTCATTCCAAACCGATGGGCAATTTCTTGATGAAATACTAGCCGAATAATTAACTTATTTTAGCATCTTTTGGGGAACGACGCTTCCTAAATGAGGATACACCTTAAAAATCCGAGGATCAAGGCAACCTCTCATAACAGATATTCAATCATTTTTCAAAAATCAGAGTCGATGACGGTGATCGTGACGCACACATTTTCCAAAGAATTATGCACAAACTTCATAAAATGTAAGCAGGGACCACAATCTGAGCACGGTTTTTGCTTTGCTATCAGTTCTGAGCAATTGGGCCAAGGAAGAAGAATATCATACCCTCATAGACCAGACCCTTGGGACAGAGATTGGAATGGCTCCAACTTCAGGCAGACCCCGCCAGTGCATCGGATTCAAGGACGGAAATGGACCTGCTAATCGGAAACCTCAACCCAAACGGAGACAACCCAAACCCTAACCTAATCCCAAACCTTAACCTTAACGGAGGCAATCCAAATCCTAACGAAGGCAATCCAGACCCTAATCCAACTCTACATCCCAATCCAAACCCGGAACCGAACCAGGAGATCCCAAATGGAGAAATGAGGCAGATCACGCAAGCTATTCAGCGTCTGGGCGAACGTACCGACAATCAAATCGCTCAACTCGTGACGATGATAATCGGGGTTGCCCGACGGCTTCCAAACCCAAATCCAAACCCTAATCCAAATCCAAACCTAATCCCAAACCCAAATCCAAACCCTAATCCAAATCCAAACCCAAATCCAAACCCAAACCCTAATCTAAACTTGAATCCCAACCCGGAGCAGCTGATCCTCGAAGTGGAAGCCCCGCAGAACACCGAGATGGCAACAGTCTTGGCAAAGATCACCCAGTTAGAACAGTCTGTTGCGAGAAACGAGAAGATTGCCTCGACGGGTTTTGCCATCAACAAGCTTTGCCTTTTTCCCAATGCAAAGCTCCCAGAGAAATTCAGACCGATCGACTTCGCTAAATTCGACGGGACCGGGGATCCGAAAGCACATTTAACGGGGTACATCGGAGCACTGTCTATGTGGGGAGTAGAGAGAGATGCCATGGCCTAGATGTTCTCCCGGACTTTGGTGGGACATACTCTTTACTGGTTCACTTCGTTGGATGAAAGGAAGAAACGCTCGTGGGAAGACATATGCGCGGCTTTCGTAGCGCAATATGATTACAACATCCAACTGGAGGTTACCACTCGGGAACTCGAATCTACAAAGATGGAAGCCAAGGAAACCTTCGCAGACTTTGTGAAAAGGTGGATATCTAAAGCAGCACAGATGAAGGATAGGCCTACCGATAGAGATCAAATCCAGATGATTGTTCGGAACCTTCAGCCCAACCTTGCAAGGCATATGGTGATGGCTCAGGCCTGCTCTGATTTTAAAACATTCTTCGATACAGGCTTGGCCGTCGAAGAAGCAGTTCAACTGGGAATCCTCGACAAACCTGAACCTCTTCCCAAAGCCAAGAAGGTCTACTCCGGTAACAGCAGCACGCTGGAAACTCCAATTACACCCAACTCCCAAACACCTCCTCAAACACGACCCAAGCTGAACCAGTCAACCAGATTGTAGCCCAAACCAGTCAACCTCGGTCTCAACCCCGTGTGTTCGCCCAATTTTTAGCACCTCTCTCCGCGGTGTTTGAAAAGTTGGTCGAAAGTGATCTCCTTAAACCACTTGCTCCCACCCCACTGCCACAAAAGCTCTCTGCCTCTCACAACCCCAACGCCTTCTGCGCCTATCACCAAAATCCTGGCCACCTAACCGATAACTGCTTCCGCCTTCGCCATGCCATTGAAGACCTCATAGACAACAAGACCATTCCTATGCCTCACCAAAAGCCCAATACCGTCTCCAACCCACTCCCGAAACATTCAAACGCTCGTACAAACCACATTTCCCTGAGCCACCCCTTCAACCCAAGCCTTCACATCATCCCTGTTGCTGAGCCCAAGCCAATTGTCGAGATTTCGGCCGAGGATGCTATCCGTGCGCTTGAAACGGTGGAATGGGATTTTCAAAGAAGGTGGGAGGACCTAGCGAATGATTTCCTGACAGTGGAACAACGAGCCATCGTCAACGGAGTGTGGCCTGTGTCAGTTAATGCTCAGCAAGTCGAAGAATTGGAACATGGTGATTGGAGACAAGCCTGGGATGAGATGATGGCAGATCCTTTCGATGGATATTCCCTGTTTGCTCTATTCTCGGAGCCTGAACCAGTCGAGGAGTTTGACGAGTGGGACCCAGAACCCGGTGGGTGGTTCTGGCAAGATGATTCGGACCCTCTTGATGAAACATCTTTGGTGTGCTTATTCTGGGAGCAGGAAGAGGAACAAGGCCCCGATCTGATGAACCCCCGCTTATTCTCTGGGCTTTCCGCTTCAACTATAATCAATATCGATAGGGATTCTGACGCCCTCATCCGTACCTTGGATCGTGTCTTCTGCCCACAAGAGTACATTATTGATGAATTTGTCCCACAACCAGTCCTTGAGATCCCTGACGAACCCCATGTCTGTGTACTGGATCCTGAAGACCTTTGGGGTAAGGCTGAAATGGTGAACGTATGGGTCGATGGTGAAGAACTAACCGTCAACAAGGCTATGTTGGACGAAGGCTCTCTACAGGTCAACAACAGCGACAACGTCGACTTCTGGAACTCTTTTGAAGAAGAGATCATATGGAATACCCGGGAGATGGAACTCTTAAATGACACCCTTGAGAAGACAAAGCTCGATAAAGGAAAACGCAAAGCCAATACCGATCTCTCCGATTTCTGGGAGGGCCTTCGATGGGAATCTACTCCCATGGCAGTCAGTAACCTCACCAGGAGCGGTAGGGTATACAAGCCCGCCAACCTCCAGCAAGGAAGCTCGTCCCGAGCAACCCCCCCCCCAACAGAGTAACCTTCGCATCCCCGAGAACCCCGCCAACCTCACCCTTGTCTCGCCAGCTCCACAAAATAACCCCTCAAACTCCAATGACCTTCCACATCAACCTGACCCGCCCACCCACCTTAATCCATTTGTCAGCTCAAACCAGAACGCCTCTCACCACCAAAACCCAAATACCGATGATGACCCCATCATCCAGCAACTTCATGAAACCCCTGCCCGCATGTCCATGTGGGGAGTATTGGCAGCATCCCGCGTGCATCGCCGAAGGCTTGTCAACTCTCTCTCCAAGTTTGAGGTCCCTTCCGACATAGCCCCAGAAGCCCTCATCGCCCTTATAACCCCAAACCTCACCCAACACACCTTGTCCTTCACCGAAAAAGACCTTCCGCCTGAAGGAACCGATCATAATAAGCCTCTCCATGTGACCATGAAATGCCTGGGAAAGTGGGTCCCCGCGATACTCATAGATAATGGTTTGGCCATCAATGTGTGCCCTCTCCGCACTGCTTACTGCCTAGGCCTCAAAAACAAGGACTTCGCGCCATCGACTCTGGGTGTCCGTGCTTATGATAACACCCGACGTGATGTCCTGGGAACAATCAACCTGGAACTAGCAACTGGGAAGTTTAAGACGGCTGTGGAATTCTGTGTACTAGATATACCTGCTTCGTTCAACCTCTTACCGGGGAGGCCATGGCTGCACCATTCTGACGTTATGGGAGTACCTTCTACGCTACATCAGAAGCTCATCCTAGGATTGAATTCTGGGACCCTTATCATCCACGGGGATTCTGGTATTCGTCCACACTCTGAAGATAATTCCCCGCTACTTGAAATCATGCACGGAGAAGAAGACGTGGCCATGGGAGGATTTGCTGTCGTAACCTCGAAGGTTTTCACCATTTGGGCCGAAGATGGTTTCTTGGTGAGTTCCGCGGCATTGGAGATCATGAAGCGAATGAATTACCTGCCAGGTATGGGCTTGGGGCTCCATGAGCAAGGAGTCTCCGAGTTTCCTCATTTCCCCGGGAGCAATGAACGCTTTGGCCTGGGCTACGAATTCAAGAACAGTGATCCAGAGAAAAGATGGCGCAACCGTGCCCGAGCTCATACAGTCGGAAAAGATCAGAAGGAAGAAGAAGCACCGTATCGAGGAGAACCCGAGCCCTTCATCGATCTCGAAACAAAAGTGAAACACCCTGGATTTGAAATCTTCGCCAATGACACTTGGGAGGATGAGGAAGAGGTAGCTAAGATGGAAGAATTGTCCGAAGCGCTGGATTGGCTTGAAGCCTTTGGTTTGGGTAGTCTCCAGTCTCTGTTCGAAGGTGAGGAACCAGAGGGTATGATAGAAGACGCGGCTGTGCTCATGCTGGGAGGAGAAGATGAATTGGAAGACCCTTCTAAGCTCATTGTGGACGCTGTGGGCGCTTATGAAAACTGCACTTTCATTCCTTTTGTAACGCGCACTCACGACACTAGCACCAAGTCCGAGTCCGAGTCTGAGTCCGATACTGACTCTTCGTCTAGTAGCGAGTCGGAGTTTGTGCCTATCGGCCCTCCTCGTCGTAGCTTTCACTTCGAGTTTGAGTCAACTGCTATATTCCCTCCCTCCGAGGAGCCTATCAATGAAATGAACGACGCCTTTGCTTACTTCCCGGATTTTGAAATAAATTGCTTGGATCCCGACAATGGAGGAATAGATTTCGATGGGGACATCCCCAAGGAAATCCGTTCCCTCATCGAGCGTGAAAATGAAAGGCATGCTCAGCCTCTAAAAGAAGAAATAATCTCGATAAACTTGGGTGATGAGGAGAACCCTCGATTGGTTCAGGTCGGTTCCGGGCTGTCTCCAGATGAGCTTCAAGAGCTCACCGATTTACTAAAAGAATTTAAAGAAGTCTTTGCTTGGTCCCATGCAGACATGCCCGGAATCGACCAAGAAATCGTCGAGCACAGGATCCCCCTCTATCCCGATGCAAAACCCGTTAAACAAAAGCTGAGAAGAATGCGGCCCGATTGGGTGTTAAAAATAAAAGAGGAACTAACAAAATAGATCGACGCTGGTTTTCTAATCGTAACTGAATACCCCACTTAGGTTGCAAACATTGTGCCTATTCCCAAAAAGGATGGAAGGATCAGAGTGTGCGTCGATTTTAGAGATCTGAACAAGGCAAGCCCTAAAGATGACTTCCCATTGCCGCACATAGACATACTCGTTGATAACACTGCGGGGCACGCTTTACTGTCTTTCATGGACGGTTTCTCGGGGTACAATCAGATTCTCTTGGCTCCAGAAGACAGGGAAAAGACTACGTTCATCACCGAGTGGGGAACCTATTGCTATCGGGTTATGCCGTTTGGGTTGAAAAATGCCGGTCCTACGTATCAGAGGGGTGCTACGACACTGCTGCATGACATGATCCATAAGGAAGTCGAGGTGTATGTCGATGATATGATAGTGAAGGGGAAGGAGCGGAAAGATCATCTCCCAACGCTGAAAAAGTTCCTTGAGAGAGTCCAGAAATACAAGATGCGCCTTAATCCACAGAAGTGCACATTCGGAGTCACTGCTGGGAAAATGCTCGGGTTCATGATCACAACCCGAGGGATTGAGGTAGACCCTTCTAAAATCAAAGCCGTTCTTGAGATGGAACCACCCCGATCAGAGAAGGAGGTCCGATGCTTCTTGGGAAAAATTCAATTCATTAGTCGATTCATCGCCAAGCTGACCTTGACTTGTGAACCATTATTTCGATTGCTCAAAAAGGATGTAAAGTTCGAGTGGAACGAGAAGTGTCAGAAAGCTTTCGAAGCAGTGCGAACTTATCTCCAGAACCCTCCGATCCTGATGCCGCCTACACCAGGAAAACCTTTGATCCTATACTTGTCCGTCACGCCCTCATCAATGGGGTGCATGCTGGCACAAGAAGGAGAAGATGGGGTTGAAAGGGCGATTTATTACTTGAGCAAGAAGATGGTAGGATGCGAGGAGCGATACACTTCGCTGGAAAAGACATGTTGGGCGCTTGTATGGGCCACGAAGAAGTTGAGACACTACATGGTCGCTTACTCAATAAAGCTGATCTCTCGGATGGACCCTCTCAAATATCTATTTGAGAAGCCAGCACTCACTGGTAAGCTAGCACGTTGGTTGCTCTTGTTGGCGGAATTCGAAATCAAATATGTCACTTGCAAGTCAGTGAAAGGGAGAGCAGTGGCGGAGTTCTTGGCAGATCGCCCGATCGAAGGGCCAGAGCACACAGAATTTCAATTCCCGGATGAAGATGTAATGTCGATGGTTAATGAGACGTGGATGTTGTACTTCGATGGGGCTGCAAATCAGAAAGGGTACGGGATTGGCATACTGTTGGTCTCGCCTGAGGGGTCGCATATTCCCCTCGCATTCAAGTTGAACTTCGAAGTTACGAACAACGAAGCCGAGTACGAAGCATGTATTGTAGGAATGGAAGCAGCATTGGAGATTGGTGTCAAGGTGCTAGAAGTTGTCGGAGATTCCAAACTGGTCGTATCGCAAGCAAACGGAGAATGGAAGGTCAGAGACGAGAAAATGAAGCCGTATCATCAACAGCTTGACGAACTCCTCCCGAATTTTCAAAAAGTGACTTTCACGCATGTACCGAGGATGAAGAACCTCTTTGCAGACGCCCTGGCCACTCTAGCATCCATGCTGGAACTTCCAATTGGGGTAAAGTTGAGGCTTGTCATGATTGAACAGAGGGGAAAACGTGTGTACGACCATATCATGAACATCGACGAACCGGACGATGGGCTCCCTTGGTTCTACGACATTCGGAATCTTGTTGAAAAGGGGGAGTTCCCTGCGGATTCAACTAGGAAAGATCGGATCGCACTGCAGCGACTCGCGTCTCAATACATCGCCTGTGGAGGACAATTGTACCGGCGATCTCCTTGCGGAGTTCACAAGTTGTGTATTCACGGAGATGACATCAGAGCGGTAATGGAAGAAGTTCATGAAGGAGTTTGTGGACCTCATATGAATGGGATGATGCTAGCTAAGAAGGTGTTAAGGCTAGGCTACTATTGGTCAACCATGGAGACAGATTGCATCGAGTACGTACGACGGTGCCACAAGTGCCAGACTCATGCCAACCTCATCCATGTCCCGCCCTCGGAGTTACACTCGATGGCAACACCATGGCCGTTCTCTGCCTGGGGCATCGATGTCATCGGGAAGATCACGCCCGCAGCTTCTAATGGTCACAGGTTCATTTTGGTGGCGGTCGATTACTTCACTAAATGGGTCGAAGCAGCTTCGTACAAAACTTTGACGACGGTTCAAGTGGCTCACTTCATCAGGCAAAATATCGTTTATCAGTATGGGGTCCCTCAAGCATTCGTATCTGATAACGGTGTTCATTTTAAAGGAAAATTTCTGGAACTCTTTGAGGAATTCAAGATCCAAATACATCATTCGACCACCTATCGGCCACAAACAAACGGAGCAGTCGAAGCAGCAAACAAGACTATTAAGGCGATTCTGGAAAAGACTACGCAGTCAGCAAGAAATTGGCATGAGCAGCTACCACTAGCTTTGTGGGGATACCGGACCTCAATCCGTACACCGACAGGGGCAACACCCTACTCTTTGGTGTACGGTATGGAAGCCGTTCTCCCTATCGAGCTAGAAGTGCCATCTTTGAGGGTCATGGCGGAAAGTGGAGTGGACGAAGCTGAATGGATCAGCGGAAGATTCGAAGAACTCATGCTGTTTGATGAAAGAAGGCTGCGCGCGCTGTACCACATTCAGGGCTATCAGCGAAGAATCGCCTGGGCATTCAACAAAAGGGTGAAGTCAAGGGACCTTCGGGAAGGGGACATGGTAGTCAAGGAAATCCGCGCGCCAATTTTCGACTTACGAGGGAAGTTCCGACCTAAATGGGCAGGGCCCTACATCATCAAGACTATTCTCTCTGGAGGAGTAGCTTCAATCGTCGACCTCGATGGCAACGAATTTGCGAATCTTGTTAATTTGGATCAACTTAAACGCTATTATCCCTGAGAGAGCTCGCTGGGCTGAAAACCGCAAGGGCGGGCGGTTCCAGGCAAAAATTAGAGCAAGCCTGCTAGGTTGAAAACCCGAGAGAGCGGCCTAGGCAAAAATTAAGGCAAATAATCAAAGAAGAGCTCGCTAGACCGAAAACTCGAAAGGGCGGTACTAGGCAAAATTTAGAGCGCAAAAGGAGAGTGTCAATACCCGAGTGAACCCGTAGCCTGAACTACGTACGGGCGTGATTCTCTTTTACGAGGGATACGTAGGCAATCTCATCCCGAGATTCGGTCCTAATTCCTAAATATCAAAATTCGATCCCAAATCAAGTCCAAAATGACAAATCCAAAACGCTTTTCAGAGCCGCATGTGATCAAATGAACCAAAAGGGGGAAACCCTTAATCAGTCGATTTTATTCAGATTACTTCTTTATTACAAGCCGAGCATGAAAATGAAAAAGCACAAAATCAAAGCACACTTTTTATTTCAAAGTCTGGCAAAGTAAGCAGTCAACCCATCCTTGCTTTCACATCCCTTTTTAGCCATTTGCGGTACCTTCCGGTCGAAGCAATAGAAAACAGTGGGTCACTTGGCTCGGTCCTATGAGTTCCCCACGACCGAGTGTAACTCCGAAGGCCCGGAATGCTGAAAGGAGGGAGACGAAGCACTTCAGAGCCCGGCTACGGCACCCCCTGACTAAGTCCAAGCTGACGGAAAACACGGAAGGGTGAGTAGAAGGAGAAGCCTGTCAAGCCAGCCACAAACACATGTGTCGAGCCCATGTTGCCAATAGTCATAGCAGGAAGCCTCAGCCAATGGCACTGCCAAGCAATGTCATCTTCCTCCGCAGAAGCAAGGAAATCAGCCCATTCGTCTTCGCTACCATACATCACTTGAAAGGGACGGTTCCATCCACTCGCACGATACCACCAATCATTGGCCGGGGGTGTCAACAGGCTTAATTTGTCACAAAGCCACATCTGTCAAAAAGAGAGAAAACAAGTAAGGAGCCAGATAAAGCCTGAACTGAGTGTTGAGGTAAAATGAATGAGAGAAATAGAAAAAGGAGAGCTGAGTGAGGTCCCTAACCTGCAGCAACAGCGGACTACCACCAAAAACCCTTGTGCGACCGGCACAAATAGCATCTAACCCCATCAAGGTTTCGGCAAGAACCAATGGTGCAACATCCTTGCAAGCCTCAATCTGAGCAGCAACCCCCACCAATAAGGAATTGGGTTGACCTACGGACGGAACCAACAAGAAAGCTGCCAGGAGGCAAATCCAACAAGCCATCATCCTACGTCCTTGGTGCTCGAAATCTGTCAAGCCCCCAGGTGGGCTGAACCTCTCGTACAACTGCACAACGTTAATGGCATTGCCCCGAGTAAGAAACTCAGCGGCATTACCACTAACACCCAGCTTTGCCTTCAGGATGTTCTTCATGCTCTCCCTGATCATAGGAACAACCGGCTCAGCAGAATCATGGCTTCCGAGGTAAACATGAAACTCCTCAACGGTGGGGCACAGTTCTTGAGAGCCAAAGCGAAAGACATGCACCTCTGGATCCCAGAAGCGCGCCGCCGCATGCAGCAAGACAGGATGAATTGCAACCTCTCGGAGATATCTTAGGGCATGAAGCCGATGCCCTCGGAAGTTCAACCAATCGATACCCTCAAGGCTGTCTAACCAAGGGCAAAGTAAGGCTTGGTTTAGCATGGTGATGGAAAGAATGGATTTTTGGAGGGAAATGGTGAAATGAAGTGTGAATGGCTTACCAAGGGAGAGCCTGGTATTTATAGAAGCTTAAATTGAACAACACCACTGCCTCACCAACTTTGAAACTCATCAAATTCATCATTTTCAAAAACCTTTTCAAAATTCAAACTTTGGAAACTTGGAAAATGTTGGAAAAACCACAAGTCAGGCCTTGGGAGGCCATTCTGTTCTGGGGAAGCAGCTAATACAAAGCCATTTAAGTACATTGAAAACGTGCAAACAGAGGAAAGCAACAAGGGACAACCAACAAGTGGCATTGGGAAACAACAAGGGACAGGCCATGACAGCAGTCCCGAGCGCTCGAGACCACTCTCGAGCGCTTGAGAGTTCTGCAGTTTTGCAGCAGACTCTAACTTCCCCACTTTGGTTTCCACGCAAACGTTGAAAGTTTGATGATTCCCAGCAATTATATAAGGAGTACAGCAGTTCTACCCATGTGTTTCGTTGTGCATTCAAGTGTGTTATGTGAAAAATCACAAGTTCACCAAAATCTCCGCTCCTTAGACACGTCGGGATCTGTATTTAGGGCATTCGGTCGAGTCAAGCGACGCACTCAAGCCATGACGGGTCCCAATGACTGTTTGATGCACCCCAAAAAAGGGCCGACACTATTAATTCAAAGCTTTCGTCATTCGGTCGTACCAAAAATCATCATTTTAAATGCAAGCGTCGAATGTCAAAAATTTTGGGTCCCCTCGAGTCGCAACACCCATTGTCGACCGCGCAGCGCGCTTGGTTATGATCAAATGTCCTTAAGCCTAAGTTTCATGATCAATCGTTCGAGAGTGGGTCATTTGGTGTCAAGGTCAAGTTTTATCCCTCACTTTGAGAGTATCGGTCGAAATTCGCGTACTCTTTACGTTCTTTCAAAGCTAGACGAACATATTTCATAAAATACAATTCTGTGACGGCAGTGCGAAAGAATAAAAGAATAAAGTGCGAATTTTCATAAATGAACATGGTGTTTACAGTGAGTGAAGAAGGAAGTACAAAAACTCAGGGCAAACACACGCCCAAATCCTAACTACCGGGGCATGCAGGCCCGAACAAAAACTGGGGCATGTAGGCCCGAAATCTACAACTACGACGGCACGCAGGCCTATGTACAAGGTAAAGCTAGCAAAGCAAAAACACGAGGCTCAGACCCGTCGAACCCTCTTCTGTCGTGGTCTTGCGGACTCAGAACTCTCGGGCTCGTCATCACCGTCGTCGTCAGGAGAACCAGAAGCAGTACTCGAGTCCGATGTCCCTAAGACACGTGACTCAGAGGACTCCTCTGTCCCCTCCTCTGTCTCCTCCTCCGGCTCCACGCGAGCGCCTCCGCTGGGACGCCTCCCGAGGCAAAACCTCGAACCGTCCTGCACCTGCAGCAGCCCGTGGCGCACGTCCTGCACCCCGACCTCGCGTGCTGGCAAGAACAAGAAGGCTTGTGGTACCGCGCGGACGCGTCCTAGCCGAACGCCGTGGCTGCACCTGCATATCACAAACATTTTATCATCTTATGCATGTTCGAAAGTAACGTTGCTCAAACCAAAATATGGAATATGTATGCATGTTATACCTGGGTAGCAGCAGGAGGAGAAGCCGCAGGGGCGGGTCTCGTCTGGAGGACCCTCCCCTTAGCGCAATCCTTCAGCAGGTGGCGCATCCCCACCATCAGCATCACGGCCTGCTCAGCCCACTCTCGCGGTACCTGTGGAATAATCCAAGACTCATGACATGCAAACAAGGATTGATCAATGTGCAAAGCAAGCAGAAATATTGTTTGTACCTGAGCAGGAAACCGCATCGGCGGCTGTGGGAGACGGGGCGCGTCAATCACCTCCCGTGCGCCCGACGGACTCGTCACGCCTATGGTCCACTTCAGCGTCGGCAACCCCGGTGGCGCTGAAGTGTCCGCGGCCTCGCGGACCCTCGTGCTCCCCTCTCCCCTACCTCCAGCACCTGCACCTCTCCCACCAGCAGGGACCCTAGCACCTCGTCCTCGGCCCCGTGCAGAGCGGCCACCGCGGCTCGGCGCTCCACTCTCGTCTCTCCAAGCCCCACACCGGCCACCCGTCTCTCAAACTCCTCCTCCACCCCCAGGCTCCTCGCCAAGTACCGGTCCGCATAAGCAGCGTAGTCCAGAGAGCGTCGCAGGTGCCTCTCCAGATCCGTGTCCGGCACGGTGAACAGCTCGAGCTCGGCGCAAGTATAGGACTCGGTCCTCTGCACGCATGGGGGGAGCAGCCCGGGAACCGCGAACGCTGGGAGGCCAAGTGACTGTCGAGTCACTCGATCCCTCAGGTACCACTGCCAGCCAGAGGGCACTCCAGCAGGACCCTGCTCCGTGTCACCTCCCGACTCCTCGGGAGGAAGTCAGCCTCCATCCCCGCCCATCGGTACCAATGAACCTGCAATTCAAATTTTGGGATCCGTTCATAAGTCGACACGGTAAAAATTCTTTTGATAAAAGAAAAGCAAGAGATGTCGATCATACCACAACCCCTGTCAGGTTATCCAGCCAACGCCGGAAAGTCATCACCTCCCCTCGTCGCTCCTTCGCCCTCCGGTACGCCTTACCCCAGGCTAAACCGCGTGGAAGCAGGTTCGGGTCCGTACAAGTATTCTCGGGCGGGAACATCCCGAGAACCTCGTAAGCCCAGAGCTGCAAAATTTCATAATTCAGGGTGAATCAATCTCAAATGCATAATTCAAGTCAAAAAGCAATCGAAAGCAATTCATAAGCAAATAATTCGAAATTAGTACCTCAAACACCCGCCAGTATCCTCCAACTGTATCTCCGACCCCGCGAGAAGCAGCCCCAAGGAGACAGTAGAGCATGCACAGAGCAGCACCTCCCCAGTCGAAGCGCCCCGCCTGTCCCAGGTCCGTTAAACCCGCTAGATATCACAGGTGCACCCGACTACGCCTGTTCGGGAACAGAGAAGCCCCGAACAAGTATAGCAAGTACGCCCGGGCCATCTGGGCTGCCTCCTCGTCAGTCGCGGGCTCGTGGTCCCAGTACTCCACGAATTGCCCGTAGGCTGCCATCCCTCCGCTGTGGCGTGGCACTCGCCCCAGGAACCACCTCAGAGCCGCGTCATCCAGCACCAGGCTCGAGTCGTAAGGAATCGGGTCTCCGCCAACCCTGAGCCCCGTGATCGCCGCGAAGTCGAGGGGCGTCACCGTCATCTCCCCGAACTGGAAGTGGAAGGTGTTGGTGGTGTCCCACCACCTCTCCGCCAGCGCCGTAAGCACGGCCCGATCTACCCTCACCACCGTCAGCAGCTGTACGAAGGGTCCGAACCCTGCCGCCTCCACCAACACTCGCACCCTCTCAGGCAAGGCCTTGAAGTGCGCCAGCGAGCTGGCCGAGCCCCCGTGGCCGTACACGTCTGTCGTACGCTGTTTCAACAAAGCAAGAAATGGCATTAGATCTCAAACATGAAATAAAATTTGGAAATGAATTGCGAAATTCGAGAAAAGATAGTGATCAGAAGCTCACCGTAGTCCACCCGGAGGAGATGTGTGAAGCTCGATCCCGGAGGAGCATCTCCTTAGGATAGTTGGCGCGGCCGGGGACGTAAGCCGTCATCCCCACAGGCTCAAAGAAGTGTAGTCGAGGAGCATAAGTTGCCGGAGTGAACTCGGGCTGCTCCCTCGCCAGGTAGACTCGCCGCCTCTCCAGATAGGCTTTCGCCTCATCTACCGCGGTAACCCACACCTCAGCAGCCGCTTCAGCATCCACCCTATCCCTCTCAACTCCTCCGCCTCTGGTACAACCGCCTCCTGGGCATCCGAGCCCGCTCCGCTCAGCAGAGCCCCCAAAAGCGACACCGAGGCTCAGTCCTTAGGCGTGCTAGCCTCCCTTAGCACCGCGGCGACCATGGAGTCGAGACCGAGCATGTCCAAGACACCCCGAGGCTCCACGCCCTTTAAGAAGTCCCCGTCCACAAAGGGAACAGGGCGTGAGGACCCAATCCCGCTATCCCCGCTCCTCGGCTCCAACGCCGTCGCCGTCCTCAGCATCGGCGTCTCGCTGAACTGCCCAATAATAACATCCTCACCGCCGAGATCGGCTGGTCCCTCGTCGCTCATCCGCTCGGCAGCCACTAGCAACTCCTCCACGGTAGGGGTGGGAGGCCTGTCCGAACCTCCGTCCCCGCTACCGGAACCCTCTGCTACTGCCACCTCTGCACCACCATCGACAGCGGCCACCGCTCCTTGGTCACCAGCAGCCGCCACCACCGTGGCGTCGGCCGTGGCATCCCCGCCGCGGGGCTCCACCCCTGCGCCGCCATCGTTCCCCCCGGTTGCCACCACCGTGGCACCGGCGGTGACCTCTTGATCGATGACCCTCGTCCCTTCGCCGCTGCTGGCTGCCCCGTCCTCGTTCCCCCGCGCCATACCAAGATCAAGAGAGTCGAGAGAGTGAGAAAGTCGAGAGAGTGAGAGCGGTCCAGAGAATGAGAGCAGTCGTCGGTCTGGTTCTCGAGCGCTCGAGAACCAGGGTCTTGACCCCCAAATCAAAAAAGGAAGACGAAGGGTCGGTGGACCCCAGCGGAGGTCTTGAGCACTCGACAGCACTCCCAAGCGCTCGGGAGTGGGTCCCCAGTGCTTGACTCTTTTTGTTGCTTTTCGTAAGCTCATGCATTTCACCTTGATTAAAGATTATTGTCTATCAAGAATTTTTTTTACAAAATCAATCTCAGTCTTGTTCAAGTCCAAGTCGAGACAGAGCAATCGATAGCGGATTTTGTTTCGTGATCTATTCTAGATCATCCTAGTTTGCCCAAAAAAGTTCTGCTTAGAGGTTGATAAAAGTTTTCTAAATTCTACGATCGTCGATTTGTTCGCAAGAAGTCTTACCCAACGAGTGATACTTCTTTCATCATTTTGTCCACCAAACAGAGTAACGGATGGGCCCCATTTCTTGCCTCTATCATTGTCAAAGCATTTGTCGATCTCTTTCCAATGCATGCATCACGCATGTTTGCATTTGCCCCAAAGAACTACGCTGGTCTGATCCCTACAAACGGGGTACGTAGGCAGTCTGAAAAGACACGACCTCATGCATTGAGTGCTTATATGCTTTTTATTTGCATTTGATTCGTAAATTGAGGATTCGATTTGGCTCAAATTGGGTTGTCTCAATCTTTGGGCGACACTCGCATCCAAACATGGTGCCGAGCGCCGTCCAAAGAGGGGCAACTGTAGACACCCCAATTTAGACTTGTCGAATTTCCTTAATTTGTGGCCCTGAGGCTCCCCGATGATGAATGTGGATCAAAACAAGCCATGTGCCAATTGAGACGTTGCTCCTTGAAAGAAATGGCCAAAATCAATCCCAAGCGCTCTGAAGCGGTCCCAAGCGCTCAAAACTGTTTTCCAAAAAACCACTGGCCTGGCTCACTCTCGAGCGTCGAGAATAAAATCCCAAGCGCTCGACACCACTCCAGAGCGCTCGAGATCTCTCCCAGTGCCCAATGGGTGAAAAAGATTCCCACTATCCATGCAAGCCATCATTGCTTTCCCTTTGAACCGGCTGAGGTGAGTCAACACTCAACCTCAGTCAGAGAGGATATCAGCTGAAGATTTCTTTCTTTAAAAAAGGGGTTTTTTCAAAATCATTTGATTTTTCAAAACCATGGGTTATATGCTCTATATATATACCTGGTTTTTTTCTGCTGAAGGAGGACGAAAAGGGCTCTCTCTCTAAACCCCTCCTCTTTTCTCTCTCTTGTTCAAGGGAAGAAGCTTAAAAACTCAAACTTCTTTCCCAACTTCAAAGGTTTTTTTCCAAAATCATCAAGGAAAAGGGCAAGAAATCCAGAACACTCTCAACTTCTGATCTCTTGTCTTTTTCACTCTACATTCACCTTTCACAACCATCCAAGGAGCAGAGTGTCAAGCAAAGGTAGAAATATTTCTATCCTTGGTTCAAATCAAGAGGCTGTTATCCTTTCTGAGGGGGGTCTCTCAGCCTGTCCCAGACCTTAATTCTGGGTGCATGGTTGGGAGACCTTAGTAAAAAAAAAGCAAGCAAGAGCAAAGAGTCCATAAACAATGTTTTCCCAAAACCCCCTACTGGAAACACTCCAGAGCGCTCCAGAGTGGTCCTGAGCGCTCGGGACTGTTTCCAGTCCCATGCATGACATTTTGGTGGGCAGTAGGCTAGGGGTGAGGTGCACTCGCAAGTAAAGTGGTTTTATTCTGGCATGCAGACACAGGAGATTATTTTTCCTGAAACAGAAATGTTTCTTACAAATCTCAAGTAAGAACAAAATTTTCCTAAGTCAAAAATAAGATTTTCTCTTCTTAAAAACTTAGATAAGGGTGTTTGCACGATGAAGTGGTGCCATTTTCTATTTGAGAGTAAGCTGGCATGCAGCTAACTCCCAAGCGCTTGAATCCATTCCCAAGCGCTCAGGAGTACATGCATGCCATTGCGTTTCACTTTCCCTGTCTTCTGTGTTTTTCGAGCTTCTGCATGCATGGATGTGTACATTCTCCCTTTTAAAATTGTAGATCCATTCGTGTAATGGCAAGGATACATGACTTGAAAACTTGAGGTCCTATCTCAGTCTTTTAAGTCCTCTGCTGAGCCGGTGGTCTGCTTAATAGTATTTCATTTTGCAGTCTTTACATTATGTTCTGTCAGTACTAACAGAAAGTGCAGGTGAGGGTTCAGACACTCCCAAGCGCTCAAGAGTTCTCTTGAGCGCTCGAGAGTGAAGCCAGTAAGCTGTATTGCGTTTCTTGCTATCTTGCTGTCTTTCATCACATAATCCCCTCCTATACATGTGCACAAGCATACATTGTTATTTGGCATCCTATTCGTGGCTAACAAACTCTGCAGGATTCGGTCAGTAGAACTCCCAAGCGCTCGAGAGTACTCTCAAGCGCTCGAGAGTGAAGCCAGTAGCAGTTTATACAGCTTTGCCATCATGCATGTGTCCATCATCACTTCATCACTCCTTGTACACAAGCACCAGCATACACCTTCTATTTGCCACACCTGTGGATACCTGCTACGTGTTTAATGAAACAAAATCCATTTGAAAAATCCCACGAACGTTTAGTAGAGACCGACATCGCGTCGGGCAAGGGGGGTGCCGTAAAATTCTTCCCCTCTCGTAACATGGCTTCCGAACCCTCGAGTGATCTCTGGTTTTCAATTCAAATCAATCAATTTTCAAATCGAAAACGGTTTCTCGGGTGGCAAACCATAAATCCGGGTGGCGACTCTTCAAATTTCTCAAATCAATTCGATGGAGCGGTATGTGTTTTTCGGGCCGCCCCGATCTCACCTGGGGCTGTGGTAGCCCACATGCATCTTCATCACTTCAGCGATGTTGTCTAAACAACGTCTCCCAAAACCAATCACTTTCAGTTCACTTCACTAATTTTTTAAGAACCACTCTCGCAACTGGTTGTGCGAGCTTAACAGCAACCGTACTAGCAGCCTTTTGCACACATCAATAGCATCAGCTCCCACATGATCCTATAATGCAACCACATGTATAAGTTTCTGGTGCTCCTAATGTTCTATGCATAGGTAAGGTGAAACAAGTATTTGGGCAAACGTTTGTTACCTCAAGTTCCCGTGTATTCATCCGGCCCCCCGTCCAGTGCTCCATTAACTTTAAAGTATAAAATCCACAATCGTGCCTGCAGCCACGCAAATGCAGTTCATAAACATGCATGCATTATGTCGGCATTAGAGTAGCTGTAGTATAAGTAACCACTCACGTGTTCGATTGCTGTGGGACTTTTGGTTCATGCACATGCCAGTCATTCCATGGGGTATGCAGTTGTTGCCTTGACCGAGTCCGACTCAATACGTTGAACAACATCCTTACCTACTCACTCAAAAAAAATAGGTACATTACACATGCGAAGGTTGGCACATAAATGACCATGTATTACCAGAAAATTAACATTCAACAAACATGACTGGCCTGTGCTTACCACTGTAACATTAGCTACCTTCTTATCGGTAGTTTGTAACACCATTGAGTCAAGAACTTCAATTCGCTTATCCACCAAGTTGACAACAACACAATACCAATGTTCAATATTAGTCAGCAACACCGGTAGAAACAGCTGCATATTCCCACAAGGATTTGCAAATAAGTATTATCGGGACCCAAGCATGGAGGACAACTACATCAGAATGATAGTTTGACAAAAATAGACCGTAAAACTTGCCAGATTGCACATTGCCACATCGTATCCCAACATGTTTGCATCCACTGGATCTTCAATGGCCTTCTGATTTTGTACTTTATCGAAATTCAACAAATTGTACTACAACAGGAACGAATGGAACAAAAATATGAATTACCACAAATATAAAAAAGTAGCCGAATGAGTAAGGAATTTGAAATTACACAAATTCTAAATTACCACAAATGAACTTGAAAACATGTGTCGTGTCGGACGAGGGACCCCGTCTTTGATTGGGGCCTTTGCCTTTTCTTGTTTCATCAACCATTCGGTCATTGTTGTCATCACCTAAAAAACCATTCCAAGAAACAGAAAATGGGACATGAATATAAGTGAAGTAAGGAAGACTGACTATGTAAGGAACACTTGCACTTAATAATTCATACAATTGTAGATAAATTTGTACAATGTACTATAACTTACCATAGTGGACATATGATTTTGAATACTTCGTGTAACATATCATGCGATAAATGGATCTTCCCGCCGTCCATTTTCACAACATAGTCCTTGCAAGTACCAACTTATTTAATTATCGCGTAGTTATGACGAAATTGAAAATCACAGGACATTAGTTTTAGAATGTAGGATTTAGTAGTCATACTCTTCTCCTGTTTTGTTTGGTGGTTGCATCACATACGCCCACACTTGACTTTCTTGTTTTGTAAGCTTTGATAGTTTGACCTCAGGTGGAGCCACGTACGGCGTTCTTGTCGCTTTACTTGGTTTGAAAGTCCTCGTACCCCGTTTCGTCGATGGTCGGGTTATGGACTTACTTTTCTAAACACGTGTACGTGGCCCTTTGTTCAATGGCGGAGTCAATGGGACTTGTTGTTCTTTTTCAACCTCTTCATCTCCTTCTCCTTCTCCTTCTCCATCTCTTTCTCCTTCATCACCATCATCATCTACTTCTTCTTCTTCTTCTTCTTCTTCTTCTTCTTCCTCCTCTTCCTCCTCCTCCTCGTCCTCGTCGTCCTCATCCTCGTCCTCCTCGTCTTCTTCTTCTGCACCTTGTTTTTCACCTTTGTTTTCCACCACAATTTTTTCTTGTAGCTCCACATGTTGCGCATGTTGTACAACATCCACCATGACATGCTCCGGAGAGTACAATGGCATTTCCCGGGCAAATAAAAGGCCACTCATGCGGCTGCCATCCATGTCCTCCACGCCTACCCCATGCCTAACCTTCTTCGGATTGACAGTGGAGGTTGAAGGAAAATTCTCCACGTCCATATGTACATCACCCATCTCAACATCATCTTCATTTCAATTCTTTCTCTTGGTGGTGGACGGCTTCCTCTTTGACGGACTTCGTGTGCAAGTTTTGGGAACATCACCCATCAATGCGCTTTCCAGGGCATCAAGATGTTGCATTTGGTTGAGGAAATTTTTCTTCAAATCATGAAACACAGCAATTGTGCACTGCACATAAGGTTAAGGAGTAATGTTAAAAATGTAAATGACATAAGAGGTACAATTGTATATCGGCGACAAAATTAAGTTTCCTCACCGGATGCCGATACGAAGCCTTAGGGAATTGCTTAGAAATTGGATCAACCAACTCCAACGTCTCCTCATTTGCAATACGTTCTTTTATTAACTTTGTCGTCCATGACTGAATAAGGGGTTCACCTTCACTCCCAACCTTCATACCCATTGGCTGTTTGTCAAAATATATAAGCTGCAACAAAAAAAATATTATGAGTCATAATAGATTACAGATGAATTTTATAGCAAACAATTGACGAAAGTTTAACATGTTGATGTACTTACCATTAGAAGTAACACACAACCAGCAACGCCAACAGAATCCTTCTTACCATCACCAACCTTGCCACTTCTCTTCTTGTACTTCGCAATTTCATTCACCAACCAATCAAGCACAAATTCTGCCCATGCATATGTAGGAGTTTGCAATAAATTGTGCACTGCCGGGTAAAATTTTGTGGTGGCCACATCCTTCGTGGTTGGACACAAGAAACAAGAAAACACAAATAGCACGTACGACGTCTGGAACTTCACATCAGCTTTCTTTTTATTGAATACTTGTTGCATCATCGCAAATGTCACTCCTCTCTTCAACGGTTAATTATTTTTCCCAAACATCTTCGTAATGTGTTCAAAGTGGGGGTCTTGAGAGTCCGTCGAAACTGGTATCGTTCCACAAGATAGCCCTAGCGCCCTTCGAACATCATCAGGCATGATTGTATAAACCCGCACCCTCCCAAACTCCAAGCTCTTGGTGACAGGGTTGAAATGCTTAACTAACCGACTTATAAAATCACGGTTCAACATTCTACACTTCAATTGAAGCATTGAATCAAAGCCCACTCTTTGAACAGCATCTTGTTGGGCTTTGGTCAATGCCTCATTTACTTTGACCAACTTCAACAGCGAGCACCGACTGCGAAATACCGGCTACACATATAAAGGGTTTACGATTTAATACAACCCATCATTGTTACACACATGATACGTTAACATAACGATTAACTATACCAAAAACAACAACAATAACTACAACCATACCGAAGCATTTTTCTTTTTTTCCTTCGGAATTGGCTTTTTAATGCGGGCTTTTCTTTCATTGGTCTTGTCCATGAATGGCGCTCTTTCCGCATCAGACATGTGATTCCATATTTCCGCAGCTAGTTTGGTATGCTGGATAGTGGAGACAAAATTTTGTGTTAATACAAACATGCACTACAGTTTACCAAATAACCATACAAGCTACAACCGCATTAACTCTAACCCGTGCAATTATAAACCTCGGACTCTTATTGGCAACTTGGCTTCTTTAAGATAACCTTCACTGTAGTTGGAAATTTTAGAAAAGGCATTACAACACAATCAAATACAAATGGAAGTAAACACATTAACAAAGTAACTATATTCGTCGTACAATATGTACAGGAAAAGCAAATTAGGATTGGTGTGGGTACGTCCCTCTGCTGCCTTTGACCCTTCTACTCCTGCCTTAGACCCTTTTTCAACTCGCAGTCGCTTCTTTCCAGTTGTCATCCTTCATACAGCGCAAAAATAACAAAACTTTAATCATTCAAACTATTATGAGCAAACATGATTAAGTACTCAAGCTGCTACTTCCTTATGAGTTCCTAGGTTGTTGCGAAGGAGCTACCTACCTATCAACAACAAAAGAAACAGTCATGTGAGCTCCATATCATATCTCCTTCTATTGAGCCTTTGCTTGCCAAAACAAAAATCTTGCCTTTAGGTGCCAAATGTCAGCTCATTCACAAACTGTTTCAGCATCCATGTATAGACAAGAAAGGAACTCAACTGATCCATCATCACTCATCACCATGTGGGTCAAACATTTTGTGCTCTTCTCTGTGCATACTTCTCTGAATTAATTCATGCATTCTTTGCTTGTTTTGTAAATTCAATGTGCATAGCAGACTTGGATTTGCTTGAATCATGAATTTTCAGAGGGCTTTACCAAGACAAAGGACAATTATGAGCAAAACAAAGTAATGGTCTTTACTTCATCTTTTCCTTCACAGCTACTATTAAAAGTTTTCCTTGCATTTGACCACAAATTTCATAAAATAGCTTCATTCATGGCGTGGTTGCAAAATTGGGAGGAAAAAGATAGCCGGTTTCATAAACAAAATTTGGAGATGCTCCAAGACCAACTCCACCCCTAACCTGTTTTTTAGACTCATAACCAAACTATGAGTGAAAACCTCCTAAATTTCAAATCAAGGGAAACACACACCATCACATGATCAGACCAGTACAAACAACATTGGCTTTCTATGCCTCCTTTTTGGACAAGAAAACTCATTTATGGACCTTATTTTCATTTGTAGAATGACCACAATAACATATAACACACAACACACAACACACCAGAAGTAAACCATTGATTACTAGGAACTACAATAACATATAACACACAAGACAAGGATTTACACCCATTTTTTTAAATGGAAGAAAAGGATTGAAACTTAAATGAACTCAATAACTAGGAGCTAAATATGTTTGGCAAGGCCAAACAAAAGCTATGGAGCATCTAAACGTGAACATATATGCACCATCAGGTTAGGGACCTTCAGAGTAATGCATTCATTTCATCCAGTGGGTAACAAGTAGAGTCCAAGGTTAGGTATCATCCCCTTGGTGCTAGAGAGGTGACCTACCCACGCTGACGCCGGTTTCAGGCATACCCAAACGCTGACGCCGGTATCGAGCGGCAGTGTGCACCGACTAGCGACAGAAAACGAATATGCAATTGATAATGAAAGTTACTCATGGCCAAGACTAACAACTACTAACATTGCAACTACTAACAAATTATTGGAGAACAAAACCCTAACATTGCAACCAAAACCCATAAATCGCAAACCCTACCCGATAAAAATAACTTACATGTGAAACGGATTCAACGAGATTGAAATGGATTCGGACGGAATCAATGGCCAGAGGAAGTATGCGCACGTCTTCGATTCTTCTGGAGCACAGAGGAGAACAATGGAGACCAAACTAGAGAGAGATGTCGTCGACAGAGAGAGAGAGAGATGTCTGTGTTTGAGAGGAGAGAATGAGAATGGAAGAGGGTTTTAGCCCTTCTATTACAAACGGGGGAAACGGTGTCGTTTAATATTGAGGGCAAAATTGTCCACACTGATCCACCGGTATCATGCTCACCATGTATTGGTCATTACAAGAGAACCTACCATGCCTTTGTCATTTGGAAATGGCACACCATCAAAGTGGGGAATAATTCCGGTCCACACCACTGTCCGGTCATTTTCCCAACAAGAAAGAGTACTAAGAGTAATTCTATTCTTCAGGGCATCCATCTTCTTTGACATTTTGCTCAGCACCATACGCCTCTAAATTATACATCTCCCTCTATTCACCAAAGTTTGGAATAACATGCCAGGGTCACAAAAGTAACTCCATGAGTGATTAGATTAAGCTCAGTAGCTAACTACTACCCTTTTGTCCCATACTTTAACAAAATAACATATAACAGTTTATCTATTCACGAAAATCAAACATCACAGAACTGAAGTGTCAATGTCTTTTCAAAGAGATCGTAATTGCAGCGTATTATAAATAGTGTCATCATTTTTCATGTGTCGATTTCACTTTCCATTTTAATGCTTCAAGCACTAGTTGTACTAATCCTACCAGCCTCTCATGCCCACATAATCATTAATCTTTTCACATTCCATTTTTTCATTACTTTTAGCATTTCACTTTGTTTCTCTTTTCTCGTAAATATGCATCATTTTCTCTATTCTTTCAAAACTTGCTAAAAACATGGAATAAAATAAATCGCTAATTTCATGCATTTCTATTTTCAATCAACAATTAAATTTATAACGGCGCAACTTTATCAAACAGGTATAACATTTAAAATCATGCGATCGTTTCTACATTCCAACAATAATATCAAACTTTCAACTAAATCAATTTTTTTTGGGGGGGTAAAACAGAAACTAAATCAAATTAATCATGTAGTACTTATAAATTCTATTTTTTTTTATATAAACGAACATTATTTATTGTAACAATCCTAATTTAAATAAATAAATAAGTAGTATAAAAAAAAATTGAAATGTTAAATTCAAATTCAATGATTAATTAAATTAATTAGTTAAAACTTATGATTATGTTAGTACATGATAATTTACACTTATTGTACATGCATTCATAATTCTATTTACCTTTCTAAGGAAAAAAAAAACTCCTAACCAAAAACTTTTCCCCCATCCCAGCCGAGTATATTGCTACCCATCACCCCATGTGCAAATTTTAAACTCCCCACTTCTCCCTCTATGCCATGAACCCACTACAAGTCTACAACTCCCCACCCCCCACTATCTCATTCCCTTCCATTATACACACCCATATATTCCGAAAATCAAAGTAAAAAAAAAAGTTACTCATTTCCATTTTCCTACTCAGTCCAGAGAAAGAAAAAGAGAGAAAAGGAGAGAACTTGAGTTCTCATTCATGGAGTTTTAAGAGAGAGAGAGAGAAAAACGTTTTTTTTACATAACACTACTCCACACATCAAATTCAAGTTTCCAAACAACCACTACATCACCAAGCATCCACAGCCTACCTTCCATTCATTCCGAGGCAGCCCCGAAGTCCTCCGATTCCGTCATCTTCTCAAATCGCTAAAAATCGACCGAACCCATTAATCACTTTTTCGGCCGAATTCGAGGTAGGATAATCGATTCCCTACTCTCCCCTAAGTATACTTTTACTCGTATATGTTGGTTTCAATGCTTAGAAGGGACGGGGTTTGGTTTCCATGTCGAAATAACAAAGACAGAAGCTATACTCTGTTTCTGTTTCTTTTTTTTTTTTTGTTACTGGAGTTGTATTAAAAGTTGAACTAAGCTGTTATTGCACTGCTAACCCTGAACTTTGCATGCTTGCGGATTCAATCCTAAATTGTTTATTTCTTTTATAAGTTGACCTGAAATATATATATATATATACATACACACACACACACACACTCTCTCTCTCTACTGTATACACCTGTCTTGTTATGTACGTGGTGTTAACCTTTAATGTTCACAAATGTCAAATACATGGTGTAACTATTTTCCAATCTAGATTGAATAAGATGTTATTCACTTTTTTTTTTAAGAGAGAATGAAGTCCTAAAAGGAAAACATAACATTTTACTTAAGAGAAATATGTATAAACAGTACATACTTAATAAACTTATTACTATCAGCCTAAGTAAAAACCAGTATACTTTTCTATATAAGCAAGTTAAGATTTTAGTATAAGTTAAGAATATAAGAGTATACTAAATATTATCAAAGTAGAAAACCCATTAAGATAGTGGAAGACACAATAAAAATCTATAACAAGATCTAGATGAAAAACTAGACCGGTATGATAATTTAATGAAACCATAAAAATACATTGGTTTAACGAAAGTTATTAAATCTGTGAAATTAGTTGGTTATTATTTAAAACCTAATAAATAAATAAATAATGAAATGAACTTCCTGGAAACCAAATAAAATGAACACTTCACCTCTGTACTAATAACCTTAGGAATTAGGTTTGACCCTTCAACATAATTGCAGTAACCAATGGACACGAAACATTTCCTAGACCACCAACTTATTCAAAAAAAAAAAATCACAAAATTATTAAGTAAACTCTCCCTGGAATAAAATTGTTAATACTTGTCAATAAGATTTAAATCAATTAAAAAGGCACCGCCCAATCTCAAACTCTTATGTGTTAAAACTACTCGCACAATATCAATTGCCATGCTTGCAGCTTTTACATTGAAATGTATCATGTTGGATTTAGTTGTTATTGGAGATATGTGATTGTACATGCTAGATCGAACTTAGGTTCACTGGGTGGTTACGAGTAGTGACTCACGTAGACGGTGTTAAGTAAATGAAAAATGGTAAAGTGTTAAGGTGTGAGATTGTGGATTGTGATTTGAGCCATGACTATGGCAAGGGTAACCAATGGGGCCCTGTGTTGAAAAGGGTAACCAATGGGGCCTTGTATTGAGAGATGTTGTGACGCTAATATATAATGCGTCATGGGAAAATTCACTTCTTTTGTTCAAGAGGGAATAGGTCCCATAAGATGGTTATAGTTAGTGGTAGGTGATGTCCGACCCTAAAGTACGATGCGTCATGGGATGACTCGATCCTCCTGTTATGGTCTTAAGTGAGAACATGCTAGATATATAATTTAGGTGAACTCACCTAGGATCCTGGTACAGGATAAGCAAGAGGAAGGGTGGACCCATGAGACGGTTGTAGTTAGTGGATGTGGGAGGAAAAGGATCTCGTGGAGAGAATCCTTAGATATCATGTAAGTTGATGGATAGTAAAGAAAAAGAATGATGTGCTATTATTCTGTACCTTCTGTATGTTGTCAATTTTTATATCATCGAACTGCTAACTGTAGAATAAGGGGTTAGTAGGGTTGCGATTATCTACTGAGTTTCAAAACTCATTATGGTGCCGTTGGGCTGGCGTTTTATGCTAGGTAATCAAGAGACCGAAGAGCAGAATCATCTTCAAGATGATCAGTATCAGGGTGAGGACCTCCCAGCTGAGGAAGGGGAGTTTGTCGAGCCTTGGATACCCTACCCTTAGAAGCTCTGTTAATTTAAAGTATTGTTATTTGAATTTCCAAAAGTGTTATCACATTTGTCAAACTCTGTTTTTATCTCATTGGGTTGTAAGACAGTTAAGTTGTTTTGAATTCGGTATTTGAGATTTTCGCTGCTAAACTCTGTTTAATAAAATTTTATTTCTTAAATCAGTTTTATGGATTATTAAATCAATTAGAAATGATTTAATTAACGTGTCCGAAAATCGGGGCGTTACATTTATATAATCAATCAAGCATTATAACGACTATATACATAGGTGGGTAGATAAGAGGTTTCTATTGTACTTCTTGGTAGTAGTAGTAGTGGGCTATGGTAGCATCGGATCAGAATGTGGGCGGAGTAATGTCTCTTTAGCTCAAATCGAAATAATTAAAAAGAAAGCAAAATTTATTTTACTATAAACTCTAAAAACTTCTAAATTTGAGAGACTAAAGATTGGAAGCTAGGTGTTAGAAGTGGTGGCTAAAACTAATTTCTTCCTCCTCTTTCTCTGCTAGCCGAATACCCTTTCTCTTTTCCCTCTCACTAGAACTTCAATCAAATGGAAAACAAGGAAGTCAGGATAGAGTGAGGTGTGGCGATTTGGTGAAGGAGTGGGATGTATTTATAGGCAAAGGGTCCTCTCTCTCTCTCTCTCTCTCTCTCTCTCTCTCACACACACACACATTATTCTCACCTTATTTTAAGGGATTTGAAAGTATAAGGTTTAATGAAAAATCTCCAAAGAAATTTAGAAAAATCTTAGGGTTTTTAAAACTAAATAAACTAAGGTTTATGGGTTTATGGTTGTGAGTACAAGATTTTATGAAGGAAATCTTGCAAATCTCTCCCTCTCTCATCTCTCTCCTCCTCTCGGCTTCTCTTTCTCTCTCTTGCAATCTCTCTCATATCTTTTCCTAGATTTCTCTCTCTCTCTCTCTCTCTCTCTCTCTCTCTCTCTCTCTCTCTCCATATCTATATCTATATATATTATGATTAGATTTTTGAAAATCTCTCTCCCTCTTATCTCTCTCTTACTCTATATCTCTCAATATCTTTCCTAGATATTGCGAATAAGGGGTTATTCTTTTAAAAAAGCCATTGGCTTTCCCGTAAAAAATGAGCCAAATAAACCCACATAAAAACAAAAATAAGCCAATAAGCCACTTTTTTCGTCTTTATTCAAAAAATATTGGATTTCGATCAAAATTTTATATTTTTTAGATTCCTCTCGTTATGAGGATGCAATAATCCCCAAAAAAAATGAGGATAAGCCAAGTGATACGAAAAAAATTTGAATAAGGACAAAAAATAAGTCACTTTGGCTTATTTGTCCAAACACCCCCTAAATACCTTGGTCTAGGGTTAGGGTTTTAAGTGACTAGATACTCCATGGATTTGAATTACAAGCAATCCTCCAAAATCCTAGTGTATTTCAAATCTCCCTCTCAAATCTTTTCCATGTACTCTTTCTCCTTAAATTGGGGAATTGAGTTTCTCGGTTTAGGTTAGGGTTTAAATGTGATGAGGTCACACCTCCTCAAATCCTTGGAATATATTCTCCAAGTGAATCCTAGTAGTAAATGGTTTGTTTCAGAGGAACTTGTTGGGACTTCAACTTCAACTTTACTATTGGTACACTTTCTCTCTAGACCTTTCATCTTCCTTCTCTCTAAATCGTCTTCCTCTTTACAACAACTTTAGGGCTCCGTTCGGGGGAGGCGGCACCGTCCTCCCCCCTCCCTCCCGTTTTCCCTCTTGTTTTTGTTTTCCTCTATTTCTCTTTGATTGGCATAGGAAATGAGACTCAATCTTTGTACTACGAATTTATAAGTATCAAGCGGTCGGCGATGATGGCTATGGTGGATAGTGCTTAAGGGATTTCAGAGGCCAGTTTCTCTTGGTCATTTATGGGGGCCAAATCAACGATTTCTCGGCGATTGGTTGTTGGGGTTTCGGTCCTCTCGACGAGATCGACAGCTGGTATGGTTCTCTGGTCCTCGTCTTCTCCCTCTCCTCTTTTTGTTTTCGACCCCACACCCTCTACCGTTTGGGTGTTTCTCTGTCACGACAACCCTGCCGCCTTCCATTCTCTGTCGTGCCCCTCCTTCCTCTTCGATCTCCGGTCAAACTACTACTGGGTTTTCTGATTTATGCCTAATGGCAAGGTGGCTTTAATGATGGAGTGGCATGGCTGGCGTGGCTCCCGTCGAGGTCACTACTTGGCACCTCAGTATTTGCCTAACAGTTTGGGTTGAGCCGGCGGCAGGTCGAATGGTGTGTGCACCGTGGGGCCTCTCTATTGGGGTGGCTATTAGTTGCGTGGTGGATCTCAGAGGTGGTTATCCGGTGTGTGGTGTTGGCTGTTTGTTTTGGTGGGTGGCGGCAGAAGGCTCCTAAAAATTTAGGGTTCTGTTTTGGGTTTCTTGGGCTGGGCCTAGCCCACTTTGGTGGGTTAAGGTTTTTTGTGCTTAATTGTAATATCTGGGCTTTTGGCCATCAGGTTTTTGGACTTTATCTGTATTATCTGGGCATTTTAGGCCTTCAGGTGTAATGGGCTGTGCCCCTATGGTGTATTTGGGTTTTGTCCCATCTATATTTTACAACCGTTGGTTGAATTTCCCCTTTCCCCAATCCCTTAATAAAATGTTACTTTTGCCGATTGAAAAAAAAAAAGGTGAATCCTAGTTATATAAGTGTGGATGCACCAAGTACAATATTTTATGGTAAGCAAATCCATGGTACACTCTCATCTCTCTCCCTTATCTCTCTCTCGGCTAGGGTTTTATGGATTTTGAAAAACCATAACTCTCCTAGGTTTATAGATTTGCTATCAAAAATCTCTTAATAAAAAAAAAACACCAGCCGATAAATAAACCAATTGCAAGAACGAAAAGCAATAAATCAGAGAACACCAAGATATACACGGAAAACCCTAAATAGGAAAAAACCACGGGAATGAATCAAACACTATAACGTTGTGTATTTACAAGTAATCTTACCCTACGATTTGAATCCTCACACAATTGAACCTAAGACTTACTTGCCGAATCCACACCCAGTGCTTGACCGCCACTGCCTTGCATCCACAAGCCTTCCATTTGACTCCTAAAAATCCACCGAAGAACTTTAACTTGCCCAAGAATCGTCCTTGGGGCATTTCTCAAATATGTTGGAGAAGATATTGAAACCTCTTCTCCATCGATCTCGTTGTACTCCAAGATTCAAAGCAAAGCCACTTAGCGAATTTTTCTTTTCAAAAAACCGTGTGTGTATTGGGTGCTTTCTTTTTCTTATAAATCAGCTATATACGTGGCTTCCTTTTCTTTATATGTGGCTATGTCTCCTTTTGCTGTCACTTTTCTTCTTATAATGCTACTATATACCTCAGGGAAAAAGAAGACGACCATATTTAAACCTCTTGATTGGGCCCCCTTTTTTCCTTGCGTTATTTTTTTCTTGAAAAGTCAGAAGATGTCAATTGATAATTAGATCAATTCCTCCATCGATCCGTCTTCGACAAAATTTGTCTCGCTGTAGTCAAACTCCTTTTTATCCAAAACTCTCACTCTCGATTATAAATAATGATGACTCATTCCTCTCTAATCCTATACAGACTCACTAGGTTAGAAAAAATAAAAAGAAATTACAACTCAATAAAGAATGGAACACAAAAGCAAATGTGTTTTGTCAATTGAATTGCCATATAAGAGAGACCACAAAATTTGGACCTTACAATCTCCCCCCTTGGCACTTCCATGACTAAACACACTAATATAGAAAAATCTTTCCTCTAACAGAATGTGAGCACGACTTGTAAAGCTGCAAACACCTTGAAACACACAATCTATTATAGTCAACAAAATTCTCCCCCTTTTTGTCAAGGAAGGACAAAGGTAGAAGAGGAAATCAAATGCCAACTAAAAAAATACAAAGAATGAACAATCCATCAATAGTTGAACTAAACTCATTTATAAACCATAACCTTGTGAACCAAATATATCAGCAACCAAAGACACAATAATAAATCAAATGCGATAATAAGCCATAATAGTGGCATAGCCATAAATCTGTGTAAGTGGAGGCACCTTTTAAATACATTTCAACCAAAAAATATCGTACTAAGTAATGCTAAAATGTTTGTCCTAAGAATTAAAAAACCTAACATATTTATTAATATAGTAAATTATATAGAATAAAAAAAACAATCTAATTGTTTGAATTGTCTCAGCGTATCTAGTCTAAGAGCAATTCACTATACAATATTTAGCAATATTGCTCCCATTGATAACAATTGCTAAACTATAAAACATATAGCCCATGGCTTAGGCATTTTGAATTTTGGACATTATGAATTAGAGAGTTCTAATTAGTAAGTGACTGCTATTTTTCACATTAGACATCTCATTTTGCCAGTGTAATGACAAAGTTCAAATATGTGAAACAAAAAATTGAGAATGAAATGATATTTGACATGTCTTAGAAAGATTAAAAGTAAATTTATGAAATATAATTAACTAGACAAAGTACAAGTTATTCATTTTAAAATCTTAAATTTAAAAAAAAAAAATTGAGTGGGGGCGCATGCTCCCACTCGTCCTATGCTCCCTCCGCCACTGAGCCATAAGCCAACATAGATAGATCCATAAGTACTAAGATAATCCTACAACAACTAGCTCCCAAATAAAAACGACAATGCAAGATATTAGCCAATGAACCAGAGTTAGTCCCAAAGATCAAATGCCGCACATAACAACTTTCTAAGAGACCAAAACAAACTTAAAACCACCAAAACAAAGACACCTCATTACGATGACTAAATAAAATAACAAAAATAAATGCATCAAGGTAATACACCAACGGAGGACAAGTTCTTGGATATGAGACTCAATGAATGTGAATAGTTTTAAAACTCCATATGTCACGCCCTTGACTTTCAACATAAACAAATAAAGCTTTTCCTTAAACAAAATACTCACCATATATAACACAATACCCCAGAAGAAATCATTGTCCTCGTAGCATAAAGTTATAGACTTAACCGCTGTTGTTCTCAATATTACAACTTTGGCACAACGGCCCAAAACGATAAGTACTAGATAATAAGAGTTAAAGGTTTACAGCTATCCATAGTCAAAAGAATATAATTAAAGTTACGGTTACATCTTTAAAAGGCATAAACAAAAGATGTAAGAGTAACTTTCCTGTCACCTTCCAAAATGTATGGTCAAGCATGTGCAACACCCAATGTCACTATCCTTGGTCAGTACCTGAAATAATGAAGGGTTGAGTTATACTAGCCCAGTAGAAAAATCTCAACTAACTCTACATGTTGATGAGATGATAAGCGTGGAGATAGTGAATCATGCTAATTGGAAAATCATATAACAAGAAGTGATCTAACAATCATTTTAAATCACTAGGGTACAAGGAATTAGCACACAAGTATAAATCCAGGAACAACACATACTAACACCATTTACTAGAATTAAAGCACTCTCACACACACCTCACACTGTATTTTCACCCCTTGCGTTACAGTAAACTCCACCCCTTGCGATTCTGTATTTCCACCCCTTGCGTTACAGTTCGATTATCCCCATTTGGGCTTCTGTATTTCCACCCCTTGCGTTATAGTAAAAACCCCACACTTATACTTCTCAACAACAACCACAATATCATCATAATTAACACCGAAACCATTTATTTACTTCACTCATCCCAACATTAACTAACATGTCAGCAACAACTCATGGATCACAACAATCACAGAGGAAAAATACAAACTTTCCATAAAATATGATCCTCAAGCCCTAAGGTGTTCCACCCAATCCAAGTATAGCAAAAAATACTAACATCACACGAAATCACCACATAACATGAAGAGAAAGAGAAAAATCCCTACCAAGATGGGTTTTGAGCAAAACCCTAAGTGAATCAAGTCCGAATCCACCAAAAACAAGCTCCTCTCAAGTTTTGCTACGAGATTTAGGGTAATTATAACCCAAAAAGCAAGATAAAACAAGTGTGGATCAACAAGTGATTGAGAGAAGAAAGAGAGAGATCCGAAAATGGTGGGGTTTTACCTTTTTGAGTGCAATGACCTTGAATTTGGTTGAAATCAAGAGGGACAACACATAGATCTTGAAGATTTAGAGATGTTTGATGTGCAAATCCAAGGATTTGGGCGAGGGATTGGAGAGAGGCAATTTTTAAGGGCTTGGTTCGTGGTCTTGGAGTGAGAATATAACATAATGGGCCTATTTTATAATGCCTTGGGTCAGGTACAAAATCATCAGAAATTTCTCAGCGAGTACCAGTACTGGGAATATGTAGTATTGGTACCGGCACCAAAATGTCAGCATTGCATAGGCTCTGGTCGATGGGTATTGGTACTGGGAAAAACGCAGTATCGGGACCACCTGAAAAATTTCATAATTTTACCAACGTTCATCGAATCGAACCCCGATCGCTATCAACACCTCCAAACATCATTTCAACACCTGAAATTCACAGCTTAACTATCCACTGATTGTCCCACACATGACGACACATCAATTCGTACGATCACATTAATTAAATAACCAATATAAATCAAAGTATAATTTGAAAAAACAAAATCAATACACGGGTCTTCACAGCATAAGCCAATTTTTATGAGAATCAACCATGAATTAATCTAGAAGTAATTGGCAACATGCGACATGTGTCCATGACAAGATGGAGTGTGTGACACATCACAAGAAATTAAGATTATCAGTCAAGGATTCAAGAATTCTCATGTAACGCTGGACTGTCAAACACTTCCCCCCTTACGAAATCAAACCAAGCATATTGATACAAGTTATGTTCCAAGATTAGGTACAACTCCTCCTCAACTTATGAATACCCCCACCCCCTTCAATCAACAGTTTTTTTTAATCATTTTTTATTATTTCTAACGAATAGATGGAGTGTTCCCTTTTGCCCCACTGTCGTTTGATGCGAATATTGAGAGTAAGAATGCCTTATACCCAATTTCCGATTACTAAGCATGTGGTCCAATAAGGTTGCATTCACAAGGTATATCCACTTTTTGACGCAAACGCTCAAAGTAAGAATACCTCACCCCAATTGTCTAGTTACTCAATGAATGCCCGGATAAGCATTATAGTCTCGCACATAATACATGTATATTTTTTAATCAATTGAAACAAGGGGAACACTATATCCACAAAACTATGCCGAAACGGTCAACGTCGAGGGAGTGCATGAGACATGCCCAAGTACATGGGAATTAACTTGCCTCTACAAAAACAAATCTCGCTAACTCTGACGTGTAGAGGTGGGATTACAGAAAACATGGGACATCTAACATCCAAATACATCTCATGAATGGAATCATTAAAATATGTGCATGGATTGTTAAGGATGTTCATATGCATTAAAATCCATAGCCAACTAAAGCCTCAAAAAGCATACCCAATGATTCTCAACTCAAGCTCAACCCAAAAAACAAATTTAAAAATCTTTATGTTTTTTTTTAAACAGAACGAACAGAACAATTTTTTTTTTTTGATTTTTCAATTAACTATGATGGATAAAAACCAAGCGCGCGCACACACACACAAAAAAAAAAATACAAACAATAGCTCTATGTAAACAATAAATAATGTAAACCAATCTTCTGACTATGGAATGCATGTACATTTATATATACAACACACACACACCCCACAGCCTTTACATGGGGGCACCTTTAACTTGCTAAAATACGGACCTCCCCTTTCCCAATCAAATTTTGATGATCCGAGCCGTTCATTGTGTTCAGAACATGATTTCAAGGGTCTTTGCAACAAAATTGGCAAACAAAAAGACCGGGAAGGATGTGATTTGAGCACTTTTTTTATTGAAGTGTTCAATGAAAATTGCTCGAATGAAGTATTTCCCGGTCATATTTTTTGCTAATTTCTCGTGGAGACCCTTAAAATCAAGTTATGATCACATTGAATGGCTCGGATCATTGAAATTTGTTCAACAAAGGGGAGGTTCGCATTTTGCTGAATAAGGTCGCTCTTAGAGGAAAGGGACTGTGTGTGTATATATAGGGAAAGTTTCAAATGAGGACCTCTTAAAATGCAGACTCCTCTTTTTCAATTGAATTTCGATGATCTAAGCAATTCAATAAAAACTTGCTCAAATCAAGCCCTTCCCGGTTATTTTTTTTGCTGATTTCACGCGGGTACCCTTAAAATCACGTTCTGAACACATTAAGCTGCTCGGATCATTGAAATTTGATCAAGAAATGGAAGAAATGGGAAGGTCTGCATTTTAACTAAAATAAGGTGGTCCTCGTGTGAAAAGCACTATATATATATATATATATATATATATATATATATATATATATATATAATATTGTGTGTGTGTGTGTGTGTGTGTGTGTGTTAGCTCCAAAAAGCGGCACTAATTTTTAGTTGGCAATTCCATTGACAAAAATGCATTTTCCTTTGTATCTCATTCTTACACTCCCCTCTCTCTCCCCTATCTCTCTCTTGACTAGGGTTTTATGGATTTGTAGGCTTGGAGGAGAAGAAAAATCTTGAAGTAAAAGATCTTTGGATTTAAAGAGAGAAGGTGAATCTTATTAGGGTTTCCTTAGGCTTCTAGGTTAATAAATGTATACATTGGTACAATTATGTATATATGCAAATAATTAGTATGCATGTGTAAGAAATCTAATGATGGATGCATATCTTTTCTCTCTCTAATGTTTTGTTTGGATGGAAACTTGAAAAAAAAAATTCAACTCAAAAAACACTTATTATCCCTACTTTCAATCATTACTCTCATTTCTCTCTTCACTCTTCAATTATTATTCTTATTTCTGTCTCTATCTCTCTCCACTCATTTTTCTTATCTCCAATCATTATCATATTTCTCTCTCCACTCATTACCCTAAAAACCAAACTCAAAAATTCTCAAAAACCCATCCAAACACAGCATAAATCTCTCCAAATCTCCTTTAGATTTTAAGATATAAAATCTAAAGGTCTAGGGTTTGAACTTTGAATGCATGTACATTTATACATAAAAGACACACACACACACACACACACACACACATATATATATATATATATATGTATGTAGAGAGAGAGAGAGAGAGAGAGAGAGAGAGAGAGAGAGAGAGAGAGAGAGAGAGAGAGATAATAAGGAGCGACGGTTTTCAAATCTCATACATAACCAACGGTCCAGATTTAGCCTCTCTTTATGCATAAATCTAGATCGTTGGTTGACCTCTGGATCTTTTTCTCTCTCCCCCAACCCACGTTCTCCACTTCTCCTTCACGAGCAAACCATAACCCCCTCTCTCCGTCCCGAACAAACCCATTCTCCCTCTCACGTTAATCTAGCACTTCTCTTTCTCTCTCTCAATCGTGTTCAAAAAGTGAGAGGTCTTTACCTTTTCGGTTTGGATATTTTGTTCACGTTTTTGCAACATCAAGATCAGTTAATCCAATAGCGTTGATGGCATCACGGGTTGACAAAGTTCTATTCTTCCCATACTCTTTTCCCCATCCATTCGGTTGAGGTCTTTTTTTTTTACTACATCAAAACTCGATTTAGTTCTATTCTTTTTTTAATTAATTGTAAGTGGACAAAAATGAATAGTGCTTAGAACGGCTCAAGATCGTAATGGCTTCTCATGGTTCTTGACCAGAATCCTAGTTCGTCGTTGGAACCCTAATTTGAAAAATAGACAAGGGGTGAGCGCACCTTTGCCTCTCGTTGCAAAGGCCCTCTGATGCCTAAGTTAGTATCATGTACTATAGAAACCCTAATTATCTAAAGGAAAGTAATAGTGCAACGTATTGCGTACCTTTTACCTCTAGGTTAACCTTATTTATATAGGCATAGGTATGCTTGCTGCCCAAGCATCCTTATTGCCCTAAGTTTCCTACTACGTATAGGAAACCCAGGATCCTCTAGATTCTCATTCCCTTATCCATTTATTGCCCTTATCTTTTTAGGACTTCTTTCCATGATTGGCCGAACATCCCATTCTCGTTGGGTATCTTTCCTAGATCCTACATTCTCGGGATCTTATTCCTTACGGGATCCCGCTATTCTAAATCCTTCTAGAGTGTTCCTCCCGCTTTAGCATTTGAGGCTACTTTCTCAATAGTTCTTTCCCTGTTTGGCCAACTCATTGCCGAACAATCCATCTGGACCAGTGACTTCACATGCCTCTGGTCTTTGTCAATTATTTGGACCAATGACTTCTCATGTCTTTTGTCCTTATATGCCGAACAGATTGCCTGGACTAATACTTCTCATGTCTTTGGTCCATATCGCCGTTCACCGCCATTCTCGACAATATGACCTGTCTTATCTACCATGTGCTCCTAATTACCACGTGTTCGGCTACTTACAGTATCTGTTTGGGAATACCTCCCTACATTAATGATGTTTGATTTTGTCTTGCTGCAGGTTCACCTAATGGGTTTATCGGAAAATTGAGGTACACTTACCATGTTCTATTCTCGATTACAGTTTTGGTTTACAATTATCCATTCGCATGCTTCTGAATTTTTACTATATTGAAGGCAGACAATAACTTAGGATATGTGTGTTGTGAGTTCGAGAGACAAAAGAGAGGGTACGCGGGTATGCTGGAAGTAAATTGGAGAGTTGAATAGTTGCATAAACGAGTTATTTGTGTGGCAATGGGTTGCTCTAAATTTATATAAGTATTGTATGTGTGTGAATGTATAATGTGTGGTTAAATTGAGAGACAAGAGAACAGAGAGGAGAGGAAGAAACAGGAACCCCTTAGGGGGTTTCCCCCACCATGTTTGTGAGTGAGATTATTTGTATGTGATCAGTGAAAGTGATGAGTGTGATTATGTAATTTTGTATGTTATTCATTTGAAAATTGGAAGAATTTTTGGGAGGTCCACTATAGCATTTTCTAATCCCACTAGTCCACTTCTTAAGTTCTTAACCTCTCTAGTCCACTAGCCTAAAAAAACATTTCTTATGACAAAAATACTCATCCTATATAACCATTCATATAGATAAACCCTAGAAACATTTCTAGATTTGGAGCACAGCTCCTTTCTCTCTCTTCGATTACCCGCAGTCGCTGCCGTTGTCGACAACTCTTGGAAATTTTGTTGTTGGATTCAGGATATCACACACGGGAAGCAGTGTGCCAAAAGAATTGTTGACTCAGATGTTTGGAAGTGAGGCGAAAGCATCCAAATAAGGCATTAGCCTACTTGTCAACAGAATAATTGGGGATGCTCATTGCCTGAGGAAGCAGGAAAGTCCATCATATCAGTTGAACTTGTTGCTACCAATAAGCCTCGAGTTTGATCAATTCTCAAGGGAACATGATGAACACATCCTGTTCTATAATATCGAAAGAGGACGGGAATTTAATGGCGTATACTCATTTTGCATTTTCCTTTTCTCCTCGAATCTTTTGTTTTGTTTCGGTCTATAGGTTGTAAATATGCTTCTATGTCTTTGATGGACTTGCTTTGGACGTTTTTCTTTGTAACTTTATGTATGGTGAGAGATATTTTCCATCTGTTCACGTATCAATTTTTGTTTCTCTGATGCTTTCAATATCCCTGGAGTGTTGGTAAAATCAACATATCTGGTTCAATGGACCTCCTCTTTTCCAGCAGGGTGTCCTAAATAGAGCTGAAACTAACTTGGATGGAAGAGAAGCTAACCCTAGTGCAGTGTTGTAGCCTTCCACTATGTTTCAGAAATCCTCTAGAAGATGAATCATATAGTTGAATATAACATGATTGAACTCCTTGGAGTTGTAGTTGTATCTCAATAATTATTAGATCTCATTCATATGCCAAGACCCAAAGTAAATCACCACCTTTAATGTTTTCTAAGTTTTAAACGAAATATGAGGCGGCTGTAAAGTGTGTGGTCGTCTGCAAACCCTAACATATCTCTTATTTATAAGCTATTGAAAATAGATAAGTTGCTCGAGCAACTCTTGTAGCCCAAGCACTTTCCTGAAATAATGTTGACATATATCGAAACCTTGCTTTCCTTGATTTCATTCCCTATGAAGTTGCTATATATCAAAACCCTTGATTTTCTTCCACTTCAATTACCTAAAAAACTTGACCTCTCAGTTACAAAAAGATTTGATTTCCTTGCACTTTCTAAACAAACACTCTAGAAATAAATGAAAAAAGAAATTTCAACTTGATAAATGGGATACAAACAAATATGTGTTTTGTGGTGATATTGCCAACAAAGAGAGACCGCGGCATATGGACCTTACAATGTGAATATGAACTTGTGGCTAATAAGTAGGGGAAAGCACTTGCGGAATTCTAATCCCGTACAACCCCTTTGGATGGGGGTTTTTCAAGAGAAAAAAAAGTCCCATGTTTGTATGGCCAAAGAGGTGAGAAAGGATGAGAGAATATGAGAATTAAGAACCCTTTAATGAGCCATTTTTGTTTCTCATCAAAAGTGATGAGATTTGCAGAGAAAGAGAAATCGGAAGAATCCAAATAAGATGATCAGAAAGCCTAATCCTTTCTTTTCTTTTATTTTCTTTCCTCACCCAAGTAGCCAAAGGGGTGTAGGGTTTGGTTCTCCTATTCCCTCCTCAGACAACTTCAGGGGTACTTTTGGTATTCAGTGTTGGATAGCATAAGTTGCGTACTAAAATTTCCCTTTTACTTTAACGCTCTCTCTAGGGTAGGGTCGATCTTTCGGCTCTGGCTATGATGCTCCCAAGTGGTTTGGGAGCATCATACTCCCAAATTGTACTAACACACTACTCACCCTTGGATCTAAGAATGAGAATCTGCACTGTTGTTTTTTTAGTTGTGTTAACAAGTATAGCCGGTAAACTGAACTTGCCTTTCATCTTTGGACAAATTATTCAGTGCTCCTGTTGCTTCCAAAAATATGGCTCTTCTTGATTGTAGTGTTCTATAATTTATTTTGACGAGAAGAAATGTATAAGTTTGCGTTATTGATTTTTTTTGTTAGACGGTTAGAGATGTTCAGGCCAATTTATGCCCACTTCAACTAATCCCAAAGAAATTCACAATAAATTATTCGATCTAATTATATATTTGCTTGCAGCCTAACTCCAAGAATCGAATCTCGATCAATTGTGTGGGAGCAAATCCACCAACTAACCATTCACCCTTGGGGCTTTGCATTATTAAGTTATATATAATTGTAATTTGTTGGTTGTTGTTCAATGTCGTTGCCTCTAAAATTATTAAAACTAGTGGCGGAGCCACCCTAGGTCCACCAGAGGCACGGGCTTCCCCACTGCAAATTTTTTTTCAGTTATAATTTTTTTAATTGGTAGTTTAAGTTTTAGTTTAATCAAATAATATTATGTTTATACATTTGAGCCAACTAGATAACACAATTACGTACATATCAAAGAATTTTGTCAATAACTGAAAATATGGTGAACATTTTATGAATTAATTATTACCATTAAAAAAGAGTTTAGAATCACAACAATTAGACATAATAATAGTGATCCATTCCAATTATTGAGTTTACTAGACTTAGGAAGTGGTAAAAAACATCAATGCCAGGGTTTGTGATAGATAAGTAATACAACGAATTTATGGAACGTATGAAATGATCAAAAAACGTCTTAATGCATGTTCATTGTTTCCATTCACAAAGGTAAGTACCAATAAAAACATGGTAAGTTTGCGGCTTTGCGTAAAAAATAAGAGTGGTAAGTATGATCAGATTTTGTGGTATATATTGTCATACAACATGGTAAATGTGACTAGAACATAATGTAAAAACACGATTAATTTGCTAGGTTAGCTTACTGTGGAAAACTTAGTTGTGATTCTTCAATTTATTGACTTTGAATAGTATAAATCAGATTAAGATAGGTAAGGAGAAATCTAGTACAATTAATGCCATAATTGGTGGTAGGTAAACAAGACAATTGTCAAAACGTGATCAGTTTGCGTGGTAAGATTGGTTTCAGCATATAGTCGTTTTCCCTTATTTCATGGTAAGCATTGTCAACCATGTAGTAAGTGTTATCAACAAATATTAGTCCATCGTAAAACAAATTGCTTTTGTGGTATTTGTAGCCTTATGCTATAGTAAGTAAGCCTTATTCTATAGTAACTATGACATTAATGACGGGTAAACAAGGCAATTGGCAAAATATGACTAGTTTGCGTGGTAAAACAGGTTTAAGCATACAGTTGTTTTGCCCTTATTTTATGGTAAGTATTGTCAATCACGTGGTAAGTGTTTGTCAACGAATTTTAGTCCATCGTAAAAGTCAGCTTTTGTGGTATCTCTAGCCTTATACTGGTAAGTAAGCCTTATTCTGTAGTAAGTATGACATTAATGACGGGTAGATATATATTTATGTATCATCATTAATGTCATAGTACCTACCACATTAAATTTTATTTGGATCTTCTTGTATTACTTTTATGTAAATTAAATAAAAGCATTTATATTAATAAAATTACTTTCAAAAAAGGATCAATTAAATGAGATATTTCAATTTACTGGTTCATTAGTGGTTACTCCTACATTAGCCAAGTGATCAATATTAACCACAAAGACTGTTACTCCGTCATTTGCCAAGTGATCAATATTAACAACAAAGACTGTTACTCCGTCATTTGCCAAGTGATCAATATTAACTATCAAATAACTATTTTTGAAATTTGCTAATTATTTAATTTGAAGGATTGAAATAGATAAGTCCATGGTTAAACAATTAAACAAATTAGTTAGCTTACTTTAGCCAATTGTATTAATTTTCACTAATCACTATAAATCAATATCATTGTTAACTATCACACTTGCCAAATATGATCTTAATCGATTCAAATCGTCTGATCAATTGGCTGAACATATAATCAGATCAATCAATTACGAATGAATCAATCCTTATTGATTGATCGCTGCCAAGTATATTAGTATCAACACTATTAGTTGTTAGATTTGCAAAATATACCATATTGATCACTATAAACTATATTAACAAAATTGAATAGCCTAATTTCATTAAATACTACCATAAATTCAATTGAGAATCCTACAAAATTATTCAATAGTTATTAAACAAGAATATATTTATTGTCCAATTTTGTTGTAACAATCAACTTGTAGTTGTATTTTATAATATACATTAACTAAATTTGTAAGCTATCAAAATATTAAATAAATATCTTATTTTTTCATAATATTTAAAACTAAGTTACTTAAATATTTCTATAATAAATGATTATTTGAAAATTAATTAAAAAAATACATTTATAATGTCATTTGGAAATTATGAAAAATATTTTTCAAATTTTTTGTTTTTAGACAAGTCTTCTAATTATATTTTCATAACAAATTAAAATTTTAAACTGGATTTAGAAACGAATACCATTTTTTAGATAATTCTTCTTATATATAAATCCCTAAAATCTCCAAATTTTCCCGCCAAAAAATAGGGTACTCTTTTTTTTTTTACTTAATGGTAACTTGTTACCTGACCGACCGGTTGTAATAAGTGTTGTCTGTTTGTGTGGTAAGTATTGCCTTAATCAATGATAAATATTGTCTATTTTTGTGGTAAGTAATCCTTCATTTTTTTTTTGGTCAAAATCACCTCGTTTTTAACAAAATCATCCTATTTTTAATTTTTGGTTTTGATCTAAAAGCTGTGATTTATCTATTTTCAATCCAAAGGCTGTAATTCATTGGGAGTGGAGCACCACATAAGTTTTGCGATCTTTCCCATGGCCATTCCCTGGTTACTTTCTCTCACTTAAATTCAGATACAGTGGCGAGCAGTGCGCCGGCTTCAACAACACTCCCCTCTCCTCCCCTTTCGGAAAGCAATTGTAGATAATTTGACAGTATCAAAAACTCAAACCCTACGCGAACAGTCTCTCTCTCCCTCTACTCTGGAGAAGCTTATGGAGATCAGGCTGTCCTTTTTGCCCGATAGCCCTCCGCTGGCAATCATTGCTGCCACTGAAATCGCCGGGCTCCCTCTCTCTCCTGATTCGTCTCTCCCCGCTGGCTCTCCTCCCACTTTCCTATTCTCCAATGGGTAAACGAGCTCTAATCCTCTTTATGTATCCATATGTGTGTATCTGATGTTTGGAACCCATGGAAAGGAAAGGAAAAGAAAGGAAAATAAAAGAGAAGGAAAATGAGAGAAAAATAGGAGGGAAAATTTATTATTCACTGCACTTGAAATTCTTATTTTCTTCATTTTTCTCTTCTAACCAAACAATGGAAGGGAATTTTTTTTAATTTTCCTTTCCTTTCCATGGGTTCCAACAGAGGTAATTTTCCTTTAAAAAGTACTTGTATCCTCGCATTTGGTTCATTACATTTTGCCGAGTCTGTTCAATTTTGCTGTCAATGAAGGAAGCATGGTAATGAGCACAGAGATAGATTTGGGCCTCTAGGCTGCCTGCCCTTTCCGATGCCTTTAGGTTTCAGCTTTGATTTGGGGGCAAGCAAAATGTCCCTTTAGCTGCTCAGTTCTTGGAGTTGGAGTTATAGGGGCCCATTGTTTCAGTGGTATTCTTTGAGCAACCACTTTGTGCATACATTACCAAAGGTTCGGTTTGTCTCCAATCCTCCCTGCCCATATCCCAATGGCTGGGGCCTGGATGGGTTCTGTTATTCTTGTGGTGTTCAATTTTTGTGCCTTGTGCATTTCAGATGTTAGTGTTACTCATTTGAATAGAAAGCATGTGTACCCATATAGCCGTATAGGTGTATGTGTATGTTGGATAATGTGGTTGTGCTATTTTTTTGGGTGCTAAAATTGGAATTGTTACGGTGTCCCAATTGGAATCTGCGTTAGTTAGCTAAAGGTGCAGGTTTGGACTGAGAAACTTCAATTAGCGTTTATGCGCTAAGATTTTTGTGGTCTTTGAATCTCTTCCTTCCTAGAGCTTTACAGTGATTTGTTAGGACCCGAGGATTTTAATCGGCTTTTCTCAGCTTGGGGTTTATTTGAAACTTTTTTCTTACATCGGGGATAAATTTTCATTAAGTGATAATTGATGTTTGCTTATTCTTTTGGTACCCAAATATAATGATTTATTGTTGCTATATATGGAAAAGCATGACACCCAAAACATACTAGAATAAGAGATTTATGCTTATTTCAAGTCCTGTGATTGCTTTCTCCTAAGGTCTGATTCCTTTCATTTGTGCATGAGTTAAAAACTTAAATGCGGTTATAAGAGCTGTGTTCAATTCATTATCAATCATGATGCATTGTGAGCTGTTTGTAATGTACCACCATTGGAAGGACTGATTTCTAATGTTGAAATGAACCAAACTTGTATGCAGACTCAAATTGCGTGGGACGAAGGTGTTGCTCAGTTATGTTGATCGCATGGCAAGCATTTGCAATTTTTACGGACGTGATGCCTTGGATTCTTGCCAGGTACGCTAATCCACGTTTGTCCCCCAGTGAGGTTCTTTTTTTTCTCTCTCTGTTTTTATTTTGATCATTGAGGTTCTTTGTTCAGGATTGCTAATTTCTTGTCATCAATGTTGGTTTTTTCTTTTTTCTAGATGGATGAATGGTTAGAGTACGCCACAATTTTGGCATCAAGTGTGGAATTTGAGGGAGGATGTAGCTCCATTGATGGATATCTGTTGAAGCATACATTTCTGGTTGGACATTGTTTATCTATTGCGGACATAGCAATCTGGGTGGGTCTTGCAAGTAAAAAGTTTAGGTTCTAATTGTTATAATATTAGAGATAACTGCAATATATCTCAGATAAGTTCTTGGTGAAATGCAGGGAATTTTTTCCAATGGTTGCTCCTTATTTTTACTAAAAAATGGTATAATTACTTATCCATCGTCTAATGGGCCTATTGCATCTCTTGACTACAAAGTTCCATTTGGATGTGAACCTTGTATTTTCTTTATTGTGGTAGTTGTTTCCAAGTGATACCTTCAACATTTTTTTTAATTAACGGACTTACAATTATTTAGAATTTCAACAGATCGATCCATCTTCCATTTCCGTTAAATATCAACTGTTTAGTCATTTGGCAGACTATCACTTTTGTGTATTTTCTTACTTTTGTGTCCATGAAATATCAACTATGTTTTCTAAATTAAGAGTTCTGTTAATGCTTAAGATTGTGCTCTTTGTAGGAAATGGGCAGAGATGGGAAAGTCTGAGGAAGTTGAAGAAATTTGCAAACCTAGCGCGGTGGTTCAACTCATTATCTGTGAAATATAATGCTGTCTTGAACAAAATCACATCAACTTATGTTGGGAAACGTGGCATGGGAAAGCAAATTGTAGCTTTAGTGAAAGGAAAAGAGCAAGCCAAGGGGGATGTTGGTGACAAGGTAAAAGCTGGTATAGATCTTCCAGATGCCGTAGTTGGAAAGGTGCGGTTGCGGTTTGCACCAGAGCCCAGTGGTTACCTTCACATTGGACATTCGAAAGCAGGGTTGTTGAACTAGTATTTTGCTCAAAGGTACAGAGGGCAGGTCATTGTGCGCTTTGACGATACTAACCCTACTACAGAGAGTAATGAATTTGTGGACAACATATTGAAAGAGATTGAAAATTTGGGTATCAAGTACGAGACGGTAACTTATACTTCAAATTACTTCCCCAAGCTAATGGAAATGGTTGAAAGATTGACCATTCAAGGAAAGGCTTATGTGGATGATACACCACGGGAGCAAATGCAAAATGAGAGAATGGATGGCATTGAGTCAAGGTGTAGGAATTACAGCCCTGAGGAAAATATGAAATTGTGTAAGGAGATGATCGCGGGATCCGAAAGGGGTTTGCAATACTGTCTCCGTGGTAAATTGGATATGCAGGATCTAAACGAGTCACTATGGGATCCGTTGTATTACTGTTGCAATCCAATTCCTCACCACCGTATTCGATCGAGTCACAAGATATATCCAACTTGTGATTTTGCATGTCCATTTGTGGATTCTATTGAAGGTATCACACATGCATTGCGATCTAGTGAATATCATGACCGCAATGCTCAGTATTATAGGATTCAGGAGGATATAGGACTTCGAAAGGTTCAAATTTATGAATTTAGTCGCCTTAATATGGTGCACACACTTCTGAGCAAGCGCAAGCTTTTGTGGTTTGTTCAGAACGGCAAGGTTTAAGGTTGGGATGATCCTCGATTTCCAACTGTACAAGGAATCGTGTGGAGAGGCCTAATAAATTGAGGCATTGATAGAATTCATTGTTGAACAAGTAAGAAATACAGCACTGCAATATTCATTAAATTTGGTCTTACATGCAGTACTATGTTGTATCTCAAAGACTAGATTTCTTTGGTGAAATTCTGCACCGTGATTATTAACAATAACCAAACCAAACTAAGCCTAAATTTTTAAAATGGCAGTTGTGGACCGTTCTTTGTTACTTTCCCCCCCTCTTTTTAGCTTTATTGTTAGATGGCTTTTAAGTCAGCACAAAATAATATCTAGTTCTGAGTGAGCTTATATATTGATGAGGATTTTCTCTCCCCTTCTTATATTATGCAACATGTTTTACAAAAGACAATAGATAATTTGTTCCTCTGATGCTTAAATCTAATTGTAGTTCTCTTGTCTCAGGGAGCTGCAAAGAATTTGAATCTCATGGAATGGGATAAACTCTGGACCATTAATAAAAAAAATATTGATCTTGTGTGTCCCAGACATACTGTTGTGGTTGAAGAAGGACGTGTCATGTTAACCCTAACCAATGGACCTCAGAAACCATTTGTCTGGATCATACCAAGGCATAAGAAATTTGAAGATGCTGGACAGAAGGCTACGAACTACACTAGGCAAATATGGATTGATCGCATTGATGCCAAATCCATCTTAGTTGATGAGGAAATAACCTTGATGGATTGGGGCAATGCGATAGTGAAAGAAATCATGAAGGATGACAGTGGAAAGGTTGTGCAGTTAATTGGAGTTTTGCATCTTGAAGGATCTGTCAAGACCACAAAGTTGAAGCTTACCTGGTTACCTGCAATGGAGAGCTGGTGAATCTCTCTTTGGTGGAGTTTGATTATCTAATTACCAAAAAGAAGGTGTGTACTGCTCATATTCTTGTACTCTTTTTATGTCTTGTACAGGGTCGCTGTGTTTTTGACTTTTGTCATTGTTATAGTCGCATGTTTCTTGAGGTCTACTTTAGGATTAACCCAGCGATAATAATACAATATGTTGGACGATGGGTGAAAACACTACGTATTTTTTCATTGGATTTATTCTTCCTTTGGTGTATGTTTTATCGTAGTAAAACAAGTAATAGTGTACTACTGATGTCTTGTTGTGTATGATTCACTGATATTTGCACGTCTAGATTTGATGAGTATGCATTGTTAGGGTGTAGCAAAATCTTGATATGTAGATGCAGAATATAGCTAAAATATCTGTTTGTAACTGCATCATTTTCCTTTTTGAGTCTATTCTAGTCTATTTATTTCTGTGTCTAATTTCGTTTTTCAGAAACACAACACAATTTTTGAGGTCAACTCAAAATGTTTACAAGCTGTGATAAAATGTTGTTGCATGTGTCCTTGCCAATATGAGCATCATAAATATAGAGGACGAAAGTAAAATGGTCAGGATTCATTAACTCATGTATGATGAAGATGCCACATACCTTCTAAATCTTTTTGTGAATAAATGCTGACTAAAAATTGTGGCGTGAGCAATGTAGACAAAGATATCCTGTTAGCATTCATCTAATGCACCAAATGTCCACTTAAAATAGGATGTTGTATTGCTGTTGTTGCCCATGTTATGACTGTAGGTGTTGGACTTTAGTTATTGATTCAAACCATTTCTGGTTGCAGCTAGAGGAAGGAAAGGATTTCCTTGACGTGCTTAATGAAAATACGAAAAAGGAGATTGTAGCACTTGGGGATTCAAACATGTGGAACTTGCAGCGAGGAGATATATTGTAGTTGGAAAGAAAAGGCTATTTTAGATGTGATGTGCCCTTTGTTAGGTCTTCTAAGCCCATCGTTATATTTGCTATTCTAGATGGTAGGCAATAGTCGGTATTGAATTAAGACTTATTTCAGTTTTGACTTCTCTCAATTGGACTGGTGTACTTTAAGAAATTCAGATGCAGTACTGATTAACCTTTGCAAACTTTACAAACTTGATAATCAAAAGTTTACTGAATCTGTTTTCTAATTCGAATTGCTGTTGGATCTTGGGCAAATCAGAAATCGAGTTCATTTTTGTTTTAGATTTGTAGAAGTACATAGGTGTAGGTCATCTATATATCTCCTTTAGCCTATTTGCCTATTATGTTGGCTACTTATCAAAAAGGAAAAAAAAAGTTTGCTTGTTATATTTGCTGGATCTTGTTGTCGTGTTTCTTGTTATTCAGAAAGCATAGATATGCATTTCCATCTTATGTAAATCCATGCTCCTTCCAGGAGAAGTATATTGGTATTTATACACATTACTACTACGAAAATGGTATTTACATTGGAACTGGTAATATCTTGGAATTAGGATCATAATGTAATTCGAATTATATTTTCTCAAAATTAGTAATCGATTTATTGCTTCGGGCAGCAAGTTGATGTGTGCGAAATAGAGCCGTGAATGAGCTGAGTCTCTGGCTTAGACTAGGAATGTTGTTTGGATAAGGTTTTTGTAGACACCCTATTTTGGACTATCCAGACCAGCTTGCTTATGGTTTTTGTCTCCCCAATGATGATTACGGTCAAGAACGTTTCGAAGTTGGTGGTGTGTTTGAGCTTTGAGCGTCCAGAACCTCGTTCAAAACCTTTGTCAAGCCTTACCCAGACCCTGCAAACCAGAACCAAATGGCCCCAGCAAAACCCTACTTGCTTACGCCAGTGTTCTCTTGGCGCGCGCCAATCAATTGCCACGTGTTGGTCATCGACCGTTGACTCAACTCTAACCGGCGCACGCAAGTAAATATTAGGCGTACGCCAGTCAAGCCTAGTCAAATCAACTTTATTCAGCCACATGGACGAGACTTTTGTGCCACCCTGACGTGGGCTACAGTCCCCCTGATGATTACACTCGGTAGGGACGTTCCCCCTTTCTCCTACACCTTCCATCAAGCCAAGTCCCATGCATTTAATGCATGGGAGGCTCTCTCCTAACCTAACCCAACCTCCTAACCCAACTGATCAACCCCTCCTCCTCAGTCCATCTCTTCTATAAATACCCCCCTTGCATTCATTTGCAAGGGGTTAGCCACATTAAAGAGAAAAAGCCCTCTTCCTTCTCTCTATCTCTCTTCTCCTCCATTGAAAGAGGAAGTAAAGGGGCCTTTCAGTCACACACTCCACTGGTACACCCCTCACATTGCCACTCTCTATCTCCCCAAAATCAAAGCTCAAGCCATCCTTTCATCCCAACCAAAGGTAAACCACCTTTGTGTTTCTTTCTGTTATCAACTCCTTAGGGGGACCAGTAAGGTCCAGGCTAGTAGTCAATACTAGTTCTGGCCTCAAACTGGTAAAATACAACAATCGTGTGAGATGAGACATGGCGCACGCCAGTAAACTCATGCCGTACGCCAGTTATGGCGGTACGTGCACTACTGGCGTGGGGATCATTGATCATCATTTCTGTTAATTTATATTTCTGTCAATCACCTTACCATGCTAATAACCAGTTTACTGCTTTTTATATATTTAAGGCTGCTTAGCTGTAGTAGTTAATGTTTACTCCTCATTTGTTTAAAAAGGCCTCTGGGATCCTTCTAGTCATGTTCCAAAGCCCAGATGATGCAAGGCTAAGCACTAGATCAAGGCCAAACTAGCATACGGTATCCTGTGACTGGCGTACGGCAGTTTCTCCTAAGATCCAGTGGCTGGCCCTTGCATCTTAGCTTTGTCTTGGCCTCTTTTCTGTCCCCACACTGTTTTTGGGGCATTCTATTGTCTTTCATGACTTGAAGCCATCTGATCTGTCTGTAAATATATATATTCTGCTCTATTAACTACGTGATTTGTCCTGAGTGTGCGCTGGTCCTTTTCCAGAGCCCAGAGGATTGAAAACAAAGACTGAAAAACTAGATAAATGGAGTACGCCAGTGGGGTTGTGGCGTGCGCAGGTCTTATCAGCATGCATTGGTTCGGCCAGTGCATGCTGGTGTGGGGCCTGCTCACCTCCCTCCAAAGCAGCGTACTCCAACTTATTCAGGCTGCTCTCAGTGCTTGTTCTCAATCTATGTTTACTATTGCAAGCAAATCATCCATAAACATTTTGTCACATAATTGCAACTTGTTACAGTTTTAACCCCCATTAACTGTTCCCCCTCCCTAACTGGCTAAAAATGATTAATGAGAGAAAAATGTAAAGGTTTTACAAAAATGCTCGAGTAGAGACCGATCTCCGGATCGGGCGAGAGGGGTGCCATAAAACCCTTCCCCTCTCATAACCTGGCTCCCGAACCTCAGATATCGAAGGTGACGACGGACCGGTCTACGCCTTTTTCAAAATCAAGCAAACGTGGCAAACATTTCGAGTTCGGTTCCTTGGGTGCGTTCCGCTAAAACCCGAGTGGCGACTCTGAATCGAAGCGTTTCGCCGCGCTTTTTCAAAGAGGGCCGCACCCGACCTTAAAACAAAAATCGAGAATTTTCGGGGCGCGTGCCCACAGTGGCGACTCTGCTGGGGAATCATTGCATTGATTGGTATTTGGCAATTAATACATAATTGAACAATTTTCAAAAGTCTGTCAAAACAGTACGCTTCGCGCTGCTGAAGAACGGAATGGTAACGTAACAGGATCTCAACATCTGACCAATCGGAACTGGGGCTTTTACTATTGTTCACTTGTGTAATTTTCTCCAAGTATTGATTAATAAAAGTGAGCCATACTTCAAAAGGCATTTTTCCAAAACGTTGCATTTCTCTCTCGTCGAATCATTCTTCGACATTCTCCATTCGCATCGATGGTTGGTCAGCCCCGTTGAGGTGTTTTGGGTAACCGGCACAATTTATTGGAGCCCGGGGTCCTCGAACGCCCAACAACCTTGGACGATGATGAGACGTACTACCGTTCGACTATTGCTTTGCTCTACGCGTCGCAATGGGAGGTATATCGCGGCTCTAGTCAGAGGAACCCCTTTAGCCAAAACTGGCCTCTACAGCGCTTACAGAGCACTAGAACCTTTCAACCTAGGACAGGAACCCGCAGGGTAGGATTATTTGCTTCTAATCCCCATATACTGTCTATGTGTTACTGCTTTCCTTATCGCATGCCTGTACATACATTCATGACCGTTTTGTGTAGGAGCATGCTAGGGCGGCTTTTTAGGATATCTTTTGGTCGAGTCTGTCTTGCGCCCGTTCGACGTTGCCTTGGACCGATGACGAGTCATGCATCTCGATGTTGCATGTTATCAATTTTCAAAGTCCTTGGATCAACGAGACTTTGGAAAATCAAGACTTTCTAAGTCCTTGTCTAATGCCCGATCGAGGTTTCAAACAGAAAACTCCAAAGTTGAAACTTAGAGAACGGAATAGTCAAAGGCTTAGACTATTTTGATATTTCTTAGTGTTAGTCGATTCAAATAAAGGATACACCCTCGAAAAGAATATCCGAGGATTCGTGGCAACGTCCAAATGTCATAAGATACACACTCTTTAGTCATAGAGTCTAGGAGGATACTGACGACGATGACATGCGCATTGCATTCCTTCAAAAGCTTACTGCAGGAACGCCACTGAGTTCTCATTTACTTTGCTGTCAAACGCTCTAGGCCATTTCACCGAAGGAAAGAGCCAAACCTACTTAGGAGCGTCTGCCAAGGCTATTTCACCGTCACTTCCAAAGCCATATCACCCTCCTCACTCATCAATCCAAAATGGCAGCACAAACAGAGCTGGCTGAGCTGAAAAGGGTTGTTCAAGAAATGAACTAGAAAATGGACAAACAAATGACTATGGTCCAGGGATTGGTTGACCTTTTTACCTCTGTCATGTCAAAGCCGGATCTGGGGCTAGTCAAAGAACCTCTTCAGGCCCGCCACACTGCTGTTGTCGGAACCCAGCTGTGCTCGAACGATATGTTTAAAGACCTAGCTGAGTTTCATGAAGCCAGGACTCACCCGAAGGAGAATGTTGAATCCTTGTTCAAAGCCAACGCCGAAAGGGAGGATATGTGCGACAAAGAAATCAATCCCAAAGGCAAAAGACTGCATCATGTTCCTTAATCAGGTCGTCGGAACCCACCAAGGACCTTCTCCCGCTTCTCCACACCTTTGTCCTCGGTTTATGAGAAGCTCCTCGAAGCTGGCTTCCTCAAGCCACTCCTTCTAACTCCTTCGCCTCGAACATTCCCGGCATCCTACAGTCCAAACACCTATTGTGCTTTCCATCAAATGCCTGGCCATCCCACCGATGCGTACTTCTGCCTTCGACATGAAATTCAAAATCTCATTGATAATGGCACCATTCAAGCTCCACTCCCATCAAAGCCCAATGTCATATCCAACTTTATGCCTCAACACGGTTCTAACCCATGTGTTAGCCAAATATCCATCAGCTCTACTCAAATCAACTCAAGCTCCACTCAAATCAAACCTAGCTCCACCATATTCAACCTAACCCTTTTCATTATCCCAGAAAATCAAACAAAGCCAGTTTTGTCTCTCCCATCCGAACCTGAGGTTAACCTATGGCCATAGGTGCAGTCGAGGTCCTTACCGTTGATACCTGGGTTGATAGTAATGAGGAGCCTATAAAGGAGGAATTCAAGAGGAAATTTAATCAATCAAAGGAGAAAACGGACTGGTTGAGATCCTTCAATCATGAGAATTTGGGGCTGTTGTTCAAGGAGTTCTCTCAAGTGGGTTTGGACGAAGAAGCTGAAGAAGCCGAAGTGCTGTTGCTTGAGCGTGTTGTCCTCTAGCTCCCACCTCTCTGCGAGGAAGTCAAGGGTAACTATAAAAGTTGCATTTTCAAATCGTGTCTCTTTTGTATTGACACTTTCGAGTCTGAGTCTGACGCAATGTTTGTCAAGTCGTCTAAGTCTAGCTCTGAGTCGGAGTTTGTGCCTCTTGGCCCTCCATGTCATAGCTTTTATTCTCAATTTGAGTCTTTTTGCTGTACTTGGCAACCCCGAGGGTTCTTATGATATGCATTATCCTGCTTTTAAGTACTTTGCTGGCGTTTGAATAAACCGTGTCGACTCCGACGACGAAGGGATAGATTTTGATGGGATCATCCCCAAGGAAATGTGTTCCCTCGCCAAAAGGGAAGACGAAAGGCATGCTCAGCCTCTAAAAAGAAGAAGTAATTTCAAATAAACTTGAAAGACGGGGCAGACCCTCGGATGGTTCAAATTGGTTCAGCGCTGTCCCCATAAGAGTATTTCGCCCGTTCAGACTTGTTCAAAGAATTCAACAATATCTTGGCATGGTCTCACAAAGACACGCTTGGCGTTGATCATGGGATAAAGAAGTATCAAATCCCCTGTTACGGGATGCCAAGCCAGAAAGCAGAAGCTCAGAAGGCTCCAGGCCTCATACCATGTTCAAAACAGTAACAACAGTGTTCCATCAAGCGCACATTAAAAGGGTGCAAAAATGGCTTGGAGCGAGGCATTTCCAATTGTAGCAGTCAGGACCCTTTCACTATCAAAGCCGTTCTATCTGGGGCTACAATCAAAGATCATCGACCTCGGCGGCAACAAATTCAATACCTTGGTCAACCCAGATCAACTCAAGCGTTATTATCCCTGAGAGATGCTCGTTGGATCGAAAACCACAAGGGTGGGCGATTCCAAGCAAAAGTTAGAGCAGCCTGCTTGACCGAAAACCTATGGAGGCGGTCTAGAAAAAAAAATGAATTGGCAAAAAGTCGAAAGCTCGCTAGACCGAAGACCTGAAAGGGCGGTACTAGGCAAAAGTTAGAGCATAAAAGGAGAGGTAAAACACACGAGTGAACCTTTGCCTGAACAACGTTTTGACCTGATTCCCAGAAAGGGATATGTAGGCAGTCTCTCTTCGAGGCTCGGTCATGCTTTATCAATTGGATCCAAGGTTGATGTTTTGGTGCACATCAAGGGTCAGGAAAGGTCGAGAACAAGACAAGCCGAAGTGCTGACTGGTAGGCTGAAGTCCATTGATTCATTGGAGAATCAGAAGGGGAAAATCATTCGTCTTTCAAGTTTAATGCAAACTGCTGTTTCAATTTTAAAGCTGAGCAAAAGCCTTAAAATATTTTGAAGCATCAAAAACAGAACGAAATGCTTATGAGGCCTAACGGCTTCTAGTTTATTCTAGGTTCAGTAACGTTTATTTTAAGCGGCTGCAGCAGCTTTGCAATCTCGCGCGCTAGTTGGAGGCTCACACACACTCGTACAAAAGTGATGCGCGTTGGTCTCAAGCCTGCGCGCGCTTCTTCAATCCCTGCAGCAGACAGCAATAGGCAGCCATCACGCCTAACAAAGATTTTTGGACCCTCGGGGGCACATTTCAAATTCTAAGCACCTCGAATCTTGTCCAAGGGGCTTTTACCAAGTCTTGTCATGCTGTGCAAGTCATATGGTCCTAATGTGGCTGCACAGGGGTGTCGGTTTCAGTCCGGGCCTATATGAGTCATCATTTGAGTCTTTTGTCCATCTTTGCGAAACTTTTCAAGTTTTTTTTCAATCCATTGCCATATCGGGATGCTTTTCCAGGTTTTACCGATTCATACATGTCATTGTACATTTGTTTGACCTTACGCAAGTGTCAGTTTCACCTATCTAAGGGATATTGTGAGTTTAGGCTCGTTAATGCCCGAAATTTCATTATTTTCCATGTGTCTAGGAGTCCGTGACATATCCAGGGCTCTTCTTCCTTTCTCATTTGAGCTAGGTGAGTCTGTACGTATATGTGTCTGTCTGTCAATTCAGTTCGCTTGTCAATGCAAATTAGATATTAGCGATTAGTCTATGCATTCTTTCAAACTTTCTCAAAAGAGAGTCAAATAAATTGGAAAATGCAATTTACATTGCTACCCTACCATCTGTGGTCCGCAAGCAGTGGAATCTTGTGAGCAGTGAGGGCATGTCGGCTCAAGGCCAAGCAAAGCTTATCTATGGGGCTTATCCGCCCAAGAAAAAAAAGGCACGTCGACCCAATGCCACTTCTAAATGTCAACTGGGGCAGGCCAGCCCACTCAACGTCTATCTATCTAGGAGCACATCTCAGAAGCAAAGGACAGTAAAGTAAAGAGGCTCAGTGGTAGTCCTCAGTGGTAGAGCTCAGCCTTGTTCTCGTCGTTGTCGTCACTCTTGATCTCTTTGAAGTACCTGAGGCTCCTCTCCCATCCTCCTCTTCTAGGGAGGCTTTCGCTGACAAGCTCTCTTTCTCTCTCATTCTCTCTCAATCCCTCAGACTTCTCTCTTTGAATCTCTAAAAACTCTTTGGCGCGAGCCACCCTTTCTTTGGGCCTCTTTTTCAACTGCACACCTCTAGCCGCTGGTTATCTATTCCTCTCATATCTCTGAGCTGTGGCTAAGGTGACAGTATCGCTTTGTGTAACTCTTGTTCATGTGGCCATTCTAGGCCATCATCCTCTAGGAGCTGCCCTAGTCTGCCCTTGTATTTTCAATTTATGCATTCAATTTAGTACATATCATTGCATACTGTATATCAACTATAGAAAACAGGAAAAGCCAATCAAGTGCCAAAACATGCTTATCCAGTATCGAAAATGGCAGGTAGTTTGGATTTTGGGGGTTCATACTTGGGATCTAGTCACTACTGGAACTAGAGCCGGAGCCGCTGCTCTGGGAAAGTGCAATTGTAAGGGGGGTGCCACATGCTGTTCTCCCGATCCATTTCTCCACGGCAAATTTCAAGCACACAGCCTCACTGTCCCACACCACTAGCACCTGGAGCACATTTTGGCAATCAAAATACAATTCAAAGCAACAATGGCTTGTGCTACCCATTTCAAATCAATCAACGACGGTCTACCCATCCTTCAAATCAATTCAATCAACGACGATCAGTCAGGTCGTCCTTTCAATCAATCAACGACGGTCTACCCGTCCTTCAAATCAATTCAATCAACGACAATCAGTCAGGTCGTCCTTTCAATCAATCAACGACGGTCTACCTATCCTTCAAATCAATTCAATCAACGACGATCAGTTAGGTCGTCTTTTCAATCAAATCAACGATGGTCTACCCGTCCTTCAAATCAATTCAATCAACGACGATCAGTTAGGTCATCCTTTCAATCAAATCAATGACGGTCTACCCGTCCTTCAAATCAATTCAATCAACGACGATCAGTCAAGTCATCCTTTCAATCAAATAAACGACGGTCAGCCGTGTCGTCTGTCGTCCTTCAAATCAAATCAAATCAACGACGATCAGCCATGTCGTCCTTCTCAAATCAAATCAACGACGGTCAACCGTGTCGTCTATCGTCCTTCAAATCAAATCAAATCAACGACGATCAACCATGTCGTCCTTCTCAAATCAAATCAACGTCGGTCAGCCATGTTGTCTGTCGTCTTTCTCAATCAAATCAATGACGATCAGCCATATCGTCCTTCTCAAATCAAATCAACGATGATCAGCCATGTCGTCCTTCTCAAATCAAATCAACGTCGGTCAGCCATGTCGTCTGTTGTCCGTCTCAAATCAAATCAACGACGGTCAGCCGTGTCGTCTGTCGTCCTTCAAATCAAATCAAATCAACGACGATCAGCCATGTCGTCCATCTCAAATCAAATCAACGTCGGTCAGCCATGTCCTCTGTCATCCTTTTCAATCAAATCAATGACGATCAGCCATATCGTCCTTCTCAAATCAAATCAACGACGATTAGCCATGTCGTCCTTCTCAAATCAAATCAACGTCGGTCAGCCATGTCGTCTGTCGTCCTTCTCAAATCAAATCAATCAACGACGGTTTGCCCGTCCAAGTTCAAATCAACAACGGTTTGCCCGTCCAACTTCAAATCAACGATGGTTCGCCCGTCCAATTTCAACTCAACGACGGTTCGCCCGTCCAACTTCAAATCAACGACGGTTCGCCCGTCCAATTTCAAATCAACGACGGTTTGCCCGTCCATTATCAAATCAAACGAACGACGGTTCGCCCGTCCAATTTCAACTCAACGACGGTTTGCCCGTCCAACTTCAAATCAACGACGGTTCGCCCGTCCAATTTCAACTCAACGACGGTTCGCCCATCCACTTTCAAATCAAACGAGCGACGGTTTGCCCGTCCAACTTTAAATCACCAACGGTTCGCCCGTCCGATTTCAAATCAACAACGGTTTGCCCGTCCAATTTCAAACCAACGACGGTTCGCCCATCCATTTTCAAATCAACGACGGTTCGCCCGTCTATTATCAAATCAACAACGGTTCGCCTGTCCAATTTCAAATCAACGACGGTTCACCCATCCACTTTCAAATCAATGACGGTTCGCCCGTCCAATTTCCAAGCAACGACGGTTCGCCCGTCCAATTTCTAAGCAGCGACGGCTCGTCCTTTCCAATTCAACGATAGCTAGTCCTATCCAAAGTCAATGATAGCCTGTCTTGTCCAGTCCATTTGCAGCATCACTCTGTTCTGGTCTACAGTGATCCAACCATTAACACATCTTCCAACAGTCTTATTGCTCTGTCTCGGATGGTCCTTGATAAGGAGATTGGCTCTGATTCCCAACAGATGGAATTTAACCTCCCTGACACGACCTACCCGTGATTGTTGGAGTTCTTTGTGTGCCGAAGAAGGTTTAGTCCCCAAACAGTGGCAATTTGCCCGTAACTAATCGTTCCTCAGGGGAGTCCACCCCAGAGTCAGCCTATTTTGTCCAAATTCGACAAGCGACGGTCTTCCCATCCACTCAACTTATCCCCAGCAAGCGGCGGTCCTCCCGTCCATTCAAATCAACAAGCGACGGTCTTCCTGCCCTTTCAAACCAAAGAGTGGTGGTCTTCCCGTCCCCATTCAATCAATCAGGTTCTTTAAAGTTTCATGTTTACATTGACCCTTATGTTTTGTTCTGGATAGCCTAGAATGGGGTGTCTAGAAAACCTTTGACGTTACTTGTACCAAGTCAATGGTGCTCCAAGTGCCGTCAAAGAGGGGCTACTGTAGACACCCTATTTTGGACTATCTAGACCAGCTTGCTTATGGTTTTTGTCTCCCCAATGATGATTACAGTCAAGAACGTTTCGAAGTTGGTGGTGTGTTTGAGCTTTGAGCGTCCAGAACCTCGTTCAAAACCTTTGTCAAGCCTTACCCAGACCCTGCAAACGAGAACCAAATGGCCCCAGCAAAACCCTACTTGCTTACGCCAGTGTTCTCTTGGCGCGCGCCAGTCAATTGCCACGTGTCGGTCATCGACCATTGACTCAACTCCAACCGGCGCACGCAAGTAAATATTAGGCGTATGCCAGTCAAGCCTAGTCAAATCAACTTTATTCAGCCACATGGACGAGACTTTTGTGCCACCCTGACGTGGGCTACAGTCCCCCTGATGATTACACTCGGCAGGGACGTTCCCCCTTTCTCCTACACCTTCCATCAAGCCAAGTCCCATGCATTTAATGCCATGGGAGGCTCTCTCCTAACCTAACCCAACCTCCTAACCCAACTGATCAACCCCTCCTCCTCAGTTCATCTCCTCTATAAATACCCCCCTTGCATTCATTTGCAAGGGGTTAGCCACATTAAAGAGAAAAAGCCCTCTTCCTTCTCTCTATCTCTCTTCTCCTCCATTGAAAGAGGAAGTAAAGGGGCCTTTTAGTCACACACTCCACTAGTACACCCCTCACATTGCCACTCTCTATCTCCCCAAAATCAAAGCTCAAGCCATCCTTTCATCCCAACCAAAGGTATACCACCTTTGTGTTTCTTTCTGTTATCAACTCCTGAGGGGGACCAGTAAGGTCCAGGCTAGTAGTCAATACTAGTCCTGGCCTCAAACTGGTAAAATACAACAATCGTGTGAGGTGAGACATGGCGCACGCCAGTAAACTCATGCCGTACGCTAGTTATGGCGGTACGTGCACTACTGGCGTGGGTATCATTGATCATCATTTCTGTTAATTTATATTTCTGTCAATCACCTTAGCATGCTAATAACCAGTTTACTGCTTTCTATATATTTAAGGCTGCTTAGCTGTAGTAGTTAATGTTTACTCCTCATCTGTTTAAAAAGGCCTCTGGGATCCTTCTGGTCATGTTCCAGAGCCCAGATGATGCAAAGCCAAGCACTGGATCAAGGCCAAACTAGCGTACGGTATCCTGTGACTGGCGTACGGTAGTTTCTCCTAGGATCCAGTGGCTGGCCCTTGCATCTTAGCTTTGTCTTGGCCTCTTTTATGTCTCCACACTGTTTTTGGGGCATTCTATTGTCTTTCATGGCTTGAAGCCATCTGATCTGTCTGTAAATATATATATTCTGCTCTATTAACTACGTGGTTTGTCCTGGGTGTGCGCTGGTCCCTTTCCAGAGCCCAGAGGATTGAAAACAAAGACAGAGAAACTAGATAAGTGGAGTACGCCAGTGGGGTTGTAGCGTGCGCAGGTCTTATCAGCATGCGTTGGTTAGGCCAGTTCATGCTGGTGTTGGGCCTGCTCACTTCCCTCCAGAGCAGCGTACTCCAACTTATTCAGGCTGCTCTCAGTGCTTGTTCTCAATCTATGTTTACTATTGCAAGCAAATCATCCATAAACATTTTGTCACATAATTGCAACTTGTTACAGTTTTAACCCCCATTAACTGTTCCCCCTCCCTAACTGGGTAAAAATGATTAATGAGAGAAAAATGTAAAGGTTTTACAAAAATGCTCGAGTAGAGACCGATCTCTGGATCGGGCGAGAGGGGTGCCATAAAACCCTTCCCCTCTCGTAACCTGGCTCCCGAACCTCAGATATCGAAGGTGACGACGGACCGGTCTACGCTTTTTTCAAAATCAAACAAACGTGGCAAACGTTTTCGAGTTCGGTTCCTTGGGTGCGTTCCGCTAAAACCCGAGTGGTGACTCTGAATCAAAGCGTTTCGTCGCGCTTTTTCAAAGAGGACCGCACCCGACCTTAAAACGGAAATCGAGGATTTTCGGGGCGCGTGCCCACAGTTTTTGGTTTTGTAAGGTGCTATTAAAGACTAGTAATGTTAGCAGCAGGCATTTTGATTTGTAAAATAAACTCCACTAAGCATTTTGTTATTCGTTTTCTAGTCTTTGTTATATTAATCTGTCTCCTTGTTTATTTTCACATATATCATATTCTGCTTCTAGATTGGTGGTTGACAGATCCTTCTGTTGCGAAGATGCCTTTTGCAGGGACCATGATATTACTTAATGGGAATTGAATTTTGGTAAGATTATGTAGTAATGCTTAGCCTAATTCATAGGAAGCCACTAAATTAAATACTCCATCCATCCCTTTTTTAGTGTCCTACTTCGTAACTCCAACTTATTAAAAAGACATCATCATTATACCTTTCACATCAATTTTTTCCTCTATTTTTCTTACTTACCCATTATCATTACATTTTTACTCACTAACTTTTCAAAATGGAATACACTTTTAGGGACAAAATAGACAATGCACCAACTTTTACCCACTAACTTTACAAAATGGACACTTATTAAGGGACAACCCAAAATGGAATACTGAACTCTAAATAAGGGACGGAGGGAGTACTAAAGTTATATGAATCCCTAAAAGTGATAAGCTTTGATTAGAAAAATGATTAGGCCCATCGTTAAAGTTCTATGAATCCTTAAAGTAGTAAGCTGTAAGGTTAGAAAGAAAAGGAAAGCGAAAGAGAAAGCAATGAAAGGGAAATTTGAGCAACAATAATTTTTTATGTTTGGTTTTAGGGAGAAAATGATAGTATATAAATATGTACGTGAGTAATAATTTTAGGTGGAAAGCACAAGGAAAGAACAGAGATGCAAAACAACTGTCTATTACTTTTTCTTTGTTTTTCTTTTCTTCCACTAAGAACGACATAAAGTATGACGGAAAACAAATATTTCCCCTCTTCGCTTTTCTAGCTCCAAATTAAGTATAAAATGGTTACAAAATAGCTGTGATTTTTGATATTCTATAGAATCATCTAAACCTAAGAACCTAAAATAGCTCCTGTCATCACTCTTGTCAAAATCATTCCGAACCATTTTTGTCTGTAGTTTATGGGTCCTTTTGAGTCCAAATACATTTGTTGGTTCTACTCTAGTTACTCTATCGGGGCATTTTTGTGTCTACTTTGTTTATGCACGTAGTTTCGGATCAAAACCAACAAATTGAGTAGTAAAATTATCGTCATTTGCAACTTAAATGGGCCCCGTTCACTTGCAAGAAAAGGAAAGCATGGAAATGTCTGACTTTCTTGCATTTTTTGAGTGTTCTGTTAGTAAGAAAGTTGTGTGTAATGCCCTAATATTCGAAAACGTTAATTAAATCCTTTTTGAATGATTTAATAACTGTAAAAATATTTTGAGAGATAATAATGTGTTAAGCAGAGTTTAGCAACGGAAGTCCTAATGTTCATATTAGGAAAATTTTCAAAATGCATCCCAAACTTTAACAAATTCTAATTTTACCCCCAAACTATCCTTTCGTTATTCAATTAACCCCATGCCATCCAAATCCATCAAATTGTTAATGGAAATCTCTGACGAGGACTAACGGTTCTGTTAATTTCATCTCATCTCTCTCTCAAACCTAATGTCCCCTCCCCACCTTTCTCCTCTTTCCTCTTCGTCCTCTCCTCTCTACAAACCCAAACCCTAATTTCTCTAACCCACATAACCTAGCCGGAAAACCACCACCCAATTCCACCCACCGCATAACCTCAATGGCATCACAAGCTTTGAGAAAAATGGGAGAAATCAAAACTCCACTACACAATCTTTGTGGGAAATGGGAGAAATTAAAAATCCAAAACTCTGGAAAAATTGAGAAAAAATCTCTTTTTTGCCCCATATGATGCCATCAGCAACTTTGCAAGTGCTATTGTTTCCTCACTCTCGAGAGAGAGGAATGAAGGCTATGTATCGACGTCGACGTCGTGGCGGTGTACCAGTTATGGCAGGGCAGAGAGGTCAATGGTGAAAGGAAAGGGTAATTGGTCGAGGAGAATCCAATTAGAGATTCCTCTTGAACTTTGGCTTCTAATCCAAATAGTTATTTTATTTTATTTTATTTTTGTAATTATCGACTTCTCTAATCCAGCATTTGGAAAAGGAAATCTACAGTTGGAATAAGTGTACGTGAGAGCCGGCTTTAAGTTAAAGTTTGTGTTGCGGATTGCGGCCACTTTAAAGTCTTTAAAATTTTTTGAATTTTTGGAGCCCTTTACTTTTTTACCCCATATAGGCTATGTTTAGTAACGCTGCCACTTTTATATTTTCTATTTGTTAAAATCAATTTTTATTTTTTCTAAAAAAAAGTGAAAGGAGAAAATATGTTCGTGTCAACCTTGTTTTCAAAAAAAGAAGAAGCAAAATACATAAACATGATTGACATGAATAAAAGAAGCCTTTCATTTTTTCTTTTTTTTTGGGTACATTAAATTTTATTGGGCACATGCAGACGCGGGGGTCCAGTTGAGGGCCCAGGTCCTGGATGGCGTGCTGCAGTGCATACATGGACCAATAGATCAAAGCCGGGCCAACGAGCTCCTTAGAGAGCTTTATCAACCTTCTGCTTCCGAGGCGATGGTGATACAACCATCTTCGAAGCGTAAGATGGATGCTCGTCACATGTGGGAGACCACGTTCACCGAGCAAGATATGCAAGGGGTGTCGTTTCCCCACAACGATGCTCTGGTCCTCTCGATACCTTTCCAACGGAAGATGGTCCACCGAGTGTTAATCGATCAAGGAAGTTCGGCAGAGATCCTGTACTACTCTGCATTCAAGGCTCTTGGCCTCACAAAAGATCAATTGACCCCGGTGACGCCCCCTAGTTGGATTTACTAGAATTCCAGTCTACCCGATCGGCAATATCATACTCTCGGTCTACACCGGTTCGGTACAGCTGGATGTCGAGTTTATCGTTGTTAACTCGCCGAGCCCTTACAATGCCATTTTGGGCCGCAACTGGTTGCACGACATGAAGGCTGTTGCATCCACACTCCACCAATGTGTTTGGTTTATCGACGAGAATGGACGGCAGGAAACTATTAGGGGCGATCAAATGGCTTCCAAGAAATGTTATGTTAATTCCATCTGTGGAAATGGCAAGGCAAAGGAATTTCAGTGGATTGAGGTCCCCGAGCTGCCGGAGGGGAGTATTCCCGGTGCAACAATGAAAGGATTTACAGGGACCAAATGAAGTCGGCAAACCGGCTTGTGATAGAGCCGTGGAAGATTTGGTTTGGGTACCGATTGACGAAGACATGACTCGTTTCTTTTTGGTTGGCTCGGAGCTTGATGAAGCTGAGTGCGATCAATTAGTCCAATTTCTCAAGGACAATATTGAGGTCTTTGCCTGGACCTCATACAAGATGCTAGGCGTCAGCCTTGATGTGATTAAACACTCATTAAATGTCAATCCAGGCAGGAGGCCCATCATGTAAAAACCACGCCGAGCCTCGGTGATGCACGTGGATGCCGTGAACGAAGAGGTCGAACGCCTCATTGAGGCTGGGGCGATTCGTGAGGTCTAATACCCAACTTGGTTGGCAAATCCGGGGGTAGTTTGGAAGAAAAATGGCAAGTGATAGGTGTGCATCGACTTCACCGACCTAGACAATGCATGTCCCAGGGACTGTTTTCCCTGCCCATGGATCAACCAGTTAGTGGATGCCACTGCTGGGTATGCGCGATTAAGCTTTATGAATGCATACCGGGGGTATCACCAAATAGCGATGGATGAGAAGGACCAGGAGAAGACAACCTTCATCACTTCCAACGGCACCTATTGTTACTTGGTGATGCCTTTCGGCTTGAAGAACGCCGGGGCTACATTTCAACGTATGATAGCCCTGTTGTTCAAAGGGTTGCTCGGCCAGGTACTGGAGGCATACATCGACGATATGGTTGCAAAGAGCAAGGACGCAGCTGATCATCTTCTCCACCTCGGCGAAATATTCAACGTATTGAAAAAGTTCGGCTTGAAACTTAATGTCGAGAAGTGTGCATTCGGTGTTGGATCTGGCAAGTTCCTTAGACACATGGTCACATGCAGAGGGATTGAAACTGACCCAAGTCAGATCAAAGCCATCCAGGAACTCAGGGCCCTGGCCACAGTGAAAGATGTTCAACGTCTTGCTAGCATGGCTGCTGCCCTTAACCGTTTCATCAGCAAGTCCTCGAATGTCTGCCGGCCATTTTTTCAATCGATAAAGGGTAATAGACGAAGAAGCTTTCATTGGACGGCAGAGTGCGGTCGCACTCTTGCCGAGCTGAAAGTGGTCCTGGCCCAAGCCCCTTTGCTTGTCATGCCGAAGGAAGAGGACAAGCTTTACCTTTATCTAGTCGTATCTGAACATGCCACAAGTGCGGTTTTGGTTCAGCAAGAGGTCACCGAAAATGGCATTGACCAGTAGTCAATCTATTATATCAGCAAGACGCTTCTGTCCATCAAGACACGTTACCTACCTATAGTGAAATTGGCACTCGCGTTGGTCACAACGAAGAGGAAGCTCTTGTTGTACTTCTAGAGCTTCACCATTGTGGTCATTATTGAGTATTCATTGAAGACCGTCCTCCGGAAGGTAGACTTGTTAAACCAGCTGTGCAAATGGTCCATGGAGGTTGCTAATTTCGACATTCGATATCAGCCTAAACGGCGATCAAAGGACAAGTGCTCACGGACTTTGTCATTGAATTCTCTCCTGGTGTAGCCCTGAATGAAGGAGATGAATCAGTTCCAATCGATGACTCAGCCGAGCCAGCTACCGACCTCAATTGAGCCACCCAACGCATGCTGAGTTCATCACTAAGCGTCCCTTTCCTTCTCACCGAGCAAAAATTTTCACCTGGCATCTTCACATCGATGGTGCGTCTAACAATCGAGGGGCCGGTGCTGAGATTGTCTTGATTTTACCAAACGGAACAATGCATGAGCATGCTCTCAGCATTGGTTTCCCCGCCACCAATAATGAGGCCGAGTACGAAGCCCTCATCGCCGGGCTCACAAGATTCGCTACTAGTCTGCCTCCTACTTCCTCGATCCCACCGGTGTCCTATATCGGCGGTCTTATACTTGCCTCGACCTTCGTGTGGTCCACGAACAGGAAGTGCCAGGCATCCTTCAAGAGCTCCATGGTGGGAGTGCCGGTTGCCACACCGGAGGTCGCTCCTTGGCCGACCGTGCCCTTTCTCAGGGATATTGGTGGAAGAAGATGGTACATTCTGCTTCCGAGTTTGCCAAACAATGCGAGCCGTGCCAAAAGCACTCTCCATTAATCCACCAGCCAACCCTCCCCTTACAATCAATTTCCAGCCCTTGGCCCTTTGCCCATTGAGGGGTTGACATCATCGGAAAGCTACCCAAAGCCATTGGTTGTTTCACGCACATCATTACTGCCACAGATCACTATACAAAGTGGGTGGAGGCCAAGGTGCTTATAACAATCATGGTCGCCGACGTGGAGAATTTCCTCTGGAAGCAAATCTTCATCAGGTTTGGCGTTCCGTATGCCATTGTCTTTGATAATGGTACCCAGTTTGTAGCCACTGTATAAGAAGCGTGGTATTCAAATGAAGACGGCCTCTGTCTCCTATCCTTAGGGGAGCGGTCAAGTTAAAGCTGCCAACAAGGCCATCTCCGTCGGATTAAAGCACCGACTCACCAATAAGCGCGGCAAATGGGCGACCGAGCTGCCCGATGTGCTGTGGGCTATCGCACCACTCCACGGTGCGACACTGGCTAGATCCCTTACTCTATGGCATTCGGCATTGAGGTCGTACTCCAGGTGGCAGCTACACGCCCCACGGCTCGAACTATTAATTTCGATGTTCCGGCGAGTGATGCCATGCTGGCCGCCGAGGCAAATCGTATCGATGAGCTCCTAGATGACGCCCACGTAAAGTATGCAGCCTATCAACAGCAGTTGGCTTGGAGCTATAACAAGACCCTCTGGACCCGGCCATTCAACGTGGACGATCTAGTCCTTTGGCATATGGTTTAGAAGAAAGAGTTGAAGAAATTTATGCCCAAGTGGGAGGGCCCATTTTGGGTGGTTAAGAAGGTGGGCTATGGTTCTTATGAACTTTCCGAGATGGATGGCAGGGCTATATCGAACCATTGGAATGCACAGCTACTTAGGAAATTTTATGCTTAAGTCTTTCAAGTTTTCTTTTTTTGTCTAGGCTACTTGTAAAGCCTTCAATTTTTCCATTTCAATAATATTCATGTTTTGGCAATTCCTTGTTTAAACGATTGGCTTATTATCTTCGATGGGATTCTTTTGCTCACTCGTCCTCGTTAAGACCTAAAGGGCACAGAGGCATGTTCTTTCAGTTCCCGTTTTGGCGAAGTGGGACATGCCATATCCTGAAGGGGGCATGCCCAGCTTTTGCATATTCTTTGCTTCGGTAGAATCTTACCCGATTGTAGGTTTCTACCAAAGCAGGGGCTAGGCACGGTGCAAGCTGGGGCTAGAACAATATCAAACCATGTGCATGAAGTGCAATACATGGACCAACATGCATGAAGTGCAAGAAATATGAAATCGAAGAGAAATTGAACTTTCAGTTAAAAACTCCTACAAACATAGGGGCTCGGCAGTGAGAAACTGTTCTATGATGCCGGCCTCAAATACAAAAAAGAAATACAACAAAAGGCGATCTAAGCATCGGCGAAAAGGTCGGCTGCTAGGGAGGAAGCATGTCGCTTGGCAGCTTCACGGGGGGGTACCATCGGAGGCTCCCTTCAGTGATCAACCTGGGGAACCTCTGCACAGTGAAGACCAACTTGGCACCCAAGCAAGAAGGAGCTGCTATGGGTCTCCTCAATACTTTTCATCTTTCCCCCTTTGAAAGCCTTTTTAACCAGACCTTCCACCTGCTGCTTGTATTATTCACCGGCCTCATTATAACTAGCGTCGTCGGCCTCCTCCAGCAGCTTCGGCAACTCCTCTGAACGTTTATTTTGTTCCAGCAACCGGTCTCGCTCGGCTTTGAGGTCTTTGACCTCGTTCAGCAGTTGGTCCCTTTCCTCCAGCACGACGACCGCGTTGGTAACTTTTGCCTCCAGCTTCTCAATCTCCTCGGCGGCCTTCTTCGCTTCATCCCTTTTGATCCTTAGCTCCCCCCTAAGAGATTTCCTCATCTCAAGGAGGGCGTTTACGTCGCAGAAAGCATGACTAGCACATTGCCCGGCCTACAATAAAAGAGGGGTCAACATCGGTAAATGAAATTCTAAAGGAAAATCTATCGAAGTGAGACATACCTTTGCGATGAAGAAACAGAGCTCGGTCATGTTGTTGGCCTTCCCCTCTTGCAAATTTTCCATGTCATTGGGGAGTGCCACCCATTTGAGTAGGGTCATGGTCAAAAGAGGGTTTTTTGCCAAGCTATTGTGGGCAGTTATCACGTGCCCATCTGGGCACTAGAAGTCCAACACGAAGAGATTTGAAGACTCATCTAGTCTGGAGGCGTCGATCTCGGCATGGCTCCCCCCGATGAACTCCACGTCATCCTTTGCAACTTTCGCCCTTTTCTCGGCCCTTTGATCCGCCCCCTCACTGGGTGAGTGGCTCAGCCTTCGGCGATTGGAACGAGGTGGCTCGGCGGTGACCGTTGTGGGTGGCTGTTCCTGCTGTTCCAACTGCTCAATTGGGATCTGCTTTGGCTGCTCTGGACGGATGAGCAACTCGAAAGTGGAGAGATCTTGGCCAAATATTGCATCTGAAGCGCTTGCCCGGCAATGGTGGCCAGATCCACTACTTTTCTCACCATCTTGCTCTTGTCCTTACGGTGAGCGAATTCGGAGTAGGTGGGTTCGTAGTCGAGCAACGTGGGGGCGTCCTGGTTGGCGCACCGAAGGAGAGTGATCAAATTTGACCACCTGCCGATGAGGAAGAGTCCCTTGTTCGGTGCAAAGCAATCTGCAAATAAAGGAAACAATCAGTACGGTGTATATGGAAGAAAAATTGGTGTTCGGTGTAATGTTGGGTACAAGAATACCAGGTTTGTCTACATAGCCATGGCCAGGGTACCCTCGCACTTGAGGGATCCTATAGGGCCTCTCTACTGCAGTGCCCTCTTTGGTTGGGAAAGGATAGTCAAGAAGAGGGTTTAGAGGTCCCCACTCAAAATTGCTGGATACCTTCACCAAGACGTTCCCCACTTCTCGGTGTCGTAGAGGCAGTCCACTAGGTGGTCGAAGTACTGCCGAGTAGTAGGTAGTACTTATCGTGCTTTGGTTCCTTGATACCACATACATAAGCATCAAGTCCCCCAAGGTGAACAACAGGTTGTTTGATCCGGCCAACCTCATCACTGAGCATAGGATGCGCCAGGTGTTCAGCTCAACCTGGATCGGCGCAAGGTTATACTTCGCCAGGAAATAGTGGAGGAAGGGGCTCATTGGGAACTTCACCCCTCCTTCGGTGATGGCGTAGAGCGGAAGGACAATGAAGTCTTCGCCGAAGGGGATTCTGTCGGCGGTCACCCTCTCAACTAGGACGTCGTCCGGGATCGTGTACTTCACTCGAAATTCGTTGGTGAAGCCCCCTTGTTCGTTGCCATAGAGATTGTTGTACGGCATGGGTCCAAGGCCGGTTGGCAACGGGGGAATGAGTTTGATGTCCCTTGGTGGTCTCAGCGGGGCACTTGCCCCTTCTGCATCGGGCACATTCGGCGGCCCACCGGTCGATGTAGATGTGCTGGCTTGGGCCCAGCTGCCGCTCATTCGGCGTGACCCTCTTCTTGTCTAGAGTCCTGCTTGGCGGCTTTGTCGGGAGAATTACCCCGGCCATAGAGGACGTCCCTTGAGGCACTGTCATCCACTTGAAGGGGGACGTGGATACCAAGGATGACAGGCAGTCCGGTGGGTTTTGGGAAATTGCTGGAGCATTCGTCGAAGCTCCGATAGCCCCTGTCGAGGCTCTGAATGGTCTCCAAAAGGGTTGGGTAGGCATCGGGACCTACGCTCGGCGAGTTGATGCCTGAGACCACCATGCTGAAGACCTAAACAAGAAAAAGTGAAGTGAGAATTCCTACTTCAGCACAGCTGCTCATGTGCACCTGGCCTCGCCCGGGGGAGATCCAGCAAGATCTTCCTCAGCGGAGGGTGAGAGGCCTCGTCGAGAAGGGTTTCCTAAGATTGAAGGTTCACCACTCGGCTTTGGAGGAGAACGGCCATCGTTGGAGGTCCAAACAGTGGACCACGGCCAAAGGCGGCTATGGGAACTCAAGTGTTACTATTCGAAATCGAACTTTTTTGTGCAGAAGATAAACCAAAGGGCGTGGTATGCATCGAAGCAAGTAAAAAATGAAATAACGAGAAATGACGAGATCGGAGTTTACCAGAGGAAAGAAGCTAAACGACGGTAGGCGGTGGTTTGACGACGGACTTTGGGGAGCAATGAAGATGAGAAACGAAGTTGCAGAGCGATAAAGCGAGAGCAAGAAGTGATTGTCTATCTTGCCTCCCTCTTATATAATGGACGAAGTGGAAGGGGGGAACCTTAGGGGTCGTGCACCAGAACCGAAGCGACGCGACCTCGTCCACTATTGGTATGCCACGTAGAAAGCCTGCATGGATCCGTACTCATGGTGTCCCTTATTCAGCCACGGGGCATCATACGCTACTTTAAGTTCAAAATGGACCGTTCGATCTCTGAGCCCTACAATCCCATCTGCCCCCTCTGCAGAGTGTAATCATTAATTCGGTTTTGAAACGTCCCTTCATCTCTAAGAAGGCCCGACGGTATCCGCTCGGCATTCCTACCATGGGGCACCTCAGTAAGCAACTGGTTCAGCTAAAGGCACTACTGAGGCAGCCAAAAGAAACCACTGGTCAACTCCTCCCACCTATCTAGGATGGAAGAAGTTGAGGGGCTATTGTGGCGGGCGTGACTCAGCGGTGCGGGCTACGTCAAGGTGGCTAACCCAAGCCTGCAAACATGGGTTGGGTGGTTCGGCAGTGTACAGGAGCAATGCATTTGTCGGACCATTCTCGCAAGACCAAGCTCATTCGCCAGCATTGGTTATAGACCCTGACAGGGGGCAGTCCGGTTACACGTGTCATTTGGCAGAGATCCACCAGACCAATTGACAATTCTGTAGGTGCTTATCTCAGCCGAACCATATCGTTCGACAGAGCCCTTAGCCACCGAGCCATCCTTGCTCCTGATTTGAAGATGAAGTCAGGAAGAGTTTGGTAGGAGTGGCAGGTGGCGTGATTTGGTTTCCTTAATTACACAAGCAGATTGTGGGGATCGTCAAGGCTATGATTGCGGACCTGATTTGGTACCACAATTGGAGAGCCAATCATGGAGCACGTGATGCATGTACGTGGGTTGGTCCCCACATTTCCCATGCCTATAAAAGAAGTGATCGTCCTAGAGAGGAAGGTGATTCTGACCCTCTGGAACCTAAATATTATTCTGAAAGCTCTTCTTCATTCATACTTACTTGACTGTCAGAGTGCCTATCCCAGACATCCACGATCCGGGTTTGGGCACTAACACGGGTGTTACTTGTGCAGGACATCCTCATCCAAGATACATCAACCCAACCACCTTCTTACTCAAGGTTCAATCGGAGAAAGCTCAGCACCACAAGGTCCAAACGCCATCTCGGTCCAGCTCTAAAAACTATCAACGACTGCTCCGGGAGAAGCTCCGATCCACTAGAGCGTTTAAACGGAGGGGACCAGAGAAGCTGGTGCTATGGCGGTGGGAGTGTGGCGGGGGAGGAGGCGGCAGCGTCCCCCGAAACCCTATTCTTAGTACTTGGCTTTTTTTTCTCTCGCTTTTTCTATCTCTAGCTAGAAATTTCTCAAAGCAATTTATGCACAACCTTGTGTCATGCTGATGAGGGTTGAAAACATTGGTTCATTTGCACGAAATGCAGGATTGGGTCAATAACCAATGGAGTTTGGGGGGACCCAATTATTATCACAGCATAAGTAAAAGTGAAACCACACTTTGTTTAATGATTAAGCAAATGAAGAGTTGTTTCCCTACCCAGATGGCAAAAAAGGACGTCGGCTCTGCCGGTTGGTAGGTAAAGCAAGGAACTTGATTTATACCCTTAAAAAAAAAAAGCTTGGAGATCCATAGCATCTCCAGGACCAGCCCTAACCTTTTTTAAACCCAAATTTCAGTTAAAATTGTGTAAAAACTTGATCTGGATAGGAGCATCATCAAATGGCAAAACTCAATTTCCACCCAAATTTATTTATTTTTGAAATACCCAATGGCATACATGTAAATAAGAGATAGCTAGGAGAGTATCAGTTCCAACGAAGCTTCGACCTCAGACCGAAAGAGTCGGCAAAGCTCCGACATCAGATTGAAAGAGCTGGCGAATTGAAGTCCTGGCAAAACTCCGACATCAGATCAAAACCTCCGGCGAAGCTCTCTCAAAATAGCAGTTGGAAAAAAATGGGTAAGAATGAGTAAGAGATTTTGTTACCCCTTAGTTTGGGGATGCAAAAGGGTGAAACTCAAAAATGGGTACACATTTGGGTAAGCATTAGAGATGGGTTTCTGATGCTATTACCCAAATTTTAAAATGGGGAAGGATTGGAGATGCTCTAGGCCCTGTTCCGCTAGGGTTTTTATTTTTTAAGTAATTATATACGAGACAAGTTATTTTCTCACAATACATCACATTTTATTCAAAAAATAAATAGTACTTATTTGACAAATAAAAACAAGAATTTATTTCCTTAGTGGAATGAGGCTTAATATCTCTGCACTATAATCAAATGTTAACCAATAGCAAGAGCAACATACATACTATCTTCCATAAAAGATTAGCCACAAACCAACCTGCAGTATTTGTAACCGTCCGTGTAGTTAGGATTCAGTGCACAAGACTCACATATTGAAAAAATTCATGCATGCAACAATCCTACACTACTTTATAGTGGATAGCTGATTTTCGTAACTCAAATTTGTCTCATGCAATGAGAGCAGATAATAATACTTGTTGAGCCAAGTCACTCAACTCTATAAATACCACACAGACTTCCTTTATTAATTTGATGCTCTTTTTGTCCTTCATGTGCTTTATTTTCACATTTCCTTTCCAAAGGACAATGATGATCAATATTGACTACTGAGCTCTCAACCCATAGGAGAAATATTATGACACGTAGAGATTCACATACAAACGAAATTCAAATCTTGGAGTAGGAGAATAAGACATGTTCCCATACAAATGAAATTCTTAAGTTAATCAATTGAATCCTTTATCACTTAAATAACGAAGGAAACAACAATATCCCCCATGCAATCTATATATTGTCCCTACTTTGGTGCAAGTCTGGACTTGATTTTCTCAATCTCCTTGGTCCCAACCTGAAAAGCCTTGGTCAACACGTGGTCCGGCACAGTGGGTGTTGCCGCAAACAGCGTTACAGCAATGGACTGTGTGCCGGGCAACTGGCTGTTGAAGGCGGCAATAACAGCCGCCGGAACCTTCCCATTGTTCTTTTGGAAATGAACCAAACCCCTTGGAAACACAAATATCTCACCCGTCTTGATTGTTTTGGAAACAAGTACATTGGCAGTGGTGATAAAACCCACATCCAATTCCCCGTCGAGCACGAAGACTATCTCGGTAGCCCGTGGGTGGGTGTGGGGAGGGTTGAGCCCGTCCGGTGCATAGTCGATACGGGAGAGTGAGACGCCAAGGGTGTTGAGCCCTGGGATTTTCTCCACATTGGCTGGAGTCACCTTTGAGCCCATTGTGTTGTTGGTTAGGCCTGGTTTGGCTAGCCCATCAAAGAAGAAGTCTGATGCATTGAAGGTCGGCTTGCATGAAAATCCATTCAACTTCACTCCTGTATTAAGAGGCACACATTTAATTAGTTTGGGGAGAACCAGCAGTAATAGATATTCGTAGGGCACATGGGATCTGGTTTCCATTTTCTAACATCATAAACTGGTGAGGACTAATGGAAGCGCATGGGGTGAAATGTAGAGAAAACTCTTCTTCTTTGGGAGGAGGATCCTACCCGGTCATTGGATGGTCCTGTTGGGTTATTTACGTGTTTTTTCAGAATCCACATCGTTTATCTTTTAGAACTTGTCAAGGACTTCAACCTTGTTAAAATTCATGTTGTTTGGATCTCGATTAATATGATCTGAAAACACATTTATCTTGAAAAAAAAGAAGTCATATACTGTATTGGAAACCTTCACTCCAAGGTAAATGTGTTGCGGACAAGTTTGATGTTTTCAATGAGCTATGAAGGAATGGTTCTTTATAGCAAAGTGAACCCAAAAGAGATTTGTAAAAAGCCATAACAACACGGGCTAAAGGATTAGAGAGGAGCAGTGCCCGTTTCTTTAATCTTCCGTAGCTCTATAACAAATTAAACAATAATGGAATCCATCTAGTTCTCAATCATTGAAGGTATGGACGGGAGAAGATTGGAGACAGACCTAATCTTCGACAATATATGCACCAAGTGGTTGCTCTCGTATTTTTGTAGTTGTACAATGTCGCAAAATAATCACACCTTTTATTCAATACTCCCTCCGTCCCTTTTTAAGTGTCCTACTTCGTAACTCTAACTTATTAAAAAGACATCATTATTATACCTTTCACATTAACTTTTTCCTCCACTTTCCATACTTACCCATCATCATTACACTTTTATTCACTAATTTTTTAAAATAAAATCTACTTTTAGGGACAAAATAGACAATGCACCAACTTTTACTCACTAATTTTTTAAAATGGACATTTATTAAGGGACAGCCCAAAATGAAATACTGGACTCTAAATAAGGGATGAATGGAGTAATAATTAAAAATAAAAAACAAAAAAACTGTGTACACCGAATTAGACTGTGGAATTCATTTCGAGATCCCATACAAATAATAGTAGCCTTTCTACTGTAAATCCGACACACTTCCTTCCGAAATTGCACACCGGACCAAAAGAAACTAACAATAATATGTGATTGTAATTATGGCCTGAACCACTGAATAATTTCTTTCTCGCTAGAGAGGGGATGAAAAAGCGACACGGGTTTTTGGAACAATAAATGAGAAGGGATATTTGCCCATTGATTGAGAAAACGATGGGGATGAAGACTTGGCTAATTTATTAGTCAAACATGATATTGTGCGGGCTAAGAAACAGATTACCAAAGCGCGTGAGCGAGTCGAGTCAAACAGAAATTTAGTATGCGTTTGTTAAGTTTTGAGTGGCCAAGCAAATTTGACGTGGCAAGCTTGAGCCGAGTTGGCCCAGGCTTGTGTAAAGCTCGAGCTGTTTTTTTTTTTTTTTTTCCCGCTAGACGTGTCAAGCTCGAGCTTATTCTTGATAAACTTTGAAAAGCAAAAAATACTATCATACATTATGCTCGACTTTCGCGTCCCAAATAAAATTTTTACTATAAAGACGTGCTCCGACGTAGTGACGGTGGTTAAAAGAATGCTTGTTTTGGGCAAAACTTTGAACAAGAGTTTTTTGTTCGGTTCGCGGTTTAGTTTTAGTTTTTGTTTTGTTTTCAATCATTACCCTATTTCTTTTTCCAATCATTACACTATTTTTTCAATTATTACTTTCTCATCTCTCTCTATCTCTCTCCAATCATTACCCCTATCTTCAATCATTACTCTATTTCTCTCTCCACCCATTACCAAAACTAAACTAAACTAAACACTCAACCAAACACAACCAAATTTGTCTCTTGAGCGTATAATATGGGCCAAAAAAAAAAAAATCTCTAATAATATCGCAGCAAAATAATATTACCAATAGACCCCAAAAAAATACTATTATTTACGGTATCAATTTAGGTTTGCGAGTCTAATCTACTTTGAAAGTGTATATCTTAAACGGGCCTAAAATTAAGTCTCGAGTTTGATTCTTTAATAAGGGAATGAACTTAAAAAACCCTTCCCGAGCTGAGCTTCGAAAGTTTACGAACGGCTCCAAATGACGCATTTTTACCACAATAATTAATCAGAATACCCATACAGTATAAGAAAGTGTTGCCAATTGATGAAAAAAGGAAGAAAAAGTTGGAAAGGGGTTTTGGAAATGGGTACCGGAAGCAAGATCGGCGACGCAAACATCTTGAAGCAAATCAGGATCGGCTGAAACCGTAACGATGGCTACAACCACCATAACTGCCGCCGCGGCAGAGAGTTTGCCAACAGCCGCCATAGCTTTCCCCAAATAAAGGGTTTGTAATATATTGTGGTTCGAAAAGTAAAAAGCAATCAGAGCTTGGAAAGAGGGTGGAGTGTACAGAGAAAAGTCGGGTGGTTGTTTGAAGCTTTGAATGCTTGAGGAGAGAAGAAAGAGTTGGTGTCTTATTTATAAGCAGAGTTTTCTAGAGAGAGAGAGAGAGAGAGAGAGAGAGAAGGGGGGGGGGGGGGAGCTGTGAAAGCACGAAATGTTGCCCTGTTTGGTCTAGAAGTAAAGGTAAAACAACCCATAAAACAAATGTGCGGACCCGCATCAAATGTGATGAAAAAGGCCCGTGGAAGTTGGAACACCACTGCCGCATGGTGGGAAAAGGCCCGTGACGGTGCTTTCGGAGAAATTACTCCACTAATCTTCCCCATAATACAGATCTGGGACTGATTAAACGTGTAGTAGAATTTGCTTTACAAGGTGAGCACAATGTCCTTTCCTCCTCCATTAAAGAAAAAGGTAAAGGTGAGCCTAATGCCTTAATTAGAGTTAAGGAAATTAAATATTTGTTCCGTCCCAAAATATTTGTCCGATCTGCAAAACATGGATTAAAAAATAACACATTTCTTTCACTAAAAAACTATAACTATTTTCGTAAATTACAAGAACTAATCAATATCTAATGAATTGTTGTACAAAGTTTAAATTTTTCTTGCAAAAATTGTATTATTTTTATGTCATCGTTTTGCGGACCGAACAAACATTATGGGACGAAGGGAGTAGTACTAAGAATTCAGCTTCTATCTGTTTCCGAACTGCAGGACAATTCGTACCATTAAAATCTTTAATGGTATCTTAATGATTTAGTTTCTTTTCCGAATTCATAATGGTAACTGTATTTCACAAATTAATCTGGATCATTTATTCTCGAGAAATTACTAAGATGCGACTACATCTCATAATTTGAATCTTGGACGGCAAAGAAGCTAGGTGAAATATTAAGTAATTTAATTTACTATATCTTCTTTTTTTCGCCAATCAGTAGGAGAGATCATTACATCCTGTATGAAGTACAAAGTACAGAACACTACATTCATTATGTGAGAGTCCACGACAAGATAAATAAGCCTATCAAAGAGACCACAATAGTTATAAACTCAACTCAACTACAAACCCCATTAAGGAGAGAAATAACTCCAACAAATACAAAAGAAAGAACACCTATACGCCGCTGGGAAGACTTAAACTCATGACATTTCTAGTGAGATGCAAGAGTCTTGACCAACTGAGCTAGCCTTATTTGGTTAATTTACTATATTGACCTATCAATTATTCTTACAATTAATAAATTGAGTTAGTTGTGTTGCAATAATCATCTCAACAAATCATACATGTGCTTGAGAGAATGGATTGTCGGAATCATAATGTGTAATTTTAGGGGTGAGCATGGTCCGGATTGGTTCGGTTTTGTAGTAAACCAAGAACCAAATCAATACCTACAGATTATGAATTTTGAGAACCAAACCAATCCATAAAATTCATAAAACCTAACCAATCCAAACCTTTAAGATACGGATCGGTTTCGGTTTTGAACCACGGTTTGCTTGAAGTTAAAATATCAATTTTATACACGATTTAAAGTACTCAAAATGGTATAGATAAATAAAACCAAAACTTATATTTAAACTTAAAATTCTATTGAAATCACCAAAACTCGTGAACTAATAGAAATTTTGGGCAATTACTATTCGTTGTAAAAGAATGTAGCGGTGAAGTGGAGTACTAAATTAGGAAGTTAATTCACTATGGCATAGCCTATGTTTATTGGTGTATCTATATTAAATTTAAAAATATATAAATGCATATATATGGTCCAGATTAGTTTGGAACCACAACCGTTAATATAAATTCACAAACCAAACCATATAACTCGGTTTTGAATTTTTTTAAAACAAAGACCAAACTACACAACTTAAAAACCAAACAAAATAATTCAGTTTGGATTGGTTTGGATTTGATTCACGGTGTAACGAATTATTTGTTCACCCCTATGTAATTTCAATTCAACTTGTGGATTTCACTGAAGACAGAGAACTTGATTAGGCAGGTACTGTATTTGATATCAATTTTTATTAGAAAATTGATATTCGCGCTCCACTTTTTATTGATGGTGCTCCACTTTGTTCATGAAATTACTAGTAACTTCATGTTAAAATTGGAGCGCCATTAGTAAAAAGTAGAGTGCGAAATCAATTTCTTTTTTATTATTGATGACATGAGTGATTTTACGAATATGTCGTGAATTGCATAGTTGCATCTAGACCGCAACCGCATCTGTCCAGATGCCCAAGTGCATGAATGGGGGAACTCTCTATTTTTTTTATTTTTTATCTGGATGGGACATAAGGTCATCCGGACTATAACGCCCCGAATTTCGGGAACGTTAAATAGACAATTCCATTGAAAATTAAATAGAGTCTAGCTCAATATTACATCATAATCTTAATAAAAGTACTTTTATTCAACAAAACAAGGGGGAACTAGGGTTTCTAGCTACTGCTCTGCTTGTTCCTCCATCCTAGCTAGCTCCTCGGCTTGCAAGGTGTAGAGCTCACCCTGTTCGTCTATAAGGTCTGACACATTATACTGGCGTCGCCACCAATATAACACCGTAAGCTACAAAAGCTCAATAGAATATCTCATACCCTCTAACCCTTAACTTATCAACAATCGATCACAAATTCAATGATTTCCACATAGTTCATACATATTCGACAAAACAGTTAACAATGACACATCCACATTCATTATTCAAACTAACGTTGGTGTCCATTATTTTTCGAGTTTCTCCTACGCGACTCCTCGTAGACCGTGTCACAATTTTCCACATTTCATAACCATATCAACATTTCCAAAATCATTTTTAACACACCCAATCTCGGTTCCGCCGTTCCGGTCTCCCGAGTATCCTCACAATGGTTCCGCCGCACCGGGTTCCCAATGGCACACTTTGCATTGGCTCCTCTCAGTGGATAACTAAGCCACACACCCAACCTCGATTCTGCCGTTCCGGTCTCCCGAGTATCTTCACAATGGTTCCGCCGCACCGGGTTCCCATTGGCACACAAAACACACACCACACAATGGGCTACCACGTCCGGCCACATTGCGGTTTCCAAAACATTTCACCCTTTCAAAACACGCCTTTTCATCAACCACACCCTAGGTGTCATGTTTCTAACTTTCTCGATTTCCGTGTCACATTTTCATGCATAGACTCTGCGGTAGGACTTTTAACAAAAGTAAACATAGAACATTCATTGTAATCTTGAGACTAAACTAGCAAGATTATCCAACTCTATATTATTAAGCATGCTCAAAACACAACTTAGAGCATAACGCCCAATGTACGGACGCCTTTGGCGTGAAAATCACTTATGCTTTAAAACAAGACAAGTAATACAAACAATTCATAATACATGCTCATAACCATCTAAAGATCAAAATACGAATACTTCTATCAACGATAAAGTCTTATCTTTTGAAAAACCGTTCTTTCTTCCTTTGTGGGAAATTCAAAACAACACATGTTTATTAGAGTAAAAGTCAATTATTTCAACATGTTCATACTTCCATTAGCGAGAATAAGTTTACTAATTATCATGCATTTCAAACCTATAGGTGATAGATAACCTTATATACGGAAAATCCACTTATACTTCCAACATACGGTTCTACGTTATACGTTGAGTTTAGTGAACAAGGGACTCTACCTTTCTTCTTGGCGGTAGTTGACGACTACGGAAAGTAAGTTGGTGTTTGGGCGGAGTAACTTCTTACGATGAACTTCCGGGAGCTTTGAAAGAGAAGGGTTTCTCTTGAAACTAGTTTGTGACTAAAACTAATCTACTTTATGGATCGAAAAGGTGGTTTGGGGATGAGTTTCTTGAAGAACACAAGAAGAGCTTCAAGAGGACAAGGAAAACTAAGCAAGAATAAGTAAGAACACAAGCTTTCTTAGAGAGAGAAGTTGGAGGATGAAGGTGTGAGTTGAATGGTGAGAATGGGGTGCTATTTATAGCAAAAATTTGGACTCCCTCTCCTCCCCCATGGCCGGCCCTCTCTCTCTCTTCTTTCCCATGGATTTTGCTCCATTGTTTGGTCAAATCAAGCCTTTAATCAAGATCCTAGCCTTCCCTCACTTGTCAATCCAACTTTTAGGCTATAAACTAGGTGATCATGAAGAGTTTTATGCCTTGTCTTGTCCTGGGTTGGGCTAACTTGCAAGGAAGAACAAATGATGGCTAGGATTGTACTTTGGAACACTAGAAATGGGTTGTAAAGTTGTCAAATAGGCTTAAGGCTATAAAGGGTAGCTTGTGGGAGTGTACAAAGTCACATGTACACACCACACTCTCTCCCTCTCTCTCTCTCTCCTTCGGTCTCTCTCTCTCTCTCCTCCTTTCTCTCTCTCTCGGCCTCCTCTCCTCTCTCTCTCTCTCTTGTACCATGTATATATATATATATATATAACTACATATATGGTTATATATGTACTTAAAGATTCTAGGAAAGTAACTTTGGTGGGCAATTTAGGTTTAGGCCTATTAATCTTAGGGTTGCATGCATGCATGGCTATTCTTGCTTCCTTTGGAAGCAAAATGATGACCTTCCTTTGTATGACTTGTCTTGTCATATATGTACATTCAATGGCAAAGCCTAATATCTATTATCCAAGGGATAATATTTTCCTTAACATTTATTAACCAATGGTTAAAGAAGTAATGATGGTAGGTATGGGCTTGAATGACCATTTTATGGGGTATAATGATTACCCCTAAAGGTCTAAGGGTTCAATTAGGTTTGGGAGGGGTTAAAAAGGTCCAATTAGGGTTAGGAAAATGTAACTAGGTAAATTGGTAGTCCGGTTCCTCCAACTAATCGGTTGAAAGCTAACTTTACTAGCCATGTAGGGCTTTTAGTCAAGAAATAAAATTTAAAGGACTAAAATCTAATTATGACGGATTATAGAAATTAAAAAGGAATATTAAAAGTAATATTAAGTAATTAAAAGAAATTCCGATAAATAAATGAAATTTTTATTCATTAAAAATTCCGAGTCGTTACAAACTATCCCCCTTAAACAATTTCGTCCTCAAAATTTGGTGCACGCTCGGATTCGAATAGGTGAGGGTAATTCATCTTCATAGTTTCTTCTCTTTCCCATGTGGTTTCTTCAGAACTGCGGTGCTTCCACAAAACTCGTACCAACTTGACGGTCTTGTTCGGATTGTCTTCTCACTTCGGTCCTGAATCTCTATTGGTTCTTCCTCATACATCGCGTCTTCTTCGATGGTGAGATCTTCCCAATTGAGGACATGCATGGGCAATGCAAGATACTTGCAGAGCATTGAAACGTGGAACAAGTTATGTACTCTATCTAGCTGTGGTGGCAGCGCTAGATGATACGCAACCTTCCCGATTTTCTCCACGATGTCAAATGGTCCAATGTAGCGTGGGGACAACTTTCCCTTTTTCCCAAATCTGATGACTCCTTTCTTCGGTCTGATCTTCAGGAATACATGATCTCCTATTGCAAAGGTCAATGGTCGGTTCCTTTTATCCGCATAACTCTTCTGCCGGCTTTGAGCGGTCTGGATCCTTTGCCTGATGGTTTTGACCTTCTCCGTGGTATCCCGTACTATGTCAGGCCCAATCAATCCCGTTTCTCCAGCATTGGTCCAGCAGACTGGAGATCGACAGGGTCGACCGTATAGGGCTTCGTACGGTGCCATCTCAATACTCGCTTGATAGCTATTGTTGTAGGCAAACTCTACCAACGGTAAGTGTTGCTCCCAATTCCCGAAAAAATCCAAGGCATAGGCTCTCAGCATATCTTCCAATGTCTGTATAGTCCTCTCCATTTGTCCATCTGTTTGCGGGTGGAAGGCTGTACTAAGCCTTACGTCTGTTCCCAATGCCTTCTGCAATCCTTTCCAGAAGTGTGATACGAAACGTGGATCCCTGTCGGATATAATCGAGAGAGGTACTCTATGTAGGTGTACAATCTCATGAATATACAATAGGCTTAGTTGTTCCATGTTCTCTGTCATCTTAACAGGAAGAAAATTCGCGGATTTGGTGAGTCGATCCACAATTACCCAAATGGCAATGTTTGACTTGGCGGATTTTGGCAGTCCAGTCACGAAATCCATTGAAATGTGCTCCCACTTCCAGGTTGGTATCGGTAAGGGTTGGAGATCTCCTCCCGATTTCTGATGTTCAGCCTTGACTTGCTGACACACTAGGCAGGTTGATATAAATTGAGCTACATCTTTCTTCATTCCTTCCCACCAGTACGATCTCCGTAGGTCATGATACATCTTTGTACCGCTAGCGTGAACTGCGAAGTTCGAATGGTGAGCTTCTCGGAGTACAGCTTCTCGAAGGGTCCCAATATTAAGTACGAACACCTTTCCCTTGAATCTCAGGCTGTTATCCTTCTTGATTGTCCATCTTGGTAGCGCCTTTCCTTCTCGGATTCGATACCGAATGAACTCACAATCCTGCTCAAAGGTTTGGGGCCAATAAGATTTCTTGGTGAAGCGCCGGTTCTGCAACCAGAGCGTAAAATCGAGCGTTTCCATTTTCTAATGATGGTCGCAAGTTGAACTCGTTAAGGGTATCCACCATATCCCATTCCTTAATAGCTGTCTTGACCTTCTGTGCCCTATCCTTTCGGCTTAGAGCGTTACCACATTGGCCTTGCCAAGGTGATACTGAAGAGTAAACTTGTAGTCCTCCAAGTATTCCATCCGTCGACGTTGCCTCAGGTTCAACTCCTTCTGAGTGAAAAGGTATTTGAGGCTCTTATGGTCGGTGAAGACCTCGAATTGTTCTCCCCATAAATAGTAACGCCAAGATTTGAGGGCAAATACCATGGCAGCCAATTCTAGGTCGTATGTGGGGTAATCCCTCTCGTGCGGTCGAAGTTGTCGGGATCTGTAGGCTACAACTTTTCCATTCTGCATCAGCACGCATCCCAAGCCATCTCTTGACGCGTCACAGTAAACCGTATAATCTACACCCCGCTCGGGAATGATGAGTATCGGTGCACTGGTCAGTCTCTTTTTCAGTTCCTGGAAGGACTTCTTGCGGGTTTCATTCCAATCTAGCTTCACTCCTTTCTGAGTTAGCCTGGTCATTGGTTTGGCCAGGGTTGAGAAGTCCTGTATGAATCTTCGGTAATATCCAGCCAATCCTAGGAAACTCCTGATTTCGAATACCGAGGTCGGCTGTTTCCAATTCAGTACTGCTTCAACCTTACTTTCGTCCACTACAATCCCGTCTTTGGATACTACGTGCCCCAAGAACTTAACCACTTCCAGCCAAAACTCGCATTTACTCGCCTTGGCATAGAGTTGGCTATCTCGGAGTACTTGTAGCACTATCTAGAGGTGTTCCTCGTGCTCCTCCTTATTGGCGGAGTATAACAAGATGTTGTCAATGAACACCACTACAAATTTGTCAAAGTAGGGCTGAAAGACCTTGTTCATGAGACACATGAATATTGCCGGAGCGTTGGTCAGTCCGAACGGCATCACTACAAACTCGTAGTGTCCGTATCAGGTGCGGAAGTGTAACACCAGTTCCGAGCATGCACGTGCATCGCATATGACATTTAATTTTATGTTGCATAGGTCATGCTAATTGTTACATGTGTTGTGTTATCATTTGCATATCATTCATTAATTGTTTAGCGATACATGATTAAATTTGAGAGTTTAATTAAGTTAATTAAAAAGGATTGGACTTGGTAGGTGGAATGAAGGGTAAAGATGAGTTTTGGCCCATTGGAACCCATACACCCAACCTCATGGGATAACTTTTTCCTAATAAACCTTCTACGGTATTCTATACCGTTCTACCGTTCCCGTTTTTTTTGTAAAGAGAGAGAGAGAGAGAGAGAGAGAGAGAGAGAGAGAGAGAGAGAGAGAGAGAAGCGGTGAAGAGAAGAAGGGGAAAGAATTGGAGAAATTAATTGAAGGTAACCTTATCTTATACCTAATTTATGTTTTGGGTATTGATCAAACATGTATATTCCTGCATATTCATGTAGTTTAAATCCTAATTAGGGCTTAGGAGAATGGATTTTGTGTAGTTAAAGTGGTTTAGAACAGAAATGACTTGGTTTAGAATTCTGCAGAATTGGAAAATTCATGTTTGTCTGATTTTGGGGAATTTTATTGAGATAGTTCGAAAGTTCTGAAATTTCTGGGAATTTTTCTGAGAGTTCCTCTATAAGTCTTCTATCTACAGTAAAAATTTCAGGATCTAGTTTAAAGTATTGAGCTCTATAGAAATTTTTAACCTAGCATCACTCAAATTCGGAACTGAGCAGTCTGCACCAACACAAGTTGGAAAAACAGTCATATCTTCTAGCTTGAGACTTGAAAACACATTCCGCTTACTTTGCTGAAAACTAGACACGTAGAGCTTTCCAACGATGCAACCCGTGCGCTTTGGTTATGCCTGAGCAATAACAGATTTGCTGTTAAAGTTGACCCAAAATCTGTCTCTGCACCAGTTTTAGTATTTGTTAAGTTATAATCGCGAGGCCGTAGTAAGGTTACCCGAACTCCGTTTTTTATGAATGACCTGTCGATTCGAAGAGGAAGAAGTTTACTTTTCAATGGTTAAAGTGTCATTCTTCAATTCACGATTATGTTTTGGATACGGTCAGAACAGTACATGTTGGTCATGGTCTATGTCTTATTCTTGGGAATTCTTGCATCAAATCTCATTGAATCATCTTTGGAGCATTGAAACACATCACCCATCATTTTTATTGCATTGGTCTCATGTAGTATCATACTAGGGATGGAGATTAAAAAGAAGATCATATGCTAGACTTATTGATGCATTTTACTTGCATTTTAACATGAGTTGGAGTATAAAATATACTAAGTATAGTGTCATTCATATTCTAGGATAGGGGGATGAGTCTCCACCTCAAAGTTGAGAAGGGGGCCTTTCGTTTTTGTCTTTTGGATCTCTAAGGTGAGTGTGCTATTTCATTGAAGTGGCTAGCTAAAAATAAACTTATACTTTTTCTGCTAATGTTTGATGAATTATTTTGACGGTTGTGGATATGGATCAAGTTGCTTGAAACATGATTTTATTTCAAGAGCATGCCATAGCTGTATTATTGGTTGGAATTATTTTTTTCTTGATGTACACAAGAAGAGTATAAATTGTCTGTTTGCTGTACACAAACAGGGTATAAATTGTTGGAAGTACCCTGTTCACAGGGTCACGGTACCGTCATAACTCCTGGTTGCGAGGGAATCAACCCTATGGTTTCTTGAAATATTGTTACTTACTTAATTGGTTGTGAAAAATAGTATGTTTCCTGCTAAATATGATTAGAAGCAGTACTCGATCCATGTTTGCTCGTGAAATCTGTTTTATGCTTTCCGCTTGAATGAAGTAGTAACACTTACAATCCTTTCAGGTAACTGAAGTAGAGTTTTGATCCACTGCTGGTCTGACAGGTTGTCGGAGTGGACGTGAGGGGCGACTTGGTGTCCTTCTGGCGTAGTACATTTTATGATACAAATTTTTTGGGGTGTTGTTGTAGCTTTTGTGGATGTGAACTCATCTTGTATAGTTCTCTTGTAAATTTTATTTTGGAAGCCAGTTGTAATCTACTTAGTCAACATTATCTTGCGTTTATGGAATGAATTTCATTAAGGTTGATATTTAGCTTTCATTAAGACAGATTATGTTAATCCTTCTAAAGCGGGTCATTATAGTTGGTATCAGAGCTTTTTTTGTTAAATTCTGTAGACTTGCTCTGTTTAGACTAGTGGTGGACCATAGGGTGTTTGTCTTGTGTCCGTGGGGATGGGAAGGAATAGAATGATCATAAAACATGTTATGCATTTACTTATGTTATTTGAGATGTTATTTGATGAATTTTTGCATATCTAGTTATGGACCGCGATGGTCAACATGATAATGCTGGAGGTGGAAATCCTAGCATGCTAACCATGGATGGTAGATTATTTGAAGCGATAGTGCAGTTAACAACTCAACATGCAAAATATTTCGAGTCTCAGGCAGCCGCACAAGTGAGTTCTTCGGGGGCACACACTGAGCGAGACACCATATATGGTCGGTTTAAAAAGCTTGGGCCTACAGAGTTTGATGGACCGCCTAACCCTCTTGATGCCGAGGAATGGATGAAAAAGTTAGAGGAAATCTTTCAGATAATGGCTGTGACGGATGAACAAAAGGTTTTATTGGCTACCTTTATGTTAAAAGGCGATGCTCGACGTTGGTGGGAGGTTATCAAACAAAGATTGTCTGCACCAATGGCAAATCCTGAAAATAATGATGCTCCTCCTATACTTGCAGTTATCACTTGGGCTATGTTTACCATAGCCTTCCATGAAAAGTATTTCCCAAGGAGTTACCAAATGGGTCAGAGGCGGGAATTTTTGAAGTTGGAGCAGGGGAAGATGATGGTAGCAGAGTATGAAGCTCGGTTTACAACCTTATCATGTTTCGCTTTGCATCTTGTTAGCACAGACGAGGATAAATGCAGAATGTTTGAGGATGGGTTGAATATAAAACTTCGGCCTTATGTGGTAAATCAACGGTTAAATAATTTTGCGGATATGATCAAAGTGGCAACAAATTTTGAGTGAGATTTGGGGTTATTGAATGAACAACGGGAACAAAATAAGAAAAGAAAAACAGAATCTACATCAAGTGGAAGGAACTTTGGCCAACAATCCATAATTAAAGGGATAGGAACTTCTACTTTTCAAAGCCATGGTGGGAGTTAATCTCGAGGATTCCAATCTGGACAGCGAGCGAATGTGTCAAAGCAACAAAGTCAGACGGGTTCTACTTTTTCTAGTGGTCGCAGCAATGCCCTTACATGTCATAGGTGTGGATCACCTGATCATTTTGTTCGAGATTGTCCTGAACCAGAATCATTCCGTAGGTGTTTTAGATGTGGGGATCCGGGACATTTGGCTTCAAGTTGTCCCAGAACATCGAGGTCTGCTTCATCTTCGGGTAGCGTTCAGATGGGTGGAGGTACTTCTTAGGGTAAAAATCAAAGCCGTGGTGGTGGTTCAGTTGGTAGACCTAAAGCACAACGAAGAATCTTTGCTATGAATCGACAAGATGCAATTGCAACTCCAGATGTTGTCATAGGTATGCTCACTATTTTTGGTAAAGAAGCACGTATTTTGATTGATTCTGGATCAACGCATTCATTCATAGCATTGTCATTCACAAAGCATGTAGACCGACCCCCAAGTCCACTAGAATATATTGTGGCCATTTCCACTCCTGCAGGAGAGACTCTATTAACTAGAGTTATATATCGGGACTGTAAATTTCGAATGGGCGATAAGGAGTTGTCAGTTGATTTGAAGCCATTGAATATCACAGATTTCAATATAATTCTTGGAATGGATTGGTTATCTGCTTATCATGCCTCTATTGATTGTTTCCGAAAAGAAGTAGCATTGCAGATTCCAAATAATCCACAACTGAAATTCCGTGGGGATAGAATTTCTGCTCGTATAATTTCTGTAATGAAGGCCAAGAAGTTGTTGAAAAAGGGTTGTCAAGGATTCCTTGCACATATTGTTGACACCAGCAAAAGTACACCTCAGGTGGAGGATATACCAATAGTTTGTGAGTTTCCTGATGTATTTCCCAAGGAATTACCAGGGTTGCCAGTGGACCGAGAAGTTGAGTTCTCTATTGAGCTTTTGCCAGGTACAATGAATTTCAATTGCACCTTATCATATGGCTCCTGTAGAATTAAAGGAATTGAAAACTCAATTGGAAGATCTATTGGAACGAGGATTTATCAGACCTAGCATTTCTCCGTGGGGTGCTCCAGTTTTGTTTGTTAAAAAGAAAGATGGTACGAAGCGGATGTGTATTGACTACCATCAATTGAACAAGGTGACCATCCGAAACAAATATCCTTTACCGCGTATTGATGATTTGTTTGATCAATTGCAAGGGGCGACTGTATTCTCTAAAATTGATCTCAGATCGGGATATCATCAGTTAAAAATAAAGGAGGAGGATGTTCTGAAGACTGCTTTTCGTACAAGGTATGGCCATTATGAATTCCTTGTAATGCCATTTGGTCTAACGAATGCCCCAGCTGCTTTTATGGATTTGATGAATCGAGTGTTTAAGCCATATCTTGACTCCTTTGTGATAGTATTTATTGATGATATTCTTATCTATTCTCGAAGTAAAGAGGAACATGCAAGTCACCTTCGAATTGCATTACAAACTCTACGTGAAAAGAAGTTATATGGAAAGTTAAGTAAATGCGATTTTTGGCTAGACTCTATTGTGTTTTGGGGGCATGTTATATCAGGGGATGGAATTTGTGTTGATCCTAAAAAGATAGAGGTGGTTATCAATTGGGAGGGGCCGACTAATGTGACGGAAGTTCGCAGTTTCTTGGGTTTAGCGAGTTATTACCGCAGGTTTGTTCAAGGATTTTCTTCTATTGCTGTTCCTTTGACCTGATTAACTCGAAAAGGGGTAAAATTTGTGTGGTTTGAAGATTGTGAAAAGAGTTTTCAGGAGCTGAAGAAAAGGTTGACTACTGCACCAGTATTATCTCTTCCTTCAGGTGATGATGGGTTTGTTATTTATAGCAATGCTTCTAGACAAGGATTGGGTTGTGTTTTGATGCTGCATGGTAAAGTAATTGCATACGCCTCTAGACAATTGAAACCTCATGAACATAATTATCCCACCCATGATCTAGAATTGGCTGCTATTGTTTTTGCATTAAAGTTGTGGAGGCATTATTTGTATGGGGTAGCATGTGAAGTCTACACCGACCATCAGAGTTTGAAATATCTGTTCACACAATGGGAGCTGAACTTGAGACAACGTAGATGGATGGAGTTAGTGAAAGACTATGACTGCACAATTCAGTATCATCCGGGTAAAGCCAATGTAGTAGCTGATGCTTTGAGTAGGAAATCTGCGGGCACTTTGGCTTCATTGCGGATCGCACAAGAGAATTTACTTGCTGATCTACGTTCTTTGCGAGTAAAACTTTCCGTTAATGGAACCGTTCTACTAGCTAGCCTTACTCTTAAACCCCTTCTAGTAGATCGTATTCGAGAAATGCAACAATCAGATGAGAATTTGGAAGAGATTAAGAAAAAGGTTAGAAAAGGAAAGCATAAGGACTTTGCAATGAGGGATGAAAATGTTTTGTATTTTGGGAATCGGTTATGTGTACCTAATGATCCATCTTTGAAAAGAGAGATTCTTGAAGAGGCTCATAGTAGCGCATATGCTATGCATCCTGGCAGTACCAAAATGTATCGTGACCTTCGAGAGAATTATTGGTGGGCTGGTATGAAGTGTGAAATTGCTAAATTTGTATCCGAGTGTTTGGTATGCCAACAAGTCAAGATAGAACATCAACATCCTGCAGGCTTGTTGCAACCTCTTCCTATTCCGGAATGGAAATGGGAACATATTACTATGGACTTTGTCCTTGGATTACCTCGAACCAAAACAAGAAATGATAGTATATGGGTAATTGTGGATAGACTTACTAAATCTGCACATTTCTTAGCCGTTAAAAACACATATTCATTGGATAAACTTGCTAGCATATATGTGGATGAAATTGTTCGATTACATGGCGCTCCAGTTTCTATTGTTTTAGACAGAGATCCCAGATTTACTTCACGATTTTGGCCTAGACTTCAAAACGCTATGGGTACTTCTCTGAAATTCAGTACATCGTTTCATCCTCAGACTGATGGACAATCCGAGTGTACAATCCAAACTTTGGAAGATATGTTGCGAGCTTGTGTACTTGATTTCCAGGGTAGTTGGGATCAATATTTGTCTCTTATTGAATTTGCATATAACAATAGTTATCAGTCAAACATTGGCATGGCACCATATGAAGCATTGTACGGCCGGAAATGCAGGACTCCAGTGTGTTGGGGTGAGGTGGGTGAAAGGAAGTTGGTAAGCGAAGAGGAGTTTCTAGGTCCAGAATTAGTAAAAGTTACTATTGATAAGGTAAAAGTGATTCGAGAACATCTGAAGGTAGCGCAAAGTCGACAAAAAAGTTACGCTAATGCAAGACGAAGAGACTTGGAGTTTAATGTGGGCGATCAAGTATTTGTCCGAGTATCACCATGGAAAGGGCGGTTGAGATTCGGTAAAAAGGGTAAATTAAGTCCAAGCTATATCGGGCCTTATGAGATTGTGAAACAGGTGGGCTCGACAGCATATCAGCTAGATTTACCTTCAGAATTAGCTAAGATGCATGAAGTTTTTCACGTATCCATGCTTCGTAAGTGCAAAGGAGATTCATCTAATGTGGTTCCTCAAACGGTGGAATTGAAAGATGATATGACCTACGTGGAACAACCAGTTTGGATTTTGGATCACAAGGAACAAGTCCTTCGTAACAAAATCATACCGCTAGTAAAGGTATTGTGGAGGAGTCGTTCAACAGAGTATGCAACGTGGGAAGCTGAAACTAACATGCGGAGGCAATAACCTCATTTATTTGGACAAAGTAAGTAAATTTCGAGGAAGAAATTTTATTAGGAGGGGAGAATTGTAACACCCGTTTCAAGCATGCACGTGCATCACATATGACATTTAATTTTATGTTGCATAGGTCATGCTAATTGTTACACGAGTTGTGTTATCATTTGCATATCATTCATTAATTGTTTAGCGATACATGATTAAATTTGAGAGTTTAGTTAAGTTAATTAAAAAGGATTGGACTTGGTAGGTGGAATGAAGGGTAAAGATGAGTTTTGGACCATTGGAACCCATACACCCAACCTCATGGGATAACTCTTCCCTAATAAACCTTCTACGGTATTCTATACCGTTCTACCGTTCCCGTTTCTTTTTTGTAGAGAGAGAGAGAGAGAGAGAGAGAGAGAGAGAGAAGCGGTGAAGAGAAGAAGGGGAAAGAATTGGGAAAATTAATTGAAGGTAACCTTATCTTATACCTAATTTATGTTTTGGGTATTGATCAAACATGTATATTCCTGCATATTCATGTAGTTTAAATCCTAATTAGGGCTTAGGAGAATGGATTTTGTGTAGTTAAAGTGGTTTAGAACAGAAATTACTTGGTTTAGAATTCTGCAGAATTGAAAAATTCATGTTTGTCTGATTTTGGGGAATTTTATTGAGATAGTTCGAAAGTTCTGAAATTTCTGGGAATTTTTCTGAGAGTTTCCCTATGAGTCTTCTATCTACAGTAAAAAATTCAGGATCTAGTTCAAAGTATTGAGCTCTATAGAAAATTTTAACCTAGCATCACTCAAATTCGGAACTGAGCAGTCTGCACCGACACAAGTTGGAAAAACAGTCATATCTTCTAGCTTGAGAATTGAAAACACATTCCGCTTGGTTTGTTGAAAACTAGACACGTAGAGCTTTCCAACGATGCAACCCGTGTACTTTGGTTATGCCTGAGCAATAACAGCTTTGCTGTTAAAGTTGACCCAAAATCTGTCTCTGCACCAGTTTTAATATTTGTTAAGTTATAATCGCGAGGCCGTAGTAAGGTTACCCGAACTCCGTTTTTTATGAATGACCTGTCGATTCGAAGAGGAAGAAGTTTACTTTTCAATGGTTAAAGTGTCATTCTTCAATTCACGATTATGTTTTGGATACGGTCAGAATAGTACATGTTGGTCATGGTCTAAGTCTTATTCTTGGGAATTCTTGCATCAAATCTCATTGAATCATCTTTGGAGCATTGAAACACATCACCCATGCATCATTTTTATTGCATTGGTCTCATGTAGTATCATACTAGGGATGGAGATTAAAAAGAAGATCATATGCTAGACTTATTGATGCATTTTACTTGCATTTTAACATGAGTTGGAGTATAAAATATACTAAGTATAGTGTCATTCATATTCTAGGATCTGGGGACGAGTCTCCACCTCAAAGTTGAGAAGGGGGCCTTTCGCTTTTGTCTTTTGGATCTCTAAGGTGCATGTGCTATTTCATTGAAGTGGCTAGCTAAAAATAAACTTATACTTTTTCTGCTAATGTTTGATGAATTTTTTTGACGGTTGTGGATATGGATCAAGTTGCTTGAAACATGATTTTATTTCAAGAGCATGCCATAGCTGTATTGTTGGTTGGAATTGTTTTCTTCTTGATGTACACAAGAAGGGTATAAATTGTCTGTTTGCTGTACACAAACAGGGCATAAATTGTTGGAAGTACCCTGTTCATAGGGTCACGATACCGTCATAACTCCTAGCAACCCTATGGTTTCTTGAAATATTGTTACTTACTTAATGGTTTGTGAAAAATAGTATGTTTCCTGCTAAATATGATTAGAAGCAGTACTCGATCCATGTTTGCTCGTGAAATCTGTTTTATGCTTTCCGCTTGAATGAAGTAGTAACACTCACAATCCTTTCGGGTAACTGAAGTAGAGTTTTGGTCCACTACTGGTCTGACAGGCTGTAGGAGTGGACGTGAGAGGTGACTTGGTGTCCTTCTGGCGTAGTACATTTGATGATGCAAATTTTTTGGGGTGTTGTTGTAGCTTTTGTGGATGTGAACTCATCTTGTATAGTTCTCTTGTAAAATTTATTTTGGAAGCCAGTTGTAATCTACTTAGTCGACATTATCTTGCGTTTATGGAATGAATTTCATTAAGGTTGATATTTAGCGTTCATTAAGACAGATTATGTTAATCCTTCTAAAGCGGGTCGTTACAGGAAGGCTGTCTTGGTGATGTCCTCGTCCTGGATTCTTAACTGATGGTAACCTGATCAGAGATCAATTTTGGAGAAACTGGTTGCTCCACTCAATTGGTTAAATAGGTCGTCAATCCTAGACAGGGGATATCGGTTCTTGACTGTGACTTGGTTTAACTTCCTATAGTCAATACACAGTCGAAGTGTTCCTTCTTTCTTCTTCACGAACAATGCGGGCGCTCCCCACGGTGATGTACTTGGCTTGATGAATCCTTTATCCAACAGCTCCTGCAATTGGGTCTTGAGCTCCTTTAGTTCTGCAGGGGCCATTCGGTATGGTGCCATCGAGATTGGTGCTGTTCCCGGTTGGAGTTCTATAGAGAAGTCTATCTCTCTTAGAAGTGGTAAACCTAGAAGTTCTTCAGGGCAAACATCGGCGTACTCGCAAATGATGTGCGGTAATTCCAATTCCATCCTATCGGTTTCTTCCTTTTGGAGACTAGCTAGTCATCCAAAGAGTTGATTCTGCCACCTGGATCTCTTCGTCGTTGAACTTGTCGTTTGTCTATCCCCCTTAAATCGGAAACGAGTCCCTTCAGAAGTATGAGTGGTCACCGTCTTCTGGTGGCAGTCTATGACCGCTCGGTGAGCTGATAGCCAGTCCATTCCAAGGATTATGTCGAAATCCGCTATGTTGATCACTCTAAGGTCGCAAGTCAGACGTAGGTTGGCTATTTTTATCTTGCACCCTCTACACACTAGATTAACAGCTATACTCCCCCCCAACGGCGATGTGACTTTCATACTCGTACTTAGGGGTTCTGTTTCTAGTGCTAGGGCAGTTACGCAAGCAAAAGATATAAACGAATGTGATGCACCAGAGTCAAACAAAGCTTGCACGCAGGTACTGTACAATAATAGCATACCTTGGATCACAGAGGGATCCTGCTCCTGCTACTCAATCTGTAGTGCAAAGATGCGTCCTCCAGTACTCTGTTGCGTTCCCATGGGCTGTTTCCCCTTGTTCTTCTGCCCATTCAGCTGCTGCGATGGGCCTACAGGGTTCTGCTTTCCAAATCCGGTCTGTCCCGTCTGTTGAGCTCTTTGGCCTCCAAAGTTCCCATTCCTTTCCCTCTGGGGTTGGGGGCATTCCCGCTTGTAGTGGCCCATGGTCTGACAATTGAAGCATTGAACTGACGCCTTATTTTGGCCGCCCCTCTGTGGTTCACCACGCCCTGGTGCAACAGTCTTCCATGGTTGGTTGTTTTGGGTCGGGGTAAAGGGTTTGGTAGGGTAGGGTCCGCGATTATTGTTGGAAGGTTGAGTTCGGATTGGTCCGCCGGTGTTGCCTGTCGCCCTCCTCCATCGGGTTTTCCTCACTCTCCAGTCGAAGAGCACATTGCACAACACCGGTATAGGTGGGAAAGGCCTGAGCTACCACAGCCCTTCTAGCAGTTGTCAGCCCCCACTCAAATCTTCTAGCCTTCTTGTCCTCGGTTGCAACAGCAATTTGGGCGTAACGAGACAGTTCCTTGAATTTGGCCGCGTATTGGGTAACGGTCATCGTTCCTTGTTTCAAATTTAGGAACTCTTGTTCCTTGGCCAAACGAAGGGGCATGGGAAAGTATTTGTCGAGAAACAGAGTTTCAAACTCGACAAATGTCATGGTGGCTATGGCATGGGTTAACTCCATCAGATCCCACCGGTAGCGGGCTTCTCCCTTCAGTTGGTATGTGGTCAAGGCCACACGATCTCCATCTTGGGTGATCCCTAAGGTTCTGAGGATCATTTTGACCTCGTTTAGCCATGTCTCGGCTACTACGGGATTGGTATCTCCGTGAAAAGTTAGAGGTCGTCGTTTGCAAAACTCGTTCATTGCCTGGGTTCGAGTCATAGGTCCATCGTCATGGTTTTGGTTCGGGCGGTTGGCATTCAAGGCTGTTATGAACGCTTGCATGATCTGGGCTGGGTCGGGATTTGCGGGAGATGTTTCTCCATAATCGTGTCCTACTTCGTTGCGTCGATTCACCATCTACGAGTAAAAATTGAAAGGGAGAGTTTTAGTCAATCTAAACAATTTTTCCTTTCGCAAATGGTATGTCTTTCTAAAAGTCAAACACAATAGATTATATAGTATACAATAGTACTCTTAAAAAAACAAAACAAACTTTTCATAGATAAGCAAGACTTACAATCACAAACATAGAGTTCTACTATAAAGCAAGTAGACTTAAAACAAGATTCCCTAATACAAGTTGAGACCATCCTACATGCTCTTACTACACGATCTTACGGTTTACAAAGCCTTATTCTACTCCGTGGCCACAGCATTCTAGGGTGGACTGATTCCAAAGACTTCTCTCAGGCACATCTTGTAGCTCCTTTCAGCAGCGGTCTCTTCTCTAAGAAGACGCTCACGTTCCTGTGCGAGCAGCTCTTCCATAGTTAGGACGGGTGGTTCCTCCAGTGGTCCTAGGTAGTACTGGGAGAGATTCAGCATTGTAGCCTCCAATTCTGGGTCAGACATGAGATAGTCAAATGGTTGCTCGTAGTTCTGCACAGGTGGTGCAGGGCCAAATGGTTGCTCGAAGTTCTGCACAGGTGGTACAGGGACCGGGGTAGATGGAAGGGGCTCGTGATTTGCAACTAGTGGGGGCATCTCCCAAGTGATTGGGACTTCATAGAGCTCCATGCCATCCTCGGATGGAAAGGTTGGTCCAGTGTACTCTGGCGCTAGCAATGACCGATAGTTGGCCAAGACTTGTGGGGCGAATGGTGGGCATCCTCCTTGTGGTACGTTCGACATCTATATCAATAAAGAAAATTATATATTAGACTTAATGGTGTACGGAGTAGACTGAACATAAATAAATACAAGTACACATAAACAGTGATCATATGCAAAAAGGAAAATACAAGTCTTTCATTGCCAAATAACAAGTACAACATAGATAGCTAAGCTTCCTACTACATTCCGATTACAACAAAAGATCCAACCACTGGCTAAGCTTTCCTAACTGGTCTAAAAGCTATTTGGGAATTCGACCCTAATTGAGCCTATATCGGTCTCGAAAGGTGGTGGGGGACATCCCCCGAGTCAGCGGGTATGTCCATGAAGTCGGGCATAACCCATTCTGTCGGTAACTCTTCAAAAATCAATATTTCCCCATCGTCGGGTTCCTTTTCGGGGAATTCTTCGGGATCTTCTTCCTCGGAATCTTCCTCGGGATCTTCCTCCTCGGAATCTTCCTCGGGATCTTCCTCCTCGGGTTCTTCATCCTCGGGATCCTTCTCAACTTCTTCAATAATGTTATCGGGAGGTGCTATTGGTGCTAGGGCGGGGGCTACTTCGGCATCGTTCTCCTCAATTAGAAATTCTACATCATTGGGGGATACTATTTGGACTAAGACTGGTACTGCTTCGGCATCATCCTCCTCCTCGGGAAGTATGATGGTGCCATGTTCTTGGTAGTAGTCATGAGTGTAGGGAAAGGCATATGGAAAGTAAGGATCTCCCACTAGTTGGTTCGTCATCGATCTTAAGGTACTTGCAAGATGGTGAGCTTCAGCTAGCAAGTTGGCTTGATAGAGATTTGGTTGGCTCATCTACAAGGAAAGAGTTTAACCTCAATTAGCAACGTTTTTAGACAAAGGTTTACTAACACTAAGAAAACTTTCGAGTTTCTAAATTCCACGTTCGATCCTTGATTTAAGTCATCATCCAATTGTTCGGGAATTCTCAGCTCGGTGGTACTGCCAATTTCCTACACCTTGCTTCAATCCGAAGATTGTTTTGTTAGAATTCCACCCAATTTGGGATGGTAAACTTAAACTCAAGTCACGTTTTGTGCAACGGTCAAGCTATCTTATGGTTCTACCCATTCTACCCATGGCCGAGGTTTGAACCTAAAGCTCTGATACCAAGTTGTAATGCCCCGAATTTCGGGAACGTTAAATAGACAATTCCATTGAAAATTAAATAGAGTCTGGCTCAATATTACATCATAATCTTAACAAAAGTACTTTTATTCAACAAAACAAGGGGGAACTAGGGTTTCTAGCTACTGCTCTGCTTGTTCCTCCATCCTAACTAGCTCCTCGGCTCCAAAGGCTTCCAAGGTGTAGAGCTCACCCTGTTCATCTATAAGGTCTGACACATTATACCGGCGTCGCCACCAATATAATATGTCAGGGTCACCAAAGGTAACACCGTGAGCAACAAAAGCTCAATAGAATATATCATACCCTCTAACCCTTAACTTATTAACAATCGATCACAAATTCAATGATTTCCACATAGTTCATACATATTCGACTAAACAGTTAACACTGACACATCCACATTCATTATTCAAACTAACGTTGGTGTCCATTATTTTTCGAGTTTCTCCTACGCCACTCCTCTAGACCGTGTCACCATTTTCCACATTTCATAACCATATCAACATTTCCAAAATCGTTTTTAACACACCCAACCTCGGTTCCGCCGTTCCTGTCTCCCGAGTATCCTCACAATGGTTTCGCCACACCGGGTTCCCATTGGCACACTTTGCATTGGCTCCTCTCCGCGGATAACCAAGCCACACACCCAACCTCGGTTCTGTCGTTTCGGTCTCCCGAGTATCCTCACAATGGTTCCGCCGCACCGGGTTCCCATTGGCACACAAAATACACACCACACAATGGGCTACCACGTCCGGCCACATTGCGGTTTCCAAAACATTTCACCCTTTCAAAACACGCCTTTTCATCAACCACGCCCTAGGTGTCATGTTTCTAACTTTCTCGATTTTCGTGTCACATTTTCATGCATAGACTCCACGGTAGGACTTTTAACAAAAGTAAACATAGAACATTCATTGTAATCTTGAGACTAAATTAGCAAGATCATCCAACTCTATATTACTAAGCATGCTCAAAACACAACTTAAAGCATAACGCCACATGTAAGGACGCCTTTGTAGTGAAAATCACTTATGCTTTAAAACAAGACAAGTAATACAAACAATTCATAATACATGCTCATAACCATCTAAAGATCAAAATACGAATACTTCTATCAACGATAAAGTCTTATCTTTTGAAAAACCGTTCTTTATTCCTTTGAGGGAAATTCAAAACAACACATGTTTATTAGAATCAAAGTCGATTATTCCAACATGTTCATACTTCCATTAGCGAGAATAAGTTTACTAATTATCATGCATTTCAAACCTATAGGTGATAGATAACCTTATATATGAAAAATCCACTTATACTTCCAACATACGGTTCTATGTTATACGTTGAGTTTAGTGGACAAGGGACTCTACCTTTCTTCTTGGTGGTAGTTGACGACTACGAAAAGTAAGTTGGTGTTTGGGCGGAGTAACTTCTTACGGTGAGCTTCCGGGAGCTTCGAAAGAGAAGGGTTTCTCTCGAAACTAGTTTGTGACTAAAACTACTCTACTTTATGGATCGAAAAGGTGGTTTGGGGATGAGTTTCTTGAAGAACACAAAAAGAGCTTCAAGAGGACAAGGAAAACTAAGCAAGAACAAGTAAGAACACAAGCTTTCTTAGAGAGAGAAGTTGGAGGATGAAGGTGTGAGTTGAATGGTGAGAATGGGGTGCTATTTATAGCAAAAATTTGGACTCCCTCTCCTCCCCCATGGCCGGCCCTCTCTCTCTCTCTTCTTTCCCATGGATTTGCTCCATTGTTTAGTCAAATCAAGCCTTTAATCAAGATCCTAGCCTTCCCTCACTTGTCAATCCAACTTTTAGGCTATAAACTAGGTGATCATGAAGGGTTTTATGGCTTGTCTTGTCCTAGGTTGGGCTAACTTGCAAGGAAGAACAAATGATGGCTAGGATTGTACTTTGGAACACTAGAAATGGGTTGTAAAGTTGTCAAATAGGCTTAAGGCTATAAAGGGTAGCTTGTGGGAGTGTACAAAGTCACATGCACACACCACACTCTCTCCCTCTCTCTCTCTCTCTCTCTCTCTCTCTCTCTCTCTCTCTCATCCTCTCTATCTCTCGGCCTCCTCTCCCCCCCCCCCCCCTCTCTCCCTCTCTCTCTCTTTCTCTCTCTCTCTCTCTCTCTCTCTCTCTCTTGTACCATGTATATATATATATATATATAACTACATATATGGTTATATATGTACTTAAAGATTCTAGGAAAGTAACTTTGGTGGGCAATTTAGGTTTAGGCCTATTAATCTTAGGGTTGCATGCATGCATGGCTATTCTTGCTTCCTTTGGAAGCAAAATGATGACCTTCCTTTGTATGACTTGTCTTGTCATATATGTACATTCAATGGCAAAGCCTAATATCTATTATCCAAGGGATAATATTTTCCTTAACATATACGGAGTATTAACCAATGGTTAAAGAAGTAATGATGGTAGGTATGGGCTTGAATGACCATTCATGGGGTATAATGATTACCCCTAAAGGTCTAAGGGTTCAATTAGGTTTGGGAGGGGTTTATAAGGTTAAAAAGGTCCAATTAGGGTTAGGGAAATGTAACTAGGTGAATTGATAGTCCGGTTCCTCCAACTAATTGGTTGAAAGCTAACTTTATTAGCCATGTAGGGCTTTTAGTCAAGAAATGAAATTTAAAGGACTAAAATCTAATTATGACGGATTATAGAAATTAAAAAGGAATATTAAAAGTAATATTAAGTAATTAAAAGAAATTTTGATAAATAAATGAAATTTTTATTCATTAAAAATTCCGAGTCGTTACACGGAAACTAACTATAAGAAAGAACACCAATGGCAACATTCATCGGCAACAACATGCATGAATAACCGTGAGCGTGTTCTAAGTCGATTTGAGCTTTGTGGGGGTTCTCCTATCAAAAAGTCTACTGTCAACGCACCAAAATGCAATGGCCGGCCACCGCACGCCGTGTGGGCCCCGCACTGATAATCTGAGTCATTTAATAATTTATTTAAAAAAAATCGAGTAGGCATTGTGAAAAATTAGCTTGATCCGATATGTATAGGTGCTCGAATCCATCTTCTCATCTTTGGAAAATTGGAAAGATTGGTTTTCCAATTTTTCAAAAAAGGAAGATTGGATTTGAGTACGTACACATATCGGATCAAGTTGATTTTCTGTTACGCCTACTCAATTTTTTTTTTTCAAAAATTATTGAATGACTCAAATTATCTGTGCGGAGCCCAGAGTGGGTCCCACACGGCTTGCAGTGGCCGGCCACCGCATTTTAATGCGGTGACTGTAGCATTGTTGGTTCTCCTATATGAAGAGACATTGGGGAGGCTCTCAAAAAAAACAAAAAGACATTGGGGAGTGCTAGCTGGGATTGCATTTAGGTGTTATATTAGGGTTTTAAGTTTCTCTTTGGTTACCATTAGGGTTTTAATTGTTTCCCTTTCAGGAGTTCCACTGGAGTTTTGTCTCTATTATTAAGTGCTTGTTTGGAAGTGACAGACATAGTCAGCTCTTAATTATCTCTCCTCGTTCATACTAAATCCTCTCAATCTTCGGAATACATTTTAACTTATGATTAGGTGGAACCACGTAAATGATTGTTTTATTGCTTGATTATTTATTGGTTTGTATCTTCTCTACTTCGTGATTGTCATAACAAATTGACATCAGAGCTCAAGGTTGCATTCTAGGCATTCCTTATTTCCACTGTTCTTATTTTTTAGGAGCGTCTCGATTGCAATTATGATGGCGAAACAAGAATTGAGAAGTTTGATAGGCAAATCAATTGCTTTAGTCTATGGCGGGTGACGTTAAAGGCTTTGTTAGTTCAATTAGACAAGGCTTTGTTGGAAAATGACAAGAAACTTGAAAATATGGTGGAGGATGTTTGGAAAAAACTCGATGCTAGAACCCTCAATCAGATTTAGTTAAGTCTTGTTGATGATGTGTTTTGTGAGGTTGAGGAGGAGACTAAGGATTCCAAAATATGTTTGAAGTTGGAAATCATCTATACCATCAAGTCCCTCACGAACAAATTGTTTTTGAAGTAGCACCTCTAAACGTTTCGTATGAAGGATGATACTCTCGGGTTTTTATCCCGATAAGCGAAAGTCAATATTGTTACAATAGTTAGATTAACACATTGGAGAAGGAGTTGAACATCTCATCTCTTTTCTTTTAGGACTTAAGTACATCCCCTTATGCTGTTGGGCCAAAGGCCTCTTAACAGATGACCTGCCCTTTAAAGACCATTTAGATGAGTTAAATAAAATCATTATGAATCTGAAAAACATTGATGGTAAGATTGATGATAATGATCAAGCCCTTTGTCTTCCTCACTCCCATTTTAAATGCCCTCTACGGAAAATTCAACTTTTTTAGGAGTCAAAATTATTGCTTTAGATTTTAAAAATTAACTTTCAAAGCTGTGCAATTAAACAAATACATTTAAATGGGTTATATCTTTAGATTTGAAATTTAAAAACTATGCAATATGAATCTTGTTTGATAGATTTCAATTAGTTTTATTATACAATTTCTTTTAAATCATGAAATTTTTTGTCAATTTAAAGTGACATGAATATCAACAATGGACAAACCAATTGGCAAAAAAGAGTACTTTTAAAAGTTAGAATTGGAAGTTTGGTTTTGATGGTTATTGTTAGAAATGAGATACTTATTTTGGGACATCCTAAAATAGAAACATGGACATTTAAAATAGAGCGGAGGGATTAGAGTAAAATGTGCGCATTTTGTTACTACCCTAGCTAGTTTATGCACATGATACTATTTCCATAGAGTAAGTTAAATCCAGCTTATATTCTAAGGAATATATTGAGGGAAAAAGTATATGGTGAGAGTGAAGGCTATGCTGATAAATTATTTGTGCAAGAAAAACTAGTTGAGAGGAAAAATGGCAACAGATGGATTTCTGGTTCACTTTTCATTTATCAAGAGACAATTAATAAAGTTTTTTAACCATACGAAAACGGACATACTAACGGAGATTGTCCTAAATTGAAAAATAAGGCTAAGAAGGAAGAGAATGTGGTTCTTCTTGGTATTGTGAAGGAGATTCTGATGAATCGAAGACTGTTTTCTCAATGACCATTTGTGATGTTTGTTCAGATACTGGATTGATTCTAGATTTTGGGTGTTCCTACCATGCTTCCGTCCCATAGAGATTGGCTTGCATCCTCTGAATCGATCAACGATAGTAAAGTTCTTGTGAAAAACAACATGCCCTGCAAGACTAGTGGGATAAGAACTATTAGAGTCAAAATGCATGATGGTATTCTAAGGACATTATTTGATGTTAGACATGTTCCAGATTTGAAGAAAATCTTATCCCTTGATTCCAATGGTTGCAAGTACATCACTAAAGGTGGAGTTTTGAGGTTTCTAAAGGTACTATTGTTTTAATGAAGAATCAGAGATTGAATAACCTCTATGCGATGGAGGACGGTATGGTTCGGTTATGGGTGTTTCGTCATTGGTTTCATCATCGAAGGTTATGAATCTAATTTTGTTTTTACTTAGTTTTGGCATATGCAGTTTTGGCATGTTGCCTGAACTTGTCTCGTATCCTCTCCATGGGTTGCCCTGTAGTTATGGCCCCCAAAGCGCTACAAGCTAGTCAAGGGTAATAGATGGCCCTCCTTCCAGATTCGTCCTCTCCATGGGTTTCACACAAGGTTTTTTATATTTTGAGTCAAAGGTGTGTTAAGTGCTGTGTCCCTAAAACCGATATATTGGGTAATTTGGTGCTCATATATATATGGTTTTCTACTCCTTGGTAGGTGTAGAAAAGGAAAAAGAACATGATTCTTGTATTCTCCTATTCTCCTTATATTCTCTTACATTTTTTTTCTTTGTTCATGTAAAATTATTAAACTATCCTAATTTTTTAATTTATTGTTCACATGATAAACACAAGAAATGAGGTGCAAAAGATTAAAAGAGCAGTGCAAAAGTCATTCTAAAAAACAAAAGAATAGAAATTGGATCGTGTCTAAATTGCAAAATGATTGAAGTCTCCTCGAGAAAAATGATTTAGCATCTAAAATAGTAATTGATCATGGTATTGTGTGTGTTTGAATGACTATTTTGAAGGAGATAATTAGTTTTCGAATAACATTGAGGGTCTATCCCCCTATCCGACCTTTTAGCTTATTACCTTACTCGGGTTTGCCCGTGCCTGAAGGCACAACACAACGTGAGATCTAATTAGTGGCAATTGTGCAATTAATATTGTTTGAGAGAGAGAGAGAGAGAGAGAGAGAAAGAGAGAGCCGTAGGATTTATGGAGCAAATCAATGGTTAGGATTTATAGAGAGATAAGATTCAAAAACAGTTCTCCTTTATTATGTAGATTTTATCTCTAAATTTTGTTGGCTGAAATGGAACGGAATTGAATACCAAAGGTTTAAGAATGTGCCCGCAATAATTTTTCTAAAATGTCCCCTTTCCACTTTTTCCGCTTATTAAGGATAATTCACCGCATGGAGCATAAAAGAGGAATACTGCGGATATAGACGTAAGTGCACAAATCTTAGGTGATAAGAACTTGTTCATGCACGTGGCTAATATATATACACTAGATGCAAGATCCACATACAACAAATAGTTTCAGCACATCTATATTTAGATCTATGCACTTTCTCAGTTTCTATCTATAGCATTTTTGAGATAAAGAAAGAGGGTTTAAGTAGGTTGGATGATAAGGAATCCTGTTTCCTAAACCAAACAAGGCATAAGGGCTTTCCAAGGGCTATACCTTCGCGTTCTGGTGCCTTTTTTGGACACTATGTTAGATCTATTCTCACTTCGTGCCGTGGACGTGACCTGAATCTGACCCACATTGGTGGCTCCGGCTCCCATGCCCCAATCCGGTTTTGGGGCATCATGCCCCTTTTGATTTTAAATCGTTGGATCTTGTTATTCAATCTCAGCCCTTGATCAATTCCCCTCTCTCTCTCTCCTCTTAACCTTTTAAATCGGTTACTCCTCTGACTCTCACTCTCTCTCTCCTCTTAACCTTCTAAACCGGTTACTCCTCTGGCTCTCACTTTCTCTCTATCTTCTGCGTCTTCTCTTCTTCTCACGCCCACAGCATCTCTTCTCACGCCAGAGCAGGACTCCGCCATAACAGTCCCTCCACAACAACTCCTCCACAGCATTCTTGGACGCTTCTCCACAACATCACTCAAGGTACCTGCCCTTTCCCTCTCTCTGGCCAAAACACACACACGGCACACACACATGGCGTGGGTTGCTTGGGAAAATAGGGGAAGATTTAGGGTTTTGTGAAAATCAGGGCAGATTTAGGGTTTTCTGAAAATCAGGACAGATTTAGGGTTTTTTGAAAATAGAAACTTTTGGGGCATTCTCAATACCCAACAGCTAGCAAATCGTGAATCCAAGTTCGGCATTGAATACCCAACAGCTACAGGGTTCTGTAGTTGGTTCTGTAGTTTTATTTTGTGCAAGTAGTCTCGGCATTAAAGCCTTTGTGCCTAGTAAATGGTTATCAAATCAATGGTTGTCATTTTTATTGTAAGGTTTCAGGGCTGGACTGTGCGTGCATTTGTTAATTGGTTGGTTGAGAAATTTCCTTAACTTGGAAAGAAAGTTGAGTTTATTTATTTGGAATTTTTTTGAAAAGGAGTCAGGTAGTGATAAGTTCATATAGTGATCAATAAGTAACTCTCTGATGTGATCTGAACAAAAGAAAAATCACTTTGTTCTCTAGTGAATGATGCGCTTGCATTGGTCTGAAGCAAAAGAAAAATCACTTTGTTCTCTTTTACAGTTTTATATTTTTTGTGCAATCTTTTGTGTTGTTTTGTAGTGTTATGGCTCCACCAAAAAAGAAAACTAAGGGGAATGTGGTAGCTGTAGATTGCCGTAATGAAGAGTTGAAAGAAATGGATGAAAAATGCCATAATGAAGTTCCGAAGCACCCTCGTAATGCATGGATATTTTTCTAATATGTCATTTTGCAGCTTTGTGAATCTATTAATGCAATGGCATAGATTTGTGATATTGTAGTTTGATTTGTAATTTGTTGGTTGTAGCCAAGAACAATGCAAGTTGAAGGATAATGATCCGTTAAAGCCAATGGTAACTATTTAATTTTTGCTATATTGGTGTTTCCGTGTTTACACTTATATGGATTTTGAACTTCTCAAGCTAGAATTTGTACTCTTTCAATAATTGTAGTCAATGGAGGAAATTTCTGAAAAGTGGAAAGCTTTAGGAGACCATGCTAAGCGAAAGTACAAGAAAAAATCTATCAGGAGTACCGAGAAATACAAAGAGCACAAAATTAAGCTTGATCTTCCGAAGGGTCCGAAGGTGGTAATAGTATCTATGTTCATTCATATGCTTTTCAGTTTTTATTGCTCTCGTGAAATTGATTAGAGTTGTTGATTTTATGTTTAGAACACCTTTACATCAAGGACTCAACTTAAGGCGGCTTATGATAGGATGCAAGAACTTGATCCGCATCAAGTAGAGAGTGTAAAAGCTATAGGGTTTGGAGGTATCTTACAACTGAAATGTACGAAGTTAGATCGAACTCTTTGTGAGTTGTTGGTGCAAAATTTCGATCCTGTGTCTCTTTGCTTGCATGTGCATGGCAAAGATTGCATAATTACACCACTAGATGTGAACCACATTTTAGGATTGCCATGTGGTGGCCAAAGGGTGATCCTTGAAGGGGAATATACCGAAATTCATGAATTGTGTTTGAGGCATAAAGTACGTGACCAAGGTTCTATATCTTTTGATCATTTACACAATTATTTGATGAACAACAAAAAGGACGACGATGACTTCAAGGTTTCATTTGTGTTGTACATAATGGGGACTATTCTATGTCCAACATCAGAATTTGGAGTCAATAAGCGTTTTCTCCATGCATTAAAGGACTTGTTCTCTGTACGGGAGTTGGACTGGAGCCAATTTGTTCTTAAGTTTTTAGCCGAAGGGATTCAAAAGTATCAGAAAGGACGCAAAGTGATTCGGGGATGTCTATTGTTCCTAATGGTACATCTCTTAACTTTGTTTATTAAGTCAAAGTTTTTTTGAATGTTGAATTGATTATGTATGTCAATCTTTGATTTTCCTACAGTTGTTTTACTTAGAGCATTGCACGCCAGCCAAATATTTCACTTCCCGATGTGGTATGCGACCTTCACCCCGCCTCTCAGCTTGGGGAGATAAAGACATAAGGGAGAGAGCTTGTTGGTTCAATAAGATAAGAAAACGGAAAGGTGAAAAGGTAATGTGTAGCTGCTGTTAACCAATGATGAATCTTTTTCCGTGAGGATCAGTTCTAGAAATGTGCCTGTCATGTGGAAATGGACTGAATAATCTCATGTGGTTGCCGTTTACCTGTCAAGATGTTATGTCCAGCACTTGAGATTGAGTGCAGTCTATTATATTGCTCTTTTTTCGTGAGGATCAGTTCTGTTGTTACTGCTGAAGCTATTTTGACTGTTGTGTTGCTGCTGTTCGTTTTGATGTTGTTTGATTGTAGTTGATGCTATGAGATATGGTTCTTTCCCATTTTTCATAATAGGTCAAAGTCATTGTTGAAGATGGAATTGGCAAGAGAGAGAGAATGATGAATCAAGGAAGGGAGGTTGACCATGATAAATCAATGGAGAATGACCAGGTTAAAAATCTAACTAGTATGGTAGAGAGAATGTCGAGCCTCTTAGAAGAGACATTGGCCGCTATGCATGAGAAAGATAGTAAACATAAATATTCTGCGACTAATAGAGGCATTAACAAGAAAGACACTCCATCTGCCTTGGAGGAACCCGATGTTGAAGGACATTTTAAAACTAAGAAGGCAAAATGCACCGAAAATGCATTATCGGATCAGATGACATCTCCTCTAAAGACAAACAAGGAAAAAGCCAAGGAGGAAGCTAAATTGAATGCTTCATCAAAGAAATTACGAAAGATGGCAGCTAATGTTCATGAGGCCTTGTCTCGTACGGCTCCTGCAATTGATGGCAAGAATAAGTGGGAAAAAAAATTGAAGACAAATAGGTTTGACAAATCTCAGCCGCTGAAGAGAAATGCCAACAAGGTAACAAGATGTGATTAATTATTATATTCTTAATTCTATTACGGTTCTCTCATTAGAATGCGTGATTGTTAATTTGTAGAAGCCTACCATGGAAGCGGAACCCAAGAGGGCAGATGTAATGGCCACACTTTCCAACGAAAAGCAGTTGATGCTAAGATATGTCTTTGACCATATCCAGTCTGAAAGGTAGGAATTCTTACAAGGCAGACATAGTTATACATATTTAATTGTTAGACTAGTAACAATTTGCCTTATTACTTGTAGGGAAATTCTTTGTGACTTGGGCATAGAGCATTTAAATAGGCATGATTTTTTTTCTACAAGGCCGAATGAGTGGATTGAGAGTGGACTGATAAACTTAGTTGCTTTGAAAAAAACTCTACTACAAAAGAAGAGGTACCCGACTGGATTATGGCCAACGTGGTATTTGCCCACCTATTTTTCGGTATGTATTTGTCATGCATTACTTGTTTTAATAATTGCGAATGTGGTTATAGTTATTAACGTGTAAGTGCTCCCTTTGTAGAATTATGCTTTGCGTGGTGGTTTGAATGCCAAAAGTTGGGCCAGAAATTATACGGGAACTCATCGATACACGGGGGAACCCCAAGCATGTGAACGGGTGTACATCCCAATAAATGATTCAGACAGTCATTGGTCTTTCCTTGTTTTGATGAATGTTGAAAAATTTTATGCCTGCTTGTGGTGAATGAAAGGATACCCTACCATTTTAGTGGCCATGTCATCAAACTGGAGGTGCTTACCGTGTCAAATAACGTACTTACCATGAATATAGGATGTACATAACTAAACTGGACATTCTTACCACAGATTTTGGAAAGAAAAAAACTCTACTGAAGGTGCTTACCATGACAAAGAACACACTTACCACGAATACAAGATGTACTTAACTAAAATTGGACATTCTTACCACAGATTTTGGAAGGAAAAATAGTGACTGGAGGTACTTACCATGAAAAAGAACATACTTACCACGAATAAAGGACGTACTTAACTAAAGCTGGACATTCTTACCCCAGATTTTGAAAGGAAAAAATATTACCACAGATTTTGGAAGGAAAAAATAGTGACTGGAGGAGCTTACCATGAAAAAGAAAGTACTTATCACGAATACAGAATGTACTTAACTAAAGCTGGACATTCTTACCACAGATTTTGAAGGGAAAAATATTATCACAGATTTTGGAAGGAAAAAATAGTGTCTGGAGGTACTCACCATGAAAAAGAACATACTTACCACAAATACAGGATATACATAACTAAAACTGGATATTCTTACCACAGATTTTGGAAGGAAAAAAACTCTACTGAAGGTACTTACTATGAACAAGAACCTACTTACCACGAATGAAAGATGTTTATAACTATAAACTGGATATTGTTTCCACGAATACTGGATGTTTTTACGATTACAAATGAAAGACATTACATGAAACAAAGGTTACGATTACATTTATCCTTCAAAACCGTTGCCGGGAATTGTTGACCATCCTTCAAAGTTGCTGCCTAGGATCTGAGCCTGAACGCTATTTGGATTTGTTGACAATCCAGCAGCCTGTATAGTTTAAAAGTTATAATAATTAGTGAATGGACAAATGGATATTAGTCTATTAAATGACTACATAATAAGAGACTTACCAAATTTGGTTCGACACTAGATTCACAACCATTGGCAGTGAATGATTGTGGGTAATATGCAGATGAGTCTCGCCCAGTAAATGATTGTGGGTAATATGTAGATGAGTACCGCCCAGCGAATGATTGTGGGTGAACTATGCTTGAATCTGATTCATTCTCGTTGATGTTCTCCATATTGTTTGATACTAATTTCGGACATTTCGTTCGCATATGACCAGGTAGTCTACAGTGGCCACATTTTCTTACCTTTGGGATAAAGTCCTTTGCCAAATTTTGGCTTCCTTTACGCTTGATAATGACGGGATCGCCAATACCAAAATGCATAGATATCCCCTCGACATTGTTCTCTTCTCCTGTCGCTTTTTGCTTGCTTTGAACATCTAACATATAAAGCTCTCTCATTTTGAATGTTAACCTTGCGATTTCTTCTCTTGCCTCATCATATGCATTGGTTGAGTGTGAAGCATAAAAAGCCATTTCGACACATGCAGTTGACAATGCACCATACCTTGTCGTTTGGGTTACCCATTCCGACATCGATGTGCGGCCATGAAGAGAGGAGGACTTGGCCATTTTTCTCCACCTTTGTGAGATCAGATAAGAGGGAATTTCTCTCAAGTGCTCCATTTTCATTACCGAAATCATATGACAACAAGGGAATCCAATTGACTCAAATTTCAAGCAAGAGCATTTCATGATGCCTTCAGTTGGCTGATAGTATACTGACCACGTTGCATCCTCTTGTTGATATCGAGATAAGTAGTAAACCAGAAAATCTTCAATCTCAACTTTATCCACCCGAAACAATGATTGCTCTTTCTTAATTTCATCGCGAAATTTCTTGAATATGGCCCGAGAAAATGTATCAGCTGCATGTTGTTCAATGCGTTTCATGGCTGTAGAAAGAATGGGAGTACTATTCTCACTCTCTACTTGTGCCTTAGCCTCATTATGTTGAAGTTTAGCAAGAGCCCTATCATATGCTTGTACAAATTCAAAAAGCCGTAAACGTAGTTTTAGGAATCGATTCATAAATGCGTTCATTCCCTCAACACGTTGTGTGCTTTTTGCTCCTGCAAAAAAAATACCTCGCAAGTACCCCTCAGCCCATAGGTGCCGTTTTTTGTAAACCTCTATCGCCCAATTGTTTTCATGAAGATTATAGTTGTCCACAAGATTTGTCCATGCAATTTCAAACTCTTCTTCCATTGGCATTGACATGCATTTTTCAAAGTCACACAGGAATCCGGGAACATGGACATTACTCACAGCAGTCTTTTTCATATGCCATTTGCATAAACGATGACGAGCATTAGGCAACACAGTTTTTATTGCTCTCCTCATGGCCTTATCTCCATCTGTCATTACTGACACTGGCATTTTTTCATTGCCCATGGAATCAAGAAACTTTTCCAATACCCATGTATAAGTCTCAACAGTCTCAGCAGTCAACAATGCACACCCAAATATTGCAGTTTGGAAGTGACTATTAACTCCAGCTAGTATCACAAAAGGCTTCCCATAAGCATTCGTTCGATAAGTAGCATCAAATAGTAGCACGTCTCCAAAACACAGGTAGTCTGTTAGAGATGTTGAATCTCTCCAAAACATATTATTTGACCGGTTTTGCTCATCCACGTCATACTTGTAATAGAACAAGGGGTCATATTCTGCTTTCGCACATAAATAGGCTAATGCACCTTCCGCGTCCCCATCCGCAACCTCTATTTTGCGTTGAGCTGTAAAATGATTATAAAGATCTTTTTGTGTGTATCCAATCTTGTCATATCCACCAGATTGTTGTGCGGCAAAATTTATAATATGACTTGTTTTAATACCAACTTTATGCATTGTATTGGCCGAGGCTTTATCAGGACTACGAACCTTCCTGTGAGAGCGGAGGAAGGGCACACCCATAGGCCCTATCAAGTTATGGTTGTGGAAGCTTACAAAGTTAGCAACCACGTATTTGTTTGATTTTCGATCTAATTTGAGATGAAATATAGCAGGACATCCAACTCTAGTTTCTGCCATCGGCTCTTTTTTTCGATCTTCTCTTTCCATATACTTAGCTTCTCGATATCCTTTTTTTGAGCAAACCCACTTCCTTGAAGTAACAATACCCTCATTGTCCTTGTGAATATTATCCTTTCGGACACTAAAGTCTTTCACTTTGGCATATGCATTATAGAATCTTTCTCCATCCTCATCCGAATCAAATGTCATTTCATAAACATCTTCTTCCATTAATTCATCCAACCGATAATCGTCAAGTCCGTCATCAACACCATATCCGTCATCATCGCTATGTCCATCATCATCACCATACCCATCATCATCGCTATGTCCGTCATCATCACTAATGCCATCACTAATGTCTATCACTACATTCTTCCCTTTCAAATTGTCATCTATCTCTCTGATTCTGGTAAAATACGACCACAATCGGTGGTAAGTGTTTTCATATATAGTGGTAAAAATACAACACATTATGGAGATAATTCTGAATCTGCTCAAATATGATCATAGTTTGTGGTAAGTATTTTCATATATCGTGGTAATCAACTGATATGGTCATTTTTATCTTGACAAATCAACAACAAACCAAAAACATAATCATTAACTTTTTGCTAAAAATAATAAATTATGTTCAATAGCTAAAAATAACAACTAAATAAAGACTACAGAATGAGGATAAACTTACTTGGTCAAATTCTTCAATTTATTGTTCTTGAAAGTTAGAGAGGTTCTTCAATATTCATTTCCTGAGACAAGAAGGAATATGTGTGGAAAAGTGAAAAATCAGATGGATAAGTTTGAGGAGTTTAAGGTAGGTAGGGAGGAATTTCGTATCTTTAATGACATAATATGGGGTAGGTAAGCATTTATTTCACAAGTTTGACAATAAGTGAATCATTTTCAAAAGTAAGTAAAGCCTTTACATAAGGTAAGTACCAGCAAGAATTGTGGTATGTACACATATACCGTGAACAACCGAATATTGTGATGGTAACTAAATCCAGCCGGCGTGGTATAAATAGCCTGATTTTGTGGCAAGTATGACATTAATGACAGGTTGGTACGAATTTATGTAACATAACTAATGCACCATAATGAGGGTAGTTAATACGGTAACTACCACAATAAATGTGATGTTAGTTAGTTCTACTTAATTTGTATTACCTTATAATTAAAACATAATACCTTAATGATTAATAAAACTAAATGACGTATTGAATGGGTTATTAGAGATCAATAGTTAGTGGTTACTCTTACATTAGCCAATTGTATCAATCACTTATTGATTGCAACTAAGACTACTGTTAACTACTACTTCTACTAATAACATTGATCACTATTAACCTACATTAACCAATTCATTTTAGCCAAGTATATTAATACTCAATCATCACAATATCATCACTTATTGAATATGATCAATCAATTAAGCTTTCAGTCAAATGATTTTGACTACTATAGTAGATTATAGAGATTAATCGCTACCCTATCACTAATTGAATAGTCTAATGTCAATTATAACTACTAATTGTTATAATATCACGTTAAACGATTGCTTACATCATTTCAAATAAATTATTTAAATTTAATTAGGATATTATTACAATTATATGGTTTATATTTATTATTTTTTAAAATTTGTTATAAGGAACATATAAACACAAAGTAAAATTTTAATAGAATATATTAACAACATTAATTGTAAGTTATTCAAAACAACAAATGAATAAATATTTTCTCAATAATATTTGTAAAGTACTTTTTAATTAAAAATAATTTAATGAAATATATTAACAACATGAATCTAAAATCAAGGCAATTGTTTGGCTTAAATATCTAGTTTTGAAAATTTGTTATAAAAAATTTGTTTACAAATTAAGTATTATTAAATTCATATTTTCACCCAATATTTGATAATCTATTACACAAATGATTAGAAAAATGACAAAAGATAGGGTAAATAGGACAAAAGTGGTGTGAACTTATAAATTTTCAATAATTAAAAAAATTCTTGCAAAAAGGTACATTTTTCTGCCAAAAAAATTTATTTTCCCACCAAAAACCGGCTACCTAGAGAACAAGTTAGAGAGAGAAAGGGCAAAAACGTTGAAGTGTAGTCTTTTGTTGTGGTAAGTATACAATATTTTGTGGTAAGTGTCAACATAAACTGTAGTAAGTAAAATCAGTGTTCATGGTAAGTATAATGACGTTTTTTCTGAAAAAATGGGCAAAACCACCCTACTTTTTGGGAGTGGTTTTCATCCAACGGCTGAGATTCATCCAAAACGTGATCTAAAGGCCCAGATTAAATAGGGGCATGATGCCCCAATACCACATTGGGGCATCATAGAAAATTTGCACATTGGTACTTATCTACAGTTATTTTTATATTTGTTGAGTTCATTTTCCAGTTTCATTGTCAAGTTGTTTAACATTTGTTGTCTTTTAATCCAAGTAACCTTCAGTAAAAGGAAAACATTATCTAGGTAATTTTTTTTGACTTGGATAGTCTCTGTACAAACATTTGGGTGCACACATTCGGCACATGTGTTTGAAACCGTAAGATGCTCTTGGACCCTATCGAATCGAATGGTATTTACCCAAAAAAAAAAATTGTATCGAATGGTTCTACATAAAACATCTGTTTTGATGGGAAAATTGATATTCGCGCTCTCGTTTTTGATGTAGGTGCTCCACTTTGTTCATAAAGTTACTAGTAACTTCACGTTGAAAATGGAGCGCTTGCATCAAAAAAGGAAGCGCAAATATCAATTCCCTTTGATGGGTACATATATTAATGTATGCTTTTTTGAATACTTCCTATTGTGGGTAGATCCCCTATGACTTTAGCAAAACATAAAATTATAGTCACTGTCATGCACTTGATTTTCAACATAAATAATAATATAATACATTTTCCATAAATAAAGATCATCCTCAGATTCCTCTCATACATGTATACCCAAAATGATATGCTAAGATTCGATACATATTGCAATGGTCTTCACAATTTGCGTCAAAAGTTATAAATCCTTTGCATTCCTCCATAATCAAATGAGTTATTAATTATTATTACATTTTCAATTACCTAAATCACAAAGCATGCACTAAGTCAATCAAAAGTGATTTCAATACTCCCTCCGTCCCTTTTTAAGCGTCCCACTTCGTAACTCCAACTTATTAAGAAAACATCATTATTACACTTTTCACACCAACTTTTACCTCCATTTTCCCGACTTACCCTCTATGAAGACATTATCATTAACCTTTTACTCAGTAACTTTTCAAAATGAAATCTACTTTTATGGGCAAAATGGAAAATGTACCAATTTTTACCCACTAACTTTTACAAAATGGACACTTATTAAGGGACAGCCCAAAATAGAATACTAGACTTTAAAAAGGGAACGGAGGGAGTATCACTTAAGATTATTGAATTTAGTACATAGTGGGGGCCTACCCACCAAAATTCGAAGCCACCATAGTTGATGTAGCACTTAATAGCTACCAACAAAAAAGATAAAATGGTAGCTAACAATACAAAAAAAAAGAAAAGATAGAATGAAAATCATTCAGAAGACCCAAATGATTAGGAAGAGGATAGCCAAGTATATGACCTCCACCACCACCTTCCATCTCTGGATACCTGCGTATCGAATCTAAACATTGATGTAACAGGATTAAATGAGATCATTTGATTTTTGTTTTAAAAATTTTTTTGTTCAAAAACACAACAAAATACCACCCACCGAGAATATTTCTCGTTCAACTCTGAGGGCTCCCTAAAAAAGCACAATCAACAGCCTAAAAACAGTTTATAAAAAATAGATGGGAACTATACCTGAAATTGAAGATAAGTAAATAGCATTGGATACAATGTTATAGAATTTTACGAAATGAATGTAAACTTGCATTTCTCGAAGATTTCACTCCACCATAAGCTTTTAAAATTTATAATTCACCTTGTCGTGTCCCCGACTTGTCCCGCAGTTAAAAATATTAAAATCTAATGGACATGTATGTGTTCCCGGTGTGTTGAGTGTCTTTGGAGTGTTCGGTACGGATGCTGCGATCTCTAGGAGTGTTGGTGCTTCATAGAGTTTCTCCTAACCAAATTAAGTATGTGTACCAGAAAATCTCGTAACTTCTCACAACCTATTCCACTAAGCTATACCCCATAGATATACAAAACTTTTTTTTTTTTTGATCAACGTCAAGTAATATATTCATCACCCGAAGGGAAAAGATTTCATCACAATATACAAGAATAAACCAAAACTACCAAATCAAAGACACGAGTTACTGCTCGAAGCACACAAGCTACAGACTCAAGGACACCCTACCGAAGCAAACCTACACTAAGTGCCGGTATGAGAATCCCGTCAGTGACTCAGTAGTAGAGGATCCAAAAGGATCCCCAGCTCAAACCCGAGTTACGCGCAAGATGAAACCAACAACCAGAAGCAGAAACCAAAACTGGCACACCGGCCAGCTCTTGAGAGGAAAAGGCACCAGCAGAACGCCGGGGCTTCTTCGCTGTCAGTCGCAAGGATGCCACTCTGAGGCAAACCTCTGCTATCACGGTAGGCTCCGGCGCATGGGAGGCACAGCGGCCCACAACGCCGTGGTAGCCACAGGATTTACATCTGAGAACCAAGCAAACAACCAACACCAGAAAAACTTATTTGCCCTCCACTGCAACCCACTGGATCTGGGGGAGACCTAGACCGGGACACAACCGGATCTAGGGGAAACCTAGACCGGAGCAAAACCAGACTGGAAAACCAGTCGGTAAAAGCAAACAGAAAAATGGAAAGGAAAACTCCCACCTCAACCTCACTAGTTATTAAGCCCACTCCCACCAACAGCCGAAGAAAACCCAGAATTGAGAGGACAAGGAGGCGCCGAGCAAAGACAGATCAACCAACCAACGGTTGGTAACCCGTCGCCAATAACCAAGCGGTTGCACCGCCAGCCGGAGCTTCAGACAACGAAACAGCTGAAACTTTAGATATACAAAACTTGGTTTTAAGCAATGTGGTTGTTATATGGATTTCCCTTTGCAATGGAGCATCAATTCTCTAAAGTTAAAGCTTATGTTCAAGGAATTGTCCGTGTCTAAAGACTCAACGCTATGTGTTCTTAACACAACTAAACTGAACCACCCTTCCCTATTATTGATCGACAAACCTGACTTTTCCAATTTGTCGTTTTGTTGAGAAAATTTCAAACTTGATCAATCTAGAAATTGCCCGTGCCTAAAGAAATAAACACATTTTATCAAAGCTAATATTATATCGACATTTGTGGGTCAACCTTCTCCTAAAGGCACATCGCAACATAATTTTCAAACTAAATACCCCATAGCATAATAATTTTCAAACTAAATACCCCATTGAAAATAACCAGTGCCTATAAAATGACCCCAATTTAAAGCAACTGGCAAGTACCTTTGCCTAGCAAGCTGAGTTCTAAAAAGCTTCACATATGGATCATTAATTTTCAGCATCAAGTTGACTACCTTCAAGTCAGACCTTAGAGAAGTACAAATTTGCTCTTCAACAAATATGTAGTCCTTTCCCCCCTTCTTTTCTTTTCTTTTCTTTTTTTGACATATGGTCAATATTAAATCTAAGCTGTTGAAAACTTTTACGTTTTGAAACTATGTTCCTGTCCATTTCTTCATCTTCAAGCACTTGATGTGGCCAAGATTTAATCTAATTTTTGCCTTCTCTCCAAGCCAGATCTTAGGTACATAAAGCAAAACCCACCCTGGCAAAGATATCCTTTTTGTTGGTATATGAGAGAAAGAGTAGCACCACACTCCTTTGCATCATGTGTTTTAAAAAGGAGTTACCCAAGCTTTTCCATTCCAAGCCCCAAGCTTCTCTGGTTATTCACAACCTTTTCCAAAAAATAAACATGAAAAAAGTAATCAATCTAAAGAATCTGCATAGGTAAAAATAATAAAAATTTTGTTATAAATGCATAAAAGAACTGAATACCGAAAAGGGACTTACCCAAGGTTTCCCATTCCAACTAACATTATGTGTCATGCCTGAAATCAGAGTGGAAATCAGTTCCTTCCAAAGGAAAACAATGTATGACCTCAAGTAGGACACCCCATCCCAGGAGACTTAATGGAGTAACCAAAATTCAACTACAACATCAACGAATCAAACAATTAAATAGATTAGCATGAAAATACTCAAATCTTTTTTCATATCTCGCTGTGTGCATAATTATTAACTTAATAGAAGATCCCCCTAGCTTCCCCTTCCTTCTCTTATGATCCTTAACAGCTTTCCCCTTGCCAAAAAACTGAAACGCATAAGATTGATAAAACAAAAACCACCATCCAACATTTTAAAATGCACACTAGCCAGTGTTTTGCATCAACTAAATCAGTAAAAAATCTAAGTACATTGGCCAGTGCTCTTTATTTAACAACATAAGAGCAAATCTAAGCACCAGCCTGGGCTCTGCAATTAACAACATAAGTACATCTAAACACACTAGTCAGTGTTGTGCATAATAAGGGAATACTTATGGATCTGAAGCCTTGCGATTCAACTTACTTTAGTGCTCCGCATGAATGGTTGAGATTGGTTAGAAAAAAAGTATTCTTTTGGAATCCTCCCTTGGATTGTTATTATGGAACCTAGAATGAACACAGTGTTCCATGCACTTTCCCAAATGACGCTTGCATACAATATATAAACTCAGTGGCTTGCATACAATTTCGAAATATACACACAATATCTAGATTTCGGTGAGGATTTTGAATTGCTTTTTCATGCACATGATATAAAGCTTTTTGCACACCGGTTGTACTGCCCTGGTGCTAATTATCGTTACAGCACTGTAGAAGTACTTATCCTACTCAAACCGGTGCCAAGATGACTACTTTTGCTTCACCAGCTTCTATAAACATAAACATGGACAGTGCAAAGAGTATTAAGTTCGTAGAAAAAATATATAGCTCAAAAAGTGCTCAGAAAACAAATTTGATGTTTGTACAAAAAGTGCAGAAAGAAAAACTAAACAGAGAAAAGGCAAATAAACCAAACGAAGTATGGAACGCAATAACTCCAAAATAACGAACCTATAAGACTCAAATTGCATCTACTTATAAACCAAATGAGGTACAGATCAGCATGCAATTGAAATTCCTTCAAGTCATCAGAGGAAATGAACAAAAACAATAATCTAATGAAAATCACACGATCAGTGTTCTCACCCTTCTGTAGGTGTCGATATCGAGGCCGTTACCGAGTAACTGAGCAAGATTGTTCATAAACCACTGTGTCGCCTCCTTCCTCCTCCACATGCAGCACATCTATTTGCATCCTAGTCAGCTTAATCAACAATTTGCTGTGTCACACAACACAAAAACAATGCCATCTCTGTTTTTTAAACTCACTCCAGATGACGCTTCAAGTTGAAGACAAACCAGCAATATTAAGAGGATCAAACCAGAAAAGCTGAAATTGGCCAAACAATAAAATCCTTACCGGATGTTTAGCCTATAAACTTCCTTGTACTGATTGCATGCAAGTGATTATGTATCTGGAATCGGAAAAAAATCACATTAAGCACTAAAATCGGCACACAATAAGCTAAAATCGATTAGATGCAAGGAGATTGATGGGTTCAAAAACCGGATTAGATGCAAGGAGATTGGTGGATTCAAGCACTTAAAGGGGATTACATTCAAGAAGACAGGATTAGATTGCAAGGAGATCAGAAAAAACATGATTATGCAAGGAGATTAGAAGAAACCGATTACGTTTGATTCATGGTGTCCCAGTGAGTTTGGTGGGTGGGTGTGGCGAGGGAGCAGTGAGATCTTGTGTGTGTGTGTGTGTGTGAGAGAGAGAGAGAGAAAGAGAGAGAGTGCTTAATGAACTGGTTTGAAATCTCAACTGGACAGTTTTGAGGGAGAAGTGGTACAAGGGGGTTTGATCCTGGCCCTTAGCTTAAAAGCAACACTCAATCTCAACCCTCAAAAGGCCCAAAAAGTTAGTTTGTGTCTACACAATTTGAAAAAAAAAAACCCTCCCTTGTTCTATGGATAACAACTTGACAATGAGAAGGTACAAGTCAACACACATTTTTTGTGGCAGCTCGTGGTGGTAACCAACATAAAAACAAAACGATCTGTGATCATACCATGCTATTAGAACATTGAAAATTTGAAAAATATAAGTCATTCCTACTTCTAATCAATGTCATTTCCAAGTATTAGCCTCGACACACATATAACCACTCAAGTATCCCAAGTCTTGTTATTATCCATAACCTAAAAACCTTCTCACTTTCCCATTATATAAGGGGAAAAAGCAAATCAATAAGGACCCACCGGATTTTTCAAACCTCCGAGAGAAAAATTTGTCACAAACCATAGCCCTATTGTAGAGTTCATAAGAGAAACCCTCCAAAACCCTTCCCAATTTTCATAAGAGAAAACAGTAGTGTTCAGCTTTAGCTTATAAAAAAACAAAAACACAGATGTTGCAACAGGTGAAAAAACTAAAACAGAGGGTGAGTTTGATCAAATTATAAAATCCTTACCCTTTTGGTTAGCCTATAATCTTCCTCGCACTGATTTCATACAAGCCATAATGCATCTGGAAAAAGAACAGGAAAAGTCACACTAATCTGATGAGAAAAAATCCCAATAAACCTCTTTTTTATTGGTCCAACTAGGCTCCCTCAGCCTCACTCTCATAATTTATCTCCACATCGAAATCACCAGCTTTCAAAACTACTTGCTACTACTATCAACCACCATGGACGCATCTGAATCCCAACCGCCACGCCATTCAAGTAAAGCAAAAAGTAACCTAACACTTAAACCCCCTTAATCCAAATCCAAAACCTTCCAACCTTACTCCTATCATCGATCTGAGCAGCAGCAACAATGACTCCGATTCCATAACTCCTCTTCCTTATCCGCCTCCGATGACGATACCGCTACGGGCAGTGTTCTCGGAACAGACGAGAAGAGGCCCAGGGTTTCGAGCGAGAGAGGTTCGTTCAAAAAGAAGAGGAATAAACTTGAAAACTGGACAAGTTGGCCATTGCTCTGCCGCTAGGGTTTCTGGATCCCCTGCCTCGTTGCCGGCTCTGCCCCCATCATGGCAATTGGTAGTAGAGAGGATTGAGCGGTGCCGGTTGTGAATGGTAAGGGTGGGGAGATTGTTGATAGCACTATAGCAATAGTAAATAGTTTTGGAAAGCTGGTGATTTTGAGAATAGGAAGGGGGGTGATTGGGAATCTGGGATACTTCTTCAGGTATTTATGTAAGAGGTGGCTGCCAGAGATGATGGAGGTGATAGCAGTGAGGTGCGCTGTGAGGGAGGGGAGAGTAGTGTGGGGATAAATTATTGAGAGTAGAGGGATCACTAAAGTTAGGGTGAGGGAGCCTAGTTGGACCAATAAAAAAGATGGTGATGTTCACACAAAATTGCACTCTCGTATACAAGTACATAACTTGTTTACGGTTACAGTTTTACATCTTCTATTCACCGCTTTTTTAAATGGATGGCTTACTTCATTTTGGTTCGCTAATTAAACTTCATTGTTTTACTACATGTACATAGAACATCTTATGTAATGCTTGAATAATTAATATATAAACCCAATCTTTTCATAGTTTCGTTGTGTTTCGCTTTTGGCCTTTGGTTGGAGATTTGTCTCTTTCGTTTATGTTACATCACTGTTTTGAGTGTATAAGAATTATACGGAGTATTTATTAGGGTAATACATTATTTAAACAACTAGTTTGCTTTACATATAAGGCAAGGAATATTGTGTTGAAATAAAATTTGAAGAACGTAATAGAGATAAAGTACAACCACTACTACAAAAATAGATAAAGACCTCAGTAATTTGGTGTGATCTTTCACTTTTAATCTCGCATTCAAAACCGTGGTCTATCAAGGTGTAACTAAAAGCCCCTATCTTCTAACCACAGGATAAAAATTGTGATTAAAACTCATTAAAACTGTGACTAAAAACATAAAAACTGTGATAAAAAATGACAAAACTGTGACCTTTAATAGCTTAACATCTCAGTTTGATTATAAAACCGTAATTGTTTATAGAGTAATAATCTCAGTTTTTGAAAAAACTGAGATTAAAAGTGGCGTTTCCCTAAGGGGAAAAATCCCACTTTATTTATCCTGTTCGGTTTTGAACCTAAGTCTCTTGAGTTTTGCATAGAAGCTTCAACCAATTGCACCACACACACTTTTCAATATATGATTGAAATATTTAATATATAACATATGCGTTTAACATTAAAATATATTTCGAACATCATTTTGAACCTTTAAATATTAAAATTAAAAATTTTGATAAACATGAAAATTGTAGCCCTTTGTGTTATTGTTCAAACCCAATTTGAATTATCTCAATTAATGGAGTTTTGAGCATAGAATTATACTCGAAATACATTTGGCTATGAAACGCAACCTTCATAAATTTTGTCACCAAAGGTACCCATTTGGTGACAAAATATATTTTCATCACTGAAAGTATCCCATTTTCTGATGAAATATTTTTTTGTAGAATGGTTGAGAGTGACATTTATTTAGGGGTATTGCGCACGGAGTCGATTAAGGGGTAAGCGACTTTCAACTTTTCCTATATAAGAGCTTTCATCTCAAGTCTAAACAAAATGTGATGCACTCTCTAACTTACGATCTCAGTTTCTAGATGATTGAGATTAAAGGTTCTTTTTATCTTAGTTTTTCCAAAATGAGATATATTCTTTCATATACAATCTCAGTTTTTCAAAAACGAGATCTATTCTTTAAGTTACAATCTCACTTTTAGATTATTGAGATTAAAAAATCTTTTCATCTCAGTTTTTTGAGAATGAGATCTATTCTTCAAGTTACAATCTCACTTTTTAGATTACTGAAATTAAAAAATCTTTCCATCTCAGTTTTTTCTTATAGTTGAGATTAAAATTATAGTCCATAACATTTTATTACGCTTTTACAAAAAGTGATATATTTTTAGTTTTTGAACCGTGATCTTTATACCATTTTGTAGTAGTGAACCATAAAGCCTAATAAGAAGCAAATTACCCACAGGCTTCAACAAAAACCAAATATTCACCAGATGTGAACTTATTTTGCAATTTCTAATCCCTGTTCCCAGATGAGCTTTTTATTTTCCAAATTTATGTCGTAACTCTTGTTCATGGTTTACACTTTCTATAATCAGTAGGTCGAATAACACAGGGCAAGCATTGAATTCAAACAATTCACGAGATGAGGGAGAGAAGGAAGTTCAGGGGAGAGGCGAAACATGATTCACCTAGTTTATCTGGAGAGGCCGAAGGGCTAGGGAAGATGAGAGACAAGGTTAGGAACTTTGAGGAGGTACAAGCTCAATGGAAGGTAATCGTGAAACTATTGAAAACACAACAGAAGGTAGTCGAACATTGCTTGTATCACTTGATGCTAGGTTTTCTACCTTAATGCCAGTAAAGTTTTTGACATTTCACTAATTAGTCTTGAATGATGAGAAGAAACTATGTCCCTGTTTTATTGTTATTTTTAAGGTAATTAGTTACATTAAATCATTTCCCCTGTGCTATTTTTCTGGGTCAAATGTTGTTAAAACTAATATGAATAACACTCTAGACATCGAGGGAAAGTCGCTTATTTAATATGCTTGTCCATTTACTTTACGAACCTAGGAAATGAAATATAGAAGAGCAAATAAAAGGATGGTAGAACTTCAATTAATAGTATCATGTATCAAATAATGTTCCCCCATGAGCTTTTTATTTTACAAATTTATGTCGTAACACTTGTTCATGGTTTACACTTTTCTATAATCAATAGGTTGAATCACACAAGGCAATCATTGAATTTAGACATCCATATAACAATACAAAGGGGTGTTTTCAAAATACCCCTCGCAAACTAACTTTTTGGCCTTTTTAATGGTTGTGATTGAGTTGGAGTTTTAAGCCAGGGGCCAAGATCAAACCCCCTTTTCTACACTTCCCCCTTAAAAATGTCAACTCAAGAGCCAAACATCCCTGTTTCAAACTGTTTCAAAATTCACATAATGCAATTTTGTTCACCCTCACAGCTATTAGCACCACCATCTCCAGCAACCAACTCTTTACATGCATACCTGAAAAAGTATCCCAAATTCCCAATCACCCCCTTCCTATTCTCAAAATCACCAGTTTTCCAAAACTACTTACTACTACTATAGTGCTATCAACAATCTCCCCACCCTTACCATTCACAACTGGCACCGCTCGATCCTTCTCCGACTCCAATTGCCGCGACGGGAGCGGAGCCGGCAACGAGGCAAGGGATCCAGAAACCCTAACGGCAAAGCGATGGCCAACTTGTCTAGTTTCTAAGTTTCTTCCTCTTCTTTCCAAACGAACCTCCCTCGCTTGAAACCCTAGACCTCTTCCCGTTTGTTCCGAGAACACTGCCCTTAGCAACATCGTCGTCGGAGGCAGATAAGGAAGAGGAGTCCTAGAATCGGAGTCACGGTTGCTGCTGCTGCTCAGATCGATGATAGGACTTGGGTTGGAAGGTTGGGGTTTTGGATTTGGATTAGGGGGGTTTAAGTATTCGGGTACTTCTCGCTTTACTTGAATGGCGTCCATGACAGTTGGGATTCAGAGGCGTCCATGGCGGTTGATAGCAGTAGTAAGCAGTTTTGAAAGCTGGTGATTTCGATGTGGAGATAAATTATTGAGAGTGAGAGGGAGCACCAAAGTTAGGTTGAGGGAGCCTATTTGGACCAATAAAAAAGAGGGTAATGTTCATCCTCTTCTAAGGAGGGTGAACAAAATTGCACTTTTATATAAGAAAGCCCAATAAAAAGGAAAAAATAATTGTGTTTGATCTCCAAAAACCTATATTGAGAGATCTAAATTTGGGGGAAAAAATGTGATTGAAACGTTACATTAGACATATAAATTATATAATGTTACTAGAGAATGCATGGGCATTTATTCAGCCTAAACTTGAAGTCAACTATCTTATCCTACATGACAAACATGTAATCGCAAAAAAATTGTCCCCAAGTTGAGTCGAATATCCAAACCTATGTAGTTCAACTAATACTTCTGATTTCCCCATAGCTAAGAGGCTAGTAAAAGGTAATACACCTAGCCAAACACCTTATTGTGAAGCTGACAACTGACGTACTTTGTAGGGAGATTATCACTGCATAATTGTTCTAGCCTTCCACACCACAAAGCTATATGTGCTTCCAAATTTTCATGCAATAGGATGATTCCAGGATTCAAAAATGACACCCACAAATAGAGATTTTTTATCTGAATTTTCTCAAACTGCATAAAAAAAGAGCGGATAGTAGAATCATCTATCGATGGGGTCCTCAACTTCTTTATCCAAGTTTATGACAATAACATGGATTTCTTTATCGAGAGCTCATTGATATATCATTTTATTTCAAGTTATTACGCAGAAAAAGCAGGAAAATGTGGTAACTTTTATAGCAGCAAGGTGATTTGATCTACTTGGTGATATAGAAAGCAAAATGCAGATGGTTCTTCTACCTTAGGTACAAAGAACAAAAGTCACAGTATTGATTAGTCATATTTCAATCCACAAATAAATAAAAACACACAGGGAACCAAAACATACTTGAAGGGTCCCTAATTCAATCTCTTTTCAAATTACCTAAAGGGATTTGTATCATCACAATCACACCACACAAACTATTCTCATCACGTTTTGAAATAGCAACCATCTACCATGTTAGGCCTTGAGTAGTCTGAACTGCAACCTTTACTACGAAGGCAGAAAACAAAATACCAAAATATGAGGGTTTTACAAGTAATCTATCACCAGTTAATAATACCGAGAAATAAACCCGGGTACAGTAAACCCCAATCGGGTGAAGAATCAAAGACACCCAAACTACATTACTTTTCTTATGAAATAAACCTCAACTGGGTTAAGTACCTATGTAGCCCGGGTACAGTAACATTGGCATCCCGCTCATCACGCATCATAAGTTCCTTGGAATACTCGCATGTAGACACAGAGGAATCCGCCTGGAAAGAGAAACAATGTTAAACCAAGTAGAAAGTCTCTTCCGACCTCAAAAAAATGCTGAAAATTCAACATATAGCCATTTTCCATACATGAACCCGAAAGAGAAACTATTTTCATACACAATCAAAAAGACCAATGGTAAAAGGGATGAAAAAAAATACAGGTTTCTTGAAAAAATTAGTAAGAATCCAGAACACTATTAAATACAAAGCTTTTTGAAACCCAAGTTCTATATCATTGCTTAAAGAACAAAGACGTAAGATGAGAGAATAAAAAAAAAACTAACTCATGGTGGAAGGGATCGGTACGAAAAGAAAAAATTTGCAGAATAAAAAAGTCACTGAGGCAAGACTCAAAATTTCGTTTTGAAGATAAAAACCACTGGGTCTCTCTTGCACTGATTCCATGTTTAACTCCTCTCCCATGAATTATTCACTAGCAATTGTTCTCACTGGAGTGTAGTTTATGGATTATTAAACCAAGATAATGATCAGATTCATCAGAAGAAAGTGGTTTCAAATGAAGAAAATTTCCTATGAAGATAATGACATGTGAACGGAAGCATAGGGTTATTGAGGGGCATAGAACTTACTGAGGACACGTAACAAAATTTGAAATCAGAGCATATGTACTAAGTACTGCAAAACCTCAGCTTTATCTCGTACGTACTATTATTCCTTAAAAGTTAGATTGGAGAGCTTACAGTTGTCCCTGATTATTTGGTTTTAGCAAAGGGGAAAATCATCTCCAAGAAGAGAGGCAAGCTATAATGCCCCCAATAATTTTGAAACTCACCCCTTCCATAGGCAGAGCCTTCTTTTGAAAAAACCTTGCATTTCTTCCACTCCATAAATTAATTGGTTGTAAAGAGGGAAAGCTTGTCAGCTTAGTGCTCTACATGAGCAGCTTTTGCATCTACGTGCTTATGCAAGTAAATTAAAAAAGAATACATTAGAACCTTCCATGTTTGAGATAGTGAGAAGGAGTGAAGAGTAGCTTTGTTACTTTTGGACGTAGTTTTAAAGAAATTCCATTAGAGCCATAATTGTGTTCCAAATTGCTCATACTTGAAAAATAAAACTGAATCAAAACTTTACTCAATGATATTACTTTGATATCATAAGAATGCATCAAAACCTTAAGTTTATGTTCACAGGTCTGTTCGATTTCAGTGAGTTCAATGAAGCAACAACATAGGACTACGGAAAAAATGCAGCAGATTTCATCTGAGGGAGGAGGAAAAAAGCAAAAGAGGCATTTGATGTTTCTCATAACAAACACAACTATTCATAAAAGATAGCAGAACAATGCCTCTCCAAATTATCTATTCTACACCAATAAAGCAAAAGCATAGAGAAATAAGAGGACAAAAACAATGCAAGAAAGGATAGCAATCCATTAAAATAACAACAATGTCTATCGCTGCCATCGATTCTAGCAAACTCCAACCAACAAAGAACCACCTCCAAAGTCAGCAAAGAGCCACGCAAATTTATGCTGCAAAGGCCCACCTTTTAAGATCAAAACATTACAATTTAAGTTCTATGATAGAAAGAGTTCTATATAAGAATTACACTTGCAAAGTCTATAGCCAACTAAGAGCATTTGCAATGGTAATAATCAAAACCAATAACCAAAACGTGCCACAGCATTTGATTATCCATTTAGTCCATAATCAAACTTAACCTCCACATTGGTTATTTTTGCATCCCTAACAAAAAAACTCCCCACAATACACAATGCACATTTGTCCAATCGCAAACGAGTTCCAATCACGCACCCAACCACACCTAATTATTCGTCTCGATGAGACAATTCCAATGTGGGGTGTTTTTGAGTTATTGAGTTTTGGGTTTGGTTATTGAGTTTTGGTTATTGGTAAAAGTTGTAAAGTTTGGTTATGGAATGGGTGGAATTTGGTTATTTGCTAAAAGACTTGTAACTTTGCTTATTACAACGTGGAGTGTTTTTTGAGTATTGTTGTTAAATTTGCTTATCCACGCCCATTTGCTTATTACAATGGGGATGCTCTAAGGGCTAACCAATACCAAAGAGGCAAATCTTCCCACAAAGGAAAAATCCTCTATCTTGATCTATTATTTATCCAATTCTTCTTCTGTACTCAAAAAGGATCAAACTCATATACAATTCTCAAGTAGCAGAACAACCACAATACATAAACAATGAAGAACAGTTTATGAACCTGATCAATTAAAAGGGAAAAATATGGAAAGTATAGTATTGGCATGTTCAATACTAATGGCATAGAACCTCTTGAACCAACAGCCCTCTAACCTCTAGCTTTAACGCACAAATTTTCTCTTCAATCCAACACTAATGTCCTGCACTTACATAATTAAACTTTTAAGCAAGTCCACTTTCGCATTACTATGCAGTCATCCTTGCTAACATTCCTATGCCGACCCATAAATGAGTCAAAATTTTGAGTGGAAACCAGAAATGAGGGTTCAAAAATTTTAGAAGTAACGCCAAAATTTGGTAAAAAAGGTCGTGGATGTTCACGTAGGAACTGTCTAGCAAAAATTAGGCAGCAGAAATTGGGAAAAACAAGGAGAATTGTGGTGTTGTGCTATCTCCAATAGAACCTTCCTGAATGGTGGCTAAGTTGGTGTATCTTTAGCGTGGTTGAGACCTGCACACTTAAGCACCCGTGTTAGTGCCAAACCCAGATCGTGGGAAGTCCAGGATATGCATTCCAACGGTCAAGTAAGAAAGAGGGAAGAGGAGCTTTTTAGATTATGTTTAGGGCTTTCGGAGAGAATCAGTTACCTTTCCCTCAAGGTGGACTCCTTTTATAGGCAAAGGAAACGTGCAGACCAGCCCATGAGTATGCACCACGTGCTCGGTGATTGGTTCGTCAATCGTGGCGCCAAATCAGGCCCGCAGTCTAAGGCCTGTCATGATCTCCAAGATCTATTCCCGCAAAAGGGGAAATGGTGCCACGCCACCTGCCACACCTGCCCTACTCCTCCTAACTTCCTCTCTGAGTCAGGGAGCAGGGGTGGCTCAGTGGTTGTTGATTCTGCTGATTGAAATAACCCAGCTATATTCAAACTTTTGTAGAGTTGCTAATTGGTCCGGTGGGACGCCATCGAACCGAAAGTTATGACTACCTAATTCGCATCCAGGTCCATGGTTCCTCCGCGGGTGAACGAACTTGGTCGGTAAGACTGGCCCGACAGAGGCATAGTGACTATTGTGCACCACCAGCCTTAAGTCCATGGGATGGGCTTGACCCGCATCCGGGTTCATGGTTCCTCCATGGGTGAACGAACTTGGCCCGCAAGACTGGCCCGGCAGAGGCGTAGTGACTACTATGCACCGCCGGTCCATCCAACCCTTAAGTCCATGGGCCTGACTAGTCATCATGTTGTGGCCTTCACCTGGTTCGCTCCACCGAGCCATGCCCGCCACAATAGCCCCTCAACTTCTTCCACCCTTGGACAAAGATGGGAGGAGTTGACCAGTGGCTCCTCCAGGCCATCTTGGTAATGTCATTAGCCGAACCAATGTTTTCTTGAGGGAACACCACGTGGTAGGTATGCCGATAGGTGTCTGCCCGGCCTTCATGAGGGACGAAAAGGCATCTTGAATCCAGAGTAATGATGATATTCGCTGCAGAGGGGGCTGATGGGATTGTTTGGCTCAGAGATTGAATGGTCAGGTTTGAACTTGAAACGGCGTAGAAATGCCACATGGCAGAAGGGGGGGGCATCGCGAGTACGGATTGATGCAGGCTTTCCACGTGGCACCTTAAGAGTGGACGGGGCCGCGTCGCTTCAATTCCGGTGCGCAACCCCTAGGTTTCCCCCTTCCCCTTTCGTACATTATATAAGGGAAGGGGGTGAGACAGAAAATCACTTTCTGCTCTTGCTCTGCAACTTCACCTCTCGCTTCTGCAACTTCACCTCTCGCTTCCATTGCTCTCCAAAGTCCTCTATCACGCCACCGCTCACCGTCGTTCTACTTAAGCACTTTCAGGTAACTTCGATTTCTTTGACGTCTCTTTTTCTGTTTGCCACAACACTCACACTAAATGACACAACTTTGCACAAAACCTTAGATTTACTCTATTTCTGACGAGTTTCTGCGGCCTCTTTTGGCTGTGGTCCACCACTTGGTCCGCCAACGATGGCGGTCCTTACTCATATGCCAGCGGTGGATCCTCAATCCTTGCCACGATCTGGCGTAGAAGGCCTTGGTGAGGCCTCATGTTCTTCCGCCGAGGAGGATCTTACTGAATAACGCCTGGCGAAGGCCTTAGGCAGTGATTAAAAAATCGCGCCTAGGCGAGGCGAGCGACGAGGCGAGGATGGGTCGCCTCGCGGTTGTGAGGCGAGGCGAGAATGGCCGAGGCGAGAATGGCCGAGGCGACCGCCTAGTCAGTAAAGTGGCGCCTAGGCGCGAGGCGTGAGGCGAAGGAGAAAGGGCGCCTAGGCGTCGTCCAGATCACAAAGGAAATATAAGGGCAAAATAAGACTTACACACAAACACACCTGATCGATTGAAGCTGCCTCTCACTCCTGGGCGATCTGAAGCCCTCTCTCGGTCTCTCCTCTGCGATCGACCTCAACATCAAAGACCTCTCTCTCGACTCTTCTCTCGATCGTCAACGACTCCGGTAAGTTCTTTGCTCTCTGCTCTCGATCTCTCTGCTCTCTGTCTCTCTCGACTGACGCTCTGCTTTCTCTCTCTCTTTCTCTCTTCTGATCTCTCTCTCTCTCGTCTCTGCTTTCTCTCTGTCTTGAACTGCATGTGCAGCTCTTTCTCTCTTCTGATCTCTCTCTCTCGTCTCTGCTGTCTCTCTCTCTTGAACTGCATGTGCAGCTATCTACTTGTCAATTTGCAGTGAGTGTACTGGGAAGTTTTTTAGGAGTATTTGTGTTGTATATGTTTACTAGACTTTATAGTCAGTTAGTGGGTGTATTATATTCTCTCAGTTAGTGGGTGTATATATATTATATATAGAATCATAGATATTGTTTACTGGACTGCATTTTGTAAATTTTGTGAATTATGTTTTATCTCCTTTGTTTGTATAGATATTGTAGATGTCGAATAGAACGGATCCTGCTTGGAAGTATTCAAAGAGACATGAAGATAATAAGTTCAAATTCACATGTAATTTTTGTAACAAAGTGGTTACTGGGAGTGTTTACCGAGTGAAGCTACATCTTGCTGGAGGATACCCTGATGTGACTTCATGTCCTAATTGCCCAGAACCAGTTAAAGAGGAGATTAGGGCATTTATCTATAAGAAAAAGGAGACGGCATCTAGCATAACTCCACTTCCAGATTTTGATGAAATGGGCAATGAGGAGGACATTGATGAGGATGAGTTTTATGTACAATCAAAGCCCCGTCCTAAGAGGCCTGTTGCCACTGCTACCTCTGGCTCCAAGTTCCGACTTAAGAAGCCCAAGACCAAATGGCCTATGGATGCTTACTTCACCCCTGACCCAGAGATCGAGGTAGAGAATAGGAGAAGTGGTAAACAACCTAAAGTTGATGATAATACGCCGCAAAAGAAGTTATTGAAAGAGCGGGTTCATCAAGCTATTGCGAGATGGATTTACGATGCTGGAATACCTCTCAATGTTGTCAATGTGGAGTCCTTTGAACCAATGATTGAGGCTATTGGGCAATATGGCCCTGGTTTAACACCGTCGACTTATTATCAAGTGCGTGTCCCTCTTCTTAAAAAAGAGGTGGAAAATGTGAACAAACAAATGGAGGACCACAGAAGGAGAGAGAGGAAAATGGATGCACTCTTATGTGTGATGGATGGACGGATCGAAAGAATAGGTCATTGATAAATTTTTTGGTTAATTGTCCTAAAGGTAGCATGTTTATTGAATCGGTTGATGCATCAAGTCGTGCCACAACCAGGGACAGCATGTATAGGTTGCTTGATGAGTATGTGGAGCGAATCGGAGAAGCTAATGTGGTCCAAGTTGTCACGGATAGTGCCGCATACAATAAGATGGCAGGTAACAATGAATTGCCATATGTTAGTTACTAGTTACTACTCAAAGTCTCAAATGTATTATTTCTTACTTTATTACTTACTCTTAGAATCTTATTGTACTTGTTCTAACTTATGATAGAGAAGTTGTTAATGGCAAAAAGACCACATTTGTATTGGACTCCATGTGCTGCCCATTGTTTGGATTTAATGTTGGAAGACATTTTCAAGTTGCCATACTTGAAGAGGACATGGGAAAGGGCGATCAAGGTACACGGTTATATCTATAACCGTCCGACATTGTTGAACATGATGAGACACTTTACCCAAAGAAAAGAATTGATTAAGCCAGCAAAGACTCGTTTTGCAACAGCTTGTTTGACTTTACAAAGGGTTTATCAACAAAAGAATAACCTAAGAAAGATGTTCACATCAGAGGCTTGGAGTAAGAGCAAGTGGGCAAAGGAGGCGGACAGTAAAAAGGTAGCTGAAATAATGTTGTCGCTGTCATTTTGGAACAATGTCTTGTTGGCCCTAAGATTTGCATGTCCTCTTGTTAAAGTACTTCGTTTGGTTGATGGTGAAGAAAAACCCGCAATGGGATACATCTATGAGGCCATGGATAGGGCCAAAGAAACTATTATAAACACGTTTGGCGGAGATGAAGACAAGTATAAAACTGTGTTTGAAATCATTGATGCGAGGTGGGAAGTGCAATTGCATCAACCTTTGCATGCAGTAGGCTACTATTTGAACCCTGCATTTTTTTACAAGGATGGTACAAGGATGAAAGCTGATAAAGAGGTATGGAAGGGTTTGGTGGATTGTATTGAAAGGCTGGTACCAACTGAGAGGATGCAAGATGAAATTCTTCATCAACTAGCATTATATGAGGAGGAGGAGGGAATCTTCAAAAAGGACATGGCAATTAGGCAAAGAATTACAAGGTCACCAGGTGATCACAATTTTTACTCTTTGCGCTTAAAAGCCTTAAATACTACCTCTTTATTTTTTATCCTTTACGACAATATAACTAATTGGCAATGTGCAGTTGAGTGGTGGAAGTTATTTGGTCGTGAAACTCCTGAATTGCAAAAATTTGCCGTCAAGATCCTTAGCCTTACTTGCAGTTCATCCGGATGCGAGAGAAATTGGAGTGTGTTTGAACATGTGAGTGTTACATTAAGGGATTTCTAATCGTTTTGAAGGTGTGAATCGTGTGATATGAACTTAAACCCCTTTTAACTTTATTTTGCAACGTCACACCAAAAAAAGAATTAAGCTAGATCAAAAGCGCCTCAATGACTTGGTGTTTGTTAAGTACAATAGAGCATTGAGGCGTCGATATATGAACCGCGGCAAATTTGACCCGATTTCCTTGAAGAACATTGATGAGAGCAATGAATGGTTGATTGGGAAATTGGAGGATGAGCTTGTATTTGACGGTGAAGATTTGGATTGGAATGTTGTTGCGGAGGCTAGTGGGGTTGAACAACCTAGCAAAGTAACTAGGTCTACTCATAAACCAACAAGTTCAAAGAAGCGTTCAAAAGCATCAAGTTTTTGTGCAGACGATTGGGAAGAAGAAGAATTTGATGACATTGTTTCAGATGAAGGAGAAGAGGAAGATGTGGATGGATATCAATCAAATGATGATGAAGAAGATGAAGATATTGGTGATGAGTGATGAAAGGATGACTGATGATGTCTTGTTTGGAATATCTGGATTGTTAGTTTGTTACATTTTATGAGCGTATTTTACTAGTAATTTGTATGTTGGAATGTTGGATTGTTGGTATTATGCAATAAGGTGATGTTTGTTGTTGTTCTAATGGTAGGATTTAATATTGGTCGTTTATATAGTTTATATTACTTTTTTTTTAAATCGCTCGCCTCGCTTCAATGAGGCGCTCGCCTCGCTCCGATGAGGGCTTTGTCGCCTCGTGTACGCCTCGCGTATTTAAATCACTGGCCTTAGGCACTCCACTGGGGGAACGACAATAGGGGTGAAACCATGTTGAAGTAGGGTTTTTGACTTTCTTCATTCTTTTCTTTTGTTTAGGTCTTCAGCATGGTGGACTCTCCCAGCTCCTGCTTGCCGAGGGTAGATCCTGACGCATATCTGGACCTCCAGGAGACTATCCGGAACCTCGGCAGAGGTTAACGGATGGGTAATGTGAGCTTTGACGAAAGCTCGAGCAACTTCGCTCGGCAGCACGAGCAGCCTGTCATCCCCGGCATCCACGTTCCCCTCCAATTGGACGACAGGGTTTCCAGGGATATCCTCTATGGCTAGGGGATATTCTCCAGACGAAGCCGCAGAGCCAATCCCATATGGCTCCGAACCAGAAGAGGCGGATCATGCCGAGCGCACGGCAGCTGGAGCCCAAGCTAGCACATCTACATCGGCGAAGGCTCCGCTGAACGCGCCCGATGCAGGAGGGGCAGGGGCTCTAACACGGCCGCTGAGGGATGTAAATGCCATTCCTCCCTTGCCAGGTTACCCTTGGACCAATGCCATACAGCCACTTCTATGGTGACGGCCTTGGGGGCTTCACAAAGGACTTTCAGGCGAAGTACGAAATTCCATATGACGTTCTAGTGGAGAAGGTGACCGGCGATAGAGTCACCTTCGATGTAGACTTCATCCTCCTCCACTATACACCATCACCAAGGGGGGTAAGGTTCCCAATGAGCCCCTTCCTTCGATACTTCCTGGAGACGTACAACCTCGCACCGATCCAGGTTTCGGTGAATAGCTGGCGCATCCTTTGCTCAGCGATGAAGTTGGCCGAGTTGAACAACCTGCCCTTCACCTTGGGGGGCTTGATGCTAATGTACGTGGTATCGAGGAACCCAACGTACGACAAATACTACCTAACCAAGCGGCAATGGTTCGACCACCTAGTGAACCACCTCTATGACATCGAGAAATGGGGAAACGTCCTAGTGAGGGTGTCAGGGAACTTCGAATGGGGCCCAATAAACCCACTCCTTGACTTTCCCTTCCCCACTAGGACTGGCACGAGTAGAGAGGCCCTACAGCATCCCTCGAGTGTGAGGGTTCCCCGGCAGCGAGGACGCCCCCGGTATTGTTTATACCTTTATGTTTTCTTTTATACTTTATAAACATTGCACCGTACAAACACCTTTCTTCTGTGTGTAGATTGCTCCGCACCGAACAAGGGACTCCTCGTCACCGGCAGGTGGTCAAACTTGATCGCTCCCCTTCGGTATGCCAATCGGGACGCACTGACCCTGCTCGACTATGAACCCACATACCATAGATTGATGGTAAGGAAGGTTGTGGATCTTGCCAGTATCGCCGGGCGTCGAGCAGGCACTCTGGGATCAGTACACTGCCCAAGACCTCTCCACCTCCAATCTGCCTGCCAGACAGCAGCAGCCTGACCAAAATTCGGTAGAGCGGCTAGAGCAGCAAGTTCTGCCCCCTGCCACCATCAGCACCCAGCCGCTCTGCTCTAGCTGCCGAAGGCCGAGTAGCACAGCTGGCGAGGGGGCAGAACAAAGGGCTGAGAAGAAGGCCAAGACCACTGAAGACGAGGTGGAGATCACCGAGGTAATCCATGCCACGAACTATACCACCGAACCAGAAGGGTCCCCGGCGCTCTTCAAGCCAAATTTTGAGTGCCCAGATGGGCACGTGATAACTGCCAACGACAGCCTAGTGGATAACACGCTCCTGGCCATAACCCTTCTCAAGGAGGTGGCCCTTTCCAAAGACATGGAAAATTTGCAGGAGGGGAAGGCCCCCAGCATGGCCGAGTTGTGCCTCTTCATCGCAAAGGTATATCTCACTTTGTTACATGAGAATTTCTTTTCCAAATGCTAACCCTTTCTCCTATTACAGGCCGGGTAGTGTGCCAGCCGAGCCTACAGCGATATGGACTCTCTCCTCGAGACAAGTATATCTCTCAGGGGGGAGCTAAAGATCAAGAGGGAAGAGGCGAAGGCGGCCGCCGATGAGATCTCCAAGCTGAAGGCATCCGTTGCGAAAGCGACGGAAGGGCTGGAGGAGAGGGACTAGTTGCTGACTGAGGTCTAGAACCTCAAGGCAGAGCTGGACTGGCTGCTAGAGGAGAAGAAGCGCACAGAGGAAGAGTTGCCGAAGCTGCTGGAAGAGGCCGGCGATGCCGCATTCAATGAGGCTGAGGAGCAGTATAAGTAGCATGTGGAGGGCCTGGTCAAGAATGCCTTCAAGGAGGGGGAGCTGAGCCGGATTGAGGAGGCCCGCAACAACTCTTTCCTCCTTGGGTACCAGGTCGGGCTTGATTACACCAAGGTTCCAAAGGTTGACCACCGAAGAGAGCCTCCAATGGTGCCCCTCTGTGCAACTTCCGAGCCACATGCTCCCTTCCCAGCAGCTAGACTCCACCGTCGGAGCTTAGGTCTTCTGTATTTTCCTTTTTGTTTCTCTTTTTTTGTATTTGGGGCCGTCAAAAAATAGTTTCCCATTGCCGAGCCCCAGTGATTGTAAATATTGGATGGTGAATGAATGAATGAAATTTTACTTCCATTTCATTTGTGGTTTCCGCACTTCATGCATACGTTAGCCCATGTATTACACTTCATGCACATGCTTCGAAATAGTTTTAGCCCCAACTTTTGCCGTACCCAGCCCTTACATTGGCAAACACCTACCACAGCGGCGTAAGGGTCTACCAAAGCAAAAGTAGAGGCAAAAGCTGGGCATGCCCCCTTCAGGATATGGCATGTCCCATTCTGCCGAACAAGAATTAATCGAGCGTGCCCAATGCCCTTTAGGTCATAAACAGGGACTTTGAGCACAAGAATCCTACCGAGGGTAACAAGCCAATTGTGAAAAAACAAAGAATTGTCAAACAAGAACTTTATTGAAAAGGAAGAGTTGCATAAGGCGTTACACAAGTAGCCGAGAGCATAAAAGGAAAAGAAAAAATTAAGCCCAAAACTTCCGAAGCAGCTGCGCATTCCAAATGGTTCGGCATAGCTGTGCAATCCATTTCGGAAAGTTCATAAGAACCATAACCCACTTTCTTAACAACCTGGAATGGGCCCTTCCACTTGGGCATGAATTTCTTTAAGTCTTTCTTCTGGACCACCTGCCAAAGGACAAGATCGTCCATGTTGAAAGGCCGGGTCCGCACATTCTTGTTATAGCCCCGGGCCAACTGCTGCTGATAGGCCGCGTACTTGACGTGGGCGTTGTCTCGAAGGTCATCAATACGATCTGCCTTGGCAACCAACATGGCATCATTCATCGGGACGTCGAAAGTAGTAGTTTGAGCTATGGGGCGAGTAACCGCCATCGGGAGCACGGCCTCAACGCCGAACGCCATAAAGTAAGGGGTTCGACTGGTACCACGCCGTGGGGTGGTGCGATAGCCCCAGAGCACATCAGGCATCTTGGCCGCCCACTTGCTACGCTTATTGGTAAGTCAGCGTTTCAGTCCGGCGGAAATGGCCTTGTCGACAGCTTCAGCTTGCCCATTCCCCTAAGGATATGAAATAGAGGCCGTCTTCATCTGAATATTGCTTTTATTATAAAGGGCTTGGATGGCGTTAGCCACAAATTGGGTGCCATTGTTAGACACGATGGCATATGGCACACCGAAACGAGTGAAGATTTGCTTCCAAAGAAAGCTCTCGACGTCGACAGTCGTGATTGTGATGAGCACCTTGGCCTCCACCCACTTGGTATAGTAATCAGTAGCAGTAATGATGTGCATGAAACTGCCGGGGGCTTTAGGAAACTTTCCAATGATGTTAAACCCCCCATTGGGTGAAGGGCCAAGGGCTGGAGACCGGTTGTAGGTGTAAGGTCGGTTGGTGGAGAAGTGGAGAGTGTTTTTGGCACGGCTCGCACCGATAGCAGAGTGTACCATCTTCTTCCACCAGTAACCTTGAGAAAGGGCCTGGTCGGCCAAGGATCAGCCGCCGGTATGGCAGCCAGCACTCCCACCATGGAGTTCTTCAAGGATATGCCTGGCACTTCCTGCTCATGAACCACACGAAGGTCGAGACCCGTGTAAGATCGAAGGTACAAAGCGCCAGAGGGATCGAGGAAAAAGGAGGCGGATTGGCAGCTCATCTTGTGAGCCTCATTGCGATCAATAGGAAGGGTGGCATGCTTCAAGTAAGAGATTAGAGGATCCATCGAGCTTGGCGCCAAATGGATGTCCATGACTTCCCTTAGGCATGGCTCAAAGCTCGGTGAAGGAACCTCACCAAGGACTATTGTTCGATTGTCATCATACGCGTAATAGATGGCTCCGAGGCTAGCCAGAGCATCGGTGTGCAAGTTAAGATCCCTGCCAACATGATCAAAAAACACATTTTGAAGCGAACCGGTCAAAGCAATAACCTGGCTCCTGTACTTATTCATGTGCGCATCCATGGCTTCATGATCGTTGTTGAACTGGTTTACAAGCTAAGAGTCACGGTAGACCTGAACTTCTTCGGCTCCCATATGCCGGGCTAGTCTAAGCCCAACGATTAAGGCTTCGTACTCGGCTTCATTGTTGGTAGTGGGGAAGCCAATGCTGAGGGCATGCTCATGCATCGTTCCGTTTGCTGATACCAACACTAACCTGACGTCGGCCTCTCGATTGTTAGACACACCGTCGATGTGAAGACGCCAGGTGTGGCCAATAAAAATCTTTGCTCGTTAAGGGGGGATGGGGCGCTTAGTGATAAATTCAGTGTGCGTTGGGTGGCTCGACCGAGACCGAGAGCTAGCGCGGCTGAATCATCAATCTGCGTGGATTCACCCCCCCCGCCTTCATTTAGGACTAGGCCGGGAGAGAGCTCGACGACAAAATCTGCCAGCACTTGTCCGTTGATCGCCGTTCGGGGTTGGTATCGAATATCGAAATTAGCCAACTCGATGGACCATTTGCAAAGCCGGTTTGATAAGTCCGCCTTCCGGAGGACGGTCTTCAACAGATACTCGGTGATGACCACAATGGTGAAGCTTTGGAAGTATGGCAAGAGCTTCCTCTTCACCGTGACCAACGCGAGTGCCAATTTCTCAATTGGCATGTAGCGAGTTTCGGCAGGCAATAGAGTTTTGCTGATGTAATAAATTGGCTGCTAGTTATTGCCATGCTCGGTGCCCTCTTGCCAAACCAACACTGCACTCGTGGCATGTTCAGATACGGCGACGCGGCGATGTAGAGGTAGAGCTCTTCCTCTTCCTTCAGCACAACGAGTAAGGGTGCTCGGGATAAGCAAACTTTTAGCTCGACGAGAGCGTGATCACACTCCACTGACCAGTGAAAGCTTCTCCGGCTATTACCCATAATTGATTGAAAAAAAGGGTGGCAGATATCCGAAGACTTGCTAATAAAACGGTTAAGGGCAGCTGCCATGCCGGCGAGACGCTGGACTTCTTTCACTGTGGCTGGAGCCCTGAGATCTTAGATGGCTTTGATCTGGCTTGGGTCGGTAGGGCTGTAAATGAACTGAGCCATTCGCGAACTGTTCGAGGCTCGACTCGGCAAGAGCTCGTTCGAGTTCAATTGTCTGCTAAACGAACTGAACCTGAACCTCAATTCTTGGCTCGTTCCGTAAATGAGCCAAACCTGAGCCTAATGGTAATCGGCTCGGTTAGGTTCGCGAACCTATACTTAAATTTAATTAATAAATCAATAGGGGTCTATTTGTAATTGTAAAAAAATTTAAGGTTGTATATATAATTCAATACTGATTTTTCTCCCAAATTCTATATGATCAATGAGAGAGTATGGGTTCGTTTGAGTTTAATGAGCCAAGCTGAGCCGAACCAAACCTGAGTCTTGATGAGCTCAATTCGAGCTTAGATTCGGCTCAGCTCGATTCATTTGAGTTTAACGAGCCAAACTCGAGCCAAGATGTTCAAATTTGAATCGAACCCGAGCCGAACTCGAGCCAGACTATTACCTTAACGAACCCAACCAAGCCGAACCTAAGCCTTGAAAAATTTTAACGAGCCGAACTCGAGCCAAGTTGTTCAGGCTCGAATCGAACTCGAGCCGAACTCATACCTTAACGAACCCGAGCCAAACTTAACAGGGTTCGGCTCGATTCAATTCGTTTACAGCCCTATGGGTCGGCTTCAATCCCTCGATGCGTGACCAAATGGCCAAGGAACTTGCCGAACAAAACACCAAATGCACATTTCTTGGCATTAAGCTTCAAGCCAGACCTTTTCAGCACGTCGAATATTTCGCCGAGGTGGAGGAGATGGTCGGCTGCATTCTTGCGCTTAGCAACCATATCTTCGATATATGCCTCCATTATCCAGCCAAGCAATCCTTTGAACAGCATGGCTATTATACGTTGAAACGTGGCCCCGACGTTCTTCAACCCAAAAGGCATCACCAGGTAACAATAAGTGCCATTGGAGGTTATGAAGGCTGTCTTCTCCTGGTCCTTCTCATCCATGGCGATTTGGGGATAGCCCCGGTAAGCATCCATGAAGCTCAATCGCGCGTATCCAGCTTTGGCATCCACCAACTGGTTGATCCATGGACAAGGAAAACAGTCCTTGGGCCACGCGTTGTTTAGGTCGGTGAAATTGATGCATACCCACCATTTGCCATTTTTCTTCCAGATTTGCCAACCCAGTTGGATACTGAACCTCATGGATTGCTTCGGCATCCAAAAGGCGTTCAACCTCTTCATTCAAAGCGTCAGCGTGAGTCGAGGAGGCTCAGCACGGCTTCTGAACGATTGGCCTCCTGCCCGGATCAACATTCAACGAATGCTTTCACATCAGGGCTCACGCCCGGCATCTCGTACGGGGTCTAGGCAAACACTTCTATATTATCCTTGAGGAACTGGACTAACTGATCGCGCTCGGCTTCATCGAGTTCCGAGCCAACCAAAAATTACTGAGTCCCATCCCCATCGATTGGTATTCGAACCAGATCTTCCACGGCTCTATCACAAGTCGGTTTGCCAATTTTATCTGGTCTTGAAGTTTTCCTTGATGGCATTGTCGGGCTCTACTTCGTCTAACAATACGGGGACCTCAATCCACTAGACTTCCTTTGCCTTGCCTTTTTAGCAAACGGAATTAACAAAGCATTTTTTGAAAGCCATTTGATCTCCCTTAATGGTTTCCTGCCGACCAAACTCGCCGATGAATCAAACACATTGGTGGAGGGTAGATGTGACAGCCTTCATGCCGTGCAACCAATTGTAGCCAAGAATGGCATTATAGGGGCTCGGCGAGTTGACCGCAATAAACTCCACTTCGAGCTACACCGAACCGGCAAAAATCGGGAATACTATCTTGCCAATCGGGTAGACTGGAATCCCAATAAAACCAACTAGAGGGGCGTCCATCGGAGACAATTGATCCTTGGAGAGGCGAAGGGCCTTGAAACGCTGAGTAATACAGAATCTCCGTTGAGCTGCCTTGGTCAACCAACACTCGTCGGACCAACTTCCATTGGAAGGGTATTGAGAGGACCAAAGAGTAATTGTGGGGAAAAGACACCCCATCCATGTCCTGCTCGGAGAACGTGATCTCCCACGAGTGATGAGCATCTATCTTGCGTTTCATAGATGGCTGTATCACCATCATCTCATAAGTAGAAGGCCGATAAACCTCATTGTGGAGCTCATTGGCCCGGTTTTGACCCATTGGGCCATGTATGCAAGTACAACACCGTCTAGGACCCTGGCCCGCGCTTGGACCCCTGCGTCTGGTGACTTGGTTTGGTCAATCCACCAATCCATCCTTCCTTGCTGTACAAGCTCTTCAAGATAGAGCTTATACGGCTGACACGCCGTCGTATAATGCCCCTGTTCATTGTAGAATGAGCAGAACACTCGTTGATTTGGCTCGCGCCCATCCGCAGTCCTTAGTTTTTCCACTGCTCTTGTTGGCCATTGGAATCTGGGCAATCGTCTACACTCGCGGAGCATACGAAAAATGGGCTCTTTGAAGTAGGTGGTAATGGCAAGATGATCCCGTCCATCGCTCGGTGGTCTGTCCCACATCTTGTCGCCTCCCCTATTGTCGCCAATGCCGATGCCTTCCTTTCGGCAACAGTGTTGACTTGCTTCTTTATTTCTTTCGCCACCGGTTTAGCCGAGTCGGCAACCTCCGCAGCACCGGAGCCCCTGATATATTCCTAGAGCTCAATATAACGGGCAACGGTGTGCATAAGGTCTGACATGTCGCTCAGCAGCCGGTGCATCAACTCTTTGGAGAGATCCGAGGACCGATCCAGACCGCGTTTAAAACACGTAGCATCGGTTTTTTGGTCATAACTTTCAACCAAGTTGTAGACATTGTAGAAGCATTCGGAGTAGTCCTTCAAGGATTTGCCGACCTTCCGCCATAAATCCGTCAATGCTTCAATTGTCTTCAGCCGCCGATTGCTCGCTACAAACTAGGCCGTGACACAAACGCTCCAATTCCCCAAAACTATTGATAGATCCTGGTTTAAGCTGGGTGTACCACAACATGGCAGCGTCAGGTAGGCTTAGGGAGAACGTTCGGGCACATCATGGCCTCGCTGAGTCCACAAAGAGCTGACATCAACCTGAATTGTTGAACGTGGGTCAGTGTGTCCGACTTGGGATTGTAGGTATTAAACTTTGGGACCTTGAAGTTAGAAGGGGGAACTTCCTCTACGATAGCCCGGGACAGTGTTTTAAATGGCGAAAGGTGCACCGAGGCGCAACGGTCCCCTAGGGCTTTAGCGCAAGGCGCAGCGCATGATTTATTGACGCGAAGCGCGAAAAAAAAAATCTTTGCAATGAGGCAAGTTTTATTAGAACAAGTTTTCAACACAAACAAATACTTGTAAAACTTTCAAATGTCATAAAACATAACATGTCAATGGTTAAACGAAAGTACCAAACACTAAACATAACATATCATCCATGAAAAGCTAACATAATAATGTTTAGTCTAGAGACATAACAAAAGGATTAAAGGCAATAATTGTGTGGATCAACCTTTTCGCAATACTTCCAACCAGGGTCCTTTTTACTAGAAATTTCAAATGTCATCTTCAATTAACAAGTACAAATAAATACAACAAACTAAACAAAGACTTTAAACGGAGCAGGAAAAAAAAAACAGCAGGTGAGTGTCACTATGTGAATGTGACTGGGAACACGTGGGTCGGTTCGTCGGTGGAAAATAGAAAGAAGAAGAAGAAGAAAAAGAAGAAGAATTTAGACGGCGAGAGGAAGAGGACGAGGAAGAAGAAGAAGTGAGACGGTGAGAGGAGGAGGAAGAAGAAGAAGACTACGACGTTACCTAAAGTCTGGACAGACGATGATCAACGAGGGAGAAGAAGCAGCGTCCTGGAGTCCTAGTCTGAATCGTCTGAAGAAGAGGCTGCTCGATCTGAAGAATAGGGTTGAGATCGATTTAAAGGTAGAAATTATTCAGTGCATCGCATCCTCCGGCAAGGTGTGAGATCGTTTTTTACTCCAACAAAAAAAAAGCGCGCGCCTCAGCGCCTTTCATGCGCCTTTGGGTTCCGCGCTATAGCCCACATTCTCGAAGCGCAATCCTTGCACTACGCTGCGCCTCGCGCTTCACGCGCTTTTTAAAACACTGGCCCGGGAGAAGGGCAATCCCAGCTTTTCAGTTGTGGTCATAGTCATGACCTGAGGGTTCGGCGGAATGGCTGTCGACGGTGCAACATACTTCTCGGGGATGGCACCCCTCGAACGCTTATCGCAGAGCGGAATCCAGGGTCCTCGACCGCCGACACTCTGCTCAGGTGAATGCTGTCTCTTGGCCCCTAATGTGCTATTGTGCCACCCAGTAGGTGGTTCTCTCACGGGTCCGGGTGTTTATCACTGTCAAGGCTCCGCCACCGCTGTTGACATCGCATCGTTCCTTCGGGAGCAGCCCCAGTCTATCCTTCTTGTGCCCTTGGGACGGCCCCGCGGAATGCCTTGGTGAGTGCTGTCGGGAATAACCTGCAGAGCACCCCGGCGAACGCTGTTGGGAATGACGCGCAAAGTGCCCCAGCGAACAATGTTGGGAATGAGTTGCCACTCTTTTCCCACGGTCTTCATTCCACCGTTCTCTAGACCTGGGTGTGTAACGATCATCCCGACAGTCTTGAGACCCAGTGTGATGGTTGTCTTGGGAATTTTATGCAACATTCATCCTATCGCCTGTCCAGCCAGCCACCTTGATCGCTATTCGACCTTCATGGGATCCTCTCATCCGAGCACTCGAGACCGTGGTGCTTGTCTCGGGTAGTAGTTTTTCAATCAATTAAGGGTAATAGCCGGAGAAGTTTTCACTGGTCAGCGGAGTGCGATCACGCTCTCGCCGAGCTGAAAGTTAGCTTGTCCCGAGCCCCCTTATCGTGCCTAAGGAAGAGGAAGAGCTCTACTCTACCTCATAGTATCCGAACATGCCACGAGTGCAATGTTGGTTCAGCAAGAGGGCACCGAGCATGGCAATAACCTATAGCCAATTTATTACATCAGCAAGACTCTATTGCCCGCCGAAACCCGCAACATGCCAATCGAGAAATTGGCACTCGTGTTGGTCACGGCAAAGAGGAAGCTCTTACCATACTTCCAAAGCTGTTGGGAATGAGTTGCCACTCCTTTCCTACGGTCTTCATTCCACCGGTCTCTAGACCTGGGTGCGTAACGATCATCCCGGCGGTTTTGAGACCCAGTGTGATGGTTGTCTTGGGAATTTTATGCAACATTCCTCATGTCGCCTGTCCGAGCCACCTCGATCGTTGTTCACACCTCATGGGATCTTCTCGTCCGAGCACTCGAGACCATGGCACTTATCTCGGGTTGTGGTGTTTGGCGAGTGCGGCCATCGTCGGACGATCCATTACGAGAAGCCATTCGGTGTCTGGACTACAGATGAATGCGTCCATGGGCATTAAGGTGACACAGTGGGCCGCGCCTTGTAAAGGCAGAAGCCCTAGCAGTGTCGACCGTCTAGAACGGATGGTCCACATTCCTCCTTCGGCGCCGTTCCCTAGACCTAGAAACGAGAGGTGCCCCTGGTGCTCTTGTAGCTCTTGCACCTGCGTCCTTAAACGCAATAACTCCTCTGCCATAGTCACTGGGAGCTCTCACGAAGGAGGTGGCATAGGGTTAAGGCTACCCATCGTGCAATTGACCCTGTTGATGTGGAACGAAGCCGCTACTGCAACAAGGTTACTCATCCCAGCAATAGTTGACCCCACCATAATGGACCCATCGGGTCCCCTAGCAAGAGTGCCCACAAGCCCCAGATATGCCCGCACTTGCTGAGTTGTTAGAGAGGCTTGGTGAGCTTGGGAGTTCGGAACAAAGTGCGGGAGACCAAAAAGTCATCCGTCCACACCAGTCATCTTTGAACGAGGTAAGGAGAGAGGGAGAAAGGAAACGAGGAGAAAGAGTTCACCACAAGATCTAAGTCAAGTTGCTCCCCAGCAGAGTCGCCAATTGTGGTGCTGTGCTTTCTCTAGTAGATCCTTCCTGAATGGTGGCTAGGTTGATGTATCTTTAGCGTGGTTGGGACCTACACACTTAAGTACCCGTGTTAGTGCCAAACCCGGATCGTGGGAAGTTCGGGATAGGCACTCTGACGGTCAAGTAAGAAAGACAGAAGATGAGCTTTTTAGATTATGTTTAGGGTTTTTAGAGAGAGAATTAGTTACCTTTCCCTCAAGGCAAAGGAAACGTGGAGACCAACCCACGCGTACGCACCATGCGCTCAGTGATTGGTTCGTCAATCGTGGCGCCAAATCAGGCCCGCAGTCTAAGGCCTGTCATGATCTCCACGATCTATTCCCGCAATAGGGGAAATGGTGCCGCGCCACCTGCCACGCCTACCTGACTCTTCCTGACTTCCTCTCCAAGTTAGGGAGCAGGGGTGGCTCGATGGTTGTCGATTCTGCCAATCGAAATAGCCCGGCTATAGTTGGACTTTTTGTAGAGTTGCTAATTGGTCCAGTGGGACGTTGCCGAACCAAAAGTGATGACTACCTAACCCGCATCCGGGTCCATGGTTCCTTCACGGGTGAACGAACTTGGCCCAGCAGAGGCATAGTGACTACTATGCACCGCCGGTCCATCCAACCCTTAAGTCCATGGGCCTGACTAGTCATCGTGCCGCAACCTTCACCTGGTTCGCTCTATCGAGTCATGCCCGTCACAAGAATCAATTGTTTGTTTCTCGCCAACATCATCCGACTCACCGGCCGCATTGTTCTCAATTACATTCACCTTCTCCAAGAGTACCACAAAGTCATCGTCCAAATCTTTTGCCGCTGCTAGTGTCGGCCTCTACATAGGGTTTAGCAAAACATCGGCTTAGGGTTTAGCAACACGACATCGTCGGAGCCTTCTTTGAGAAGCTCCACAATCTGGTCGTAATCGTCATCGCCTCCTTCGTCTGAACTTATGTCGGGTCAAGTACCCAAAGGCCTCAATTTCTTTCGAAAAGTAGCAGAAAGCAGAGGTGATATCATGGTTGCATGTTTGTGGTGATTGGAGGGTTGAATCTGATGGTTTGCATGCGGAAAAATTCAAGGGTTTTGGTCTGGAAATCGTTCATTCCAAAGGGTTTGTGGAAGAGAGAGTGCTTCTATGACAAGCACCTCTAACGTGCCCACAAAAAGGCTTTTCGAATTTTGAGTTGGTGGTGATCAAACTTAGAGCAAGTCCAATGGGGGATGGATAGTCATTTTCCATCCCTAAATGCAAACATCAGAGCTCCAATGGGGATGGAAAATGGCAAAGATGGATATGGAGATGGATATATCTATTCCCAAATTACTATAGCTATAAATGCCACATCATCAAACCAACTGATTCTACCAGAAAATGGTCTGGAAATCGTTCATTCCAAAGGGTTTGTGGAAGAGAGAGTGCTTCTATGACAAGCACCTCTAACATGCCCACAAAAAGGCTTTTCGAATTTTGAGTTGGTGGTGATCAAACTTAGAGCAAGTCCAATGGGGGATGGATAGTCATTTTCCATCCCTAAATGCAAACATCAGAGCTCCAATGGGGATGGAAAATGGCAAAGATGGATATGGAGATGGATATATCTATTCCCAAATTATTATAGCTATAAATGCCACATCATCAAACCAACTAATTCTACCAGAAAATGGATGGCCGTAGTTACCTGAATTAGCCGGAATGTTGGCCGGAATTTCAAAATTTATTGCCGGAATCTGGAAATTTCTGCAACTCCTTGCCAAAGTAACCAAACCACGCCAGAATCCAGTGAGAGAGAGATCTTGCAATGAGATAAAGGGAGATCGATGGGTCACCGGAATCACGACTGAAATAGTGGAATGAGGGTTTGGTTCGATGTGATTTCACGTGGGGTTTCATGGCTGGGCTTGAGAGAGAGAGTGTGTGTGTGCAAGTGTGTTGAGGTTTCATGGCTCGATTGGGTTCCGTCGAGTGAGACTTGTGATTTCACGCTAGCAAGGTTTTGGTTTGGACTTTGGACTGTGATGTGAGAGAGAGTAAAGTTGGGAGTCTTGGAATAGCTTGGAAAAATCTGACTGTTGAGGAAAAAATAACCGATGAACGGCTATAAATAATAGTAATAATTCTAACCGGTGAATTATTTTCACCACTAAAAATAATTAGGTGGACAGAAATTAGCAGGGGAAAAATTTGGACGGAAATGAAAAATAAAAAATAATTTTTAATTTTGCATGAATCAGATAAGGTCACTTTTTCTCTTCCCTTGATTTAAGCACCAGAAAGCCTGTAACAACCCTGATTTTGGTAAATAAAAAATTTCGTTAAAAATTTAATTACTTGGATTTCTTTTGAAACCCCTTTTTAATTTCTAAAAATCCGTTATAATTAGATTTTAGTCTTTTAAAATTATATTTCTTGGCTAGAGATTCTACCTAGCAAGTATAGTTAGATTCTAACCAATTAGTTGGAGAACCTAACCCTAGATGAACCTTTACCCATTGGTCGATAAATGTTAGGAAAATCCTTATCCATTGGACGATAAAAGTTTGGGAAACTTTTATCTATTGGACGATAGAGTAAATCTAAATTTCTATCAAGAGTACTTTACTAGATTGTTAAAGGTACATATATATAGTTATATATTGTTATATACACACATGCCTAAAGTACATGCATATATAATTCAAGTATATATAACTTTACTTCTTTTACCCATTGGTCAATAACTACTAGGGGAATTATTACCCATTGGATAATAGAGTAGTCTTGCCAACAAGCACTAGGGTTTATTAAATAAATCATTTTCTAGATTTCTCATGTGATGATATACTTATATATATATATATGTGTGTGTGTGTGTGTGTGTGTGTGTGTATGTACCTTATAGATATAAATACCCTAGGATTCTCTAAGTACATAATCTAATATTTTAATGAAGCATGTGACTAATAGGTTATTTTAATGGGGAATTTTGACCTTATAATTTTTTATTGGATATTTGGAAATCTACCTAAATTGCATGGTACATACTAACCTGTATATATATATATATATGTGTGTGTGTGTGTGTGTGTGTGTGTGTGTGTGTACTTGGACTTATATATATATATATATATATATATATATATATATATATATATATATATATATATGTATACTTATTTTATTACAAAGTACACATGTGTTTAATTGAATAGTTTATTAGGAAAATCTTGAATTTGAAATCCCATTAGATCACATAGTACTTTAAGTACATTTTATATATATGTTTATTTGTACATAGGAGTGTGTGTGTGTGTGTGTGTGTGTGTGTGTATATATATATATATATATATGTACTAGAGAGAGAGAGAGAGAGATTTGGTGTGTACCTTGCCTTGATTTCTTCCATTGTACTTTGACTCGCTTGCAATCTATGGTTATATACTCTTCTAAGCAAAAATCTATCTTTCAAATGTCCTTATGTGTACAATTACCAATATAAAACCTTGTACCATCCTACTTTCTCCACCAATCTTTCCATAATCCAATCCAAAATACCAAATCTAGCCTTGCATGCCTAAGAAATAGGTAGGAGTTGTACAAGCAAACCATGACCTAACTTATCAAGCTTTCAATCAAGTTTGAAAGGTGAAAAAGAATCAAAGATAGGATAGAGAGAGAGAGTTCGGATGGGAGAGGAGAGGGAGGAGCCTTGGCCTATAAATAGCAAGCTCACCCAAGTTATTTCTCACACCTTCACTCATTGCTCCAACTTCTCTCTAGAATTTCAAAGCTTTCCAAGTTCCAAAGTTCACGTTTCTTGAGTTTTCTTGAAGTTCTTGAGAGCTACCACCAAACCACCTCTCAAAACCACCCTTAGATCTTTAAAGTAGCCTAGTTTAGTTAGCAAAGTTGTTTCTAGGAAGAGGAAACCCATCTCTCTTCCTTTCGAAGCAATTCGGAGCCGTTACGCCGCCAATTCGCAAAAACCAACGACCGAATCTCGAAGCCAACCAACCTCCTAGAAGAACGGTAGAATATCCCTATCTACTTCCCCTAAGTATAAATAGAAATATGTATGTTGTTTGTACGTTTGAAATGCATGATAGCTTAGTTTGCTAAAGGTAGTATTGTTATATTGAATAAATGACTTTCAGTACATTAAACATATGTCATATTGAACTTCCCACAAAGGAGGAAAGAACGGATTTTGAAAATATTAACTTGATTAAGGAGTATTCGTAGTTTGATCTTATGATGGTTATGAGCATGATTGAGTAATATAGAGTTGGATGATCTTATTAGTTTAGTTTCAAGATTCCAATGAATGATTTATGTGTACTTATGTGAAAAGTCCTACCGCGGAGCCCATGCATGAAAACGAGACACGAAAATCGAGAAAGTAGAAACATGACACCTAGGGTGTGGTTAACGAAAAGGTGTGTTTTGACTAGGATAAATATTTTTAAAACTACATAATGGCCAGATGTGGTAGCCTTTGTGTGGGGTGTGTGTGTGTATGCCAATGGGAACCCAGAGCAGCGGAACCATTGTGAGGTTGTGTGCGTTCCCATGGGAACCCGGAGCGGCGGAACCATGGTGAGGATCCTCGGGAACCCGGAGCGGTGGAACCGAGATATGGCTTGATTATATGTGGAGAGGAGCCAATGCAAATTTTGTGTGCCAATGGGAACCCGGAGCGGCGGAACCGAGGTTGGGTGTGTTAAAAATGATTTTGAAAATATTGATTTGGTAAGTGATAAATGGAGACACGGTCCACGACGAGTCGCGTAGGAGAAACTCAGAAAACCATGGACACAAACGTTAGTTGATTAGCGAATGCGGATGTGTCATTGTGAACTGTTTTGTTAAATATGCATGTTTTATGTGGAAATCGTTAGTATTACGATCTACTGCTTGTAAGTTTAGGGTTAGTGGGTATGGATTATTCTATTGAGTTCTCGTAGCTCATGGTGTTACCTTTGGTGACCCTGACATATTATACTGGTGGCGACGCTGGTATAATGTGTCAGACCTTATAGATGATCAAGATGAACAGTACACCTTGAAGGCCTTTAGTGCTGAGGAGCTGGCTAGGATGGAGGAGCAGGCAGAGCTGTAGTTAGGAACCCTAGTTTCCCTCCCTTTTGTAATGAACGTACTCTTATGGAGATTGTGATATAATAATGAGCCAGACTCTATTTCGAAGTTGCAATAAAATTGTCTATTTAACGTACCCAAAATTCGAGGCGTTACAAAGCCTCAATGTGATAGACCATACTTGGGAGAATTGAAAATTTTCATCTTAAAAGGCCTATTTTCGTATATAAAACACCTATTTTTCATTTATGCAATAGATTTTTAGATTGTAATTAAGTATAACTATTATTTTATTTATATTAGCTTTTGTTAACATATCGTACATATCCCGTACGATTCATAAAATAAAATAAACGATACACGATACGTATCCCGATTTGAAAACACTATATTTTGTAAACCAAATAAAAAGCCTTCGGACAACTTGGTTGGGTATTGATTAATAAGAAAAACATAGAGCTTTCTCTACAATGTTTGCTTTTGAGTTGTTCTTGTGTATCCTTTCCTATAAGATCCCCATGCGTCACAACCCAAAGGACATATGACAGAGCTCCTTTGCATTCTCAATATGGTTTCCATCTTCACTGATTTTTCTCACTTTCACCAACTTCCTTCGAACTTAACATATGTATGCTACTCCCCTAACACAGCAGCATGTGTATGATAAGGTGCACACACTCTTATAAGCGTGCAGCTCATAACTTTTTCTTTTGATTTCTTAGGAAAGTATTCATCAAAATTCACTTCAGAAACACATCCAAAACTCCTCCATTGTTCAAGTAGATTTCATGAACCCTATTTTTGATGAATGATTACTCAAAGTTAGAAAGACAAAATCTAGGGAACTGTCAGCTGTCAAACTTCACTGCGCCTTAATTTATGCAGTTCTAGATAGAAAAATTGTGTTGAGCAAGTTCTGTCTTGTTTACTTCAACATTCAAAAGTCGCCCTACTTTAGTTGAGGCGACATGAATTACATTTATCATCCATGTGTAACAATAATGAGAAATAGCCAGCAAACCAAAATGTCATCTAGAGCAAATGATTTTTCCAAGGAAAAACTAAAACTTCACACAGGAACGAGTACCTCAGCGAGCCGATACTCGCATATGCGCAGGAGAGCTTATCCAGTGGGAACTTTTATTGTTGGCAAACCCAATAAGACAATTGACACAATCCATAAAGCAGTCCCCAACGACCTGCTCAAAATGTTCCAAGATAACTGCATAGTTTTTTGGCCGTTAGTAGTTGTTGAAGTGACAAGAGGAAGGAAACACCAAATTCATAAAAAGATTAAGGTCTCAATCACCTATTAAAGATACTCATTTTTGAGCCTCCATGACTTACCTACCAAAATAACTCTTAAACGACAACTAGAAACTCTCAAGAAGGACAAAGTTAAAGAAGAAAGCTTGGTTCTCACCCTGTTCAACATTTTCAAATGCGCTTTCCACAATTGGTTCCAACCATCATCTGTGTAGCAGCTGTAAAAATCATAAAAACACTTCACCAACCTGACTTTTTGCTTCCAACTTTAGATTTTATCATCTGCAATTACAGCAGCAAACATGATTTTGCAAACATCTAATGCATATGACAATTGACTACCAGCAAATCCGATCACGAGACATACTTGAATAATGCAATCAACAATCAGTCTCCGTACGGTTTCACTGCAACTGCTCCGCATAAGAATGACAAATGGTTTTAGGATGTCATTTTGAAATGTGAAATTGGCGAGTTCAGCACGCTCCAAGTACTTCATACCAAGTTATCTCAGAGAATCAATAGCATACGTAGCAATTTTCTCATCATGATGACAGCCAGCAGAAATAAAATGATTAGCCAGGACACACCATATTCTTGCCCATACCTGAAAAGAGTATTAAGTTATTGGTAGAAGGAAATGTCAAGATTGTTAACAAGTCTATCGTTACTGCACAAGCACATCATACATGTCGTCACTTAATCAGACGCAGGAGAGATAATTAATGTCGTAAACAAAGGGAACTTTCTCGGAGATCATTTACAGGTTTTCATCACTCCAATAAACAATGACTAAACACATAAATAATACTCAGACAAAAATCTGGCCAAACACAGCCATGCACTGACATTTTTCTTCGAATGTTTGCTTGTTGATGCAAAAGTGTTGGATTATTTTCTTTCACCAGGGAAAATTTTGGTCTAAGACAAGATACAGAACTAACAATAGATTTATATAGTGACAGCGTTACGGTAACAGTCCCAGTCTAACAACAGTGGGAGTATTGTGCGATAAGTATGCAAAAGTGGATATTAGGCTAGGCAATTTCTGAAATCATCACCAACATGTTTAAACTCAATGACACGCATGTTTCAACTCTCTTAAGCTTAATTTGCCACATCTTAACGCTATCTTCACATGTAGAAGCATATTTTTTACACAATGGAAGTATATTAACAAATATTAGCACTTGCATGGATATGGATATATTTTGTGAGGTCAGGAAAGCATTAAGATTATTTCTAAACATAGAGCTGGAAGGAAGCAACAAGTGCTTCTCCCACATCTTTTATTCAGTTATGCTTCTCTTTGTCCTTTGCATTTGAACAAGGGGCTACCATTTGATTTTAGCACCCTCTCTTGGGATCCCACAGTGACAAGGTAGCAATTTCTCTTAGCACTCTGTAAACTCTATCTCTATGCTTCAGTCTAAATCAGCTAGCCCTAGAAATCATTTGGCCTGCCCCTCTGGAGTGGGCCTGTTGCACGAATGGAGGCCCATACCCCAGCGTTTCCGGTAAGAATACTAAGGGACTAGACCAAGTAATAACAGCTCCTCTTGTTTCTGCCAGCGAAGAAGGTACAAGGGCATCTACAACCCAGCTTTAACATTAAAAACCCATTGTGTCAATAACATAGACTCATCAGATTCACCACCGAATCATAAAATATTTCTGATTCGCACCATTTTGAAGGGCGAAGCAGCCCGTTCAGTGGTGATTCAACAGTCACCAAGTACACAGGGTCTCAAAACCTGATTTGAACTGGCCGGCCTGCACCTGATTGGTTGGTTTAAAACAATGGCAATTACTTAAGAAGCAACAAATTTGCAAAAGCTTCAAGTACTGGAAGGCAACTATTTCATATAACCGTGTTATGTCCAAAATTAAACGCAACATAGATGCACAAATAGCGGCATACAAAAAAGCAAACTGAAGGATCACATAATCAACAATACAAGTTTGTTTACTTTTTTTTTAAGTCTTTAGTCTTTAGTCTTTTTTATGTGTTACAGCTTTTGGGGTGGGGTTGAGCTGCTTGGGGATATTTGTTTACTTTTGACATTGTTAACAAGAAGGATAAGTAGATGGTAAGGACATGCTCCAGGAACCAAAGTCTCAAGCTCGAATCCATGTAAAGCTCAACCCAGTGAATTTATCCCTGCAACCAAGCAGGCATGAGATTCGGCAACAGAGCTTCCCTATGGACAAGTACGCCACTGTAAGAGGCCCAAACACCACATTACAATGTTTCAAAATAAAAAGAAATGGACAGAAAATGGATAGAAAGGAAAAAAGTTTGCCTATTAGCAAACAAAAGACACATCGGTAATCAGCTTTTCACACTAACAGATCAGTTCCATAATTGTACGGATTACAAACCTCGACACATAATGAATGTTGGAAAACCTAGGCTAACCATTTTTAGAATTCAAAATTCCTTTTTTATGCCTCAAGAACACATGAGAAATACATTCATATGCTACTCCATATACTTTTTTATAGTTCTGCAAAATCAACCCCACCGTACAAAACAGGTCAACCTAGCAGACCTAAAGCTACAGTCCAACAATTAGATGCCTAATTTAGTGGAAAATTAAAGCTGCACAAAGCTATTATCGAGGTAATATTATGTGTAGAACTAACTAAATGTGGACGGTAAGAAAATTACCAAGCGTATACGTGCAAGCTAAGAACACAAGCTGGAGTTTGTTTCAGTTCTTCGGCCGACACATTACACAAAGCAGTGAAACTCCACTACCGCTTCACTGGGCAATTGAATACTATTCACAAACACTTGTTCTGCTGGTTTGCCGGCCAACTCTCTCAGAGATTGAATAATAGCATCCCTGGAGATTTGATTTGATCCTTGCATGACAGTTCCAGTAATAGTGGGAGTTGACATGATGTATTCAAGCAGAGAATTGCACTCCAAAACTGCATTCCATGTGTCTTGAAGGGCATCAGTCTCGGAGTCACACAAAGCAAGTAGAATCCTCAATGCTTCCACATTTTTACCACACATGTCCTTTGGTGCGTGCAGGAAATTAAATCTGATATGTAAAAACCACCAGCTTGAGTGAATGTCACAGGTGGTATCACATTTAGGTAGAAAGAGAAGCAATGAACACCTTGTTCCCATGAGTTTGCTATACTTTCCAAACAAGAAAAAACAGAAAATTACTTTAACATCTTCAAGCACAAAAGAAATGTAATACAAATATCAACAAAACATAAGGAAATGTTATACAGTAATTTAAAGAGAGGAAATTTACCTAACTAGAGATGATAAAAAAGCATTGCACATGGTATCCATTCTCTAAATCCTTCCATACAGAGAACAACTTGGCTCATTGTCTCCTTCCTCCATAGTAACAGAAAAAGTTGCGAGCAAAGGCCATCCTACAGCTTCCACCATCAGCCTTACAAGTTCAATCTGATATGAAGTATGAAAGACTCCTCTCTTCATTCCTTGAAAATAGCCTGTGTTTGTTTAATGACAGCTTCGCTTTCAGACTTTGTGTCCATTGCTGAATTCCTCGTCGGTAGAGCCAAATTAAGAATGTTAACAAAGCGACCTCTCTCTTCTGCTTCTGGCTTCTGTCTACTGTTTTTTCCAAGAGCAACCAAGTCATCTTCTATTTTTATCTCTTCTTCAAAACGATGGAATCATAGATATCCTCCAGAAGTTCTGTCAGAGCACACTCTTCAGCATCATTCGTGGCATTAATGCGTATCAAATCAGCCTTGGACAATTTAGGCCATACAATCGGATTATGCGCATCAGTATTCAACATTACAACTGCACATACAAGGACATATGCGGTATTTGCATTCTTAAAAAGACCTGGATTATCTGCACAGTAACTGCAAGAGGTAAAACAAAGTTTATATTAAATTACTAGCTGGCAACAAGAATGGGTTTATCATGGGTTCTTCAGTAAGTACCATTTGGGGTATATTAAATTACCATTTGGGATAAGACCTGATTCCAAAAGGTTCCCTTCTCCCCGCAATCAATATTGTCAATGAATATCAAAGGTTTATTAGCCTTGAATTATCAAAGCATGTATTGGCACTGGGCCACTAGCTATGAAATCATAAAGACAGACGAAAGTGCCTGGAACCTTGCTGGTTTCCAAATAAGGCACAGTAACACTAGCCAGCGATACCCACGCCCCAGTATATATGAAGAATAGAATCAGCAAATTAAAAGGTTCTTTGGCAGGCCGCTAAACATTAACTTAAGAAGAGTCAAAGTTTAAAAGCAAGTGCTTGGGTCTTTTATTCGTGCACCTTACATGGTCAACTGAACCATCTAGGCAGAAAGTCTTAAGTATTAAGTTAGGTTTCCAAGTGCATCTCATAACATAAATTACTTGGTCAAACTGCATTGGTAGATCTTGACTAAAAAAAGAAGCAGCTAGAGTTTCCCTTAAAAAAGAAGTGCACTTAAATATCAAAATAAGCGAGATCTTACCACTTAGTATCAGAAATCAAAAGTCCTTACCCACTGACGGGAAAACAAAGCATATGAAGAAAAAACACTTCATAGCTAATATACTTGCCACCTTCCCAAAGTCACTACAGTTATCCATGATTTAAATTGCAGTACGTGTCAATATATTAGTCCTTTTTGCCTTTTGGGATCTACATAATTATCTTCTCTCTTTTTCATTATTGTATTTTCTCTTCCTGTCATCCGTCTTCCTTTAAAGTAGGGAATTAATAATGCCAAAATCCTTTTTGTTCCTACTAAAACTCATTCATTGCATGACTTGATTGCCCTCCACTACATCACTTACTTTACGAAAATACCCTTTAAAATCCCATAAGTGCAATGCGTTTTCCAGTTCCACATTTCAAGCAAAAATGCAAGGATTCATGAGCAAATTCTAGAGCTAATTTTAGAAGAGAAGCAAACAAAAATTAAACATCAAGCAAAAATGTAATTCACGAGCAAAACTAGAGGTAATTTGAGAAGAGACGTAAACAAAAATAATCCTCTGGATTTGAAGGGGCATTTTCGTAAAGTAAGTGGTGTAGTGAAAGGCAATTTAGTCATGCAATGAATGAGTTTTGGCAGAAACAAAAAAGGTTTTGGTAGGAACAAAAACGATTAAGGGTTTTGGTAGGAACAAAAATGATTTTGGCATTATCAGCTCCCTTAAAGTAAGCTATATTTTTAGAGAATTAATTTTGTCACTCCCCTTCTCTCACAAAACAAAAACAAATCATCCACTAAAGAGACAAAGGGGAGTGACGTTCACCACTGCCCTATTTTTACTTCATAACTCCTTTTACTACTAAAGTTGGTGATGAGTCTAATCTTGCCAACAATAACAAACACAAGTACACAAGCAAATGAGAATTAGGATGTGGCATCTATACACTTCACTACACACACAAAAATGCACCCTACAAGCGGTTGACTTGTATTACTATTGACGTTGTTCACGTGAAAAGACAAGTCCAATTGCAGGAGTGACTTCACTTTCAATGTAGTAGTAGACAAGTCACAAGTGTTCATGAAATACCAAAAGCTGTATACTTACTTTCATCTGTTATATTCCAGATATTCAGACGCATAAAATTTCTTAATTGAGCCGTTGGTGTGCAAAGTACCAATCCATCAGAATTTTCGGGTAAATTGGGATTAAATCTATTTTTTTAGTGTGTATTCGGCCAAATGGAGCCCACCTTCCAATAGGTGAAGGGCCCAATTAAAGCCGGGGCATAGTCGAGAGGCTTGCATCCATATGCCCACACACGAGAACATAATTGTATACACCTACTGGTCAGCAAATTTCTCCACGATTCGATCTATCTTTTGTGCTTCTCCTGGAAGCCGGAATCCTCTAAGGAACTCACGATTTGCAGACTCAAACTTCTTACTAGAGAACTTCATGGAATCTACACAAGCATGCATCACAGCAAGGGGAAACTCTTCATGTTGGCCCAAGTAGTCTCCAATCATAGCCTGCAAACCAAGGGGATAAAACAAATCGATTCAAACAAACTAAATTGGGAAACAAACAAACACCCCCTGAGATTTCTAAAAATCCAATAACAACCATTGTTGGGTTCTGAACTAGCGGTTCTTCTAGAGGCAAATGTTTTACGCTCTGCCATTTCTTATCATGCTTTTACAAGATTGGTTTTGGGCCTTATGGCTATTACTTTTACAAATACGATGTCAGCATTTTTTTTATGGGACTTTTACCACTAGGTACAGAAAACCACATCTTAATTCTCATTAAGGTAAGATGGAATACTTAATTACCACTAGGTCCACTTTTTACAAAATACATTTACCATTAATAGAAGTGCCACCCTAGGGTTTTAGGGTAACCTCCCTAAAACCTTAGGGTACCCTAGGGTTTTAGGGTTTAGGATACCCTAGGGTTTAGGCCCACTTTAGGATACCCTAGGGTTTAGGTTTAGGCGCTTCCATAGAGCTCTAGGGTTTAGGTTTAGGCACTTTCATAGGGGTTTTAGGGTGCAATTTTCTATCATAGGTTTTTAGCGGTTTTGACACTTTAATAAGGTACTCTAGGGTTTAGGCACTTTCATAAGGTGCGTTTCATTAATTAGAGGTGACTTGGTGGGAATTACTTTTTATTTTCTGTACCTCCACATAAATAGCTCCATTTTTATCTAATCGAAACTCAAACAAGATGATGTCAGCATTTTCCATCCCGTTATCAGGTAAATTACGAGGTGTTACTGTAATTTTAGAAAAGTGAGGGGGGTTGGTGCAATTTACTTTTTAGCAAAACAAATAGATCAATAGAAAGAGGACTGCCTATAGAACAGATTCTCCCTTATGTTCTGCATTATTTTTGCCCACTCTTCAATCGGGGTTGTAAGCCTATGAAACTTTACTGAAAGAATAGTTCTACCATGTCCAGACTCGGAGTATTCCTCACAAAATGAGCAACTAAAGCTGGTGTATTTTCCACCAACCAATTTGATAACATTTGTTCTACACCTTTCGCTGGTTTCCAGTCGAACTGAAACATATTTGGCACCACATGTCAGTACCTTAACACAGCCCGACCACCCGGCCAAACAAAAAAAACTAGTGGATAAAGTCCTGCTTTTTAGTGCAAAACTAAAATGTTTCGTAGGAGATGCCCGTCAAGGCAACCACATCCAAATAAGCAGGAAAAAAATCATCAGCTTCTGCAGAAGTCCATTTAACAAACATAAAAAATCTGACAAACATTTTCTCTCCAACATCCCAAGAATTAGGGGAACTGTGATATTAGAGTTTGATAAATTACCTCAGCTATAACAGCCTCCATGGTAGACTTATGAGCCTTGGCCTTCTCTAAGTTATTATGTAAATCTTCCCTGATTGTACTCTCATCAAATTCTCTAGATGAAACTTCTCCATCAATAGGGTGTTTACCATAACTGTGGTTCTCTAATTCCCTCCTCATCTTCTCCCAGTCAACCAATGATTTTAGCACATTCATTCACTAGCCACTATAAAGGTCAAGGAATAGAGGTAATCAGTAGTTTCTTCTAAGTTCTAGCAAAACAGTAATTCACATTTGGAATCAGCATGACATAGCTTATGCCCACGTTGTGCATAGAGGCAAACCAATAAATCCCATCTGGTATACAGTGATTGAGTTAGGATCAACATGTTGATTCCCATGATCTCAATAGAGTGGTAACTTGTACAAGAAGATTATGATGTAATGGAAATTTGTTGAGTGAACAGGGAAGAACCTCAAAAGATAACAAAAGGGGAATGAAAATATTATAAAAAAGTCATCCTAATTCGTACCATGCGTTCAAACAAGTTACGTGCCTCAAGATCACAATCATAGTTCACATACAGGTCAACAAGCATTTCAGAGTCCTTGCACACTTTCTCCACCATTCTGCAGAATAATGTGAAAGTATGGTTATAAAATAACCCGACATCCCCTAAAAAAATAAATGACCAATACCAATTTCACTACCATTAGCGAAAGATGAAGCAATTTAATCATAGTCAAGAGTATGGTAAACCTGTACTGGAGAATGCTTATCTTTTGATTAAGGGAGCATTCTAAGCTATCCAATGATAGCAGAACAATCAAGGGAAAGAAGATGCCAATTTCACCCTGAAATAATTATAAGGCAGATACCACGAAGGACAGATAAAAAAAGTTTTCAACCAAAACAAATAAACTAAAGAGGAACATAGAAAAAAAGAAAGAAAGCAGTACGGAAACACAGCACATACCTTGAGACTTTCCCTAAATCGCAATAAAAGCACTGAGAAGATTCCTGTTGAGTACTACCAAAAAGTAAATTAAGAATCACCATTATCAAGACCTATAGAGAAGAAGCTCATGTACGAAACAAAGGGGACCCAAAGGCATGCTACTAAACCTGGAATATCATCAGGGAATGAGAAACTGAAGCTCACAACAAAGCGTATGAAAGGTAAGCTGTCACCGAGTCGATAAAATGGAAGTTCTTAGTGAATGAATGACTAACCCCTTCCAACAAACCCTGAAAATACAATAGCTTGAAGTATGTCTCAAAACATCGTAGCAATCGAAAATGCTATGAAGCAAATAAGCAACAAATATATATAAGAAACCAAATACAGGAGAAACCAGTATAAAGACATTTGAAAATTAGTCATTCTTCTTTGCTCTCAGCATGCTACGAGGATGAACAATCTCTGTTACTATTATCTAATAAATAGTTGAATGATGTTAAAAGCTTGCCATGAAGATGAAAATCTGCTATATGGTAGAAAGCAAAAAATGTCTGCAGAAGGGAAATAATCCCAAAAGCTCAATTGTTTTCTAACCAAATAAATCTGTCCATGCTCTGCAACCTTGCTAAACCATCAAGTTGAAACACAAAATGATTTCTCATATCATCTCCAATTTTTCCACGAATCACACCCTATACATGGTTAAGATCATAGGCCAACTTCAAATACACCAATCAAAACCATAAAAATGAATTAATGCCCAACTATCTTACAACAATAGGGGTCTACTAGAAATAAGGTCTATGCGGCTGAGACCAAGAAACTCAGAAACTCTCGAAATAAGTTAAATTGAGCCAATGCCGATTCAAATCAAGAGGATGCATACATTCAGTCCATGGAATTAACCTGCAGAAGCTCGACAGACAAAATACAGGTCTTGGATGTCACTTCATCATTGTCCTCTAAGGATATGGCAATTTGAACCATGGGTACCCGAACCGTAACCGAAGTTATTCCCCAAACCATAACTGAAATTTTCCTCGCGGGTACGGGTTTGGTTGAGGCATTGGATGTCACTTCATCATTGTCCTCTAGGGATGGTAATTTGAACCATGGGTACCCAAACCGTAACTGAAGTTATTCCCCAAACCATAACCGACATTTTCCCCGTGGGTACAGGTTTGGTTGAGGCATTGAATAACCAAACAGGTATCGGTTCGGTTATGGTTTAGCTGATACCCGAACCGAATCGAAAACTTGTAATTACAAAAATACCCTTATATATATAGATGTGTACAGGCAGTAAGTCTCTCTCTCTCTCTCTCTCTCTCTCTCTCTCTCAGATTTCTACCAATCATCCTTAGATCCTACGATCCCTACCAATCATCCTCACTCCTCTTGCCATCGATCATCATCACTCCAGGCACTCTCTCGCCGTCCATCATCATCACTTCGAAGAGGTGAAGGAGCTGATGTCGTCTCATCGATCATCTCTCAGGCCAAGCGTGAGAACTGAGGTCCACTGCAACAGGACTACAAAGTTCTATTTCTGTTCCATTTTGCCATCTAATATTCGTTCATTTCATTTAATCGAAGTTGGTATTTGTGTTGCTCGATGAGTTGTGTTATTTACAGAATCTCTCTCTCTCTCTCTCTCTCTCTCTCTCTCTCTCTCTCTCTCTCTCTCTCTCTCTCAGAATGTTGTTTTACCTTACTATCTTTTCACCATCTTCAAGATGCACAGCCCTGTCAAAAACAGCTTCTAAGCCCTACAAAACACAAAGAAATGAAATGGCATAGCAAGGCATCATAGCAAATTACACCTGCCCCACGCATTTGAAACATTGGAGCCATATCAACTGGCTTGACGATGAGCATGGCATATGAATGGTGAAGAGTATCACCTTTTATGTTAGTACCCCCAGCAAGATTCTGAAGTTCCTCCACAGAGGCAAGAGACATCGCTTTCACTTGATTCAGAGAAAGTGCATGACCCAAAGTCATTCCTCTGTCTCATCTTAAAACAGCCTCTTCCACTGTTGAGTCTGAAGTATTTTCTGAAGCAAGTTCTTTATGTGGGACAGAACTAGATGTGGTAGAGACCTAACTGCCTGAGATGAATAAGACTCTAAGAATACAGTGGAAGCAACTATAGTGTGTACATGCTCATGCATCAGACAGGAAACAAAAATAATGCAAGATATGTTTTGAATTCCCCCAGATCAGTTTCCATTCGCCCAAATATGATGCTGATCATTTGGGTCAACGTCGCCTTTGACGTTGCTTGGTTCACGGGACTCTTGCTAAAACCCAAAAGAGTTCCTATCAATTTTCACATAAAGTTGACAACTTGACGTTACACTAACAGTGCAAAAGTTATAACCACCACCTGTTAAGAGCAATATTATAACAAACTCTGATTACTCCCAGCAATGGTTCTCCATGAACTGCACATCAAGAAGGTGAATAGCAAGTTAATCCTTCGTCAGTTCAATCCAGATTGTTCCTGAAATTCAATAAAACTACTGGTAAAAATAAGTTAATTATAAATCTGATTTCAGAAGCAATTGCAATGTGATTGTTTTGTCATCTTGGATTGCCCATCCGTAAGATAACTGGAAAAGTGAAGGTAGCCTAATGCAATCTATCTCACGAACCCTCCACTAGGAGGACCACACCGGAAGGAAAGGTATTTATAGTTACTTAGCCCTTTGTTGTTAAAAGCAATCTGTTGGGCTCTAGGCACAAGGAGCAAGCTTCATTGAAGCGAGTGGATCGAGTAGAGCAGAAATAGAAAATATAGGTTTTAGAGTTATAGTTAACTATAGGAAATCAGACCCAATTACCAATTCAAATGGCAATTTGCAGAGAAAAAGAAAAAAAAAATCCAACAACAGTACAAAAAAGTTGACCTGAAAGGCAACAAAAGAAAACCTAGAGGCAAAGACGTATATAACAAAAAAAGGTGGAGGAGTGGACTCGATCGACCAATGTAAAACTTGTCGATTGTGACTACTAGAGACTTCAATCGAGCTTGTCGATTGGTGGTATGGAGTCTGGATTGTACCAAAAAACATTTTCGTTCTTTTTTATTATTATTTAGGGTTAAAAAATTTACCTTTCTTTTAATTTTTTAAAGCAACTAGAAAGAGGTGTCCACCTCTTGCGCCTTATGGTAGGTTTCTTTCACGTTGCTTTGCCCCACCCTCCGTAAGGCGCACAACTTGTCAAGCCTCGGGTCTAGCCGTCTAGGTGCACGCCTAGGCATGCCTTTTATGTGGGACAAATTCTAACACTCTACACCCCAACCGGCAACCACACTTAAATAGACGAACAAAAGGATCCAAAATACTGAGAGAACAACCAAATAAAGTGCACTTATGGAGGAAACAATAGGGAGCTTAATCATTAACGAAATAGAGTCTTCCACAATAACCTTTGAATGACTAGATCTCATTCATGTTCAAACATCCAATTCTGAACCAATTAACAATGAGTAAGAGGCTGCACGTCTCACAAACTAATTTCGCAAATCATAATTAATTTCAGCAACCAACACTATTTACGCCATCGGCTTCTTCTAATTGTGTATAATAATGGTAAGGTGGCCCCGACTTTTAGTTACCAAGTGCTATTCATCATGAACCGAAGAAGGTAAAGGGGTCAACTTGCTCTTGACAGGAAAATAAAAATCAAATGCAGTAAAATTCTTATAAATAGCCCCATCGTGGCGGGATAAACTAGGTTACCAAGTGCTATTCATCATTGGGAACTTCTTTAGAATTGCCAATTCTGGTAGTTTTGACAAATTTCGGTTGAACAGAGACAAGAGACAAGGTTGACTTGGCAGTGAAAAAATAACAAATTACAGTACTTGAAGGTAAAGAAGAGAATAACGTGGTCAAGAGACAAGTCAACTTTGTTCTTCTACTTGTGTTTGTACATTGGTGTTTCACAAGTTACGGAATGCAACAAGAAAGCAAAAGCTTTCTGAAAAAACGTTTTCTTTTCCATTTTTGGTTTACTTGTTAGGAGTGCAATGCAATATTTACGACAAGTTTGATGCTATTGATTCTTTTTGGAATACAGTTTATCATTTTCACAATTTATTGAGCAGAAGTTTTAGGGGTCACCAGTAAACCACTAAACCTTTAGTTCTATTTGAATCAAGTAACAAACTTTATCTTATTTGGTTTTGGTTGGTGTAGAACAGTCTATCAGTAAAGCTTTTATTACTGTCTCATTTGTTAATCAAAATCATTGCAGGAACTCGGAAGAGTCTAAAACAAAAACAACAGTACCCATGTAATCCCCAATCGATGTGTGTATTGGCTGGGGACAAACCCAACCTTTGGCAAACATATGCCCAAAGTGGCTGCTCCCAAAAAGTTTTAGCACTAAAATAGCATCCCCCTACACCTTCAAAATCGAGGAATGGACGTTATTGCCGTGGAACCATGCCCCAAATTCAAGTTGGAAGGCATTATTGAAGGCAAGCCTAGAGACCAGATTCAACTCCTGAGCTAATTACCTTGCTTCCTTCATTCAAAATCCAGAACATAGTAAATGGATATGCACTCTTCCTTTTCAGTAAAAAAGTTGGATTTAAGAGAAATGGAAAATGTGTTTGCCCAAATCTGTCAACCTTTGTCAGGTGACTCAGGTTGAACACCATTATAGGCCCTAGTTATTTACTCTTTTGGCCCTCAAACAGCCTAAGTTCCAAAAAGCCAGCTTGCAAAACCAAGCTTAACTTTTGCAATTTTTCATTATTCAGACCCAGGAATGTAACTTCCATTCAAACCCCAACTAAGAATCTATTCCTAAGACAAACCCACCACAAGGCAAAACTCAAATTATTTGTGGTTTGGTCATTAGTTTTTCCAGAGTATCATACATGATAAACAAATTTGTTGCAAGAAGTGTGGAAAGCTTCCGTGCTAATTTGCCCACAACAATAAAAAGGGAACTGTGGGGACTCAAAATTCCATAGTTAACTTCAAAAGTGAAGCACCCACATCTCTTCCAATGAAAACCAATACTGTTAGGAAACCAAGAGACTTGAATAATTCTTGAACATTATTCCAAAAAAATATTATTGTTCAGGAGATGGACCACAGAGTCCTAAAGAGACAAAAACCAAAGAGTCAGCAGTTCAAAATAAAAGCAGTGAAAGCATAATGGATCCGCATCAAAATTGGCAAAACACAACATTACATCTTCCGTTTCTAACAAAATATGATCTATGAGTCCCTCTAATATAGCACATATCACAGATTTAGTTCCAAGATTAAACATGTCGCCAATAAAAAAAATGTAACAAAAAGCTATCATAACCATTGTGACATACCTCTGAACTTGGTGGACGATACAGCAGTAAGAAGCACCTTCAACACTTCATAACCAAAGGCAGAACCTGTCAGATGATGAATTCTCCACACAACTGCAAACTATGTTAAGAATGTCTGTAAACAGTGCCACATTTTTACCCCCATCTAGCCCAGGATCACCCTTTAAATGGACATATGCTATGAGTTTCTGGGCTCATGGAATTTAATCAGAATAAGTAGGACAATGAATCTGCTATATGCATTGAAAGTTTAGACAACTATAGAATGTGGTGGATTTTTGTTTTCTAATTTGTGCTGAGATTTCACAGATAAGTTAACTTCCACTCTATCAACTAAAACAGATAATAACAAGATGACTCATTAAACCAAAACTTCTCAAAATCAAGTATGCAATCAAAACAAGCACGTACATGTAGACAATCCAACACAAGCTGTGGACTTTCACATTATTGGATTCAAATGCAAGTCGGATTGGATTCAAAACAAGCTCCGTCTCAGCTCCTTCCAAAGGATTCCCAGCATTTGCTAAGGCTCTGGTAATAGTTGCTCTTTTTCCCATTGCCTTGCTAATTTGTTCAGTCTCATCAGCTGCTTGTGGAACTGTAGTTGTTTCATCCGACTCGATTCCATTCTTAATAACTACAGCATCAATTTCAGGTAAACTACCAAAATTGATTCAATAAACACCAAGAACACTTCATCAAAGACAAATTTTCAAAGAGAACTACAAACCAAAAAACACTCATCATTCAATAACCTATCGACTAGCATTGAATTCCCATGGCTATTGGACTAGTACGGGAACTTCAGTGTGATTGTGGATTGATTCTTCAGCATCTCTTTTCTGGTCCCTATTGAAGATTTAGAAGGCAAGATGGGTTAATAATTCTGTACATAAACTGGGCCATTCTCACCATTGACCATTTGGGCAAGCGGTGAGAGTTCTTGTTGTATAGATGCTTTATGTGTAAAAAGTGTAGAGTTGGAATTTGCTGCTTAATATTTTTGCCGTTGCTTGGGTCATGCTTACCTTGGTGAAGGCTATTTTTTATTGTTGGCAGAGGATGCCAGACGAGAGGTGACTGTCAATTTTAGGACGTGATGCCACATTACGGTTTATGATCGATTTGTAATTGGTAAGAGCAGAACTGTAGATCTGTTGATGCTCCACTCTGGCCTTGAAAAGGATGCTACTCTCTACACTGTTTCTGGGGTTTAGACAACATTTTCCTTCAGTCTAAAAGTTGGGCACACGATGCATGTGCAATTTTTATTGAAGAAACACAACAATAAAATTATCTCAATCTCTTGCGCATGCAAGTGGTTATGTAAAATATTTCTTCATGCTAGCGTTTTAAAAATATCACCAACACACACACACACACACATACTTGTATGAGTAGGACCATTCTCAACTAGAAATACTTAGGATGACATGAACATAGAAGCAATTTCATTCTTAATTACAATTTCTGATAAAAGGATACGATTTCAAAAGATGTCTTGCAATGCACATCAAGACTCCATGCTACGAACCTTTTATTTGGTACCTGAAAATGGAAGGGTTGAGCAAACACGTGCCCAATAAAAAAATCTCCAACAAACTCTATATGCATATCAGATGAGATGTGCTTAGGGAATCCTAACATGAGCAATGATATTTTGAGTAAAATAAGAACATAAAGCACAACCATAAATTTAAAACCAAAGAACTCACACGCACACACCATTATTTCTAAATCTCAATTTCCCATCAACCATATCCCTTTTTATCAAGGTTCCGTTTCAACACCAACACATCATGAGTGATTCCTAGCAACAAACCCATAGGTGGGACCTAGTGATATTACATGCGTTTGGGACCACGTGCATCCCCCTTTGCCCAAAGGTTAGAGCTTGTAAAGCCCATTCCTCATCCTCTCCATGTATTGGTATCCACATTCCAATTACTTAAAATCAACCATTATCCTTCACTTGTTCTCATTCCTCCATAAATTTATCATCTAAATCAATTTCCCCTTATAAGGGCCAATATTAACCTTCATCAATTTGTCGATCTTTTTTTAGTTCCTTGTTGCGTGGTCACTAAAATGTCAGCACAAACAAAAAATACACTAAGGAAACAATTTAGCCAATATTAGGGGGGGAAATTGAAAAAAAAAAAAGCTACTCCACATGAATAGTGGCCACTCCAAGAATTAGTGTTCACAAAATCAAAATTAACTTGATCTAAGGAAAAAATAAACAACTTTTGCACTCCTTAATACCTAATCATCTATTTTCAACAAACTACAAATTACTAGCTAGGAAAAAACAAACTACAAACGAAAACATTTAGTTGTTTTAGTTCTTCATACGGCTAAAATTTTGATAGATAGGAGCAGGGAAAACCTAAAGAGAAATAAAGTATAACCATTTTCAGTTTTTTTTTTCCGGTAATTTTAAACATAAACATTTAGTTGTTTTAGTTCTTCATGCTCGCATACACAGTGATAGATCCAAATGTCATTCACTCCAAGACCATTTTTAGCTACCCATGTCATCATGATGTCCCAATAAGTCAGATTGTGCAATGGCATTTTATCGAGCACAATGTATGCATTACCAGTGGAACCACGCTTTCACTGAAAAAAAAGGGAGATGCGAAGTTGTGCTCTCCCTTCTATAATACAATAGATATCCCAATGATGGGGAACACTATTATATGATCACGAAAACAAAATAAGATCTAAAAATCGCATGTTACTTTGGAAACAAATAGAGTACAAAAAATGATCCCTAGAAGCCTTGGCCTCTAGGTTCGCATAACTGGGCCTCAAGGAAGTATAGAATCTGACTAAACGGTTTACCCAACAATCATTTGTATAGAAATATTAGATTTGCCAAGAATTAGAGAGTTACTGTAGCCTCACTTCCATGATACAAAAATAAAAAATAAAATTCAAAAACAAAGAACGTAATACAATTCCAAATTTAACATTCTAATAGAGCCATTTGGATGAAAGGGCAGAATTGGCACATTTGGAATGAACACAGCAAGCTCAGAAAAGATTTACCATTCTAGGTGTGCCATTTGGAAGCAACTCCATAATTTGTTGCCGGAGGACACCAACAATATCATCACCATCACTGGCTTCCTAAAAACATAAAAGAGTAGAGTCGGGGAAGTTAAAACACGAAAAAAGAAACAAATTAAGCCAGTATGGATGAAGGGTTGATCATGACTCGTGAAACTCTCTTATAACAGGAGAAAAACGGATTGAGAACAGAAGAAATAAGAAACTTCAAAAAAAAAAAAAATCAAATAGGAGCAGGAAGATTCAAGACAAACAAATCAAAATCTTCGGAAACTCAGTATGTTCAATACTCTTCCCCTCAAATTATTTACATGTAGATACTCTCTGTTTACGCATCAAACTCCATCAAGAATTGGAATTTTAAGCAGAAAGTAAACATTCCCAAATGATTATTAGAGCAGCAGGTAATTAGGCTTTTCAAAACTAAACATAAACGAAATAATATTAGGCGTAATGGAACTTCTAAAATTAAAATATTCAAGGTACCGAGGGCTTTCAAAAAAAGCTTTGTATAGGTCTTTCGATCCCTTAATGTGGGCTAGCTATCAATCTAAGCATCGGCACAGAGAGCAAGAGGCGTTCTGCCTAAAAGGAAATCGCGGCGCTGGGATGTGAGAGAGGGAGGGAGCCTGATGTAGAGGAGAATGGAACGTAGGGGGCTAGGGTTTTCCCTGAGAGCCGAGAGAGGATTTAAGTTACCGTTTTCGCAGTTGACTTGACTAGCTTCTTATTCGAGGGAAAATAGTTCCCTACTTCGCAATGTGCTAGGGAATTTGTTGCATTTGGGGGAGAGTCTCATTTAGCAAAACCACGTCGTTTTAGAGGGGTTAGGGAGTTCCACCACTACAGGCTCCTCGATTCCCACGTTTTCCTAAGGGTGGGACGAGCGGGGAGGAGTGTTAGGGACAAAAAAATTGGCAAAGAAAAAACTCTTAAAGTCTACATGAACGGCCCAGATTCACTGTGCAGTCACAGTGAATCTGGGCCGTTCATGTAGACTTTAAGAGTTTTTTCTTTGCCTATTTTCTTTGCACTTAGCATTTCTCACATGCGGGAGAGAGTTAGAATGGAAGGAGGGCAGCCATTGGACCAAACCAATCTCAGACCCTCCATAAAAAAACCGTTTGGCCCAAACGATCATGAGAAATTTATAATAGATGCATTAATATGTATGTGTTTTTCTTTTGGTATTACTGTTCCAGTAAATAGAACCTATTCCAGAAATAGGTGCATGGCAGATCTCAATGAAAAAATAGTACAAGAAAAAAACACAATCAGACCATAAAATCCATGGAAAATGAAGCAATGAGAAGAATTTCTAACGAAACCATAAGTTCATGGATTCCAACCAACCTCTTATGCATACCAACCAAGCCTTTATTAATAAGGCACTCCCAATAAAATTATACCACAAATTATTTTTATCTTATTTCAGAAAATACATGAATGGCAAACGTGAAAATTATAGAAAAATAAAATTTGGGTTGCAATTCAATGTGTTTTTTGATCCAATTTTTGTTTTTCTTCAATTTTCGCGTGTGCTGGTTATGTATTTACTAAAATCCGATGAACACAATTTTTGGTATAATAGATGTTATTGCCGAGATCTACAAAATGAACGGAACCAATCATCAAAATGTGCTCAAAAAATGTCCAAAAAATTTAAAACAGAATGGAGTGGGACACCACCATCAATCCTATATCGGGTATATTTAAAAGTTTTTCTGTATCCCGAAGTTATGGGGACCATATGAGGACTAGGTTGGGGACTTGGGTTTGACAATCAAAAGGCCTAGCAAGCCCAGAACCCCCCACGCACCTAGCCGAAAACATGGAGCTTAACCCATTTTTAGCTTAGCCTAGAATAGGCCTAGCCCACGTAGTGGTGGAATTCTGATGGAGTATTATTTTTTTAGGAAAAATAACAGCTCAGGACGTGTTTTGATAATTAATACCTGCCAATGACATACTGAGAACATTTATTAATGCTGAAAATGTCATTGGCAGGTATTAATTATCAAAACACGTCATAAACCGTTATTTTCCCATATTATTATTACTGAAATTTTTTGACTGTTATTGTGTTTTACCTTCCTGTCCAAGGAATAGTTTTTTGAAAAACTATTCATCCCCTTCATTGATCCTCTAAACCCTAGATTCATCCACTTCATTGATCGAAACTCTAAAACTATGAGAGAGATGTGCCTGAATTCAACTCGTAAAAGGAAACTCAAATGGGGAAACATCAGATGCACACACCCAACCAAACAAAACCTACCTCCCCCTGGACATCAAAGCTTGTTCAACACCTAGGCCGTCTCCTCGGTCTGCACCTCACCCTCCCCCCACCTTCCATTTTGTCGGCATTCTCTCCTTTACCTCAACCCTAAACCCCATATCCATTTTCCCAATCCAAACGACGCAACCCTTCTTTGCAGTTGCTCCTCCATTCGCTGTTTTTTAGTGATTGAAAACACAAATCTGAATCAAATTGGAGACTTACCATCACCAATTAACCTCGTCCCGCTTATGGATACAAAACACTTCACCCACCAAAAAGACCACAACCCTCTAAGAAGAACAACAACAACGGGGGAAAACGAGTTGTATTGTTTGGTGGTTTGTCGCCTCTGTTCTCTCTACCTCGTATCGTCAACAACACCATCAACCATAGAAGAAGAATGGGTTAAGCTCCATGTTTTTGGCAGGGTGGGCGTGGGGGGGCGGTCTGGGCTTGCTGGGCCTTTTGATTGTCAAACCCAGGTCCCCAACCTAGTCCTCATACGGTCCCCATAACTTCTGGATACATTCTAGAGTGTCCCTAGTTTTTGATACTCACCACTACAATATATTTGACAAAATAATACTATCACCACACACAAAAGCTAGAAAGAAGAATAAATCAATTAATAGAACTCTTGACTTCAACAAGTGATGCAACTCCTTCTTTAGTTATGAAAAACAGCTGAGCTAGAATTTTGCCCTGAAGAGACCGACTTAATAGATGTATATTTATCTAAACGTATTCTATATCATAAAATTTCAGCTTTCCAATATAAAACATTTGTTCTATATTGTTTTAGGATACTACAACACTCACATGCTTATTTTTTATTTGTGAAAGAAATAAAAGATGTAAAATAACTTCTTCTTTTTTTGATAACCGAGGAACAGCCCTACAGCCGAGCCATAATTGGAGCCGACTGCACAATCCAAACCTTGGGGGAACTAGCGCGGCCACACTACTCACGGCCCCCCCACTTACTATCAAGGTGCTCACCCGGTGGGAAATCGAACCCCTAACCAAGGGGAGTACTCCCAAAGTCAGTTATTCACCATTACCACTGGGACAACCCTTGAGTGTGTAAATGTAAAAAATGTAAACAGATCAAAAACTGAAACAAAATTGTTAAGATAGTAAAAAGCTAGCTATTATGCTAATACTATCAAGAATACTCAAAATTAGATCTCATATCAATCAAATTTATTTTTTCCTTTTTTTTTTTTAATAATTCAGGGTCAACACGTACAAGTCCGCTTTTGGTTTTTTTTTTTTTTTTTTATAATTTAAGGTACTCAAGCTAGCTTACACGCCCAAACAACCCAATGGATGTGACCCAATTAAGGCACAATCGAGTGGGTGGGGGTTGGGTGCAGTCATTCCTTCTTTGTATTTAGAATAGATCGAGAAGATCATATTGTGGGATCAAATCAATATCCAAAGGATGAGGATAAATAAATTAGTCTGCACAAAGATTTAATTATTATTTTTTTTTTGATTACCAAGATTTAATTAGTATGGTAATATTGTTTTTGGGTTTTTTTTTGAAATTATACAATAATTCGGGAGTTCCGCCACGTGGTACTCCAGATCACTTTATAATCACACATTCCTGTGTAGTCTACCACTAAGTCTATGAACCCCACAAAAATGTGTGATTGTAAAGTGATCTGGAGGACCAAATGACAGTACTCTTGAACTATTGAATAATTACCCATTTTTTTGACTTATTTTTGAACAAATGTTTGCCCGTAAAATTAGGATATGTTTGTGTGTGTGTGTTTGTTATTGAATATGTCGTGCGATTTTCGTCTAACGCCTTTCAAAATGGAGTTGCAAGTTTCAACACAACCAGTACTTCATTTCCTTTAAATGCCTTTGCTTAGTTTGTCGACACTCTCCATCTCAAAAAAGATCGAGACAAGTGAATTAGAGGTCGCCTCCTGTACACTGTATATTCACATACATATGACGTGGGGCTTCAAATTGCTTTGCTGGTAATTCCACAAAATATAATTGCATAGACAATTACTCTATCTTGTACCTTAATCTATCGAGAGGGTAGAAAATAGAAAAGATAATGAATTAAGCTACCCAACGATGTTTATTTTTATTTATGTTCTCGTCATTTTCCTTTCATGCATGTGGTAAATTTCTTTACGATTCCGTGATCCAGATATTGACTAAGTTGATTATTGACTTTCTTAAACATCACATAAAAATTGTTGTTTGATCACTAGCCCACCAAAAAAAACTGAGCCTTTTTCTTTAATATGCTGCTTGTATCATTCATTCCCGGTTCCAAAATATTGAACATTATACACTAAAAAAGCATTAGTCCTCCATTAGAAGGGAAAGCAAAACAATTAGCCAGCCCTATTAATTGGGTATATATGGTAGTAAGTTTTTTTTTTCCTTTGTTATACGAATACGAAAGAGAAAGGAAGCAAGTGGTATTGAATCTGAATACCTCAAAATCTACATATATTTTAGTGATGACTTGTTGCAATTAGTATTGGTTGGTTGATCTTTGGTCAGCATATATCCCAATTAAATTGTTCATTTCACTTTGAAACTTATCTTCCTGTTGGTTGTTAGTTACCAGCTAACTTGACTTTTAAGACCCAAAGTTGGATTGACAGAAAACACTCTCTCTCTCTCTCTCTCTCTCTCTCTCTCTCTCTCTCTCTCTCTCTCTCTCTCTCAATAACAACGCTGGCCCAAAATTTTTATTTATCTCTTCATACATTATAGCAGCAAAAGTGCTGATTGTTCATGTATAATCAATTTTCTCTTAATTATTTGATGGGCTCATTCTGAATGAATTTAACTGTATAGACATCTACTAACGAAGACTACAATTTTTGCTCACCTTTGCTCAGAGCCAGTACAAGAAAACCTAACTAGGTGGTGAAAAAATGCCCATAAAAATCAGAGAGCAATTTTGTTCACCCTCACGAGGGCATGCTCATTCCGTGTTTCACTACCATAATCAGAACCGTTTCATGTAGTCTAAATTCATTTGTTAGGAGACTATGTAAAAATTCATCTTAATAGGCGTTTGATCAACAAGTTCAATTTTCCAGTCAAAAAATTTAAAGAAAATAAATAAACTCCTAAATGAAGCACTTATCGATATTCGATTGAGTTAAATTTTGTCAAAGTATCCTAGAAAATGAATCTAAAAAAACTGCACGATTTCAATTAGAAAAGTGAGACACAGAATGAGCATATCCTCGCCGAGGGTGAACAAATTTGCCCCCAAGTGACATATATATAATTGCGACTTTATTATATAATTCTTTGTTAGATTATGTGAGATTTCGTAAGCTGGTTTTAGAAAAGGAATTGAACCCAAAGTTCTTCAAGGAAAACACTCACTATCAACCATTTACTAACCTCAAAATCGTTCAACCGCCTTATACTAAAGTCATTGCTACAAATTCTTAAAGAATAATAAACATATGCACACCCTTTCCAAAATGGTCAAGGTCCTACGTACTTTAGATATTTCATTTCCTTTGAGTCCTATAAATAGGTTTGTTTGTGTGTTTTCTTCATTGAGGAAAGATAGCACTTTTTCAAGTCATATTTCTGCTTTCCTTTGCAATGAAGGTAATGAATGCTCTGTGTTAAAACCCAGCTTCAACCAAATTCAATTTAGTGAACCTTTTTCCGCTGTATATATTCAATTATTTCAAGTTCATGTTACAAATTTGTTTTTGTTTTTTTTGTTTTTAATTTCCGAAACGTTAAATTGAGCAGAAAATAGAGTTGAAGGTCAACATTCACTGCCAAAGGTGCAGTACAGAGGTATTGCAGTCTGCTACTAAACTAACAGGTACGAACTCATGATCTAGTTCAATCTTGGCCTCTTTCAAAAGGAAAATGAATTGCGCACACTACCTATTCGGTGAAATGAATTGCACACACCCCCTATACGATAAAATGTAATTTCACACACTCCCTATTCTAATGTCGTTCAGAATCTAGCTTGTTTTTTTTTTATCTATAAAAAAACATAGGCACAACAGGTAAATTCATCAAATTGGATAGCATGAAAAATCATAACCGTTTCAAAATTATTGAAATTATTGTCAAGAACATTCATTTCCCAAGCATATAATGTGATTTTCAACTCAATTGCTGAAACTCGAGATTTCTTAATTAATTCATGCTTTTTAAAACACTACATTCTGTCTGAAGTAATGTTTTGTAAATATGAAATTAACGAGTGTTTGATGAGCTTTGAAATAAGTTAACTTGTATTTGTACTAGAGGTGACAATCTCAACCCATATTTTTCTAACCCGCCCAATCCGCCCATTTATAACCCAACCCAACCCGTCCATATTACATAACGGGTTGATATGGGTTCAACCCATATAAACCCATATTTACATGGGTTTAGATGGGTTGAAAATGGGTTTGAATTAAAAAACCCATTCTGCACAAGAATCAGAAATTGGTTCCGTCGTTAAAGTGATCAGTGAGAAACAATCTCTCCCATAGCATTTGTACCATAAATGCAAAATTAATAAATGCAAAATTTGGCATGTTTTGGTGCAAAATTAATAAATGCAAAATTTGGCATTTTTCCTCCCCTTTCCTGAACCGGATGGATGCATTTAGTACAGAGTATAACGGGTTGTTTGGCTGGTGGATATACCACACGGCCGGAGATGCAATCCCCCCTCCCCTCTTCTCCGGTGTTTTTGCGTGTGAAAAATGACACCCGGATATGGCCCTTGATTTGCTCATCTGGGATTTGTAATCCACCCTAGAGGTGGATTTACAACGACATGGGTACCCCATGGTTGGTTATGCATGGGTGTTGAAAGACCAATTTGGCCTTGCTTTTCCTCTTGGTCACGAGACTGAGAAGAAGAGAGAAAAGAGGGGAGAAGGTCGCCGACAAATTCTAGTGACTCCACAGCAAACGGTTGCAGCTCTCTACCTCATCTTCCTCCCTCGTACTCAAGTATTGCAAACGTCGTTGTACAATTCGAGCTTGTCTTCCATTTTTGCGATCTGATTTTGCCCTGTATTGCAATTTTGAAGGAATTTGTTTCTGCGATTTTGAACTGGTGGAGTGGATGCTAGGTTTGGTTGAGAGAGAGAGACGGAGAAGGGGTTGACGTGATGGTCAGTGGTAGCGATGGTAGCGATGGTGTCGGTGGTCGGATGATTTATAAGTTCTTGGGTTTTGGTTATGGAGGTGAGAGAGTGGGAAAGAAAGGGTAAGGTGGCTGACCGGGTGGTAGGCCAGCATTGTTTTGATTTTTGCTTCTTCTTTTTTCTCGAAAATTATATTTTTTTCTAATAAATACTCCTATAGTTTAAACATGTATAAGATAAAATGAACTTATTTAATCCCACAATTAATAATATATGTATTTATTGTAATTATAATAAAACTAAGCTTTTTTGTTTACCACATAACTAGGGGCAATTAAGTCATTTGACACTTTATTCCATCATATCCACCTTTCAAAATTCCTTTCTCAAAAAATCATCCAAACATTGGATTACTAATCCACCATTCTTAGGAGGTGGGTCCACCCCTCTTACATATCCACCCTTATTAGAGCATTCACAGTGGAATAAACAAAACAAAAGGTTGCTAAAGTTAGCTATATTTGCTCAAAAAAGTTCTCACATTAGAATAACCAAACTTTACAACCTCTTAGCAACTCATCAAATTTTAACTTTTGAATAATCAAAACTAGCAACTTTTTGCTAATAACCAAATTTAGTGATCACCACATTTTGTTAATCAAGTACACCTATCATTACACAAAAATGTTCTCTCTCTCTCTCTCTCTCTCTCTCTCTCTCTCTCTCTCAACAATGTTTTCAAAAATAATTATAAAAAAACTCTTCTTACTATTCCTTTCAGAAACTTTTTCTAAAAAAAAAAAAACTGTCTTTATATGAACTTTTTTTAAAAAAACTGTTTCTTCAATTTTTTTAAAACTATTTTTTTTTAAATTGTATTTACACAAAACTGTCTTTTTACACATTTTTTTTCCATATACTATTTTTTTTATCCAACTGTTTTTAACTTAAACTGTTTTTTTCTTCCAAAATATATAATAAATTTTTTTTTTTTCAAGAACACATTTTTTTTTTATAAAAACTATTTTTAACATAAACTAGGTTTTCAAAAGATTTACGTGAAATGAAGGGGAAAAGTTTGGAGAAAACTCAAGGAAGGAAGCAATGGACCCATTGGTTTTGATTATGAGCAAAAATTAACCACTATGAAACTTGACATTGCTAACTTTAACAACCTCTAAATGGATAATCAAAATCTGATGTGGCATGTAAGAAGAGGAGAGAGCTTGAGTGTACTGAGCTGTCAAGAGGAAAATAATTCGATGTTGCATGTGCATGTGAGCTGAGAGAGACGAACCAAACATCTGAGGAGCAAGAGGGCAGACTCACGCGCGTGAGGGTACGCACGCACCACGGCAGTGTGACACGTTTCCCAATACATTAACAATTGCATTGTGATGCGAGGCTTTGACCGTGTGACAATTTTTTTTGCGTTTGTTAATTTTGCGCCAAATTTTTATGGATTGTTGATTCATTCGGAAAAGAAATTTTTGGGGGTTTAAAAACGCACGAATTTCCATAGGGACATCTAAGGTGGAACCGAATGATTACATAATTATTTATAATTACTTGCGAACAATCTTCATGATTTTTTAAGTAAATTAATAAGCTATATATTAGTTGTAAATATAAATACTAGTATTAATAAACAGGTCTGTATCGATGGCGTAATTATTAGTTGTATCGATCCCCTTCCTTGAGGAACGGTTGTTAGATATGGTTGACGAGTCGACGACCAGTAAAACTTGGGGCAATTCTCCTTAAAAACCAGTCACTTGTGTTTGGGAAAATAACGGCCCAGGACGTGTTTTGATAATTAATACCCGCCAAGGACATGCTAAGAACATTTGTTAATGCTGAAAATGTCCTTGGAGGGTATTAATTATCAAACATGTCCTTGACCGTCATTTTTCCCTTGTGTTTCTTAGTCAAACCCATATTGAACTCATTTTCAACTCATCTAAACCCATATAAATTCAACCCATCTAAACCCATATAAATATGGGTTGATATGGATTGAGTTATAAGTGGGCGGATTTGGACAGGTTAAAAAATATGGGTTAAAATTGTCACCTCTAATTAATACGGTTATCTATCAGGTAATATTAGCAATACATAAGTAAATATCAATCTAAGAGGTGCAAAATCTACTGCGTAAAGAAGTTGATTGAAGATGCGTTTTCCAAACCTAACTTCACAAAATTCGAGTTGCAATGAAGTCTTGTTTTCCAAACCTAACTTCACCAAATTTGAGTTGCAATGAAGTCGAGTTTTCCAAACCTAACTTCACCAAATCATGCGTGTATGGAAAATAAATTGTTTAAACCCTTTGATATATAAATGCCAAAAAATATTCCTAAAATTTGGTATAGCTCTATCTTTGGAATATGATGTACACATGCTATTAAATTATTTTTGGACAGGAATTGATCACATATCCGTGGATGGTGAGAAGGGCATTGTGACAGTAATTGGAGATGTTGATCCAGTGTTAGTCACAAGCCAAGTCAGGAAGACAGGAAAGATAGTACAAATCATTAGTGTTAGTCCACATAGGCCTCCAGAGAAAAAGCCTTCTGATGAAAAGAAGAAGTAATTATTTCTTGTTCTTGGACATGGCCCAATAGCTCGTTAGAGCCACACGTTTGTATGAATTTTATATACGTTTTGCATGAAATCTACAAATTTATGTGGTGGTGCTCAGGGGTTGTTGATGGTCGATTTCACCCCATCCGGAGAGAGAGAGTTTTGTTTGGGGAGACTTGATTGTTTGTTTATGATTTTGTTGAATTACTCCAAGAATATGTGTTAATTTTTAATTTTACTATTTTCATAGAAAAAAGGAGCTCGTGCGTATATAGTATATTAGTTTAGTCCCCAAGTGCAATTTGATAAACATAAAGGTCATAAGCACAAGAAATTTGTAAGAAGTAGTACGTAGATAGCTTCACACTACTTTTTGTGAAAAAAATTATTTTCTTTATTCGGGACAAAAATAGGTTTTTAACTTAGGGGTGGCGATAGGAGCTTTTTAAGGTTTTTGAAGTCTAATCTCCTTTTTTATCCTAAAATTTTTAAGACCTGTCCATTTAATTATACCAGGTTTTTTTTTTTGGGGGGGGGGGGGGGGGGGGGTAAATGTCAATTAATTTTATTAACCAAAAAACCCATACTTTAGTTTAGCGTGTGAAGTAAAGTGTATAAAAGCAGAAGAAAAAGGAAAAAAAAAAACAACCGACTTTCAAAATAAGCACTTGGCGGAAAAAGTTCACCTCATAAGGTCCATTTTGCTGAAAAAAGCTTGGTTATAAAGGTCTACTATTGGTGATCGAGAAAATAAGCAGTAACACTCAGTTTTAGTAACCCCTACAACTATATTGCATTTACATTTGACTGAATGCAAATTAGAGCTAGTCATCAATTACAGACTCCAGAAGAGCATCACAAACAAAAACAAAAAAATTATACAGACTGCGGATGAAAAAGAAGAAGAAGAGAACAGGACCAAGCAAATTTTCCAAAACTCCACAAAACATAACCATAGATACGAAGACTCTCGAGCCAAATAATCTCCTTTGAATTGAGATATCACAAAACTATGATATGTTATTCATACTTGTAGGGGGCCGAAATATCCGAAGGATCACAGGGTTCACAAAGTCCAGACGGGGGAATAAAGGTTCACACGTTGTTTGATCCGTCGTCTAGCTGTCTCAGTTCATCTGTCAATAAGTCTGGGCTTCGGCCTGATGTGCCATTGGTTATCCGAAGGGTAGACGGAACCACGAGTCCTTCGCCGAACGTAGTATGCCTTATCCGAACGTACATATACATGAGCTCGCTCGGTGATTTTACCAAACGTCCGGGGAGGGACGTCCTCTCGTTCGGCTAAGTTGTTCTTCGGAAGAGAACATTAATCACTCGGATACTCACCATGTGTCAGAAATGGGCTCCACCGACTACAGTCAATTATGGAACCTTCCAGTAAATATCTTCTGATAAGTAAGCTGTCCGATCTGATATTCGAAGTGACATCTCTGAGTGAAGTGACCTTTCTGACGTCGACCCATGTAACTCTGTAAGATCTGGGAAGTGGTGCTCATTAAATGGCCCTACTGCAGGACGCTATCCGAGCATTACGCAACAGGTGGAAAGTAGAGCCAACTTGCTTGCTAACTTGCTCAACACTCTACTCCCTCACCTATAAATAGAAGGGTACCACCATCAAGAAGGGGGATCAGAAAAACTTCTTCAGAACCACACTCTCCTCTTTTAGCATATTTTCGACTAAACTTTTTCTTTTTCTTTCTCCACCTACTGACTAGTTCGTCGGAGCTTCTCCCCGGAGGAACACCCCCCTTCGGTTGTGCAGGTACATCAAGACCGACGTCATCACTCACGGCTCCATACACGAAGACGACTACACAGGATAGATCACAAAGAAATCCTCCCCCACAATACTTATTATGGTTTATGGAGTATGTCTCGTGATACGTTTTTCAAAGCCTTTCGAGGTAGAGTTGCAAGTTGCAAAACAACCACTTCACTGCCTTCGATGCGTTTACTTATTTTCGTTGACAAAATTCGGCTCAAAAAGGATAGTGACACTTGAATTAGGCCGCCCCTGTGTACACCATTTATTCACATGTGGCGTGGGGCTTCATATTGCGATGCTTGTAACCACACAATCCAATTGCATGGACGACCATCCTGTAAACATAGACCAATTGTTAGGAAACTGAATCCCCAAGACCCAGTAATAATGCGTACAGATTAGACAACAGAAATTGTAAAACCCTATAAAGCGGAATTAGGGTTCTACCTCAACTCTCTGCGACACGAACGCTAGTTGAACTTGTTATAGCACGCCTTGCTATAAACCACGAATACTGCTCGACCGTACCTTACGATCTTCTATCGTATTCCCTCCACGTCTAGAATACGAACCAAGTGTGGACTCTTTCGTGATCTGTTTGCTCTCTCTATACCTGCCTCTATTTACTGAATAATAGAAGAACATCAACCTGACCTAAAGAGCATAACGTGTATATATAGGGCTACGATAGGGACCTAAAGAGTAATAAGTCTGGACTCCCAGTGTAAATAAGAAAACCTAATCCACCAGGATTCTATTTCTTATTTCACTAATTATAATTCACCCCACTACAGAATTATAATTGCACTCCCGTCCTTATCTCAATTATATTACGAGCTCCATGATATTAAATACTTATTAATCTTTCCATGTTAAGATTACAGATACCCGTTGATTAAAATAAATTACTAACAATTTCTCACTTAATCAACATCTTATCTTGAGACTATCCGCTTAACTTATTCGATATGTCGGATAAAAAATCCACCTGCAGGGTTTGACATATTCAAAACTTATAAGGTTACTCAAGGGGTATCATTAATCCCTATCGGGACGTGGATTCCATTAATAATTAATAATTGTCATATACATAATGTTACGACCCAACTCACCGAGACTATTGACCATATAAAGATCTCATTCTTTAATGAATCAAAGTCAATAATATTAAATATATACCTCTAATAATTATCTTTGGATTAAGTGTATAAGCATTCATAATAGCCATGAGGTTCCAATTGTCTTATAAAGTTAGTACAAAGACAATTACTTCAATGCGGTCCCGTTCAATACACACATAGTGTACTAGTACAATGAGTTAGAACTAGACCATTCCCTGTAGTCAAGACAGACCTACTAAACATTGTACTACAGTTCTACCGATGGTGTGTCCAGTTCCATCTAAGACTGTGAACCATATCTTATATTTCACAAGACCCGATGATTTGATCTTCTATGTGTAAGCCGAACTCTACACACCAGATCATCTACTTTGTAAAATAAAAGACACCCATGCACAACATACAATAATATTATGCAAATATTGCCCATAAAAGATTCTCATCAAAAAGGGATAAAACTAATTAATACATAACAATATTAATTCATCATATAAAATCATAACTTTTACATAACCTCTTAACAAACTCCCACTCAGACTCAAAGTCATGCTGCCACGCATCTCACTCACATATTCCCTCTACGTGACTATTAAAAGTCTTAGTCTGTAAGCTGAATGTAAAAAGATCTACTAGGTTATTTACTGATGCGATCTTGGACACAGCTACATCACCTCACTGAACGATCTATCGAATCAGGTGATACTTATGCTCGACGTGTTTTCCTTCTTATGAGTCAATGGCTCCTTAGAGTTAGCAATTCCACCACTATTGTCACAATAGATGTAATAGCTAATTGCACTAAATGAATCACTTCTATAGTCATCAAGAAGTTTCTAAGCCAAACGGCCTCTCTGGCTGCTTAAGAAGCTACCACATACTCGGCCTCCATGGTGGAATCAATCAATGCACGATTGCTTGATACTCCTCCAACTTATGGCTCCACCTCCTAAGGTAAACACATATCCCGAGGTAGATTTTCTGAAATTCCTATCTGACATAAAATCTGAGTTTGTGTACCCATGAGGTACCATACTATCGACTGGAACACCAACATATGATCTCTAGTTCTTTTCAGATACTTGAGTATATGTTTCACTGCAGTCCAATGCTCTTGCCCTAGATTAGACTGAAATCTACTAACTATGCCAACGGCAAAACAAATATCAGGTCTAGTACACATCATAGCATACATGAGACTTCCTACTGCCAAGGCATAAGGAACTGCCTTCATCTTCTCCATCTCCTCAGGTGCTTACGACACTGATCCTTGAATAGATTGATTCCATGTCTAAAAAGAGAGGATCCCTTTCTTGGAATCCTGTATGCTAAAACGAGCAAAGATCTCAACAATATAAGTAGCTTATGATAAACCCAACATCCTATACTTGCAATCTCACACAAGTTTAATCCTAAGGATGTGACCGGCTTCTCTCAAGTCTTTCATATCGAACTGGCTAGATAGTCACACCTTTACCGAAGACAACATTCCCACATCGTTTTCAATTAGCAGAATATCATCTACATATAGTACCAGGAACATCACCACTTTTCCGTTGCACTTCTTCTACACACATGACTCATCCGAACATTTATCAAAATCAAAAAAAAACTTGATTGCTTGATCAAAACGGATACTCCTAGATCTAGATGCTTGTTTGAGTCCATGAATTGACTCCTTAAGCTTGCACAACACGTGCTCTTGACCATTCGCTATGAATCCATCTGGTTCCATTATGTGGACGTAGATTTCACAGTCTTTTGCCAAAGTTCCACATCTTTACCTTCTAGTTCCTCATTGTAGTTGCAGGGTTCAGCATGTTGTTCTTCAGGGATCATATCATAAGATTCTCCCAAGAACGTATACCAATTAGGTAGGACAACAACCCTCCCACTACGATGAGGTACCGGTGTGTCAATAACTCTTTCTTGCAGTGTAACCTCCTGTACTATTGGTGTTGAAGAAGTCTTTATCGGTCCCACTCCTCTCAATTTTTTTAGAACAATCTTGCTTCTGGGCTTGTGTTCAATTACATAGTCCTCTTCTAAGAACCGGGCATTATGGCTAACAATGACCTTCTTATCCGTAGGACTATAAAACAGTCCACCTTTCGTTCCTCTAGGGTACCCCGCAAACAAGCAAACTTCTGTCCTCAATTCCAATTTATTTGCGTTTCCATTCAGCACATGTGCTGGACTACCCCAAACCCGAACATGCTGCAGACTAGGTTTACGCCCAGTCCATAGTTCTGTGGGTGTAGATGGTACTGACTTAGATGGTACCAAGTTAAGAATATATGTTGTTGTTTCTAGTGCATGTCCCCAAAACGAAAATTGGTAAATCTGAATAACTCATCATTGATCTCACCATATCTATAAGAGTCATATTCATTCTTTCTGCTAAACCATTTTGACGTGGATACCTGGTGCTGATAACTGGGATGTAATCCCTTCAGTAACAAGTACTCCCTAAACTCTCCCAAGAGGTATTTGCCACCACGATCAGATCGCAGTGTCTTAAGACATTTACTCAGATGCTTCTCCGTTTCCGCTCTATACTCCCTGAATTTCTCAAAGCATTCGGACTTACAGTGCATCAAATAAATGTATCCAAACATTAAGTAATTATCAATCAAAGTGATGAAATACTCAAAACCATCTCTTGCTTGGATATTCATAGGCCCACACAATCAAAGTGAACCAATTCCAACGGCACTTTGGCTCTATATCCTTTTGCTGAAAAAAGGCCTTTTAGTCATCTTACCTTCCAAATAGGATTCACAGACTGGAAGTTCCTTAACTTCTAATGAACCTAAAGGTCCATCGCTAACCAGTCTAGAAATCCTATTTAGATTAATATGACCAAGATGTAAGTGCCAAAGATACGTTTGGTTCAATTTAGAAGGCTCTTTTCTCTTACATGGTAAATTATTAGTGTTATTCAATTCATGCAGTTGCACTGTAAGAAATATAGGATTAATAATGTAGAGATTATTCACCAATGAACCAGAATAGATAAAACGTTTATTTAACTTAATAACCACAAAGTTACTAAAATAAACCAAATATCCATCGATCTTTAATCAACTTAGAAATTGAAAACAAGTTTCTTCTAAGTGTGAGAACATAAAGATAATCTCTCCAAATTAAACGCAAAAAAATTCCTACTACAACTGCTGCCACTCTCGTAGCATTACCCATGTGCAGATAAATCTCTCCATCACCTAGTCTTCTGGTTTCCTGGAACCCATGCAACAAATTGCAAACATGATAAGTGGCTCCTGTATCTAAACACCAGGTACTAGTAGATAACACCACTAAACATGATTCAACGACTAGCGAAAAGATCTATCTTGATTATTCACTTTATTGAGATAGAATAGACATTTCTTCTTCCAGTGTTCTTGTGCTTGTAGTGAAAACACTTGCCCGCAGGCTTTTCACTCTACCTTGAGGCGCGTAAACTGCCTCCACAACTGTTTTTCTGAGACTTGTTCTGCTTCTTCTTGCCTATCAGCTTAGAAGTAGAAACCTTCTCTGCCACTAACACTGATGGTGGTTTCTTCACAACTAAAAGACCCTCAGTTGCTTGGAGTTCCTTAAGAAGTTTCGCCAAAGATAAATGCATTTTTTTCATATAATAGTTCAGGCGAAATTACTTAAAACTCTCAAACTATAGTGAGTTGAGAACGAAATCGATCTGGGTTTCCCCATCAATTTCAGCTCTAAGGATCTCTAGTTCATTAAGAAGAGCTATCATCTTTAGAACATGATCCCCAATCGGGGTCTCTTCAACATGGTTGATACTCACCAATTTTTATAAAATTTTGCTTCCTGTTCTGTGGCATTCTCATTAGGTCTAGGAGGGCACACCTTAGACAGCACAAAATTGTGCCCCTCAGCAGTTAACACAATATCCAAGTTCCTTTTTCAGTCAATATAATTCGATCCAGAAAATTTATTTTCTTTGAGAATATAACAAGTGGATTGAAAAAGCCCATTTTTGAATATGAGAATCACATAACATAACAATCAATTATGAAGGACAATAAAAACTTTTCATTTTAATATTGGTTCCCTCTACCACATGTTAAAAGAAAAACATTGGCAACCCTACACATTGTGAATAGCATGCCTCGATGGAAAGTCTCTACTCTTTATCATTCGTGTAGATATGCACAACCTTTTAATTTTACTATCTAGACATTATACCGTGCCAAGCAAAATTAAATAACCAATATAGCTTCGGTCCTATAAATAATAATAGTGACTCTGATGGTGATGATACTATTATTTACAGCTAAGTGTATACCATTACCTAGCCCCATGACCCATTGTTCCGTTATGAATTACCTCAGATGGTGAAATAATCCACACAACAATTATCATAGACCTATCCTTTAAGGAAGTCTGTACCAATGAGGCCATAATTAATTTTGCCCGATGAGGGGGAAGGTTCTAAAACCATCACACAAAATTAATTACATCATCTACATACTAGTAATGGAGACCGTGGGATTTATAAAAATAAACTCCCTCTCCCACTTAGTTATTTAAAAACAATTTATGAGGGTTATCAAAATTTTTTGAGTTTGCAAAACCGCGATCTAGGTCAAAGCCAATTATCACCATGTTGTCCAATATGGTAAAACTATCACATTTGCAAACACTCATGGAAACATGCATAAACATAAATAAGGAAACATAATAAAATATGCATCCCAACTATTATGGTCAAAGATGCAATTCTTGAGCAACAAGGAATTCTTCCAAACTTGAAATCCTTAAGCAATAAGGAGTCCTTCCAAACTTGAAATCCTTCGGCTATACTTGTGTAGAAGACTTAGATAGTTTGAATCAATCAAGGAAACCAAAATCCAATCGTGCTTAGGCAAGAAAATTCGGATTTAACATATTCCCGCGTAAACTGCACAGCCTTTAGTATTTTGGCCTTATATTCCTCATCCGACCTCCAATTTAAGTGATTCAAATTGGGTTGGATTCGAAATTCAATTATCTACAACTTTTGTGAAGAACAGATTTTCTAATTTCAACGTTTACTGGGTCGAAATAGCTCTGCAATCAGACCCTACGAATCTGGAAAAAATCTGTTGCAAGCCAAACTACCTGTATCTTTTGTATCTACCATCTTCGATCTCCGAATAACCGTCGAATGCTATTACAATCGAAGAAACATACAAACATTGATCTTATGCCTCCATTGGAGTTCACATGCTACATTAATTATTACAACCACGAATAATAATCGTGGTACCCAATAAATAACACATGCTACGTTAATTATTACAACTACGAAAAATAATCGTGGTACCCAATAAATAACAATAACCACGAAAAAATTATCGTGGGATCCAATCACATAAAATCAACAAAAATCATGTGACCATAATAGCTAGGTAAGAACGCTGCAAAACAATGGTTAGCACAGTTCTACGTTCTACCCTCTATAACCTACGGACAACATGGCCTGTTTAATCCATACGCGTGATTACAACATGGCTTTGATACCACTGTTGGGAAACTGAATCCCCAAGACCCAGTAATGACGCGTACAGATTAGACAACATAAATTGTAAAACCCTATAAAGCGGAAGTAGGGTTCTACCTCAATTCCATGCGACACGAATGCTGGTTGAACTAGTTATAGCACGCCTTGCTATAAACCACGAATACTGCTCGACCGTACCTTACGATCTTCTATCGTATTCCCTCCACATCTAGAGCACGAACCAAGTGTGGACTCTTTCATGATCTGTTTGCTCTCTTTATCCCTGCCTCTATTTACTGAATAATAGAAGAACATCAACCTGACCTAGAAAGCATAACGTGTATATATAGGGTTACGATAAGGACCTAAGGAGCAATAAGTCTGGACTCCCAGTGTAAATAAGAAAACCTAATCCACCAGGATTCTATTTCTTATTTCACTAATTATAATTCACCCCACTACAGAATTATAATTGCACTCCCGTTCTTATCTCAATTATATTACGAGCTCCATGATATTAAATACTTATTAATCTCCCCATATTAAGATTACAGATACCCGTTGATTAAAATAAATTACTAACACCAATATCCTCGAGCCAAAAGAATAAACAATGGGGAGGTCGACCTCCTTGACGAATGCAACAAGAAGAAATGAAAAAATTTGTAGCCTGATTGTTGACCGGAACCGAGAAAGAGACGAAAGATACACCTTCTGTTGATGATATTACAACAATTTACACCAAAAATAAAATTACAATGGACAAATTAACATGCTGAGTATCTCGCTCGCTTTAAGGAGATTCAAGCCCTCTACGGTAACAAACCGATGTAGTAGAAAATCTTTGACTTGTCTCCTCCAGGATAAAACAGCCCGATAATTTATCGTCTGGTTCGGACCTACTCTGTACAAATAGGAAAACCCAAAGCTCCACAAATGAAACGCTCTTACACTTTGCCCAAGACTTTCACGTACATATTAAACTTACAGGCTATTTTTTAGAGAATATAGATGGAGGACAAAGCTGAACGTTTTTAGAAGAAGTTTGCTTGGGGCTCTATGGCTGGGGATATCTCATACGTGCAAAATGGACTTGAGGAAGGTGTTGCGTAGCTCCGTGCTGCGCAGCGTGATATGCACGGTAAATTGTTGTCGCTCCGATCTCGTTCCGACGATATGAAACGTTCACTTCGTTAAGATCGTCGAGTAAAACAAATGTACCAAACATCAGATAGATCGGATATCATTAAGCGCCTCATCCGAACATTATTATCTTGAAACAAATGGCTCTGAAACACTAGATAAAATCCACAGCTTTTTTGGTACATTTAATAATTTCAAGAATAATATCAACATATTGGTAAAAGAAAAAGTGCCAATCTCTCCTTTGCATCAGAAATCACCAAAAAAGAAAAACGCTATCAAAATCCATATCGGCTGAAGTGCTGGACTCTGAATTTCCACTCCCCTTCCACAGGATCATAAGAAACAAACTCAGCGCCTTGCTCTTTGGCTATCTTGATTAGCATCTCTCTGTATTTATCCACTTTTGGACCATTTATATACCGATTCCCCATCTTATCAATGCACTTGCCATTGAGAAGTGTCACCTCCGCGGCCTTGTTGAGACCTTCTCCCACTGGTAAGGGGAGTGCAAAATACCCGCCAACCCGCGGACCCGACCCCACCCAACTCGAAGGGTTTCGGTCGGTTTTGAATAGATGGTTCGGACGGGTACGGGTTGAAAGCTGGTGAAAAATTGATTTTCAGGTCAGACTACGGGTCGGCACCTGGTGAAACGGGTGAACCCGACCCGACAGCTATATATATATATATATATATATATATATACACACACACACACACACACACTCTAACAGCCCTAGCCCACTACTCATTTCCCACTTTCCCACCCAGCCGCCCCAAAGGGCCAAAACCCCATGACCAAAATTTCCAGATCCTAAAAATGCTGCCGGCAAGGGCCTCCGCCGCACACCGGCGTCCACTCCAGTCCGTCCACACTCCACCGTCTCTCTTTCGCGCACCGTCCCACGTCCGCACTCCACCGTATCTGAAAAATGAAGAGGAGAAACCACCGTGATCTGAAAAATGACACACACCATCTCTCTTGCTTCTCTCTCGCATCCGGCATTTCTCTCTCGAAAATCAGTCCAGTTCTTGCTCTCCCTCTCTCTTTCCTAATTTTTTGTGAGATTTGATTTATGAGTTGTGGCAACCTGACGGACCTGAACCAACCAAAACAATCGGACAGTTGGATCGGTTACGAGTTCAAAAATGGTCAACCAGAATGGTCGGGTCGGATTGCGGGTTAGGGTCAAACCCGACCCGGGCCAACCTGTGCACACCCCTACCACCGGTGGTTTGTCTTACTCATCCATATATACCATCACTTCATGGTTATTAAACTTGACATGTGAATCCAAATCAAGGTGCCTCACATCCGTCTCGCCCAAAACCTTTATGCTTCCACTAGAGGCTTGGGCACAGGCGATGCATGTGCAAATTGGATTTTCACAACATTTGTGAAAATTTGATCAAACAATAAGTGAAAAAGCATTTTTACAAAAACGTTGTGACAATCCGACTTGCACACGCATCGGATGTGCCCCAGCCTCTGGTCTCTTTTATTTTTCAATTCAAAATTTCACCATGTTGCCCGAAATTTTGACCCAACTTCACTAACTCAGTTCCAAACCAAACAAACTCTCAAGTTAACTCACTTTCACCTCTCACCGTCGATGCCACCGACCACCATCACCATTGGCTCCGGCGACCACTCTCTGCACTTGTCCAACAAAATTGAAATCACTTATTTTTTTCCAACTAATCTTCCCCAAAAACAGTTTGCTATAATACAAAACAGTTTGCTATGAAACATTGAAATTAGACGCAAGTTTCTCATGCTAATGCAGGAAAAGTTTCTCATGCTTCACTGCATAGTCACAATAATATCACGGAATCAACGAATCGACGACAATAAAAGTAAGGGCAATCGATCAATCACAATAATATCATGGAATCAACAAATCGACGACAATAAAAGTAAGGGCAATCGATCAATCACAAATATTCTCAATTATCGGATTGCAACGAATATCGAATTGTCAATGATAGATTGGCTCAAGAGGATTTCAAAAGAAGGGATCACATACTTAACCACTCACCTCTACTAATCTGAATCACAATGAAGGTAAAATGCATAAGTACTTACATTAAAGACTATCAGATAAAATGCTACTGTACAGCTACTACTAATATGTCTAAATAACAATTATGTACTTTATAAGTCTACCTCCCAATAAGTCATGACCCTACCAAGCCCATCACCCACGCACACACAGCACCACCACTTCTCACGGCACAGGCACATGCCACACATGCTCTCTCTCTCTCTCTCTCTCTCTCTCTCTCTCTCTCTCTGCACTATCAAACAAAACCCACTGATTCACTTTCTAAAGAAACAAAACCCATATAATAGAAGACTTTTTGCTGAACCACGTCAATTGTCACATAGCATTTGACTACAGCTTTTGTGTGTGTGTGTGTGTGTGTGTGTGTGTGTGTGAGAGAGAGAGAGAGAGAGAGAGAGAGAGAGAGAGAGAGTACCTTAATTGGAACAGAGCAGGTTTTGCATTGGAACAGCCGAAAGAGTGGTGAAATGAATGAGAGGGAACTGCTGGAGAAGGAGCAGTTGAAGGGAAAAAGGGTGGTAACTGTTTTTGGGAGTTTTTTTTGTGTGGTAAAATGCCTAATATATCCCCAAAACTAACTATTTTGTTTTGTGTGGTTTTTCTCTTTAGAGGGTATTTTAGGAAAGGGAAATACATGACAGGGGAGACACCAAAGGGGTGCTCTCCCTTTATATATTAGAATAGATATTAGAATAGATAGATAGCCGTGATGTCCCACCACGAAATTCTTCACATGACGGCAGAATCCTGGTTCTGCCCTTTCATTTGCCACCAACTCAGGGACTTGAGGTTCTGTGAAGTAATCAGAGCAATTGAGTCGTGGCATTGATGCCTCCACATCAGTCACGTGTTACTTGCGCTCATGATTGGATTTGGTATTTTCAACCAAATGATCTGCAAGATTGTTGGAAAGGAGACGAAACTTAGCAAAAGTCAAAAATGCTGAATGGAATGTAGTAACTAAGAACATTAGCCTAGCAGATTAGGCAAAAAGATGCAGGCAACATGCTCCTCAATCGAAATGTAAATTGTTGTTAAGAAATAAAGAAGCTTGTTAGACAGAAGGTCTACTCCAACACAACCCATCCATGTGGGGAAGCCTAGAAGATATGTTTTTTCACTATACCGAGAGAGACTTTGGAAAAAGTCCATCAAATAGTAAGTGGATAACAAATGCTTTTTGCCGTTCAAAAAAAAAGTGGATAACAAGTGCTTAGTGCGTACCGTCTTCATGCTGACACAAAGAACCATTTACTAAAGCAGGTGCAGAAACCTCTGCGGAGATTGTACCTAAACAGAAATACTCATTAGAAAAGTTCGAGGATGTTGCAGTAGTGCTCTTACCGAAAACCAAGTTGCAATATAAAGTACGATACCCCAAAATACAAATGTGACATAACACATTGTTAGACTCTTGTGCTTCAGAGAAGATGCACTCACCATTCTTGTACATGCAAGGATGCATGCACCATTTTCTCGGTGTCAAACCTCTGGGGCCACTATTCAGCTGGAAGAACCACCAAAGCTCTAGGATTCTCCCTTCGAAAAAATAAAGCACCTCCCTTAGCTGCAGGGGGCAGTCCTTCGTTGTCGCTGAAAAATGGTACCTGTATAAAACATTCAGCAAAGAGAAGCATTAATGTAAAGTGTAATCAATGGCTTTTTGAAATTTTTGGTCCCCAAAGTATTTAATTGGTTTCATTTTTGTCCCCCAAATATCAATTGTGCAGATTTAGTCCTCAACGTTTGAAATTCGAGTTTAAAAGGTCCCCGGGCCTCACGCCGTTCCACTTCTCCGTCAAACTGAGGGGGCAGCCATGGTATTTCATCACCCCCTTTATTGGAGGGAAAATGTCCCGCCAAACCTGCTACACTATGCACCCTCTCTCTCCCCTAAATTCCAAGCACAAGAAAAAGAAAAACAAAGCAAGTTCAAAAAAAAAACAAAAAAACAAATCAGAGCAAATGAAAAGGACTATACTGGTTTTCAATCTTAGTACATTTTAACACCTACATGTTTCATGCGTAATATTGACTTTTCAGTTGTCTTTTAACGAATAAATTTTTTTTTGGGATACTGGCTTAGAAGCATTTTTTTTTTGGCAAAACAAAACCAAAATCTTTTAGACTCAACACTTTCCCTCCAAAATCAAAGCAAAATTTCCAGTTTCACACTTGCAGTCAGGGGAACTCCAATCAAAGAAAAATTCTACAAGACGAATGCAAAGTCAGAGTGGATCAAAAAAAAAAAAGAATGCAATGTCAGACAGAAAAAACAAAAACAGATGACCAAATGAGCAAGTCTAAAATAGAGCAAATGTAGCATTAACTATGGCAGCCACAAAACAGACCCAATCCACCATTGAATCCAAAAGTATAATAGCAATTCAAGGAGTGATAACACAAGTTAATTAAACCATTGGTGCTTACAAAAAAGGTACCACCAAATGTTCATGCATATCCATAGCCATCCAGATCGGCCAAACCAGTTGTTCAAACAAAATAATACCAAACGTGCATCATAACATTGCACCATAAATAGCCCACCATAACCATATATCTGTGGGCCACTTGCCAAAAACCTAGCCATTAATAAGCCTATTACTAGTATTAATTTGTGCACAATTTACAAAAGACAACTATTTGTGCACCATTTACAAAAATATGCCCAGAAACAGCACCTGCAATTAGACTATGGCCTACTTGCAAACCTTTTGTCTTTGTTTATTGCTGTGATGGTTGATGTCTGAGAGGCTTGTGTTGCTTGATCATAGTTTGTTGGGATATTGACCTGAAAATGGAAGCGACATGTATTTGCAAGTAACTAAATGGGATACCAATGGTGCATGAATGTTATATAATAGCATGAGCAGAGGATTTATACCTGATGGCCTCCCATTTGTGCACCACCTCTCATTGGCATAGCAGCACCAGCACCCCTCCCTCCACCCCTCAACTGCACACCAGTCTTACCACCTCTCCCTCCACCCCTCACCTGCACTGCAGTCCTACCACCTCTCCTTCCACCCCTCAACTGCACACCAGTCCCACCACTTCTCCCTCCACCCCTCATCTACACTCCAGCACCACCACCTCTCATTCTCACTCCAGACCTACCACCTCTCCCTCCACCCCTCATCTGCACTCTAGTACCACCACCTCTCATTCTCACTCCAGACCTACCATCTATCCCTCCACCCCTCACCTGCATTCTAGTTCTACCACCTATCCCTCCACTCCTCACCTCCACACCAGTCCCACCACTTCTCCCTCCACCCCTCATCTGCACTCCACTCCTACCACCCCTCCCTCTACTTCCTCCACCAGTCCAACCATCCCTACCTTGCACATCTCCCCTTCCACCTCCAACATCAGCACTGGTGCCAGCCCTATCTGTATCACCACTCTCAATTGGCAGAGTAGTTGTGCATGTCCTTCTATTGTGCCCATGTTTACCACATCTCCCACAGAAAACTGAATTTTGTCTGATTTTCCTCAATTTGTTGGGATATTTTGGATTGAGGTACTCTTCTGCCCCAAGAATTCTCTTCTTCTTCGGTCTTCATTGCTTTCTCCTCTGAGCTGGGCATATAACTGGGGTAAATCCAGTCTTGGGCCACATGTTATACCCATTGATAGGGTTGACAAGTGGTTGGTAAGCATTCATGTAACTCGTCTTGGAGTACCAATGACTGATGTACCATTCAACTTTATCATGCTTTTCCTGGATTGCAGCAATAGCATGGGGACATGGTATCCCATTTAGGTCCCATTTTCTACAGGTGCATGTCCTTTGGTTAAGGTCAACTATATACTGCTCCCCTTCCCCACACCATACTTGGAACTGAAGATCCCCAAACCATCTTGCTTCACATAATGCTGACTCATTCAGATATTCCTCCAACTTACTATAGCAGTTGGGTAACAACTCATTGGTAAACTTTCTAATCCACTCCCTTCTAATCAACATTCTATTGCTGAAATAACATCTGATCCACTCTAGCATTTCTATTATGGGCTTTTCTCTTGCCTCCAATATTGATTTGTTAAATGCCTCACATAGGTTATTGCACGCCATGTCACACTTGACAATGTCCTTGAAATGAGACCTACTCCAATACCTTGGGGGTTCTTTAGCCAAATAGTTATAACCCTCTGGGCTCTTAGCCTTCATCTTTTCCACGGCATCTTCAAACATGGGTACATGGCTTGCTTTAGCACATACCCAAAACTTGTCCTCAAGTGAAACTCCCTTGAACATCTTCTGGAAATTGCTGAGCAAATGCATAGCATAGTGTCTATGCTCTGTTCTAGGGACCTCCTCATGAATTGCAGGCAACAGACCCTACAATAAAACAATATAAGAATGAGTAAACCATGTTAAAATTGAACTAATATAACATATGACAATGAATAAACATGGACTGAGATACCTTTTGTCTATCGTTGATGAAAGTCCACTCATGCTCATTTCCATTTGTAATATTCAAATCCATCTTTAGTAGTGTAATAAACCATGTCCATATGTCCTTACTCTCTATTTCCACCACAGAGTATGCCATAGGGCACATTGCATTGTTTGGATCCACCCCTACTGCTGTTAGAAGCTAACCACTGTATTGCCCATTCAGGTGGCAGCCATCCAAACCAATAATCTTCCTACAACCATTTAAAAAAACTAGTCTTTGGAGCTGCTAGAAAAATGTACAACCTATTGAACATTGGCTGCCCACTTTGTTCATCAACTAGTGCATCCATGACCACTGTTGAACCTGGATTTGATCTCCTCAATTCCTTACAATAGTCCCAAAGCCTCCCATATTGTTCAAGATCAGATCCATAAATAAGTCGGCTGCCTTTCTCTTAGCTCTGTACAGCTGAGTCCTAGAGACATCACATTTCATTTCTTTCCTTACCCTAGCTTTGAATGCAGAAATGAGAATCCATGGATTGGCCCTCAGATCCTCCATGTACCTCCTTGCTATGATGGTTGAAGTCACATTTCTATTGGAATAAGTCTTAGTACATGAGTGTGTACTAGTGTAGGTCCTCATCTGATATGAACTCTCTGCGAGGACCTTAGCTGCATATATCTCCCATTCACAAGGCAATTCGCACCTTGCCCTGACCCTTCGCTTGTCATTTTTTACAAGTTTGGCATTCCTTTGGTGCTTGATTGCATGTTGCTTTATAGCTGCCTTAAAGTCTTTGGTTGTACTGAAAAACATGCCAACCTTGAATTTAGGGTCTTCCATGTCTGTGTCAGGCCTAAATTTCTCAAATGGGGTCTTCCTTCTCCCCCCATTTTCCTCATCAGACGAAGTATCAAAGCTATAGTCTGAATCATACTTTGCATCTTCATCACTGAGCACCACTTCACCATCATTATGTTGAACTTCTGCCCTTTTCTCATTAGTAAATGGGACTCCAACAAACTCTGCTTCCTCATCTACAAATGCTTCATACAATCCATCATCATCTCTCATGATAAGAGTGGTCACTGTAATACACACTATCACTTGAAGGGGGTGTTTGGATGGCCCCTTTTCCCATTTTTCACTTCTCTTTTTTGGGTTTTGGGTATTTGGCTGAAAGAGGCAAAATGGGTTTTCCATTTTCACGTTTCTAAAATAAAACGCAGAAAAAGGTGAAGAGGGGCTTTTTCAATTTTCATTTTCTCATTTTGGAATCTTGCCATGCCAAAAAGACATCCCTACCCTCTCCCTTTTGGGATAATCCCACAAAGCCCTCGTTTTGAACCTTCTTGGCGGAGGCGACGACGGTGAGGGGCTTCAGAGTGGCGGCGGCGAGGGTAACAGATTGGTGGGTGAGTTTATTGAGGAAAACTCTGTGGAATGGAGAGAGGAGTTGTGGTTTATTATGAGGGGTCGAGAATGCAACTGGGTTGAGCAGAATTTGGGATGGGGTGAACGAGAAGAGGATTGTGTGGGCGGCCACGGCTGCGATTGCGGCTTGCATTTGCAGAGGATGAAATCTTTACTGGCTTCTGTTCAATAGTTCCTCGGATAAAATCTATCTGGCCGCCTATTTGGTTTTTTGTGTTTTTTTTCTTCATTTTTTTTGAAGGTGGTCCTAATTGATTGTTTGAGATCAGGAAAATAAAGTACTCCTAAATTTCAATTCAGTACTGCATCGTAAAAAAAAATGACAGTTTTGAAAACCATTATTAATAACCGGGGGCAACATAGTAAAAAACCAATCCATAATTCATTTTCATTCCATATCTCCCAAACACTACTCCTGCTGCAAAATGCATTCTGCACATATCATCCAAACACCCTACCAAATATAAAATACATTCTTATCATAATTTCAAAAGTCAAAAAGGCAAAAAGTTGAAAATGAAAAGCCAAAAAGTAGGCTCTCAAACACCCCCGAAGAGTCAGTCGTATCTCCCAAATCAACAACCCTAGGTTCCTCCTCTTCATTCACACCATCCACTCCACCAACACCAAAAGCAGTATCAAACCCCATACCCACTTCCATATTATCGTACTCCCATCCAACACTAGATTCCAAATTAACAAGCCCAGTCCCAAAATAGGGTTCTAAAACAAAATCCAGAAATTCATTATGTTCTTCTGCATTAAAATCAACCTGGGATGCCACAGTAGTAGGCCCTAAATTAGAACTGCCTGTTTGGCTCTCAATTAAGTTCACTTCTCCTACATGTTCTAGATACACTATAGCAGTCCTGTCCTTGTGTAAAAGCTCCATCATTCCATATGCATCTTTATTAGTGGTAATTGGTACAAGCCCATTATCCAAATTGCATTTAGGCTTCTTACAGTAAAAAATCACAGGAGGGGCATACCCAAACTTTTGGGCCATGGCTTCCAATTCAAGCATGGAAATGTAATCTGGATCTAGTCCATATATTGTGTCTATTTTACCCCCAATATACACTTTCATGGGCCCACAAGTAAAAGTACCACCATGATGCACTTCGAGGAAAGTCAGTTGGTCTTGCAAAACCACCTACAGTCAAAACAGAGAATAGGACCACAAACCACCATTTATGTATAAGAAAACAAAAGGGAAAGCAACAATGCCCAGGGAAAAAAAATAATTTGACCCTTTATCTATGATGCACTGACACGGACACGGACACCGAAACCGACACCAGGACACTGGAATTCTAAAAAAATAGGGACACGGACACGACGGGGGACACGCTACGTGTATATTTATTTATTTATATATAACACCTAGAAATTTTAAAAAAAATTATAATTTGGCCTTAAATTTTTTTAAAAAAAATTATAGTTTGACCCCCATTTTTTTCAAAAATTGCAGTTTGGCCCCCAAAATTTTAAAAAAAATTGCAATTTGGCCCCTGCCGTGTCACCATCGGTGTCCCCGCAGCGCCCCCATCAGTGTCCCGCTGTGTCCCCCTCAAAATTTAATATTAAAATATGGGACACGCCACGTGGCGTGTCCCGTACGTATCTCCGAGGTGTCCCACCGTGTCCCTGTGTCCTGACACTGCGATTCTTCGACCTCTAGAAGTGTCGATGCTTCATAGCCCTTTATCAATACAAAGATTCTTTTATGCCCTAAAAAGTCCAACTAACCTGTGATAAAACAATGCATGCATACGGGTGTGTATATATATATATATATATGTGTGGTGTGTGTGGACACAGATTTTCACATATTCATTTACTAAACCTTTAATAGCCAAACCAACTACACTCAGGCCTCAAAACTTTTTGATTCAGACCAGATTCGTACCTCTTATTGCTGCATTCCACTCCTCAAGATCCATTGTAACTTCGATTGAAAGAGTTCTCTGGTCCAATTTGGGATTTTTTTTTGCTTCTGATAGAGTACTAGGATGGTGGGCCAAAATATCTTTTCGTGCACGTGATAGGGGCTGGTGAAATACCATGGCTGCCCCTCAGTTTGACGGAAAAGTGGAATGGCATGAGGCCCGGAGACCTTTTTGTAGAAACTTTATGTCCATCTCAAAACCAATTGGCAATGAGTGGAGAGGTCCCAGATGTTATTAAGTGATCATCCATTCCACTCTCAAGCAATGTGGGATTCATTTCCTTAACAATGACAGACCTCAAACGCGGCTACATGTGAGGGGGGAGGAAATCGAGTCCTACATTGCTTCGGAGTGGAATGGGTAATCACTTAATAATATTTGGGATCTCTTCACTTATTGCCAATTGATTTTGAGATGGACATAAAGTTTCTACATGGTATCAGAGCGGGGCCCATTCCACCCCACATTTTAAAAATTTACAATCCACACCCCATGATGACAGACTAGCAAAAAGGCTGCACGATGATAGGACCCAAAAAGTGGCCACACGTGTCAGACCTCAAAACGCGGCTGCACATGAAGGGGGGATGTTAAGGGAATGAATCCCGCATTGCTTGAGAGTGAAATGGATGACCACTTAATAACATATGGGATCTCTCCACTCATTGCCAATTGGTTCTGAGATGGATATAAAATTTCTACATAGTATCAGAACGCGGCCCGTTCCACCCCACATTTTATAAAAATTTACAATCCACACCCCACGATGACAGACCAGCAAAAAGGCTGCACGATGATAGGACCCAAAAGTGACCACACGTGACAGACCTCAAACGCGGTTGCACATGAGGGGGGATGTTAAGGAAATTGAGTCCCACATTGCTTGGGAGCGGAATGGGTGATCACTTGATAACATCTGGGACCTCTCAACTCATAGCCATTTGATTTTGAGATGAACATAAAGTTTCTACAGTTTTAAACTCAAATTTCAAACGTTGGGGACTAAATTTGCGCAATCGATATTTGGGGGACGAAAACGGAACCGATTAAATACTTTGGGACCAAAAATGTCAAAAAGCCTGTAATCAATCACCAAAATCTGGCTGCTGGTGGAGAGAGAGAAAAAAAGAAATAACACAATACGCAACTTGTTATTTTACCACTTCTCACCTTTGGGCCATCACTTTTAGGATCATATTTTCAGGCTGGTAGCCTGATCCGTCTGTGAGACAAGTGTCGAGATGTCAGCAAGGACGACACTCTGACAGTAGCAGCAGGTTTATCAAGCACCTGTTTGAAGAATGATGTCATGCACCAATATTATTAACAGCGTAAGAGACAACTATCACAAGAAGACTAACAGAAGGTAAAAGGTATGCAACTTCTGAATTTTTTTCACACTCAACATTCCTCGGTATTAAAACTCTTGATGAATAAAAATCAAACTATCTCTGTCCATACATAAATTTGCAAACGCATGTTATATTTCCATTTAGCTCCACCAACCATTTATTAATATATATGTGTTGTACATTTCACATCCCTTCTAGAATACTTCTAGTACTGCTAGAATTATTTAAACTCGTATTGGATTTAGCACTGCCAAAGTTCTATCCTAAGGATATGCGCATGGGGCTTACATAGAGCATACATCACAAGGTGTCAATTCTGATAAATAGAATGACTACAGGTGCCAAAAGGGTGCAATGTCTTTTGTCCACAAATCATCAGTAAGAAGTAAAATTTGCAATAGAATAATGTCTTATTAAAGATTCAGAAGTGTAAGACTTACAGGCATGTTAGAAATCCCATAGCGAATTGGAGGCGTGGAACCAAGGTGACCAATTGACAGCTGACAAGGTACTGGCTGTGCTTTCTGAGTACAAGACCTGAATACATAACCATGGATATCAAAGCAGTGGAAATAACATGGGATTCAGAACCAAAGGATTTCAAAATATTCCTGTATGTCCCCTAGTATAACGTAGATGGGAGAGGAAAGATAAATATAGGTTTCTTCCTTTAAAACATGGATATTAGTTAGGTTCTAAGAGTTAAGTTTGTATGCATTGTGATGTAGTACAAAATGGTCCATCACATTTTGGCGTTAGGTACATAACATAAGTGAGTTACCTTTGCTAACAATTTAAAAATATCATGAATTCAGGATTTTACATGCATTAGTATTAAAGTTAGACAACCAACTTGATTGTTAAAACATCCAAGGCCATATAAGGGACACTTAAGAAATCCAATTCTGATGACCCATACAGAGATCACAATTGAGCACGCAGCCACACTAACCCCAACCGTGGAGAAAGAAACACATGATCTAGTGCCTATGTGAACAAACTTAACATTTCTCCCTCGGCAAAATTGGGACTCTTTAAAAACAAAGATGCATCTTTAACTCCAACTATCTAGGAACGGAGATGAAAAGATAGAGACGAAACATACGGTAGACTGAAGGTGCTCTATCCAAGAACTCCTGTGGTGTCCGCGAATCCACTTAAACCTTCCAACGCAACAACGAAAATGTCAAATGTCCGAAATTAACTACAAAATGCTGTATAGCATCCACCGAAAGACACGAGACTTGAATAATCAAGTCTAATTTACCTGCTGATGACCAAGGAAACTTGCTATTAGCAAAAGCACCTGTCTGAGATGTTTGAGTTGGCTGTGAAGGAGTGGTTAAAAATGGCTGCATTCCAGTATGTCAATGTGGAAATCATTGTTCAAGTTGACGCATAGAAAATATTGTAAGAGAGTCTATTCAATCTTAAACTGACTTACAGTTGTTTGACTAAGACCAAGTTGATTGCTCGCAGGAGGCAGAGATGATTCACTGAATACATTGGGTTGACTAACTGGAGGAACAAGGCCTTGAAATGAAGAAGTCTGTGGAAGCGGCGCAACAGGTGATAATATCGGGGATGGTTGTGTGTTGGCAAAACTCACGCCAAAGGTAAATCCAACTGGAGGAACATTGGAACAAGTCTCTGGAAGCATCACAACAGACAGAGATACTGGGGATGGTTGTGTGTTAGCAGACATCAAGCCTGAAGTAGGATTCCAGTAAAATGCTGAGATTGGCGGTGCTACAAATTGGTAAGGTGCAGAGGATGATGCTGTCATCACAGAGCTAACAGATGGGGATGTGTTAAAAGGTAATGAAGTGAATGGAGAAGGGGGCGGGTGAGCAAAGGAGTTTGACTGAATTGTGAAACCACCAGTTCCAATCCCACCTGCAATTTCGAAGAAAATGAGAAAGAACAGTCAGTAACAAAGCAAGGGAAAGACAAATGAACCCATTAGTGGATACTGGATAGGAAAAGCATACCTTTGTCTCCAGACTGATAGTCTTCCCACCTCAATTCTTCATGGTTTTTGTCTTCGTTAATGCGCATGCCTGAAATGGACTGCAGACTGCCGTCTTCAACTGCTTCGGATGCAGTTGCAGTGTACGCTGCTAATCTACTTCCTCTTTGTTGAAATCCAAAAGAAAATGTTGAGGTTGTCGACTGACCTCCTGCATTATTTACCCAAAGTTAATAATACATAAAATGGCACAAACAAATGATGTAAGTATAGAACAACTCCCTCCATCCCTCAATGGTGGTCCTTTTGGGAGTTCCAACCTTTTATGGGTGTACGTCCAATGATTGAGCTTGAATTCAAACAAAAACACACGTATTTCCATCGTAGCCCCTTTATTCAAACTTTTGAATAGAGCCCTAGCCAATTATACGAGAGTTTTGGAAAACTACTCATTTTGCGATTTGACATTTTAGAAGGACAAACAATTTGGAACATCCCAAAATGGAAAGATGGACCACTAATTAGGGACGGAGGGGGTATTATAGATCCTCATAATTGCAAAATATTTATATATTGTAAGGATTTTTAAGCAATCACAAAGGATAACCTGTGAGTACTACAGATAATACTCACCAGAGGAACTTTGAGTCCCAAAAAAGGATGGACCAGTGCTGCTACCAGTTGCTGAATTTGATAGCCCAACTGTTGGAGTGCTTGATACCCCTCAACCCCTGGTACTTGATGGTCCCAATGGTTTTGCAGCACTGAATTCACCACCGGTCCCAGATGCAAAAGATGTTGCAGGTGTGCTGCCTGAGGTAGATGAGGAGCCAAATGCATTTTGGGTTGATGCACCGAAGGAAGAAGACGAACCAAATGGATTGGTCCCAAAAGTAGTTTGGGCTTGTTGAAACGCTCTCCCAAATGAGGTAGATTGGTTGGGGCTTGATGCAAATCCTCCAAAAGGAGGCTTCACACCAAATATAGAAGGTCCTACAAACATGAGACAAAAAAAAAATTTACTCAAAAGAAAATTCATGAGAACAGCATTCAGAAAAAAAGCATATTTTCTGATAAACAAGAATGCCAATGGAACCTTATAGAACAAAAGTACTACCTACTATCACTTCCATCGTAGACCAGAATATGTAAATTAACTGCAATGTCTTTAACAAATAAACTGGTCATAATATTTTGATAGTTAAAAAAAAACTGGTCATGGTTTTTTTTACTGGGTCTTTATCCATTACAATCACAACTAATTGTCTGATTACACTTGATTAGCCAAAAAAAAATTACATATTCTCCAAAAGCATGTACATGGAACTTCATTGATTGAACATTAAATCATCTCTTCTACAGTGACACAACGAGAACTTTTGCAGGCACCTTATAATCGGGCCAAGCACAACCTTGGTTTCCAAAACAAAAGCCTGTAACTTAAACTTGGGGTTTTTTCCCCATAAACTTGGAGTTGAATACAAACAAAATACTAGCTGAACTGCTGTAACATGACCAAACTATGGAATAAAGAAACGACGACTTATTGAGCTATCAACTAAATAACTAACACAAGCAACAAATAAAATTTAAAAAGAAACTTAATGAATTCCTAACCACCAAAAGATGATGAAGAGGTCCCAAAAGAAGGGGCAAAAGGAGCATCAAAAGCAGCTGTTGAAGTTCCAAAAGCAGGAGGCAACGGGGAACCATATGTTGACTGCTGACCTAAGGACGAAGAGTTTACGCAACACACTCGTTGAAGTTCCACCATATACTGATCCTCCTGTAGGTGTACCAAAACTAGTTGTACTCCCAAATGGCTTGACAGTGAATGGATTAGTACTTGCATTGCTGTTCTGCCCAAAAACTGATGAGGCCCCAAATGGGACATTAGATGACTGTCCAAATGCTGCCACAAGTAAACAAAAATAACTGTAAACAACTCCATGAACTTCAAGGAATTGATCAACATAAAGACAAGAAGGGGAAAAAGCAACTTAAAAAATTATCAAAACAATCTCTCAAAAGTGATGGTTGGATTACAAGTTCATCTAATAGTCAGAAGTACCACAACTTCAAGATACATAAGCAGGTACAGATATTGTAGGAGATTTTCATTTTCTAATCATGTTTTAAACGTTTGTGTCTAAAAGCTTAAGTCCACATGATGTGATCAATAAGAAAATTCCGTTGCACTCTGAGCTTGGCAATAAATGAGAGGTGAGATTGGCTAGTGAGCTACTGAGCACTTCCAATCATGTGTACGCCATTGCATTTATTGCTTTGTCCAAGTACATCCATCAAATTACAAATAGACGTCCTACACTTTTTATCGTCTTGAGCTCTTTTATCTTTCCACGTAATAAAGATGTCAGAGCGCCGGAGTGGAGATTTGTTTAAAATCTGAAGACTTTATCCTATGCCTAGGCTACAAGTGTATTACATCCTTTTGCAAACCAAAGCCAGGCCTCTAGGTCATCCGCAAGTCTCACCCCAGTCATCTATCCATGAATCTGTCCCTTAATATCTTTGCACACCTTTATATCATCTGAAATCTTTTAGGTTTCCAAATTAATAAAGATCTCAGAGTGGGGATTTTCACAAAAATCTGAGAATATAATTCAGTGGCTAAGCTAGAAGGCACTATTACAAGGCTTTTCAAGGACCAAAGACAGGCGGAGCTTCTACGCTTTGGGCAAAGCACAGCTTCATCTTCCTTCTACCATGAAAAAATGAATTAGCAAGTGTCTTTATTCCTATAATTTGGCCAAACAGATCTGCTGCTACAATTAAAGGTTGCACATTGCAGTGTGGAGGTCTGAGTACAAACAAATGCCAACTGAACTGCTGTACCATTACCAAACTAAGGAATAAAGAACAAGCGAGTTATCCTGCTAAAACATCAAATAAAAAGGAACTTTATTGAAGTACTAACCACCGGATGACGATGAATAGGTCCCAAAAGCAGGGGCTGAGGGAGCACCAAGCAGCTGTTGAAGTTCCAAAAGCAGGAGGCGATGGGGAACCAAATGTTGACTGTCGAAATTGACTTGGCGGAGAATTACTCCAAACACACCGGTGGAAATTCCACCAAATACTGAACCTCCTGTAGATGAACCAAAAGGAGTTGAACTCCCAAATGGATTGGAAGCAAATAGGTTGATACTTGCATTGCTGTTCTGTCCGAAACTCGATCAGGACCCAAATGGCCCATTGGAAGATTGCCCAAAGGCTGCAAAACCGGAGCATAAAAGATGGTAATCAACCCGAATGTTCTTTAGGGAATAAATCAACAAAAAGACACATGCACATGCACAAAGGGGGGAAAGCAACTTCAAAACAATCAATGAAAAGCAACGATTTCATTACAAGTCCATTGGCTATATCAAACTCCAAGATGCGTAAGCAAAATCAAGTTTAAACCTAATATGTCAAAATCCCAAAAGAAAATCCATAAACCGATATCAATTTTAAGTACTTTAATACATCGCCATGCACCAAGTACCAACTAGCATTATCACATTAAAGCAGGCATGGACAGGGGGGAGGCTGCTAGACGACGGTTATCGATTACTTATCAAAATTCTTGATAACTTGTTTCAAGTTATTATACCCGTTTGCCACGTCAATTTTTTTCCCAAAGTAACTTATCTTCCCAAATTTTTTTGACAAACCCCCGACCCCTATACATTCGCTTCCCAAATATTAAAAACGTGCAACTGTCCATTAATCGAACCGGAAAACAGAACACGAAAATCATCATAAACAGATACACTTCAATTAGCTACCTACATATATGATTGCGTTAAACCCCACACAATCAATTTCAACCCCCGCGTAAAATCTCTCATTAATAAAAATTGGAATTTTTCAATTCGAAATTGCTTGGAAAAATTTTTGTAAAAAAAAAACTCCTTTGGTACCACACAACCAAAAAAAACATGCAATATTCCATTAGACAGAGGAAATATACGGAGGAGATTCCAGGAAAAGAACTTACGAGTGGTCGACCAGAACATCTTGAGGAAAGTATTCCGACAAGAAGACGAGAATAATAAGGGGATTGGATTGATTCTGCTGCCGCAACGAAGCGAAAAAGATGGATGTGTAAAAGGCGCCGAGGAAGAGATTCGGAGTGAAATTGGAGTGTTGTGTCTGTGTGATTGTTTGTGAGTGTGTGTGTGTGTGTGTCTATATATATATATATATATATATAGTGGGAGAAAGCGAGGATGAGGGTGTGTTATACAGAGTAGCTGGATTTTGAAGCTGGTTTTAGCGTTCTTTGTACGAAGGGGTAACCGTTTCAGTTTCGGAGAGAGAGAGAGAGAAAGCGAGCGCACTAGAGTAAGGGCTGTTATCGGGCTGTCCCGAAAAAATACAAGCCCAGGAAGCCCACGGTCTTTGATTGATGGGCGGTTCGGGACCGAAAAGTTCAAGAAAAAGCCCCAGGTGACAGGCAAGGCCTAAGCGGGTTGGTAGAAGAATAGTCCACTAGATCCTGCTCAAAGAATTCATAGCTCAATAGGTTCTTTTCATTATTTTGTTGACAAAAATATCCATTGCAAAAAAAAAGAGACAATTTACAAAGAAACGATTGAGACGATTCCACCACCACCACCACTACACCGCCGCCACCACTACACCACCTTCGCCGCCAGCACCACCACGCCACCTCCACCACCACCACGCCACCACCATCACCACGTCGCCATCACCACCACCATCACACCGCCACAGCCACCACTCCATCACCACCACAATTAACAATGTTAATTCACACCCCAATTAACAGTGTTAATACCCTTTGGTCCATACATCTGCCGCCGCCACCACCTCCACGACTACCGCCACCACAATGACCACCACCACGACGCCACTACTACCACCATGGCCACAACCACTACCACCACGCCAGCACCACCGCCACAACCACCACCCACACCACCGCCACCACCGTCACCACCACTACGCCGCCACCACCACCGCCACCACCGCCATAACCACCACCCACACCACCACTCCACCACCACCGCCTTGTTGCCGCCACCACCGCCAACGCCACCACAATGACCACCACCACCACTCCACCATCACTGACAACATCGCCACCATAATGACCACCACCACGCCGCCGCCGCCGCCACCACTACCACCACAATTAACAGTGTTAATTAATAGTCCGTCCATACAACCTCCTACACCACCACCACCACCACAATGCCGCACCACAACCACCACTCCACCATCACCACCACGCCGTCGCCACCACTACAACAATTAATAGTTTTAATTTTTGTCTAATTTAATAGTGTTAATTAACAGTGTTAATTAACAGTGTTAGTTTTTATCTAAATTAACAACGTTAATTTCTATATAAATTCACATCATAATTAACAATGTTAATTAACAGTTGGCCCATACAACCTCCTACACCACCACCACCATGACGCCACCACCACCACCCTGCCGCCACCACCATCACAATGACCGCCACCACGCCGCCGCTGCCACTACCACTTCACAACCACCACAATTAACAGTGTTAAATTTTATCTAAATTAACAGTATTAATTTTTATCTAAATTCACACCACAATTAACAATATTAATTTCTATCAAATTCACACAACAATCAACATTGTTAATTTTTATCTAAAAACGCAATTAACAATTAACAGTGTCTAAATTTACGATCAACAGTGTTAACTTTGTATAAATTTACGATTAACAGTGTTAACTTCTGTCTAAATTTACAATTAACAGTGTTAACTTCTATCTAAATTTATCCAAGCTGCCACCACCAACATCGCCAACTCTCCGCCACCGCCACAATGCCGCCGCCACCACAACTAGCACCACCACCACACCTCTACCATCACCACCACGCCACGATTAATAGTGTTAAAATCTGTCTAAATTTACGATTAACAGTGTTAACTTCAGTTTAAATTTACGATTAACAGTGTTAAATTCTAGCTAAATTTACGATTAACAGTTTTAGCTTCTGTCTAAATTTACCACCAACAGTGTTAAATTATGTCTAAATTTATGATTAACAGTGTTAACTTCTGTCTAAATTATATGTTGCAACAATCAATGTATTGCAGCAAATGATGTGTGCTGTCAGAATATGAATCACCCACACACATGGCCAAGGGGTACGTTGAAATATTAAAAAAATAAAAAATAAGAAAAAATTATGTATAAAGTGAAATTATAAAGTAAAAATATTAAACAAAGCAAATTATGTATAAGGTGAGATTAATCTGATCTCCTTCGATCCTAATCTGATCACCTCGAGGGACCTGACCGATGTCGTGACGGAGATCGACAAGGACGGCGATGACGCGATCGGCCTCGAGGAGTTCGACGACTTTGCGGCCCGCGGTGGCGGAGGCAAGAGCAACAGCAAGGAATGGGTTGATATCAGAGGAGGACAGCGATGGTGCGATCAGCCTCAAGGAGTTCACCGAATTCGCGGCCCGCGACGGCGGAGGCGAGAGCAACAACAACAGCAAGGAGATTGGCGACGCGTTCAAGATGTACAACCGGGACAGGAACAGGACAATCTTAGTCGATCGGGTTGGACTAGGCTAGTAGCTTGAGCCGACGACGGCAGAGAGGAGAGAGGAGCGACAATTGCAGCTCGACGAACCGCCCTCGCAACCAAGGAAGAAGCCATGGCTCGGAATTCGTCGACGGTCGACTAAGATCGAAACCAAATTGACGGGCTCCTGGGCGGTGGTTGAAACCACGGCGGCGGTGGAGGGAGGGCGGCGGTGGAGGGATGGGCGGCGGTGAGGATGGTGGCGTCGTTGGTGACAGCCGGGAGAAAAGTACACAGTTGGTGTGTTGAAAAAAGAGAGAAGTGGACGGACAATCAATAGTTGGTGTGTTGTGCGCATCTGCCGTCTGGCTTCGTCAGGGCAATATTATAAAAATACATGCACAGGACCTTCTCAGCAATTGGACTTATAGGAGAAGGATCTCCCCAGCCGTGAATTACAAAAATAGGACCGGCCAAGCATTTTATCTATTCTTTTTATTCTTTTTTTAAAGAAAAAAGACTGGTGTGTTTTACCCTTTTTTTCCCTTCCTTCTAAGATATGCGGAAAATTTGGATACAAATTAACCAAACTTCATAAATTGAGTACACATAATTCGTACCACTATTTAGTTTAACTTGAATATGAAACTCTTATTATTAAATTTCTTTATAATTCCTTAACTGTTACACAAGGGTCCATTTTCATCTCTATGAGATTTGAATATCAAAATAATGGATAGTCATTATTCAATGGGTTTAATAAACTTTTTTTTTTTCGAAGTCTTACAATGGATTTGATTGGCACAATCAAACATAGAGATATTTTTCGATTCAAGAGACAAACTTATTTAATATATTCACCACCCAAAAAAAACTTATTTAATATTATCGAATAGGAATAGGTTTTCATACGTAGAAATCTATATTATTAGGGCAAATTTCACCCAGATCCCCTAAGGTATCTGACAATGACAGAAGGTACCCCACAGTTTTCAAAAATTGCAGGAACCTCCCCTATTTCACAGTTTGGGTTTCATTCCGTTAGTGAAATGGACGGAAAATGTACGAAAAATGAAATCTTCAATTTTATTTAGTTCTACAGCTATTTTAGGGCTCTCATTGAAAGTCCTAAAGCCAACAATTAATTACGATAATTTAGGATAAAATGATTTAAAAAATAAAATATTCGCACCAATTCAAACGGATTAAAATTTGGAGCATTTAAATTTTTGCTCTTCAATTGGTTTTAGGGCTTTAAATGAAGAGCAAATACTTAAGTGCTCCAATTTTCAATCCATTTGAATCGGTGCGCAGATCTTATTTTTCTGATTTTAAAGTGCAATAATTAATTTAAAAAATTGTTGTAAGGCCCATTATACCAATTTGTAACAGGCCCAGTCCATCTCATTTTTCCACAACACTTCTAGTCTAGCCCATCCTTTTTTTTAACTCCTCCGGTCCAACTTCATTTTTTAGTGGGACAAAATTGCCCCTTCTTTAATAAACTTCAAATTGTACGTGCATAAACGACGATTACGAGAGAGAGAGAGAGAGAGAGAGAGAAAGAGAGAGAGAAAGAGAGATCACGATAGAGATCGCGCAGTGTAGATCGATCAGGATTTCTCACTAGTTTGTTCAACCTCTTTCGTGCACTCTAGATCAAGACACAGGATCCTTTTCTCCGTTGATCCGAGCTCGAACTGAATCGATCTGAGAAAAGGTTCGTTTTTTGATGATTTCTTTTTGTTCTAATTTGTTCTAATCGATTACAGAAAATGTTTTGATTGTAATTAAATGTTCAATTGTGACTTTGATGATAACGTTTGTTTTATGCCTTTGATGATAATGTAAGTTTTATTGTACCTTTGAGTTGAATGTTCGGTATGTGCTTTCAATGTTGACAGAGTTTAGATTAGATGATCACAAACACCAAGGAGAATATAAACTGCAAATTTAAGCACCTAGGGCTTGCGCACTTTTGAAAAAAAATTAGACTGCAAATTGGAGAATTCACACTGCAGCTTTAAGGATTTTGGACATGGTCACTTTTTGCATTTAGACTGTAAATGAATATTAAACACACACCAGACTATTTATGAAATCTGTTTGAATATTATGAGTATAAATAGTGTTTTTGAGGCATTAGATTTACAAATCGACTGATTATATCAAACAAATATCATTGTAGGTGTGTTTTTTTGTGCGATGGATACAACCAAAATATTGCTGTGTAGGTATGTATCGTAGGTTCTTGTTGTGAGGATATCTGGTGGCATTCGATTGGAGCATATTTTAAGAAAGATTTGTGATAGATGGAACAACTTATGCATTGGTAGTTTCTCATTGTCATATGTGTTGGATGGGAGTGATTGTGAGCTTGACAATGAAGAATCTTTTGATAATATGTTGTATTTGTATCCTACTACTGATAGAATAGATGCTAAGGTTGAGGTGATTAAATCTTGTAGTGGACAAACGGTTGGAAGTATTAGTAGTGGAGGAACACTTGGAAGTATTAGTAGTGGAGTAGAAGTTGGTAGTTCTAGTGGTGCTGTCGCTGTTGTTGAAAGAGAAGAACCTTTGGAGGAATTTTGTCGCCATGCTGAAACTAAGTACTTGACAACGGGTTGGGCCAACTTGATATATGAGGTTGGGCAAGTATTTGCTGGTGGTGTGAAAGAGCTTATGGCAACTTTGCAGCGATATGCTATTGAAAATGGTTTTATGTATGATCTTGTTAAAAATGACAAGTATCGTGTGACTGCAAAGTGTTCGATTTCTAGCTGTGGATGGTATGTGCATGCCATTTTGGATCGCTCAAGCACAGAGTTTTGGATTAAGAAACTGGTAAACGAGCATGGTTGTGGTTCAACCTATCGAACGAACAAACATAAACGGGTGACATCTAGTTTAGTTGCTAGTGAGGTTACTAGTATGGTTTAGAAAAAGAATAACACATCACCTATGGATCTGTTGGATTTGTTTCTGGACAAGTACGGTTTGGATTTATCATACCACCATGCATGGTTAGGAGTGGAGAAGGCTAGGGGGGAAATATTTGGAGACTATGAAAGTTCATTTGATAAGTTGAGGTGGTACGTTGAAGCTGCCAAAATTGCAAATCCAAGGAGCTTATTAAAGCTTGAAGTTGATCCTGTCAGCAAGGAATTCTCAAGGCTCTTTGTGTCGTTCAATGCATGTATCACAGGGTTTAATCATTGTCGACCATTCCTTTGCCTTGATGGGACACATCTCAAAGGCAGATTCAAGGGGTGTCTTTTTGCTGCCACAGGAAAAGATGCAGATCAAGGTACTTTTTTGTGTTATTTTTTTATTTTGAATGTATTCCTTAGATATTCATATCTATTTATCTGCTTGTTCTATGATTGGTATAAGACAGAACCTAGGTTTCCATACATATCCATATCTATTTGTTTTCATACATATCAGTCAGCTTTCCATAGTTTTAAAAGGTCGCGGTTTTTGTTTTATTCTAGTAATGGTTGGCCTGAGAAGTGAGCACCTTGTCTCTAGATAGGCACTTTGTGTGACGTTTTGGGGTTGGTCAAATTTTGTATCAGTATTTATTTTTATTAAGTAGATTAATGTTTCTTTAACTAGAACTACATCTAAGTGGAGTTCCATCTTATTTTTGTTTGTTTTGGGATTCTTTTTTGTGTTGCAGGTTTATTTCCCCTGGCGTTTGCTATTGTGAATGCAGAAAATGATTGTAATTGGTTGTGGTTTTTTCGGATTTTAAAGACTATCTTGTCTACACGACCTATTACTTTCATTAGTGATCACAACCATGGTCTCGTGAGTAACATACCAACTGTTTTTCCTGATTGTCATCATGCTTACTGTTTGTATCATCTTCAATTCAATTTGAAGGATCACTTCCCTGGACGGTTTCGAAAGGGTTATCGAAATAGGTTGGTTAAATTGTTTAATGCTATCGCTTATGCTCCATCGGTATCAGCTTATATGATATGTGAGGCTAAGTTCTACTAGCATGGGGGAGATAAGGCCAAGACGTTTATTGCAAGTGTTCCAAAACAACATTGGACTAATGCTTATTTTCAAAGGCATCGATACGGAGAGATGAGCTCTAGTGCTATTGAGTCCTTCAATAACTGGATACTTGATGCACGGCTTATGCCGATAATGAATTTAGTTGAAGAGTTGAGGTCCAAAATTATGATTCAAATGTTGCGTAGAAGAGAAGAAGCATCGCGTTGGGTTTCTCAGATTTGTCCAGACATGGATGCAAAGTTAGCTAAAAGGATTGACAAGGGGAGGTCGTGGAGGGTTTATAAATCAAAAACCGGCTTGTATGAGGTGAAATCTGTACCTGCTGTTCTAGTAAATCTTGAGGAAGGGACATGTTCTTGTGGAGCCTGGCAATACAATGGTTTCTTATGTGCTCATGTCGCAACGGTGTTAGTCAAGACTTGTGGAGAGGAGGGATCTTTGGCTGGTTACATTGATCCGTTTTATCATGTTGAGGCATATCGGCTCACATATCAAGATAATATCCATCCAATTCTAGCTATGGATATTCTTGATTTCACACAAGGAAGTACTCAGGTTATCAAAGCTCCAAAAAATAGGAGACAAGCTGGAAGACCTTGCGTAAAGCGCATTCGTTCTAGGGGTGAAGAACAATCCTCTGCTAGGCCAATGAAATGTGCAAGGTGCCATAAGCTTTCTCACCACAACCGCAGGACATGCAAATGGGCTACGGATGATTGATTATTTACATTTTTAATAGTACATTGTTTTGTTGGAATTCATATCCATACAAGTAAAGAGACTACTTAATTGTTCTTAGGTGCAGGACCATTGCGAGGCACAACAAAAGGACTTGCAAGGAACCTCTTCTTAGTTGATTCTTAGAATGACACATTAAAGTCTTTCTGCATTCTTCTTCACAAAAGTTTATGAACTGAGAGTTTGTTTAGTTTTATATTGCGTTTCCAATAAGTCGAGTATTGCGATACTGGTTGAGAAGATTTTTAGTACTATGCAGTTTATGAGTGTCTTCAATTTTATGCAGTTTATGAGTGTCTTCAGTTTTATGAAACTTTATGAGTATCTTCAGTTTTATGAAACTTTATGTTGGTCATCTCTGTATATTTTGGTTATGCTATCTTCGTATAAATTGCTATGGTGGATGTTACTTCAATTATTTATTCTGGTGCAAATGATGTGCAATTATTCGTTCTGGGTCATTTAATACTGTTAATCAATATTGTGATATAACTTTCTCCTTTAATTAACAGTGTTAATTGCATTGCATTCTTCAGTTATTCTTCCTCACACACAGTCATGCCCCTTTTCTTTGTTAAGGTTTTCTGTAGCTATTATTTTTCCCTAGCACCTGATTGTTACTCGCAAAGCATAGAGGACGACAATTGAAACCCCGGTCAAACACCGCACGCTTTTAACCCTTTCTTTCGAAAAGAAAGCTGGTCATTTAACACTGGTAATCAACATGGTCATATACCATTCTCTGTTTGATTAACAGTGCTAACCCATTCTTTCAAAAAAAAACCCGGTAATTTAACACTGTTAATCAATATTATGATAGAACTTTCTGCAACAATTAACAATGTTAGTTGCATTGCACTCTTAATTTATTCTTCATTACACACCAAACGCTTTTTAACGCTTTCTTTCGAAAAGAAAGTTGGTCATTTAACACTGTTAATCAATATTGTGATATAATTTTCTCCTTTAATTAACAGTGTTAAATCTAACCCTTTCTTTCGAATAGAAAGTTGGTCATTTAACACTAGTAATCAACATGGTCATATACCATTCTCTGTTTGATTAACAGTGTTAACCCATTCTTTCGAAAAGAAAGCCGGTCATTTAACACTATTAATCAATATTGTGATATAACTTTCTCCTTTAATTAACAGTGTTAAATCTAACTCTTTCTTTCGAAAAGAAAGTTGGTCATTTAACACTGGTAATCAACATGGTCATATACCATTCTCTGTTTGATTAACAGTGCTAACCCATTCTTTCAAAAAGAAAACCGATCATTTAACACTGTTAATCAATATTGTGATATAACTTTCTCCTTTAATTAACAGTGTTAAATCTAACCCTTTCTTTCGAATAGAAAGTTGGTCATTTAACACTTGTAATCAATATGGTCATATACCATTGTCTGTTTAATTAACAGTGTTAACCTATTCTTTCGAAAAGAAAGCCGGTCATTTAACACTGTTAATCAATATTGTGATATAACTTTCTCCTTTAATTAACAGTGTTAAATCTAACCCTTTCTTTCGAAAAGAAAGTTGGTCATTTAACACTGGTAATCAACATGGTCATATACCATTCTCTGTTTGATTAATAGTGCTAACCCATTCTTTCAATAAAAAACCCGGTCATTTAATGTAGAGACCCGTATTTTAGGGCCGTATTTTTTTTAAGAAATATTAAAATTATCGAGTAATGACGTAAATTGTGGAAATTTGAATAAAGGCATGATTATAAGATTAGGGGATCAATGTGACATAATTGCAAGTGCAGGGGTGAAAGTGTGATAAGTATATATGTATATGTATATGGGCGTACAGGAAAAAAACCATTTTTTCCCCTTTTCCTTTTTTTTCTTTCTCTCGGCTCTCTCCCTCCCTCCGAAACTCTCCCTCCACTTCTCTCCTCGATTTCGTCTACTTAGAGCGTGATTCCGAACAAAGCCCAAGAATTAAAGTCGTTATACGGCGCATGGGCTTTCCGAATATCCAAGAAAAATCATGATCGGACCGCGTGGGAGCTTGGTTGACTTGGTCAAAGGTTCGGGTTTTGCTCAAAACCCATGAGGTAGGGATCTCTTACTCTTGTTATGCGTTTATACAGTGTTTACGTACCTAGATCGTGCTTTGTTTCGTTGTTTGAGGTTGTTTGTTCCATTTCCGAAATTCTGCAGAAACAGTGTCTTTGTTTTTGGGGTTTTACGCCTTCTTAAACTCATGATTGAATTTTGGTTCCTTCGTATGAAATAGAGTAGACTTAGAGCCCATTCTAATGCCGCTGGAATCATACGAAACCGTTGAGAATTGAATTGATGGTGATTTTTAGAAAACTGGTCTGCAATCTGTCTCGTGTTCTGGATGTCAGCCCACTTCGAATGGCCATAACTTCCTCGTCCGATGTCCGTTTCATGCAAACTTTATATCGATTCGAAGGTCTTGAAGTCAGCTTTCATTTGCTACTAGAATCGTCTTAAAACTCTTAGTACACAGAAAGTTATGTTCGTTTGAGTGGAGGTGTGTCAATCTGTCATGCTGCGCGACAGATTCGTGTAGCCTGGGAAAACCCCTGTTTAACCACCCTTTGAGGGCAGATTTGATAAGGGTTCCTTCGTGACTTTTAAGCTTCGTTCAATCGCGCAACTATTGGGACTGGAATCACTCAAAAATATTAAGAACTCGATTTATAGTAATTTTTAGAAGATTGAACGAAAATCTGAAAATCTGGGCAGGGTATCGGGCTGCGTTTTCTTTTTATTGTTTGTTATGGTTAAATGATGCTATTGGTTATGGGTCCTTGTGGGTTTTAAAGATTGGTAAGTTGGTGATAATTTGGCGTTGGAATCATTGAAAAATATTGAGTATGCAATTTTTAATGATGTTGTATAATCGTTTTAACTCGATAATGGGTGTGAGATTGATGATGGATGGATTGTGCATAATGAAGGATGTTAATGGACCTATGATTCGAGTGTTACGGCTACGTGTGACATCGAACTTTGTATGTATCATGGTGTGGCATGTCATAGAGTATGGACAATGGATGGAGTCGTATCCAACTTCGGATGTCGACGAAGGTTACGGGGCCTAACACCGCCCGGAATTCACGTCAATATGGACGGAGCCCGGTTCACCTCATTGGTGGGACCTTGGCGAGGGTTACGGGGCCCAACACCGCCCGGAATTCACGTTAATATGGACGGAGCCCGGTTCACCTCATTGGTGGGACCTTGGCGAGGGTTACGGGGCCTAACGCCGCCCGGAATTCACGTCAATATGGACGGAGCCCGGTTCACCTCATTGGTGGGACCTTGGCGAGGGTTACGGGGCCCAACACCGCCCGGAATTCACGTTAATATGGACGGAGCCCGGTTCACCTCATTGGTGGGACCTTGGCGAGGGTTACGGGGCCTAACGCCGCCCGGAATTCACGTCAATATGGACGGAGCCCGGTTCACCTCATTGGTGGGACCTTGGCGAGGGTTACGGGGCCCAATACCGCCCGGAATTCACGTCAATATGGACGGAGCCCGGTTCACCTCATTGGTGGGACCTTGGCGAGGGTTACAGGGCCCAATACCGCCCGGAATTCACGTCAATATAGACGGAGCTTGGTTCGCCTTCTTGGTGGGACCTTGGCGAGGGTTACGGGGCCCAACACCGCCCGGAATTCACGTCAATATGGACGGAGCCCGGTTCACCTTCTTGGTGGGACCTTGGCGGGGGTTACGGGGCCCAACATCGCCCGGTGCATTGCTTTGCATCACATATCACGCATTGTTGATTGGTTGAGCTAGACTTATGACCTGTGTTGCTTGAGAAATGAAAAGAGAGATAAAGTTGTTAATCTAATGTTTGGCTTGTCGTTCGACTTTGAACCGTATCTTGGATTACTATTCTTCCTCACTGAGCCTCTTGTTCGGTACAAATCAAGGAAACTAGTTCTTGTTGCATGGAGTGGCTAATACTTGAGAAATGAAAGATAAATCAATTATGTTAAAAAAAAGGAAATCCAATGATATGTTTGTGTTGTTCTGCTGATAGATATACTCATTGTTATTAGCGTCTTGGGGTTCGTTGTACATATAAAATGTTGCTCACCTACCACTGTTGGTGCATGATCATCACATATTCGTATGGATCGAGGCAAAATGGAGTAATTGCGTAGCGATGGACAAGTGACGGTTGAGGATAAGTTGTGGTCTAATTAGGATAATTCGAGTTGGTTTATGCTTCTAGTTTGACGTATGAGCTGTTAGGAATACCTTTATGAAATTATGATCTCCTGGTTGTAGTATGCTCGTTTGTGGTGGAAAACTCACGTTTCTTTGTGGTATCTCGTCTCATCACTCAGTCTAGGTGTATGATTCATCACATTTTCATATAGCTTGCGTATAGATTTCCCTACTGGGCTTGTGTAGCTCACCCTATCATTTTCAGGTACGATTCAAGGAAGTTGACATGGAGTACATGTTGTGCATTTGTGACCAAACCTTTAAAAAAGTATTCAAGAAGGATTTCATAGCACAAGATCTGAAAGAGCATTTTTTTTGGAAAGATAGTATTTGTAAATTGTAATAATATTTCCCTAGGATATTGGTATTATGATGATTTAGGGCCTTCGAGTTGGAATGTAATATTTGAATTTTATTTGAGAACAGTGAGCAAATAGATCTTTTGGGGTATTATTTGTATTACAGCGAGGACTTTATTTATTAAAAGTGTTTATTATTTATGTTGAAAATCGAGGGCGTGACATTTAACACTGTTAATCAATATTATGATAGAACTTTCTCCAACAATTAACAATGTTAGTTGCATTGCACTCTTAATTTATTATTCCTTACACACCAAACGCTTTTTAACGCTTTCTTTCGAAAAGAAAGTCGGTCATTTAACACTGTTAATCAATATTTTGATATAACTGTCTCCTTTAATTAACAGTGTTAAATCTAACCCTTTCTTTCGAATAGAAAGTTGGTCATTTAATACTGGTAATCAACATGGTCATATACCATTCTCTGTTTGATTAAAAGTGTTAACCCATTTTTTCGAAAAGAAAGCTGGTCATTTAACACTGTTAATCAATATGTGATATAACTTTCTCCTTCAATTAACAGTGTTAATTGCATTGCACTCTTCAGGTATTCTTTCTCACACACCAATCATGCCCATTTTCTTTGTTAAGGTTTTCTGTAGCTATTATTTTTCCCTAGCACCTGATTGTTACTCGCAAAAGGCAGAAGATGATGATTGGAACTCCGATTGATCACCGCACGCTTTTAACTCTTTTTTTCGAAAAGAAAGCTGGTCATTTAACACTGGTAATCAACATTATCATATACCATTCTTGGTTTGATTAACAGTGTTAACCCTTTGTTTCAAAAAGAAAGCCAGTCATTTAACACTGTTAATCAATATTGTGATATAACTTTCTCCTTTAATTAACAGTGTTAATTGCATTGTACTATTCAGTTATTCTTCCTTACACACTAGTCATGCCCCTTTTCTTTGTTAAGATTTTCTGTGCCTATTATTTTTCCCTAGCACTTGATTGTTACTTGCAAAGCGCAAAGGACGATGATTGAAACTCCGATCGAACACCGCACACTTTTAACTCTTTCTTTCGAAAGGAAAGCTGATCATTTAACACTGTTAATCAATAATATCACATAACTTTGAGCAATTTAATTAACAGTGTTAATAAATATTGTGATATACATTTTCCTAACTTTTGATTGTTTGCAAAGCGCAGAGGACGACAATTGAAACCCCAGTCAAACACCGCAAGCTTTTAACCCTTTCTTTCGAAAAAGGAAGTTTGTCATTTAACACTGGTAATCAACATGGTCATATACCATTCTCTGTTTGATTAACAGTGTTAACCCATTCTTTCAAAAAGAAAACCGGTCATTTAACACTGTTAATCAATATTATGATAGAACTTTTTCCATCAATTAACAATGTTAGTTGCATTGCACTCTTAATTTATTCTTCCTTACACACCAAACGCTTTTAACGCTTTCTTTTGAAAAGAAAGCCGGTCATTTAATACTGTTAATCAATATTGTGATATAACTTTCTCCTTTAATTAACAGTGTTAAATCTAACCATTTCTTTTGAAAAGAAAGCTGGTCATTTAACACTTGTAATCAACATGGTCATATACCATTCTCTGTTTGATTAACAGTGTTAACCCATTCTTTCGAAAAGAAAGCCGGTCATTTAACACTGTTAGTGAATCCAAACAAAACTTGCAGCAAATTCAAACTTACACATCAATTGTGCATTAGACACAAGACACAGGATACACGAGGACACAATATGTACCAACTTAGCTTTGCCATACATTGGAAGGAGCAGACACAAACATAGTACATTACATTTTATACTTGAGACAAAAAGGTATATACAGAACTTGAAACCTTACTAAGCCTTGGTAAAGTTGCACTGAAACAGAAGTACATATGCTAATAGTTGAAAGTTCAAGAAATTAAACCTTTCTAACCTTGCTAACAGTTGCAAGTTCCAAAATACTCAACAGTGCACGAATGAATGTATCAAGTCAAAAGGAATGGGCAAGTCAGACTTAATACACCAGTAGAATACTCAACAGTGCACGAATGAATGTATCAAGTCTGCTCTGATTTTCTTGCATTCTTCTTTTGTTATTTTACTTGTTTGTTCTTAATTTGATAGATACTTCTTGATTATTGAAAAGACGACAATCGCACAATCAACACTGCAAGAATTTAGAATTCAGTTAATTAAGATAGAGAACTAACATTCTGAATTAATAGTATTTGGAGTTTTTTTTGGATAAAAAGCTATAAACAATACTTTCCTTCCCATTGGTTGTTGGGGGCAGTTTTGCTGAATCTCCACTTCATCAGTAATATTTCTTCTGCAGGGTTCTCTTTGGTCAATGTTGACATATGCCGCAACAACTTGCCTCTATTTTACAAGAAAACAAACAATGTGCAGCTCTTAAGAAGTGCTTTTAGAGTTAAGAGTAGGATATTTCATTAGCAAGTTTTGCTTACCAAAAGTATTGTTGCACTAAAATGTTCATCTTTTGCACTTCTACGTTTAAGAGAGTTGTAGAACTTCCAACGTCCTTCATCTGTATCAAGAACAAGCAATGTCCAATGGAATTGAATGAGTATTGGAAAAATAAGAAATCTTGCCCCTACAAATTTTCTCATTACTTTTCCAAGCATTGTCTTCACTTTGTTTTGCTATTTGTTTCGGATCGTGTCCTATTTGCACACAAAAATAAAAACAAATGATTTCAGTAATGGAGTATTCAATGTGTATGTGAAAAATACAATTCTTTAAAAAAACTTTTAGTTTGTTACCAGAAAGAAGCTGCTGAAGATGAATGATTTCGGTACTGGAGTATTCAAGTCAAACTTCGGCACAACGTCAGAATGGTTTTTCATGAGCTCATTTACATATGCATCTAGACACTGTTTTTATTTTTTTATCAGTGAAACACGATTAAAACAGTTTACATCTACACAAAAAGAATAGCATGTCAAGATTTTTACATATAGCAATGTATAGCAGAGCAAGTTCAGGCAAACAGTCTAAACACAAAAAGAAGAGTGTCTCAACATTTTTACCCGGTTAGATATTGCATCTTCAAACAACAGGTTTTGTATGTCTTCAACTTCAATGTGTAGCATGTCAGTTTCGGAACTCCATATTACAGCACTGCATATCGCAAAAGTGTTTTCAAAAGTTAATCAAGAGTTTTGAAAGAAAAAATGTAAAGATTAAACAGAAACTGCAAGCAATACAATCCCAATGGTTACAAAAGAGAATATCACATCATCTCCAAGAAGAGCTATCAATTCAAGCTTGACTCCATGTCAGGTTTGAAACTCCCATGGAAAACTGTTTCGAAAGGTCATTAACAGATGAATAATATTTTCTCTACAGTATACAAGACCACGATTAACAGTGTTAAACTCCATGGAAAACTGTTTCGAAAAGTCATTGACAGATGAATAATACTTTCTCTACGAATTCTATGGTTTTGTTCAATTATTAACACTGTTAACCAACAAAGGAGGAGGATTGAAATGAGGTTCAACAATTTTGTTCAATTATTAACACTGTTAATAATAGGACAAGAAACAGGACACATACAAGACACACTAACTTTGTCATTTGGTGTACACTTCATGAGAGCAGCTCGAGCAAAAGGTAGAATAGGACATAGGACATACAAGACACAAGCAATAGATATAGAACACAAAAGGTACCAACTTAGCTTTGCAATCTGTTATTGTCCCTAATAATAATCTCTCTCCCCTCCAATTCTGAAATCATCTTTATAGCCATATGGCAATCCCAACAAACTCTCAGATTCTTCACTACCCTGATCACTGACCCTGCTTCACTAACAAGTAGAGCAAAAGCAAAGGGTAATGATCAGATTCTTCACTACCCTGATCACTGACCCTGCTTCAATGACTCCATGTCAGGTTTGAAACTCTATGGAAAACTGTTTCGAAAAGTCATTAACAGTTGAATAATACTTTCTCTACGAATTCTATGATTTTGTTCAATTATTAACACTGTTAACCAACAAAGGAGGAGGATTGAAATGAGGTTCAACAATTTTGTTCAATTATTAACACTGTTAATAATAGGACAAGAAACAGGATACATACAAGACACACTAACTTTGTCATTTGGTGTACACTTCATGAGAGCAGCTCGAGCAAAAGGTAGAATAGGACATAGGACACACAAGACACAAGCAATAGATATAGAACACAAAAGGTACCAACTTAGTTTTGCCTTAGTCATGTCGTCAATTAACATAATATAAACATTTCAAATTAAAAACATGCAATAGTTTTAAAGGTAAATTTACCTAGAATTTCCTGTCTTCCAAAGTTGTTCAATTGCCAACCAAGTTTCTCTACGAATGAGTTTTGACATCTCAGTATTGCACTTCTTCAAGTCCTTCAGTTTCTTTTTTGGCTTTTGCACTTGATTTGCCAAAGAAGTTTCTTGCAAGTCGTCTACATCAACAAACTCTACTTGCGGACTTTTCCTCTTTAACTTTCCATACACATAGTTCTCACAGAAATTTGTCTTCCTATCATCTCTTTCTTTCACTCTCTTAAAATTTGATGGTGGACTTTTCTTCTTTGAAATTTGAAGCACTTTTTCAGCCCTTACTTGTTGTGTTATTTCATGAACTTTAATGTTTATCAATTCCCCTTCCAACTGATCTCTCTCTTCCCGCAATTCCTTTATAATGTCAAATGTGGCCTTCTGTGTCACTTGATGCACTTGTCTTTCCGTTTCAACATTATATCCTTATGTTAATTCATGTGTTTCATAATGTTGAACTTGTTCCTCATACTGCTTGTAGAGTTTTTCAAGAGCTTCATTTTTCTTGCATAATTTGGAGATGTACAAATCATTCTCTTCAAGTTTCCGCTTCAGAATTTCAATTTTCTCCTTTTGATGTTGAAGAGTTTTTTGCTTTTCTTCATGAACTTCCAAGATTTCATTCTCCATGCTCTTCTTTTCCTTCTCCAAGAGTTCAATCCTTTTGTTCAGTTCATCAATAACTGCAATTGCATCCTTTTTTGATTGGTGCAATATTGTTCCACAAATATTATCCAACGATATCTCATTATAAGTATTTGGAACTAATGTTGAACCGGAATCTGTTCGTGACAAATGATCCTATCGTGATTCAAGGCCAATGCTGTCATGCACCATAGTGGACTTGTACTTTGGCGAATCAACTTCCAATGAAGGGTTGGAGGGGGTGTTAAAATCATTTAGCCCTTGTCCATTTTCTGATGTGACATCTTGTTTGAGTTGTGCTGCCCCTTTTTCAACCCTTGCTTCTTCTCGTGATTTAAGGCCAATGCTGTCATGCACCATAGTGGACTTGTACATTGGCGAATCAACTTCCAATGACGGGTTGGAGGGAGTGTTAAAATCATCTAGCCCTTGTCCATTTCCTTCTTCTGCCCTTTTTTCAACCCTTGCTTCTCTAGAACCTTTAGCTTGTTGAGGAGATTCACCATCAACATTCATTCTTACTTTTTCAACCTCCAGTTCAACAGGTTCTATTTCTCCGCATTCTTGTTCACTTCCAACATCGCTGTAGATCTTTTGTTCTTTATCTGTTTCTCGCAACTTGGTATCACTTACCTGTGAAACACAATTTGGCATTCTAACTTATGTCAAAGAGAATTTTAAGTGTTTTCAGACAGAAAAGGAGTTAATACTGACAATTAACAATTAATGGTGATAACATAATGATTAATAACTAAGTATTACTTGATCAGCCGGAAGTTGGTTCAATTGATCAAAATCCCTAAGTACGTCCCGAAGCTCTGAAATGTTCCATTTAAGTAATCTTGGAACTGCATCTGCATTCATTTGTTGTAGAACTTTAGTCTGCTCACAAAGCCAAAACTGCAAAAAGAAATGCCATAGTTTAGCACTGATAAATCCATAATAGCTGAAAGTTTTAAATTTTAAAACTGCATTATTCAGAATCACAGAAATGACCTTAAAAAAATATATTCTAATACACTTTACAAATAGAGGGGCTCCAATAATCAAAGTACATTAGGCAATTCATTGAGTAATGCATGTTTAGATATATTCTAATACACTTTACAAATAGAAAATTATTTAGTAATGCATGTTCAGATATCACATAGCACCATCCATAATAATAATGAAATCGTAAAAGATCAGCATATACCATTAAAAGCAAAGAACATCTATGCAATTCATTGACCTCCTTATGATTTTTGTGAATGGACTTCATCAAATAATCTGTAATAGCTCCAGCCCAATTGTACTGTTTTACCTTTGCTAGGTCTTCCATGTAATAAACAAACGACCAATTCACCGTTGTTCCACTTGTCGAAAAGAGCAATGTGCAACAAAGGAAAAGACAGAACAATCTGACAACGTCTTCAATATCTTCTGGCTTGTTGCTACTCTTTAGTTCTTTTATCTTTTCCTTCATTGTTGTAGTTGTTAACCTTGGTTCTTTGATGCACAACCTCTTAGCTAATGCAGTGTCTCCTTTGCTGATGTTTGTTTCTACCATCTCTTCATTTCCACAGCATATTCCCAAAATCAACTTTACATGATTATCCTTGAGCTTCACTTTCTTGTCACCCAATCGAAAACTTTTTGTACGTTCATCATAGGACTTTATAACCTTCACAACAACTTCATCAAACTTTCTGCAATGATTACTTACCAACTTCTTGCTCACAATTGCTTCAATTAATAACCAAAAAGGTGTTTTTTTTAAGCAAGCTATATGTTTGGGACTGAATTTAGTATCTCCAATCAATCTAATCATACCTTGCAAGTTGGACCTATTCAAGCTTACTCGTTGTTGTGTGCTCTCTTTTTCAGCCACATTTTTTGACATTTTTTTCACCGGTTGTGACCGGCTTATCAATCCTTCTTCTTCGATGTTTGTTCCTAATTGTTTTTCTGATCTTGCTCTAAGTTCATACTGAGTTTGTGTTGCTCCTCTTGCTCTAGACTTTTCTGGAATTTTGATGGTAACGGATGGAACTAACTTGGGCTGGTTTGCTTGAGCTTCAACTGGTGTGCCTTGCTGCGTACCCCTTCTTTGCCTCAACTCGTACACATGTGCTTGTGTTGTTGGGGTTTTGATCACACCGGGTGTATCTAAGTTCGAGTCATATTGTTGTGAATCTGATGCTTCTGCTGGTTTTTTACTGTTTGAATGTAGATCTCTCCTTGCCCGCTCTGCATAGTTTTAAAGGAGATCTTGTGAGAGCATAATAAAAAGTCTATACGCACAAAATAAAATCAGTGGTGAAACATAACATAACTCAGTTAAAAAAATCGATGATTGATCCCATGCCCTGTCGAATTTCAGGTATGGGTGCATGACAGTGCTACAAATAACACAAGGTGCAAATTAATAACTCAACATATGAGACAGATTCCAAACTAAAACATCAAATTCAAGTCTGTGATACTGATAACTATTTCACAGCCATTTCTATGTCTTCCAAATCCTCTCAATTTTAAGTAAGTTTGATCACTAATCGTATGCCTTTACAAAGAAGCTTACCTTTCTCAACGCTTAATATCTCCAATCTTATCTCTCCCATCACTTCAATTAACAGGGCCACATTGTGAAAAAAAAAATGTGGATAGCCCATCAATGGGATCCATGCGATGAACGATAGTACGTAAAAAAAAAAAAACTGCCACGACTACACAAAAACCCGAGATCATAACAAGAGTCTTTAGGTCAAGTTACAGACTGAATGGAAATTTCTTAAGTTTGATAGGAACCTGAGATCATAGGCAAATCCCTATTCTTATAGATGAGAATGAAGGAGAGAAAATCTTTTCCAATTTGGAGTTCAGAGAAAATAGAACAACAAAATAGCATATAACTCATTTTTATGAATGAAACTTAATTAACACTGTTACAAACCCTCACAAGCCTATGTTCTTCGCCATGTCTTATGCAAACCCCCTAAAATTAACGACATTGCAGAAGTCTTTTAGCGAACGACAACCACTCAAAGAACTATGCAACTTGTTAAAATTACAGATAATATGTTTTAAAATACGTACTTTTGAACCGGGTCATTGTGCTTGCAATCCACCAGCTGGCTTCCCTTGATCGTGTTCAGGCAAACAGTTTACATCTACACAAAAAGAATAGCGCGTCAAGATTTTTACATCTAGCTTTGTATTGGAGAGCAAGTTTAGACAAACAGTCTACACACAAAAAGAAAAGCGTTTTAATATTTTTACCCGGTTAGATGTTGCATCTTCAAATAACAGATTTTGTATGTCTTCAACTTCAATGTGTAGCATGTCAGCTTCAGAACTCCATATTACAGCCCTGCATATCGCAAAGTGTTTTCAAAAATTAATCAAGAGTTTTGAAAGAAAAAATGTTAAGATTAAACAGAAACTGCAAGCAATACAATCCCAATGGTTACAAAAGAGAAGATCAGATCATTTAAAAAAAGGGCTATGAATTCAGGCTGGTCATTTAACACTGTTAATTAATATTATGATATAACTTTCTCCTTTAATTAACAGTGTTAATTGCCTGGCACTCTTTCCCCTTTTCTCTAACACTGGTTAATGAAATTTCATAATACCGTTTGGAATAATACTTTCTCTACGGTTCTACGGTTTTGTTCAATTAACATTGTTAACCAACAGAAGAGGAGGAGGATTGAAATGAGGTTCTACAATTTTGTTCAATTATTAACACGCGTCGGATATGGACACGACACTCTCTTGACACACGTCAAACACGCCAAATTAAGTGTCTAGTTTCTAATTGTACTTGTTTTACTGGGATTTGGGAACACTCTAGGCACACATGGAGGACACGACAGAAATTGTGATGTGTAAAACTTGGTCCATAGTTCAAAATTTCAATCGATGAAAAGAATACTTGTGCAGCAATTGTAGTTTTGTATCTTTGTAAATGCAATATTGATTAACAATGTTAAATGACCGGCTTTGTTGTTTGCAGGCATCAAATGTTGAAAATTTTTCAAGCCAAGTTCAAAGTGTTGAATCAGGGAGAGACTAATTAGACTAAATGGGTTTTTAGCTTGTGGAAGTAGAAATGTAAGACTAACCACCTAGTAGGCAAGAACTTGTAACATTCTCCTTTCTCCTCAAAGTCATTAAACTCCCTAAATCCTAATACTTCATCGGGCCAAAATCTACACTTTTTATCTAAACTCTTCTTCTCTCAATACTAAGACTAATCAAAAGTGAAAGTCCTTCATTCTCATTCACCTTAAGGCACAACAAGTTCGTTCCAACGAAACTGCTTTAAATGACAGAATATGAGTTTTCCTTATGTGTTCTCCCTTCATGAAAAACATTAAGCTATGTATCTCAAAGAAGAACATAAGAATAAAAAAGCACCACAAACTTCAGTAAAATTCTAAACTTAAATTCCAAAATTTGCAATCTATAAACAAAGTTTTTTTGGGACAGCTGATGGAATTTGCAGTCTAGACACAAGCTCTGCACTCTACACGCAAACTTTGCACTCTAGACACAAAATTTGCACTCTCCACACAAACTTTGCAGTCTAGATATCAACTTTGCACTCTACACACAAACTTTGCAATCTAGACACAAATTTGCAATCTACACATAAACTTTCCAATCTACACACAAACTTTGCTGATGCATAGTGTACATAATGATGAATGAAAACTGAATTTAAAACTATTATACATACTTTTCTTCTTCATTGTGACTGTCAATACAGCAAGGCTTGCAAGAGTTTGCACAATGTGAAATTCAGAGATGTCACGATGAATTTTTCAGCTTCAAATCCGCCAAAAGGTAATCTACATTGTTGACAATAGCAGTTGTTGAGCAAAACCCTAAGGAAGGGACTCAAAACCGTACAAGGCACTAAAAACCCCTAAAATGTGACCCTAAAAACCTAAACTCTACAAAGGCACTCAAAAACCTAAACCGTAGGAGTTGCTGATGAGTTCACGGAGAAAGATCACGATTTTCAAAAACTAATTGTTACCTGATACGTCTTGTCTCTAGGTTTTGAAAAACTCAATTTCTGAGGAACAATAGAGAGAGAATGGCCAGACGTTTGCGTTCTAGGCAGAGATTAACCAACTGTTGAGTTTCTCCGTTGAGCTTATCCGTTGAGCTTCTCCGATGTGAGTAGTCGTCTCTTCTCTAGCGTAGTCATTTCTTCTCCGATGTGAACAGATGAACAGTAGGTCGATTGATTTTGAGAAAGTTACAGAGTTTATTGCTGTAAAAAAAAACCGGGGTATTTTTGTCTTTACGACTTGCGTGGGGACTGGATGTATTACAAAATTACATTGTGGACCCGAAGGTTTAGAAAACTGTTATACTGGACCTCCCACTAAATCTCCCTAATTAATTTTTGGTTCTAAGATTTTCAATGACAGCCCTAATATAGCTGTAACACTAAACGAAGAGGAGATACTTAAGTGCTCGAATTTTCAATCCGTTTGAATCGGTTCAAAAATCTTATTTTTCTGATTACTTTATGCTAAATGGTCATAATTAATTTTTTTGCTCTAGGGCTTTCAATGAGAGCCATAAGAAAACCATAGAACCAATTGAAGAGCAGATACTTAAGTGCTCCAATTTTTAATTTGTTTGAATCGGTGCGAAAATTTTTATTTTTTTATCATTTTATCATAAATGGTCATAGTTAATTTTTGGCCCCAAAGCTTTCAATAAGAGCCCTGAGAGAGCCATAGAACCAAATGAAGAGAAGATACTTAAGTGCTCCAATTTTTAATCCGTTTGAATCGGTGCAAAGATCTTATTTTTCTGATCATTTTATCCTAAAAGGTCATAATTAATTTTTTGCTCTAGGACTTTCAATAAGAGCCCTAAGATAGCTGTAGAACTAAATAAAATTGAAGATTTCATTTTCTGTACATATCCGTACATTTTCCGTTCATTTCACTAACGAAACTAACGGAACGAAACCCAAACTATGAAATAGGGGAGGTTTCTGTCATTTTTGAAAACTGAGGGGTACCTTATGTCATTGTCAGATACCTCAGGGGGTCTGAGTGAAATTTGCCCATATTATTATTACTCCATAAAACAATACGGTTTCTATTGAAAATGTCTAAGCATATAAATGAAAGTAACATCTACAATCGTTAGTAGGACTATGCAAAAAATCTGGTGAACCGTGAAATCAGTCCGGACTAAATCGATCCGTACCTTTTGAATTTTGTCCATGAATTAATGGTCTGGACACGGATTGAAAAATTAGAAAACCGTGACTCGTGTTTCGGTCCACGAATTTTCATTACAAAATCGTGAATTAACCAAACCGAACCGTGAGATATTTATTTTATACAAATAAAAAATATATATGCATATATATACATAATTGTCAGGACAATTAATTTTTTTTAACCAATTTAGTATTTTACCTTAATAATTAAATATAGTGTAAGTCTATATAAAACATAGGGGGTAAAGCATAATTTTAGTTTAGTAGTTCATTTTTATTCTCCTTGTTTAGAAGTGACTGAGAACTGTGGCAATTATTTATGCTATTGATTAACTTATACAGAATAATTTTCTTGTTCAAATTTGTTCAATTTTTTTGGCATTTGTTAGTTTTACACTAAACTTTTATGTGATATGGGTGAGTAAGGTTAAGAGGAATCAGAAAAGTAAAAAATTATGACTTTTACACAAGTATTTTGGGAAATATCAAAAGAAAAACTCAAAAAGTCAATTTTTGGATTTTTTCCAAAATACTTGTGTAAAATTCATAATTTTTTTACTTTTTCGATTCCTCTTGACCTTGCTCATCCGTATTTTCCCAAAATTTGGCGTAAATCAAACAAACGCAAAAAAAAAAAATTGAATAAGGACAAAACCAAAAAACTATGTTACATAAATTAATTACTGGGCCCGCCGTGTTTACACTAGTGATTAACTTATGCAAAATAATTTTTTAGTTCAAACTTGTTCAATTTTTTTTGGTATTTGTTAGTTTTACGCCAAACTTTTATGTGATATGGGTGAGTAAGGATGAGAGGAATCGGAAAAGTAAAAAATTATGACTTTTACATAAGTAATTTGGGAAATATCTAAAGAAAAGCTCAAAACTCACCCATATAAGATCGACGGTACAAAGCGCCAGAGGGATCGAGGAAATAGGAGGCGGATTGGCAGCGCATCTTGTGAGCCTTCTTGCGATCAGTAGGAAGGGTGGCATGCTTCAAGTAGGAGATTAGAGGATCCATCCAGCTTGGCACCGGATGGATGTCCATGAATTCACTTAGGCTTGGCTCAAAGCTCAGTGAAGGAACCTCGCCAAGGACTATTGTTCGACTGCAGTCATGCACGACACAGACGCTCCGAGGCTAGCCAGAGCATCAGCATGCGAGTTAAGATCCCTGCCAACATGATCAAAAAACACATTTTGAAGCGAACCAGTCAAAGCAAAGTCAAAGCAATGACCTGGCTCATGTACTTGTTCATGCGCGCATCCTTGGCTTCATAATCGTCGTTGAGCTGGTTTACAAGCTGTGAGTCGCTATAAACCTGAACTTCTACGGCTCCCATATGCCAGGCTAGTTTAAGCCCAGCGATTAGGGCTTCGTACTCAACTTCATTGTTGGTAGCGAGGAAGCCAATGCTGAGGGCATGCTCATGCATCGTTTCGCTTGGTGATACCAACACTATCCCGGCGCCGGCCCCTCGATTGTTAAACGCACCGTCGACGTGAAGACGCTAGGCGTGGCCAGTAAAAATCTTTGCTCGGTGAGGGGGGATGGGGCACTTAGTGATAAATTCAGCGTGCGTTGGGTGGCTCGACCGAGATCCGAGAGCTAGCGCGGCAGAATCATCAATCGGCGTGGATTCACCCTCGTCTTCATTTAGGACTAGGCAGAGAGAGAGCTCGGCGACAAAATCCGCTAGCACTTGTCCGTTGATCGCCGTTTGGGGCTGGTATTGAGTATCGAAATTAGCCAACTCGATGGACCATTTGCAAAGCCGGTTTGATAAGTCCCCCTTCCGGAGGACGGTCTTCAACGGATACTTGGTGATGACCACACTAGTGAAGCTTTGGAAGTATGGCAAGACCTTCCTCTTCGCTGTGACCAACGCGAGCGCCAATTTCTCGATTGGCATGCAGCAGGTTTCGGTGGGCAATAGAGTCTTGCTGATGTAGTAAATAGGCTATTGGTTATTGCCATGCTCGGTGCCCTCTTGTTGAACCAACACTGCACTCGTGGCATGTTCGGATACGGCGAGTTAAACGTAGAGCTCTTCCTCTTCCTTCGGCACGACGAATAAGGGGGCTCGGGACAAGCAAACTTTCAGCTCGGCGAGAGCGTGATTGCACTCCGCTAACCAGTGAAAGCTTCTCCGGCTATTACCCTTAATTGATTGAAAAAAGGGGTGGCAGATATCCAAGGATTTGCTGATAAAATGGTTAAGGGCAACTGCCATGCTGGCGAGACGCTGGACTTCTTTCACCGTGGCTGGAGCCCTAAGATCCTGGATGGCTTTGATCTGGCTTGGGTCGGCTTCAATCCCTTGATGCGTGACCAAATGGCCAAGGAACTTGCCAGACCCAACACTAAACGCACATTTCTCGGCATTAAGCTTCAAGTCGAACCTTTTCAGCACGTCAAATATGTTGCTGAGATGGAGGAGATGGTCGGCTGCGTTCTTGCTCTTGGCAACCATATCGTCGATATATGCCTCCATTATCCGGCCGAGCAATCCTTTGAATACCATGGCTATCATACGTTGAAACGTGACCCCGGCGTTCTTCAACCCAAAAGGCATCATCAGGTAACAATAAGTGCCGTTGGAGGTTATGAAGGCTGTCTCCTCCTGGTCCTTCTCATCCATGGCGATTTGGTGATAGCCCCAGTAAGCATCCATGAAGCTCGATCATGCGTATCCGGTGGTGGCATCCACCAACTGGTTTATCCATGGACAGGGGAAATAGTCCTTGAGGCACGCTTCGTTTAGGTCAGTGAAATCAATGCATACCCGCCATTTGCCATTTTTTCTTCTGGATTTGCCAATCAAGCTGAATACTGAACCACATGGATTGATCCGGCATCCAAAAGGCATTCAACCTCTTCATTCACAGAGTCAGCGTGCGTCGCGGAGGCTCGGCACAACTTTTGAATGATGGGCATCCTGCCTGGATCAACTTTCAACGAATGCTTTCACATTAGGGCTCACGCCCGACATCACGTACGAGTCCAGGCAAAGACTTCTATATTATCCTTGAGGAACTGGACTAACTGATCGCGTTCGACTTCATCGAGTTCCGAGCGAACCAAAAAGTACCGAGTTCTATCCTCATCGATTGGTATCCATACCAGATCTTCCACGGCTCTATCACAGGCCGGTCTGCCAATTTCATCTGGTCCCTGAAGTGCTTCCTTGATGGCATTATCGGGCTATACTCCGTCCGGCAATATGAGGACCTCAATCCACTAGACTTCCTTTGCCTTGCCTTTTCTGCAAACGGAATTAACAAAGCATTTTTTAAAAGCCATTTGATCCCCCTTAGTGGTTTCCTGCCGACCAGACTCGCCGATGAATCAAACACATTGGTGGAGGGAAGATGCGATAGCCTTCATGTCGTGCAACCAATTGTGGCCAAGAATGGCATTATCAGGGCTCGGCGAGTTGACCACAATAAACTCCACTTCGAGCTGCACCGAACCGGCAAAAATTGGGAGTACTATCTTGCCAATCGGTTAGACCGAAATCCTAGTAAAACCAACTAGAGGGGCATCCATCGGAGACAATTGATCCTTGGAGAGGCCAATGGCCTTGAACGCTGAGTAATACAAAATCTGCGCTGAGCTGCCTTGGTCAACCAACACTCGCTGAACCAACTTCTGTTTGAAGGGTATTGAGAGGACCGAAGCGTCATTGTGGGGAAAAGACACCCCCTCCATGTCTTGGTCGGAGAACGTGATCTCCCACATGTGACGAACATCCATCTTACGTTTCATAGACAGCTGTATCACCATCATCTCGGTAGTAGAAGGCCGATAAAGCTCACTATGGAGCTCATTGGCTCGGTTTTGACCCATTGGGTCATGTATGCAATGTACAACACCGTCTAGGACCCTGGCCCGCGCTTGGACCCCTGCGTCTGGCGACTTGGTTTGGTCGATCCACCGATCCATCCTTCTTTGTTGTACAAGCTTTTCAAGATAGAGTTTATACGACTGACATGCCATCGTATAATGCCCCTGCTCATTTTAGAATGAGCAGAACACGCGTTGATTCGACTCACGCCCATCCGCGGTCCCTAGTTTTTCCGCTGCTCTTGTTGGCCATTGGAATCCAGACAACCGTCTGCACTCACGGAGCATACAAAAAATGGGCTCTTTGGAGTAGGTGGTAATGGCAGGATGATCCAGTCCATCGCTCGGTGGTCGGTCCCACATCTTGACGCCAACGCCGGTGCCTTCCCTTTTGGCAACGGTGTTGACTTGCTTCTTTATTTCCTTCGTTGCCAGTTTAGCCGAGTCGGCAACCTCCGCAACACCGGAGCCCCCGATATATTCCTAAAGCTCAATATAATGGGCAACAGAGTGTGCATAAGGTCTGACATGTCGCTCGGCAGCTGGAGCATCAACTCTTTGGAGAGATCCGAGGACCGATCCATACCGCGTTTAAAACACATAGCAGCGGTCTTTTGGTTACAACTTTCAACCAAGTTGTAGACATTGTAGAAGTGTTCAGAGTAGTCCTTCAAGGATTTGCTGACCTTCCGCCATAAATCCGTCAATGCTTCAATTGTCTTCAGCTGCTGGTTGCTCACTACAAACCAGACCGTGAACGAACGCTCCAATTCCCCAAAACTATTGATAGATCCTAGTTTAAGTAGGTACAAAACTATTGATAGATCCTAGTTTAAGTAGGTGTACCACGACATGGCAGCGTCAGGTAGGCTCAGGGAGAACGTTCGGCACATCATGGCCTCGCTGAGTCCACAAAAAGCTGACATCGACCTGAATTGTTGAACGTGGATAGGTGTGTCCGACTTGGGATTGTAGATATTAAACTTTGGGACCTTGAAATTAGAAGGGGGAACTTCCTCTGCGACAGCTCGGGACAGTGTTTTAAATGGCGAAAGGCGAACCGAGTCGCAACGGTCCCTTAGGGCTTTGGCGCAAGGCGCGGCGCGAGCTTTATTGATGGGAAGTGCAAAAAAAAAAAAAAAAAAAACTTTGCAACGAGGCAAATTTTATTAGAACAAGTTTTTAACACAAACAAACGTTTGTAAAACTTTCAAATGTCATAAAACATAACATGTCAATGGTTAAACGAAAGTACCAAACACTAAACATAATATACCATCTATGAAAAGCTAACATAATAATGTTTAGCCTTAGAGACATAACAAAATGATTAAAGGAAATAATTGTGTGGATCAACCTTTTCACAATACTTTCAACCATGGTCCTTTTTACTAGAAATTTCAGATGTCATCTACAATTAACAAGTACAAATAAATACAACAAACTAAACAAAGACTTTAAACAGAGCTGGAAAAAAAAATAGCAGGTTAGTGTCACTGTGACTGGAAAAAAAACAGGTGGGTCGGTGGAAAATAGAAAGAAGAAGAAGAAGAAGTGAGATGGCGAGAGGAGGAAGAAGAAGAAGTGAGACGGTGAGAAGAGGAAGAGGAGGAGGAAGAAGAAGAAGAAGAAGACGACGTTACCTGAAGTCTGGACAAACGACAATCAACGAGGGAGAAGAAGAAGCATCCTGAGTCCTAGTCTGAATCATCTGAAGAAAAGGCTGCTCGATCTGAAGAATAGGGTTGAGATCGATTTAAAGGTAGAAATTATTCAGTGTATCGCATCCTCTGGCAAGGTGTGAGATCATTTTTTACTTCAAAACAAAAAGCGCGCACCTCAGCACCTTTCATGCGCCTTTGGGTTCCGCGCTATAGCCCACATTCTCAAAGCGCAATCCTCGCGCTGCGATGCGCCTCGCGCTATAGCGCGTGCTTCATGCGTTTGTTAAAACACTGGCTAGGGAGAAGGGCAATCCCAGTTTTCAGTTGTGGTCACAGCCATAACTTGAGGGTTTGGCACAATGACTGCCGACGGTGCGACATACTTCTCGGGGATGGCACCCCTCAAATGCTTGTCGGAGAGCAGAATCCAGGGTCCTCGACTGCCGACACTCTACTCGAGTGAATGCCGTCTTTTGGCCCCTGATGCTGCCTTTATATTTTCCTTCATTGGGGGGGAAACCATGTGCTGTTGTGCCACCCAGTAGGTGGTTCTCTCACCGGTCTAGGTGTTTATCACTGGTAAGGCTTCGCCGCCGCTGTTGACTTCACACCGTTCCTCCGGGAGCAGCCCCTGTCTATCCTTCTTGTGCGCTTGGGACGGCCCCACGGAATGCCTCGGTGAGTGCTGTCGGGAATAACCTGCTGAGCGCCCCAATGAATGCTATTGGGAATAACGCGTGGAGTGCCCCGACGAACGCTGTTGGGAATGAGTTGCCACTCCTTTCCTACGGTCTTCATTCCACTGTTCTCTAGACATGGGTGCGTAACGATCATCCTAGCAATCTTGAGACCCAGTTTGATGGTTGTCTTGGGAATTTTATGCAACATTTCTCCTATCGCCCGTCCGACGAGCCATCTCAGTCGCTGTTCGCCCCTCATGGGATCCTCTCGTCCGAGCATTCGAGACCGTGGTACTTGTCTCGGGTAGTAATTTTTCAATCAATTAAGGGTAATAGCCGGAGAAGCTTTATGGGACAGAATGTTGGCCTATTAAGAAATATGTAAGCAAAATGAGTGTAGCGGAAATGAGAATGTTTAGGTGGATGTGTGGTAAGACTAGACGAAACAAGATTAGAAATGAAACAGTTCGTGAGATGGTAGGTGTAGCACCTATAGAGGAGAAGTTGAGGGAAAATAGGCTTAAGGTGGTTTAAGCATATCTACCGTAGACCAAAAGATACAGTAGTTAAGAGAGTGGATAGGATAGCTCTAGGTAGTAATGTTACGGGAAGGGGTAGACCTAAATTGACATTAGATGCTGTAGTGCGCAAAGATATGAGTATAATGGGTCTAGGTGAACAAGTGGCCCTTGACAGAGCTCAATGGAGGAAACGGATTCATGTAGCCGACCCCAAGTGATTGGGACATAAGGCTCGGTTTGGTTTGGTTTGGTTAGCCGGAGAAGCTTTCACTGGTCAGCGAAATGCGATCACGCTCTCGTTGAGCTGAAAGTTTGCTTGTCCCGAGCCCCTTTACTCGTCTTGCCGAAGGAAGAGGAAGAGCTCTACCTTTACCTCGCCGTATCCGAACATGCCACGAGTGTAGTGTTGGTTCAGCAAGAGGGCACCGAGCATGGCAATAACTAGCAGCCAATTTATTACATCAGCAAGACTCTATTGCCCACAAAACCCGCTACATGCCAATCGAGAAATTGGCACTCGCGTTGGTCACGGCGAAGAGGAAGCTCTTACCATACTTCCAAAGCTGTTGGGAATGAGTTGCCACTCCTTTCCTACAGTCTTCATTCCACCAATCTCTAGACCTGGGTGCGTAACGATCATCCCAGCAGTCTTGAGACCCAATGTGATGGTTGTCTTGGGAATTTTATGCAACATTCCTCCTGTTGCCCGTCCGGCGAGCCACCTCGGTCGCTGTTTGCCCCTCATGGGATCCTCTCGTCCGAGCACTCGAGACTGGGGTGCTTGTCTCAGGTTGTAGTGTTTGGTGAGTGCGGCCATCGCCGGAAGGTCCGTTACGAGAAGCCGTTCGGTGTCCGGACTCCAGATAATGCGTCCATGGGCATCGAGGCAACATAGTGGGCCTAGCCTTGTAAAGGCGGAGGCCCTAGCAGTGTTGACCATCTGGGATGGATGGACCGCATTCCTCCTTCGGCGTCATTCCCCAGACCTAGAAACGAGAGGTGCCTCATAGTGCTCTCGTAGCTCTTGCACCTGTGTCCTTTAACGCAATAACTCCTCTGCCATACTCACTAGGAGCTCTCGCGAAGGAGGTGCAATAGAGTTAAGGCTGCCCACCGTGCAGTTGACCCCGTTGATGTGGAACAAAACCGCTCCTGCAACAAGGTTACTCGTCCCAGCGACAGGTGACCCCACCATAATGGACCCATCGGGTCCCCTAGCAAGGGTGCCCACAAGCCCCAAATCTGTCCACACTTGTTGAGTTGTTGGGAAGGCCTAGTGAGCTTGGAAGTTCGAAACAAAGTGCGCGAAACCGAGAAGTCGTCCGTCCGCACCAGTCATCTTTGAACGAGGCAAGGAGAGAGGGAGAAAGGAAGCGAGGAGAAAGAGTTCACCACAAGATCTAAGTCAAGTTGCTCCCTAGCAGAGTCGCCAATTGTGGTGCTGTGTTTTCTCCAGTAGAACCTTCCTGAATGGTGGCTAGGTTGGTGTATCTTTAGCATGGTTGATACCTACACACTTAAGCACCCATGTTAGTGCCAAACCCGGATCGTGGGAAGTCCGGGATAGGCACTCCGATGGTCAAGTAAGAAAGACGAAAGAGGAGCTTTTTAGATTATGTTTAGGGTTTTCGGAGAGAGAATCAATTACCTTTCCCTCAAGGCAAAGGAAACGCGAAGACCAGCCCATGCGTACGCACCACGCGCTCGATGATTGGTTCGTCAATCGTGGCGCCAAATCAGGCCTGCAGTCTAAGCCCTATCATGATCTCCATGATCTGTTCCTACAATAGGGGAAACGGTGCCACGCCACCTGCCACACCTACCCGACTCTTCCTGACTTCCTCTCCAAGTCAGGGAGCAGGTGTGGCTCGGTGGTTGTCAATTCTGCCGATCGAAATAGCCTGGCTATATTCGAACTATAGTAGAGTTGTTAATTGGTCTAGTGGGACGCCGCCGAACCAAAAGTTATGACTACCTAACCCGCATCCGGGTCCATGGTTCCTCCACGGGTGAACAAACTTGGCCCGGCAAGATTGGCCTGGCAGAGGCAAAGTGACTACTATGCACCGCCGGTCCATCCAACCCTTAAGTCCATGGACCTGACTAGTCATCGTGTCGTGGCCTTCACCTGGTTCGCTCTACTGAGTCATGCCCGCCACAAGAAACAATAGTTTGTTTCTCGCCAGCATCGTCTGACTCACTAGCCGCATTGTTCTCAATTACATTCACCTTCTCCAAGAGTACCACAAAGTCATTGTCCAAATCTTTCGCCGCTGTTAGTGTCGGCCTCTACATAGGGTTTAGCAAAACGACATCAGCTTAGGGTTTAGCAACACGACATCGTCGGAGCCTTCTTCGAGAAGCTCCGCCATCCGGTCGTAATCGTCATCGCCTCCTTCATCTGAACTTATGTCGAGTCAAGTCCCCAAAGGCCTCAATTTATTCCGAGTAGTAGCAAAAAGCAAGAGGTGATATAATGGTTGCATGTTTGTGGTGATTGGAGGGTTGAATCCAATGGTTTGCATGCGGAAAAATTCAAGGGTTTTGGTCTGGAAATCGTTCATTCCAAAGGGTTTGTGGAAGAGAGAGTGCTTCTATGACAAACAACTCTAACGTGCCCATAAAAAGGCTTTTTGAATTTTGAGTCGGTGGTGATCAAACTTAGAGCAAGTCCAATGGGGGATGGATAGTCATTTTCCATCCCCAAATGCAAACATCAGAGCTCAAATGGGGATGGAAAATGGCAAAGATGGATATGTATGGATATATCTATTCCCAAATTACTAAAGCTATAAATGCCACATCATCAAAAACCAACTGATTCTACCAGAAAATGGACGGCCGTAGTTACCTGAATTAGCTGGAATGTTGGCCGGAATTTCAAAATTTATTGCCGGAATCTGGAAATTTCTGCAACTCCTTGCCGCAGTAACCAAACAACGCCAGAATCCAGTGATAGAGGGTGGTGAGAGAAAGATCTCGCCAGTGAGATAGAGGGAGATCGACGGGTCACCGGAATCGCGACTGAAACAGTGGAACGAGGGTTTGGTCCAGTGTGATTTCACACTGGGTTTCATGGCTGGGCTTGAGAGAGAGAGAGAGTGTGTGTGTGTGCATGTGGGTTGAGGTTTCATGGCTCAATTGGGTTCCGTCGGGTGAGATTTGTGATTTCACGCTGGTAAGGTTTTGGTTTGGACTTTGGGCTGTGCTGAGAGAGAGAGAGAGAGAGTAAAGTTGGGAGTCTTGGAACAACTTGGAAAAATCTGACCGTTGAGGGAAAAAGTAACTGATGAACGACTATAAATAATAGTAATAATTCTAATCGGTGAATTATTTTCACCACTAAAAATAATTACGTGGACAGAATTTAGCTCGGAAAAAATTTGGACGGAAATGAAAAATAAAAAATAAATTTTAATTTTGCATGAATCAGAAAAGGTCACTTTTTCTCTTCCCTTGACTCAAGCACCAGAAAGCCTCAATGTGATAGACCATACTTGGGAGAATTGAAAATTTTCATCTTAAAAAGCCTATTTTCATATATAAAACACTTATTTTTCATATATGCAATAGATTTTTTGATTGTAATTAAGTATAACTATTATTTTATTTATATTAGCTTTTGTTAACGTATCGTACATATCCCGATACGATTCATAAAATAAAATAAACGATACACGATACCTATCCCGATTTGAAAACACTATAATTTGTAACCAAATAAAAAGCCTTCAGATAACTTGGTTGGGTATTAATTAATAAGAAAAAATATAGAGCTTTCTCTACAGTGTTTGCTTTTGAGTTGTTCTTGTGTATCCTTTCCTATAAGATCCCCTGCGTCACAACCCAAAGGACATATGACAGAGCTCCTTTGCATTCTCAATATGGTTTTCATATTCGCTGATTTTTCTCACTTTCACCCACTTCCTTCGAACTTAACATAAGTATGCTACTCCCCTAACACAGCAGCATGTGTATGATAAGGTGCACACACTCTTATAAGCGTGCAGCTCATAACTTTTTCTTTTGATTTCTTAGGAAAGTATTCATCAAAATTCACTTCAGAAACACATCCAAAACTCCTCCATTGTTCAAGTAGATTTTATGAACCCTATTTTTGATGAATGATTACTCAAAGTTAGAAAGACAAAATCTAGGGAATTGTCAGCTGTCAAACTTCACTGCGCCTTAATTTATGCAGTTCTAGATAGAAAAATTGTGTTGAGCAAGTTCTGTCTTGTTTACTTCGACATTCAGAAGTCGCCCTACTTTAGTCGAGGCGACATGAATTACATTTATCATCCATGTGTAACAATAATGAGAAATAGCCAGCAAACCAATATGTCATCTAGAGCAAATGATTTTTCCAAGGGAAAACTAGAACTTCACACGGGAATGAGTACCTCAGCGAGCCGATACTCACATATGCGCAGGAGAGCAATAGCCTTCAGGCTTATCCGGTGGGAACTTTTATTGTTGGCAAACCCAATAAGACAATTGACACAATCCATAAAGCAGTCCCCAACGACCTGCTCAAAATGTTCCAAGATAACTGCATAGTTTTTTGGCAATTAGTAGTTGTTGAAGTGACAAGAGGAAGGAAAACACCAAATTCATAAAAAGATTAAGGTCTCAATCTCCTATTAAAGATACTCATTTTCGAGCCTCCATGACTTACCAACCAAATGACTCTTAAACGATAGCTAGAAACTCTCAAGGAGGACAAAGTTAAAGAAGAAAACTTGGTGCTCACCCAGTTCAACATTTTCAAATGCGCTTTCCACAATTGGTTCCAAGCCATCATTTGCAGCATCTGTAAAAATCATAAAAACACTTCACCAGCCTGACTTTATGCTTCCAACTTTAGATTTTATCATCTGCAAGCAAATGATTTTTCCCAGGGAAAACTAGAACTTCACACGGGAACGAGTACCTCAGCGAGCCGATACTCACATATGCGCAGGAGAGCAATAGCCTTCAGGCTTATCCGGTGGGAACTTTTATTGTTGGCAAACCCAATAAGACAATTGACACAATCCATAAAGCAGTCCCCAACGACCTGCTCAAAATGTTCCAAGATAACTGCATAGTTTTTTGGCAATTAGTAGTTGTTGAAGTGACAAGAGGAAGGAAAACACCAAATTCATAAAAAGATTAAGGTCTCAATCTCCTATTAAAGATACTCATTTTCGAGCCTCCATGACTTACCAACCAAATGACACTCTTAAACGATAGCTAGAAACTCTCAAGGAGGACAAAGTTAAAGAAGAAAACTTGGTTCTCACCCAGTTCAACATTTTCAAATGCGCTTTCCACAATTGGTTCCAAGCCATCATTTGCAGCATCTGTAAAAATCATAAAAACACTTCACCAGCCTGACTTTATGCTTCCAACTTTAGATTTTATCATCTGGAATTACAGCAACAAACTTGATTTCGCAAACATCTAATGCATATGACAATTGACTACCAGCAAATCCGATCACGAGACATACTTGAATAATGCAATCAACAATCAGTTTCCGTACGGTTTCACTGCGACTACTCCGCATAAGAACGACAAATGGTTTTAGGATGTCATTTTGAAGTGTGAAATTGGCGAGTTCAGCACACTCCAAGTACGTCATACCAAGTTATCTCAGAGAATCAATAGCATACATAGCAATTTTCTCATCATGATGACTACCAGCAAAAATAAAATGATTCGCCAGGACACACCATATTCTTGCCCATACCTGAAAAGAGTATTAAGTTATTGGTAGAAAGAAACGTCAAGATTGTTAACAAGTCTATCTTTACTGCACAAGCACATCATACATGTCGTCACTTAATCAAATGCATGGGAGATAATTAATGTTGTAAACAAAGGGAACTTTCTCGGAGATCATTTACAGGTTTTCATCACTCCAATAAACAATGTCTAAACACATAAATAAAACTCAGACAAAAATCTGGCCGAACACAGCCATGCACTGACATTTTTCTTCGAATGTTCGCTTGTTGATGCAAAAGTGTTGGATTATTTTCTCTCATCAGGGAAAATTTTGGTCAAAGACAAGATACAGAACTAACAATAGATTTATATAGTGACAGCGTTACGGTAACAGTCCTAGTCTAACAATAGCGGGAGTATTGTGCGATAAGTATGCAAAAGTGGATATCAGGCAAGGCAATTTCTGAAATCATCACCAACATGTTTAAACTCAATGACACACATGTTTCAACTCTCTTAATCTTAATTTGCCACATCTTAATGCTATCTTCACATGTAGAAGCATATTTTTTACACAATGGAAGTATATTAACAAATATTAGCACTTGCATGGATATGGATATATTTTGTGAGGTCAGGAAAGCATTTAGATTATTTCTAAACATAGATCTGAAAGGATGCAACAAGTGCTTCTCCTACATCTTTTATTCAGTTATGCTTCTCTTTTGTCCTTTGCATTTGAACAAGGGGCTACCATTTGATTTTAGCACCCTCTCTTGGGATCTCACAGTGACAAGGTAGCAATTTCTCTTAGCACTCTTGTAAACTCTAACTCTATGCTTCAGTCTAAATCAGTTGGCCCTAGAAATCATTTGGCCTACCCCTCTGGAGTAGGCCTGCTGCACGAATGGAGGCCCGTACCCCAGCGTTTCCGGTAAGAATACTAAGGGACTCGACCAAGTAATAATAAATCGTCTTGTTTTTGCCAATGAAGACGGTACAAGGGCATCTACAACCCAGCTTTAACATTAAAAACCCATTGTGTCAATAACATAGACTCATCAGATTCACCACCGAATCATAAAATATTTTTGATTCGCACCATTTTGAAGGCCGAAGCAGCCCGTTCAGTGGTGATTCAACAGTCACCAAGTACACGGGGTCTCAAAACCTAATTCGAACTAGCCGACATGCACCTAATTGGCTGGTTTAAAACAATGGCAATTACTTAAGAAGCAACAAATTTGCAAAAGCTTCAAGTACTGGAAGGCAACTATTTCATATAACCATGTTATGTCCAAAATTAAACACAACATAGATGCACAAATAGCGGCATACAAAAAAGCAAACTGAAGGATCACATAATCAACAGTACCAGTTTGTTTACTTTTATTTTTTGTTGAAGTCTTTAGTCTTTTTTATGTGTTACAGCTTCTAGGGTGGGGTTGAGCTGCTTGGGGATATTTGTTTACTTTTGAAATTGTTAACAAGAAGGATAAGTAGATGGTAAGGACATGCCCCAAGAACCAAAGTCTCAAGCTCGAATCCATGTAAGGCTCAACCCAATGAATTTATCCCTGCAACCAAGCGGGCATGAGATTCGGCAACAGAGCTTCCCTATGGATAAGTAGGCCACTGTAAGAGGCCCAAACACCTCATTACCGTGTTTCAAAATAAAAAGAAATGGACAAAAAATGGAAAGAAAGGAAATAAGTTTGCCTATTAGCAAACAAAGGACACATCGGTAATCAGCTTTTCACACTAACAGATCAGTTCCATAATTGTACGGACTACAAACCTCGACTAATAGTTTTGCACATAATGAATGTTGGAAAACCAAGGCAAACCATTTTTAGAATTCAAAATTCCTTTTTTATGCCTCAAGAACACATGAGAAATACATTCATATGCTACTCCATATACTTTTTTATAGTTCTGCAAAATCAACCCCACCGTACAAAACAGGTCAACCTAGCAGACCTAAAGCTACAGTCCAACAATTAGATGCCTAATTTAGTGGAAAATTAACGCTGCACAAAGCTACTATCCAAGTAATATTATGTGTAGAACTAACTAAATGTGGACGGTAAGAAAATTACCAAGTGTATATGTGCAAGCTAAGAACACGAGCTGGAGTCTGTTTCAGTTCTTCGGCTGACAAATTACACAAAGCAGTGAAAAACTCCACTACCGCTTCACTGGGCAATTTAATACTATTCACAAACACTTGTTCTGTTGGTTTACCGGCCAACTCTCTCAGAGATTGAATAATATCATCCCTGGAGATTTGATTTGATCTTTGCACGAAAGTTCCAGTAATAGCGGGAGTTGACATGATGTATTCAAGCCGAGAATTGCACTCCAGAACTGCATTCCATGTGTCTTGAAGGGCATCAGTCTCGGAGTCACACAAAGCAAGTAGAGTCCTCAATGCTTCCACATTTTTACCACACATGTCCTTTGGTGCATGCAGGAAATTAAATCTGATATGTAAAAATCAACAGCCTGAGTGAATGTCACAGGTGGTATCACATTTAGGTAGAAAGAGAAGCAATGAACACCTTGTTCCCATGAGTTTGCTATACTTTCCAAACAAGAAAAAACAGAAAATTACTTTAACATCTTCAAGCACAAAAGAAATGTAATACAAATATCAACAACAAAACATAAGGAAATGTTATATAGTAATTTAAAGAGAGGAAACTTACCTAACTAGAGATGTTAAAAAAGTATTGCACATGGTATCCATTCTCTAAATCCTTCCATACAGAGAACTTGGCTCATTGTCTCCTTCTTCCATAGTAACAGACAAAGTTGCGAGCAAAGGCCATCCTACAGCTTCAACCATCAGCCTTACAAGTTCAATCTGATATGAAGTATGAAAGATTCCTCTCTTCATTCCTTGACTGCGAAAAATAGCCTGTGTTTGTTTAATGACAGCTTCGCTTTCAGACTTTGTGTCCATTGCTGAATTCCTCCTCGGTAGAGCCAGATTAAGAATGTTAACAAAGCGACCTCTCTTCTGCTTCTGGCTTCTGTCTACTACTTTTTCCAAGAGCAACCAAGTGATCTTTTATTTTTATCTCTTCTTCAAAACGATGGAATCATAGATGTCCTCCAGAAGTTCCATCGAAGCACACTCTTCAGCATCATTCGTGGCATTCATGCGTATCAAATCAGCCTTGGACATTTTAGCCCATACCATTGGATTATGCGCATCAGTATTCAACATTACAACTACACATATAAGGACATATGCGGTATCTGAATTCTTAAAAAGACCTGGATTATCTGCACAGTAACTGCAAGAGGTAAAATAAAGTTTATATTAAATTACTAGCTGGCAACAAGAATGGGTTTATCATGGGTTCTTCGGTAAGTACTATTTGGGGTATGAGTAAAATTTACCTACACAAGCATTCAATGGGATAAGACCTGATTCTAAAAGGTTCCCTTTTCCCTGCAATCAATATTGTCAATGAATATCAAAAGTTTATTATCCTCAGATTATGTGCATCGGTATTCAAAATTACAACTGCATATGCAAGGACATATAAGGTATCTGCATTCTTAAAAAGACCTGGATTATCTGCACAGTAACTGCAAGAGGTAAAACAAAGTTTATATTAAATTACTAGCTGACAACAAGAATGGGTTCTTCGGTAAGTACCATTTGGGGTATATTAAATTACCATTTGGGATAAGACCTGATTCCAAAAGTTTCCCTTCTCCCCGCAATCAATATTGTCAATGAATATCAAAGGTTTATTATCCTTGAATTATCAGAGCATGTAATGGCCCTGGGCCGCTAGCTATGAAATCATAGAGACAGACGAAAGTGCTTGGAACCCTACTGGTTTCCAAATAATGCACAGTAACACCAGTCAGCGAAACCCACGCCCCAGTATATATGAAGAATAGAAGCACAAAATTAAAAGGTTCTTTGGCAGGCCGCTAAACGTTAACTTAAGAAGAGTCAAAGTTTAAAAGCAAGTGTTTGGGTCTTTTATTCGTGCACCTTACATGGTCAACTGAACCATCTAGGTAGAAAGTTTTAAGTATTAAGTTAGGTTTTTAAGTGCATCTCGTAACATAAATTACTTGGTCAAACTGCATTGGTAGATCTTGACTAAAAAAAGAAGCAGCCAGAGTTCCACTTAAAAAAGAAGTGCACTTAAAAATCAAAATAGGCGAGATCTTACCACTTAGTATCAGAAATTAAAAGTCCTTACCCACTGACGGGAAAACAAAGCATATGAAGAAATAACACTTCATAGCTAATATACTTGCCACCTTCCCAAAGTCACTATAGTTATCCGTGATTTAAATTGCAGTAGGTGTCAATATATTCGTCTTTTTTGCCTTTAGGGATCTACATAATTATCTTCTCTCTTTTTCATTATTGTATTTTCTCTTCACGTCATCCGTCTTCCTTTAAAGTAGGGAATTGATAATGCCAAAATCCTTTTTGTTCCTACTAAAACTCATTCATTGCATGACTTAATTGCCCTCCATTACATCACTTATTTTACGAAAATACCCTTTAAAATCCCATAAGCGCAATGCGTTTTCCAGTTCCACGTTTCAAGCAAAAATGCAAGGATTCATGAGCAAATTCTAGAGCTAATTTTGGAAGAGAAGCAAACAAAAATTAAACATCAAGCAAAAATGCAATTCATGAGCAAAACTAGTGGTAATTTGAGAAGAGACGTAAACAAAAATAATCCTCTGGATTTGAAGGGGCATTTTCGTAAAGTAAGTGGTGTAGTGAAGGGCAATTAAGTCATGAAATAAATGAGTTTTGGCATAAACAAAAATGATTTTGGCATTATCAGCTCCCTTAAAGTAAGCTATATTTTTAAGAAATTGATTTTGCCACTCCCCTTCTATCACAAAACAAATTATCCACTAAAGAGACAAAGGGGAGTGGCAAAACCACTCCCCTATTTTTACTTCATAACTCCTTTTACTACTAAAGTTGTTGATGAGTCTAATCTTGCCAACAATAACAAATACAAGTACACAATCAAATGAGAATTAGGATGTGGCATCTATACACTTCACTACACACACAAAAATGCACCCTACAAGCGGTTGACTTGTATTACTATTGACGACGTTCACGTGAAAAGACAAGTCCAATTGCAGGAGTGACTTCACTTTCAATGTAGTAGTAGACAAGTCACAAGTGTTCATGAAATACCAAAAGCTGTATACTTAGGCCCCGTTCCGGAATGATAAATAAGTACTTATTTTTTAAGAAGGTAATTTCAAGCTCAAAAATCACGTGCTTACGCAAATAATTTTCCGATCACTATGGATCTTGTTTGATAGATCTCATTGAGATCTTTACTACGGTGCAAAAAAAAATTGAAAATTTATTTTTCATTTACATTATTTTTAAGTTTGAAAATGTGAAATAAGTACTTATTTTTTAAGAAGGTGTTCTGGAACGGGGCCTTACTTTCATCTATTATATTCCAGATATTCAAACGCATAAAAATTTCTTAATTGAGCCGTTGGTGTGCAAAGTACCAATCCATCAGAATTTTTGGGTAAATTGGGATTAAATCTATTTTTTTAGCGTGTATCCAGCCAAATGGAGCCTGCCTTCCAATAGGTGAAGGGCCCAATTAAAGCAAGGGCATAGCCGAAAGGCTTGCATCCATATGCCCACACACATGAGAACATAATTGTATACACTTACTAGTCAGCAAATTTCTCCCCGATTCGATCTTTCGTGCTTCTCCTGGAAGCCGGAATCCTCCAAGGAACTCATAGATTGCAAACTCAAACTTCATACCAGAGAACTTCATGGAATCTACATAAGCATGCATCACAGCAAGGGGAAACTCTTCATGTTGGCCCAAGTAGTCTCCAATCATAGCCTGCAAACCAAGGGGATAAAACAAATCGATTCAAACAAACTAAATTGGGAAATATACAAACACCCCCTGAGATTTCTAAAAATCCAATAACAACCATTGTTGGGTTTCTGAACTAGTGGTTCTTCAAGAGGCAAATGTTTTACCCTTTGCCATTTCTTATCATGCTTTTACAAGATTGGTTTTGGGCCTTATGGCTATTATTTTTACAAATACGATGTCAACATTTTTTTATGGGACTTTTACCACTAGGTACAGAAAATCACATCTTAATTCCCATTAAGGTAAGATGGAATACTTAATTACCACTAGGTCCACTTTTTACAAAATACATTTACCATTAATGAAAGTGCCACCCTAGGGTTTTAGGGTACCCTAGGGTTTTAGGTTTAGAATACCCTTGGGTTTAGGCCCACTTTAGGGTACCTTAGGGTTTAGGTTTAGGCGCCTTCCATAGAGCTCTAGGGTTTAGGTTTAGGCACTTTCATAGGGGTTTTAGGGTGCACTTTCCTATCATAGGTTTTTAGCGGTTTAGACACTTTAATAGGGTACCCTAGGGTTTAGACACTTTCATAAGGTTTTAGCGTTTCATTAATTGGAGGTGACTTGGTGGGAATTACTTTTTATTTTCTGTATCTACACATAAATAGCCCCATTTTTATCCGGTCAAAACTCAAACAAGATGATGTCAGCATTTACCATCCCGTTATCAGGTAAATTTTGGGGCATTACTGTAATTTTAGAAAAGTAAGGGGGGTTGGTGTAATTTATTTTTTAGCAAAACAAATAGATCAATAGAAAGAGGACTGCCTATAGAACAGATTCTCCCTTATGTTCTGCATAATTTTTGCCCACTCTTCAATTGAGGTCGTAAGCCTATGAAATTTTACTGAAAGAACAGTTCTACCTTGTCCAGACTCAGAGTATTCCTCAAAAAATGAGCAACTAAAGCAAGTGTATTTTCCACCAACCAATTTGATAACATTTGCTCTACACCTTTCGCTGGTTTCCGGTTGAACTGAAACATACTTGGCACCACACGTCAATACCTTAACACAGCCTGACATCTAGTGGATAAAGTCCTGCTTTTTAGTGCAAAACTAAAATGTTTCGTAGGAGATGCCCACATCCAAATAAGCAGGAAAAAAATCATCAGCTTCTATGTCCATTTAACAAACATAAAAAATCTGACAAACATTCTCTCCAACATCCCAAGAATAAGGGGAACTGTGATATTAGAGTTTGATAAATTACCTCAGCTATAACAGCCTCCATGGTAGACTTATGAGCCTTGGCCTTCTCTAAGTTATTGTGCAAATCTTCCCTAATTGTACTCTCATCAAATTCTCTAGATGAAACTTCTCCATCGGTAGGGTGTTTATCATAACTGGGGTTCTCTAATTCCCTCCTCATCTTCTCCCAGTCAACCAATGATTTTAGCACATTCACCAAACACTATAAAGGTCAAGGAATAGAGGTAATCATCAGTTTCTTCTAAGTTCTAGCAAAACAGTAATTCAAATTTGGAATCAGCATGACATAGCTTATGCCCATGTTGTGCAAAGAGGCAAACCAATAAATCCCATCTGGTATACAGTAACTGAGTTAGGATCAACATGTTGATTCCCATGACCTCAATAGAGTGATAGCCTGTATGAGAAGATTATGATGTAATGGAAAACAGGGAAGAACCTCAAAAGATAACAAAAGGGGAATGAAAACATTATAAAAAAAGTCATCCTAATTTGTACCATGCGTTCAAACAAGTTACGTGCCTCAAGATCACAATCATAGTTCACATACAGGTCAACAAGCATTTCAGAGTCCTTGCACACTTTCTCTACCATTCTGCAGAATAATGCGAAAGTATGGTTATAAAATAACCCGACATCCCCTAAAAAAATAAATGACCAACAGCAGTTTCACTACCATTAGCAAAAGATGAAGCAATTTAATCATAGTCAAGAGTATCGTAAACCTGTACTAGAGAGTGCTTATCTTTTGATTAAGGGAGCATTCTGAGCTATCCAATGATCGTAGAACAATCAAGGGAAAGAAAATGCCAATTTCACCCTGAAATAATTATAAGGCAGATACCACGAAGGACAGATAAAAAAAGTTTTCAACCAAAACAAATAAACTAAAGAGGAATATAGAAAAAAGAAAGAAAGCAGTACGGAAACATGGCACATACCTTGAGACTTTCCCTAAATCGCAATAAAAGCACTGAGAAGATTCCCATTCAGTACTGCCAAAAAGTAAATTAAGAATCACCATTATCAAGACCTATAGAGAAGAAGCTCATGTACGAAACAAAGGGGACCCAAAGGCATGCTACTAAACCTGGAAAATCATCAGGGAATGAGAAACTGAAGCTCGCAACAAAGCGTATGAAAGGTAAGCTTTCACCAAGTCGATAAAATGGAAGTTCTTAGTGAATGAATGACTGACCCCTTCCAACAAACCCTGGAAATACAATAGCTTGAAGTATGTCTCAAAACATCGTAGCAATCGAAAATGCTATGAAGCAAATAAGCACCAAATTTGTATAAGAAGCCAAATGAAGGAGAAACCAGTATAAAGACATTTGAAAATTAGTCATTCTTGTTTGCTCTCCGCATGCTACGAGGATGAACAATCTCTGGTACTATTATCTAATAAATAGTGGAATGAGGTTAAAAGCTTGAGATGAAGATGAAAATCTGCTATATGGTAGAAAGCAAAAAATGTCCGCAGAAAGGAAATAATCCCAAAAGCTCAATTGTTTTCTGACCAAATGAATCTGTCCATGCTCTGCAACCTTGCTAAACCATCAAGTTGAAACACAAAATGATTTCTCATATCATCTCCAATTTTTCCATGAATCACACCCTATACATGGTTTAAGATCATAGGCCAACTTCAAATACACCAATCAAAACCATAAAAATGAATTAATGCCCAACTATCTTACAACAATAGGGGTCTACTAGAAATAAGGTCTATGCAGAAATAAGGTCTATGCGGCTGAGACCAAGAAACTCATAAACTCTCTAATTAAGTTAAATTGAGCCAATGCCGATTCAAATCAAGAGGATGCATAGAGTCAGTCCATGGAATTAACCTGCAGAAGCTCGAGAGACAAAATACGGGTCTTGGATGTCACTTCATCATTGTCCTCCAAGGATGGCAATTTGAACAATGGGTACCCGAACCGTAACCGAAGTTATTCCCCGAACCATAACCGAAATTTTCCCCGCGGGTACGGGTTTGGTTGAGGCATTGGATGTCACTTCATCATTGTCCTCTAGGGATGGCAATTTGAACCATGGGTACCCGAACCGTAACCGAAGTTATTCCCCGAACCATAACCGAAATTTTCCCCACGGGTACAGGTTTGGTTGAGGCATTGAATAACCAAACAGGTATCGGTTCGGTTATGGTTTAGCTAATACCCGAACCGAACCGAAACTTGTAATTACAAAAATACCCTTCTATATATGTAGATGTGTACGGGCAGTAACTCTCTCTCTCTCTCTCTCTCAGATTTCTACCAATCATCCTCAGATCCTACGATCCCTACCAATCATCCTCACTCCTCTCGTCATTGATCATCATCACTCCAGGCACTCTCTCGCCATCCATCATCATCACTTCGAAGAGGTGAAGGAGCTGATGCTGTCTCATAGATCATCATCTCTCAGACCAAGCGTGAGAACCAAGGTCCACCGCACCAGGACTACAAAGTTCTATTTCTGTTCCATTTTGCCATCTAATATACGTTCATTTCATTTAATCGATGTTGGTGTTTGTGTTGCTCGATGAGTTGTGTTATTTACACAAATCTCTCTCTCTCTCTCTCAGAATGTTGTTTTACCTTACCATCTTTTCACCATCTTCAAGATGCACCGCCCTGTCGAGAACAGCTTCGAAGCCCTACAAAACACAAAGAAATGAAATGGCATAGCAACGCATCATAGCAAATTACACCTGCCCCAAATTGGAACCATATTAACTGGCTTGACAATGTGCATGGCATATGAATGGTGAAGAGTATCACCTTTTTATGTCAGCACCCCCAGCAAGATTCTAAAGTTCCTCCACAGAGGAAAGAGACATCGCTTTCACTTGATTCAGAGAAAGTGCATGACCCAAAGTCATTCCTCTGTCTCATCTAAAAAGCCTCTTCCACTGTTGAGTCTGAAGTATTTTCTGAAGCAGGTTCTTTATGTGGGACAGAACTAGATGTGGTAGAGACCTGAACTGCCTGAGATGAATAAGACTCTAAGAATACAGTGGAAGCAACTATAGTGTGTACATGCTCATGCATCAGACAGGAAACAAAAATAATGTAAGATATGTTTTGAATTCCCAACCAGATCAGTTTCCGTTCGCCTGAATATGATGCTGATCATTTGGGTCAACGTCGCCTTTGACGTTGCTTGGTTCACAGGACTCTTGCTAAAACCCAAAAGAGTTCCTATCAGTTTTCACATAAAGTTGACAAATTGACATTACACTAACAGTGCAAAAGTTATAACCACCACCTGTTAGGAGCAATATTATAACAAACTCTGATTACTCCTAGCAATGGTTCTCCGTGAACTGCACATCAAGAAGGTGAATAGCAAGTTAATCCTTCGTCAGTTCAATCCAGATTGTTCCTGAAATTTAATAAAACTACTGGTAAAAATAAGTTCATTATAAATCTGATTTCAGAAGCAACTGCAATGTGATTGTTTTGTCATCTTGGATTGCCCATCCGTAAGATAACTGGAAAAGTGAAGGCAGCCTAATGCAATCTATCTCACGAACCTTCCACTAGGAGGACCACACCGGAAGGAAAGGTATTTATAGTTACTTAGCCCTTTGTTGTTAAAAGCAATCTGTTGGGCTCTAGGCACAAGGAGCAAGGCAAGGAGCAAGCTTCATTGAAGCGAGTGGATCGAGTAGAGCAAAAATAGAAAATATAACATAGAGTCATAGTTAACTATAGGAAATCAGACCCAATCACCAATTCAAATGGCAATTTGCAGAGAAAAAGAAAAAAAAATCCAACAACAGTACAAAAAAGTTGACCTGAGAGGCAACAAAAGAAAACCTAGAGGCAGAGACATAAACAACAAAAAAAGGCGGAGGAGTGGACTCGATCGACCAATGTAAAACCTGTCGATTGTGACTACTAGAGACTTCAATCGAGCTTTGTCGATTGGTGGTATGGAGTCTGGATTGTACCAAAAAAAAGTTTTCGTTCTTTTTTATTATTATTTAGGGTTAAAAATTTTGCCTTTCTTTTAATTTTTTAAAGCAACTAGAAAGAGGTGTGCACCTCTTGCGCCTTACGGTAGGTTTCTTTCACGTTGCTTTGCCCCACCATCCGTAAGGCGCACAACTTGTCGAGCCTCGGGTCTAGCTGTCTAGGTGCACGCCTAGGCATGCCCTTTCTGTGGGACAAATTCTAACACTCTACATGCATGTGCGATCCCCAACCGGCAACCGCACGTAAATAGACGAACAAAAAGATCCAAAATACTGAGAGAACAACCAAATAAAGTGCACTTATGGAGGAAACAATAGGGAGCTTAATCATTAACGAAATAGAGTCTTCCCCAATAACCTTTGAATAACTAGATCTCATTCATGTTCAAACATCCAATTCTGAACCAATTAACAATGAGTAAGAGGCTGCACGTCTCACAAACTAATTTCGCGGATCATAATTAATTTCTGCAACCAACACTATTTATGGCATTGACTTCTTCTAATTGTATATAATAATGGTAAGGTGGCCCCAACTTTTAGTTACCAAGTGCTATTCATCATGAACCGAAGAAGGTAGAGGGGTCAACTTGTTCTTGACAGGAAAATAAAACTCAAATGCAGTAAAATTCTTATAAAAAGCCCCATCGTAGCGGGATAAACCGGGTTACCAAGTGCTATTCATCATTGGGAACTTCTTTAGAATTGCCAATTCTGGTAGTTTTGACAAATTTCGGTTGAACAGAGATGAGAGACAAGGTTGACTTGGCAGTGAACAAATAACAAATTACAGTACTTGAAGGTAAAGAAGAGAATAACGTGGTCAAGAGACAAGTCAACTTTGTTCTTCTACTTGTGTTTGTACACTGGTGTTTCACAAGTTACGGAATGCAACAAGAAAGCAAAAGCTTTGTGAAAAAATGTTTTCTTTTCCATTTTTGGTTTACTTGTTAGGAGTGCAATGCAATGTTTCTTTACGACAAGTTTGATGATATTGATTCTTTTTGGAATACAGTTTATCATTTTCGCAATTTATTGAGCAGAAGTTTTGGGGTCACCAGTAAACCACTAAACCTTAAGTTCTATTTGAATCAAGTAACAAACTTTATCTTATTTGGTTTTGGTTGGTTTAGAACAGTCTATCAGCAAAGCTTTTATTACTGTCTCATTTGTTAATCAAAATCATTGCAGGAACTCGGAAGAGTCTAAAACAAAAACAACAGTACCCATGTAATCCCCGATCGATGTGTGTATCGGCGGGGGACAAACCCAACCTTTGGCAAATATATGCCCAAAGTGGCTGCTCCCAAAAAGTTTTAGCAAACATCCCCCTACACCTTCAAAATCGAGGAATGGACGTTATTGCCATGGAACCATGCCCCAAATTCAAGTTGGAAGGCATTATTGAAGGCAAGCCTAGAGACCAGATTCAACTCCTGAGCTAATTACCTTGCTTCCTTCATTCAAAATCCAGAACATAGTAAATGGATATGCACTCCTCATTTTCAGTAAAAAAGTTGGATTTATGATAAATGGAAAATGTGTTTGCCCAAATCTGTCAACCATTGTCAGGTGACTCAGGTTGAACACCATTATAGGCCCTAGTTATTTACTCTTTTGGCCCTCAAATAGCCTAAGTTCCAAAAAGCCAGCTCGCAAAACCAAGCTTAACTTTTGCAATTTTTCATTATTCAGACCCAGGAATGTAACTTCTATTCAAACCCCAACTAAGAATCTATTCCTAAGACAAACCCACCACAAAGGCAAAACCCAAATTATTTGCGGTTTGGTCATTAGTTTTTCCAGAGTATCATACATGATAAACAAATTTCTTGCAAGAAGTGTGGAAAGCTTCTATGCTAATTTGCTCACAACAATAAAAAGGGAACTGTGGGGACTCAAAATTCCATAGTTAACTTCAAAAGTGAAGCACCCAAATCTCTTCCAATGAAAACCAATACCGTCAGGAAACCAACAGACTTGAATACTTCTTGAACATTATTCCAGAAAAATATTATTGTACAGGAGATGGACCACAGAGTCCTAAAGAGACAAAAACCAAAGAGTCAGCAGTTCAAAATAAAAGTAGTGAAAGCATAATGGATCCGCATCAAAATTGGCAAAACACAACATTACATCTTCCATTTCTAACAAAATATGATCTATCCCTCTAATATATAGCACATATCACAGATTTAGTTCCAAGATTAAACAGATCGCCAATAAAAAAAATGTAACAAAAAGCTATCATAACCATTGTGACATACCTCCGAACTTGGTGGACGATACAGCAGTAAGAAGCACCTTCAACACTTCATAACCAAAGGCAGTACCTGCCAGATGATGAATTCTCCACACAACTGCAAACTATGTTAAGAATGTCTATAAACAGTGGCACATTTTTACCCCCATCTAGCCCAGGATCACCCTCAAAATGGTCATATGCTATGAGTTTCTGTGCTCATGGAATTTAATCAGAATAAGTTGGACCATGAATCTGCTATATGCATTGAAAGTTTAGACAACTATAGAATGTGGTGGATCTTTGTTTTCTAATTTCTGCTGAGATTTCACAGATATGTCAACTTCCACTCTATCAACTAAAACAGATAATAACAAAGATGACTCATTAAACTAAAACTTCTCAAAATCAAGTACGCAATCAAAACAAGCACGTACATGTAGACAATCCAACACAAGCTGTGGACTTTCACATTATTGGATTCAAATCCAAGTCGGATCGGATTCAAAACAAGCTCCGTCTCAGCTCCTTCCAAAGGGTTCCCAGCATTTGCTAAGGCTGTGGTAATAGTTGCTCTTTTTCCCACTACCTTGCTAATTTGTTCTGTCTCATCAGCTGCTTGTGGAACTGTAGTTGTTTGATCCGACTCAATTCCATTCTTAACAACTACAGCATCAATTTCAGGTAAACTACCAAAATTGATTCAATAAACACCAAGAACACTTCATCAAAATTTTCAAAGAGAACTACAAACCAAAAAACACTCATCATTCAAGAACCTATCGACTAGCATTGAATTCCCATGGCTATTGGACTAGTACGGGAACTTCAGTGTGATTGTGGATTGATTCTTCAGCATCTATTTTCTGGTCCCTATTGAAGATTCAGAAGGCAAGATGGGTTAATAATTCTGTACATAAACTGGGTCATTCTCACCATTGACCATTTGGGCAAGCGGTGAGAGTTCTTGTTGTATAGATGCTTTATGTGTAAAAAGTGTAGAGTTGGAATTTGCTGCTTAATATTTTTGCCGTTGCTTGGGTCATGCTTGCCTTGGTGAAGGCTATTTTTTATTGTTGGCAAAGGATGCCAGATGAGAGGTGACTGTCAATTTTAGGACGTGATGCCACATTACGGTTTATGATCCATTTGCAATTGGTAAGAGCAGAACTGTAGATCTGTTGATGCTCCACTCTGGCCTTGAAAAGGATGCTACTCTCTACACTGTTTCTGGGGTTTAGACAACATTTTCCTTCAGTCTAAAAGTTGGGCACACGATGCATGTGCAATTTTTATTGAAGTAACACAACAATAAAATTATCTCAATCTCTTGCGCATGCAATTGGTTATGTAAAATATTTCTTCATGCCAGCGTTCTAAAAATATCACCAACACACACACACACACACACACACACACACATACTTGTATGAGTAGGACCATTCTCAACTAGAAATACTTAATATGACATGAACATAGAAGCAACTTCATTCTTAATTACAATTTCTGATAAAAAGATATGATTTCAAAAGATGTCTTGCAATGCACATCAAGACTCCATGCTACGAACCTTTTATTTGGTACCTGAAAATGGAAGGGTTGAGCAAACACATGCCCAATAAAAAAATCTCCAACAAACTCTATATGCATATCAGATGAGATGTGCTTAGGGAATCCTAACATGAGCAATGATATTTTGAGTAAAATAAGAACATACAGCACAACCATAAATTTAAAACCAAGGAACTCACACGCACACACCGTTATTTCTAAATCTCAATTTCCCATCAACCATATCCCTTTTTATCAAGGTTCCGTTTCAACACCAACACATCATGAGTGATTCCTAGCGACAAACCCGTAGGTGGGACCTAGTGATATTACATGCGTTTGGGACCATGTGCATCCCCCTTTGTCCAAAGGTTAGAGCTTGTAAAGCCCACTCCTCATCCTCTCCATGTATTGGTATCCACATTCCAATTTCTTAAAATCAACCATTATCCTTCACTTGTTCTCATTCCTCCATAAATTTATCATCTAAATCAATTTCCCCTTATAAGGGCCAATATTAACCTTCATCAATTTATCGAACCACAGCGTATCAAATATGCATTTATGAACTCAATTCCATGAATGTAATAAAATAAACAGTAAGTCTACACACACAGATATTTCGTGCACAAATCGTCCACAGATCACGGTGTAGGGCCCACTACAAGTCCCACACAGACGATCCGAGCCATTCATTAAATGTAAAACATTTCTTTCTTCAAGGGCTCCCTCAAAAAATCAGCTCAACCCAATACCTATAAGTGCTCGATCCAATCATCCAACTTTTCATTATCTGAAAATCTTAATGAAAAATTAGATGATTGGATTGAGCACCTATAGGTATCGGATTGAGCAAATTTTTCGCACGGGCCCTTGAAAAAATGTTTTACATTTTAATAAACAGCTCGGATTGATCCCACAGTGATCTGTGGACGATTTGTGCGTGAAATTTATGTGTGTGTAGACTTACTGTAAAATAAAATAAAAAATCCAAAGCCTCAATTTGCTCATGTAGTAAAAAAAAAAATCAATTTTTATCTAAACCATGGCCTTAAAATCTACAAAACTAGAAACCATGAAGAAAATGAGGAAAATAGGAAGACAACACTTTCAATAGGTTCAATTTGAAGCAAGAACACTTGGGCATTTGGGACTCCAAAACCAAAGTTTAGGGTTTATAGAAAGAAGAGAGATAGGGAATTAATTTGCTCAATCAAGGCTAGAATCAACACAATAGTCAACAAATGCAAGGAATACGAAGACGAAACACATGAACAATACATAGGCATGTAGAGAGAAGATAAATTCCCACCTCAAAGAGAAAAATCCCAAAAAACTACAAGCAAATCCTAGGTCCTCCAAGTTGATTTGGTGTAGCCCACCAAGATTACTCTTGCTCCTAGCCTTGCCACAAGATTCCCCAAGTCTAAATTGCTAAATGGGAAAGAAACGGTGTGGGGAGAGAGAGAGAGAGCGCATGCAAGACCAAAATGTGAACTCTTGTTATTTTTTCCTTACGTTTAAACTGCAAGTATTACGTTCCAGAAACCTTCTTAAAAAATAAGCAGCTTATTTCACATTTTCAAACTCAAAAATAAAGTAAATAAAAAATAATTTTTTAATTTTTTTTGCATCGTATAAAAGATCTCATCGAGATCTTCCAAACAAGATCCATATTGCATATTTTTAGATTTCAATAAGCCCATAATTTTTAAGCTAGAAATTGCCTTCTCAAAAAATAAGGACTTATTTTTGGTTCCGGGACGGAGCCTTAGGCCCTCCAAGTAGTTTGTTATATCTCCACCACCTAATATGCTATGAGCCATTACATTAACGCCCCTAAAGCTAACAAATAAAAATAATAAATTTAAAGGTTATAACAATCCCGATACAGCAATACCCGGTCCAGGCACAAACTCAAGCCCAATAAACCAAACACACTTATACAAAAAAAAATCCATTACTCACCAAATTATTTGTTATATAATAACAAGTAATCATTGTACTAAATTAATTAATTAAATTAAGCACGGGTCTCTACAATCTCTTCTCCCTGAGGAATTTCGTCCCCGAAAATTTTCCACCCACCTCAAGAAGAAAACAAGCTAGATAGTTCAAACAGAATTCAGATACCTACACTCACATGGCTTCTTTGACTCCATGACAATGCCACAAGACTTAAACAAATGAACTTTGTTGCCCAGCAAGACAAGCTCTCTAGTCTCCAGAATATTCACCAGTTGCTCTTCGTAAGAATCGTGACAAATGTCATGATCAAAATCGAGTCTGGCACAATCAAATACTCGTGAAGGATTCGTAGCGTAGGGTACAAGAAACATTGTGAACTTTCAATGACCGTGAGGCCCGTGACGGTAATGCAAGACAAACTTTACCTCCTCAATCTTCTCAAGTATCTTAAATGACCTAATGAAACGCTGTAGTAACTTTCCACTATAGCCAAACATCATCCAATCTCTTTATGGTGTAATTCTCCGAGAAATCATGGTCTCTGACATGAAACGTCAACTGCTGTCGCAAGCCAAACCCACTAGACTCTATAAAAACTCAAAAAGAGAGGGGGTTGTACACACCTCTGCTATAATTTCCAAGCCACTTCAGTGTTTTTGCATGATTTCTTTGTTCTATTTTTTCAGGTGCAAGAAAATTAAGTTTAAAGTAGGTAAAGACGTAGTCTAGACCTACACAAATTGATTTAGAAGTTCAAACACGAACTTTGGTATGCTACAGAAAAGAGAGTCACTCCCAACTGATTTACTGAAATACATACCGGAGAATTCTTCTAAGTAATTCAAGAAATCAACTTGTGTAAACAAAAATGCCCTTGTTCTAATGGTTGATAGATAAAGAAGACCCCTCTAGTCTCTTGCCTGAAGCAAGTATGAAAGAAGTCAAACGTTGATTCTTCCAGGAGTGCCCTTCAACCAAAGTCGGGAATTTAGCAAGGACCTTAATGTATTGCTGGAAAAACTCATGAACAGACATCTAAGATCCCATGATCCAAACCTGCACAAGCAACCAATCCTAATTCCTAAAGATACTGTAATGCACTGGTCTTGTCAACATAGTAACATACTACACAGATCTTAATGACCAAGTGTGCTTTAATTTTTTCCATTTTCTTTGATGAGACGATCAATCCAAATGACCAATCTGGCCACAACTTTCTCTTACAAAACATAGAATTATTGACTTCTTATCAGTATAAAATTACGATCTTCAACATACACTAATAACAAACAGAAAATTAGAAGCGTGAAGTCTAGATGTTATTCATAAATCCCTTAACAGGGTCAACCAAGATAACAATACAATTGATTCCTCTTATGTAGTGTTTAGTTAGTATTTAGTATGCACACATCTCTCTCTTCCCCCCTCCCTCTCAAACACATACACAAAAATATTGAAATCCTAAATTTGAGAGGAACACATTTTTCAAATTTATGAGCAACACATTTCTCGCAAACCAAAAATCAACAAAGAAAATTTTGACCTAAAATCCAACAATGGATCAGAAATCCTTAAATCCTTAACAGCCTAAAACATAAAACCAAAAATAAAACAAACAGAATCTTGACCAAGAGACACTAAGCACTTGTTTTCTTATTGATTCCCGGGGCGACGGGCGTTCTTGAATGAAGTCTATCCAAACCGAAGATGCACTTCTCAGATCAGGCTAGGCCTCTCAAGCTGAGCTAGACATGTAAAGACCTTATATTTTTTTCTGTCAAAACACCAAAGGAGGGCAAGTGTTTCTACAATGAGCTAAATGAGTACTGTTAATGTTTATAAGTTTTAACCAATACAAGGGCTCTCCGGCTATGGAGTGTTCAAAACTGATCCTGAGTCATCTGTACTTACCCCTCCTCATTTTGAACTCCCCTAGAATTAATATAGAGAAGAGCAAGAAACCATTAGAATAATTCATATGGGTATTCCTAAATCTTTCAAAAATCATCATAACCACCTCAAACTGCTTGTTTTGTTGCTATTTCAGAATCCGTATCAGTATTTTAAAACACTTCTACAATAATTATTTTTGAAACATGAACAGAGAAGGCTTACATGCTTTAGCTTTATTCGATCACCTTCCTATGTCATCGTCGCACCTTCCAGCATCACGGTGTATGGAGAGAAACATGGATTATGGCCGAGACCAGATCGGTTTAGGCTTGCCTTGCGATTTTCAGACACTGATTCCATCATTGCCAACACTTGAATATTGCAGAGGTGATGGATCTACAAAACTACACAAAAGACAGACACATGAAATTAAAATAAGAAGCCCAGTGCATAATAGGTTGATATTGCAAAAAGGAAAACAAAAGAACAGTACGTAACCTTTTAAGTATTATAATGTAGGTAAAGAGGAGAAGTCATATGACTGAAAGAACGATGATACTTTAGACTAGTCAAAAAGGGGTGTGAGAAAGGAAAGATAGATCTTATAGGTTAAGAAAAGTGAGATTTCTTGGTGAGAGAGCATTGGGTCTATCAACTGCAGAAGAGAGTTGTGACACATTTGTTGCCGAAAACCCAAGAACAATGATATGATGGAGAAGGCAAATAACTGCAAAAAACAATTATATGCTGCAGAAAACCCGAGCATTGGGTCTCTCTCTCTCTCTCTCAAACAACACGAACAGCCACAAGACCACATGTTTTTGTAATAATAAAAAAAATGCAATCATTACCATTCTTAATCCTACTTTCTCTCACCTTATCATGCAGTCAAATCCGTGTCTAAATTGGGTAACGAAGAAGGAAACTAGTATAGCCAAGCCTCATGCAAACTAAAATAAATTTGACTAAGCCTAAAAACAGCCAAAAATGGCGCATGAACAAAGAGGATGCTATAGAGAGATGACACGTGAACAATTAAATGTCAATCTTCGCAGGTCAATCGAGCATGTAATAAGTTTCCGTAGTTGTCACAATCTTTCCCGGTTCTTCATCAACAACTCTCACAACTTTATCAAAAACTTTTCTATGGAGATCGAAAAGAGAAAGAAAACTAAATCTGTTGAACTTTGATGGTTCCAATATTGCTGATGCTGAAATGAATCTGATCGTAGGAGGTAACGAACCCGCAAAAATCTGAAGGTAGTGGGAAATTAATAAATATTCCACAGATTCTTCAAGATGCAAGAGAAGAGTTGGCAACCGTAACACATAAAAGTATGCTCTACTGACTAAACAAAGACTAGATATGATTTGATAGCCTACAATGACGGCCCTGTTTCGCATCCACTAGATAACCAAAAAAAAAAAATCTTAACAAATTAAATTTAGCTGGTGCATCACTTAGACAAGCCAATGCAACACGCCACACTAGATCTTCGCAAAGATTGTGTTTAACCATGCTAGCAGTATCACATAAGATGTTTCAGGTACCTCCAATTAAAATAATGAAGATTACGTTGACTAACCAGCATAAAGATGTAGACATCCTCTTGAAGAACTACAAATTATAAAAGTGCACATGTTACATTAGAAAAGAAGAAAGCATAAAGGGACATAGAAATACATGAAAACCCAGGGGGGAAAGTGACTATGCATCACCTTTTAAAACAAGAATCAAAAAACCTAGAAGTGGACAAATTTGTGAAGAAAAAAAAGTATCAAAGAAACTAAAGAGAGTGATCCATTCTCAGCTCGATCCAAATCACATATATTTTTAATGTGCTTTTGCTTTTATAACAGCCCTTATTAGGCAATTTGGTATGGTCTCAACCAATAAAGAGAAACATTAAAAAAACATAAATGAGGTATCCCACGATTCTATTATGAGCACCCAAAGACACTGACATCACATAAACAATGTTTGTGAGCATGATCTATCGAGGAGTATATGCAATATATTCCCTTTCCCAACAACCCAAAGATGCACTACTGAAAGAAAACTTCAAATTTGGATACCTAGCTATAACTTGCATTTCTTACTAATGATAGTCATTGAGAAATTAGCACAAAAACTTAGATGCCTTGGACTCCATACTCACTAAGATGTCACCATTCATAGAGGATCCAAGAGAGGTTACACATGAAAAGTTATATTTCAATCAGGTTACAAGTGAACAATTAAATTTCAATCATTTTTCAAAGCCTTGTTGCATGCTCACTAAGATGTCAGCACAAGCAGCTATGCCACTAAGAAAATAGTTCAACCGATTTTCATAACAAACTTAGAGGAAAAAAAAAACTCCACAAGCAGCTGCTAAAAAACAAGGGTAATGCATTAGTAAAAGACAAAAACACTCCACAAACTATGATATGCCCAAAAGGAGAGGGAGAGAGAGAGAGGGGGGGTTAGGTTTACAGAGGGAGAAAAGGACGGTGATCGGGAAAAAGTGCTGACATAAAACAACAGAGTTTCTTCATATTCATATATTTCTTCTGATTTGGCATTGCATAGTTATGAAAAAACAAAATTAACAAGCCCATACAGCTAAAATTTTGATAGAAAGGAGCAGGGAAAACCTAAAGAGAAATAAAGTATAACCATTTTCAGTTTTTTTTTCGGTAATTTTAAACGTAAACGTTTAGTTGTTTTAGTTCTTCATGCTCGCATACACAGTGATAGATCCAAATGCCATTCACTCCAAGACCATTTTTAGCTACCCATGTCATCATGATGTCCCAATAAGTCAGATTGTGCAATGGCATTTTATCGAGCACAATGTATGCATTACCCGTGGAACCACGCTTTCACTGAAAAAAAGGGAGACGCGAAGTTGTGCTCTCCATTCTATAATACAAGAGATATCCCAATGATGGGGAACACTATTATATGATCACGAAAACAAAATAAGATCTAAAAATCGCATGTTACTTTGGAAACAAATAGAGTACAAAAAATGATATCCCTAGAAGCCTTGGCCTCTAGGTTTGCATAACTGGGCCTCAAGGAAGTATAGAATTTGACTAAACGTTTTACTGGGACAAACAGTCATTTGTATAGAAATATTAGATTTGCCAAGAATTAGAGAGTTACTGTAGCCTCACTTCCATAATACAAAAATAAAAAATAAAATTCAATAACGAAGAACGTAATACAATTCCAAATTTAACATTCTAATAGAGCCATTTGGATGAAAGGGCAGAATTGGCACATTTGGAATGAACACAGCAAGCTCAGAAAAGATTTACCATTCTAGGTGTGCCATTTGGAAGCAACTCCATAATTTGTTGCCGGAGGACCCCAACAATATCATCACCATCATTGGCTTCCTAACAACATAAAAGAGTAAAGTCGGGGAAGTTAAAAAACGGAAAAAGAAACAAATTAAGCCAGTATGGATGAAGGGTTGATCATGACTTGTGAAACTCTCTTACAACAGGAGAAAAAACGGATTGAGAACAGAAGAAATAAGAAACTTCAAAAAATAAAAAAATCAAACAGGAGCAGGAAGATTCAAAACAAACAAATCAAAATCTTCGGAAACTCAGTATGTTCAATGCTCTTCCCCTCTAATTATTTACATGTAGATACTCTCTGTTTACGCATCAAACTCCATCAAGAATTGGAATTTTAAGCAGAAAGTAAACATTCCCAAATGATTATTAGAGCAGCAGGTAATCAGGCTTTTCAAAACTAATTAAACATAAACGAAATAATATTAGCCATAATGGAACTTCTAAAATTAAAATATTCAAGGTACCGAGGGCTTTCAAAAAAAGCTTTGTATAGGCCTTTCGATCCCTTATTGTGGGCTAGCTATCAATCTAAGCATCGGCACAGAGAGCGAGAGGCGTTCTGCCTAAAAGGAAATCGCAGCGCTGGGATGTGAGAGAGGGAGGGAGCCTGATGTAGAGGAGAATGGAGAGAGAACGTAGGGGGCTAGGGTTTTCCCTGAGAGCCGAGAGGACTCGTGGAGCAGTAGTGATTTAAGTTACAGTTTCCGCAGTCAACTTGATTAGCTTCGTATTCAAGGGAAAATAGTTCGCAATGTGCTAGGGAATTTTTTGCATTTGGGGGTGAGTCTCATTTAGCAAAACTACGTCGTTTGGAAGGATTAGGGAGTCCCACCAGTCCACCACTATAGGCTCCTCGATTCTCACGTTTTCCTGAGATGGGAACTAGGACGTGCGGGAGAGAGTTAGAATGGAAGGAGGGCAGCTATTGGACCAAACCAATCTCCGACCCTCCATAAAAAACCGTTTGGCCCAAACGATCATGAAAAAATAGTACAAGAAAAAAATACAATCAGACCATAAAGTCCATGAAAAATGAAGGCAATGAGAAGAATTTTAGACGAAACCATAAGTTCATGGATTCCAACCAAATCATTTATGCATACCAACCAAGTCTTTACTAATCAGGCACTCCCAATAAAATTATACCACAAATTATGTTTATCTTATTTCAGTAAATACATGATTGGCAAACGTGAAAATTATAGAAAAATAAAATTTGGGTTGCGATTCAATGTGTTTTTTGATCCATTTTTTGTTTTTCTTCAATTTTTATGTGTGCTGGTTATGTATTTACTAAAATCCGATGACCACATTTTTTGGTGTAATATATGTTCTCGCCAAGATCTACAAAATAAACAGAACCGATCATCAAAATGAGCTCGAAAAATGGCCAAAAAATTTAAACAGAACGGAGGGGGACACCACCACCACTCCTATATCGGTATATTTAAAAGTTTCTCTGTATCACGAAGTTATGGGGACCATATCACGAAGTTATGGGGACCATATGAGGACTAGGTTGGAGACCTGGGTTTGACAATCACAAGGCCCACCAAGCCCAGAACCCCCCACGCACCCAACCGAAAACATGGAGCTTAACCCATTTTTAGCTTAGCCTAGAATAGGCCCAGCTCACATAATGGTGGAATTCTTATGGAATATTATTTTATTAGGGAAAATAACAGCTCAGAACGTGTTTTGATAATTAATACCTGCTAAGGGCATACTGAGAACATTTGTTAACACTAAAAATGTCCTTGGCAGGTATTAATTATCCAAACACGTCCTAAACCGTCATTTTCCCATATTATTATTATTGAAATTTTTTTGCGGTTATTGTGTTTTACCTTCCTGTCCAAGGAATAGTTTTTTCAAAAACTATTCATCCCCTTCATGGATCCTCTAAACCCTAGATTCATCCCCTTCATTGATCGAAACTCTAAAACTAAGAGAGAGAGAGAGATGTGCTTGAATTCAACTCATTAAAGGAAACTCAAATGGGGAAACATCAGATGCACACACCCAACCAAACAAAACCCACCTCCCCCTGGTTTCAACACCTAGGCCTTCTCCTCGGTCTGCACCTCACCCTCCCCCCAGCTTCCATTCTGTCGGCATTCTCTCATTTACCTTAACCCTAAACCCCATATCCATTTTCCCAATCCAAACGACATAACCCTTCTTTGCAGTTGGTCCTCCATTTGTTGTTTTTAGTGATTGAAAACACAAATCTGAATCAAATTGGAGACTTACCATCGCTAATTAACCTCATCCTACTTATGGATACAAAACACTTCACCCACCAAAAAGACCACAACCCTCTAAGAAGAAGAACAACAACGGGGGAAAACTAGTCGTATTGTTTGGTGGTTTGCCGCCTCTGTTCTCTCTACCTCATATCATCAACAACACCATCAACCATAGAAGAACAATGGGTTAAGCTCCATGTTCTTGGGGGGGGGGGGGGGGTGGTCTGGGGCCTTTTGATTGTCAAACCCAGGTCCCCAACCTAGTCCTCGTATGGTCCCCATAACTTCTGGATACATTCTAGAGTGTCCCGAGTTTTTGACACTCACCACTACAATATATTTGACAAAATAATACTATCACCACACACAAAAGCTAGAAAGAAGAATAAATCAATTAATAGAACTCTTGACTTCAACAAGTGATGCAGCTCCTCCTTTAGTTATGAAAAACATGCTGAGCTAGAATTTTTCCCTAAAGAGACCGACTTAATAGATGTATATTTATCTAAACGTGTATTTTCTAGGGTTGTCCACGATCTGGATTGGATCGGATTCCTATGAATCCCAATCCTAATCCGTATCTCACGGTTTTTAGAAAAATGTAATCCAATCCTAATCCAAAAGTCTCGCGGTTCGGTTCCAATCCGAACCATGAGTCACGGTTTGGTCCCGGTTTTATCCACGGATTTCCTTCCATAAAAATAAAATAACACTATTGCCAACTAAAATGCAAAGTGCAAATAATTATTAGTTACATGCCATAACATTACACTATTAGTCCAGATACCAGCGCAGTAAGGCAGCACCCAAAAAAATTTATGGCTTGTTCGGTTAGGGATAGGGATTTTGGACTCAAATTTACTACCCTACTTCAACATCCACTCATTACCCCTATCGCCAACCACTATTTTCATTTTTATCTCTATTTTTCTCCAATCATTACTCTATCTCCCTACTCTAATCATTACAAATTCAAATCCAAAATCCAATCCAAATCCAAAAACCTTCAACTGAATCTGTGTTTTACTCCAACATCCACTCATTACCTCTATCGCTAACCACTATTTTCATTTTTTCCTTTTTACAAAATACTAATAGTTTACCCCTTAAGTTTTAGATATTGTCACATTAATGTAAAATTGTTAAAAAAAATCATAACAATTAGTAAATTTATAATTATTTATAAATATTACACACACATATTTTTTATTTTTTAAATATTTCACGGTCTGGTTCGGTTAATCCATGGTTTGAAATGAAAATCCAATCCTGATCCGTATCTCACGGTTTTTTAATTTTCGAATCCGTATCCGGACCATTAATCCACGGACAAAATCCAAAAGACACGGATCAGTTCAGTCCAGATCGGTTTCACGGTTCTCGGTTTTTCTTGGACAACCTTACTATTTTCTATATCATAAAATTTCTGCTTTGCAATCTAAAACATTTGTTCTATATTGTTCTAGGATACTACAACACTCACATTCTTATTTTTTATTTGTGAAAGAAATTAAAAATGTAAAATAACTTCTTCTTTTTTTGATAACCGAGGAACAGTCCTACAACTGAGCCACAATTGGAGCAGACTGCGCAACCCAAACCTTGGGGGAACTAGCGCGGCCACACCAATCACGGCCCCCCACTTACTATAAGGGTACTCACCCAATGGGGAATCGAACCTCTAACCGAGAGGAGTACTCCCAAAGTCAGTCATTCGCCATTATTACTGGGATAACCCTTGGGTGTTAAATGTAAACAGATCAAAAACTAAAACAAAATTGTTAAGATAGTAAAAAGCTAGCTATTATACTAATACTATCAAGAATACTCAAAATTAGATCTCATATCAATCGAATTTATTTTTTCCTTTTTTTTTAATAATTCGGGGTCAACATGTACAGGTCTGCTTTTGGTTACTTTTTATTTATTTATAACTAGTGCTTACCCGTGCCTACGGCACTACCCACCCCGTCTCGTGCCTACAGCACTACCAACGATGGTGCAAATCACATAAACACCAAGTTGCATTGAAAAGATCCAAATCCAACTATTCCCTTTTTCTCTAAATAAATGTCCAGTCCGTAAACGTAGGCCCTTAATTTAAAACATGCAATTTTTTCGTTACACACCAAGTTGCATTGAAAGGATCCAAATCCAACTAATACCATGTTACATTTATAGGAGCTAGGTTCAAGCATGACACGAAAAAAAGACTCAATAAGAGGCAAACTCACACACAAATGTAACAAAAACGGGTTGTCGGAAAAAAGGCTCCATAAGAGGCAAACTCACATACAAATGTAACAAAAATGGGTTGTCTACAAAGGATGTAATCTACAAAATGATCATTGTCCCAAAAGTGTTTCCTCATTACTCTTCTAACTATCTTGAAATTTTCTTGTCATCACTCTCCCAATAGTTCGTCCTTTTTGGGAGACAAACCAGCCTTGGTGGCAGCCAAATGGAAATCCCTCGCAAGTTCATTGAACTCTGGCAAGAGGAACCCATCTTTATCTCCACTGCATCTACTGCTAGGGGAGAGACCAGCTATGGAACTATCAGGGGGAAGCCTTATGGTTAGTCCAGTCTTCCTACAGATGAGCAAAAAAGATATAGTAAGTACACACACACAATAAATTCAGCAAGATAACAATCAACTAATTCGGCTTCGTTGTGCAGGAAAAAAAAAGTGATTCAGGCTAATTAAACGTTCATTAACAGTCTTAACTAACATTCAAGCCAAGGCGCCATTGAGGAATAAAAATAGAATGAACAAAAGCAGTTAGCATCGTTTGATTAAACATTTAAACTTGCGTTCCTTAATTGTCTAATGTTAAAGCAATTCAATTGATTCAATGCTCCACGAACATTTTTGATTTTAAAGATCACAAACAGCATCGACCACTTTGATCATACATCCCAAATGGTTCGTATAGTTGCTACGGTGATACCTAAGATAAGTCGAAAAAGGTGCCTTACAGTTTTCCTCATTTTCCCATTGGAGTACTTTTGAACAAAAATTTCCCACATATATTCATACGTTCCTTCACCGTCACATGAACGGAATATATCCTACATCAGTTTCTTAAATTGCAAACTTCAACATTAATCTTGAATCGAAAATCTTAATCCCCACACTTTCTGGGCCAGCAACACCCCAAAATCAAAATGATGAATTTATGTGGATCAAAAATACAAACAGAATATTTAGCAAAACCAACAAAGTTAAACCGGAAAAAAGATAGTTCAAATATTCTATTGACTCTGCCAAGAAAATTAAAAGTCTGAATCAATCGATTATAAAAAATTAAGACAAAAATTGGAACAAAAGGGTGCTGCTACCTCTAACAAAGGGTGATCATTTCTAATCATAGTGTTTTCCCCTCCTGCATCAACTATACATGATTAATAACAAAATTAAATACCCGTAACCTAGATCAATTTTGACGACAGAGAAGATGTGATTAAATAAATAAAGCCAAATCTGGAGGAGGAGGCCATGGTGGAGATTGAGAAGGTTTGTTTATTTGTCTGGGCATTCTGTTCAAGATTCCAAGAATTAAGTGAATAAGCTCCAAATTGATTTGGCTCAATTGATAATCAAAGTAGCAACTCAATACATGCAAACAGTGTAGTGGAGAAATTAACAACTCAGGAGTAAGTGAATACTCGATGTTCAAGTTCTAGTCATATACGCCGTTCAAAATACCTCTCATAAGCAAAATAGAAGAGAGGTACGAATTTTGCCAAACACATGATGGGCAACAAAAAATACCTCTCAAAAGCAAGTTTAAGCTGCAAAATCCCAGGCACTCTTCTCCTCCACAAAGCCAATTTTTTTTTGTAAACTATTTTTGAGAGTTCATTCAATTGATCAAATCAAATACCTATGTCTCCAATCATGGAAATACGCTAATTTCCGTATGTGAAACTTTCATGCCCTTATATTTTTAAGTGTTTGTGATTTTGGTTGTGCCATAAACATGGGTGATGCTCTAGTTGAAAAAAAGAGTCTCCCTTTCCCTTTTTTTTCACGTGCAATTTTCATGTGCATGTTGACAGAAACAGACATGTTCCAAAAAAATAAAAAATAACTAACACCAAAAACTGCCAATGATGATCCCAATAGAGCATTGCCTTTGCATTCAGACACCAAAACTCCCAAAAAAAAAAAAATAGAGACAAAAAATCCAAAAAAATTTCAATCCCAATAAACTCAAAAAAATTCCAAATACCTTTGCTTTCAGGGAGCTTTCTTGGCCCACCATCCACGCAGCTCGCAGGCTTTCTTTATTCAGCTAAAATTCCAAATGGATATCGTTTCTTTGTTAGACCCCCTTTGCTGACACCAAAACTCCAAAAAAACATAGACCAAAAATGCAAAAAATTCCAAATACCTTTGCTTTTACCGTCCACGAAACTCGAAAGATTTCGTTTGTTGGGTAAGGAACTTTCCACGCAGCTTTGTTGGCCCAGATTTGAAAGATTTCGCCGGAGATTCGAAAGAGTAGTGTTGAGAGAGAAAGAGAGTTGTTGGCCTAGATTTGAAAGATTTCACCAGAGATTCGAAAGAGCCGTGTCGATCGATCGATCGATCAAGAGAGAGAGAGAGAGAGAGAGAGAGAGAGAGAGACCCAAATGCCAACAGAAGCAGGGTTTTTATTTATTTATTTATGCTTCCTGCAGAATTTGATTTGGGTAAAAAGAATCAATGGTATTTTTGTAATATATTTGTAAACGTGTGGGTATTTTCTTAAGAGAGTTGGAGAGCACACCTTAACCCTTCGATCAAATGAATCTCTACCCTTGGATCAACTTGTCTTGTGTGGAGGCCCACACCCTTGTGTTTTATTAGGTAGATTTAAGATGTTCGAGCTAGCTTACACGCCTAAACAACCCAATGGATGTGACCCAATTAAAGCACATCGAGTGGGTGGGGGTTGGGTGCAGTCATTCCTTCTTTGTATTTAGAATAGAGAAGATCATATTATGGGATCAAATTAATATCCAAAGGATGAGGATAAATAAATTAGTCTGCACAAAGATTTAATTAGTATTTTTTTTATTACCAAGATTTAACTAGTATGGTACTATTGTTTTCGGGTTTTTTTTGAAATTATACAATAATCCTGGAATTAAGTTACCCAACGATGTATATTTTTATTTACGTTCTCGTCATTTTCCTTTCATGCATGCGGTAAATTTCTTTACGATTCCGTGATCCAAATACTGACTAAGTTGATTATCGACTTTCTTAAACATCACATAAAAAATGTTGTTTGATCACTAGCCCACCAAAAAAAAACAGAGCCTTTTTCTTTAATACGCTTGCTTGTATCATTCATTCCCGGTTCCAAAATATTGAACATTATACACTAACAAAGCATTAGTCCTCCATTAGAAGGGGAAGCAAAACAATTAGCTAGCCCTGTTAATTGGGTATATATGGTAGTAAGTTTTTTTTTTTTCCCTTTGTTATACGAATACGAAAGAGAAAGGAAGCAAGTGGTATTGAATCTGAATACCTCAAAATCTACATATATTTTAGTGATAACTTGTTCCAATTAGTATTGGTTGGTTGATCTTTGGTCAGCATATATCCCAATTAAATTGTTCATTTCACTTTGAAACTTATCTTCTTGTTGGTTGTTATTTACTAGCTAACTTTACTTTTAAGACCCAAATTTGAATTGACAGAAAAAAAAAAAAACACACACACACACACACACACTCTCTCTCTCTCTCTCTCTCTCTCTCTCTCTCTCTCTCTCTCTCTCTCTCTCTCTCTCAAAAACAACGCTGGCCCAAAAATTTTATTCATCTCTTCATACATTACAGCAGCAAAAGTGATGATTGTTCATGTATAATCAATTTTCTCTTAATTATTTGATGGGTTCATTCTGAATGAATTTAACTGTATAGACTTCTACTAACAAAGACTACAATTTTTGCTCACCATTGCTCAGAGCCGGTACTGACAAGAAAACCTAACTAAGTGGTGATAAAATGCCCATAAAAATCAGAGAGCAATTTTGTTCACCCTCGTGAGGGTATGCTCATTCCGTGTTTCACTACCATAATCAAAACCGTTTCATGTAGTCTAAATTCATTTGTTAGGAGACTATGCAAAAATTCATCTTAATAGGCCGTTTGATCTACAAGTTCAATTTTCCAGTCAAAAAATTTAAAGAAAATAAATAAACTCCTAAATGAAGCACTTATCGATATTTGATTGAGTTAAATTTTGTCAAGGTATCCTAGAAAATGAATCTAAAAAAACTGCCCGATTTCAATTAGAAAAGTGAGACACAGAATGAGCATATCCTCGCTGAGGGTGAACAAATTTGCTCTCAAGTGACATATGTCTATATTCACGAGGTGGATGATCCATCTGATGATTTCTCCGTTTTGGTGAGATGGGCAGTAGGCTTATTTGTTATTCCAAACCAAAATGAAAAATCCATAAAATAAATGGCGGGAATAAAAAAGTTAGGAATCTCTACGACGTATGCAGCGGTTCCATATTCAATCACGAAGGTATTGTTGACTTGCATCACTATAAAACTTCAAAGTGGAGCCCTTAACTATATGTCAAAACTTCGCTTCACACTACATCCTTACATCATGTGTCGTGGCTACAAATTACGTGAAGAGACGGTTATTCTTTCATGTGAAAATAGATAAGTCTAAGCAATAGCTTTTCTAAACTTTGATGAAGTTCATTGCTTGCTTTCTAGTTTGGACTATTCTTATCTTAAATCTTAAGCTTACCTCGGCCGAATGTTGGTACAAAGAGCAATGTTAAAAGTTACAAAGAGAAAACTCTTTTGACTGACTTATATCCGTTTATTATTTTCATTTGGACTATGCTTTATAACATTTTTTCCGCTACAAACCAAAATGGAGTTTTACTTTATTTAAAAGTATTGGCATTTTCTAGTGTCTTGATGTGAATGGAAGTGATGCCATGAAGTGGTTTGGAATAACATTCTTTGGATTTTTTGCACCCACATTTGTTGTTGGGGATAACATTTTGATGCTCCTTGCTGCCTAGTTCCATTTTTTTTTATAACTCCGATGCAGTTTACAGCGCTACGTAGTTGATTAGATTTATGTATTTAACAGTTTGAAAGCGACATTACCAATACCAAGCCTTTGGCTCTAATTTGCATAGTGCAAGAGATCATTTTAATCGCATCTCTGAAGCGAATGGTAATGGGAGTATGCTATAGAGCCTAGGGCTGCAAATGAGCCGAGCCGAGCCGAGTTTTAGAGTGTTCGAGCTCAGCTCGCCAAAAATTTAGTTGGCTCGAGCTCGTGACGAGCTGCAGAACTCGAGCTCGAGCTCGGCTCGAGATGTATTTACAGAGCTCGAGCTCGGCTCGCTCGGCTCGTTTATGAAACAAATATATATATATATATATATATATTACTTACAGAGCTCAAGCTCGGCTCGCTCGAGCTTGTTTATGAAACATATTTTACTTACAGAGCTCGAGCTCGGCTCGTTTATGAAACAAATATATATATATATATATATATATATATATATATATATATATAATATAGTTGGGCTCGCGAGCCAATTTGAGCCGAGTTTCGACTAGCTCGAGCTCGGCTCGTTTATGAAACGAGCCGAACATTTTAGCTCGAGCTCGTTCGTTTGTGTCTCGAACCGAACCAAGCCGAGCCGAGCCGTTGTCGAGCCGCTCGCGGATCGTTTGCAGCCCTATATAGAGGTATAGTGTTTTTGGTAGAAGGTGACTCAAATATGGTTTGGATGTAGGTGACTACTCCTAACACGGTTTGGGGTTTTTTTTTTTTTTTTTTTTCCGGGGGGGGGGGGGGGGGGGGGGGGGTGACTAGACTCCTAACAAGGTTTGGGGTTTTTTTTTTTTTTCGGGGGGGGGGGGGAGGGAGATTGCACTGGGTTGCTACGAAGAGGTAGGAATGTGGAAGCAATCATGAAAAGATGGTCATTCTTGTGACGTATGCCATTGACTTTGTGGTGGAGCTACTGCATGTGGTGGTCTTGGTGGCGGAGTCTGTGGACCCTTGGGTGCTAGCTTTAATGAAGATGTTGATGTTGGGTTCTATTACAAGACCTTTATGGTGCTAGTTTAGGTTCTAGTTCTGGAGTGCAATGCATGAGCAAATACACGTTGCTTCATTTACATGTGGCATATACATACTGGATGTACAGATTCAGTGAATCAGCGATGCGGATAGATACAAAAAACAATCCACTATTTTTATCAAAAATGTAAGATAACCACTAGACAACCTCTTCTATTAGCTTTAATTGATTGCATGTAGGGGGGGGGGGGGGGGGGGGGGGGGGGGGGGGGGGGGGGGGGGGGGCGCGCTCCCTACTGATTTCAATCAAGTGGAGGCAGATCAATATTTTTGCAAACTTATTGTCAGGGTGAGCCATGCAAGATTGGTTAATGCCAGACTCTTTTGGACTTCTTACACATAAAACTATCTCATTATTTTCACTTGTTGCAACAATTGATTTGCATTTCTCTAAGTGTGAAGTATGCTTTTCACCACTTTGAAGCTCTATTTGGTGGTTTCTTCATTACTCCCAATACCAAATATATTATTTTATAGTCTATACTATTTGTTGATGGTCGAAACAGTACATGTTCTTGGCAGTGTTTTAATAAGCTTTTCTACTTATTATGATACCTGATTGCACTAGTTTGAGTACATTATCTGTGTGAGCATCAAACATACGTTTTCTAACTAATAAACCTTCCATCTTATCTTTTTCCCCTTTTTTACTTTTATAGGATGTCTCTGATGCACAATGGAGAAATTTTCGTGCAAATTTACCCATCCTTACGGTCGTTTTTGGTATTTTTATGATGGTGGTCAATATGTTGAGGGCATTCTATCATCTAAAAGCAAAGGGAATGTCAATTGTTTGGCTTTTGATATCTTTGGCTTATTTATTGTACCTGCACGGAGCTTGGTATGTGCCCTATCCATAGTTGCACTAAATTTGTCATAATCTGGTCTTGATTCATTTTTCACTAAGTTTCTTTTTCTCTTTCTTCTTCCATGCAGCATCATCTTTGTCCTTTATATTGCTGTAATTAATTTTCTCCTCGTAAAGGTGCATATTTTGCTCATTTTGCATGCACTCTTGTTGTCATTAATTGTTTTGTTCACACTTGTTCCTTTGTAACATTTCTGGTTTCAAGTTATTTATGAGGAACATGACATAGAACATCACAGCATGGCCATGTGCAACACAGGCATGGTAACATGTCTGAAAGTAGGGATGGCATTCGGCGCGTTCACGGCGGATATAGGGATTTCCGTCCCTGATCCCTGAAATCGATATACCACCCATATCCGCCCCGATAACCGAACGGGGAGGAAAGTGGGTAACCATATCCGAACCGAACAGATATCGGGTATTTGCTGAACCAAACAAATAACTGAATCTGGCAGAATTAATTAAAACACCAAAACAAAGGCAGCTTAACCATTTCATTTTCTTTTTTCTTTTTCTTTTTTTGTAAAACCTCAATTCACAATAGCTACCAACATTCACAGTAAAACAGGTGCAAAGCAAACTCAAGGAATCTCATGTTTTTTAGACATACAAAGGCAGATTAAGAAACAAAGTTGAGGCCATCCCTCATACACACCAGTGTCCAATCACCACATCACAAATCTTGAAATAATACAAAGTTCCATTTGCAGAATTAAGAGATGGAAAAACATAATAATAGAATCAAGTTTGATTTCCATCTTCAAATGCAAACTTCCATTTGCTGAGTTCATATCTGTTAAATTGAAGGGAAGAAAAAGTGAATCAATATCAACAAAAAAAAAAATCAATTAATATGAACAATATGTAATGTTAAAATCACGATAGACGTAAGACAAATGCCAATTACCTCACGAGTCACGCACGAATCCCCTGTTTTCACATCATCTAATATAGTGGCGTACCCTGATGTTGATTCCTAACAAATATAAAGTAAAAAATTCATAAGTAATAGTTTTAGTATACTAAAGTAGAAAAATACAAGATACTAAGTTCATTACCTTTCATTTCGGCAGTCCACAACCAACTTTGAGCACACATCAAGTCTTCCATCGTATCGGGATGAAGTCTACTACGATGTGGACTCACCAACCTACCACTCATGCTAAATGCGGACTTAGAAGCAACCGTCAATACCGGAATAGCTAACATAACCCTAGACATGGCTTGTAAAATTGGATACTTGGGTTGATGTGATTTTCACCTATTCAAGACATCAAATCCTATGAATTTTGGCAAGCCAGCTTCCGACAAATAATGATCCAACTCTAATTTTGGAGTATCGATTGTCCTACTTCTCTTCGACTCCCTAAGCATATAGACATCATACTTTGATAGTGACTCTTCATCAATGGAACTTAATTGGGAAGAAGAGTCGCCAATACCCTCCATCATTGAACTAGGACTTTGGTACTCCTTAAGCAATTTATAACAAAATGCACGAACTTTCTCAACTTCTTCCTTATAAGTTGTTGGAAACAATAATTTAAAGTAAAACTCCAACACGTTGATCTTGTACCTAGGATCCAACACAGATAAAATCCCCACAACAACACCATGTACCATAGACCAATACTTGTCAAAAATTTCCACCATTCTTTTGGCCATTTCCCTAATCAACTGATTCTCAAAATTGAGCCAATCTCTCAATTCAAGTCTAATCTCATAAATATTTGGAAAGCATTGATTAGTAGTGGGGTATTTAGTTCAAGAAAACAACTTTGTCATCTTAAAAAAAATTTTGAGCTTATGACAAACATCTCTAGCAAACCCCCACTCACATTCACTTGGTAAGGAATTATATTGAGCATCCCGTTTGCTTAAGCAATTGAACACATCCTTATAAAGTAGGGCTGTTTGAAGCATCAAGAATGTTGAATTCCACCTAGACATACAATCAAGTCCTAATTTCTTAGTACTAGTCACATTCAATTGGCGGACTGTTTCTCCAAAATTGTCCTCTCTTTTTTGTGATGCTGTCCAATAAGCTACGCTATCCTGGATTTTCTCAATACCCACCTTGATAACATCTAACCCATCTTCAACAATAAGATTAAGAATGTGCGAACAACAACGCATATGAAACAAATCCCCACCCAACATGAGTGATGTACTATCAAGTTTGTCCCACAAAAGATCAACCATGGCATAATTGGTAGAGCAATTATCAACCGTTATGCTTCAAATCTTCCTATCAATGTTCCAATCCATCAAACAATTCAACAATTGGTCACATAGAACTTCTTTTGTATGTGACATGGCACATATATAAGAACCTAACATGCAACATTGATATTTAGTTAAAAATGGAAAAAATGAAGATTTATATTGCATAAAGGAATAAAGATAGCGATGTAATTTAGAAATACCTTAAAATGCGACTTTGCAAAGTCCAAGAATCATCAATAAAGTGCACTATGATAGCCATGAAGCCTTCCTTTTGATTACTCAAAGTCCACATGTTCGTTGTGATAGCCGATCTACTTGCATTACTCACCACCAAACTCATTGTCTTCCCCCTCTGGTACTCATAAATCTTGAATATTTCAGCCTTCATTGTGTTCCTACATGGCACCTTAAATAAAGGTTGAAGAGCATTTAAATACCTCCTAAATCCAACATGGTCCACAATTGAGAGAGGATACTCATGCATGATTATGGCACTTACAAGTTCTTTTCGTGCCGTCTCAGGATCAAAACTATATGAAGTTAGTAGCGGATGACGGTCTTTGTTCATGAAATTGTTTGTTAGAACTTGTTGCCTCATGTTATCCTTCTTTTGGTGTTTCCGAATATAGTGTTCTTTCAAATGCGAAGTTCCATTCCTTGTTTCTCTAGAAATTTTTGCTCCACAATACTTGCAAATTGTTAGGCGTGTGATATCATAGATATAAGCGCCTAAGTAGGGCATATTAGCGCATTAGAGGCGCGGTTTATTCCATTTTCTATTTGATGCCGTGCTTTGTCTTGTTTTTTATTTTCGCAGGAAATAAGGCGGTTTTTGTGCCAAGTTTGGATCGCAAGGCCTTGAGGCTGTGTTGGACGTCGCTGTGGGAAGTCGTGACGGGTGTGTGAGGCGTCGGGTGACATGATGGAGACATCGGGTGCCAAAGTTGCATGCAAAGCACGAAAATCTCTCTAACGTAGGCGGTAGGGCTACAACTCAAAAGTGTAGCCCTACAGAGTGCTTCACCTGCGGAACAGGTTAAAACCATAGCCCTACAAGGATCTGCCGTAGGGCTACCGAAGGCTTTAACAGGGAAAAAAATTGTATTTCGATTATTTTTAATTTCAGGCTTCAAGGATTAATATAAATACCTCCCCGAACTTTGTTTTTAGGGTTCGAACATTTCGTAGCAGCTTTTTCTTGCGTTGTTTCTTCCAAAGCTCTTTTCCTTTGAAGTTTTCAAGTTTTGTTCAAGAACACACCTTTTGGTAACTCGTTTCAACTTTTGTTCTTAATTAAAGTAATTCGTTTGTGCGTGCTTAGTTTAAATCTTTCGTTTATTTTCTCCATCTCAAGAAAAAAAAAGCATGATTAATTCTAGGGTTTTATTCCTTTTATTTTTAATAATGAGTGAGTAGTTTTTCTGAGGTTTGGTCGCTGGGTAAAGGCGCGCCGCGACCCAATTAGGATTCGTCTCGCAATTTTCCGCACATTAATTTAATTAAATAATTTAGTTGGTGAAAACTACGTCCGTTGGACGAATCCGAGGCATTGCCAGGACTCATGTGAGCAGGAACGCGGGACCAAAACCTGTTTGCTGCTGTGTACGAGATTGACAACTTTAGGATTCACATCCTTTGGAGTTTCCAATTCTCCCTAAATTTAACCGTTTTTAGAATTTTGAAAAGCGAGCGGATTCTAATTGGGTTGCAAGCGCTGGATTCCCTACGACCGCGCGCCTCTTTTTAATCATTTGAGCAAGTTATTTATTTTTATTAGTTAATTAATTGACTAAAAGACAAGGGGTGGCTACCTAAGAGCTATTTTTAATACTACAACTCGAGGTTCCATAGCACACACATTACCGTCCTTAGTGGATTCGACTCCGGTCTTACCGGGTATTATGCTACATCGGTCTCCGCCCTACGCTTGGGGCAACCCATTAATTTAGGACTAGGATTCCGTTAAGCATTTTTGGCTCCGTTGCTGGGGATGGTAACGTGTGTTAAGCATTCAGATAGTTATTTTTCTTTTTGTTTTCTTTTTTTTAGTTCCTTTAGTTGTTTCGAGTCAAGATAGGTAGAGGTAAGCAATCCTCCATCGTAGGAAAGCAATCATCTCTAAAGCCTAAGTACTACCGAGACAATACCAGGCATCTCGTAGCCATTGAGAAAGTTCTGAGAGTAACTGTGGAGGATGAGTTCTTTAGCGGCGAGTCGTTTGATATCGGTGGTTTATTCGTTGATTTATTAATTGAGCCATTAATGGCAGAGCCACCGATGTCAATGCGTGCACACATGCATCCTGAGAGGACCACTCCTCTCGGTCCAATAGTTTTGCCGATCGAGACGGTGGAAGCACGTAATGCTTTCACCATAAAGCTTGGTACACATAATGCCCTTCCTCTGTTTTATAGGAAGGAGAATGAGAATCCGTATGAGCATGTCCATTATTTCGAGGGGTTGGTGCGCACCCTTGCCACCATTCCTCAGTGGGAGAATGCTTGCTTTAAGCTTTTTCCAGCATCGCTCAAGGACAATGCGGATAAGTGGCTGTGGATGCAGAAGCCACAGTTTCTCAGGACGTGGGTTGCTGTCCGAGATTTATTTTACAAGAAATATTACTCAAAAAGTAAATCGAAGTACCTGACTCGCCAAGTCCAATCGTATAAGCAGAAAGAGGGCGAATCGTTTTTAAGGTGCTGGGAGCGGTTCAAGGACTTGTTATTGTCCTTACCGCATCATGGGTTCGTGAAACACTAGTTGGTGTCATTTTTCTATTTGGGCCTGAATATTGCGACGGCCCAGCAGATTGAGTACCTCTGTAAGGAGGAAGATTATCTAGATAAGTCCTCGGACGAAGCGTGAGACTTCCTAGATGAGTTGGCCGAGAAACACCGAAGTTGGGAACCTTCCGACCTCGCTGATAGAGCCATGGCTGCTCAGGGACCCGGTGGGTTTGGCATTCTCCCATCAAGTGTGCGAGAGCATAATGTCCAGTCTCAGCTAGACAAGATGGCTAAACAGTTAGAGGACTTGAAGCTTAAGCAAGTCCATCAAGCGAATGAAGTGAGAGTCGAGGAGGTGTGTGCGTTATGTGAGTGTCCGGGGCATCTTGTCATTGCTTGCCTTGCGTTTCTCATTGTTAAAGATGCATACCTGAGTAATCAGGTTGAGGTGAACGCGATTAGCCAGCGTTGGGACCCGTATTCAAATACCTACAATCCAGGGTGGGCCCAAAACTCACTTCTAAGTTAGAGGGATCAAAAAGCCCTGGTGCAACCCCAGGCACCACCTCAGCAGCAAATCCAACAGTTCCGGCCTCCTCAAGGCCAAATGACCCAGTTTCGTTACCCACCTCAACAACAGCACGGGTTTGGTCCTTCATCTTTTGGACCACCCCTTGGCATTAACCATCCCCCGTGAGATAAGCAAACTGATGAGATGATGAAGGCTCTTATGCAGCCTCAAATTAGCTTTACTTGAGCAGACCAAGCAAGCAATTGGTTCCAATTGACGGCGGTAGTTAGACAAGTCCAGCAGGGGAAGGGAAGGTTTCCTTCTCAACCTCAAGTTAATGCCGCCGTTACTCATTTTTTGGCCTATTCTTCTAGCCCAAGTAATTTGAACCCTAGGCTGGAAGAAGCTAATGTGATCACCACTCACAGAAGTGGTAAAGTGATCGACAAGATATTCCTCCAAAGCAGAAATTGGTTCCACCCCCGGTGCCAGTAGCTGCACCAGCAGTCGTCCCAGACTTGGGAAGTGTTCTCGAGGAAGAGAAAGAGGCGGAGTCTCCTAAAGTGGTGGTGTCTGCTCTTGCAGCCCCCATGCCTCCAACGCCACTTGTTGCTCCTTATCCAAATCGCTTGGTGGCGAGACCTAAGGTCAATGTGAACTTTCAAATGCTTGAATTATTCAAGAAAGTTTAGTTTCCTATCTCTTTGATGGAAGCCATTGATGCAATTCCTCAATTTGTAAAGGTCTTGAAGGATCTGTGCACGTCAAAGCGGAGAACCAAGAGTTAGGACAAAGTGCTGCTGACGGAGCAAGTGAGCTCCATTCTCCAAGCTGAGATCCCCACCAAGTGTAAGGACCCTGGCTATCCCACCATCCCTATAGCGATCGCAAGTCAAAAGTTCGATAAGGCTTTGCTGGATTTAGGAGCAAGTGTCAACTTGCTCCCATATTCGGTATACTTGAAGCTTGGCTTAGGCGATCTGAGAGCCACATCGGTCATGCTACAGTTGGCTAACTGGAGTGTGAGAATTCTAAAGGGGGTGGTGGAGGATGTTTTAGTTCAAGTGGGCGAGTTTCTTTTTCCTGCCGACTTTATTGTCCTGGATACTTGCCCAATGCCGGAGGCCTTTGAAAAGACTCCCATCATCCTTGGCCACCCTTTTCTAGCCATCTCTAGTGCTGTCATGGATTGCAAAACTGGACAAGTCCAATTGTCGTTTAGGGACTTGAAAATGGAGGTGAAAGTGTTTAATGTGGATAGCCGAGTCAAGGATGACGAGGAAGTGTATGAGGTGAGTTTGATCGACATGCTAGTGTAGGAGCATGTCAATAATATTTTGTATAAGGATCGTCTGGAGATAGCCTTAACAGCCAAGGAGACGTTATTCTTAAATTCTCCAGAATTAGGTAGTTTAATGGAGGTGCTTGCAGTAGAGGATATGTATGGTGCCGCTTGGGACCCATTTCTTAAGCCACTAGCGCCCTATTGTCTACAACTCTCCCATCGTCGGTCCAGCCAGACGACCCTGTTGAGGTGTTGGTCGATCCTGGATGAAGTAGGTGAACCGGATGAGGTGTTGGTCGATCCTGTTTATTCGAACGACCCTGTTGTGTAGCCATTGGGCTACATTTTGACGGGTAGCTTTAGCGTACCACTCTCTTCACTGAGAAGTGAACCCGACCTCTAGCAATAGGGGTACCCATCAATGACTTGGGTTTTATAGCTTCGCATGCCGCTATTAAAATAAGGATCGTGTGCCCAGCTCCGGTTAGTAAGGGCAATTTTGTGTCGGTGACATTGAATTTTACTAAGTTATTTTGTTTTTGGCACAGTCTATGTATCGTTGTCTTTTATTTTGTTGTTCTTTTTTTTTTCTTGTCTTCTATTTAGTTGTTCTTGCTTTTCTCATTAAAAAGAAAAAGGAAAAACTAGAAATTTGGAAAAAGCTAAACAAATTAGCATAATGGTCTTGTATAGCCACCCGTTCTTTGCCCCCGGCAAGGGATGGGGAGAAAAGTATGACACATTGATCGCGTGAAGATTTGGTGGAGTATTTTTCTTTTTCTTTTTGTTTTGGGAGCCCGAATAACACGAGCTGGGCGGTACTAATGTCATTCGCATTTTTCGGTAGTTGGTGCCTAATTCTTTTGCAGGATGCGACGCTACACACGGCGGCAGGAGCGGTGACAACAAATTCCTCGAACATCGGCCGAGGTCATGGTGGTTGGCTGCCACCCGTAGGTCCATTTCTTCTGCCTTGTGCTTTATTTTGCTGTGTCTCCATGCTCTGGGGACATAGCATGTTTCTAGTTGGGGGGAGGGTGTACTATGTACATGTTCTTGTTGCGTTGCTAGGGTAAAATTTTTAATTTTTCAGGAATACATTTGTTATGCTTGATTGTCTTGTTAGGTGAGCATGTTAGAATTAGCCGAGTTATTGTGCCTGTTTAATTCAAGTTTATGCATATATTTGGCATCCTTTTTGAACATGTTTGTGTGGTAGATGACGTTGATTAGGTATCCCCACATTGTTAATAGTGCATTCTGATAAACATTCCCATGTTATTTATTATCTTTTTCTCGCATTTGCGAAAAATAGTAGGCTTTTGTTTCATAATTGAGTAGCAAGATATTTTGCATGCATTTGTGAGAGTTGGTAAAGTGCATAGGAGATGAGACAAGGCATTTTTGCATGATTAGACCACATACGAGTCCCATTGACCAATCTTAAACCAGTTCGAGTCAATTCCTGAGTCTAGCCTAGGAAATTGGTGTGTGGGTTGGATTGTAGTTGGGGGGTCTAGCTTTGTGCATCATGGATGTCTTGTTGCATTGGATTTGGAGCATCGTTGTCATCGGAAGTGAAAGTGAAGAAGTCTCGATGTGTGTCATATTTTGGAACCAAACCTAACCTTCAAGCAATAAAGCTATGTCAAGAAAAAAAAAAGAAGGAAAAACAAAAAAAAAAAAAGAAAAAAAAATTGGAATAGAAAATGAGTTGAGGCAAGTTGATCGGGCCCAACACATGCTGGCACATCAGAACAGGTGGTTGCATGGTCATATTACATGACAGTCTTCGGCCCTCTATCAGAATTTCGAGTTTTCAGAGTTGGAGATTAGCAATGACTTTGCCGAGAGCGGTTCGGATTGATTTTGAACTTCTGTGATGCATGGAGTTAGGGTGGTGGTGTTATCGTTATTTTATGTGTCATTTTGAGCTTTTAGTGTTGGTGAACTATTTTATTTTTGTTATTTTATGTGGGTTTGTAAGAATTATCGTGTATGTTGTTTTTCTTTCATGTTAGACATGGTTTGGTTGGCACAAGTGAGTGCATGGTTGGTAGCTAAGGGTAAGGTGGCGGTCAGTCTGGGTAGATGACCTTGCGCTATTATAGGCCACCGCCTAATTTTGCAGTTTCCCTTTCGTTTGGAACCATGGTCATTATAAACCTAATTAAGTCCTTAGTGGATCTTGTGCACATTGTTAAACTCTCATTCATGCATGTTTTATATTAATGTTGCTCATTTTGTGGAATCGTGATTGCATATATTGTGCTTTCATTTTTCTTGAGAGTTATTTTTGATTGGCGTGTGGAGGCCTTTATTTTGGTCCCACGTAGTTCACCAAGCGCTTTTTCATGGGATTTTAGAGTGTTCTGGTGAGCGAGTGTAGCATCATTGCCTTCGTGGGGCATTTTATCTCTACTTTTATTTCGGCGCTAATTTTGTTCATTTTTGCCAAAGCATGGATGTAGTTGAGTTGCAGGTGAGTGAGAAGGTGAAAATCTTTTGCCTCGCCTAACTATTGTATAGTAAGCATAACCTTCGTATCCCCATTCGTGTCTTGTTAGTCTTTGTTTCGTTATTTTTCTTTTCGTTCGTTACTAAGGACTAGCAACGCTCAAGTTGGGGGGTATGATAGGCGTGTGATATCGTAGATATAAGCACCTAAGTAGGGCATATTAGTGCATTAGAGGCGCGGTTTATTCCATTTTCTACTTGATGCCGTGCTTTGTCTTGTTTTTATGTTTTTTATATTTTCGCAGGAAATAAGGTGATTTTTGTGCCAAGTTTGGATCACGAGGCCTAGAGGCCGTGTTGGACATCGCTGTGGGAAGTCGTGACGGCCGTGTGAGGCGTCGGGTGCCAAAGTTGCATGCAAAGCACGAAAATCTCACTAACGTAGGCAGTAGGGCCACAACTTAGAAGTGTAGTCCTACAGATTGCATCACCTGCGAAACAGGTTAAAACTGTTGCCCTACAAGGATCTGCCGTAGGGCTACCGAAGGCTTTAACGGGGAAAAAAATTATATTTCGATTATTTTTAATTTCAGACTTTGTGGATTAATATAAATACCTCCCCGAACTTCGTTTTTAGGGTTCGAACATTACGTAGCAGTTTTTTCTTGCATTGTTTCTTCTAGAGCTCTTTTCCTTTGAAGTTTTCAAGTTTTGTTCAAGAACGCACCTTTCGGTAACTCGTTTCAACTTTTGTTCTTAATTAAAGTTATTCGTTTGTGCGTGCTTAGTTTATATCTTTCGTTTATTTTCTCCATCTCAAGAAAAAAAAAAGCATGATTAATTCTAGGGTTTTATTCCTTTTATTTTTAATAATGAGTGAGTAGTTTTTCTGAGGTTTGGTCGCTGGGTAAAGGCGTGCCACGACCCAATTAGGATTCGTCTCGCAATTTTCTGCATATTAATTTAATTAAATAATTTAGTTGGTGAAAACTACGTCTGTTGGACGAATCCGAGGCATTGCTAGGACTCATGTGAGCAGGAACGGGGGACCAAAACCTGTTTGCTGCTATGTACGAGACCGACAACCTTAGGATTTGCATCCTTTGGAGTTTCCAATTCTCCCTAAATTTAACCGTTTTTAGAATTTTGAAAAGCGAGCAGATTCTGATTGGGTAGCAAGCGCTGGATTCCCTACGACCGCGCCTATCTTTTTAATCATTTGAGCAAGTTATTTGTTTTTATTAGTTAATTAATCGACTAAAAGACAAGGGGTGGCTACCTAAGAGCTATTTTTAATACTACAACCTGAGGTTCCACAACACACACATCACCATCCTTAGTGGATTCGACTCCGGTCTTACCCAGTATTGTGCTACATCGGTCTTCGCCCTACGCTTGGGGCAACCCATTAATTTAGGACTAGGATTCCGTCAAGCACAAATGGCCTTGAAAACCATGCCAATTTTCAACCTATTATAATGACCCCAATAAGGACTCCTTAACCTTTTTCCACCATCATCGTCGGATTGATCTGATAAAACTTTAGCTTCATCAGTAGGATTGTCACTTGGATGAGTAGGATTGTCACTTGGATGGTTATCAAGAGGGGATGATGATGGTAAGGGGCTACCACTTGGTTGTGATGGACCAGAACCATCAACCGGATTTGTTGACTGAGCACTCGAACTGACAGGTGATTCCGACATGATTAATCTAATCCTAAGAAAAAACCAGCACATTCAAATATGATTCAAGCTACAATTACATATTCAAGCTACAATTAGTCTACTAACCATCATCTACCACAGATTCAAACACAAACAATACTTCCCTAATTTTTGTGGAGTTCCAGTTTCTTTTTCTTCAAAACTTTTTCCCACAATAGAATCTTCATTAACATTCTTAGTTATGTAATCGTCTCTTACATAGTAGACTTCCAACCAAAACAAGAAAATACTACAAATAAGAAAACGTTAACATTAAACTTAAAAAAGGGAGAGGAGTTAACACATTTCACACCACATTCCATTTCAAAAAATTGTCACAAACCAGAGATGAACACACACACACACACACATAGAGAGAGAGAGATAAACCAGAGACATGAATCGATTGCGGACTGTAGATTGCGAAGTGCTTGAATTGATTGCCGGCAAAAATCGAGAGAGAGAGAGAGAGAGAGAGAGAGAGAGAGAGAGAGAGATTCGCCTACCTGATGTGTCTGAAGAGCAGGAGAGGAGTGGAGACTCTGCGGGCTGCGAGGAAAATGAAATGAAATGTGGACCTCCCGTAAGGACCACCTTAACTTAATAAAATGTGGACCTCCCTTTCCTGATAGAATTTTGATGATCCGAGCCGCTCAATCTGTTTAGAACATGATTTTAAGGGTACCCACGAGAAATCAGAAAAAAAATGACCGGGAAGGGCTTCATCCGAGCAGTTTTTGTTTGTTTTTTTATCGAACGGCTCAAACAAAAACTGCTCGGATGAAGCCCTTCCCGGTCATTTTTTTTGCTGATTTTTCTCAAGTACTGTTAAAATTACGTTCTGAACACATTGAGCGGCACAGATCATTGAAATTCGAACGAAAAATGGGAGAAATGGGGACCTCCTCATTTTAACTAAAATAAGGACCTCCTCATTTGAAAATGACTGTATGTGTGTGTGTGTGTGTGTGTGTGTGTATATATATATATTTGTAAATAACCTATTTCGGTTTGAAGAACAGTTCGGTTCGGGGAATGGTTCGGTTATAGCTGAACCTTAACCGAACCGAACCCGTTCGGTTATCTCCCACAACGTGGAATTTTTCGGTTATGGTTCGGAGAAGAAAAGCTATTATGGTTCAAGTATTGATTCGGTCCGGTCGAGATTGCCATCCCTACCTGAAAGTAGGAGTTCAGTTCTTTGACGAACAGTTAAAGACTACAAGTACAAGGAAAGACATGGTTGCCTTAAACTTTAGTTGAAGATATTACTTCCAATGGAACCTATTGGAGGAATGTATTGTTTAAATTGAAGAGAAACAGAGGAGAGAAGAGGAAGAGGAAGAAAAAGAAAAGTGATAACAAATATACAAATGGGCACCTTCTTATCAATGTAGTAATGCACTTGTATTAAATAGTCTGAGAAATTCAACAAGTACCCTTTTTCTAATGACAATAAACTCTAGCACTTCACTTCAACTTGGTGCAGATATGTCTCTCATGCCCAAGCTGTCTAGAAAATAATGTACAAATCAGATCGCTACCCCATTTTCCTAGATGTAATGCCTCTCAACCCCAATATGCTTGGTCCTGTCATATTTCACAAGATTATGAGCAATGCCCACATCACGCACATTACAAATTCATGGGACCGTCACAAATTTTTACTATGACAGAATTGTGTTCTTTTATTCTTTGTGGCCATTTTTACTTTGAAGTTCCACTAATTTCATGATTTCCCTATTTTTCGGCCAATTGAGAGGCCATGGATTGGGGGAGGGTGGAAGTGGTAAGACTCAAAAACTTGACCCACCCAATGAGGTGGGACTGGGAGAGTTTAGCCATGTTGACTAGACCCAGCTGGATAACTTCTGAATTTTTTATTGCAAGTCAATGTAAAGTGAGTAGGTTGTATACTCGTTCTAGTTCGGAAGTTGGAAGGAGTACTTGTTACTCCTTTAGAAAGACTGTAGTCTTTAAATTAAAGCTTTTAGCATCCACATCTAATTGTTGTCGTATTTTACCAGATTTTTGTTTCTGCAAATATTTGGAAAGAAAAAGTACTTCCCATTTGTACTTTGGGGTTTCAACATATCTGTTCTTATATGTAATCGTGTTTTTAAGGGTTATTGGTTCTCCAATATTGGGTGAGTAATATGTTCTTTATTGGCTGGTTGCTTCAGTTCTTATAATACGTTGAGAAATCGTTTAGTGTGATTCTTTGGGAAAACAATTGCCCTATTGAGTTTCTCTACTTGGTCGTGATTATGTTTTCTTCTTGTGCCTAGGCAGCATTGGGCTTATTTGGACAACTTCCGAGGTACCTTTAGATGGCATATATGCTTTAAGTTTGGTATTTTCTTTGCCTCTTTCATTTTGTGAAATTTCAATGGAATTATGTTTGTACGATTCTCGCCTTATGGATGTGAACTTTTTTCATCTTATAGTTTTGCTCCTTCTTCTGCTATAATTTGTCATTAAGATGTTCAAATTAGTTAAATTTCTCACTTCACTCTACATGCACGTCGTGCTGGCATATATTGCCATGTAGAAGTGTTTCATTTTCTCCAGAATAAAAGTACCCCCATAATGTCATTCTTCTCATATTTGAAACACATATTAGAAAAGGTTTCCACATCTTAATGACATGATGCTTTGTTGTTATCACCACTACACTTGGTAATGGGGTGCGGGAGGGCTAGATGGGCACAGACCTCGCCTTTGGCATTATTTTGACAATTGTTATCATGGAAATTTTCTTGGATAGATCTCTCTGTAACCTTAATTGGTATCACTGCATGTTACGGAATTCTTGTATCTGTGCTTAGCTATCAGATGTGGCGACTTTGCAAATGGTGTTTTGTTGTTATAACAAAGATGAAACGGTTTTGGACTATTGAGAATTCTTGTGCATATTATTGGGATAGCAAATACATAGATGGACAGATCATAGTTGCCATTTCCTTTTCCCCCCCTCCTTTTATGTATTCTGCCAAAGATTGGATTTGGAAATCAGTTCAATTGGCAAAAACGTGATATTGTGGGATCATGTTTAAAGTGACCTTACATATCGTAGCTATGAAATCTTTCTCGTGACTTAAGAAAGAGTTTAATAGAATTATCAAACTCGTAATTATCAAAGTCTCCCGAGAATTGTTTGTCTCCCCAACATGGTTGTTAAAATCTTATGATACGGGATACGTATAGCGTATCCCGATTCGGAACATATCCTATGATTTTTTGTTGAGAAGAAATCATACCATATTTTAAGAATTGGAACACAAATGCATTCTGAATCATTTGATCTAATTATGACGGTATACAAACCATTTAGAGAAAACCAAAATTCAAAGTTCGAATAAAAGAAAGAACATATTTTGATCATGTATTGCACGACTCACGCACGAAAAAACCTCATTATGATAGACCCTGCATGGGAGACTTGAAATATTTCATCCTATAAGCCTATTTTTCATACATTAAACACTTATTTTCATATATACAACAGATTTTTAGATTATAATCAAGTTTAAATATTATTTTATATTATATTTGTTTTTGTTAACGTATCTTACTATACATAATACATATTCTGATTTGAAAACATTGCTCCCCAATTTTGTAGGACTTTTCTCATTTCAAAACATTCAGCGAACCATAAGAAAATTGATTGACCTATTGAAAAAATGGGTAGGTAATTGGTTTAATCCTAGAAAGATACATCATAAAATATAGATGGGGAAAATCGTAGTTGTAGTTGCCTTTTGAACTTTGCAAGGCACTTCCCGGTCAGTAAATCTGTTAACTCCTTAGTTTTCGGTTGTCATTTTCCAGCAAATAGGCTGGTCATATCATATCTAATTTGCTCATAACATAATATTGCTTTTATATTAATCCCACTAATGGTATCATATCCGATTGCTTAAACCCATTTGTTTTACTCGGATTTTTCTCCCTTTTGCAGAAGCAAAACTCATATATCTTTTATGATTTTCATGTCCGTATCTTATTTTGGTTTATCTTGTTGATAGTTACTTTGCGCCAGATAAGCTTTGGGTATGTTTATCATTGGGCATGTTGTAGTTCTCGGTTGGATCAAAAGGTATGTTAGGAGTTATATATAGGTTTTAGTATTAGTATGTGAGGGTATTATGGTCATTGTATTCTGTACTCTCCACTATATACATGCGCATTAGGGAACACTTTTTTCTTATCTCTATGAACAATACTTGTTCGTCTAAAGGTTTTTGTTGGTGTATCTTACCAAGTTGCTTGTGTTTGCCCAAACTTCAAACTAGCTTAATCTTGAGATTGTCTTGTAAACTGATTCAAAGAAATTGTGTTTCATAGTAGTTCGTGTATTAGTTACTTACATTTCTTTCTCTGGGTTTTCTTTACCTATCCTCATGATCAATTTCTTGTTGTTCGAACATTTGCAGTTGCAATAAATGAATTGATTGTGTCTCTAATTTGATTACTACTCATATAAATATCTTAATTTTGATGTTTTCACCTTTCTTTGATTGCAGAAGCGTATTCAAAGTTGCCCGAAATGTTCATCAGGACAAACATGCTACCTGCTATTACAGGTTGTCTTTTAGGTTCTAGTATCACTGTAATTGCTAAATTGTTTTCTTGCTATCATCTGAACTAATATCTTCTTTTGTATGAACTTCTATTTTCCTCAGGAGAGAAACCTCCAGAACAATAATTTCTCCTTGGCTGTATACCTATGTTATTTGGTATATGCTCTGCTCTAGATTGCTAGACCAGTTCTAAGCTTAAATTCATTTGCATCACAATTATATTTTCTATATTTTTCTGTTTTTTGGTCTTTTATAGTAATAGTATAACACTCTTGTAATTTTTTTGAAATTTTACCATGGTGTTTCGTTTATCCCTTTACATGCTTCAAGTTCCATGCATTTGTGGCCACTTTTTTTATTTTTATTTTTTTATAATAGGTTCTGAACATTTACAGTTTATGTTGCTGAAACATTTTGCAATTGCCTTGACTTTTGGTTCGAATTTTCTTAAGCTTCCATATTGGTCTAATTATTTTCTTTATTAAACTGTTTTTGCCCGCCCTTATTGCTTTAGTGTATGCCTTTCGGTACGTTGTAAATGATCTAATCAAAGCGAAGTAATACTCTGTTTTGCAGTTAGATATGCCTCAGAAAAACTATTTTCTAAGAGAAGTGGATTGGTATGGGTTGCGCTGGGTTTTTAGTCTCTTACTAATGGAACTAATGAAACATTTATTTTACTACAATGCCTTTGCCATGAGGTGTGCCTCTTTTGAACTCCAAGTTACACGTGTTTCCTAAAAGTTTTCGTGTATTGAGTGTTGTTTTCTGACCAAATCATCTTAATGCACCATCAGCGGCTTGTGGAAACAGTTATCTCCCACGGACATTTTCATCATTGGATATGGGGTAAGAGTTGATTTGTAGGTTGTTATTTTATCGTTGATTTGTAGTTAATGCCAAGTACCTTTGTTTTACTACTCACGCTCAGACAAACTATTCACTAAGCTTTGCTTCATGCCAAAAATCTTGACTCTCTAAAAGTACTGGAATTACATCGCCTTCACAATTACATCTATCCTTTACAATGCAACAGGTTCTTAACTTTGTATGGCTCAAGTTTTTTCTAATCTGGAGCTACTTTCGCTTCTGGTCGCTGGTATGTTTTTTGCTTTTATGCTTCCCCTTTCACTTGTTTCCTCATTGCAACCATATTTAAGCTATCCAATAGGACCAAACCTGATCTTAGCTCGAATCGATTTGATTTTGACAGAATAAGTTTAGCTATATTATGTTAGGAAGAAAGTCATTTATAAACTTAATCTGCAGATCAGTGGCATTGAGGCACTTGAGAATATGCCTAAGTGTATAAATAATTGCTACAACTTAGATACTTTTTGGAAAAGTTGGCATGCTTCTTTGAACAAATGGCTTGTCAGGTGAAGCTTTTAGATTTTATCTTAAAGTTCTCTCACATTTATAGTTCTATCTGCCATATTGGTTGTGAATGACTATAATTTCAGGTACATGTACATTCCTCTTGGTGGTTCTCAACGAAAGCTGCTCAATGTATGGGTTATCTTCACATTTGTCGCCATGTGGGATGATTTAGAATGATACTTTTAGCTTTCGTTATGCTTTCCATCGTCCACAAATAGTTTTGTATCTAAGGGACATACTATTTTAAATCGACTTGGCATGATTGCTTTGGCTTCAGGAAGCTTCTTTTGTGGGCATCGTTAACATGCGTATTCTTTGTCCCAGAAATGATTGTGAAATCAACAGCAACTTCTTTTTAGGTGATACTCTTCTTGTGTAGTCTATCTCCATGCTTTACAGTATGCTCTGAGTTAATGCTCCTCCAATCCTGACACAGATCGTAAAGCTATTGAATTTATGACTAATATGAATACGGAAATCAATAGAATTTCAAATAAATTTGCAGGACTATTTTGTTGAACTCCTTAGATCGATCGTTCTCGCACCCCTAGGTATTCTCTACCTAGCCACTTGTGTCAGTCTAGGACTCTAGGGTACAGGTACCCTTTTGTTGATTTTAGAACATAACAGTAGAAATTGATTTGCGATATGATCTGTTATGATATAGACCTTTTATTTTGTTACTTTTCCGAGTCCTCTGATAACAGTGAGATGGGAATTACTACCAGACAGCTCTTATTTTCAATTTTAAAATCATCAAAGTTTTTATTACACTTTGATATTTTAATTGATTTGGAATTTTTTATTAATACTTCCTGTTGAAATGCAAAAATTTCCCCAAAAAAAAAAAAAATTAAGCCTAACGGTGATTTAAATAGCATTGTCTTTTTGTCTTACAATGAGAATTGTTGCATGAAAAATGCCATGGTAATCTTTATGACAATATTGATTAAACCATCATAAGAAAAAGAAAAAGGAACGCGGCAGCCCTATATTTGCCGCAAAGTTAATTCCATTTGAACCTATGGAAACATAAGAACTACATTGGATGGACACATGTATGGAACGTTAACGGCAATTTTCAACTGCCCAGCCACCATGTGATGGCAGTTCCATTTTGCTCCCACTTCCCACAATCCCTTTATAAGGACAACGTGGGGTTTATCCATGTTCTTGGCATCTCTCTATAAACCAAGAATAGGAGTGCTCGGAGAACTCAAATACAGGGGAGAGAAAGTTCAGGAGAAAAACAGGAGATTCGGGAGAGGAAAAAAAGGCAAAGAGAAGTGAGAGAGAATTATCATTCAAGAGAAGGAGAAAAGAGCACCATTTCAAAACAACTCCGCAATTGCCCTCTCAGAATCTGTTTCACAAAATCTGCCCTCTCGTGAATTCCATCGAGTTTTGTTCTCCACAATTGAAGATGCCACTTGTTTAACCCACAAAATATTTGTTCATTACGCCCCCATGTGGCCATATGATGAATGGTATTTTGTGGTCTAAAACGAAGGCATCCGGCCCAAGTACCGCTTGCTTAACCCATAAAATACTCATTCATTACGCCCCCAAGTGGCCATATGATGAACAAGATTTTGTGGCTTTAAAAAACTCATTTATTACGCCCCCATGTGGCGATATGATGAATGGTGCAAATGATCAAATTTTTGCCTAACACTTCCATGTTTGGTCCATGCATGAGGATCAGCCAAAACATAGTTTCAATCAGCTTTCTATCGGGCTCCATTTCTCATCCCAAAGACTTCTTAAATGAGCTGGTTGGGTTTGGCTTGTGCTCAGGTTGGATATGCTTTGGTTTGCAACACTTATTTTTTTGGTAAAGCTTTTGTCAAGGCAACACAGAGCTTTATGCCTACATTAAATCTCACCAGGAAGGTTCAAAGAATTTTCTATATCAACCAAACTGATGAAGAAGCACTACTTTCTGAGTGTGGTTTTGAGTTGGTAGCATAATTGCATGCTTGGGGCAGCAGTCCTTTATCGTTTTAGTCACTTCTTAACAGTAGGGATTCAGCTTATCAACTACTTGCGTGTGGGATTTGCAATTAGGTCTAGGCGATTCCTTGGGAAACCATGAAATGAGCAAACCCCAAATTTGAGTTCGATTAGGCTCTATTGGGCGCGCACTTTCTCATGGCAAAGTGTTTGCATACCCAATGTGCCAACAGATGTGTGCTCTCGACCACCCCACTATTAGGGTCAAGATGATTAAGCTGTAGTTAATTTGCACAACATGGAGTTAATAAGTCAAGTTTTAGGTGTCTTGGTGGTTGGGACTTGGGCGATTGACTTTAAATCAATATTCCCTGTGATTATTTAATGCTCTGTTGGCCTAGGAGTGCATGGAATTGAAGTGCCTGAAATCATATGATGTTCCACTCAGACCACTCCTGAGTCAGAATTGGCTTGTAATTCTTTAGCCAAGGCATTCAAAGCTTTCCTCTGCCTTTTAGAGTCACTTTTTTAGGAATGGAGCCCTTGGTACTAAATTTTGAGAATTGATAACATGGTATGTGGATTAGTAGCTCCTAAAAAACTGCATTTTGCGTAGAAATTTTGAGGAGTGGTTATTCGTCGCATCATTACTCCTTTCCCAGTGTACCATACACATCTAAAAAGATGACTATGGGACAAGTCTACTCAGTATCTGTATTTCCCTTAGAATAAGAGTTTGTTTTGGAACTGGCCAGCCTGGTGGTTAATGAGTAGGCCAATTTTTTGGTTGGATTACGATAACCACATAAATCTTCCAAATCAGGCAACCCCATATCATCTGCTGGCCTACATTTTATCAAGATAATATCTGGATTACGATAACCACATGTTAACTGCTGGCCCAAGCTTTGCTACATTAGGTAAACCATGGTGTAGGATGAAAACTATGTTCTTTCTCTGCTTTCATCCAACATCGTAGTTTATCTAGTGTCTAAGTATATCTATTATTGCACTTTCTGTTTGAAAGGTTTATTCAGCTAGTACTCAGGTTTTTCTTTTTTGAACAAGTGTGCTAATTAGTTTGAACAAGTGTGCTAATCAGGCCTGCAGTGCTTTTGGCGAGTTTGTTTTTCGTGAACTTAGTGCACTTGCTGGTGCTATCACAATAACTTGTCTCATGGTATTTTTACTCCACTCTTTTTGCGCCGCTAAGAACAGTTTGATGTCGAATGCCTACAATTCTGCTAATAATGTCATGTCGTTAATAGATTGTGATAATGCGATGCTAGATTATTTCGTGGTTGTTTTGTTGGGCATCAATCTCAAGTTGATAAATGTGCCAATGCCTAGTATAATACTTGGTAATTTAAAGTCAAGTGGCTTGTAATTGCAGCTAAGCTCATTGGATAAAGCTTTCAACTTGGAATTTGAGAAAAAAGTTTGTGTGACATTTTAGTTAATAGTCGTCACTGCGGAAAACAATGCCTTGCATTTATTGCTTGAAATATCATTCTGAAAGATTAAACCACAGTAGCAGCTTGTTTCCCCTCAGCTAAGCAATATTTCGGGTTTTCAGCTTATTTCCTAATTTTCTGTCACTTAAAGCAAACCTAGAAGTTGAATTTGGTCATTGTTGAAAGATTAAATCAGGCAGCTGTTGGATTGTGTAATATCTATTCTCTCACAGTTCATGCTAGTGTGATCACAACTTCTGTGCGAAACAACTATTTGTGCATAGAATTAGAAATCCAAAATAATTTACGTTACTCTAAATGCTACGCATCGGAAATGATTCCTTACACGGCTTCGTAAGATTCTACATTTATCTCAGATTTTGCTTTTTACGTGGTTAGCTTTGAGGAAGTTTACACTAGAATAATTGCGGAGTAATTCTGAACTTTCATTGTTGTAGGTGGGTAACCTTGTTGGTTATGTTATTGGACCGTCAGGCATAAACTGGTTGATTTCTCAATTTCTCTGAAAAGAAGGTTCATGCTCTTACCTATCCCTGTTCTTTGGTGAAACAAATCTACTGGAGACTAACGTGCTTTTTTATGTTTTTTTTAGGCCTACCTACTCTTGGAGGCATGTTTCTTACATTTTATGTTGGTACAAAGGTAGAAAGATAAATCCCATCTATTTCGCAGTTGCCTTGTGAGTTTTAGAAATTAACTCGAGGGGCTGGTCAATTTTTCAGCTTATGTTCCATATCCGTGATGCCGAGCAAAGGAAAGACTTAATTTGGAGTAGAAAAAGCATGTTTGAAACATTTACATAGCAAATTTTGTTTTGATATAACTTCACAAATGGTGGTTAGAATCTGCGTTCAACGTTGTGCAAAAAATAGGGTATGAACTAAACTAAATTGAATAGTGGTAGACTATTCGATTCAGTTTCGATGTTTGCCTCGGTTCCTTTTTCCACAATTTTTGCAGATCTCTATATACTTTTCTAGTTAAAGCTCTGGCAACTTGGTTTTTCGCGCCATTGCACAATGTTTGAATTTGAACCCACCACCGATTGTCCAATCCATTCATCGTGCTAGTGTGCAGATTATGAACGAAATTAATTTGGTCTACTAGCAGTCACCACAAAAGAAAAAAATTCATATAGACCCTATTGATTAGGACTAAATTTTTTATTTTGGACAAAAGAAGAACATCATTTTATATATAAGAAAAAGAAATACAAAGAGTTAATAATGTACAAACCAACAAAAAGCAATATATGACAAAGCACATAGACTGCATAGTCTAAAAGCCTAAATGTAGAAGAACCATCCAAATTCGTAGCATGTGGATGTATCTGAGGTTGTGAAACCAGCCAACACCGAAACACCAATAGAAGAAGTTGGGAAGAGATCTGGATAGAAAGAGATCAAACTTAGGCACCACTCCAACAAAGCCATCTATCAAAAGCAAACACCTGAAGCGTTGTGAGGAATTATAGAGGGACTAGAATCAAGAGCAATTCCCAGCAAGAAACAAACACCTGCAAAAAGAGCTTTAAAAGCCAAGTCAAATATAAAAACACATATCAAAGAGAAAGTGTTTGCCGTTTGAGGAACCCGGCCGGTAAAGCATGGGTTCATTGTAGTTGTCTTCTATTCGAGTTTTCGGTTTCGTTTTTTCTGGGCAGGCGGCTTAGAGTAAGTACACTAGTGTTTAGGTAAATTACCTTGTGAATAGTTCACAAATCTAGTTTAGCTACCAACTTTTTCTTTCACAACTACACTAATATTATCTATTTTACCTACCATCTATTAAAATATTTTTTTTATTTTTTTCTTCTTCTTCTTCCCCATTCCATTTTTGGGTTTGAGGCTAGGCTAGCACAATCCATGCCCCATTCTCCAGCTCTCCTCTAACCAATCCCCCCCCCCCCACCCAAGATTGAGAACCCAACAACTGTAATTCTCCCTATACTTCGCATCGCAAGTTGGATTTGAAGTTATTGAATCAAAACCCTTGTTGGATAATGTGTATTAGGTACTGTCAAATGTATTTTTACCACTCTCGTCATCTGAGGTGGCGGAGACGGCGTTGTTTTGGTGAGGTTGGGCGGCATATAAGCGGTAAAGAAGGGTTTTGGTGGGTTTGGAAGGAGAAGAAAGGAGGGTGAGTGTTCTAGGGATCTCATTGCTTTCATTTTGAAAAACTCAGAAAGGCTTTAATTGTTCAGAGCTTTCATTTCACAACCCAACAACTGTAATCCTTGGGAAAGAGTTATAGCAACAAATTAAATCCCATGAATGCTCTCTTCAAATCGAAATAAGAGATTCCATAGAACTATAGAGAGAGAGGGGGGAGAAGAAATAATAAAATAATGACTACCTTGTGAATAGTGATTTGGTAGAAGTAGCTAAGAACTATAGCAAAAGGTTTTTTACAGACCACTTTACCTACTCTGCTGTATGAGGGTTTTGTCACTTTCCATAGATAAAGTAGCTAAGATTGGGTGTTTATCTAATATGATATAATTGCTATTATGAGTTGTTCTACTATAACATTAGTACTCTTTGTAATGCGCCGTGGTACTTGTATACGCTTAGAACATCTGATACGGTGAGCCTTGGTACTTGTATACGCTTTGAACATCTGATACGGTGAGTCAAGATCTACTCGGGAAACTGGGTCAACTGTTGGTTTGAAACTTTATCTGACATCACGACATCCTCTAAACCTTGCGATTGTAGTTCCATAGGTCTACCCAAGTAACAACTAGCATCATCAGCATTTGTCACAGGATTGACAGGTTTAGGAATATAGTAAATTAGAGGCCGGTCCTGGTTTTTAGGCTCGGTTTGATCCCAACCCTGAATATTATTTCCAAACCTGCTTAGGCTCGGATATGTTATCTCATGACTTTTTTGCCCTTTCTATTCCACATCGTCAACTGCATCTCGCCATTCCTCCTCTCTCTCTGCAGCCCAAATCGACTCCTCCTGTGATAATTTCCTCTGCTCCATTTTCTCTCTACAATGGAATCTGCTCCGATCCCCTCTCTCTCTCCTCTCCCATTCGTAACTCTCATTGTTCACACACGCCTTCAACCAAGCGGTCCAAGCCCCCGATGAGGTGTCCGCCATGATCTAGGAGGTTGACGGCGACGACAACGGCCATGGCGACTTTGACAAGGTCCTCGAGAACCTGAAGGAGGCCTTCTCCTTGAATCAAGATCAATTTTCAAGATTTCGTCGACAATCGCAATGGTAAAAATTGTGAAGTTGCACCGCTCAAACCCAGCCGCTTCGTACCACCATCATGCACAATTTCCGAGTCAAGATCTGAATCTGCCGCCGCCCTCAGTGGCAACAACGACAACTATTTTTAGAGGATGTTCGTCATCAACAGTGGTAGCAGGTTTTGAAAGTGTCGCCAGCGTCAACAACGACAACTATTTGTAGAGGATGTTCGTCATCAACAGTGGTAGCAGGTTTTGAAAGGGTCGCCAGCGTCGTAAAAGAGCCAAATGGCTATGAATTCAAATTACTCCAGAGATAGCCCACTCCTCAACCACTTTCTCGAGTAATGCTTCACGTCGGTGATAATAAACTTTTGTATTTTCTGTAATTGTTAAGAAGTATTTCATATAAGATCTGGCTGTGAGAACATTGATAACTATATTTAATTTTGAATTTTTTTTGTTGTTTTTGTTCAATTTTTGTTTGTGTGTATATTTTCTTTGAAAATTGTGTATTTTCCTACTAGAACTATGTATTTTCTACCAGAACTGTATATTTTTTAATGAGAACTGTGCATTTTCTATGAGAATTGTCTATGAGAACTAGTTCACCTAGCCAGTTCACATAGTCCAGTTCACAAAGCTAATTCTTTATGAGAACAGTCAGTTCTCATAGCTAATTCTCATAAAATTGACTATGAAAACTAGCAGTTCTCATAGAACTGACTATGAGAATTGGCAGTTCACATAACCAGTTCTCATAGCTTAGTTCACATAGCCAATTATCTATGAGAACTGAGCAGTTCTCATAGAACTGATTATGAGACTTGGCAGTTAAAAATTCAATTCTAAATCAATTTATTTCCTATGTGAACTATTATTTTTTTCCTTTGATTACTTTTTTTAAGACATGGCGGTAAAAACATTTATGACTATATTTGATTTTGATTACCTTTTTATTTTTTGTTCAATTTTTGTTCGTGTGTGTATTTTCTATGAGAACTGTGTATTTTTCTATGAGAACTGTGTGTTGTTCATGAGAACTGTCTATGAGAACTGTGTATTTTTCTATGAGAATTGCGTATTTTTTTATGAGAATTGTATATGGTCCATGAGAACTGTCTATTAGAATCGTGTATTTTTTAGCAGTTCACATAGCCAGCTCTCATAATTCAGTTCACATAGCCAGATTTCTATGAGAATTGCGCGGTTCTTATAGAAATGACTATGGGAATTGACAGTTCTCATAGCCCACATAGCCAATGGTATTTTTGTCCGAAATAATATGGGTCACATAGCCAGTTTTCTATGAGAACTGAGCAGTTCCTCATAGTACTGAGTATGAGAATTGGCAGTTCTCATAGCCAACATAGCCAAGGGTATTTTTGTCCGAAATAATATGAGTCAAGAATTAATTCTAAAAATATAAATTTTACTAAAAATGGATATGTACACAAAAAATTAAGAAGAATGGGTAAAATAGTAAAATTGCATGGAAAGTCAAGAAAAAGGACTGAAAGTAAGAAGAAATATTTTTGACAGGACTATTTGAAGTCCGAACCTAGAAAACAGGGCCGGCCTCTAAATTCCCCTTAGGAATATTATCCATTGGAATGGGCTCGGATTTGACATGGCTTTCTTCATTAGCCTGCATTTCTTCACGAGAGTGCTCAATATGTTGAACCTCAACAACTGATTGGCTAGACCGATGGAAAAATTGAAACTTCCCATCAACTGGGACTAGCTCAGTTGATCAAGACTCTTGCATCTCATTAGGAGGTTAGGAATTCGAGTCTCCTCACCTGCGTATGGGTGTTCTTCCCTTATAGAGCTTTTCCTTTCTTTCTTTGTTTTTACCCTATAATAGGTTTATTTCTTATATTAGTTGAGTTATTGGGCTTGATTATCTCGTAAACTCTTACAATTGATGTAATATCCTGGATTTGTACTCTATACTTTATATCTGATGTGAAATAAACTTTTCTCTCGATTGACCAAAAAAAAAAAAAAAATGATTGTTGGAGATCACGATCAATGAAAAGGAAATTCCTTCCCATGAAGACTCGTTTTTTCCCTTTCAAAAGCTTTATGGGCTTGGAGTAACCCTCTTGATTAGGACCGACTTAAGGCTCTATTTAGTATGGTTTGATTTAGTCGCACAAAATTTTATTTTATAAGATGATATATTATCATATCCCATCATTTTGATGACAATTGATGTCCTATTTTCATTTTTACTCAAGCATACAAAATGAGGAAATTGGTCATAAAATTAGGCCCGTAGGCTCACGAGCCTGAAATGGACGTTCTTGTTTAAAGCTGGATGATTCATCATATCCTTCATTCTAATTTCATTTCATGACAGATTCCAAGTCAAAGATACTCTCTTTACCCCTGCAATTACAAGTTTTTGCCCCTGATCTCTCCAATTTCGAAGTGACAAGTAAATCCAACATGAATATGGTCGTTTAACTAAACTGCAAGTAATCAAAGACTAAAGCTTGCTAAGGGAGAAAAGTAAACAGAGAAGTGTTTCGTTTTGTTGGTTGAAGGTTAAAGATCAAGATTTATGGTTATTTTACATACCATTCGGTTCATAACAAGCCCAAGTAAAACGAAGAAACAAAAGCTAGGAGATCACATAAAACAGACATTAAACAAATGGGTTTATCCAAATCCATGGAACTCGAAAACTTCCACACGTAAGACAAGGCAGGCAAAATTGTGAATCTGGGACTCGCCAACCTGAGAAAAAAACAGTGGCAGTTCAATCGATAAATCAATCACAGCAACTCATCCAATCGTAGATATAACCATATCCTTTCAAGAAAATTTCAATCTGATTGAAGAACCGAAGATCAAGATCAGGTCCGAACCGCCCAAACTAACTCAAGCATCACTACAAACTAGGTCAAACTACAACATTAACCCTACATGACATATGAAGCATGAAGTTATCCTGCAGGGGAATTCACATTTAAAACAAAGAACACTTAACCTTGTAAAATGCTATGATATTCTAAAATCGGTTTTATGCATACCTAAAATCGGTTTCATTGAACCCATCCAAAGTAGGTTTTATGCATACCTAAAATCGCACACCAGACAAAGTTGGTATACTAATTGACAATCCACTGATAACAAAATTGAAGATTCACTAATTTCAGTATAATGTAATTGTAGAGATATGACACCAATCTGGAATTTTGGGTAACTATGCCGCAGCCTGCAGCATACCCCATAAATACACAAAAAGATGCATCAATTATGACATTTACCTGGTAAGGGTGCAATTAGATCCATCAGTGTATTCAAGGCTTCAATGCTAACTCAACTATTTCTTCTTCCTACCACCACCAGCTTTAGACTTTTTGTTACTAGTTTCCTTGTCCTTCTTCTCTGTTGTCTCCTGTCATTTGGGAAAGCAAAAAAGGTTGGCATCGTCAATGAGACATAATGCTGCAACTAAAAGCACGAACTAGTTGCAGGACTTGCAAGAATCTAAAGCACTGCTAGTTGCACGTCTTCTCTCTGTTTACGTTTCTCCCTTAACAAGCTTCAGTCTTGATTACATGAAGTTACTGATGTCATTAAACGAGACAATTAACATGATTAGTTGCACGTGATAACCATTATGTTCTCATTCTCCCATTTCATTGGAATATTCAATTTCTGTCACAAAATCTGGTGTTATGACATGATACAACACAATAAAACCAATCCACTTGGAAGGTTCACCAGGATTTTCAGCCTCGTATGCTGAAGCAGACACCTCTGGGTAATGGTGTAGAGCATGTGGGACCCAAAGCTAGAGTTGGCAGGCTCAGGTTGCCAATCATGTTGGGCCTGGAGGGCACACATGCTTGCAGAGAGAACCTCTTAGGCTTGATTATTGATTTTGGAGATCCAAGCATGCATTTAGTTTCCTGTCAGTCAGTGCATCGAAAATTATGGTAGCCAGCAAATTGGCATAAGCATCTTACAAGGTTTCTTCTCTAGGTTTGATATATCTTTTTGTTTCTAAAAGATTAATAATAGGAGAAACAGTATGCTGTAGAAATGAAGAAAGGGTTAAAAATAAATAGGCAGCAGTGCAGAACTTCTGGAAAGTTGTTAAGATCTCTACACACTTGTTGCCGCATAAAGTTCCGGGAGCAAAGGAAGCCATTGAAATATTGGCATGAAGAAATAGGACATGGACAGGTACTAAAAGCTGCGCATACAATCCAGCCAATTGTGAAGCTGCTAACAGTCTAACACCCAATAAAAAAAGATCTGAAGGAAACCATTCGTAAGAATTTACAGCACATAATGATGGTTCTATTTTTTTTTTTCCAAGGGTTCAACAGAGGGGATTCAACTAGAAACACCAGGTGGCAGTTTCCAAACAGTGAGAACAAATAAGGAGCCAACAAAGGTTGGTATGCAATATCTAAAAATTGAGGAGTGCTGATCCTGTAGACCTGTTATTTTTTACAAGATTTTTCCAAGCGTTTATTTACACTCCACATTTATATTTTTGTCAGTCTGGCCAAATAAAAACTTTGAATGCATCATCTTGTATTTTTAGAACCATAGATAACTATGCTTTAATTGCCAAAGAGAAACATACCTTTCTTTTAATGGGTGCAGACATGCTAGCAGCTGGTTTAAAGAAGGATTCTAATCTGTTTTGGGAGAAAAAAAAGACAAATTAACTGAGATAAAAATATCAAAAAATAAACAAATTTACAACTCATTTTCTCCTTTTAAGCATTTCATACCGGCCCTGACTTGACTTGTTCTTGGCTGCTTTGATTTTTTCTATCGCCTAGGAGAATCAAATACATATTCAGTAATCAGTATACACATCATGGCTAACCAATGAATCGAACATGTCCAGTATACTTAAGAGATTAGGATAACAATTTGCAACAATACCTTTGTAATTCTGTCACTGTTGAACCCATTTTCAGTGACAAGAAAAGTTATCAGCCCCTGAGAGTAAACAATGGAAAGCACTGTTAACATGCCAAAAGGGAAGAAAAAAAGAAAAAGAAATAAAACTATTGAATATAAGTATATAACAGTGATTACTTCTTCATCTGGAGCACTCCATTTAATCTCAGGATGCTCTTCATCAGAAAATACTGCTGGTTCTTTAAATAGGATTCGAGCTTCTTGATACGGCCAGTCATCAGGTATTTGGTACCTGGATATAAACAACACTAAATGAGAAAATGGCATATGCGTGCAAAATGATGTTAAGTAACAAATAGACTGCCACGAAAGTAAGAAATAATCCCTCATAAGAAATCAAAATTCGTTGGAGGCAGATTTGGCCATGATAGTACTTATTAAACTGAATACTTACATCAAGAAATTTAGCAAATGCTTTTGAATGATTAACTTGTTATTGCAACGCGGTCAATGAAGTACACTTAATTAACGAATTAAAAAGACCAAGATTTACGCAATTGTCAGGGTCATCACTGGAGGATGGCAAGTTTTAAATGCGCCAATACTATGGGCCTACAGCATGGCTTGGAGTCATTGTAATTAGCCTTCCTACCACCACTCAGACCCTGGCACAAGCTATATATAGGAGCCTTGTGTAATAGGTACTGCCTTTGAAATCATCCATCCCCGTTCATCATGTCGTCATCCCAGATAAAATTTGTAGTTTGGGCCCCCCCAATTAAAACACGTGACAAATGTACAGAAAATTGAAATTTTTATCACTACGCCTCATGGATCACGAAATGAAGATTATGTAACTCAACATCAACAAAAATATGGAACAGAGACGACCATAAAACCATTATTGAGAAGAACAGTCTCCACCCCCCCCACCCACCCACCCCTCGCCCTCTCTCCCTCTCTCTCTCTCTCTCGCACTCTCTCTCCCTCTTCATACTTTTTCTAATTCCAGTCCAGTTAACAAAATCAGCACCAACTTAGAAAAACCCTCACTGATTACTGCCACACGTTATGCATAACTAGGTTATTCAAACAAACAAAAGGAGAAAAGGAAGTATTGGAGTACACTAACTATGCAAGTTCGGGAAGACAACAATGTCATTTTCAGTGTATACCAACTGAAAAATTGCTTCTTTGTTTTTCCTTGTATTATAACTCAGAGCATCATCCGACAGCTAAGCTCAAGGAGAAGTTTCTAGCAATTATTATATGCCTTAATATTCACTCCGGAAACTCAATTCCAGTCTTGCAGAATATTGGACTCAGAAAATCACACTAAATATCTTCAGAGCATTTCCAGTATGTTTCTGATTTTTCAAAACAAATTGAACAGATATCCAGCAATAAAACAAGCACCTCTCTTTGTTTATATTCTCCAGTATATTCTCTATTGAGCCATGTTGCCGGATCAGCTTTAATGCAGTCTGGCCCCCAATACCTGGAAAGCAGATTAGAGTTTAAGAAAAGAACCAAACAAACTATTTTTATAAACAGCATAAAAATGATTAAATCTCCTGGTTTAGATGATGTTTAGGGCAACAAAAAAGGGTGATCCAACGCACAAGCCTCCAGCCAGACTTGGCTCTGGGGAGAGTATTGTTGGCACAATTCCTAACATCCCAAGATTTTGGGAAAATTGGTGATTTTCAAACTATGAGTGAATCGAATGTGGTATTAGACTTTCAGTTCGTAATAGGTCTTGGGTTCAAATATTTGTCTCCGTCCCTATTTGCATTCTGCTTCTGTAGATGTATGGATATTGCAACTCCACCTACAGCACAGGTCGCAGTGTGCAAGGGTGTGGACCGCTTATATAATAATATAACAGTTTAGCTTTTGGGACAACCGTGAGCTAACATAACCACCATTCCTCTGCCAAATGAAAAGCAAAGAACATCAAAAGCTTGGACAAACTACAATTGCAAACAAAAATAATCCTACTAAAAACCAATGAAGGTAATCAGAATTAAATCATAAAGCAAACACAGGTGGTGAATTTGAGTAAGGCATGGCACACATGGTTATGGCCGCTCGAGGAAAAGCAAGTTGAGGACAAACTAAGCCCCCATAGGGACCAAACCCCAATTGACTGCATGGCAAATTGATACTTTTCCTTGCTTTACCATTGTTGTGGTGGCTTTTTCTGGAAATGATATGCAATTTTGGGCCACTTCCTAGTTAGAAGTTTTTTTCTATCAGATATTTCATCGGACCGAAAATTCCTTGGGACATTTGAAGAAAATTCGTGGCGAACTTTGATACCAATACACAGTTGGGCATCAATTAGCTTCTAAAGCTTTTGTGCGGGATGTTCGGAAGAATCGTGATAAAGAAGCAAGGCAAACCGATAGACACCCATAAAAAGGAGGAAATCAGAGATATTCTATGACGAATCATACAACAGTAGCTGTTACCAACAGACAGTTTAGCATTTTCCTCTGCTTCTCATCACTGACGAGAGACTAAACAGTAAAAAACACAGTATCCAGCCAACAAGGAATGAATAAGTAAAAATAGAGGATTATCAATTGCACAAATCAAAAGTAAACTAAACAAGAAAAAAACAGTTACCATACAACATTCAGCCAACAAGGAATGAAAAAAGTTAAAACGGAGGATTATCAACTGCACAAATAAATAATCCCTGTAAAATGAGGGAATTGGTCAACTCACAAAGTCATGTGTATTAGTACATAGAAGCCCTATATAAAATTAAGCACAAACTCTACTACAAAGGATGTGTTCCAGTCCACATCAGATGGACGTTCACAGACAATGTCCAATACATCTTGGACATGTCAACAATTTACAAATTTATCATAAATTCACCAAATTACAACATTGTTATGCATAGTGGTAGTAGGAGCACTCTTGGAGAATAGTGTACACAAGTTGAAGGGTCCTACCTTTTCTTTCCCATAGAAAAAGAGAAAGAAAAAATAAAGTAAGTTTTAAATTTCTTCTGACATTTGTCAAGAGTAATACATTTTACCTTTTCAGTCCTACCACAATATAGGGATTTAGGAAATGTATCAAGGTCATAGATACCTCCTACAATGACTATAGCACACAAGAAAATTGATATTAGTATTAACCTCGTCAGTATTCTTGCTTCTATGCCTGATTGCAGATTTAATCCATGGGATACGTCTTTTCACAGTAACACCATGTAGTCCCATGTTTGACATGCAACCCTTATAGTGGGATTGTATTACATGCAACTAACTTGACGCCCCTCAATCACCCATATAGAGGTCTATCCTTGCACCACGGGGGATTGGACTATTTTGCATACAGTCCACCATAGCCCTTTCTATCCATCTCTACTCCCATGACCAGTAATCCCAAGAGATAGTATCCATCACCTAATAAGTCTCCCAATCAAACATGGTTATGTCTTGTCTTGTGGTTGTGGCATGTCAATATCTTGGCTATTCTACGATATTTGGACTATTTCATGCTTTCCAAGTTACTGAACTGAATCATTAGTAGCCCAAAATCAAAGGATCCATTGAAAGAGATTTGTCCAAACGAAAACTAACAATAGTTACTATTCTCTCACGGTAATTTCCTCCAACAAAACAACTAAATGAAGCATGCATCGTTATGTTTCTACCAATATCAATATGTAGACAGAAGCGTCACAGATCTTTCATGATAACGATAATGGTAAAATTGTATTACCCCGAATGCTATCACAATAATCACACCCACAAAGAATGCACAAGTCAATAAATTGATCCATGCTCAGATTCAGCTCCTCCAAAACCTGAAAACCCGCAGAGGAAAAGAATTTATCATCGTTAAGCTTCTACATTTGTGATCAACTACACTGCATGGATACGGGACAGGGTACATAAGGCAATACACCAGAGTCTAAAAAACTAGGATATGACCACGGGGTGATACATTAATACAGAAATACAGGTTTGCCTTTTTATAGTACAATGACTTAAAATTATATTATACTCATTTAGTTATACAAAATCTTGCTGAAAAGATTCACTAAATTTCAAAAGACAACATGAATCACATGGCCACATAAAATGCTGCACTCATACAACATGCATTCTTCTACAGAACATGGACTGGGTCCTTCCTACATGTAACATCAAGTAATTCTACCAATCTTACTGCCGTTGGAAAACATTACCGAGGATGCATATCCAAAAGTATACAAGCTTGTTCTATACATACTGTTGAGGATGTGTATGGGACACCTACATACATATCCAATGCGTATTGGCATCTACTACGTATTGGCTACAGATATGGAAACAGATACTCAACCTATTGGAAGTAACCATGCTTCCTAGGTGTTCAATGTTCTTACGCACCTTTGAAACTTCAAATTCCATGACAGGGACTTTCTTTGAGCTTGGGTCCATTAAATGGCGTAAAAATCTAGGGGCTCCAAAAGTTAAAGAATCCATGTCTTCAGATGCGACCGCATAAACCTAATAGACAAACACTGTGGGTAAAAATTTTGAAATCACAAAGCCTTCTCCTGGAATGAATTCCTTGTGATGATGACAACAAAATTGCAATGATAACATCTTTGTACAAGATAACAATTTTACAGGACATATAAAGACACCCAAATGAAACAATTTATCGTGAAAGTTAAGATCCTTGCCTTTCCAGATTTGCACAGCGCAGCACACTGTGCCTCAGCTTCTGAAGGAGCCTAAGAAACCATACAACCAAAAAAATTGTAAGAAGTTTTGGTTCAACGTTTGTCTGTCAAGTAAAGGATAAGTACCGAACCAACACAATTAAAAATGAAAACACCAGTACAGCTGACCCAAAAAAAAGGAAAAACCAGAACAGCAAAAGAATCAAACCCTTCGCTCTGCAAAAACTATATCCAACACATGTCGCCAAAAATAGATATTTGTTATCACCTCAATTATAGGCACTCCCATGAGTCTTAAAAGTTTTTGACAGTCTTCATTATGCTGCTTTGTCACCTGCAAAACCAGGGAGGACGGAGCCTCAGCAGCATTCAAACATTAACACATTTTCCTTACCCTGGCGAAAACTCTTCCATGCGAACAGGAATCAAGGATGTTGACAAATGTGGAGTGGATAGAGGTTAAGCCGTTGCATAGGTTAAGAAGAAAAATCCTCCTCAGAGCAGTTATTCACAGGAAAGTGCAACAAAATTTCCTATACAAGGACTGCATTTAAATAGTTATCTTCTGTTCTTGAATTTTGACATATATAAATTCATCCACAAACCTAAAGAATTAAAACAAAAAAATACTGAGAGAATGGTCATATTCGGTGTAACAAGAGGGCCACACAGCACCATGGTCTAAGGTTTCCACATTAGGGAAGGGCAGGCTATATATGACCGTGATTAGATTCAGAAAGGATGAATCAACTGGCTCATTAACTTCAAGGTTTTCATTGGTTAAATTTTATAACTTGCTTAGGAAAAAAGAGCCAGATGCTACACCTTGCAAGCCCCCGAGCTCATTAACATCATTTTGAAAATAACGACAGCTCACCAAATGTCATTGGTCCTTAATAATTATAGTAACAAATTGGAGGAGAGGGGAATGTGCAAGAACCCACCTTCACTGTTCGTTTACTGAATTTCTCAATGTCTTCCTTGTTGCCCGTCTACAATGACAAGGAACACACCATTGGACAAAAGATCTCATGGTACGATTCAAACAAGAGCCAACAAGTAATCTTACAAGGACTATCAATTTTACCTCTAATGCCTGGTTCAAGTCCTCGGTAGCATCTGCTCTTTTTGAGTAACTGCATAAAAAAGTTCCATGTGATAATCATAGTAAGGAGATATCTATGGCCTTCTACAGTTTTTCTCTGTTTGAAAGGAGAAATAAATAAAAAATCTAAAACAGAAGACACTAAATACCGTTTTGCAAGCTCTTGTTTTTTCAAATCTGGAGGCTTTCCATCGAAAACATATCTATTGAAAGGACAAGATGATTTAGAAGTTCACAAAAGAGTGCAGGAGACTTGTGCGCAGATAAAATAAACTAAAGCAAAGAGAGGTAATGAAACAAATTACATTGGCTTCAATCCAGCTTCAAGCAGCCTAATTGTCCGAGTAAACATCCCTTGCAAATGACTTGAACGAGACAATAACACAAACTCAGATTAATAAAACAACAATAATAGGGTCAATCATATACGAAAACCTCAGTTATCTGAAGGAATTTAACTTTTTGGGCTTGTTTGATTGGCTGGATTAAACACGAGCTTTGACTACAAATCCTTGGAAACCACATTTCCAGCATTCAAATCCAACAAATTAGAGTAGGGACCACATTTCTTGGGAATATTGAACACCTTGGGGATGTATTACTCCTTCTCCGCTCACAATCAATCCGTTGGGATAACATATTCACTCATTACTAGTCCAACCTTAATGGGGGTAGACTATTGTCATTTTAACAATAGTGTGGAGGGTTACACACTCCCATGGTGTGGTATATCCCACTATATTGTGGGATATGAAGCCAATGCATATTAAATCCGCACCGCAAAATGTTTAACCAAACATTGGATGTGTGATCGTGTGATCGCTTGGATACAGGATATGTAGTCCAATCCAATGAAAACATGCCCCACCGCAATTCTAGAATTCTCACAAACATCACATAGGCGTTTGCAGTCCACTAGTTTCCAAATCTGATCTGCTCAAAAAATTTCCTCGTTAAAGTTTACCTAGTGACTTCACCAGCTTCATTGGTAAGCATTTCAGTGCCCGTTCGACCCACAACAATCTACAACACAGAGCAAAACCCAAATTGAATTAAATTCAACGAATATACAGTACTACAACTGAAATGGAAAAAAATTGCGCGGGCAAGAGAGAGGGAGAGAGTACAGACTAGGAACTGGTAGATGCTCATGCTGGCATCAATGGCGATTTTGCGGCCAAAATAGCTCTCGAATTTCTGCTCTTTCATGGACTTGGGAGCGCTGTCGGCAAGAAGCTTCGTTAAACCCTAGCCAAAGGGAGGAAGAACAGACGATGTCAGGGTTTGACATTATTGCAAATACAAAATATGCATAACTCGAAAAATTGCGATGAATACCTTGATACCCATGGGAACAGAGAGAGAGAGAGAGAGAGAGAGAAGAAGAAGCAGAAGAAGATGGGAGGGAAAGTTTCTCGGCAGGTAGGGTTCCCAGTTTCCCGCCTCGTACGATGTACTGCGTGACTGTATGTAGCAGTGTAGGGGCTGCGATTCTCTGGTTGAGGACTCACCGTACACTAAAATCAGCCACTAGTAACCTGTTCCGACGCCTTCGTTTTTTCGAAAATTCTATCATATCCACTTACACACTCCCACTCACAATAGGAGTGAGTTCCAAATACATTAGGTGTGTAGTGTGTGAAGGCTTCACACCTATTATGAGTTGAGGTATGTAAATGAGTGTGAAAGTAGAATGATTGTTGTTTTTTTTTTTTTTTTAACTAGCTCCATTGCCTCTATGACATGATGGCCTGTTTGGATGCCTGATGTGTGCCATGATATGCGATTCGGCCAGGAAGAAATTCAGGTTTTCAATTCCTCTCCTCTGGTCTTTGGAAGTGAAAAAACCTTCCTTGATTTGCACCCGGATTTGGGGACTTTGAACTTTGGGGTTCATGAATTACTTGGTTGCCCCTGCTATTCCCTTTACTCACGTTTTTTGGTCCATTTCTGTCACCCCACAAATGAGACCGAAAAAAAGAGAGAGAACAGAAAAAAGAGAGGAGGAGATCACCGATTCAAATTCTGGCGACTCCACCGCCATACACGGTACACCAACGGTGATAAGCTCTCTACCTCGTCTTCCTCCATTTTGGTCAGGTAATTTTTAAGCTCCATTGTAGTATGGTACCATCGTTGTACGGTTTGCGATCTGAGTTAGCCCCAAATTGTGATTTAAAGTGGTTATGGTTTTGCGATTTGGTTTTAGATTTGTGCCCTGGTTTCAGTTTTATGCCCTAAATCGTGATTTGGTTTGCCCTAACGTCATATTTCTGCCCTAATTTCATATTTTTCCTAATTTCATATTTGTGCCCTAATTTTACATTGTCCCTAATTTTTGATTTATGCCCTAATTTTAAATTTGCCCTAATTTTTGAGTTGTGCCGTAATTTCAAATTATCCCTAATTCAGTTGTGCATAAGATTTCGGATTTTGGCCTAACTAGTTGTTAGCTCTACCTTATCATTTTTCCCTAATTTCAATGTTTGCCCTTATTTCATATTTTCCCTAATAAGTTCTGCCCTAATATCATATATATTTGCCCTAATTTGTGAGTTGTGCCCTAAAACATATGGCAAGAATAACGAAACGTAAACGAAGAAAGAAGCCAAAGTGTGAGGCATTGTTAGCACTTATATGTGTCATGAGATTAGTCAATACGGCTTTGAGCATTTACATGTTAATTATGGACTTGATTGCCGAAAAGGTTCGACAAAGGCCTTGTATTCGTGTGAATCCTAATGTTTATCTACACCAAATAGACTCACTTAATAGGTTGGTACACGAGAGTGACACAAACTGTTACAACCAATTGAGGGTAAATAGGTATACATTCATGAGTTTGTGCATTTACTTTTGCAAAATGGACTAGAGAACTCTAGGAATGTTACTGTTGTGAAAAAAATGGTGATTTTTTGTGTGGATTCCCTCGTACCATACAAAGAATAGGCATACTTTCCAATTTTGGAAATCGGGGGAAACAATAAGTAAGCATTTCAACGCAAATTTGCTAGTGGTGTTACGCCTTCACAATGTCTTGTGGCATCATTCCCAAGTTGTTCCTGCTAATGAGCCAGATGTTAGATGGAAGTGGTTTGAGGTTCATATTTGTAAAGTGTTAAATTATTGTAATGCAGTTATTCATTATAAAATACCAATTGTAATAAAACAATTTGCTAATCTCTCGTAGAATTGTCTTGGGACTTTAAAAGATAACTTCATACATGTCCTCTCCCCAACCAACTTGCTATAGGTTAAGGAAGGGTAAAATATGTTAGGAGAGAAAGCGATAGCATTATAAGGTCGCAATTGAACAGATCAAGAAAGTTCGGATTGACATAACATGAAACCTATTAGTAGTAGCCGACCCAGAAATTCTATATATTGGGGGCACCTATTATTCACAATCTTAAAAAATATTTCTCTGTATGTATACCACTAAATTATCGTTTAATCATTAAATATTGATCACTCATTCTATTCTGTAACCAATTTTTCACAATATTCATGGCTGAAAATACCCTTTCAACTGTCGCGGTGGCAACCGTAAGATTAATGCCAAAGTTAAGAGCAAGTAAACTAAAAGATATAATAATTTAGTAATTTAATTTTCATAATATTGTGGATTGGGAGGAAAGCAAAAAGAGATAGAACAAAAATGAATAAATAAAGGAAATAGGTATAACGAAAATAAAAAAATAAAGAAAAGAGGTAGAATGAAAATGGAGAAATAAATGAAAGAGTTAGAACAAAAATAAATTAATAAAGAAAAAACAAGGGATGGAGGGTCCTAAGAATCGAACTCAGACCCTTGGAACTTTTCACAATTTGTGATAATCATTGCACCATGCTAATTATTTGTGATGGTATAGGAGACTTTTTGTATTTATATCTAACTTTTTTTTTACTAATTTTTTTTAAAAAAAAGGTGTTGGAGCACATGAGCCCACATGCCTGTTTGGCTAGGATTTTTGGCTTACTTTAGAACTATGATTGTGTGCGAGCGTGCCAGAAAAGACTTGTAATTATCCTTTTCAGATTTAACTTATAAAAGCCAAACTTAATCAGGCGATTGTAGCGTCGGTTCAATTACCTCAATGAAGAGGATTTTTCTTTCTAGAAGTATTGAAATGGCATAACGATTTACTGAAAATTCGACAAACCAAAGAATAAACAAGATACCTTGATCAATTCAAAACAACTTGCTTTCAAATTGATTCTCCAACTTCACAAACGAACAGAATAGATTACAATGTGATTACTACGACTACAAACTACTCTTAACTACTTCGAACTAAGTCTAAGTTCCTAAATTACCGCCTAAAGGACAAACCAAGCATAGCATAGCTGTTTGTTTGATGATTTGTCTGGCGTTTTTTCCTTCTTTCATTTCTTCTATTTATAGGCAAGCTCTTAAGTCTTCTCCATGGCTTTCATTTTCCCGCCTAGCTGCTTTCGAAATCACCTCAAGTTTGAATTCAAACTTTCCCTCCATGATTTATGCTTATAATTATCCGTGGTGATTCAGTTAATTCATCACCTTACTTGCCCTTAACTGCATCGTGTTTGGAAATGGGCAGTTACATGCTTGGATCTCAATTCCTTTGACTGTGTCAACTTGGTGTAACTGCCTCTTGTTTGAATAATACGATTCGCGCCTTTGAGCTTCGAATTGCTCATCTTCTGAGCTACCATTTGAGTGACATCTGGCAATGATTGTCATTACCTATAAAACAACACTAAGTTAATCAGAACGTCATCGTTCTTCAAATTGTGTGATTCCATGTATTTCAGTCTATGTGTATTCCGTTTTGTCCAACATGAATGGCCACTTGTCATTCTATGATTGGGCCAATAAATTCTCATGCAAACATACCCCTCGCATTAACACTTTGTTTTAAAAAGATTTAAACAAGTTTTAATGTTCCCGCTTCTTCGACTTCCACCTATTTCTGAGGAAAAAGGGGAGTGGAAGTGGCTCATACACAACCGTTTTATGTGCTTGTATTTAGACTATGAATAGTTTGATCCTTTTGTCTATAAATTACCCATGTACGGCTTAATTAATTCATACTTTGAATACTTTTCCCAAAATCAAACTTAGAAGCCGTTCCACTTTCTCCAAAAAGGAGGTTTTTGAAAAAGAAGGTAATTTCAAGGTCAAAAATCATGTATTTACGCAAATAATTTTCCTACCAATATGGATCTTGTTTGATAGATCTCATTGAGATCTTTTAAACGGTGCAAAAAAAATTGAAAATTTATTTTTCATTTTCGTTATATTTGAGTTTGAAATTACCTTCTTTTTGAAAAAGATGGTTTTGGGAGAAAGCAGAACGGGGCCTTATACTTCTCAATGGCTCAATTCTTTGATCTTGATCACACCTTCGAAAATCATGTCTGTTTGAGAGGTTTCCATTTCTCCAACTTTGGAGAGGATTTTCACTGACCACATTTCTGGTAAAATTGTTCGTGAACGCTCTTACCCTTCTTCCTCATCCTCATCTCTCAAATTTCTTATTGGAGTTGATGAGGATAGTGCTGCAAACAATAACTGGGATCAGTATGCTTCTACTCACTCGACTTCTCCCACCTCTAATTGGGAGATCAAGCATTTGAATCCCCCTTCTAATAGGTCCTGGTGGTAATGGACTATCCACCTATTCGAAAATTCTTCCATCATCATCGCTCTTTAACCATGAGCCATTATTATGCTGCTAGCGTAATGGAGTCTCCTCACACGAGTCTCCTGAATTCTCTTCTTTCTTCTTCTCTTCGTCCACCTTTTTATAGGGTTGAAGAAAAAGAAGCTTCTGGCTTTGCTAGTTACCATGATCTTCGAGATAAGGCCAAGACCCAGTATTGTCATTGGATGGATGAGGTTCGAAGGCCTCGCTTTTCAGAAGGTTTTGACAAAGACCCTTATGCTCTTCATCCTCTTCCAGAAGAACCTGATTGGTTCGAAGAGCTAGCTAACTTGAGGTTTGATCCCCCTCTCTTTTATTCTAGGGCTGGCCATACTATTTACCCTGCTTTTGATTCCCAAAAAGCCAAAGAATTATTGGCTGCTTTTGCTTTTCTTGATATTAACATTTTAGAAGAGTATGTGCCCTATATAAATTTTGTATGGACATGTGAAACTCTTTAGTTTTCCTGAGACCCTCTCCCAGCGGCTCACATTCACGCTTTCCTTGACCTTGCTCACCATAAAAATATGGCTAAAATAAAACACAACTGCCTATGGGTTCAATCAAGACCTTCATGATTATGAACTCATGCATCACAAATTGTCTAAGCTTCATGATAGGGTGCTGGAGCTTGAAGACTACTCCTTCGAACTCCTTGCTACGACCACCAAATATCTTCGAAAAAAGCACAACAGACTTTCAAAGAAGTTTCCAACCAAGCAGACTAACTTCAAAAGGAGGGCCCAACAAATGGTCCTGCAATTCAGGTTTCTTCTTGCAAAAAAGATCCAGTTGGAGAAAGGGGCCAACACAAGGAAGATGGAACATGAATTTCTTTCCTACGCTTGGGAAAGGTTTCATGACTTGGTGACTTGGAGCTTTCCTCATTATTTCAAGATTGTTTCAACCTTGCCAGAGGCCTCCAATGCTTAGTTTTTGTTTATTTTATTTTGCTTGCTTTAAACATAGGATTTCCCTTTCAGTAATTTCCTTTGTAATGTAGGGTTTTTCTTTTTTGGTAATTTCCTTGGTAATTTAGGATTTCCCTTTTTATGTAAGAAAGTTGTTAGCAAACTATTTCCCTTTATTGCATTTATCCTGTCTTTTAATATTTCAACTGACAACGAGGGCTTCGAAGTACCAAATATTTATTCAAAAAGAACAAAATACCAAAAGGTGTTTATTTCAATTTCCTTTTGTCAATTTGAAGCACATGCCGATAAATCATAGCCATTTTAACATTTGGGCCTGATTTACTTTTACAAATCATTTGGGCCCAATTCAAATCTCAAAATCTCAAAATCAGGATCCAATATCCCTCCACGTGTTGTAGTTGAGAAAATTTAAACTTCATTCGCTTCTAGACCCTGAACGTATTTAACTTGGGGAACTTCAAATTCTCATTTACTCCCTCTAAATTCTACTAAAGTTCATGCTCAAATCTCAACTTCATCGTCTCTATTCTTCCTATAATTCCAATGGTGTCTCAAATTCATGTGGTCGAGAGCATTGGCCAGCCCTCTTATGCTCTTCGACGCCTAATTGCTGAAGAACCACAAAAGCTCAAGCTCCTCTGAGCAATCTTTCTGACGCTATCTTCATTCCTAATCCTCAATCATCATAAACCCCTATCTTAGGGCCTGCATTCGATGAACTTCCATTGGCTTTTATAGTCCATTACCCAGTTTTCGAAGAATGAAAAATCCTTCGAGACAACGATGATTTGGATTGGGTTCATTGGCCAAGAAAGAATTTTATCTATTGGCCTGTATTCGATCCCAATTGGTGCCAGTGGACAAAGTGTATGTTTGCTCAAAAGAATGAGCATTTAGAGAACGTTGGTCTCAAAGACCTTCTTCGTCTACTTCGAAATGGTATCCCTCAAAACCCTAGCCTTATTCATGCAGCCCTAGCTTTTTGGGATCCTTCCTTCAATTATGTTCGTTTTAACTATGGGATGATGGCTCCCACTGTGTTTGATGTCTCTCATCTTTTAGGGCTTTTTCCCTATGTCCCTCATCTTTTAGGTCTTTTTCCCTATGTCCCTTTATTTGATAGTTTTGACACTTCTTCTATCTTTCCCTTTTCGAGACCTAAATTATGGGAATTCTTCTTACACCAAGTTTTTTACTGCTGAAATGAGAACAACAGGTGATGTTTCTAATAGGGAACTCTTTTCATTTTTCCTTTATACTCTGTGTAAGTACATTTTTTGTCATGGAAGTAAAAAGGTGATGTCAGAGATGATCCCTCCGTCCCTTCATTTCCATAAAGGTCAGCCATTTGATTTTGCCTCATATTTCTAGGGCCATGTCTAAAAAGTTGGCTCAGAATGTTAAGGGAAAGGTTTGATGAACCAATCTTATGGGGGACCAATTTGGTTTTTTTCAATTGTGGCTTTTGGCCTATTTTTAAGAGTTTAGTACTTCCCTTGTGACGCCTCGAATTTTGGGTACATTAAAGAGACATTTTCATTGAAAACCTCAAAATAGAGTCTGGCTCTTATTACAACAAAACTCCCACAAGAGTTCAATAATTGCACAAATGAAAAGGGTTCTAGGGTTCCTAACTACAGCTCCACCTGCTCCTCCATCCTAGCCAGCTCCTCAGCTCCAAAAGCCTCCAAGGTGTATTGTTCATCTTGATCATCTACAAGGTCTGACACATTATACCGGCGTCGCCACCAATATAATATGTCAGGGTCACCAAAAAGGCAACACCGTGAGCTACAAAAGCTCAGCAGAACAATCCCATACCCACTAACCCATAACTTACAAACAACAGGTTATACAATCATCGATTTCCACATGATACATGTATACACAGCTAACAACGACACTTCCATATTCGTTAATCAACTATCGTTGGTGTCCAAGATTTTCTGTGTCTCTCCTACGCGACTCATCCTAGACCGTGTCAACATTTTCATTTACAAATCAACCTTTCAAAAACCACTTGTTTAACACACCCAACCTCGGTTCCGCCGTTCCGGATTCCCAAGTATCCTCACAATGGTTCCGCTGTCTCGGGTTCCCATTGGCACACATTGCATTGGCTCCGTACTGCGAATAACCAAGCCACAATTCAAAACTCTTGGTTCCACCGCTCCGGGTTCCCAAGTATCCCACAATGGTTCCGCCGCTCCGAGTTCCCATTTGGGGTTTTCGAAAAACTAAACCCTCGGTTCCGCCGCTCCGGGTTCCCGAGTATCCCCACAATGATTCCGCCGCTCCGGGTTCTCATTGGGTTTTTCACAAATCTTACTTTTACACACGCACACAACTCACATAATGCCACCCAAAACTGGTCATTATGTAGTTTCAAAATATTTCCTTCCTCGGAAAACATTCCCTTTCATTAATCACACCCTAGGTGTCATGTTTCTACTTTCTTGATTCTCGTGTCTCGTTACATGAAAAGACTCCGTGGTAGGACAAAAATAAGCATGAAATCATTCTAACGAGATCATCCAATTCTATATTACTTATCACGCTTAATCACCTTTTTATAGCATAACGCCACATGTACGGACGCCTTTGGAGTGTATCACTTATGCTTTATTCAAAGCACAACGCCACATGTACGGACGCCTTTGGAGTGAAATCACTTATGCTTAATCACACCACAAGTAATACAAGCAATTCATATATGCATACTCATAACCATCTTAAATATCAAAAATACAAATACTTCAAGATAAGTAAGTAAGGATGCACTACATATAATTAGGAGTAGTAGATAGGGAGAATCTACCATTCTTTCTTAGCGGTTCAAAATAACAACGTTATACTTGAGTAAGTAAGTAAATGGGAATTAAGTAAGGATTTCCTTACCGTACTTCTAGTCGGTAGTAACAGCTTACGGAAAGTACGTCGGTGGTTGGACGAAGTAACTTCCTACAGTATGCCTTCGGGAGCTTCGAAAGAGAAAGGTTTCTCTCGAAACTTCTTCTTGACTAACACTATTCTACTTTATGGATCGAAGGGTGGTCGGGTGGCGGTTTAGTGGCGGCTTAGGATGAGTTTCTTGAAGAACTCAAGAATAACTCAAGAACATGAAGAACAAAAGAAAGAACCAACTCAAGAACATGAAGAACAAAAGAAAGAACCAAGAAAGAACAAAGGAATTCTAGAGAGAGAAGTTGAAGATTGGAAAGGTGTGAGTTGAATGCTTGGAATGGCTTGCTATTTATAGGAAAAACTCTCCCTCTCCCTCCATCATGGGCGGCCCTCTCTCTCTCTATATCTCCCATGGATTTGCTCCATCAACTCACATCAAAGCATGTCATGCTTTGTCAAATACAAATCTTTAGGCAAAATCTTAGGTGTAAGGCTATAGAATCAAGTAAGATCTTAGGCTTTTTAGGTGAATCTAGGTAATTATAACCTAGGTCTAGCTTGTAGTCAAAATCTTAGGCTAATAAAGGCTAAGATAATGGCCCATCATAGGTTGTCATTAGGCAAAATAGACTTAGGCCTATTAGGTAGCTTGCATGGCTAGGATTTGTACTAAGGATGATTAAGGAAGATTTTGTTTGGAAAGAAGGAGACAATGTACAAGATTTAATTTTAAACAATAATAGAAGGACAATGGGGTTTTAAGATTTGGCTAGGAAGAATATTTCCCAAGGATTTGAAAGATGTAGAAAGATCATGGGAATCAAGAGTGGTACAATCAAATCTTCCTTTTTCTTCCTTCTCTCTCTCTCTCTCTCTCTCTCTCTCTCTCTCTCTCTCTCCCTCTCTCTCGGCTACTCTCTCTCTCTCCCTCTCGGCATTCTCTCTCTCTCTCTCTCTCTCTCTCAAGTACACTTATATATATAAATATATATGCAAGAAAGAATAAGAAAGGTACAAAGTACAAGATTCTTTCCAAATCAAAAACCAATAAACAATCCTAATTAGACACATGCTCCATTAAATAAATTAATGTACACTAAGAAGATCAACTCTCCAATAAATTAATCCAATTGGGTACAAAACCCCAATATGAAATAATAAAAGAGTACTTAGGAGAATCTTAGGCCTTAAAGGCTACTAAGTACTTTAATAATAAAATATTTGTACTTCATCACATGGGTTTTAAGAAAAAGACTAGTTTAATAAACCCATGTACTTGTTTGAAAGATTAAACCTTTTACCCAATGGATAATAAATCCCCTAACTTTTATTGTCCAATGGACAAAAGTTAAAAGGAGACTTTTATATTAAAATAATCAAAGTCCTTTAAAGCATGTGACAAAAGCCCTATATTTAAATATAAGTGTGGTACCAAGTATCCCAATAAAATAAAAGGCTAGGATTCTCCCCATTAGTTTATAATATAGTACAAGTACTAATTTAATAAATAAAGTACTTTGGAAATCTAGGGTTTAGATATACCCCAATATTTTAATGCATAAAAGTACATGAGAAATCAACCCTTGAATATAAAATAGGATCCTTGTACTTAGTAGAAAGATTTGGGCTATTACCCAATGGGTAATAAATTCCCTAGCGGGTAAAGACCAATGGACAAAAGAGTACAAGTACTTTTATACTTTAAAATAAGATTTTGAAAAGACTACATGTACTTTTAGTCAAAAGCTTATTGTCCAATGGATAAAGATTACCCTAACCATTATGGTCCAATGGGTAAAGACAAAGGTTCAAAAGGTCCAAAAGGTTCGTCTAGTAACTAGGTGAGTTTGGTTGCTCTGTTCCTCCAACTAGTTGGTTAGAAACTAACTAAATTGGTCAAGTAGGGTTTCTAGTCGAGACCAAAATCTAACTACGACGAAAATTAACAAGAAATCATATAGCCACTCAAGAGAAAATAGTAATTCAAATAAAATTTAAATATTTAACGAAATTTTTATTGACCAAAATTCAGGGGCGTTACATCCCTCCCGCCACAAGTTCTTGTCTATGGTGACAGATTTGCTAATCGTGCCTCCGAATCACTTTATTTGGTCGAATACCTCCGCTTCTTTTCAACCATATCAGAGGAAAGGGATGCCAGTAAATTTTATCCCTTTTTTCATACTAATATTGGTCCTAACTGGTTGAGAAAGATCATGACCAATAAAGGGGATCTTTCTGTTTCTAAGGCTTGGGGAAGCTTTTTGGTAAGTAGGGAGATCCATGTTGGAGTCCACTACAAAACTTTGAACAGATATCATGTGGAAGCATACTGCTTTGGCCGATTTGCTAGGAAATTTGGCATGGTTCAAGCAGTCCTTCTTCCTTATGTGGGCACTTCCAACATTCCTCTTCACAAACGTCTTAAACTTGGCCAAGAAAATACTAAGAACTACAATCTTATAGTTGGGAATGCCTGTAGGGGGATGAAAACAATTGATGTTCTGAACTACACCAAAGTGAAGTAGCTTACTCGTGCCTCTCCACCGGCACCCTAATTCGTCGTCGGAACCCTAATCTACAAAACAGACAAGGGGTGAGCGCACCTCTGCCTCTCGTGGCAAAGGCCCTCCGATGCTAAAGTTAGTATCACGTACTAGAGAAACCCTAATTATCAGTAGGAAAAAGATTAGATCGTAATAAACTGCGTACCTCTTTCCTCTAGGTTTACTTCGTATTTATAGACATATGTATGCTTGCTGCCTAAGCATCCCTATTGCCCTAGGATTCCTAACTCGTATAGGAACCCAGGATCTCTTGGATCCTCGTTCCCTTATCAATTCATCACCTTAGTCCTTTTTAGGACTCTTTTCCTTAGCTGGCCGAACATCCCATTCACATTGGGTGTCTTTCCAAGATCCTACATACTCGGGATCTCATCCTTTTACAGAATATTTACTGTACTAGAACCTTCTAGAGCGTTCTTGCCGCCTCACGATTTAGGACTATTTCTTTCCCTGTTCGGCTATCTTTTTGCCGAACATTCCATCTAGACCAGTGGCCTCACATGTCACAGGTCTCTTTATGACAAATGACTTCTCTTGTCTTTTGTCTAAACATGCCGAACAGACTTCCTGGTCCAATGACTCCTCATGTTATTGGCCCTTATTGCCGTTCACCGCACTGCCCGGCGATAAGTCCTGTCTAGTCTTCCACGTGCTCTCATACACCACGTGTTTGGCAACTAAATGTATCTGTTCGGGAATACCTCCCTACAATTGCTCCCTAGCTTTACTTATTTGCCACTGTTCGAGGGCAATAGGTGAAGCTTAGAGACAAACGTTAGACCGAACTCCTCTGATCCCGGGCAGTCATAGTATTAATACTCATTGATGCTTTTTGGCGCCCTTGTCATTATACCATTTCGGGGTAGTGACTCCATGTGGCATGTTTCGTATGCCTTTCATTAGTTTTGAACTGACGTTTTATCAAACGGCATCAGAACGGCACTCGCTTTTCGTTACTTTAACTTGTAACGGCGTGAGACCTGTCGTTTCGTCTCCGTCTCGCTCCCTTATAATCTTCCAAGGGACGCTTGTTAGGGCTTTTATCCTTTCTATAATCCAGACGAAGAACCTCACACTTCTTTGCCATCGCCGCCGTCTGCAACTCGTTCGTGCCCCAGGAAACTGCCCTTTCGATTCCGTAAGCGTTCCACTTCTCATTCTAATCCATTTCAGTTTCTGGGATCTCAACCTTAGCTTTCCCTCTGGGAGTTTCGTCTGTTTCTCTTTCTTAAAATCCCCTTTCATTTCTGAGTTCCAACAGTCATCCATGGCAGATGAAAACGAAAATACTCCCAAACCCAGTAAGTTTAGAAAACTCTGCGATAACCCTACAGCCGTGGCGGCCTTTAGAACTGAATACAACATCCCTGACAATGTGGGGCTTGAACTCACCCCTTTGGGGGTGGATAGGGATGGCAGCTCGTGGGACAGAATGTGCATTCCCATCGTAGCGATTGTCGAGGGTGGAGTCCGTTTTCCACTTCACCCACTACTCCGCCAGGTTCTGAACTGGTACCGCCTCACTCCCATGCAAGTTTCGACAAATGTTTTTAGGCTGGTGGTGGGGATTATAGCCCTAAATAGGATTCTGGGGACCCAATTGGGAATCTGGGATATCTAGTGGTGGTATAGTATAGTACTAAACCCTGAGTACAACACATATTACTTCAAGGTTAGGAAACTGCCCTTTCGATTCCGTAAGCGTTCCACTTCTCATTCTAATCCATTTCAGTTTCTGGGATCTCAACCTTAGCTTTCCCTCTGGGAGTTTCGTCTATTTCTCTTTCTTAAAATCCCCTTTCATTTCTGAGTTCTAACAGTCATCCATGGTAGATGAAAACGAAAATATTCCCAAACCCAGTAAGTTTAGAAAACTCTGCGATAACACTACAGCCGTGGTGGCCTTTAAGACTGAATACAACATCCCTGACAATGTGGGGCTTGAACTCGCCCCTTTGGGGGTGGATAGGGATGGCGGCTCGTGGGACAGAATGTGCATTCCCATCGTAGCGATTGTCAAGGGTGGAGTCCGTTTTCCCCTTCACCCACTACTCCGCCAAGTTTTGAACTGGTACCACCTCACCCCCATGCAAGTTTCGACAAATGTTTTTAGGCTGGTGATGGGGATTATAGCCCTAAATAGGATTCTGGGGACCCAATCGGGAATCTGGGATATCCAGTGGTGGTATAGTATAGTACTAAACCCAGGGTACAACATGTATTACTTCAAGGTTAGGAGGGCAGACAAACGTCTCGTGCTAAATCTGCCAGATTCTGCTCGTGACCATGAGATCGATTTCCTCTACATAACGGGAGCATTCGAGCCAATAGGGGAAGATGGCCAAGTGGTGGGGCTCCATTGCCCCCACATATGGAGCTATCCACTCATGCTCTCGATTTTGACTTGAAATTCTTTGTTTAACGCCCTCTCGTAGCTTTTCGATGTTTTTAGTTTACACTTTGAATTTTGATCTTGCAGCGGATAACGCTAACAAGCGTCCTAAACGAGAACCAAGTTACGTCTGAACAGAGGATATAAATAGAATCCTAAAATACACAGGGGAGCCTGGTACCCGAACAGCTGGTCGGGGTCGTAACGCTGACGTACTACTAGGATACGACCCTGCCTACAAAGGGTTCATTGACAGGAGACTAGCCAATCTGAGCACCAGTGGTGCCTCAACTTCAACTGCTCCCTCCCCAAGGAGCTTAAGGACTGACGTTGGAGTTACAATCGCCGGGCAGCCAGGTGAATTCCTAATATTAGAAGGCATTCCCCTACCGCGCTTCGTACTCAGGAGGTCTTCTCGAAGACAGATTGTTCCTTAACAACAATCCGTACAGCCAATCCCAACTTGCGATACCAGCCAATCGTCTTCTTACGGGTACTCTCCATCTCCTCCAAATCCAGGTAACATGACTCGCCAACCTTTGAACCTTAGTTCCCTACTAACTGTCTCTTCTTGAGGATGGGTGCCTCTGGCAGGGTGGCATCGAGTGGTCACGCCCCCCCACCACCTCGTCGCACGAGGGGTGCTTCCACTCGATCCTCTTCCTCCCTTTGGGAGCGAGACAGTTCCCTCGAGAACACTGAAGGCCATCGGGACAAACGTCCCAAAACGAGGATAGTGGGAACCCTGATATCCAGGCTTCTATTTCAACCCTGGATACTCCCTCACCGACCATCTCTGCCACTCATGAAGCCTGGACCCCCCAACTCATAAGGGGTGATCGTCCAGCAAACGTTGGGGACAGTGCAAGCTCTTCAGAGACTGCACTGGCCCTTACGCAAGGCTTGCTGCTACCAGTCGATATGCAAAAGAAGTCCTCGTCCCCATGTGACCGGCTTGTATCCACTGGACTCGTTAGTGGAATCAAGGTATTTAGTTACATAATCTTGATCTTTACCTTTCTCGTGGTACACAAAAATTCTGATTGTTTAATTACTTTTGGTCTCTGCAGTTTATCCAAAAAATGGTCACATTGGGACAGAAATACAAAGAATTAGAGACTGAAAGAGCCAAACTGCTGAATGACAACACAAGGTTGCTCCGAACAGTCTCGAGGCTGGAGAGGGAGAGAGATAATGCCAAGGCAGACTATGCTGAGGCTAAGGGCAAACTCAAGACTGCTGAGGACAGCCTCAACCAAGCTTTAGCAGAATTTGACAGCACCAAAAAGGCTGCGTTCGAAGAAGGTTATCAGAAGGGGTTTGACGCTACCACAGCCAGCTATGTGGAGCAAATGCCGGCTATGCACGATCAAATCTGGGCTACCTGCTGGGAGGCATGTTTGATCAAGGTGGGGGTTGCTGAGGATTCTCCTCTTTGGGAAGACAACGATCTACCGAGCACCCGTCCGACGAATGTGCACGAACTAGTGGAGCAGCCAGAGGAAGATATCGATCAACAGATCGAGAACTTTGCTGATGCTGAAGAGAACATAGTTAACGAGTCCACGGCCGAACGGTCACCTGATCGGGTGGAGACCAACGATCCCATCATCCTAGAAGAAAATACTACTGGTGGTGGTCCCAGTACTGAAGTCGCTGCAGGAGCCTCAAATGAGTCTCCCCCAGAGATCCAAGACTTGGACTAGCTTTGGTAAGTATGATCATTTCCACTTAACTCCTCAAAACGATTTGCAGGTCCTGCGTGACCGTAACTTTGCAGCCCGGCGAAGCATCAATACATTCTTTACCTTTGAGGATACAGGTATTCGGCCCCTTGTGGCATAACATTTGGTTTTCGGGTGGCCATTCGTGGCCATTTCGTTTTGCTCGGCTTTGCATGACCTAATATTTCGTAGTGCATATGCTCGTACGTGTCTGATGCATATTTTCAAATGCATCCCTGAAGTTTGTTCGTACTTTCAGATTCTACTAAGTATATTCGTACTTAGATAACTGTAAGTTTCTCGTACTTAAGTATCTCATACTTAGATTAAAGTTGTTTTGTATGCTGCCCTCAAACTGTTCACTTTGAACATCTCGTTTATCCAAGTGACAGTTTTCATGCATATCCTCATATGCAGGATATTAGTACTTGTTTGCAGCCTCTCGTGCATCTAAGTATTCCACAAACAAGTGTTTCATGTCTAAGTCTTCCGTACTAAGTCTTTCGTACTTAGTCAAAAGTATCTTAGATAAATCTCGTTATGTTTGTTGCCCAAGTATTTCGTACTTGATTTCTGCATGTTTTCGTATGCATCCCCATAATTTGTTCGTATTCAGATTCTACTAAGTATGTTCGCACTTAGATTTTTGTAAGTTTCTCATACTTAAATATCTCATACTTAAAGAATGGATCTGAGTCTCTCGTACAGATCTAAGCCTCTCGTACTTTTAGTATCTCATACTTCTTTGTAGCGTTTATTCGTGTGCTGTTATCAAGCTATTTGTTTACTTTTGGTAAGGATAAGTGTATTCGTACATGGCATTCGTGCCAATCCCTTGCTCCCCAATATGAAAAAGGAAAATAATACCAAACTCCATATTTCATATTTTTAAAACGAACAGTTCAAAAAGCTTGATATACTGGAAAGAAATGACTTTATTCATAAATTTGAACTCAAGGGGGCGTTATTCATACCCCTTGCAACTAAAACAGAATAAAATCAAAAACTAAAACGAGGGAATTTTATTCGTAATTCTCACACAATCACGTAGTGCATCTAAAATGAAAACTCAATTCTTCTAAACAAAGAATCTCTTCAGATTATGGACATTCCAGGGCCTCGGAATTGGATTACCATCTAGATCAGCCAATCTATAGGCCCCTATGCCCACAATCTCGGTTACTCGATACGGGCCTTCCCAGTTGGCCCCCAGCTTGCCTTCGTTGGCTACCTTGGTGTTGCCGAGCACCTTTCGTAGTACAAGGTCCCTAACACCAAATTCTCGAGGGTGAACGTGCTTGTTATAGCTCTTCATCAGCTGTTCCTGGTAAGAAGCCAGATGTACCAGGGCTCTCTCCCTCCTTTCCTCAGTGAGATCAAGTTCAATTTCGAGGGCTCTGTTATTGCCCCCACTTTCAACCAATATAGTCCTGTTGGTAGGAAGGCCGCTTCTAAAGGTATGATTGCCTCTGTGCCATATGCCAATGAATAGGAGGTCTCTCCTGTAGATCTCCTAGGAGTTGTTCGGTGGGCCCACAAGACAAGTGGTAATTCATCAGGCCACTTCCCTTTAGCCTTGTCCAACCTCTTCTTGATCCCATCAAGAATGGTCTTGTTGGATGCTTCTGCCTGCCCATTACTCTGAGGGTAGGCTGGAGTTGAGTAATAGTTTTGTATCCCATACTGGGCACAGAAAGCTTTGAACTTTTTATGGAACTGGGACCCATTGTCAGTAATCAATGAATAAGGGACCCCAAAGCGAGTGATGATATTCTTCCAGACGAACCTTTCTATCATAGGTTTAGTGATTTTTGCTAGTGGTTCTGCCTCTATCCACTTAGTAAAATAGTCTGTTGCCACTAGCAGGAACTTTCGATTTCCAGTTGCTTTGTGTAGTGGACCCACAATGTCCATTCCCCATTGAGCAAACGGCCAAGGACTAGTTAATGGTACCAAGTCTTCTGCTGGTGTTCGAATCATTGGTGAGAATTTCTGACACTTCTCACAAATTTTCACATACACCTTCGCATCTTCCTGCATGTGTGGCCACCAGTAGCCTTGGGTAATTGCTCGGTGGGCAATGGATTCGCCTCCAGCATGACTCCCACATGTTCCCTCATGGATTTCGTGAAGAAATCTTTGCACCATCTCAGGGTGTACACACAGCAAATATGGGCCTGTGAAGGATTTTCTGTATAGCTTACCCTCTGGGGACAACCAAAACCTTGCTGACTTGGTTTTATTCTTATGAGCTTCCTTTTTATCAGTGGGGAGCATTTCATCTTGCAAATACCTCACAATAGGGTCCATCCAACTCGGACCTTGGTTCACTTCCAAGACCAACTCTACACTTCTTCCAATGTTCGGCTCTGTCAGATACTCAACTGCTACCCTCTGCTTGAGTTTAGTTGGGACTGCTGCGGCTAACCAAGCCAGAGAATCGGCATGAGCATTCTGTCCAGAACTTATCTGTTCAATGTGAACCCTCTCGAAGGTATCAAGTAAATCTTTGGTTGCTTCCACATATGCTGCCATCTTCTCATTCTGGGCTTGGTATTCCCCGAACAATTGATTAACCACGAGCTGTGAATCACAGTACACCCTAACTCGTTTTACTTTCAAAGTCCTCGCACTCCTCAATCCAGTTAAGAGTGCCTCATATTCCGCCACATTGTTTGATGCACTGAAACCAAGCCGAACAAATAGTTCGATCATTACTCCTTCAGGAGAAAAAAGGACTACCCCAATTCCTGATCCAGTATTACATGTTGATTCGTCAACAAATAGCTTCCATTCCGTGGGGTCCTGTTCGGCTGAGACTTGTTTCCTCGTGGGTGATGTCTCAGTCTTCTGTTCCTTTCTCGTAGGAGGCAGGGGAGCTACTGCAGGAGAAAACTCTGCCATAAAATCAGCCAACACTTGGCCTTTAATTGCCGTACGCGGTTGATAATCGATATCGTACTGGCTTAACTCGACGGACCATGTCGAGATCCTTCCCGAGAAGTCTGCTTTTCGTAGCAGTGATTTCAATGAAAACTCAGTATAAACCACAACCTTGTGGCTTTGGAAGTAGTGTGGCAATTTCCTTGTGGCTGTCCTAAGTGCCAGGACAAGTGTCTCTAAGGGCAGATATCTTGTCTCTGCATCCAGTAGTGTCTTGCTAACATAATAAATAGGGATTTGTTCGATTCACAAATCCCTTAACAGGACTGCACTAACTGCATGCTCAGAAACAGCTAAGTACAAAACTAAAGACTCACCTGGCTGTGGAGTTGACAAAAGTGGGGGCTCGGCCAGATACTTCTTCAGGTCCTGGACTTTGAGCATTTAAGCTTAGAGCTTGAGAACAGATGATATCTTGTTGATGGAGCCGGTTGAGATAATGGGCGTAGAGCCGCTGAATCTTGTGGGCGTAGAGCCGCTGAGTTTGTGGGCGTAAAGCTGCTGAGTGACTTAAAGTAGTGAGTACAGAGCTATTGAGGTAATGAGCACGTGGTGCTGTTGAGCATAGAGCTGCTGAGATAATGGGCACAGAGCTTGAAGCAGTAGAGCTGCTGAATATGAGCAGAGTTGTTTAAATGATCATGGGCACGGAGCTACTGATAATGAGCCATTGATTGTGAGCAAGATGGAGAGCGTGGAACTAAAATGGAGACAAGCATAGAGCTTTATCATAGGACGTGGTGGCTGTCGTACTTTTGGAGTACAGTAACTGGGGCATGGAGCCTGAGTATGAGGTATCGAGGATCCTTGGGTTTCGGGAGCAAGAGCTCGGAATTCAATAATCCTTGATAGTCAAGTGATCGGTTAATTGGTGAGCCTTAGAGAATTCCAAAGTGGGTTTGATACCGGTGCTTGAGATTCCACATACTCGGGGATGCCCCAAGGCTAGTTCTGATCTAATTGTACCTGTTTGGGAATGCCCCCAAGGCTATTCCTATCATCCCCTGTCATTGTTCCTATTGGTCAAGGATCCAGAACTTCATAATTGCTTGAGTTGGTGTACTGAGTAAGATCTGATGTTGCTGTAGGAAATAGATTGGGAGGCCAGGAGATTGATCCCACGGCCGAGAGAACAAAGGACCGGCCGTGTGATTGCCTGATTTCCAGAGCTCTATATAAAGGCCCAAATTGGCATTTCATTTCATATTTTTTCCTCTTCCTCGTTCCTTTCCATTGCCATCAGTTGCTGCCACCATCTTCCTCTATCCTCCATTTTTGTCAAGCCCGGGCCACGGGTGGCATGCGATTAGTGATCGTGGAGGGAGACCGCGATGTTTTCGGTCCTGTCTTGAAGTTTGATTAGGGACCCTCGCATGGGGGGACTTGCTTCCGTGACTTGGAACTCCTGGGGTGATACTTGCACACGGTATGATGATTTTTTTGGACCATGTGGTGATCCTTTCGAGCTACATGATGATTCCTTTGTGCCCTGGTGCTTCGCTAGTATACGCCACCCCAGGGGTGTTCTCTTTTTTGTAGCTCGGCTCTGGTGTTTAGACCACTAAAGGATTCGGCATGCTCTTCTTTTCTTCTCCTTTTCCCCTATTTTTCTATTTTTCTTCCTGCATGGGTTAGTCAGGCAAAAAATTCATGTATAGTTTGTTTAGGAAATGTGGGGTGATCCACCTTGTGATGTAAAAAGTTCTTGATCATATAAAACAAATCCTTTTGCTCTTGATATCTGATTGTGTATGTTTGTTTCATATTGTTTTGACATGAAACTCGACAAACTGAACAAGACCATGGAATTTTCCGGTAAATGAGCCGTTCTGCCGGTCGATCAATCATTTAAGCGGCCAAAAAATTGATTCCCCTTTCTGAGGGTTAACTCGAGTTGGGCTAGATTTTTACGGGCCAAAGAATCAGTCCCACGGCCGTAATATCGATGTATCAGCTGAAAGACCGATGTAAGGGGAAAAAATCCGCTTATTATTCTTTCAACATCTCCTGAGATCAACGTGCATGCCTTCTTGCTGGAACCCTAGTTCGTCGTCGGAACCCTAATCTACAAAACAGACAAGGGGTGAGTGCACCTTTGCCTCTCGTGGCAAAGGCCATCCGATGCTTAAGTTAGTATCACGTACTAGCAGAGAAACCCTAATTATCAGTAGGAAATATCGAATAATGCAACGTATTGCGTACCTTTTTTCTCTAGGTTTACCTCATATTTATAGATTTGCGTATGCTTGCTGCCCAAGTATCCCTGTGGCCCTAGGATTCCTATCTCGTATAGGAAACCCTGGATATCAAGGATTCTCGTTTTCCTTATCAATTCATTATAAAAGAGTCCTTTTAGGATTCTTTTCCATTAAAAGCCGAACATCCCATTCTTGTTGGGTATCTTTCACAGATCCTATATTCTTGGGATCTCATCCATGACTACTCTGGAATTTTCCTGAGTACTTCCTCTGCTCTTGCTCTTGATTGGAGCACTTTCCTTGTTTGGCTGTATCGTAGCCGAACAGTCTGCCTGGACCAGCTACTTCACATGTAACTTGTTCCAATGTAATCGGAATGTCTCTATCTGCCGAACAGTTAGTTTACACCAATGACTTCTCATGTTATTGGCCTTTATCGCCATTCAACGCACTGATCGGCGATAAGTCCTGTCCAATCTTTCACGTGTTATTATACATCACGTGTTCGGCAACTAGATGTATCTGTTCGGGAATACCTCCCTACAATTGCTCCCCAGCTTTACCTATTTTCCACTGTTCGGGGGTAATGGGTGAAGCTTTTAGAGACAAACGTTTAGACCGAATTTCCTCTGATACCGAGCAGTCATAGTATTTAATACTTATTGATGCTTTTTGGCGCCTTTGTCATTATACCATTTCGGGGTAGTGACTCCACGTGGCATGTTTCGTATGCCTTTCATTAATTTCGAATTGACGTTTTATCAAACGTCGTCAGAACGGCATTTACTTTCCGTTATTTTAACTTGTAACGGCGTGAAACGAGACGTTTCGTCTCCATATCTTTCACTTAAATCCCAAAGAGGATACTTTTGGATTTTTCTCCAAAGCTTGAACCCTCTCTTTCTCTCTCTAAAACTAGGTGAATATATCCCGCCTCACATCCGCCATTGCCGTCGTCTGCAAATTCGATTGCATCCCAGGGAACCACTGCAATAGTTTCGTAAGACTTCTTATTCTTGCTCCTTCTTGCGTCTTATTCTGAGATTCGATCCAGATTTTGGTTTTTAAGGTTTCGATTGCACCTAGTTTCCGATTCTATCCTGCTCATTTCTTTCGTATCCATGGCGGATGATAATGAAAACCTTCCAAAACCCAGCAAGTTTAGGAAACTCTGTGAAACCCCAACTGCCATGGCGGCATTTAGGACTGAGTATAGCGTCCCTGATAATGTGGGGCTCGAACTTGCCCCTCTAGGAGCAGATAGGGATGGTGGCTCATGGGATAGAATGTGTATCCCTATTGTGGCCATTGTCGAAGGTGGAGTCCGATTTCCCCTTCACCCATTACTCCGCCAGATCCTAAACTGGTACCATCTCACCCCCATGCAAGTATCAACAAACGTTTTTAGGCTGATAATGGGAGTAGTGGCTTTGAATAGGATTCTGGGGACCCAGCTAAGAATTTGGGACATTCAGTGGTGGTATAGCATTGTACTAAACCCTGAATACAATACTTAATACTTCAAAGTTAGAAGAGCAGAAAAGCGTTTCGTGCTAAACCTGCCAGACTCTGCTCGGGATCATGAAATCGATTTCCTCTACATTACTGGAGGCTTCGAGCCACTAGGGGAGGATGGTTAGGTGGTGGGCCTCCATTGCCCCCACATATGGGGATACCCACGTATGCTCCAGATTTTCTATTTATGCAACTTGCATTTTCCCTTGTTACTGTACTTCTGCTTATTTTAACCTCTGTTTATGCTTTGACTTGCAGCGAAAAATGCTTACAGGCGTCCAAGACGTGAACCAAGCTACGTCCGAACAGCAGAGATTACCAGGGTTTTGAAGTATTAAGGTGAACCCGACACCCCAATAGCTGGTCGGGGTCGCAACGCAGACGTTTTATTGGGGTACGATCCTGTTTACAGAGGTGTCATTGATAGGAGACTTGCCCACCCCAGTACCAGTGCTGCCTCCACATCAACTGCTCCCCGACCGAGGAGCCTAGGAGCTAACGCTGGAGTGACAATAGTTGGGCAGTTGGGTGAAGTCCCTATTTCAGAAGGCATTCCGTTACCTCGGGTGAGAGTTCGAAGACCCTTTCTGAGACAGGCTGCCTCTCAACCACAGCCCGAACAGCCAATTCCCAGCCGCGTGACCAGCCAATCCTCCTCTTCAGGTTATTCTCCATCTAATCCAAACTCAAGTATTATGACTCGTCAACCCCTAAACCTCAGCACCCTTCTCACCGTTTCTTCTCGGGGATGTGGAACTGGTCGGGTGGCTTCTACTGGGAACGCTCCTCCTGCACCTTGTCGCAACAAAGGAGGTTCTACCCACTCCCCTTCATCTACTCGAGGAGCGGATACTACTCTCAATGTTGGTGACGCCCATCGAGATAAACGACTTAGATCTGAAGACCCAATTGGCACTGCTTCTCAGGCTGATACAGAAACCCATCACCCCACGTCGCCAACTACTCAAATACTTCCCTAGACATGGACTCCTCCATTCATTAGGGGAGACCGTTCTGTTCACGTCGGGGACAGTGCTAGTTCGTCAGAAATAGCACTTGCCCTGGCTCAGGGGTTACTGCTTCCAGTCGATATGCAGAAAGTATCCGGATCCGCACCTGATCGTCTTGTAGCCACTGGTCTCGTCAGTGGTATAAAGGTATCAACAAAGACTTTCCTTCAATCAAGCTAAGACCTTTCTTGTATTATATTTGATCATTAACTCTTTTGGTACTCGTTAGTTTATTCAAAAGATGGTCATACTGGGCCAAAAGTTCCAGGACGCAGACACTGAGAGGATCACGCTGTTGAACAACAACTCCAGGCTGCTCCGTACCATATCTAGACTAGAGAGAGAAAGAGACAAAGCCAAGGCTGACTTTGAGGAGGCAAAAGACAAGCTCGAGACAGCCGAAGACAGCCTCAATCAGGCTTTGGTTAAAATAGAAAAAACCAAAACAGCTGCTCACGAGGAAGGCTATCAGAAGGGGTTTGATGCTGCTACAGCCAGCTACGTGGAACAGATGCCAGCTTTACAAGACCAGATCTGGGCTGCCAGCTGGGAGGCTTGTCTGACTAAGGTTGGTATTGCTGAAGACTCTACCCTCTGGGTGGAAAATGATCTGCCGAGTAGGCATTCTGCAGGTTCTCAGGAACATGAGGAGTCCCCAGAGGATGACGTTGAGCAGCAAATTGAAGATTTTGCTGATGCAGGGGAGGATATGCCAACTGAAATTCATCCCATACAATCACCTATTCGGGAATCAACCCTTGAACCCATTAATTTGGAGGAGAATGCAACTGAAGGTGATACTACTGCGGGAGCCAGTGGAGAGGTTCCAAATGCAACTCCTTCAGAAATCCAGAATTTAGATTGACTTGGTAAGTCTGCATAAAGCACTTTTAAACAATTTTGGTTGGTCCTACGTGACCATGATATTTGAGCCCTGCGTGGCACCAGTACTTTCTTCATTTTGGTACTTTTTAATACAGGTATTCGGCTCTTTGTGGCATAACTATACAATTTGCTCGGCTCTTCATGTGTTTTGCATGTGTTCGGATGCAAATATCCTTTAATCACATGCTCGCTGTGTTTTTAGCCAAGTGTTTTATACCTAGCAATCCTCTAACTCTTCGTTTTTCGTACTCAAAGGTAACTTGTAAGTGTTCACGTACTTACACAATCCTCAGTTTCTCGTGCTGCAAGTATTCAAGCATGTTTTCATATGCAAACCAAGTTATTTTATTAAGTTTTTCGTACTTATGAACTTTCTAAGTTTCTCGTACTTAGCTAACTATACAAGTATTTCGTACTTGTTCTCGTTAGTTTTTTTTCATACTTATACTCGCTAAGTTTTTCGTACTTTAGCAAATCATACAAGTATTTCGTACTTTGTACTCGGCAAACCATACAAGTATTTCGTACTTGTACTCGCTAAGTTTTTTTGTACTTAGCAAACCATACAAGTATTTCGTCTTTGTACTTGCTAAGTTTTTTCGTACTTAGCAAACCATACAAGTATTTCGTCCTTGTACTCGCTAAGTTTTTTCGTACTTAGCAAACCATACAAGTATTTCATCGTTGTACTCGCTAAGTTTTTTCGTACTTAGCAAACCATACAAGTATTTCGTACTTGTACTCGCTAAGTTTTGTCGTACTTGTTGTATAGGTGCCTGTTCCCTGCTCCCCAATACGAATGAGGGAAACCAAGCCCGTAGTTCGTATGTTTAGGACAAATACCAAGAACGCAATATTTATACTGCAAAAAGTGATTTTATTCATAATCTGTGAAACTCAAGAGGGCATTATTCATACCCCTTGCAACTAAAATAATAAAATAAAAAACTAGAACAAGGGAATTATATTCGTAATTCCCACACAATCACGTAGTGCAATCTAAAGCAGAACTTAATACTTCTATACAAAGAATTTTCGCAGATTATGGACATTCCAAGGCCTCGGAATTGGATTACCATCCAGATCAGCCAATCTATAGGCCCCTATGCCTACAATCTCGGTTACTCGATACGAGCCTTCCCAGTTGGCCCCCAGCTTGCCTTCGTTGGCCACCTTAGTGTTGCCGAGCACCTTCCGTAGTACGAGGTCCCTAACACCAAATTGCGGAGGATGAACGTGCTTAGTATAGCTCTTCATCAATTGTTCTTGGTAAGAAGCCAGATGGACCAGGGCCCTTTCCCTCCTCTCCTCGGCGAGATCAAGCTCAATTTCGAGGGCCCTATCATTGCCCCCACTTTCAACCAGTATGGTCCTATTGGTTGGAAGACCAACTTCCAGAGGTATGACAGCCTCAGTTCCATATGCCAATGAATAGGGGGTCTCTCCCGTAGACCTCCTAGGCATTGTTCGGTGAGCCGACAGCACTAATGGTAACTCGTCAGGCCACTTCCCTTTGGCTTTGTCTAGCCTCTTCTTGATCCCGTCAAGGATAGTCTTATTAGATGCCTCTGCCTGCTCATTACTCTGAGGGTAAGCTGGGGTTGAATAATAATTTTGCATTCCGTACTGGACACAAAAAGCCTTGAATTTCTTCTGAAATTGGGATCCATTGTCTGTAATCAATGAATAAGGGACCCCAAAGCGAGTGATGATGCTCTTCCACACGAACCTTTCTATCATAGGTTCAGTGATTTTGGCCAGTGGTTTTGCCTCAATCCACTTAGTAAAATAGTCTGTTGCAACTAGCAGGAATTTTCGATTCCCAATTGCTTTGTGTAGTGGACCCACGATGTCCATTCCCCATTGAGCAAACGGCCAAGGGCTTGTCAAAGGCACCAGATCCTCGGCTGGTGTTCGAATCATTGGTGAGAATTTTTGACATTTCTCACAAATCTTTACATACACCTTTGCATCTTCCTGCATGTGTGGCCACTAGTAGCCTTGGGTAATTGCTCGGTGGGCAATGGATCTGCCTCCAGTATGGCTTCCACATGTTCCCTCGTGGATTTCATGAAGAAATCTCTGCACCATCTCAGGGTGTACGCATAGCAAATATGGGCCTATGAAGGATTTTCTGTATAACTTACCCTCTGGGGACAGCCAAAACCTAGCAGATTTGGTCCTTATCTTATGAGCCTCCTTTTTGTCAGAAGGGAGTATCTCGTCTCATAAAAACTCCACGATTGGGTCCATCCAACTTGGTCCTTGGTTCACGTCCAAGACCAAGTCCACACTTCTCCCAATGCTCGGCTCACTCAGATATTCCACTGCCACCTTCCTTTTGAACTCAGTTGGTACAGCTGCAGCCAACCAAGCTAATGAATCTGCATGAGCATTCTGTCCAGAACTTATCTGTTCAATGTATACCCTTTCGAAGGTATCAAGCAGGTCTTTGGCTGCCTTACGTAGGCTACCATCTTTTCACTTCGGGTTTCATATTCCCCGGACAGTTGATTGACCACAAGCTGTGAATCAAAATACACCCTAACCCGTTCTGCTCTTAGAGTTTTTGCACTTCTTAATCCAGCCAAGAGTGCCTCGTACTCAGCCACATTATTCGACGCACTAAAACCAAGCCGAACAAGTAATTCGATCAATACTCCTTCAGGAGGAAAAAGGACAACCCCAATTCCTGAACCAGTATTACATGTCGATCCATCAACGAATAACTTCCATTCCATAGGGTCCTGTTCGGCTGAGGGTTGATTCTTCTTGGGTGATGTCTTAGTCGCTTGTTCCTTTCTCGTAGGAGGTAGGGGAGCCACCGTGGGAGAAAACTCTGCCACAAAATCAGCCAACACTTGGCCTTTGATTGCCGTGCGTGGCTGATAATCGATATCGTACTGGCTTAACTCGACGGACCATGTCGAGATCCTTCCCGAGAAGTCTGCTTTTCGTAGTAGTGATTTCAATGGAAACTCAGTATAAACCACAACCTTGTGGCTTTGGAAGTAGTGTGGCTGTCCTAAGTGCCAGGACAAGTTTTTCTAAGGGCAGATATCTCGTCTCTGCATCCAACAGTGTCTTGCTAACATAATAAATAGGGATTTGTTCGATTCCCAAATCCCTCAATAGGACTGCACTTACTGCATGCTCAGAAACAGCTAAGTACAAAACTAAAGACTCACACTAAAGACTCACCTGGCTGTGGAGTTGACAAAAGTGGGGGCTCGGTCAGATACTTCTTCAGGTCCTGGAAGGCCTGTTCGCACTCTGCTCCCCATTCGAATCCCTCCCTCTTTTTCAATAATTGAAAAAAGGGTCTGCACTTGTCACTTGACCTGCTGATAAATCTATTAAGTGCTGCAGCCATTCCAGTCAACCTCTGGACTTCCTTAGTGGTTTTGGGACTTTGTAGCCTTTGCAGGGCTGGAATTTGATCAGGGTTAGCCTCAATCCCTCTCATGGTCACCAAATGGCCCAGGAACTTTCCTGAATCGACTCCAAACGCACATTTCGAGGCATTGAGTTTCAGTTTGTATTCCCTCAGGATTTCGAAAGCTTCTTTTAAATCAGCTATATGTCCCCGTTTATCTTGACTTTTCACCACCATATCATCTATGTAAACTTCCATAGTCTTTCCAAGGAGCTTTTTGAACATGATGGTTGCAAGTCTTTGATATGTTGCCCCAGCATTCTTTAGCCCAAATGGCATAATGCTATAGCAGTACAACCCTCGTGGTGTGATAAATGAAGTCTTCTCTTGATCAGGCCCAAACATAGCAATCTGATGATATCCTCGATATGCATCGAGGAAACTCATTCGCTCGTAACCAGCGGTTGCGTCAACCAACTGGTCTATCCTTGGAAGAGGAAAACTATCTTTTGGACACGCCTTGTTTAGGTTTGTGAAGTCTACGCAGACACGCCACTTCCCATTCTTTTTCTTCACCACTACGGTGTTGGATAACCACTCTGGGTAGTAAACCTCACGTATTGCTTTGGCCTCCAATAAACGATCGACCTCTTCAATTACTGCATCCACATGCTGCACGGCTGCCCTTCGTTTTTTCTGAATGATCGGCTTATGCTGAGGATCAACGTTTAAATGGTGATAGATCACACCTGCATCCACTCCGGGCATTTCCTCTGGCACCCATGCAAATACATCGACATATTCCTTCAGAAATCTTATCAGTTCAGCCTTTTCGTCTGCTGGCAATGATTCTCCAACTAAGAAATATCTTTCAGGATCAGTCTCGTTGATTTGAGTCTTCTCCAGGCCTTCGACCACCTTTTCTACTGGACTTCTCCCAACATCCTCAATAGTTGGTTGATCTGGTATTTCTAATGTATGAATGTGGTGGGCCTTTAGAGCTCTTTTAATGATGGAGATTAGACACTGTTGGGCCACTTTCTGATTGCCTCTAATTACTTCAACCCCATTCGATCCTGGGAATTTCACCATCTAGTGGTAAGTCGAGGAGACAGCTCTCATTTTGTGCAGCCATGTCCTCCCTATAATCGCGTTATAGGAAGAAAGAACATCGACAACTAAGAAATCTGTCCTCAACACCACTGATCCAGCCCGAACAGGTAGTGTTACCTTTCCAAGAGGCCAGACTGCTCCCGCACCGAACCCAATCAGGGGTGTTGAGGATTGCTCTAAATCTGTTTGGGCCAGCCCCAGCTTCTTAAACGCATCGTAGTACATCACCTCTATACAACTCCTTGAGTCCACTAGAATCCTCTCAATGTCGTATTCCCCAACTCGTAGGGTTATGACCAAAGCATCATTGTGGGGTAGTTGGACTTCTCCCAGATCATCATCTATGAACGCTATGCTTTCATTGCACACATCGTTTCCTCGCCCTCTCTTGTTTCCCAATCGCATTACATGCTGATCGTGCTTGACCTGCCTTTGTAATAGCCTAACCTCATTTCTCGTATAAGGTGTGGCCAAACCATGTATCATGTGGATTACTCCTTTAAGATTTTGCTCGTAACCCATTTCCATGGCTTTCCCTTTCTCCTTTGGATCCTCCTGGATAAATTCCTTGAGATAGCCCCGAGAGACCAAATCGTCAAGGTGTCTTTTGTACATCTCACAATCCTCAGTCATATGGCCCCAATCTTTATGGTAACTGCAGTGCTGATTCGTAGCACGTTTTGCGTCCTTGTCTCCGCCTAGACTTGGGGGCCACTTGAAATATGGCTGATTCTTTATTCGATAAAGAATCCTATAAATTGGTTCCTTCCAAACCGTAGTGACAGAAAAGAAAGATTTGGGGTCAGTAGCTTGCTTATCTTTGTACGGCTCTTTCTTAGCCTACCCATACTCCTTTCTCTCTCTATAAGTCTTGGGCTCTGGCTTATCCACCTTTTTGACAGGCGCCTTTGGCTGTTCGGCAACAATCCTGCCATCTTCACGGAGTATGTCATCCTCCATTCTGGCGTGTTGCTCTATCCGTTCCATCAATTTAGCCAATGTGGCTACCGGATGTTTATTCAATGAGCGACGCAACTCTCCCCGAACAGGCAAACCAGTCTTGAAGGTGGCAATTGCATACTCCTCACTGCAGCTTTCAATCTCGTTGAAAGTTTCCCAGTACTTCTTTGCATAGTCCCTGATCTGCTCGTTTTCCTCCTGTTTCATGATGGAGAGACTTTCAAAAGTCTTTGGGGCTTTTCTGCTTGTCAAGAACTGAGCAGTGAATTCCTCAGCCAACTGCCTCCATCCTCGTATGGATCGTGGGGCCAGTTTATGAAACCAAGCCAAAGCCACCTTGCCAAGACTGGAGGGGAACATTTTGCATAAGATGGCATCATCCCCCTCGTGCATGAACATAGCTTGTTGATAGTGCTGTATGTGAGCTACGGGATTTGTATTTGTCTCATAAAGTATGAACGTACCGTGCTTCACTCAGCTCGGCAACCTAGCCTCTTGTAGCCTCTTTACAAAGGGGCAGGCTGCAATATTACTTAGGGCCTTGCATGCTGCTTCTCGTGCAGTCACTGTCCCATCCTCGTGTTCCTTCGATTTGTGAGCCATAGCCTTGACCCAATTAGCATCAGGCCTCTCGTACCTGTCCCGATGATGCTTCCTTGTTTCCTCCTCTTCTGGGGTGGAACTTCGGTCTTTGCTCCTCCTTTTTCGTGAAGAAGCCCTTCTTTCCGGTGTTCGGCTTTTACTTCTACTTCTCCTCTTTCGTGGAGAAGCTTCGTATCGCCTATGATAGGACTCCTGCTCCTTCTTCCTCGCGAATGAGCCTGCTTATGGACTACCAGAGTCCGTCTGTCCTTATGGGAATTCCTTCGAGAAAGTCCAGAATCTTCTGGATGCTCTCGTACTCGTTGCAATTCTTGTATCTCATACTCTCGTTTTCTAGTCAAACGAGCGTACTCCTCGATTTCCCTTCTCTTTTTATCGAGGACATCGTTATCATTGTGTATACTTCTTGAATGGGTGACTGATTCCTCTCTTCGGTGAGACTTACTCCTTCTCGTGGAGCCAGTGGCAGTTTTGTCTCCTTTTTCTTTGGAGTTATCTCTGTCATGTCTACCAGTGGGCTTTCTCGGAGCACCTGGTGGAGATTTATCTCTTACCCCACCCAACTGGTCCTTTGGACTAAACGGCGTAACTGGATCTTCTTCCATCATGATTATTTTTCAAAAAAATTGGTTCGATTTCCCACAGACGGCGCCAATTGTAAGGGGAAAAAATCCGCTTATTATTCTTTCAACATCTCCTGAGATAAACGTGCATGCCTTCTTGCTGGAACCCTAGTTCATCGTCGGAACCCTAATCTACAAAACAGACAAGGGGTGAGTGCACCTTTGCCTCTCGTGGCAAAGACCCTCCGATGCTTAAGTTAGTATCACGTATTAGCAGAGAAACCCTAATTATCAGTAGGAAATATCAAATAATGCAACGTATTGCATACCTTTTTCCTCTAGGTTTACCTCATATTTATAGATTTGCGTATGCTTGCTGCCCAAGCATCCCTGTAGCCCTAGGATTCCTATCTCGTATAGGAAACCCTGGATATCATGGATTCTCGTTTTCCTTATCAATTCATTATAAAAGAGTCCTTTTAGGATTCTTTTCCATTAAAAGCCGAACATCCCATTCTTGTTGGGTATCTTTCTCAGATCCTATATTCTTGGGATCTCATCCATGACTACTCTGGAATTTTCCTGAGTACTTCCTCTGCTCTTGCTCTTGATTGGAGCACTTTCCTTGTTTGGCTGTATCATAGCCGAACAGTCTGCCTGGACCAGCTACTTTACATGTAACTTGTTCCAATGTAATCGGAATGTCTCTATCTGCCGAACAGTTAGTTTACACCAATGACTTCTCATGTTATTGGCCTTTATCGCCGTTCAACGCACAGATCGGCGATAAGTCCTGTCCAATCTTTCACGTGTTCTTATACATCACGTGTTCGGCAACTAGATGTATCTGTTCGGGAATACCTCCCTACAACCGACTTAATTGACGTTATTTTAGAATCTGATTCCAATTCAAACTGGGATTCAACCAGGCCTATAAATACATTTTACGAACTTTGATAGTTTGCCAGCAACAATCCTAAACACATGGCACAAGCAGTTCTTGATCAGTGGATGAATTCCTTTAATGGCCTAGACCGTCTACACTTTAAGTCCTATGGACTTCCTCTTCTCCCTCCGTCGAATTCCTATGGATTTTGCTTTCCTCCGTGCAGCCACTAGCTTGTGGGATCCTGTTCTTCATGTTTTTCGATTTAGAAGAGAAGAATTGTGCCTTACTATTGAAGAGTTTGTAGCTATTATGGGTCATTTGGATAGAGAATGCCTCATTGTCCTTAACCCTTTGTTTAATCGTGGCGACCTTTTGAAGGCCTTGCTCCAAGTTTAGAAACACAAAATCAGGTTTTTTTGTGGTGAATGGAATGTTGAAACCCTATAGCTTATTTAGCATTTTGGTACGGCTGAAGCCTATCGTCAAGTTTCTCAACAGAAATCATGCTTCATGCCTTATGCGTCTGTCTTCTCCACTATTACTTGCTAGGCCCCTTCTCTGGTCATACTGACTCAGTGTTGCTTGATTTTGCTCAACAGATTGGTAGACATGTTGGTTTTGCTAGTTTGGTGTAGGCAGAGGCCTTGATGGGTCTCGATGCAGTGAAGGTTAATCCAACAGCCCAGTTCTCAGGCGGTCCTTTATTACTACAGATTCACTATTTATTTGTTTTTCCAAATTATCTTTCCACTCATCGCTCTTTTGTTTTTGACTCACATGTTCTCACAACTCGCAATTTTCCCTTGCTTTCTATAGGTGTGGTTATTTGAAAAGATGAGGGTATGGGACGCACCAGAGCGGCTTCCCTATAGTCCAGACCACTACATGGAGCGTCATGTGATTAGGCAATTTCCAACTGAGGCTGCTTGGAAGACATTGATGGAGACTCGCAAGGGCAATCAGATTCAATGAGTTTGCCCTTAGTATGGCATTGAAAGCATTACTGTAAGCACAATGAGCCATTTTGGTGTTGCGGTGATTGGTATGACTCAAGTCATCTTCTACTTTCCTGCTAACTTTCAAAGACAATTTGGGGCTGATCAAGCTAAGGTGATGCGCGACCTTGAGTATGCTACCTCCAAGGCTCATGGGTCAACCTTCGTCTCAATATGCTTTGTCTATGCCGAATAGAGTGTTGCAAGATGTTACTAAAAACTTTGCTAACAAGCTATCCGGTTCGTACAAGCGTTGGTTGGAGAAAAACCTTTTGGAAGACAAAAGTGCAAAGAAAAGGAAGACCTAGAGATTGACACTTTGCTTATGCTTCAAAGATGTTTTCTTTTTTTCATGTTTGATTCTATCCTTCATAGATTAAGAATTGTTTAAGCTTGCCTTTCCTCTTTCCTTAAAAATAATAAAACATTGGTTGCTTTATTAAAAATGTCTTTGCCATGGTTTCAGAATATGCTTAGGATAGACTAGAAATTTCGGAAGTAGTAGTGGCCGAATCTCAATCTGGAGACTGCCTACGTATCCCATGGAGGGAATCAGGCCATAAATGTAGTTCCAAAAAGATTTGTTTGTTTTAGTTTTTTTTTAGCTAGGGTTCACTCGGGTATTTTTCTTTCCTTTTATGCTCTCAATTTTGCCTAAGCTGCCCTTGCAGGTTTTCAGTCTAGCGAGCTCTATATTTATGCCTTAGTTTTTGCCTAAGCTGCCCTTGTGGGTTTTTGACCTAGCAGGCTGCTCTAATTTTTGCTTGGGTCCGCCCACCCTTGTGGTTTTCGGCCCAATGAGCATCTCTTAGGGGTAATATTTTCTCAGCTTGTCGATGTTGACAGGTGTTGTAAACTCCATCCCATCCAAACTGCAATGTATCCGCTCCCCTAATAGTATGCGTTTGACAAAGTAGGGTCCTCCCCAGTTTGGTCTAAACTTGCCTCTCGGGTCTGAAACGTGGCGACAGATTGATTTGAGCACCATATCTCCCATCTTGATGTCTTTCTTCTTCTTCTTTTTGGGTAAATTAGCTTGAAATTAAAAAAGAGATAACCGAATATACAGCCTATAAGGGGCATACCCCAGGAGGAAATGAAAAAAGAAAAGAAGAAAACTAAACAAAAGACAATGCTTACGTCAAACGACTACATAGGATGAGAAAAATAGATTAGTTGTTTCTTATCCATCTAATAGAGGGATATGAAACAGATAGCAAAATGATTACACTTAGTGCAACCCACATAATAAAAGATCCATCATGGCAAGAGAAGTAACCAATTTACATGAAACCAACTAAAGCTAGACATTACGAATGCCTCAATATGAGCTTCCTAATGCCTGGATGCAAATGCTTGAACCAGTAAAAGGCACAATCTGAACTTCACATGAAAGTGGAGGAATGATCATGAGATACGAATGCCAACTACAGAACCACCATGGACAGCAACTTGGGATACAATGATCTTGGGATATAGCCCTGATAGATTCCTTGGAGCTCCACCTCACTGAAGAACCACCATGGAGCTTGTAGCAAAACAAAACAGCAAATTTGAACAGCAAAGCAGTAGCAGCAGTTGTGTGAATCACACAGCATAATAGTTTACAGCCGTCAACACACCATCAGGTAGCTAAGACTTAAAACCAGAATAATAACATTAGCAGTTGTATGAAACAGCAGCAGTAACAGTTAATTGCTGCCATTAGAGGAACAACAGCATGCATCAATAATTAATTGATGTCTCTTGGCTTCACCTTTTTGTTGAACACTCGAGCAATGCGGCATTGATACCCCTGCACATGGTATAACGCTCTCAGCCTTCTTTCTTCTAGTAATGCCAACTCATCATAGCGGTTTTGTACCCAGTCCTCTTCAATCATTTCAATCTTAGCCAAAACCCTTAGTGAGGGTAGTTCAAGTTCGATAGCAAAACAGCTTCCATTCCATAGACCAGGGAATAGGGAGTAGCCCCAGTTGAAGTCCTTTCGGTTGTTCGGTATCCCCACAGTGATAGAGGTAGCATTTCTGGCCAGTCCGTGTAGGTGTCGGTAGTCTTTCGCAGAATCCTTTTGATGTTTTTGTTTGCAGCTTCAACTATTCCATTGGTTTGAGGCCGATAAATAGATGATCGGTGATTCTGTATCCTAAAACTCAGCAAAAAGCTTCTTTGTTGCCCCTTTGAAGTGCGATCCATTGTCACAAATGAACTCGTGAGGCACACCATACCGATATATGATATTGGTACGGATAAACTTGGCCACATGAGTGGCTTTGAGGGTAGCATAAGAAGCTGCTTTTACCCACTTGGTGAAATAGTCAATGGCCACAGGGTTAAATTGATGCTTGTATTTCCCTTTTAGATTTATACTCCCAATAACATCTATTCCCCAGGTGGAGAATGGCCAAGGGGATGTCATAGTGAATAATTTCGTAGGGGGAATGCGCAGCGATCAATGTGAGTTTGGTATTTGTAGCATCGGCGGACATAGTTAACATAGTGTGGGCTACCACAGCCCCGGGTGAGATCGGGGCGGCCCAAAAAAAAACACATACCGCTCAGGCTAATTGATTTGAAAAATTTGAAGAGTCGCCACCCGGATTTATGGTTCGCCACCCGAGAAACCGTTTTTGATTTGAAAATTGATTGACTTGAATTGAAAACCAGAGATCATTCGAGGGTTCGGAAGCCATGTTACGAGGGGGGAAGGGTTTTACGGCACCCCCCCTCGCCCGACGCGATGTCGGTCTCTACTAAACGTTTGTGGGATTTTTCAAATGGATTTTGTTTCGTTAAACATGTACCAGGTATCCACAAGTGTAGCAAATAGAAGGTGTATGCTGGTGCTTGTGTACAAGGAGTGATGAAATGATGATGGGCATATGCATGATGGCAAAGCAGTATAAACTGCTACTGGATCAACTCTCAAGCGCTTGAGAGTACTCTCGAGCGCTTGGGAGTGCTACTGACCAAATCCTGCAGAGTTTGTTAGTCTCGAATAAGATGCCAAATAACGGTGTACACTGGTGCATGTGTATGGGAGGGTGATTATGTGATGAAAGACAGCAAGATAACAGGGAATGAAACACTCTTCACTGGCTTCACTCTCGAGCGCTTAAGAGAATTCTCGAGCGCTTGGGAGTGTCTGAACCCCCACCTGCACTTTCTGTTAGCACTGACACAACACAATGTAAAGACTGCAAAATGAAATACTGTTACACAGACCATTGACTCAGCAGAGGACTTGAAAAACTGAGATAGGACCTCAAGTTTTTCAAGTCATGTATCCTTGCCATTACACAAACGGATCTACAATTCTAAAAGAGCAAATGTACACATCTATACATGCAGAAGCTCAGAAAACACAAAAAACTGGGAAAGTGAAATGCAATGGCATGCATGCACTCCTGAGCGCTTGGGAATGGATCCGAGCACTTGGGAGTGAGCTGCATGCAAGCTTACTCTCAAACGAAAAAAATGGTACTGCTTCACCATAAAAACATCCTTATCTTAGTTTTTAACAAGAGAAGATCTTATTTTTAACTTAGGAAAACTTTATTCTTACTTGAAATTTGTAAGAAACATTTCTGTTTTAGGAAAAATGATCTTCTGTGTCTACATGCCAGAATAAAACCATTTCGTTTAAAAGTGCATCTCACCCTAGCCTACTGCTTACCAAAATGCCATGCATGGGACTGGAAACTGTCCTGAGCGCTCAAGAGCACTCTGGAGCGCTCGAGAGTGTTTCCAGTAGGGGTTTTGGGAAAACATTATTCATGGACTCTTTGCTCTTGCCTTTTCACCAAGGTCTCCTAACCATGCACCAGTATTAAGGACTGGGACAGGCTGAGAGACCCCCCTCAGAAGGGAGAACAACCTTTTGATTTGAACCAAGGATAGAAATGTTTCTACCTTTATTTGACACTTTGCTCCTTGAATGGTTGTGAAAGGTGAATGTGGAGATCAGAAACTGAGAGTGCTCTGGATTTCTTGCCTTTTTCTTTGATGATTTAGAAAGAGACCTTTGAAGTTAGGCAAGAAGTTTTTTGTTTTTGAGACCTTTTCCTTTGAACAAGAAAGAGGGAAGAAGAGAAGTTTAGAGAGAGAAGATTTTCGTCCCCCCCCCCCCCTCCCCTTTTTGCTGAAAGACAAGGTGTATATATATAGAGGATATAACCCATGGTTTTGATAATCAAGTGATTTTGAAATAAATCCATTTTTAAAGAAAGAAATCTTCAGCTGATCTCTTCTCTGACTGAGGTTGAGTGTTGACTCACCTCAGCCGGTGCAATGATGGCTTGCATGGATAGTGGGAATCTTCTTCACCCATTGGGCACTGGGAGAGGTCTCGAGCGCTTTGGAGTGGTCTCGAGTGCTTGGGACTTCACTCTCGAGCGCTTGAGAGTGAGTCAGGCCAGTGGTATGTCGAAAACAGTTTGGAGCGCTTGGGACTACTTCAAAGCGCTTGGGAATGATTTTGGTCATTTCCTCCAAGGAACAACGTCTCAATTGGTACATGGCTTGTTCTGATCCATATTCATCATCGGGGAGCCCCAGGGCCACAAATTGAGGAAATTTGACAAGTCCAAATTGGGGTGTCTACAGTTGCCCCTCTTTGGACGGCGCTTGGCATCATGTTTGGATGCGAGTGTCGTCCAAAGATCGAGACAACCCAATTCGAGCCAAATCAAATCCTCAATTTATGAATCAAATGCAAATAAAAAGCATACAAGCACGCAATGCACAGGGTCGTGTCTTTTCAGACTGCCTATGTACCCTGTTTGTAGGGATCAGACCAGCGTAGTTCTTTGGGGCAAATGCAAACACGTGTGATGCATGCATTAGAAAGAGATCGACAAATGCTTTGATAACGATAGAAACAAGAAATGGGGCCCATCCGTTACTCTGTTTGGTGGACCAAATGATGAAAGGAGTATTATGCGTTGGGTAAAACTTCTTGCGAATACATCGACGATTGTAGAATTTAAGAAACTTTTATCGACCTCTAAGCAGAATTTTTTTTTTTTTTTTTGCAAACTAGGATGATCCAGAATAGATCACGAAACAAAATCCGCCATCGATTGCTCTGTCTCGACTCGAATTTAAACAGGACTGAGATTGATTTTGTAAAAATTCTTGAAGGACAATGATCATTAATCAAGGTGAAATGCATGAGCTTACGAAAAGCAACAAAAAGAGTCAAGCACTGGTGACCCACTCCCGAGCGCTTGGGAGTGGTGTCGAGCGCTCGGGACCGTTGCTGGGGTCCATCGCCCCTTCATCTTCCTCTTTTGATTCGGGGGTTAAGACCCTGGTTCTCGAGCGCTCGAGAACCAAATCGACCGATCTCATCTCTCTCGACCGCTCTCACTCTCTCGACTCTCTCACTCTCTCGACTCTCTCAACTCTCTCAATCCTCTCGACTCTCTCACTCCTCTCAATCCTCTCGACTCTCTCACTCTTGGTATGGCGAGGGGGAACGAGGACGGGGCAGTCGGCGGCGGCGAAGGGATGGAGGTCATCGGTCAGGAGGTCACCGTTGGTGCCACGGTGGTGGCAGTTGAGGGGAATGGCGGTGGCGCAGGGGCGGAGCCCAGCGGCGGGGACGCCACGGCCGGTGCCACGGTGGTGGCGGCTGCTGGTGACCCGGGGGTCGCTGGAGGGAGTTCAGTGGCGGTCGCTGCCGGTGAGGGTGCAGAGGTGGCAGCAGTGGAGGGCTCCGTCAGCGGGGACGAAGGTTCGGGCAGTGGAGTCAGGGGTTCGGGCAGTGGAGTCGGGGGTTCGGGCAGGCCTCTTACCCCTACCGTGGAGGAGTTGTTTGCGGCTGCTGAGCAGGCGAGCGACGGGGGGATAGCCGACCTCGGTGGTGAGGAGGTAGTTGTCGGACAGTTCAGCGAGACGCCGGTGCTGAGGACGACGACGGTGTTGGAGCCGAGGAGTGGGGATAGCGGGATCGGGTCCTCACGCCCTGTTCCGTTCGCGGACGGGGACTTCCTAGAGGACGCGGAGCCCCGGGATGTCTTGGACGCGCTTGGTCTCGACTCTGTGGTTGCAGTGGTGCTGACGGACGCTAGCACGCCTGAGGACCGGGCTTCGGCGTCGCTTTTAGGGGCTTTACTAAGCGGAGCGGGCTCGGGCGCCCAAGAGGTGGTTGTACCGGAGGCGGAGGCATTGGGAGGGGATAGGGTGGATGCCGAGGCGGCTGCTGAAGTACGGGTTACCGCGGTAGACGAGGCGAAAGCCTACTTGGAGGGGCGGCGAGCCTACCTGGCGAGGGAGCGGCCCGAGTTCACTCCGGCTACGTATGCTCCTCGACTACACTTCTTTGAGCCTGTGGGGATGACGGCTTACGTCCCCGGCTACGCTGACTACCCTGAGGAGATGCTCCTCTGGGACCGAGCTTCACACATCTCCTCTGGCTCGGTCACGGTGAGTTTTCGATCACTATCTTTTCTTGAATCCCGCAATTTACTTCAAATTTTATTTCCTGCTTGAGATCTAATGCGATTTTCTTGCTTTGTTGAAACAGCGCACGACGGACGTGTACGGCCACGGGGGCTCAGCCAGCTCACTGGCGCACTTCAGGGCCTTGCCTGAGAGGGTGCAAGCACTGGTGGAGGCAGCAGGGTTTGGACCCTTTGTACAACTGCTAACAGTGGTGAGGGTGGACCGGGCTGTGCTTACAGTGCTGGCGGAGAGGTGGTGTCAATACCTTCCACTTCCGGTTCGGGGAGATGACAGTGACGCCACTCGACTTCGCGGCGATCACAGGGCTCAGAGTTGGAGGAGACCCGATCCCTTACGACTCGAGTCTGGTGCTGGACGACGCGGCTCTGAAGTGGTTCCTCGGGCGAGTGCCACGCCACAGCGGGGGGATGGCAGCTTACGGGCAGTTCGTGGAGTACTGGGACCACGAGCCTGCGACCGACGAGGAGGCGGCCCAGATGGCCCGGGCATACTTGCTATACTTGTTCGGGGCTTCTCTGTTCCCGAACAAGTGCAGCCGGGTGCACCTGTGCTATCTAGCGGGCTTGGTCGACTTGGGACAGGCAGGACGCTTCGACTGGGGAGGTGCTGCTCTGTGCACGCTCTACTGTCTCCTTGGAGCTGCTTCTCGCGGGGTTGGAGACACAGTTGGAGGGTACTGGCGGGTGTTTGAGGTATGATTTTGAATTATTGCTTTTGAATTACTTTCGACTGCTTTTTGATTTGAATTATGCATTTGAGATTGATTGGACTTGAATTACGAAACTTGCAGCTTTGGGCTTACGAGGTTCTCGGGATGTTCCCACCCGAGAATACTTGTACGGACTCGAACTTACTCTCACGCGGCTTAGCCTGGGGTAAGGCGTACCGGAGAGCAAAGGAGCGACGAGGAGAGGTGATGACTTTCCGGCGCTGGCTGGACAACCTGACAGGGGTTGTGGTATGATCGACATCTCTTGCTTTTCTTTTATCAAATTTTTCGGCGAGTAAACTTATGAATGAATCCAAAATTTGAATTGCAAGTTTGCTGGGACCGGTGGGCAGGGATGGAGGCTGACTTCCTTCCGAGGAGTCGGGAGGTGACGCAGAGCAGGGTCCTACTGGAGTTCCCACTGGGCTGGCAGTGGTACCTGGGGGATCGAGTGACTCGATAGTCACTTGGTCTTCCAGCGTTCGTGGTTCCCGGGCTGCTTCCTCCACGCGGGCAGAGGACTGAGTCCTACACTCATGCTGAGCTTGAGCTGTTCACCGTGCCGGACACGGATCTGGAGAGGCACCTGTGACGCCCCTTGGACTATGCTGCTTATGCGGATCGGTACCTGGCGAGGAGCCTGGGGGTGGAGGAGGAGTTCGAGAGACGGGTAGCTGGAGTGGGGGCTTGGAGGGACGAGGGCGGAGCCGCGGTGGTCGCTCTACACGGGGTCGGGGACGAGGCGCTAGAGCCCCTGCTGGTGGGCGAGGTGTGGGTGATGGAGGTGGGGGAGAGGGGAGCACGAGGGTCCCAGAGACCGCGGAGGCTTCAGTACCACCGACGTTGCCAACGCTGAAGTGGACTATAGGCGTGACGAGTTCGTCGGGCGCACGGGAGGTGATCGACGTGCCACGTCTCCCACAGCTGCCGATGCGGTTTCCTGCTCAGGTATAAACAGCATTTCCGTTTGCTTTATATATTGACCACTCCCTGTTCACGTATTCTGAATCTTAGATCATTCTGTAGGTGCCGCGAGAGTGGGCTGAGCAGGCCGTGATGCTGATGGTGGGGATGCGCCACCTCTTGAAGGACTGCGCTAAGGGGAAGGTCCTTCAGACGAGACCTGCCCCTGTGACTGCTTCTCCTGCTGCCACTCAGGTATGACATGCACACATATTCTATATTTCGATTTGAGTAAAGTTACGTTCGAATATGCACAAAATGAGAAAATGTTTGTGATATGCAGGTGCCACCACGACGTTCAGCTAGGATGTGCCCGCAGGGCGCCATGAGCCCTCCCGTGCCTGCCAGCGCACGAGGTCGGGGTGCAGGGCGCGCGCCACGGCCTGCTGCGGGTGCGGGACGTTTCTAGGTTTTGCCCCGGGGGGCGTCTCATCGGAGACCAGCTCGCGTGGAGCCGGAGGAGACAGAGGAGGGGACAGAGGAGTCCTCCGAGTCACGTGTCCTGGGGACGTCGGACTCGAGTACTGCTTCTGGTTCTCCTGACGACGACGGTGATGACGAACCCGAGAGTTCTGAGTCCGAGGGACCACAACAGAAGAGGATTCGTCGGGTCTGAGCCTCGAGTTTTGCTTTGTTAGTTTTACCTTGTACATAGGCCTGCGTGCCATCATAGTTGTAGATTTCGGGCCTGCGTGCCTCAGTTTTGCTCAGGCCTGCGTGCCCCGGTAGTCAGGATTTGGGCACGTGTTTGTCCCAATTTTTTGTGCTTCTTTTTTCACTCATTGTAAACACCGTGTTCATTTATGAGAATTCGCACTTTGTTCTTTTATTCGTTCGCACTGCTGTTACAGAATTATATTTTATGAAATATGTTCGTCTAGCTTTGAAAGAACGTAAAGAGTACACGAATTTGGACTGATACTCTCAAAGTGAGGAATAAAACTCGACATCGACACCAAACGACAAACCTTCGAGCGATCGACCATGAAATTTAGATTTAAGGGCTTTTGATCGTAACCGAGTGCGCTGCGCGGTTGACAATGAGTGTTGTGACTCGAGGGGACCGGGAGAATTACTAAAATATTTTTGACAATCGACACTTGCATTTAAAATGACGATTTTGGTACGATTGAATGATGAAAGCTTGAACTAAGAGTGCTGACACGTTTTTGGAGTGCGTCAAACAGTCATTGAAACCCGTCATGGCTCGAGCGTGTTGTTTGATTCGACCAAATGCCCTTGATACGGATTCCGACATGCTCAAGGAGTGAAAACTTTGGAAAACTTATGATTTTTCACGTAACACCCTTGAATACTCGACAAAAGACATGGACAGAACTACTGTACCCCTTATACAACTGCTGGGAATTGTTAAGCTTCTAATGTCGCATGGAAGCCAAAATGGGGAAACTAGAATCTGCTGCAAAACAGCAGTACTCTTGAGCGCTCGAGACCTTGGGACTTCACTCCCGAGCGCTCGGGACTGCTGTCATGGACTGTCCCTTGCTGTTTTCCAATGCCACTTGTTGGCTGTCCTCTGTTGTTTTCTTCTGCTCGCACGTTTTCAATGTGCCTGAATGGCTTCGTATTAGCTGCTTCCCCAGAACAAAATGGCTTCCCAAAGCTTGACTTGTGGTTTTTCCAATATTTTCCAAGTTTTCAAAGTTTGAATTTTGAAAAGATTTTGAAAATGATAAACTTGATGAGTTTCAAGGCTGGTGGGGAAGTGGTGTTGCCCACTTTAAGCTTCTATAAATACCAGGCTCTCCTTTGGTAAGCCATTCACACTTCATTTCATCACTTCCCTTCAAAAATCCATTCTTTCCATCACCATGCTAAACCAAGCCTTACTTCGCCCTTGGTTGGACAGTCTCGAAGGCATCGACTGGCTGAACTTCCGAGGGCACCAGCTTTACGCCCTAAGACATCTCCGAGAGGTTGCAATTCGTCCCGTCCTGCTGCATGCGGCGGCGCGCTTTTGGGATCCAGAGGTGCACGTCTTTCGCTTCGGTTCTCAAGAACTGTGCCCCACCGTCGAGGAGTTTCATGCTTATCTCAGAAGCCATGACTCTGCTGAGCCGGTTGTTCCTATGATCAGGGAGAGCATGAAGAATATTCTAAAGGCAAAGCTGGGTGTTAGCGGTAACGTCGCTGAGTTTCTTACTCGGGGTAATGCCATTAACATCGTGCAGTTGTACGAGAGGTTCAGCCCACCTGGAGACTTGACGGATTTCGAGCACCAAGGTCGTAGGATGATGGCTTGTTGCATTTGCCTCTTGGCGGCCTTCTTGTTGGCTCCGTCCGTTGGTCAGTCCAATTCCTCACTGGTGGGGGTTGCTGCTCAGATTGAGGCTTGCAAGGATCTTGCACCATTGGTCCTTGCTGAAACCTTGATGGGGTTAGATGCCGTTCATGCTGGTCGCACAAGGGTTTTTGGTGGTAGTCCGCTGTTGCTGCAGGTTAGGGACCTCACTCAGCTCTCCTTTTTCTATTTCTCTCATTCATTTTACCTCGACACTCGGTTCAGGCTTTATTTGGCTCCTTACTTGTTTTCTCTTTTTTTGGCAGATGTGGCTTTGTGACAAATTAAGTCTGTTGACACCGCCAGCCAATGATTGGTGGTATCGTGCAAGTGGATGGAACCGTCCCTTTCAAGTGATGTATGGGAGTGAAGATGATTGGGCTGATTTCCTTGCTTCTGCGGAGGAAGATGACATTGCTTGGCGGTGCCATTGGCTGAGGCTTCCTGCTATGACCGTTGGCAACATGGGCTCGACGCATGTGTTTATGGCTGGCTTGACAGGCTTTTCCTTCTACTCACCCTTCCGTATTCTTCGTCAGCTTGGACTTAGCCAGGAGGTGCCACAGCCGGGTTTTGAAGTGCTTCGTCTCCCTCCCTTCAACATTCCGGGCCTTCGGAGTTACACTCGGTCGTGGGGGACTCGTAGGACCGAGCCAAGTGACCCACTGTTTTCTATTGCTTCGACCGGAAGGTACCGTAAATGGCTAAGGAGAGATGTGAAAGCAAGGATGGGTTGACTGCTTACTTTGCCAGACTTTGAAATAAAAAGTGTGCTTTGATTTTGTGCTTTTTCATTTTCATGCTCAGCTTGTAATAAAGAAGTAATCTGAATAAAATCGACTGATTAAGGGTTTCCCCCTTTCGGTTCATTTGATCACATGCGGCTCTGAAAAGCGTTTTGGATTTGTCAATTTGGACTTGATTTGGGATCGAATTTTGATATTTAGGAATCAGGAGCGAATTCGGGATGAGATTGCCTACGTATCCCTCGTAAAAGAGAATCAGGCCCGCACATAGTTCAGGCTACGGGTTCACTCGGGTATTGACACTCTCCTTTTGCGCTCTAAATTTTGCCTAGTACCGCCCTTTCGGGTTTTCGGTCTAGCGAGCTTTTCTTTGATCATTTGCCTTAACTTTTGCCCAGGCCGCCCTCTCGGGTTTTCAACCTAGCAGGCTTGCTCTAACTTTTTCCTGGAACCGCCCGCCCTTGTGGTTTTCGGCCCAGCGAGCTCTCTCAGGGATAATAACGTTTGAGTTGATCCAAATTGACAAGATTCGCAAATTCGTTGCCATCGAGGTCGACGATTGAAGCTGCTCCTCCAGAGAGGATAGTCTTGATGATGTAGGGGCCTGCCCATTTAGGTCGGAACTTCCCTCGCAAGTCGAAAATTGGCGCACGGATTTCCTTGACTACCATGTCCCCTTCTTGTAGATCCCTTGACTTCACCTTTTTGTTGAATGCCCAGGCGATTCTTCGCTGATAGCCCTGAATGTGGTATAGCGCGCGCAGCCTTCTTTCATCAAACAGCATGAGTTCCTCGAATCTTCTGTTGATCCATTCAGCTTCGTCCACTCCGCATTCCGCCATGACCCTCGAAGATGGCACCTCTAGCTCGATAGGGAGAATGGCTTCCATGCCGTACACTAAAGAGTATGGTGTTGCCCCTGTCGTCGTACGGATAGACGTCCGGTATCCCCACAAAGCTAGTGGTAGCTGTTCGTGCCAATTTCTTGCTGACTGAGTAGTCCTTTCCAGAATCGTCTTAATAGTCTTGTTTGCTGCTTCGACTGCCCCGTTCGTTTGTGGCCGATAAGTGGTTGAATGATGTACTTGGATCTTGAATTCCTCAAAGAGTTCTAGAACTTTTCCCTTGAAATGAACACCGTTATCAGACACGAATGCTTGAGGGACCCCACACCGATAAACGATGTTTTGCCTGATGAAGTGAGCCACTTGAACAGTCGTCAAAGTTTTGTACGAAGCTGCTTCGACCCATTTAGTGAAGTAATCAACTGCCACCAAGATGAACCTGTGACCGTTAGAAGCTGCAGGCGTGATCTTTCCGATGACATCAATGCCCCAGGCGGAGAATGGCCATGGCGTTGCCATCGAGTGTAACTCCGAGGGCGGGACATGGATAAGGTTGGCATGAGTTTGGCACTTGTGGCACTGGCGTACGTACTCGATGCAATCTGTCTCCATGGTAGACCAATAGTAGCCTAGCCTTAACACCTTCTTAGCCAGCATCATCCCATTCATATGAGGTCCACAAACCCCTTCGTGAACTTCTTCCATTACTGCTCTGATGTCGTCCCCGTGAACAAACAGCTTGTGAACTCCGCAAGGAGATCGCCGGTATAATTGTCCTCCACAGATGATGTATTGAGATGCGAGTCGTTGCAGTGCGATCCGATCTTTCTAAGTTGAATCCACAGGGAACTCCCCTTTTTCGACGAAATTTCGAATATCGTAGAACCAAGGGAGTCCATCGTCCGGTTCGTCGATGTTCATGACATAGTCGTACACATGTTTTCCCCTCTGTTCAATCATGACAGGCCTCAGCTTCACCCCAATTGGAAGTTCCAGCATGGATGCCAAAGTGGCCAGGGCGTCTGCGAAGCGGTTCTTCATCCTCGGTACATGCGTGAAGGTTACCTTTTGAAAATTCGGGAGAAGTTCATCGGGCTGTTGATGATACGGCTTCATTCTCTCGTCTCTGACCTTCCATTCTCCGTTTGCTTGCGATACAACCAGGTTGGAATCTCCGACGACTTCTAGCACCTTGACACCAATCTCCAACGCGGCTTCCATTCCTACAATACACGCTTCGTACTCAGCTTCGTTGTTCGTAACTTCGAAGTTCAACTTGAATGCAAGGGGAATATGTGACCCCTCAGGCGAGACCAACAGTATGCCAATCCTGAATCCTTTCTGATTTGCAGCTTCATCGAAGTACAACATCCACGTTTCATTGACCGTCGACATCACATCTTCATCTGGAAATTGAAATTCTGTGTGCTCTGGCCCTTCGATCAGACGATCTGCCAAGAACTCTGCCACCGCTCTCCCTTTTATTGACTTGCGAGTGACGTACTTGATTTCGAATTCCGCCAACAAGAGCAACCAACGCGCTAGCTTACCGGTAAGTGCCGGCTTCTCGAATAGATACTTGAGAGGATCCATCCGAGAGATCAGCATCACCGAGTAGGCGAGCATGTAGTGTCTCAACTTCTTTGTGGCCCATACGAGCGCCCAACATGTCTTTTCCAGTGAAGTGTATCGCTCCTCGCACCCTACCATCTTCTTGCTCAAGTAGTAAATCGCCCTTTCAACACCATCTTCTCCTTCTTGTGCCAGCATGCACCCCATTGATGAGGGCGTGACAGACAAGTATAGGATCAAAGGTTTTCCTGGTGTAGGCGGCATCAGGATCGGAGGGTTCTGGAGATAAGTTCGCACCGCTTCGAAAGCTTTTTGACACTTCTCGTTCCACCCGAACTTTACATCTTTCTTGAGTAATCGAAATAATGGTCCACAAGTCGAGGTCAGCTTGGCGATGAATCGACTGATGAATTGAATTTTTCCCAAGAAACATCGGACCTCCTTCTCTGATTGGGGTGGCTCCATCTCAAGAATGGCTTTGATTTTAAAAGGGTCTACCTCAATCCCCCGGGTTGTGATCATGAATCCGAGCATTTTCCCAGCAGTGACTCCGAATGTGCACTTCTGTGGATTAAGGCGCATCCTGTGTTTTTGAATTCTCTCGAGGAACTTTCTCAGCGCTGGGAGGTGATCTTTCTGCTCCTTCCCCTTCACTATCATATCATCGACGTACACCTCGACTTCCTTATGGATCATGTCATGCAGCAGTGTCGTAGCACCCCTCTGAAACGTAGGATCGACATTTTTCAACCCAAACGGCATAACCCGATAGCAGTAGGTTCCCCACTCGGTGATGAACGTAGTATTTTCCCTGTCTTCCGGAGCCAAGAGAATCTGATTGTACCCCGAGAAACTGTCCATGAAGGATAGTAAAGCATGCCCTGCAGTGTTATCAACGAGTATGTCTATATGCGGCAATGGAAAATCATCTTTAGGGCTTGCTTTGTTCAGATCTCTAAAATCGACACACACTCTAATTCTTCCATCCTTTTTGGGGACAGGCACGATGTTTGCAACCCAAGTGGGGTATTCAGTTACGATTAGAAAACCAGCGTCGATTTGTTTCGTTAGTTCCTTTTTTATTTTTAACACCCAATCGGGCCGCATTCTTCTCAGCTTTTGTTTAACGGGTTTTGCATCGGGATGGAGAGGGATCCTGTGCTCGACGATTTCTAGGTCGATTCCGGGCATGTCTGCATGGGACCAAGCAAAGACTTCTTTAAATTCTTTTAGTGAATCGGTGAGCTCTTGAAGCTCATCTGGAGACAGCCCGGGACTGACCTGAACCAATCGAGGGTTCTCCTCATCACCCAAGTTCATCAAGATTATTTCTTCTTTTAGAGGCTGAGCATGCCTTTCATTTTCACGCTCAATGAGGGAACGGATTTCCTTGGGAATGTCCCCATCGAAATCTACTCCTTCATCGTCGGGATCCAAACAATTTATTTCAAAATTCGGCAAGTAAGCAAAGGCGTCGTTCATTTCATTGATAGGCTCCCCGGAGGGAGGGAATACAGCAGTTGACTCAAACTCGAAGTAAAAGCTACGACGAGGAGGGCCGATAGGCACAAACTCCGACTCATTACTAGACGAAGAGTCAGTATCAGACTCGGACTCGGTGCTAGTGCTGTGAGTGCGCATTACAAATGGAACGAAAGTGCAGTTTTCATAAGCGCCCACGGCGTCCACAATGAGCTTAGAAGGGTCTTCCAATTCATCTTCTCCTCCCAGCATGAGCACAGCCGCATCTTCTATCATACCCTCTGGTTCCTCACCTTCAAACAGAGATTGGAGACTACCCAAACCAAAGGCTTCAAGCCAATCCAATGCTTTGGACAATTCTTCCATCTTAGTTACCTCTTCATCATCCTCCCAAGTGTCATTGGCGAAGATTTCAAACTCAAGGTATTTCACTTTCATTTCGAGATCAATGAAAGGCTCGGGTTCTCCTTGATACGATGCCTCCTTTTCCTTCTGCTTCCTTCCGACTGCATGAGCTCGGGCGCGGTTGCGCCACCTTTTCTCTGGATCACTCTTCTTGAACTCGTAACCCAGGTTGAAGCGTTCATTGCTCCCGGGGAAATGAGGGAACTCGGAGACTCCTTGTTCATAGAGCCCTAAGCCCATGCCTGGCAGGTAATTCATTCGCTTCATGATTTCCAATGCTGCGGAACTCACCAAGAAACCATCTTCAGCCCGAATGGTGCAAACCCTTGAGGTGATGACAGCAAATCCCCCCATGGCCACATCTTCTTCTCCGTGCATGATTTCCAGCAGCGGAGCATTATCTTCGGAGTGTGGACGAATACCAGAATCCCCGTGGATGATAAGAGTCCCAGAATCCAATCCTAGGATGAGTTTCTGATGCAGCGTAGAGGGTACCCCCATAACGTCAGAACGGTGCAGCCATGGCCTCCCCAGTAAGAGGTTGAATGAAGCAGGTATATCTAGTACACAGAATTCCACGGTAGTCTTGAACTTCCCGGTTACCAGTTCCAGGTTGATTGTTCCCAGGACATCACGACGCGTGTTATCATAAGCACGGACACCCAGAGTCGATGGCGCAAAGTCCTTGTTTTTGAGACCCAGGTAGTAAGCGATGTGGAGAGGGCACACGTTGATGGCCGAACCATTGTCTATGAGTATCGCGGGGACCCACTTTCCCAGGCATTTCATGGTCACGTGGAGAGGCTTATTGTGATCGGTTCCTTCAGGCGGGAGGTCTTTCTCGGTGAAGGACAAGGTGTGTTGGGCAAGGTTTGGGGTTATGAGGGCGATGAGAGCTTCTGGGGCTATGTCGGAAGCGACCTCTAGCTTGGAGAGAGAGTTGACGAGCCTTCGGCGATGCACGCGGGAAGATGCCAATACTCCCCACATGGACATGCGGGGCATGGGTTTCATGAAGTTGCTGGATGATGGGGTCGGCGTCGGTATTTGGGGTTCGGTGGTGAGAGGCATTTGGGTCTGAGCTGACAAGCGGATTAAGGTGGGTGGGCGGGTTAGGTTGACGTGGAAGGTTATTGGAGTTTAAGGAGTCATCTCGTGGGGCTGGCGAGACAGGGGTGGGGTTGGCGGGATTCTCGGGTATGCGAGGGTTACTCTGTTGAGGTGGTGCTGTTCAGGAGAGCTTCCTTGCTGGAGGTTGGTGGGCTGGTATACCCTACCGCTTCTGGTAAGATTACTGACTGCCGTGGGGGCGGATTCCCATCGAAGACCCTCCCAGAAGTCGGAGAGATCGATATTGGCCTTGCATTTTCCCTTATCAAGCCTTGTCTTCTCCAGGGTGTCATTCAAGAGTTCCATCTCCAGGGTATTCCATATGTTCTCTTCTTCAAGAGAGTTCCAGAAGCCATCGTTGTTGCCGTTGTTGACCTGCAGAGAGCCTTCATCCAACATAGCCTTGTTGACAGTTAGCTCTTCACCATTGACCCAGACGTTCACCATTTCAACTTTACCCCAAAGGTATTCAGGATCCAGCACACAAATATGGGGTTCGTCAGGGATCTCAACAACCGGTTGTGGGAAGAATTCATTAATAATGTACTCCTGCGGATAGAAGACATGATCCAAGGTACGGGCGAGGGCGTCAGAGTCCCTAGCAATATTGATTATGGCTGAAGCGGAAAGCCCGGAGAATAAGCGGGGGTTCATCAGATCAGGGCCCTGTCCCTCTTCTTGTTCCCAGAACAAGTACACCAAAGATGTTTCATCAAGAGGGTCTGAATCGTCTTGCCAGAACCACCCACCGGGTTCTGGGTCCCATTCGTCAAATTCCTCGACTGGTTCTGGCTCCAAGAATAGAGTAAATAGGGAATATCCATCAAATGGATCCGCCATCATCTCGTCCCAGACTTGTCTCCATTCACCATGTTCCAGTTCTTCGACTTGCTAAGCATTAACTGATACGGGCCACACTTCGCTGATAATGGCTCGTTGTTCCACCGCAAGGAAATCACTTGCCAGGTCTTCCCACCTTCTTTGAAAATCCCACTCCACCGTTTCAAGTGCACAGATAGCATCCTCGGCCGGAATCTCGACAATTGGCTTGGGTTCGGTGATAGGGATGATGTGAAGGCTTGGGTTGAAGGGATGACTTAGGGAAATGTGGTTTGTGCGGGCATTTGAATGTTTTGGGAGTGGGTTGGAGATGGTATTGGGCTTTTGGTGAGGCATAGGAATAGTCTTGTTGTCTATGAGTTTTGAATGGCGTGGGGAAGGCGGAAGCAGTTGTCGGTTAGGTGGCCAGGATTTTGGTGATAGGCGCAGAAGGCGTTGGGGTTGTGAGAGGCAGAGAGCTTTTGTGGCAGTGGGGTGAGAGCAAGCGGTTTGAGGAGATCACTTTCGACCAACTTTTCAAACACCGCAGAGAGAGGTGCTGAAAATTGGGTGAACACACGGGGTTGGGACCGAGGTTGACTGGTTTGGGTTACAATCTGGTTGACGGGTTCGGTTTGGGTCGTGTTTGAGGAGGTGTTTGGGAGTTGGGTGTAATTGGAGTTTCCGAACAGCGTGCTGCTGTTACCGGAGTAGACCTTCTTGCTTTGGGAGGAGGTTCAGGTTTGTCGAGGATTCCCAGTTGAACTGCTTCTTCGACGGCCAAGCCTGTATCGAAGAATGTTTTAAAATCAGAGCAGGCTTGAGCCATCACCATGTGCCTTGCAAGGTTGGGCTGAAGATTCCGGACGATCATCCGGATTTGATCTCTATCGGTGGGCCTATCCTTCATCTGTGCTGCCTTAGATCTCCACCTTTTCACAAAGTCTGCGAAGGTTTCCTTGGTTTCCATCTTTGTAGATTCGAGTTCCCGAGTGGTAACCTCCAGTTGGATATTGTAATCATATTGCGCCAAGAAAGCCGCACATATGTCTTCCCACGAGCGCTTCTTCCTTTCGTCGAACGAAGTGAACCAGTAAAGAGCATGTCCCACCAAGGTCTGGGAGAACATCTGGGCCATGGCGTCCCTTTCTACTCCCCACATGGACAGTGCTCCAATGTACCCAGTCAAATGCGCTTTCGGATCTCCAGTCCCGTCGAATTTAGCAAAGTCGATTGGTCTGAACTTCTCCGGGAGCTTCACATTGGGAAAAAGGCAAAGCTTGTTGATGTCAAAACCCGTCGAGGCAATCTTCTCGTTTCTCGCAACAGATTGTTCTAACTGGGTGATCTTCGCCAAGACCGCTGCCATCTCGGTATTCTGCGGGGCTTCCACTTCGAGGATCGGCTGCCCCGGGTTGGGATTCGGGTTTAGATTAGGGTTTGGGTTTGGCATTGGGATTAGATTCGGATTCGGATTAGGGTTTGGGTTTGGATTAAGGTTCGGATTTGGGTTTGGGTTTGGATTAAGGTTCGGATTTGGGTTTGGATTTGGGAGTCGTCGGGCAACCCCGATTATCATCATCATGAGTTGGGTGATTTGGTTGTCGGTACGTTCGCTCAGACGCTGAATAGCTTGCGTGACTTGCCCCATTTCTCCATTTGGGGTTTCCTGGTTCGGTTCCGGGTTTGGATTAGGATTGGGATGCAGATTTGGGTTTGGGTTTGGATTGCCTTCGTTAGGATTTGGATTGCCTCCGTTAAGGTTGAGGTTTGGGATTAGATTTGGGTTTGGATTGTCTCCGTTTGGGTTGAGGTTTCCGATTAGCAGGTCCATTTCCACCCTTGAATCCGATGCACTGGCGGGGTCTGCCTGAAGTTGGAGCCGTTCCAATCTCTGTCCCAAGGGTCTGGTCCAAGAGGGTATGATATTCTTCTTCCTTGGCCCAATTGCTCGGAACTGATAGCAAAGCAAAAACCGTGCTCAGATGTGGTCCCTGCTTACATTTTATGAAATTTGTGTGTAATTCTTTGGAAAATGCGCGCGTCACCATCACCGTCATCGACTCCTCTTTTTTTTTTTTTTTTTTTTGTTTTTGTTTTTTTTTTTGTTTTTTTGAAAAATGAATATTTGTTATGAGAGGTTGCCTTGATCCTCGGATTTTTAGGGTGTATCCTCATTTAGGAAGTGTCGTTCCCCAAAAGATGCTAAAATAAGTTAAGTATTCGGCTAGTATTTCATCAAGAAATTGACTATCAGTTTGGAATGACTTGGGGCGAACAACGTGATACGACAACCGAAGTGGCGTAAGCAATACGTTTGCTTTTAGCCTGGGCGGTGCCGGTATCACGATGTTCTGCTTCCGTGTCATTCCTCCTTTTGGTTAATTCCCTAATCGAACACTAGTCAAGGACTTAACAAAATCCTAGTTTCCCTTAGGTTTTCGCTTGAGGACTCAAACGGTTAACAACACGCATAAGGGTGCGTGACTCTTCATCGGGTCTCGGCAACCTCCCAAAGACCGCGCGAGCAAGTCTCGAGAACCGTGGCTGACAGCATGATGGCGTGAGATGAAATGTAGCACGTAGACATGATATAGCACGTAATCCTACCCTGCAGGCCCCTGTCCTAATTTCGAATGTTCGATGGCTTGCTAAACACGTACAAAGGCTGGTTTTGGCTTGAAATGGGTTCCCCGGACTAGAGTCAAAGTATACCGCCCACTATTGAGCGTACACCCAATAACGGTACAAACGGTAGAGATGACTCATCATGGTCGAGGGTTGCTGAGCGTTCTGAGATTCCCCATCACCGGCAAGCCGGGTAGGATTGCCGAAACACGACAGCGGGGCTGCACAGGATATACACAGAAGAAATAGACAACGAAACAAAATTAATTTGAAAATCCCACAAACATTTTTCAAGCTTGGCTCACAAGTTTAATTAAACCACATCCCCATCGTAGTCGCCACTGTGGGCTACCACAGCCCCGGGTGAGATCGGGGCGGCCCAAAAAAAAAACACATACCGCTCCGGCTAATTGATTTGAAAAATTTGAAGAGTCGCCACCCGGATTTATGGTTCGCCACCCGAGAAACCGTTTTTGATTTGAAAATTGATTGACTTGAATTGAAAACCAGAGATCATTCGAGGGTTCGGAAGCCATGTTACGAGGGGGGAAGGGTTTTACGGCACCCCCCTCGCCCGACGCAATGTCGGTCTCTACTAAACGTTTGTTGGATTTTTCAAATGGATTTTGTTTCATTAAACATGTACCAAGTATCCACAAGTGTAGCAAATAGAAGGTGTATGCTGGTGCTTGTGTACAAGGAGTGATGAAATGATGATGGGCATATGCATGATGGCAAAGCAGTATAAACTGCTACTGGATCACCTCTCGAGCGCTTGGGAGTGCTACTGACCAAATCCTGCAGAGTTTGTTAGTCTCGAATAAGATGCCAAATAACGGTGTACACTGGTGCATGTGTATGGGAGGGTGATTATGTGATGAAAGACAACAAGATAACAGGGAATGAAACACTCCTCACTGGCTTCACTCTCGAGCGCTTAAGAGAATTCTCGAGCGCTTGGGAGTGTCTGAACCCCCACCTGCACTTTCTGTTAGCACTGACACAACACAATGTAAAGACTGCAAAATGAAATACTATTACATAGACCATTGGCTCAGCAGAGGACTTGAAAAACTGAGATGGGACCTCAAGTTTTTCAAGTCATGTATCCTTGCCATTACACAAACGGATCTACAATTCTAAAAGAGCAAATGTACACATCTATACATGCAGAAGCTCAGAAAACACAGAAAACTGGGAAAGTGAAATGCAATGGCATGCATGCACTCCTGAGCGCTTGGGAATGGATCCGAGCGCTTAGGAGTGAGCTGCATGCCAGCTTACTCTCAAACAAAAAAAAATGGTACTGCTTCACCATAAAAACATCCTTATCTGAGTTTTTAACAAGAGAAGATCTTATTTTTAACTTAGGAAAACTTTATTCTTACTTGAAATTTGTAAGAAACATTTCTGTTTTAGGAAAAATGATCTTCTGTGTCTACATGCCAGAATAAAACCATTTCATTTAAAAGTGCATCTCACCCCAGCCTACTGCTTACCAAAATGCCATGCATGGGACTGGAAACTGTCCCAAGTGCTCAAGAGCACTCTGAAGCGCTCGAGAGTGTTTCCAGTAGGGGTTTTGGGAAAACATTATTCATGGACTCTTTGCTCTTGCCTTTTCACTAAGGTCTCCCAACCATGCACCAGTATTAAGGACTGGGACAGGCTGAGAGACCCCCCTCAGAAGGGAGAACAACCTCTTGATTTGAACCAAGGATAGAAATGTTTCTACCTTTATTTGACACTTTGCTCCTTGGATGGTTGTGAAAGGTAAATGTGGAGATCAGAAACTGAGAGTGCTCTGGATTTCTTGCCTTTTTCTTTGATGATTTTGAAAGAGACCTTTGAAGTTGGGCAAGAAGTTTTTTATTTTTGAGACCTTTTCCTTTGAACAAGAAAGAGGGAAGAAGAGGAGTTTAGAGAGAGAAGATTTTCGTCCCCCCCCCCCCCCCCCCCCTCTCCTTTTTGCTGAAAGACAAGGTGTATATATATAGAGGATATAACCCATGGTTTTGATAATCAAGTGATTTTGAAATAAATCCATTTTTAAAGAAAGAAATCTTCCGTTGATCTCTTCTCTGACTGAGGTTGAGTGTTGACTCACCTCAGCCGGTGCAATGATGGCTTGCATGGATAGTGGGAATCTTCTTCACCCATTGGGCACTGGGAGAGGTCTCGAGCGCTTTGGAGTGGTCTCGAGCGCTTGGGACTTCACTCTTGAGCGCTTGAGAGTGAGTCAGGCCAGTGGTTTTTGGAAAACAGTTTGGAGCGCTTGGGACTGCTTTAAAGTGCTTGGGAATGATTTTGGTCATTTCCTCCAAGGAGCAACGTCTCAATTGGTACATGGCTTGTTCTGATCCATATTCATCATCGGGGAGCCCCAGGGCCACAAATTAAGGAAATTTGACAAGTCCAAATTGGGGTGTCTACACATAGTCGGCCTCCATCATAGTCCAGTAGTTTCCTTGACGTAGGATCTTCTTTGCCATTGTTGCCCCACTCATGTGCGGCCCACAAATTCCTTCTTGTATTTCCTCCATTACCTTCTAACTTTCTTCCATTGTGACAAAAAGTTGATTGGGGCCCAGATGTGCTTTTCGATACAATGTTCCACCACAAACTACAAATCAGGAGGCAAACTTCCGCAGGGCCATTTTATCCTTTGAGGTGGCTTCGGGGGGATATTCGCTCACTTTCAGGAACTTCTTTACATCCTTATACCATGGTTTTCCATCGTCCTCACCTTTTTCAGTGAAAGTGCACTCAAATGTTGGCTTGACCTTTTGCTCGATCATTAACGACCACATTGTGAATCCCAGGGGTATTTCAACCATAGAGGCCAATGTTGCCAATGCATCTGCGAACCTATTACTCACTCGTGGAGTGTACGTGAAGATAACAGAGTCGAATTGTGGAATTAGAGCTTCCAGCACAGAGTGGTACAATTTCAGCGTGTTTCTTGAACCTTCCAGTCTCCCCTTGCTTTAGACACCTCCAAGTTTTAATCTCCAATGACCTCTACTCTTTTTGCTCCTAGTTCCAGTGCTGCCTCCATTCCAGCAATGCAGGCTTAGTACTCAACTTGATTATTGGTGACCTCGAACCTTAGTTTCTATGACAGAGGGATATGAGAGTTGTTGGGGGAAACTAGCAATACCCCTATGCCATACCCACATTGGTTTGATGCTCTATCAAAGTAAAGTTGCCAAGTATCGTCTAGAAGACACAAGATGTCTTCATGTGGGTACATGAAGTCTTTTGCTTCAGCCTTTGTTACAGGATGATCCGCCAAGAATTCTGCCACAGCCTTTCCTTTTACTGATTTCCTTGTCATGGTATTGAGGTTGAACTCTGCTAATAGTAATAACCATCTAGCTAGCTTTACAATAAGTGCTGATTTCTCAAAAAGATATTTGATTGGGTCTAATCGAGAAACCAGAACTACCGGATGTGCTAATAGGTAATGCCTTAGTTTCTTCATGGCCCATACTAGCCCCCAACAGGTCTTCTCCGAAGGAGTGTATCTTGTTTCATAGTCCATCATCTTTTTGCTGAGGAAGTATATGACGCACTCTACTTTAGCATCGTTTTCTTATGCTAGCATACATCCCATGGATGTGTCCGTTACTGAGAGGTATAGAATCAATGGTTTTCCAGGGATGGTGGTGATAACACAGGCGGGTTCTGAAGGTACTCCTTGACTGCCTCGAGTGCTTGTTGACAGTTTTGATTCCACTCAAAAATCTGTGCCTTTCTTCAAAAGCTTGAAGAGAGATTCGCAAGTGGCTGTGAGTTTGGAAATGAACCTGTTGATGAACTGCACCTTTCCCAGAAAGCTCCTCACTTCCTTCTCTATCTTTGTCAGCAGTATCTCCATGATAGCTTGTATCTTGGAAGGGTCCACTTCAATTTCTCTCTGAGTGATAAGGAATCCTAACATTTTTCCAACGGTCACTCCAAAAGTACATTTTTGAGGATTAAGACATAACTTGTATTGCCTAATCATCTCAAAGAACTTTCGAAGTGCTTAGTAGTGTCCTTCCCTTTCCTTTGATTTAACTATCATATCGTCGACGTATACCTCTACTTCTTTATGCGTCATGTCATGCAGCAGTGTTGTTGCCATCCTTTGGTAAGTGGCTCCAACGTTCTTCAACCCAAACGACATCACTCAATAGCAGTAGGTTCCCCGTGGTGTGGTGAAGGTGGTCTTCTCTCTATCCTTAGGAGACATTAGAATTTGATTATACCCAAAAAAACCCATCAATGAAAGATATCTTGCGGTGTTGTCCACTAGTTCATCTATATGAGGTAATGGAAAGTCATCCTTTGTACTGGCCTTGTTGAGATCTCGAAAATCTACACAGACCTTGATTCCTCCAGTCTTCTTTGGTACCAAAATGATGTTGGGCTACCAACTGTGGATATTCGGTGACTATAAGAAAGCATGCGTTGATTTGTTTAGTGACCCATGCTTTTATCTTTAAGACCCAGTCGGAGCGCATATGTCTTAGCTTTGTTTAACCGATTTTGCATTGGGATAGAGATGAATTTTATGCTGAACAATTTCGGGGTCTATCCTAGGCATGTCCTCGTAAGATTAGGCAAAAATATATTTGTATTCTTTTAGCAAAAGGATTAGTTTTTCACTTTCTTGAGAAGATAGTGTTGCACTAATTTTAACCAATTTAGGCTCGTTTTCAGAGCATATGTTTGCTGTGATTATTTCCTCAGAAAAAGGTTTGGCGTGCTTCTCCTGTTTTCTTTCGATGAATTCTAGAATTTCTTTTGGAATTTCTTCCTCAAAAATTGGATTATCAGAATCCACACAATTAATCATAGGCAAAGTGAAATACTTTAAATCCTCATTCTCATTGCTAAAATTGTCAAAAGACATTTTAGAGTCAAACTCAAAATAAATATCTTGCCTTGGTGTTTTGACCGGGCCTTCCCCACTAGACTCAGTAGTTTGAAAAGATGAAAAACTAGACTCGGACTGAGTTAAGTCAAAGTCGGAATCAGAATCGGAACTAAGATAGGAGTCAGCATTTTTTATTTTGTATTTTAGAGTGTTCCACATTTTAGTACGGGGAAGCCCCTTCTGCAACATCCATAATCAGCTCAGAGCAATCTTTTCTCTCACTAAGGTTGATCGTCAGCACTTCACTATCATCTTGATTTGCACTTTCATTATTGTCACCATGCAAGTCTTGGAGGGCCAATTGGTTTGCCACAACCGTTGCTTCTTCTAGTTAAGCTTCAACTTCTGCTTCCTCGCTGTTGTCGGCTTTTCGTGTGCCAACAAATCCCCACTAGTTGCCGAACCTATCCGTGATGGAGTGGATCACCTTTGTAGGGGGAAGAAAACAATTGGTGTTTAGAACAGCACTAGATTGCTACGGCTATTCATGCCTCTTCACCGGAACCCTAGTTCGTCGTCGGAACCCTAATCTGCAAAACAGACAAGGGGTGAGCGCACCTTTGCCTCTTGTGGCAAAGGCCCTCCGATGCCTGTCACGCCCTCAATTTTCAACATAATTAATAATGACTTCTAATAAACAAAATCTCTCAAATACGCACTACTATACCCCAAAAGATACTTCATTCCCAAAACAAGCAAATTGAGTTCAAAGGTCACATCCTCGACTCGACGGCTCAAAGTAACCTAATACTTATACTAAAGGAAGGAGTTATGAGTCTACAGTCATCCATAGTCAAAACGAAAATGATAATTGAAATTACAGTTACATCTCGAATGGGGTTTTACAAAAAGATGCTAAAGTAATTTCCCATGTTAGTTTTCAAAAGAATGATCAACCATGCATTCCATGCAAGTCATGTCAATGCCCCTGCGGTGTACCTGAAAATGATAATAAGGTTGAGCAAACACGTGCCTAGTAGAGAATTCTATACTCATGCTATATGTCAATGAGATGATCATGCACCAATAGGAAGACATATGGATAAGAGATCAAGAATTCAGTGAATCATGCGAAATGACAAACTGAAAATGAAACAATCAACTAGTTCTCCGTCACATTCAAGGTGTCCAGTGTGTCATAGTAAATATGTCTTTTGTTCCACGTGCACATTTCGGGTATTTGGGACCCCGTTCGTTCCCTGCCGGTCATCACACCAATAGGTGGACCCGTTCATTCCGGGTATTTAGGACCCCCTTCATCCCCTGCCGGTCACCACACCAATTGACGGGCCCGTTCAAGTTTCCTTAAGACGTTTCATTACTCATGTCGTTGATTACTATTACATCTCTAAGTCACAAAGTCACGAGGTTCACAACTTGCATTCGGTGTTCGTGTGCTCCGTTTCAATCATATACCTCACATAAAGTGGCTTTGGTTCTCTTTTCGGCATTCAGCAATCGTATATATCAAGCTATCGTCATACTTCCCGTTAAGTGTAAGTTAACGTCCTTGAACTCATAAAGATACATACCATCACTTATGGAAACAAACCACGACATTAGAATTTGAGAACAAGAGTTTTTACAAAAATCTGCAGTGGCTATGGGTAAGACCAAAAACGGACTACGGGTAGCGGGACAAATGTTCAGTTTCTGATCAGTGGCTACGGGTAGGATCAAAAACGGACTACGGGTAGCGCCTGGAAATTTCAGCGCGATACACAATTTTCAAGGACTAACAATACACTTCAAAACAATGATCAAACCTGAGATTTAGGCACAAATCAACTCATCAACGCATAGAACAAGTAAGAAATCCCTACCTGTTGTCAAGGATTGAAACCCAAAAAGATTGATCAAGCCCTAGAACTCCAAAGTCGAAACCGAGCAAGAAAACTCCTCTCCGAGCTAAACCCAACGAGATACAAGCTCAATAACGCGAATAGATGAAAGATTGAAGGTCATTTGCCATGGGTTTTGAGTGATTGAATGAAATTTTGGGTTTTGGAGGAGAAAGAGAGAGATAGCCGAGAGAGATAGAGAGATCGGGAGGTAGAGAGAGAGAGTGAGGAGTATTTTTACTCCTCTACACACACACCCACACATATATATATATATATATATATATATATATATATATACACACACACACACTACCTACACTCAAATTGCACATGCACCCCCCTGCAAACAATTCCATCACATTCACCCCAATTCATTTAAACTCAATAAATCACATATTTTCTTCCATTATGATAACCAATAAAACTTTTTATTAATTTCCGAAAATACGGGTCCTTACAATGCCTAAGTAAGTATCACATACTAGCAGAAAAACCCTAATTATCAATAGGAAAACGATATGAATGCAACATATTGCGTACCTTTTACCTCTAGGTTTACCTCGTATTTATAGATTCATAGATGCTTGTTGCCCTAGGATTCCTATCTCATATAGGAAACCCAGGATATTTTGGATTCTCGTTCCCTTATCAGTTCATTACCTTAGTCATTTTAGGATTCTTTTCCATAGCTAGCCAAACATTCCATTCCCGTTGGGTATCTTTCCCAGATCCTACATTCTCGGGATCTCATTCCTTAACGGAATACTACTATTTCTGGACCCTTCTGAAGTGTTCCCTCTTCTTTAACACTTGATTGGAGTTCTTTCCTTGTTCGGCTATCTCATCGCCGAACAGACTGCCTAGACCAGTCACTTCACATGCAATTGGTCCTTTATCGATCAATTACTTGGACCAATGTTTTCTCAGAAGCTCTCTTCCTGTTCGGCCTTCTCATTGCCGAACAAGCTACTTGGACCCGTGACTTCACATGTCACTGTTCCTTTATTAGCCTCTTGGTCCAAGAACTTTTTATGTTTACTGGACCAAGACCCCGTATAACCATCCTGGACCAATGACTTCTCATGTCATTAGTCCATATCACTGAACACCATCTTGCACGGCGACTGTCCCTATTATTTTTATACCATGGTCCCTCGTACTACGTGTTCAGGCCCTCTTTGAGCCTGTTCGGGAATACCTCCCTGCAACCCTTATTTCATATTTGGTAACCCCCTCATCGAAGAGTGGGTTTAGCAATACTTCGTCTAGTGGATCATTGTCAACAGACTCTTCTTCCTTTGTTCCTTCAACTTCGAGGTTGTCCATCTCATATATTGGCCAGTAGTCATCAGTGGATTACCTTAGTGAGCCTAGTATTGGAAGACATTGGAAGAAGTGTAGAGTTGGTCTTGGACATGAACCAAGGGCCAAGTTGGATGGAGGATGGATCCAATTGTGGAGTTCTTATGAGATGGGACACTCCCCTCTGACAAAAAGGAGGCTTACAAGATAAAAACGAAATCAAAACGATTTTGGCTGTCCCTTGAAGGGAAGTTGTACAGAAAGTCCTTCACAGGTCCCTACTTGCTTTGTGTGCACCCCGAAATGGTGCAGAAGTTCCTCCACAAGATTCATGAAGGAACATGTGGAAGCCGTGCTGGGGGTAGATCCATTGCCCACAGAGCAATAACCCAAAGTTATTGGTGGCCGCATATGGAAGAGGATAAAAAGGTTTATGTGAAAATCTATGTGAAGTGTCAGAAATTCTTACCAATGATTCAAACACTAGCCGAAGATTTGGTACATTTAACAAGTCCATGGCCATTTGCACAGTGGGGATTGGACATCGTGGGCCCACTCCATAAGGTGATTAGGAATAGAAAATTCCTTTTGGTAGCCACAGACTATTATACGAAATGGATTGAGGTAGAGCTTTTGGCCAAGATTACAAAACCTATGGTGGAAAGGTTTGTTTGGAAAAGTATTATCACAAGGTTTGGGGTCCTTTACTCATTGATCACTGATAATAGGGCACAGTTCCAGAAGAAGTTCAAAGCTTTCTGTTCCCAGTATGGGATAAGAAACTATTATTCCACTCTAGCTTACCCTCAGAGCAATGAACAGGTAGAAGTATCTAATGAGATTATACTTGACGAGATCAAAAAAAGGTTAGATAAGAAAAAAGGCAAGTGGCCTGACGAACTACTACTGGTCCTATGGGCGCACCGAACAACACCAAGAAGGTCTACGGGAGAGACCCTCCATTCGTTGGCATATGGTGTAACGCCCCTGAATTTTGGTCAATAAAAATTTCGTTAAATATTTGAATTTTATTTAAATTTCTTATTTTCTCTTGAGTGGCTATATGATTTCTTGTTTATTTTTGTCGTAGTTAGATTTTGGTCATTGGTTTAACTCTTGACTAGAAACCCTACTTAACCAATCAAATTAGATTCCAACCGACTACTTGGAGGAACCGAGCAACCAACTCACCTAGTTACTAGATGAACCTTTTGGACCTTTTGAACCTTTTGAAACTTTTGCCTTTACCCTTTGGTCCATAATGGTTAGGGTAATTTTTGTCCATTGGACAAAAAGCTTTTCATTATAATATTTGACTAAAGTACACATAGTCTTTTCAAAACTTTATTTTAAGTACAAAAGTACTTGTACTTCTTTTATCCATTGGTTTTTAACCGCAAGGGAAACTATTATCCATTGGGTAATAGCTTCAATCTTCCTACCAAGTACAAAGTTTTATTTTTATAATCAAGTATGGATTTTCCATGTGATTTTATGCATTAAAATATTGGGGTATATCTAAACCCTAGATTTCCAAAGTACTTTATTTATTAATCTAGTACTTATACTCTATTATAAACTAATGGGGGGAATCCTAGCCTTTTTATTTAATTGGGGTACTTGGTACCACACCTATATTTAAATATAGGGCTTTTGTTCACATGCTTTAAAGTACATTTTGATTATTTTATTATAAAAGTTCCCTAGTTACTATTGTCCATTGGATAATAAAAGTTAGGAAATTTATTATCCATTGGGTAATAGAGTTATTCTTCACCAAGTACATGGGTTCATTAAACTAATATTTTTTTCTTAAACCCCATGTGATAAAGTACATAATATTTTATTATTAAAGTACTTAGTAGCCTTTAAGGCCTAAGATTCTCCTAAGTACTCTTTTATTATTTTATATTGGAGTTTTGTACCCAATTGGATTAATTTATTGAGGAGTTGATCTTCCTAGAGTACATTAGTACACTAGTCTATTTGTTTAATCCAACATGTGCTTATTTATTTGTTAGTAGGAGAAATCTTAGTCTTTAAGTTTCCTTGAGTCAAGTACTAGGTACCTATTGTTTTATTTGTGTTCTTAGTAGTATGCATATATATATATATATATATATATATATATATATATAAGTGTACTTGTGAGAGAGAGAGAGAGAGAGAGAGAGAGAGAGGAGGGAGAGAGGAGAGAGAGAGAGAGGAAGGAGGAAAGAAGGAGATTGGATTGTACTTCCTTGATCTTCCATGATCTTTCCTACAAAATTCAAATCCTTGGGTAAATCTTCTTCCTAACCAAACATAACTCTCCATTGTACTTCTATGCTTTCTTTAAAACAAAATCTTGTACCATTGTCTCCAAATCTTCCATAATCCATCCAAGGACAAATCTTAGCCATGCAAGCCTAGGATTTAGACCTTGACCTTCCAAGATTGCTTGCCATGTGTCAAAATTTGAGGTAGAGAGAGAGAGAGAGGGGCCAGCCTTGGGAGAGAGGAAGAGGGCATGCCTTGGCCTATAAATAGCAAGCCATTCCAAGCATTTCAACACACACCTTCACCTAGCAACTTCTCTCTCTAGAAATTCTTTGTTCTTTCTTTGTTCTTGCTTAGTTCTTCTTTGTTCTTGAGTTCTTCAAGAAACTCAACCTAAGCCGCCACTAAACCACCACCCGACCACCCTTCGATCCATAAAGTAGAGTAGTGTTAGTCAAGATTAGGTTTCGAGAGAGACCTTTCTCTTTCGAAGCTACCGAGAACTACCGTAGGAGGTTACTCCGTCCGATAGCCGACTAACCTTCCGTAGCCGTTACTACCACCTAGAAGAACGGTAAGGAAATCCTTACTTACTTCCTTTTTACTTACTTACTCAAGTATAACGTTGTTATTTTGAACCGCTAAGAAAGAATGGTAGATTCTCTCTATCTACTACTCCGAATTATATGAAGTGTATCTTTACCTATTTACTTTAAGTATTCGTATTTTGATCTTTAAGATGGTTATGAGTATGCGTATATGAGTTGCTTGTATTACTTGTGGTATGTGATAAAGCATAAGTGATTTCACTCCAAAGACGTCCGTACATGTGGCGTTGTGCTTTGAATAAAGCATAAGTGATATACTCCAAAGGCGTTCGTACATGTGGCGTTATGCTATAAGTAGTGATTGAGCGTGATAAGTAATATAGATTTGGATGATCTTGTTAGAATGATTTCTGCTTACTTTTGTCCTACCGCGGAGTCTTTGCATGTAAACGAGACACGAGAACCGAGAAAGTAGAAACATGACACCTAGGGCGTGGATAATGAAGGGAAATGTTTTCGAGAAAAGAAATATTTCGAAACAACATAATGACCAGTTTTGGGTGGCATTATGTGAGTTGTGTGCGTGTGTAAAAGAAACATTTGAAAAGGGTGAAAAGTTTTGAAATCCGCAATGTGGCCGGACTTGCCCATTGTGTAAGGTGTGTGTGTGTTCCAATGGGAATCCGGGAAAAACGGAACCATTGTGAGGTTGTGTGTGTTCCAATGGGAATCCGGGAAAAACGGAACCATTGTGAGGTTGTGTGTGTTCCAATGGAGATCCGGAATAGCGGAACCATTGTGAGGTTGTGTGTGTTCCAATGGAGATCCGGAATAGCGGAACCATTGTGAGGTTGTGTGTGTTCCAATGGGAATCCGGGAAAAGCGGAACCATTGTGAGGTTGTGTGTGTTCCAATGGAGATCCGGAATAGCGGAACCATTGTGAGGTTGTGTGCGTTCCCATGGGAACCCGGACCGGCGGAACCATGGTGAGGTATGGCTTGGTTATCCGCGGAGAGGAGCCAATGCAAGATTTTGTGTGCCAATGGGAACCCGGTGCGGTGGAACCATTGTGAGGATACTCGGGAACCCGGAACGGCGGAACCGAGGTTGGGTGTGTTAAAAATGATTTTTGAAAGGTTGATTTGTAAATGAAAATGTTGACACGGTCTACGACGAGTCGCGTAGGAGAAACTCAGAGAATCTTGGACACCAACGATAGTTATATAGCGATTGCGGATGTGTTATTGATATTGTCTTTTGTAGCTGTGTATACACGTATCATGTGGAAATTGATGTGTTTTTATAACCTTTTGATTGTAAGTTTAAGGTTGGTGGGTAAGATTTTCCTATTGAGCGTTGTAGCTCACGGTGTTGCTTTTTTGGTGACCCTGACATATTATATCGGTGGTGACGCTGGTATAATGTGTCAGACTTTGTAGATGATCAAGGTGAGCAGTACACCTTGGAGGCCTTTGGAGCTGAAGAGCGGGCTCACATGGAGGAGCAGGCGGAGCTGTAGTTAGGAACCTTAGTTCCCTTTCCTTGTGTAATAAAAGTACTCTCATGAGAGTTTTATTGTAATAAAGAGCCAGACTCCATTTGATTTTATCAATAAAATGTCTTTTAACGTACCCAAAATTCGGGGCGTTACATATGGGACATAGGCTGTTATACCATTTGAGGTTGGTTTGCCGACCAATAGGACCGCTTTGGTTGAGAGTGGGGCATGTGGGCACACGCCCCTAAGAATTTGGTTTTGTCAGGTGCGCCCTTTTTGGAAAAGCACGGCAAAACACTCAATTCAGAGTTGCCACTTGGGTTTTTATGGTATGCCACCCAAGGAACAAAACTTGAAACACTTGCTACCTTGTTTTGATTGGAAAAGGTTTGTAGACTGGTCCATCGTCACCTTTGATATCTGAGGTTCGGGATCTAGGTTACAAGAGGGGAATGGTTTTGAGGCACCCTTCTCACCCAATCCAGAGATCGGTTTCTACTCGGGCATTTATACAACTTTTGCGATTCTTTCTCATAAATTAGTTTTTAGCCATTTAGGGGGGGAATGGTTTAAAGGGATTAAAACTGTAGCAAGTTTGCAGGATGTGATAGATGGCATGCTCGCTTATTGAAACAGTTTAGATGGGACGAAAACAGACTCATGTGGGAATTTAAACAGATTGGAAGGCATTGTTCTGGAGTGACGTGCACAGGAAGAAACCAGCATGCACTGACCAAGTCACTGCATGCTGATCCGACCTGCGTACGCCATAGCAGAACCTACGCACGCTAGTAGGCTTAAACCCATAACTTTTATTTTCAACTATCTGGGCTCTGGAAATGACCAGTGCATAACTAGGACAAACAAAGCAGTTTATATACAGTTATAGATAGTTTAAATGAGCTACAAAGCCACAAAATGAATAAAATACCCCATAAACAGTGTGGAGACAAAACAGAGGCCAAGGCCTAGCTACCTAATACAAAGGCCAGCCATTGTTCAGGGTAGGACCTGCGTGCGTGGGTAAACCACTATAGCACATAGGTTTGACCCCTTTTACTAGTGCTTGGTTTTACATTTTCTGGGTTCTGAGGCATGTTCAGAAAGACCCCAGGGTATTCTATAACAACAGATATGAGTATTGAAATACAGCTAATAGTTTTAACAAAGGAAAGCAATAAACTGGTTTTAACATGCTCACAGTGTGATATATACAAATGAAAGACACAAAACAACAAGGCACCAAACCTCATGCTGTCCTGCTTATGCAGCCAGAGACTGGCACACACGTCTGATGGACCAGCGTACGCTAGTCCTTGTCATGATGGTTTTTGAAACCTTGCCAGCTTTAGGGCTAGGACTGGTATTGATTACTAGCCTTGACCCTGCCAGCCCCCTCAGGGATCAGAACAGGAAAATAGTACAAAGGTGTATACCTTTGGTTCTTGGGTTTAAAAGAGTTCTTTGAGCTTTGAACTTGAGGTTTGGATGGATAGATGGATGGGTGAGTATAGGTAGAGTGTTACTTGCCAATGTCTTCTTATGACAAAGAATAGATGAACAAGAGATTAGGGTTAGGATTTTATGACTTTTTGTAACTTGGTTTTCTAACTCTTGCATGGGGTGCATATGGGGGGTATTTATAGGAGATGAGGGAGTGAAGGAAGGGTGTAACCAACCAAAGGGAGGCTGGTTGGCTTGGAGTGTAAGTCTTCCTTCATTAAATGAAGGAGAAAAAGTGATGGGGGGTGTGTAAGAGGGGGAGGGAACATTCCTATGTCTGAAGTTTGTTCTCAGATGAATAAACAGAGTCTTGGGGTGCCCCAAAAGTCTTGTGATCATGGCTGAATAAAGGTGATGGGATTAGGTTTGACTGGTGTACGTAGGTAGTTGACTTGCGTGCGCAGGTCCAAGCCTGGTCAATGGTCAAAACTGACCGATGATTGACATGCGGCTAGTGGACCAGCGCACGCTAGTGTGGGACCAGTTTATACAGGTAGGGTTTTGACTGAGGCTTCTTGGGTTAGGTTTAAAGGGTTTTTAAGGGGTTTAACCACTCAAAGATCAATCACACTAACATTCCCGGGGTGTTCTTGATCTGTTTCATCATCGGGGAATCAAATACCATAACTATACGAATCTGGAAAGTCCAAAATAGGGTGTCTATAGTAGTTCCCCCTTGACGACAGTTGGAGCACCATTGACTTGGTACAAGTAACGTCAAAGGTTTCTAGCCACCCCTCAAGGCTATCCAAAACAGAGCATGCTAGCAAAGTAGATACGTAAACTTAAGGAACCTAATTGGTGAGTCGACTTAGACAGGCAGACTGCTGTTAGGGAAAACTAGATAGAAGGACTGCCGCTTGATTGAATTGATTTGATGGACGGGCAGGCCATTGGTGAGGATGAAGGTAGACATGAACGAGGGAATTGCCGCTTGTTGATGGAACGGGACAGGCCGTCATTATTGGTAGTCAAATTATCCTCGGCATAAATAATTTCCAACAATCACGGGTAGGTCATGTCAGGTAGGTTAAATTCCATTTGTTTGGAATCCGAGCCAATCTCCTTATCAAAGACCATTTGAAACAGAGCAATAAGGCTGCTGGAAGATGTGCTAATGGGTTAGATTGATGTGGATCGGGACAGGTGGACAGTTGTTGTGGATTGATTGGACGGGTGGATCGTCGTTGATTTGGACAGGATATGCTATGGTTGTGAATTGAATGGATGGGCGAACCATCGTTTAGTTGGATAGTACCGGTTGTCATTGAGTATTGAATGGAAGGGTGGATCGTCAGTGAGTTGGACGAGACAGGCCATCGTTGAGTTTGGACAGGACTTGCTGTCAGGCAGATCAATTTTCAAAATGACCGAGCTAGTGAAAAGGTGGACAGGATCGGCTGTCATTGAGTTTAGACAGGACTAGCTGTCAGACGGATCAATTTTTAGAATGATCGAGCTATTGAAAAGGTGGAGAGGACTGGTTGTCGAGCGAATCAATTTTCAGAATGATCGAGCCGTTGAAAACGATGGACAGGACTGACTGTCGTTGAGTTTGGATAGGACTGGCTGTTGGGCGGATCAATTTTCAGAATGATCGAGCCAATGAAAAGGTGGACAGGATCGACTGTCGTTGAGTTTGGACAAGACTGGCAGTCGGGTGGATCAATTTTCAGAATGATCGAGCCAATGAAAAGGTGGACAGGACCGACTTTTGTTGAGTTTGGACAGGATTGGCTATCGGGCAAATCAATTTTTAGAATGATCGAGCCGTTGGAAAGGTGGATAGGATCGGCTGTCATTGAGTTTGGACAGGAGTGGCTGTTGTTGTGAATTGAATGGACGGGCGGACCATCATTGAGTTGGACAGGACTGGCTGTCATTGAGGATTGAATGGATGGGTGGACCGTCATTGAGTTAGACGGGACAGGCCGTTGTTGAGTTTGGACAGGACTGGCTGCCGAGCGGATCAATTTTCAGAATGATCGAGCCGTTGAAAAGGTGGACTGGACAGGCTGTCATTGAGTTTGGACAAGACTGGCTGTTCGACGGATCAATTTTCAGAATGATCAAGCCGATGAAAAGGTTGACAGGACCTGTTGTCGTTGAGTTTGGACAGGACTGTCTGTCGGGCAGATCAATTTTCAGAATGATCGAGCGGTTGAAAAGGTGGACAGGACCGGCTGTCGTTGAATTAGACAGGACTCGCTGTTGTTGATTTGGATGGGCGGACCACAGCTTGTTGATTTGAAAGAACTCCGTTAGATTGGGGGACGATTAACCATTTGATGAAAACATGGATTGGGGCAACATGGGCTGCCGTTGGGAATAATTTGATGCCAAAAATTGATTGGGCCTTAGGCCCAGAAACAACCTACATGCGCCTGTTAGGTACTGGCGTGCGTGGGTACGGATGACAGGCCTGTGTTCAAACCCGGCCCAAACCCCCTTTTCTTCCCCTTTTACTCCTAGAACGAGTTTGAAATTGTCATTCGATAGTTTCAAAACTCCTAACCTCTCCCGTGACTCTCCCTCTCTCAAACTCGTCCTTTTCTCTTTTTCTTCTTCCTCTCAAAACCCACATAACGCTCTTACATACTCAATGGAGGAAGGCAATGGTGGGAGCAATGGAGGAGGCGACGGAGGGGAACAGCCGAGGTAGAGGCCCTGAGGCTTCGAATTGGCGATCAAACGGCAGAGGGGGCCTCGGCGAGCACCGGTGCAGAGAACTTGAGTAGCGACGGCGGCGATGGAGGCCATGCACAGGAGGTTGGTGGCAGGGAAGACTGGCGTACGCCGATGGAGGAGGGGCGTGCACTGGTGGGCTTTGAGGCAATGGGCCCATGCGTTCGATGTCTAAAAGGGCATAATTGTTACTGGAGGAGGCCACGGTGGGGCCGGTGGCAGTGGTAGTAGCGATGGTGGAGGAGATGCTCGACCGGAGTCGCACCTGAGGGATCCGACAAAGGGCAAGGGTCCAATGGTTGTGGATGAGGCATCCAAAGAGGTGCCGTTGGAGCAGGCGGAGTTTAGACTGGCCGCGGGGTTTAGACTGGCCGATAGTTTCAAAACTCCTAACCTCTCCCGTGACTCTCCCTCTCTCAAACTCGTCCTTTTCTCTTTTTCTTCTTCCTCTCAAAACCCACATAACGCTCTTACATACTCAATGGAGGAAGGCAATGGTGGGAGCAATGGAGGAGGCGATGGAGGGGAACAGCCGAGGTAGAGGCCCCGAGGCTTCGAATTGGCGATCAAACGGCAGAGGGGGCCTAGGCGAGCACCGGTGCAGAGAACTTGAGTAGCGACGGCGGCGATGGAGGCCATGCGCAGGAGGTTGGTGGCAGGGAAGACTGGCGTACGCCGATGGAGGAGGGGCGTGCACTGGTGGGCTTTGAGGCAATGGGCCCATGCGTTCGATGTCTAGAAGGGCATAATTGTTACTGGAGGAGGCCACGGTGGGGCCGGTGGCAGTGGTAGTAGCGATGGTGGAGGAGATGCTCGACCGGAGTCGCACCTGAGGGATCCGACAAAAGGCAAGGGTCCAATGGCTATGGATGAGGCATCCAAAGAGGTGCCGATGGAGCAGGCGGAGTTTAGACTGGCCGCGGGGTTTAGACTGGCCGATAGTTTCAAAACTCCTAACCTCTCCCGTGACTCTCCCTCTCTCAAACTCGTCCTTATCTCTTTTTCTTCTTCCTCTCAAAACCCACATAACGCTCTTACATACTCAATGGAGGAAGGCAATGGTGGGAGCAATGGAGGAGGCGACGGAGGGGAACAGCCGAGGTAGAGGCCCCGAGGCTTCGAATTGGCGATCAAACGGCAGAGGGGGCCTCGGCGAGCACCGGTGCAGAGAACTTGAGTAGCGATGGCGGCGATGGAGGCCATGCACAGGAGGTTGGTGGCAGGGAAGACTGGCGTACGCCGATGGAGGAGGGGCGTGCACTGGTGGGCTTTGAGGCAATGGGCCCATGCGTTCGATGTCTAGAAGGGCATAATTGTTATTGGAGGAGGCCACGGTGGGGCCGGTGGCAGTGGTAGTAGCGATGGTGGAGGAGATGCTCGACCGGAGTCGCACCTGAGGGATCCGACAAAGGGCAAGGGTCCAATGGCTGTGGATGAGGCATCCAAAGAGGTGCCGATGGAGCAGGCGGAGTTTAGACTGGCCGCGGGGTCTTTAGGGCACAGGCCCATCACACGAGGCAACTTCTTGGAGTCCGTGGACAAGGAGGTGCTCACTCGCTCGCTAGAGGAGAACCCTGCAGTTGTTGGGCAGCTCGAGAGGAGAGACAGAGGGCAACAAAGGTGGCCCAAGAGGATGAGAGGTTGAGAGACGAGGCTGAGAGGGCTAGGGTCGAGGAGTAGGATTTTGTGAGGGAGACCGAGACGGCCGAGAGGGCCCAAGAGGAGGCAGCATGGGCGCTGGAGTCGGCGGTGGTGCTGGCTCGGGCTAGGGCGAAGGTGGCATGCACCGAGTTTGTGGCAGAGACATACATGCCACCGGAGCCGCACGTTTTTATCCCGTCGGGGGTTGACAGTTACGTCCCCCGTCGAGGGTTGACAGTTACGTGTCCTGTCGGGAGGAATACAACCCAGAGCTTGTCTTGAGGGATCCGACAGAGCACCTTGCATTGACTTGGGCAGAGGTATACTTTTAAAACTTGCTTCAGCTTCCATTTTTGAACTGTTGTATTCGGATAAATTTGTATTGAGTTGTTGCATCGCTCGACACTTGAACCATTGAACTTGACTTCATACGTAAAACCTTGATAGTTGAAATCGATCGATAGTATGCCTTGATAACTGACTTGGGCAGAGGTATACTTTTAAAACTTGCTTCAGCTTCCATTTTTGAACTGTTGTATTCGGATAAATTTGTATTGAGTTGTTGCATCGCTCGACACTTGAACCATTGAACTTGACTTCATACGTAAAACCTTGATAATTGAAATCGATCGATAGAATGCCTTGATAACTGAAATCGACTGATAATATGCCTTGGAAACTTGATTGTATTGCTTTTTGAACTTGGATTGCATATGTGCTGATGCATTTCCTTCTATTTGATGTTGTTTTGAACAGAGGAGAGTGCCACTAGGCGAGGGCATGGACGTGCAGCGAGCTCGCTTGAGCTATATAGGCGGTTGCCTGAGCGGGTCTAGCAGTTGGTAGACGCAGCAAGGTTTGGCTAGTTCATCCCCACTCTGACACAGACAAAGAATGACCATGTCGTGCTTACTGCTTTGGTTGAGAGGTGGCACGATATGTCGAACACTTTTCACTTTTCGATAGGGGAGAAAACAGTGACCCCTTTGGACTTTGTGGCCATCACGGGCCTGCAGGTAGGAGGCGAGCCCATCCTGTTTGACTCAGGGATTCACAAAGACGAGGCTGCTTTGAGGTGGTTTTTGGGACGGGTGCCTGACCGGGAGGAAGAGATGGTTAGGTACGAGCAATTCAAGGACTATCTAAAGAAAGTCCCGACCACTCGGCAAGAGGAGGAGCAGATGGCGAGGGCCTATTTGCTGTACTTGTTTGCTGCCACCTTGTATCCAAACAAGCGCAGTAAGGTACACTTGTCTTACCTATCGGCCCTGCGAGACCTTAGCACGGCCTCTCGGTACGACTGGGGAGGAGTAGCTTTAGGGGTGTGCTATGGTTTCATGGGAGAGTTCACGAGGTACAAGAAGGTGGTAGTTGGCTACTGGAGGGTGTGGGAGGTACAAATCCAAACTTGTAGTTCAATTTCAATTCATACTTGTACTTTTGAATTGTATAGACTGTATTCTGACACCTTGATTGTTTGAAAACCATGCAGTTGTGGGCCTACGAGGTGCTAAAGATGTACTCACCAAAGAACAAGTGCCTGAAGATGAGGACTCTCTCACGCACAATGATCTGGGGACTGCTACACAAAGGCTAGAAAAAGTCAAAAGGGAGCCTTCTCGCTTTCAGAGCCTACCTTGACGAGCTATTGAGCACCCAAGTAAACAAGAATTCTAATAGCAGATTATGCCCTAATAAAGCTTTAATGCTGTTGCTGATATCCTTTGTCTTGGCTTTTTGAATGTGTTCTAGGTGGAGTTGAACCCGTGGGGTGGCGTAGTGCTTGAGCCAGAGTATGTGGGAGCAGAGCAGTGACAGCGAGTAGAGTGCTATTGGAGTCGGCTTTTGGGTGGCGGTGGTACTTGGGCGACTGGGTGACATGACAATCACTTGGCTTGCTTGAGTTCTAGGTCCCTGGGCCACTTTCACCTCATGCTTCACACATAGGCAGGTACACGCTCGTTGAGCTACAGCGATTCACTACTCCAGCGACAGACTTTTCTGCCTTCCTGAGGCCAGAGCAAGGCTATGCTGTCTACCGGAGATAGTACTTGGCGGGGCCACATGGACTGATGACGCACCAGGCTATTGTAGGTGAGGCCTTAGAGGCTGGCTTGGAGAGACAAGGGGTGAGCTCGATGTAGACACCCCAATTTGGCCTAAAGATTATTTCAAGTCTCACCTTGGGGACCATCCCAATGATGAATGGATATAGTGATTGCTGATTGACTTGTCGTGAACCCATGGGCTTATGGTGAGTACTTTTAGCCACTTAGAGGACCCAATCCAGAGCAAAATAGCCTTTCAGACAGAAATACAGTATCTTGGGAAAATCTATCTTTCGGCCTTAACATTGATCTCACAGCCTCAACATCATTCTTTCATCCGTGAAACATGTTGCTTGAAAATCTCCCTGAGAGATCGATTCCTCGGCAGCCAGATCTATTCTACGGCAGCCTAATCCAACCTTCGGTTGCCAGATCGTCTATTTTCCAGATTTTGGAATGTTCTGTCATACGTTTGATACAATCATCAAAACCCTAGCAGCCAAATTCCGATGCGTTTGGGCTATGTAAAGAGATTAACATGAAGAGTTATTTGCCCTACATTTCCAATTTTAATTGTGCATTGTGATTGGTTGGAGTGAGTCATCCCCATGCCTATATAAAGAGGCCTTAGGGTTCCAAAACTAACAACTCAATACACCCTCTCACGAGCTAATACTCTGTAGAATCTATCTCCTATACTCTCTCTACAAAAGCCCTAAACTCTTGTAGGCAGCCGTGATCCGACGATCAAACCCTCGAAGTACAAATCCTAACCCAAGGGTTTCGAGAAAGAAGCCAGTCAATCACCCTTAATCCGAAGCAATTAAGCAACTGAGAGATCAAGGTGATGAGGCCTAAGGGCCTATGGTTTGGTTCTTTTATGCTTTTGTACATTAATCGTAGTATTTTGATTTTCTGTTCATCGTTTAGTTTGGTGTGAGGAAGAACATCAGCTTGATCTTCGATCCTTTGGCCGGCACATCAATCCAGAAGGATTCCTCGGCCATGACATCCATTCATCGGTCGAGATATCCATTCTCTGGGACAGTTTGTTTTCTTTTTTGATGCATGTTTTCATTACTGTTTTGGCTCACCTTATCAACTGTTAAAGGCTAATAATCAGATTACGTGTTGAAGAGTTAAATAAAGCAAGTATACATCTTATGTCGAACGATTATGGTCCAATTTCACGACTGGGCAAAGAGGGGTGCCTAACACCTTCCCCTTACTGTACTTTTGGCTCCAGTACTCGGAATCTCTACTTGTTTTTCCTAATTTTTATAAACTAGGTGGCGACTCTGTTTTGATGATAACCGTTATCATGTGGCGATATTCCTAGCCATGGGAATATCCACGATCTTGGTTTATGAAGTGGAACTAAAACAAGCATGATCAATCTGTATGGCAATGCCCCGTTTGGGAGGTGTCTATAGTTTTTGGCGACTCTGCTGTGGACTTGAGAGCCATAACCAGAAAATTTGACATAGGGTCAATACTTGCTTCTTTTTTTTTATTTTATTTCTTGTATCATATGCATCGAGCGGGCAACCTCGTTGAGTTCACCTAATATCCCAGCACGTCACGGGCTATGTTAGGGGTTCCAGCAAACTCCATAGTTACCTGTACCTAGTGGTATATCAAAATGGGAATCACTCGATCGCCGCCTATGATGGGCTGGTGAAAGGACCGATGCCCTTTGAAAACGGAGCAGCCTTGAGACCACCCAATCCATACAAGTGATTAGAAGAGCCATAGATCTTATCAAAATAAGACAGGATCCCCCAGGTTAGGAATCTACTTGCATCTTTTCTAGAAGTTCTTCCTCACACCTTTTATATGTTATTGTAACATCGCTTTCTGTGTAGAAGGGTTGGGGTTTGAAGTAAAAGCCCTAACTCTAAGTCTTTATAGTTGAGCACTCAGGCACAACATTGCCTGTAAGGTATGTTTTTGGTAAGTTGAAAGCATCACTGTTTACTTCCTACTCATACTTCACTTGAAGCACCACGAAGCATATATTTTTGAATCAACATCAAACAATGGCAGTAGCGTAAGCCGCCCGCCGGAAATCAAATTGAGGTTGCTCTAGCAATCTCTGCTTTGAAAGGCCGAAAGAAAGGAGGAGCGTGAAGTGGAAGCAGCGGTTATGGGTGATGGCATGCAAAATTGAGGATATTATCGATAGAAGTGGCAATATTCAAATGGACGATTCAACATGACAAGTTTAGGACTTTGATTCCTATTTCCAAATCAGCCTAGCAATCCATCTTTTAAAATCCAAAATTTTGAGCATGCTTATTGCAACAAGCCGGTAAGATTTAGGAGTTTATCAATGTAATGTGCTGGCAAGTAATCATGTGGATCCCAGTTATATCAATCATGTTCGTAGAAAGAAAAAAAGGGAAAAACTTGGTGAATGAGTTTCTGAAAGATCAACACCGATGTGCTCTGGTAAAAATGAATTTTGATAAACACTTATTGAAAGAATAACCTGAAGTTGGTAGAAAATCACATTAGCATTGTTTGGAGTGAATGAATCTTCTTTAACCAAACTTTTCTTAGTGAAAATGGCAATGATGATCAAATCTTCAAACAACAAGTTTTTCTTAAAACCAAAAATTATGTAAGGTGGAACATTCAAATAGCCGCTAGCACAATGGTGGACTTTGAGTTTACTCTTCGTTGTAGTCATCTGCTAAGCTTTTTCAGTCTATTTCATAGTGTGGATTGACTTGGAAGTAGGATCTTAAGTGGCATGCAGTATTTGTAAGCAATGAGTCTTAAGAATCAACCATATCAAAAATTGCTGGCTATCCATGGTATCCGATAAACTCATGCATGCACACGAATTGCTATGCGTGACTCATCCATAATCTGTACAAGTAGCTATGGGGCTATGTATATTATTTTGTTCATCTTTCTCTAACCATGCAGGGGACTAAACCAAAAGAGGAGTCCATCACCCTCATTTCTTCTCATAGCACATTGCATGATCACGTGTCAACATCAAGTATCATTTGGTTTAGCCACCCCATCATACTAGATTTGCATATTAAGGGCAATAAGTGTGTCTGGTGTGCGCATTGCATAAACAATTGATTTTGGATATCTCAGCTTGAGTGTAATCGGGATTTTGCTTCTCCTAAATTTTGGGTTTGGTCTAAGATGTGACAGCGATGGCTAACAAGAAGATTGAAGCTCTGGCCGCTAAAGTTGATGTATTGGTTGAATCAATGGCTGTCCTAGCCACCATTGTTCACAGTTTGCAAAGAAGTTCTCCACAAGCTCTGCCTCCACCTCCCCCTGCTAGATGGACAGAGAAAGCAGTTCAAGCGGAAACTCATTTTGCTAACAAAAGACAAGGAAGAACAATGATGAACCTGCAGCCTCAACATATGGAACAAGTCGAGGGAGAAATCACCCAACCAAAAAGAAGCCTTCCCAACCATACCATTGTCACCAATGCCAGCAGTGCCATGTTTCCACTAAATCCATCCCAACACACCCTTGCTCACCAGAACCACACTTCCAGAAATCCCAAACGTCGTGCACTTCGCCACCGCCGAAATCTTAACTCATCCCCATCTTAAGCCCTAGCTACCCTGGTCGAACAAGGACTCCTTAAATCTTTGGAAACTCAGTCACCCCGCCCACCATTTGGCCCAAACTATGATCCTACCAAGCATTGTGCCTACCATCAGATTTCTGGGCATGAAAATGATCATTGCATCCAATTGCAACGTGATATCCAAGAACTCATTGATCAAGGGGTGTTGTGATCCAACCAAGTTGAATGTTTGAGCGGCAACAACCAAGTCTATCACATCTTAGTCTGAGTGTTGAGTCAATGTTTTTTTTTAGCTTCTTTTTACAATCTGAGTCTTGGGTTTATTTTCTTTTAGGAGTTTGAGTCTTGAGTTTATTTTCTCTTAAAATTAAACTCATTTTGTTCATCATGGTTTTTGACCAACTCTTTGCACTCAACATGAAATGTGAATCTCTTCCAGAATGTGAATCTCCTTAGACATGAACTACGTATGGCCTGATTATCTTTAGAGATACGTAGGCACCTTATGGTCAGCCACATTTTTGAAAATGTTTTCTCTTGTGCTAATTTGCTGCCATGGAATACTCATGATAACATTAAGTGTTGAAAACAATCCTCAAGGGTTTCAAAGTAATCTCATGATATCGCTTAAAACACATCATGACCATTTGAGTTGTCAAAACCACTGAATAAGTTATGGCCCATGTCATTTATGTTGAGTTAAGGGGGAGTTGAAAACATTTATGTGCTCTCATGGAGCTGCTCATAAGAGGAACATGCTACTGAAGATAGAAGAAGAAAAAAATGAGCTTTCTAGATTGAAAACCCGCAAGGGCGGTCTAGGCAAAAGTTACAGCATGAAAAAAGAAATGAAAATTTAGCCATGTCTCCATGCACCCACTTTGAGTCTCAAGACTTGTCCTCGATTTTGAAGAACCACTTGGTTAAACATCAAAGCCTCTTAATCTCGTGGTTAGGATTCTAGTTGCTCTGTCATGTGATTCAAAATGAAGAAAGACCATCATTTCTTTAACCAAACACTTATCCCTTGCTAGCCACATTGAGCCTCTGAATAGTTTCTTTTAAATAAAGCCTGCTAGATAACGATCCCCCCACACTGGGGTAGATAATTAGAAAATGGAAAGTGAGCCCCCCATCATATGAAGGGTATTTTGAAAAGAGCAGAGGAGGAAAAAGAAAAAAACATCATCCCTGCTAAAACAGGGAAACATTTTGAAGAAGACATCCCTTCTGATACAAAAAACAAGGGGCATTTTGAAGAAACATCTCTTTCATACAAAATGGAGTGATTAGATGGCTGCCAGCCTTTGAACTGTATGAGTAGAAAGTAGGTTTGAGCTGTTATATCCCTTTCTTTCCTAAGCCAACACCTTAGCCTACAATATGGTCCATAATAAAGTCCTCTCGAATTGAAGAACGTGACTTAGCAACAAGGTCCTAGATACTAGGGGCATAACCAATGTGGAAGGTATGGACAAGGAAAAGAGGCAAAGGGGCATAACTGCATCCCTTTTTTAGAAGAAGCACATATCTCCCAAGAGGCGCGCAGTGGTCACTTATTAATCCTACTCAAAGTAATCAATTCGCTCTAAGACGGTAAACTCGCTAGGGGCATGGGTTCATGGAAATGTTTTTTGTGTCTTGATGATTGAGTGGTTTAAATGTGAGTCATGTAGATAAAATGATGTGGTTTTGAAATCCCCAAGGAAAAACTTTCAAAATTTATTTTATCCTAAGATTTTTTAACACAACAATACAAGCACAATTACTTATTTGCAAATTTTCACGGAGATAACATGGGTTTCCTATTTCATGAGGAGTGTAGCTAGATGGTCTCTTGGCCAAATAATATTTTTAGCGGTGCTGCCAGAGTATTGCGGTTTTTCAAATCACTTGGCTAGTAAGTCATTATCAGCCTCCCTAGGGCAAGGGGAAGCATTGGATCAAATACGCAAAAGTTGAGATTTCCAGAATACATTGTGTAGACACCCCGATCTGACTTTCCGATCGTTTTACTTTGTTCTTCGGTTTCTTGATTCCCCGATGATGAATCAGGTCGAAACAGTCTCGAGAACTTGGAATGGCTTGAGTTTGGCATGTGAGGAACCCATTCTTAGCCCTTAAACCCTTGAATCAGAACCTGGACCTTGGGTTTGAATGTCGCGCGACATACTGGAACCCTCGCGCGATGGTCCATTTGCCAGGTGGTGGTCAAAGTCAAAGCTTTGACCATTGACCCTCGCGGGGTTGGCTGGACCCTCGCTCGATGCTCTCACTTCATCGCGCGATGGTCAACACCTGTCATTTTCACCCAGATTGCGTGGTGGTCAGGGGGCTACAGGCCTATGTGACCCCGTTTTCTCGGCTGAACAGCGTTCTGGGGGGGCTCCCCTTGCACCACCTCACCCCCCATTCTCCCATCACCTTTGCCACCCCACTCCTCCACAAAGCAATTATAACCAGCATTGTTGGCTGGTTACAAGGCCTTGGTTAGCCACCCACTAACCCCTTTTTCTATAAATACCCCCCCATGCTTCCTTGCAAAGGGTTACAAAAATTCTCCCAAAGAAAGAAGAAGTAAAAGCTCAAGCACAAGCACTTCACACAACACTTTCTCCTACATAGTCACCTCCTAAGCCTCATCACCTCATTTAAGCCATCTCTAAGGAACTCAAGCAAAGGTATAATATCTTTCTGCTTACTGTTCGAACCCCTGAGGGGGGCTGGCAGGGTCAAGGCTGGTAATCGATACCAGTTCTGGCCCTAAAGCTGGCAAGGTTTCAAGAGCTGTTACCTAGGAAACCCTCGCGCGATGGTCCCATATACTCGCGCGACAATTCTGTCCGTGTGAGATTGGACCACGTGGGGAAGGGACCCTGGTCTTTAAGTTTATTATTGTGTTTGTAGTCTTTTTAAAGTCTTTTAAAGAGCTTTAGCTCACCGCTTGGCTGTTTTGCATGTTGAAAATCATTGTTTAGCTTAGTTTATCACACCTCTTGGTTTGGAATGCTCTTGGGATGCTCCTGAACATGTCTCAGAGCCCTAAGTATGCAAAGCAATTCCTGGAAGTCCAGTCTGAACAATTGCGCGCCTGTGTCACTCTGTCGCGCGATGGTTCTCAGTCTTCCAGGGACTGCCCTTGCATGAGCAGTTTGGCCTTGGCCTCTGTTTAGACACCCCTACTGTTTAGGGGTTGCGTTTTTATAATATTTCCATCTGTTCGTTGTAATATTGTTTACTTTCAAGTACCTATAAACTGCTTGGTTTGCACCTGGATGAGCACTGGTCCTTCCAGAGCCCAGAAGGGGGTGAAATTGAAACCATTGGTGAAGTGTCAATACTCGCGCGAGTATATGGTTATGTCGCGCGATGGTTTGCTTGCATGCGGATGAACTCGCGCATGCAAGTTGGCTGTTTGTTTGCGCCAAAATCATACACAGTGCTGTCTTGATGTATGATTGACGTTTTGAACTTCATTCCATTTATTACTTGTCATCTCACTCATCCATACTATCTATCACATCTTGCAAACTGTTACAGTTTTAATCCCTTAAACTGTTCCCCCGCCCTAAATGGCTAAAAATTGATTAATGAAACAAAATCGCAAACAAACATTTTTCGCAAATGCCTAAGTAGAGACCGATCTCCGGATTGGGCGAGAGGGGTGCCATAAAACCCTTCCCCTCTCGTAACCTGGCTCCCGAACCCAAATATGGTTATGACGGACTGGTTCCTTAACCTTTTCAAATCAAATAGCGCGGCAAGTGCTTCGAAATACGGTTCCTTGGGTGTCGGACCTTCAAACCCGAGTGGCGACTCTGTATTTTGCGAGCGCTTGCTTTCCCCGCACGCGCTCCCTCGACCCGGGCCCCTTGCCTCGCGTCTCGGAATCCGGAAATTCCAAAAACGGGCACGCATGCCCACAGTGGCGACTCTGCTGGGGATCGAACCAATATTGGTCTATGTTTAGATTTCAATACACTTGAAGAACGATCCCACAAAAGTTTGTCAAAACGGTGAGCTTCGCGCTGCCGAAGGTTGGAATGGTGATTTAACGGGACCTCGTGTCCGGCCAATCCAATCTGGGACTTTTCCGATCATTCTCTCGTGTAGTTTCTTCTAAGCATTGACTAAATAAAGTGGGCCAAATTTGAAAAAGGCGTTTGCGAATTTGCGATTCTATTTTCATTAATCAACTTCTTTAGCGTCTTCATTTGCATCGATGTGGGATAAGCCCCGTTGGATCGTTTTGGCAATCCGACACGATTTACCGGAGCTCGGGGACCCCGAATGACCAACAACCTTCGACGATGATGAGTCATTCTACCGTTTGACTGTTGCTCTGCGATTACGCGGGCAGCGGAAGGTATATCTTGGCTCTAGTCCGAGGAACCCGTTACAAGCCAAAACCAGCCTTTGTACGTACAAAGCACTAGAACTCTCCAAACTAGGACAGGTACCTGCAGGGTAAGATCTACTTGCATCTAACCCCCAAATACTGTCTGTGTTACTGCTTTCCCTATCGCATGCATTGTACATACATACCGTTTTGCGTAGGGGCATGTTTAGGGCGGCTTCTAGGTTGTCTCTCTTTCGAGTCTGTCTTATGTTCATTAGGACGCTGCTAGGTCCGATGAAGAGTCATGCATCTTCGCAGTGCATGTTGACAGATTTTCAAAAGTCCTAGGATCAACAAGACTTTGGGAAATCAAAACTTTCTAAGTCCTTGTCTATATCCCGATTGAAGTCTCAAACAGAAAACAAGGAACGACGAGGAGAATGCCGTGATGCTCACACCACCCTGGTTATCGTGCGCAGCACGTACACCGCTCAGGCTATGGCACTGTGTTGCCTACGCCGCCCCGGTTAAGGTGTCACGTCATTCACCCTGAGTTATTCCAAGTTCAAAGTTGAAACTTCAAGAACGGAAAAGTCAGAGGCTTAGGCTATTTTTGACATCTCTCAGTATTATTCGATTCAAACGAGGATACACCCTTGAAAAGAAATCCGAGGATTTTGGCAGTGTCCGAACATCATGAGACAGACTCGCCTGTAGTCTTAGAGTCTAAGGGCGACACTGACAACGATGGCTGCATTATCACTTTAAAGTCTTTTGCTTAGAGTAAGGTTGCTGCAGGGCCCTTATCGAACCTTTTCTTACAGCAAAGCAAAGCAGAATTCTGAACCATTGCGCCACCAAGGAAAGTATCGAGGCAAAAAGCCAAACCCACTTGGGAACGTCTGCATCAGAATTCCGTTCAAAGGCTAGTCAGGTTGCAAGCTCAGTCAGTCACAACGGAAGACTCTCCGTGTTCCCTTTTGGCCGCTTTACGATCAGGATCACCGTCAGTTCTCCAGGAAATTGAATCTCCGGCGTCACCAACCTCCCCGTCCTCGTCAAGCTCATCCGGGACCTCCATTATGGCAGATCATCCGCAACCACTGAGTCTCGAAACCATGCTCATGAACATCCAGAATAGCATCGCCACCATGCAGCAAAGGGGTGCTCAGACTGATGCGAACCTCACTAGGCTCAATGATCTTATCAACACTCGTCTTCCGCCAGCTGCAGAAGTGGGAGGCGAGGTCGATGAGGACGACCATGTGGAACCAATCTTTGTTGAAGACCCTAACCATGCAGGGCGGATCATAATTCAGCCTAACCCGAGAGAGGCTCACCCGGAGGCAGCGAATCTGAATCTCGCTGTGGCAAGACCCGTTCTGGATCCTAACATGACTGCTCTCATGGCGAAGATCGTCAAGCTGGAGGAATCTATGTCCAAGTCCGAAAAGATCAGCACCGGGGGAATTGATTTAGATCGCCTTTGCTTGTATCCCAATGCTAAGCTCCCCGACAAGTTCAAAATGCCTGATCTCGCCAAGTTTGATGGGAGTGGCGACCCGAAGACTCATCTCTATGGCTACCATGCCGCCATGAAACTCTTGGCTGTTGAACCTGAGGCCATGTCCCAGCTGTTCCCTCAGACTCTCTCAGGACCCGCTTTTCACTAGGAGGATATCGGTGCTGCGTTTATTTCGCAGTATAGTTACAACTCCCAGCTCAAGATGACAACCCGAGAGCTTGAGTCCACGAAAATGGAAGCTAAGGAATCCTTTGCGGATTTTGTCAAAAGATGGAGAACGAAGGCTGCTCAGATGACTGATCGCCCGAGTGAGAGAGATCAGCTCCGAATCATCTCTCGCAATCTTCAACCTGATTACGCTAGGCATTTGGTTCTTGTCCAAGCTTCCTCCAACTTCGATACTTTCTTCGAATCTGGGTTGGCCATCGAGGATGCGCTACAAAGCGGGATTCTGTCAAGAGGGGAGTCTTCTAACCCTTCGAAACCAAAGCCTCGGGTCTACTCAGGAAACACCAATGCGTTGTTTGGCACTGGGACATCTTCCAACACAGCAACTAGCGTCACTAATGCTTCCTCTTCCAATACAACCAATCGCGTCGCTGAGATTAACCAGGAGCAAACCCCACAAAATAACCGGCCCCGCGGTCAGTCCCACAGTTTCTCCGCGTTTGAAGCTCTACTGTCATCTGTCATGGAGAAGTTAATCCAGTCAGGGCATCTGAAACCCCTTGACCCGACTCCTCTGCCTAAGAACCCTTCACCCAACTTCAAAGCTAACCTTTATTGTGGCTACCACCAAGGGGCTGGACATCTTACGGACTCCTGTTTCCGTCTCCGACATGCGATCCAGGATCTCATAGATGAAGGAACTCTCCACGCTCCACCTCCACCAACCCAAAAACCAAACATCCTCTCCAACTCCCTGCCAAAGCACAATGCTGCTCCCCGCATCAACCAAATATCCATCAGCTCCACTTATATCAACCCTAGCTCCACTATATTCAACCCCACTGACCATATAACCTCAACAAACCAACCCAGGCCAGTCGTGCCCATCCCTTCTCAGCCCGAAGCCGAGATTTTCTACATCCATCTTGAAGAAGGATAGTCGTCCAATCCTGATGTGCCTCTCGCACGCCTGCAGAATGGGGCGTTTGTGTTCAACGCCTCCATCAGCGAACTGTTTCACCAGTCCATTCCTTCCGTGCAGCTCAACTCTGCTTCTTCCTTGGACAGCCCGTATTTTGATGTGACGGATCCAAACTCCTCTCCGAATTTGATAAGCCGCTTTAGGTCTGCTGTCCCTTTTCTACCGGAACGGCAGGTTGATATGCAAGTAGTAGGATGGGCTATCGCTGATAATGATGATTATGCAGCCCCCATAATCAATGAATGGACGGAGCTAGAGTTAGACGGTTTCCCCCAGAACCCCGAATATGTCCCATTTAACCATGCTTGGTATGACGCCTGGATGGCTAATTATGAGGCAGGCATGCTTGACCCTTTGGATGAATTCTCTTTGAACATGCTTTTTCAACAGCCTAAACCCGTTCTGCCTGAGGAGGAGTACTATTGGGATCCCGAGCCTGCGTGGCAGTTTCCATTAGAGTTCGACCTTAATCCTCTTCAAGGATATGCTCTGCCCGATCACGAGATTCAATTCATAGAGGAGGGTCTCGTTCAGGAGGAAACTCGTGTCTTGGGGGAATGCTTTCTCCCTTCTACTCTTGACAGGCTGGTTGGCTCTGTAACTAACACTGAGTACGACCCTACATTCTACATCATTAGTGAGGAACTCTCGCACTCCGCACCGCCTTATCCGACCGAGGAAGATCACAACATTATGGTTACGGACCTTGTTCCGCCAGCAGACCTCTGGGATGTTGATGATGTGGTTAATATCCAAGTTGGGTCCGAGGTTTGGACTGTCAACCGCTCTCTTGCCGATGGGGGACTCTGGGACGTCCCATTCATTGCTAACACGGAGCCCATTGGGGAGGCTGTAGCTGTTAAGGAGCCAGATTTCTGGGAGTCGCTGCTGTGGAACGATTTAGCTCAAGACCTCGATCTAGGCATGGAAGCACCTGTAGCCCCACTGCCTTCTGACAAAGGAAAACGCAAATTGGGGGAGGTCCCTGCTGATCTTTGGGATGACCGTCAAGACCTTCAAGCGATACCCTCTTTAGAGAACGTTCTCAACGTTACGAGGAGGGGACGAATTTTTCAGCCTTCCAATCTTCAGGCTGGGAGCTCGTCCAATTCTTCTAACAAAAGAAACGAACCTTCTGCATTCTCAAGGTCCGCACCGTTTGAGGCACCTCCTAGCTCCCTGAATGATGACATGATTCAGAGGCAGCTGGAGCGGATTCCTGCTGCTATATCACTCTGGGGGCTAATCTGTTCCTCCCGCGAGCATCGTCAGAAGTTTTGCCATACTCTCTCTCGCCTTGAGATCCAACCCGATGTCACGCCTGAAGCCATGATATCCATAATTCTCCCGCCTACTTCGAAGCACACCGTGGTCTTCACTGACAAGGATCTACCGATCGAAGGGGTTGATCACAATCGCCCCTTGCACATCACTGTTAAGTGTAAGGGAATCTGGATTCCAACTGTTTTGATCGACAATGGATCGGCGATCAATGTTTGCCCGTTGAGAGTGGCTTACCGTTTGGGACTGGCCAAGAAAGACTTTGCACCTTCCAATCTGGCTGTTAAGGCATACGACAGCACTCGTCGCGTGGTCGAGGGCACGCTCGTGCTCAAACTTGACGCTGAGGGATTTGAGATGGATGTTGAGTTCCATGTGGTCAACATCCCCGCCACCTTTAATCTTCTTCTGGGAAGGCCGTGGCTTCACCGATCTGACATCATGGCTGTACCGTCTACTCTTCACCAAAAGGTTATGTTGGGACTGCCTACTGGAACTTTGACTATCTGTGGGGACTCGGGCATTCGCCAGCTTAAGGAAGATGGCACACTTGTTTTGGGGATTGCACACGGCGAGGAAGATGTTGATCTCGGGGGTTTCTCTTTCGACACTTCTGGGTCAATTTTGGCTATCAACGTGGATGGGGACTTCATCATAAGCTCTGTCGCCTTAGACATCATGAGGAGGATGTCCTATTTACCTGGTCTTGGTCTTGGGATTCACCAACAAGGGATCCCGGAGTTCCCTGCCTTTCCTTCCTGCGAGGGCCGCTTTGGTTTGGGGTACTCTTCCTCTACCAAGGATGCCAAAAGAAGGAAATGCACGGGAAAACCTTGATCTCTCTATGGTGAACCCGACAGCTACTTTGTGCGCGAAGTGGGGAATGACGTCTACACCGGACAGCCTGAGCCTTTTATCGATTCAGTCACTGGGGATTTGCTGCCTGGGTTTGAGGTTTTCGCTGATGACACTTGGTCCTCCAGTGATGAAGAACCAGCAAGGGCGGAATTCAAAAGGAAGCTTAGTCAGCCCAAGCTAAAGACTGATTGGCTGGTGTCTTTTGATCAAGGGAGCTTGGAGCAGCTATTTTATGAGTTCTCCCAGGTGGGTTTGGCCAAGGAAGCTGAAGAGGCCGAGGTGTTCATGCTCGGTTCCGACGACCTCAAGGATCCCCTCTCCCTCATCACAGAAGCAAAGGGTAGCCTTAAAAATTGCATTTTCAAACCACGCCTTACTTGCATTGATGATGTATCAGAGTCTGACACTGAGTCTGTTGAGTCGTCTGAGTCTAAGTCTAGCTCTGAGTCGGAGTTTGTGCCTCTTGGCCCTCCACGTCATGGCTTTTACTTTGAGTTTGATTCCCTTGTACTTGGCGACCCTGCAGGGTCTTATGAAATGAAGGAATCCTCTTCTGACTACTTGAATGATCTTTATATAAACTGTGTCGACCCCGACGATGAAGGGATAGATTTCGATGGGGACATTCCCAAGGAAATCCGTGCCCTCATCGAAAGGGAAGACGAAAGGCATGCTCAGCCGTTAAAAGAAGAAATAGTCTTAATAAACTTGAAAGACGAGAATGATCCCCGAATGGTTCAGGTGGGCTCCACTTTATCTCCAGAGGAACATCACGATTTCAAAGAGCTGCTCTCAGAATTCAGTGACATCTTCGCGTGGTCTCATCAAGACATGCCCGGCATCGACCCAGAAATAGTGGAGCATCGAATCCCCTTACTACCAAATGCCAAACCTGTGAAGCAGAAGTTGAGGCGGATGAGGCCAGATTGGGTGCAGAGGATCAAGGAAGAGGTCACTAAGCAGATCAACGCCGGTTTTCTCATGGTTTCTCAATACCCTACGTGGGTTGCCAACATTGTTCCAGTTCCTAAAAAGAATGGACAAATTCGAGTGTGCGTGGACTTTAGGGATTTGAACAAGGCAAGCCCCAAGGACGATTTTCCCCTGCCACATATCGATGTACTGGTGGACAATACGGCGGGCCATGCCCTGCTTTCATTCATGGATGGTTTCTCCGGATATAACCAGATTCTTATGGCGCCGGAAGACCGTGAGAAAACGACTTTCATCACCGAATGGGGGACTTATTGTTACTTGGTCATGCCGTTTGGTTTGAAAAATGCTGGTCCCACCTACCAGAGAGCCGCTACGACCATTCTGCACGACATGATGCACAAAGAGGTTGAGGTCTACGTAGACGACATGATTGCTAAGTCAAAAACTCGGGAAGGGCATGTTCCTGTACTGAGGAAGTTTTTCGAGAGGTTCCGGAAGTTCCGCATGCGTCTCAATCCACAGAAATGCATCTTTGGGGTCACAGCAGGTAAGATGCTCGGTTTCATGATCACTTCGCGTGGGATTGAGGTCGATCCGTCCAAGATCAAAGCGGTGCTTGAAATGAAGCCACTAGAGACTGAAAAGGGAGTGCGAAGCTTTTTGGGGAAGGTTCAGTTCATCAGCAGATTCATTGCCAAGTTAACCTTAACTTGCGAGCCGATGTTTCGTCTACTCAAGAAGGACACCCCGTTCGTTTGGTCGGACAGATGTCAGGCTGCCTTCATGTCCATTCAGAGCTATCTGCAAAACCCGCTTGTCTTGATGCCACCAGTGCCCGGAAAGCCCTTGATTCTATACTTATCTGTGAGTTCTACATCCATGGGATGCTTGCTAGCTCAAGAGGGTGACCAGGGAGTTGAGAAGGCCGTTTATTACTTAAGTAAGAAAATGGTTGGGTCTGAAGAGCGCTACACCGCCTTGGAAAAAATGTGTTGGGCTTTGGTTTGGGCTTCTAAGAAGTTGAGACACTACATGCTGGCTTACCCAGTGAAATTGATTTCTCGAATGGATCCACTCAAGTATCTGTTTGAAAAACCGGCTCTCACTGGTAAGTTAGCACGCTGGTTGCTCCTTCTGGCAGAATTCGACCTCGAATACGTCACGAGGAAGTCGGTGAAGGGACGAGCAATTGCTGAATTTTTGGCTGATCACCCTGTGGATGGACCGGAAGATGCAGATTTCGTGTTCCCAGATGAGGAGGTGCTAATAGTTGTCGAGGACGTCTGGACTCTGTACTTTGATGGGGCGGCCAATCAGAAAGGATTTGGGATCGGGGTTTTGCTAGTCGCCCCCGATGGTTCTCATATTCCGCTTGCATTCAAGCTTAACTTCGATGTTACAAACAACCAAGCTGAATACGAGGCCTATATCGTGGGTATGGAGGCTGCACTCACGCTTGGCGTTGAACGACTCGAAGTCATCGGGGACTCCAATCTCGTTGTATCTCAAGCCAATGGGGATTGGAAGGTGCGTGAAGAGGGGTTGAAACCTTATCATCAGGATTTGGAGGGGTTAATTCCTCGCTTTAACAAAGTGACTTTCACCCACATCACTCGTTTGAAGAACCGTTTTGCCGATGCACTCGCGACTTTGGCTTCCATGGTCGAACTACCCTTCGGAGTCAAACTCCGCCCAGTCTTAATCGAACAGCGGGACCGCCCCGCCTATCAATATGTCAACGCCATCGATGATGTCGATGATGGCCTACCCTGGTACCATGACATATGGAACTTCGTCGAGAATGGCACGTATCCGGCTGAGGCCTCCAAGAAGGATCAGACTGCATTGCGAAGGATAGCCGCCCAGTACATCATTTGTGGGGGAAAGTTATATAGGAGGTCTCATTGTGGAATGCACAAGCTCTGTGTCAACGGGGCCGAGACCGTCAGAATCATGGAGGAGATCCACGAGGGGGTCTGTGGCCCTCACATGAGCGGCGTCATGCTGGCTAGGAAAATCTTGCGCCAGGGTTATTTCTGGTCTACCTTGGAATCTCAGTGTGTAGATTATGTGCGGCGATGTCACAAATGCCAAATTCATGCTAATCTAATGCATGTTCCACCCTCTAACCTATTTGGCATGGCTTCGCCTTGGCCTTTCTCTGTATGGGGTATCGACGTCATCGGCATGGTTAGACCGTCTGCATCAAATGGTCATAGGTTCATCCTCGTGGCCATAGATTATTTTACCAAATGGGTGGAGGCCGAATCTTATAAAAGCCTAACAGCAGTTCAAGTTGCTCACTTCATCAGGAAAAACATCATCTACCGATATGGGGTTCCGCAAGCGTTCGTATCAGACAACGGGAGTCATTTCAAAGGCAGGGTCCTGGAGCTCTTCGAAGAGTTCAAGATCCAAGTCCATCACTCAACGGTCTATCGTCCCCAAAGGAATGGTGCGGTTGAAGCGGCTAACAAGAATGTCGAGACAATCATCAAAAAATCTGCGGAGTCCACCAGGGACTGGCACGAGCAACTGCCATTAGCTCTTTGGGGTTATCGAACGTCGATTCGAACATCAACGGGGGCAACCCCCTATTCCTTGGTCTACGGGATGGAAGCAGTTCTCCCTATAGAGCTTGAGGTGCCATCTTTGAGGATCATGGTAGAATCGGAACTCTCGGAATCTGAATGGCTCAGTGGGAGATTTGTTGAACTCATGCTTTTCGATGAAAGGAGGCTTCGGGCCCTGTATCATGTTCAGGGGTATCAGCGGAGAATCGCTCGGCCATTCAACAAAAAGGTGAAGTCTAGAGACTTAGTCGAAGGAGACATGGTCACAAAAGAGATTCGGGCGCCAGTTTTTGACCCCCGCGGCAAATTTCGACCCAAGCGTTCCGGACCTCACATCATCAAGACCATCCTTTCTGGGGGAGCGGCTTAGCTCATAGATCTCGACGGCAACGAATTCAGCTCTCTGGTTAACCTGGATCAACTCAAACGATACTATCCCTGAGAGAAGCTCGTTGGGCCGAAAACCACAAGGGTGGGCGGTTCCAAGCAAAAATTAGAGCAAGCCTGCTAGACCGAAAACCTGAGAAGGCGGTTTAGGCAAAAATAAATAGGCATCAATCAAAGCTCGCTAGGCTGAAAACCCGAAGTGGCAGCACTAGGCAAAATTTAGAGCGTAAAAGGAGAGTTAAAATACTCGAGTGAACCTTGGCCTGAACTACGTGCTGACCTGATTCCCTGAAAAGGGATACGTAGGCAATCTCTCTGTGAGATTCGGTCACAATCCTTCAACTTGATCCATGGTTTCCCATTACCAGGAGTTGACCCGATACTTGGGTGACACGGCGGTTCAACACTTGGATCAAAAGGGGAAAACTCTCGAACCTTCATTTTTATTCAAATTATAACTTCTATTACACAGGCTGAGCAGTCTTAAAAAGATTAAAGCATAAAAACAGAATAAAGTGTTCGAGGCCTTAACAGGCTCACGGTTTATTCTAGATCATCAGGATTCGTCAGAAGTCAATTGTTGTTTTGCCTGCTTGCGATTTCCCTTCTTAGCCATGTTTGATATCGGTGCGTAAGTTCCGTACTAAAGTCTGGGTCAGCTCCTCCGAGTTGCCGCAGGCCCCAGTCGTGCTCATACCCTCTCAGATTCTAGGCAGTGAAAGCAGGGACTTGGAAATCTTCAGTCCCAGCTCGGTGGAGTCCTTGGCTCATTCCTAGCTGACGAAGGATGCGTCCGGGGACGTAGAATGTGAAAGCGGTCAGCCCAGCTATCACTACTCTCTCGAATCCTGCAGAACTCAGGGCCATGTCTGGAATGTTTAAAGCTTCATGCCGCCATGTGATCTCGTTCGGCAGCATTTCCCTCATAAATGCGCACCATTGATTCACAGACATTTCAGGATAGATCATACCCCGCTGGTGCATTCGGCTGGGCAGATGAGGCCAGTTTGCTTCCGGTGCTGTGAGCAATCCCAATTTGTCAGATAACCAGAGCTGCATGAGTGAAAAAAACAAGTGAGAAGTTACATAAAGCTTGAGAGAAAAGACAAGTAAGGAGCTTCGATATAGCCTTAGCTGAGAGATGAGGTAAAAACAGAACATGTGAAAGCCGGAAAAAGGTGAGCTGAGTGAGAACTAAGCTAACCCGCAGTAGTAGTGGACTACCGCCGAACACGTCTGTTTGGCCGGAAGAAACCAAATCCAAACCTATGAGTGTCTCTGCCAGAACCAGTGGTACCACATTTCTCCGGGCACCCATTTGAGCGGCGACGCTCACCAACATGGGGTTGACTTGCCCATTTGGAGATACCAGTAAATAAGCAGCCAGCACGCCAATTGCCAGGGCAAATCGACGTCGAGCCTGCACGGCTATATTCTCTACGTCCCCTTCTGGCCCATACCACTCCATTAGGCGCATGATGTTGATTTGCCCTCCAGTTAGCAAACTTTCGGCCGCTCCTCTAGTAATATCAAGACTTGACTGTAACAGCTTTGGCATGCTCTTCCTATAAGGCGGCACGACAATCACGCTCGAGGCAACTCCTTGGAGGTATGCTTGGAATTCCTCCACGGTTGGGCACAGCTCGTTAATCTCAAACCTGAATACGTGAACCTCTGGATCCCAGAATTGTAGGGCTGCCCTCAGAAACTCGGGACGGACCCTCACATTGCGAAGGAAACGGAATGCGGCCAGCCCTTGAAACCGGAATGACAGCCAATCTCCAGCAACAAAGGCCATGAGCCAGGGGCTAATTAAGGCAGGAAGATTATTTGCCATTCTGCTTCCTCGTGGGACTTTCAAACTGTGGGAGGAATGCCTTTCATTTGCAGAATATTGGCCTCTTTATAGGCAGAATGCATAGAGTGTCGTCCCTTCCCAGTACAAACATCCATGCCATGTGGCGTTTTCTTCTCCAAAGTGAGGGCATCTCTGCACGCCCCCCCCCCCCACCCCCCGAAGTACTCTGAGCAGTTAAAGGTTGATGACGAGGCTTGGACGTCCAAAAATCTGAGATGGTCAAAATAAGGTGGCCTGGCACGGCCCAACCATCGCGCGATGGTCTCAGTCCATCACGCGAGTGAGAACCATCCACGCCATCGCGCGACATTCTCACTCCCTCGCGCGATGGTTTAGCCTGCATTTTGACAGATTTCACCAGCTACTGTCCAATTTTGGTCGCGTCCTATTCCAAGGGTACTTTTGCAACTTTTGTGGTTCCGGCAAGTCAATGTGAGCATATGCAACCATATCCAAGCATCGGATTCGAGATATCACGTTTAACGAGGTTTTTGAACCCTCGGTGGGTCGTTTCAAGGCCAAATGTGTGTTTCGGAAGGTTGAAACTCGTTCCGGAGGGTCGTGTCCTTTTCTCTCAGGCCGTACAGGTCATGGTGACCTATTGTGACTATACGGAGGTGTCGGTTTCAGTCCGGGACATAATAGAGTCGCGTTTTTCCATCTCGTGTCCCTTTTGTGTCCTTCGTAAGGATTTTGGGCAATTTTGCGTTTCGGGAGGTATTCCTCGAATCCGTCGGCTCTCTTGAGTCATTTTGTATATACATGACCTTATGAAAGTGTTCTTTTTACCCAAGTTAGAATATTCTGGGTTTTGGCTTTTAAATGTCCAATATTCCATATTTTGTATCCTCGTATCCTGATCGTATCCTGGGGTACATTTCTGTTTTTCCACCGAGTCAATTATGTATGTGCGTATGTGTGCGTTTATGAACAGTCTCGGTACATTATCAATGCAAGCATGGTATTAGTGGCAAGCGTTTATTTATTCTAAGATCATTGCAAGAGTAAAATGAACTGAAAATGCAAATTTTATAGCTAATCCATATCTATCCATGTCAAAACAAGGAATACTACTGTGCATGCGGCGCTTCGGCCAGTCAAAAGTCATCATGTCAGCTCGGGCACACTCGCCCATCAAATCAAAAAGGCGCACAGGCCCCAAAAACATGTATCAAGTATCAACTAAGGCACTCCGGCCTTCCATCTATCTACGCGGGCACGCAGGCCCAAAAGCAAAAATCAAAGATGTGGAAAGACAAATGAGGCTTCTTAGTAGCCCTCAGTCCTCCCCGAACCAGTCACCATCCCCGTCGTCGTCGTCGTCGTCGTCTCTCTCTCTAGGATCCTGTCTAAAACCAGGATCATCGGCTGAGTCATTTGAACCACTGCTGTCAGGCGCCTCCTCGTCCTCCTCTTCTTCTTCTCCCTCCTCTTCCTCTTCTTCCTCAGAATCCTCGGGCAGGATCAGCTGCTTCTTGCGGACCGGCTCGTCTTGCGAGGGCCTTTGGCTCATCTTCAATTGATACCTCTCCTCTGCGCGCGCCACGGCCTCTCGGGCTGCCTCCTCGCTCGCAGCGGGTGGCTGTACGCCCCGCGTCTGTGGTCTAGTAGTAGGTGGAGGAGCGGGAGTCCTGCTTGCTAGCTTCTTCTGTGGAGGCTCTCTCGCGCTCTTCCTCCTAGGAGCCGCCTGTCCCTGTGTCTGCATTGTAAAAATTGTGCACATTTAGTATACATTCTATATGTTGTATGTTTGCAAGCAGGTACAATCTATTTCAAAGTTGACGGCAATTAAAGTACACTATGTATCGAGCAAAGCATGCATATGTCAAGTATCGAATGCAGGAATGTATCGTTTCTCTGAAGGGTATATACCTGAGATCTCTGAGCTGCCGGTGATGGATAGTGCAAGTCCAAAGGCAGGCCACTTGCCGCCCGCCTTATCACGTTCTCCAGTGCAAGCATACGCCGAACAGCCTCGTTCGCCCACTCATTGGGCACCTGCAAGAATAACTTGAGCATAAGTAATGGAGCAATATCTCAAGACTTTATGGAAGTACAATAATGAAGGGTACAATGTCTTACCGGCACGGTGACAGGCGCTGGCTCAACTCTGGCAGGAACTAGGTGTAGCTCGGCCGGATTGCCCTGAGAATCCACCACAGCTATACGCCATGTCAACTCTGGTGGCCCACCTCTCACAGGTCCACTCGGACCCCGCCTCGCACGACTTTCACCACCGCTCTCCCTCGCAGTGACGACTCTCCTCTCCTCAGCAGCTCCGCGGGCCTGACTCCGGACCTCCCTGAACTCTCGTACTCTCAATGGCCCCGCCAAACGCTCCCTCTGGTAGGCTGCATAGTCCATGCCGGGACGCAGGTAGCGTGTCAAATCGGTGTCAGGCCGCGTGAAGATCTCTAGCTCGGCCAACGTGTACTCCCCTGTGTGTGAGGCCCGTGGTGGAAGCGGTCCGGGCACCTGGAACCCTGCATGGCCCAGTGATTGGCGTGTCACTCGGTCACCCAAGTACCACTGCCAACCAAAAGCCGACTCCAGCAACACTCTGCTCGCCGTCACGGCCCTGCTCCTGGCCAAGTACTCAGGCTCTGACTCTGCCACTTTCCAAGGATCCCACTCTACCTGCGCAAGCAAGCAATGCAAACATCGGTCAGCGACAGCATTAAAGCAATAAAAGGGACGCATATTTATATTTGATGAAGTCGTGTCATACCTGTGAGGGTCGGAGCTCGTCTAGGTATACCCTGAAGCCGTTCAGGTCGCCTCGTCCTCTTTTCTCTCCCATATTCTTCTTGCTCCAGATGTGAGCACGTGGGAGGATCCCCAAGTCCAGGCTCTTTGTCACTGGACGGCACATGTTCAGAACTTCATAGGCCCAGAGCTGCACAGTTATCAAGGTTCAAATCATTAGTACAATGCAGGAATATTTTTGAGCAGTTTATGTATTCAAATAGATAAGTGCATATTGGAAATGTGCTTTACTCAATTATGATCATACCTCCCAAATCCGCCTGTATCCAACTGTGCTCATCTCGGTCCTCGACGAGTCCCCCATAAAGCCATAAGCTGCGCCAAGCGCAGCTCCTCCCCAATCAAAGCGTGAGGCCGTCCTCAGATCCCTCAGTGCAGGCAAGTACGATAGGTGGACCTTGTTGCGCCTGTTCGGATACAGGGTGGCACCAAAAAGGTACAACAAGTAAGCCCGGGCCATCTGCTCCGCCTCTTGCTCCGTCGCCACCTCCTTTGCAAGGTACCGGGTAAACTGCCCATATCTCGCCATCCCCTCCTCAACCTTGGGCACCTCTCCCAAGAACCACTCCAGGGCCGCCTCGTCCTCCTGAATGCCCGAGTCAAACGGGATAGGGTCGCCTCCAACCCTCAAACCAGTAACCGCCGCGAAGTAAGTAGGCGTCACTGTCATCTCCCCGAGCGGTAGGTGGAAAGTGTTGGTGGTATCCCTCCATCTCTCTGCAAGTGCAACCAAGACCGCGTGGTCATTCCTGGCCCGAGTCAGGGTCTGTATGAACTCCCCAAAACCTGCCATGTCCACCAACTGCCTCACCCCCTCCGGCAAACCCTGGTACAACGCCAAAGAGCTACAGGCGCCCCCGAAACCCCGGATGTCCCTCTGTCTCGCTCTCTCCTGCATTAGACACGGAAACAAGCAACAGGAGATATATCAGCATGTGAGGCTTTCATTCTCAAGTTCTAGGTAATCAATACAACTTGGCAGTAGATGGTTGGTTCAAGTTATTATGTCTCATGCATGGCATTCAACGTGAAACTATAGTGTCACTATTCGTATCTACTTCAAAAGATCATCTTATGTTTTTCGGTACGTAAGCAGCATGCATTGTATTAAAATGGAAATCACAAAAGTAAATGAGGGATTATCAAAAATTTACCTCAGCCCAGCTGCTCGAAATGTGGGTGTCGGGGTCTCTCAGAACAAGCTCGGGGTCGTACTCCGATTGCCGTGGCCTGTATGCTGCAAAACCTGACGGTACAAACAGGTGTGGAACTGGTGGCCTGTATCCCACTGCTGAAAATGGAGTGCGAGTCAAGCCCTCCGCCTCTGACACTGCTGTCACTCTGGGTCCCTGCCCCCTCGCTCCAACCCGCTCCTCGGCCTCCGCATCTCTCAAAACCTCCTCCTCGGCGGCCCTCGCCCTCTCGGCCCTCGCCGTAGCCTCTGAAGCGGCTATCTCCCGCTCTCGCTCCTCTCGAGCCTCCAACACGGCAGCCCCAATCATGGGATCGTCTTCCAGAAGTCGGGCTAATCTCTCGTCACTCAGGAACTCCGCAAGATCCTGTCTCGTGATCGGCCTGTGGCCCGATGACGTGGCCCCCGGCCGAAATAGTACCTCCTCCTCAGGAACCTCCGTGGCTTCCTCCTCCTTGGCCGCCACGCCCTTGCCCTTCGCCGGGTCCCTTGGCGGAGTCTCGCTTGGCCCGTTGCCACCACCCTCGGTACCTCCGCTGCCTACACCCTCGAGAGTGCCGCCAACTATTACCGAGCCACTTACGGCCTCGCTCGGGTCCAGTTGCATGACTCCAGCAGTCACGGCCCCGACCTCCACTGTCGCGCGACGGTCTGACTGCATCGCGCGACGATCCTCGTCGCCAACCGCCTCCTGCTCGTGACCTTGTTCGCCATCGCCACCACTAGTTGCCTCTGCACTGGCGTCTGCGGCGGCCCCCGCTCGCGGCCGATTCTCTGTTTCGACCTCCATTGGTCCTCCCTCGTCCTCCGGACGATCAACCACTTGTTCACTACCTCGGATATTGCTGTGATCTGCCATGGGTGATGATACGCACGTGGGTTTGCTTGGTTTTGGGACGAAATCAAGGGTTTGGAGAGGAAGAGTTTGGGAGAGAATAGTGTTGGAGGGAGTTCGAAACTGCTGTGAGCGATTTTCGAATGTCCCCGTCGATTGTATGGAAGTAAGCAGGTCCGGGCCGGGTCTGGGCTCTTAGCAGACCCAGACCTAAACAGATAACCCTCGCGCGATGGTATGACTATGTCGCGCGATGGTTTTGTTGGGCCTCCAGGCCCAATGCAGCTTCTGGATAGGCCCAATCATGCTTATCCACCCTTAAGAGCCCATAGGTTCTCACTTAGGCGCTGCAACAATTTTGAGGTTTATTGTGAGTTGATGACTTTTAAAATCCAAGGCACATTTATATCCCCAGCAGTGGTCTGCCTGTGTAAAGTCCAAATTGCAAGTCAGCGACGATTTATCCGTCCGATTATCAATCAACGACGATCCATCCGTCCAATTTCAATCAGCGATGATCTATCCGTCCAATTTCAATCAACGACGATCCATCCGTCCGATCATCGATCAGCGGCGATCCATCCGTCCAATTTCAATCAGCGACGATCCATCCGGCCGATTATCGAATCAGCGACGATCCATCCGTCCAATTTCAATCAGCGACGATCTATCCGTCCAATTTCAATCAACGACGATCCATCCGTCCGATCATCGATCAACGGCGATCCATCCGTCCAATTTCAATCAGCGACGATCCATCCGTCCAATTTCAATCAGCGACGATCCATCCGTCCAATTATCGATCAGCGACGATCCATCCGTCCAATTTCGTATCAGCAATCAATCTGCTCCCCAATCCGTTGGTGCACGGTATTTGTATATACTTGCTAGCACTTTTCGTTTAAATCGGCTTTTGGGTGGATTGGATGGGTGTCTAGAAATCTTTGACGTTACCCGTACCAGCCAATGGTGCTCCGCGTGCCGTCAAAGAGGGACTACTGTAGACACCCCGATCTGACTTTCCGATCGTTTTACTTTGTTCTTCGATTTCTTGATTCCCCGATGATGAATCAGGTCGAAACAGTCTCGAGAACTTGGAATGGCTTGAGTTTGGCATGTGAGGAACCCATTCTTAGCCCTTAAACCCTTGAATCAGAACCTGGACCTTGGGTTTGAATGTCGCGCGACATACTGGAACCCTCGCGCGATGGTCCATTTGCCAGGTGGTGGTCAAAGTCAAAGCTTTGACCATTGACCCTCGCGGGGTTGGCTGGACCCTCGCGCGATGCTCTCACTTCATCGCGCGATGGTCAACACCTGTCATTTTCACCCAGATTGCGTGGTGGTCAGGGGGCTACAGGCCTATGTGACCCCGTTTTCTCGGCTGAACAGCGTTCTGGGGGGGCTCCCCTTGCACCACCTCACCCCCCATTCTCCCATCACCTTTGCCACCCCACTCCTCCACCAAGCAATTGTAACGAGCATTGTTGGCTGGTTACAAGGCCTTGGTTAGCCACCCACTAACCCCTTTTTCTATAAATACCCCCCCCCCCCCCCCCCCTCATGCTTCCTTGCAAAGGGTTTCAAAAATTCTCCCAAAGAAAGAAGAAGTAAAAGCTCAAGCACAAGCACTTCACACAACACTTTCTCCTACATAGTCACCTCCTAAGCCTCATCACCTCATTTAAGCCATCTCCAAGGAACTCAAGCAAAGGTATAATATCTTTCTGCTTACTGTTCGAACCCCTGAGGGGGGCTGGTAGGGTCAAGGCTGGTAATCGATACCAGTTCTGGCCCTAAAGCTGGCAAGGTTTCAAGAGCTGTTACCTAGGAAACCCTCGCGCGATGGTCCCATATACTCGCGCGACAATTCTGTCCGTGTGAGATTGGACCACGTGGGGAAGGGACCCTGGTCTTTAAGTTTATTATTGTGTTTGTAGTCTTTTTAAAGTCTTTTAAAGAGCTTTAGCTCACCGCTTGGCTGTTTTGCATGTTGAAAATCATTGTTTAGCTTAGTTTATCACACCTCTTGGTTTGGAATGCTCTTGGGATGCTCCTGAACATGTCTCAGAGCCCTAAGTATGCAAAGCAATTCCTGGAAGTCCAGTCTGAACAATCGCGCGCCTGTGTCACTCTGTCGCGCGATGGTTCTCAGTCTTCCAGGGACTGCCCTTGCATGAGCAGTTTGGCCTTGGCCTCTGTTTAGACACCCCCACTGTTTAGGGGTTGCGTTTTTATAATATTTCCATCTGTTCGTTGTAATATTGTTTACTTTCAAGTACCTATAAACTGCTTGGTTTGCACCTGGGTGAGCACTGGTCCTTCCAGAGCCCAGAAGGGGGTGAAATTCAAACCATTGGTGAAGCGTCAATACTCGCGCGAGTATATGGTTATGTCGCGCGATGGTTTGCTTGCATGCGGATGAACTCGCACATGCAAGCTGGCTGTTTGTTTGCGCCAAAATCATACACAGTGCTGTCTTGATGTATGATCGACGTTTTGAACTTCATTCCATTTATTACTTGTCATCTCACTCATCCATACTATCTATCACATCTTGCAAACTGTTACAGTTTTAATCCCTTAAACTGTTCCCCCGCCCTAAATGGCTAAAAATTGATTAATGAAACAGAATCGCAAACAAACATTTTTCGCAAATGCCTAAGTAGAGACCGATCTCCGGATTGGGCAAGAGGGGTGCCATAAAACCCTTCCCCTCTCGTAACCTGGCTCCCGAACCCAGATATGGTTATGACGGACTGGTTCCTTAACCTTTTCAAATCAAACAACGCGGCAAGTGCTTCGAAATACGGTTCCTTGGGTGTCGGACCTTCAAACCCGAGTGGCGACTCTGTATTTTGCGAGCGCTTGCTTTCCCCGCACGCGCTCCCTCGACCCGGGCCCCTTGCCTCGCGTCTCGGAATCCAAAAATTCCAAAAATGGGCACGCATGCCCACACATTGCGGATTTACATGCATGTTAGTTTCATCTTGTCTTTTGCATTGATCTCTTGATCCTAGTAGTTGTCTTGGTTGCATGGGCTAACTCCAAGTATGAGGTGTTCTTATGCTTAAGCAAGGCAGGTTCATCAAGGCATCATGACCATCGTCTCTATGCAAGGAGTGAAGTGAGCCGTGGATCTAGATGGGCAAGCTCCCTGCGACGGCCAATTCGCCCCCGCCTTCGTTATTGAGTTTACTAACAATTTTGCAAGAGCAACAAAGGGTTGCGCTATGAAGTCTATCTCCCTGCCAACACATTTGGCCGTCAAAAAGAAGAAAGCTTAGCCTGAGGGGCGTCATATCCAGGGAGAACACCTTAACTCTTTTGTGGGATGCTGTCACACAGCATTGTTAAGGGCATGCCAAGTTCAAACAGCAAAAGGAGCATTGCACTCACATTTGTTGCTATTTACGTCGCATATTTCTATGCTAGGGGCAATTAAATTGTTATCATGCATAGCTAAAGTAGGATCAAGCATTCGTTGCCCAAACAAGGGGCTTCTATTTCTTTCCAAATGTTCAATTCAATATGCATATGTGTCATGGTTACAAACCATATCACCCTAAGTGGTTCAACACTTGGACTAGGGTTCTCGAAGTATGGTGGTCATGCCCCTAGCAGTTAGTATAAAAAGGATTTCGACCCGTGGCTGATTCCACATTTGTTGCATGTTTTTCCTGTTGAGTATTGTTTTCCAAACTATTAAAATGTGGATTGCAAGCCACAATGGACCCTCTTAACATCGAAATGCTAAGCAGGATTTTGGTCCGCACGATCACTCTAGTCCTTAGGACAGAAAAAATGCAAGCTGCAGGCTACATCAAGTTTTGTGTCTATGATCGACGGAGCCAGGACAAAAGAAGCTGGAAGGTAGCCTTGTAACTACTCCTGAGCAAACTGTACAATTGGCACCATGTCAGCAGCATTAAAGTGGCTTCGCACTTTGCATCTTCGTAACTCCTTGCTTCGTGCTTTCATCTCCATGTTAGCGGTTCTGCCTTCATAACTCAGAAGCCTCACACTTGCTCTTCAGTAGCACCATACACATGCCTTGTCGTATTCACAACCTTGTTTGATTTCATGAAACTTCGAACAACTCTACACTCAAGCAACCTCGCGCTCAACAGGTTCAATCTCAACAGTACTCTACACTCAGGCAGCCTCACGATCAGCAGTACAACGCCAACATTGGCGACCCCAAGCTCACATCTTAAAGATAAGCAGCCCCTCCACTTCTAGGCTAGTGAAACAATCCTGTGGCTCCCACTTAATGCATTTAGTGAACATTTATGCAGTTTTGAGTCGACAGCCAATAAGAAAAAAACACCTGCATAAAAGCTTATAAATGGCCTAGTGCACACTTCGGAAGGCATCCCGTTAGTAGAGGCGTTGGAAATCTGCTTAACAAGGTTAAAAATTAGGAGGCGAAGGAAATCTCCTAAGCGTGTATAAGGATCAGTTCTTCAACAAAGACGATAGAAATTTCCAAACAAGTTGAATTTGCCAAAGGTGGCAATAGAAGCCTCCTAAAGCATATGTGTAGGTCACCCCATTAGTCGTGGCGATGGAACTTTCTTTGACACCAAGTTTAAGAAGGCAGTGAAAATCTCCAAAGGCAATAACGGCCAATAGGTCACCTAAAGCATTTAAATAAGTCGAAGGAGTCAATGTGGGAATGTGGTTAGATCAGCCTTAAGAGGCATCCCAAGCATGAGGAGTCTAGCCTTGAGGACACTCTTGAGCAAGTGGAATGTAGCTAAATCTAGTGAATGAGATATGGTTGAAATCTAGCAAGAAGAATGTGGCTAAATCTAGCCTTGAGGGCAATCTCAAGCATTTGGAATCCATCCTTGGGAGCATTCCCAAGCATGCACCAACATCAGAATGAATCAAAAGCCTCGCATAGGTTGTCAAATGTCTGCCAGAAGCACTGAGTCTAGCCTCAGGATCATTCCGAGCATAAGGAAACTAGCCTTTCCAAGCTTAAGAAGGATCAAGTATCAATCAAAGCCTTGCAAGGGCTACCAAGTGCATGCATTCAGTCTAGCCTTGGGAGTATCCCAAGCATGTGGAATTCGCTAGGAAACATGTGGAAAATAGCCTTGGGGGCATACTCGAGCATGTGGAAACTCTAAGCACCGACGTTGAATCCACATTGGGACATTTTTTGAGCTCTCTCTGGGATTGCAAGATTGCAATTACTGGTCGCTTGACCATTGAGGATTGTAAACTCTGAGCTTTTGCTTGCAAAGCCCAAGGATCCTTGCTACCTCAAACTTAGGCTCTACGCCCCAATTACTGTGCCTCGGAAGTATGACAGTCGTCACATCCTATGCTAAAGCTCCATGCATGCTCAATACCATCAAGCTACCCAGTGGCTCTATGTCCATAAACTCACTATCTTTCAAGCTCCATGCCCATTACATCAGCAGCCTCGTGCTCACTATCTCAACAGTTTTGATCTCATTATCAGCAGTAGCTCTATGCCTGCAATCTCAGCAGCAATGGCCCTGTACTACTACTCCAAAAGCTCAGCAACTCCGTGCTCGCCATCTCCATATTCACTACCATCAAGTCACTTAGCAGCTCCATGCCCATTACATCAGCAGCCTCGTGCTCACTATCTCAACAGTTTTGATCTCATTATCAGCAGTAGCTCTATGCCCGCAATCTCAGCAGCAATGGTCCTGTACTACTACTCCAAAAGCTCAGCAACTCTGTGCTCGCCATCTCCATATTCACTACCATCAAGTCACTTAGCATCTCTACGCTCATGATCTCAGCAGCACCAGCTCCATACTCACTATTTCAAGTCACTTAGTGGCGCTACGCCCACAAACTCAGCGTCTCTACGCCTACAAGTTTAGCAACTCTACACTCACTATCTCAACTAGCTCTACGGCGTAACAATTACAAAGATATCATTTGTTCTCAAGCTCTATGCTTGAATGCTCAAAGTCTAACACTTTGAATGCTCGAAGCTCTTTGAATGCCTAACCACTGTGTACTGGATGCTCAAGTGCTACACTTGAATGCTCAAACTCTACGCTTGAATGCCCAACCACTGCGTACTGGATGCTTGAACTCTATGTTTGAATGCTCAAGTCTAGAACTTGAAAGAAGCTCTACACTTAAAACAAATACACACGCACGGGCCCGTGCACATAAGCATCAATTGCATCACCATTGTCGTCATCGAGTCTGCATTACCATCATCATATCTAACCATCATCACCATTTACTATGTTCTGCATCTTTCTCTCACTCATGAAACAGGTCGTTCCTGCATACAACGAGCTCTATGCCTCGGTTCCGTCACTTTAAAGCTTTGACCTCTCAGGCTCTTGCCTTATGATCAATACCGGCACTACGCATCACTTCAAGCTCCAAGCTTTGACTCCTCAGGCTCTTGCCTTATGATCGATATCGGCTCTATGCCTCGGTTCCATCACTTCAAACTTCGTGTTCTAGTTAGCGGCATTGTGCCCGCCCCCCCCCCCCCCCCCCATATCTCAAAACCGGCATCTGATTTGTCTCCAGAAGATGGTTTGGATTCCACCCAATTCCATCAAGCTCTTTCACAAGGATTGGCTACCCTACCGAGCTCCCCTCAGTCAAAATAAGGATGATCATGAAAAGCAATAGACTCACTCGCTGTGTACTGATCTACCCAAAAATACCAAGGATGCTCTCGACAAAAATTTCCCCGGCAGCTTCGCGCTCCTTCAACTACGTACTCTTTGCCAAAATCCTGACATGGCCCAGGTGTGTTGCACTACGGCTTTTTAAGCCTGAAGGTACATCTTCTGTCTCTAACCCCTTGAACTTTTTCTTTTTATTGCCCCTCGAACTACGGTTGGTCTGAATTTCCCTTGTGGAATACATAGGCAGCCTCCCGGCTTGACCATAACTAAAACCTTTTTCAAAACCTTGGAATAGTGTTTGGACCAAATTGAGTTGCTTTTACAGCTTTGACTCTTACTTAAACATGTCTCGCGATCCATCTAAGTTCAGTAAAAAAGGGGCATCTGTAGACACCCCAATTTGGCCTAACGATTATTTCAAGTCCCACCTTGGGGACCATCCCGATGATGAATGGATATAGTGATTGCTGATTGACTTCTCATGAACCCATGGACTTATGGTGAATACTTTTAGCCACTTAGAGGACCCAATCCAGAGCTAAATAGCCTTTCTGACAAAAATACAGTATCCTGGGAAAATCTATCTTTCGGCCGTAACATTGATCTCACGGCCTCAACATCATTCTTTCACCCTGTGAAACATGTTGCTTGAAAATCTCCCTGAGAGATCAATTCCTTGGTGGCCAGATCTATTCTTCAGCCGCCTAATCCATCCTTCGGCCGCCAGATCCATTGCTCAGTCGCCAGATCGTCTATTTTCCAGATTCTGGAATGTTCTGTCATACGTTTGATCCGATCACCAAAGCCCTAGCAACCAAATTCCGATGTGTTTGGGCTACATACAGAGATTACCATGAAGAGTTAGAGTTGTCCTACACTTCCAATTTTAATCGTGCATTGTGATTAGTTGGAGTGAGTCACCCCCATGCCTATATAAAGTGGCCTTAGGGTTCAAAAATTAACAACTCAATACACCCTCTCACGAGCTAATACTCTGCAGAATCTATCTCCTATACTTTCTCTACAAAAACCCTAAACTCTTGTAGGTAGTCGTGATCCGACGATCAAACCCCCAAAGTACAAATCCTAACCTTAGGGTTTCGAGAAAGAAGTCAGTCAATCACCCTCAATCTGAAGCAATCAAACAATTGAGGGATCAAAGTGGTGAGGCCCAGGGCCTATGGTTTGGTTCTTTTATGCTTTTGTACATTAATCGTAGTATTTTGATTTTCTGTTAATCGTTTAGTCTGATGTGAGGAAGAACATTAGCTGGATCTTCGATCCTTCGGCCGATACATCAATCCAGAAGGATTCCTCGACCGTGATATCCATTCATCATCCGAGAGATCCATTCTCTGGGATAGTTTGTTTTCTTTTTTGATGCATGTTTTCATTACTATTTTGGCTCACCTTATCAACTGTTAAAGGTTAATAATTAGATTACGTGTTGAAGAGTTAAATAAAGCAAGTATACATCTTATGTCAAGCGATTATGGGCCAGTCTCATGACTAGGCAAAGTGGGGTGCCTAATACCTTCCCCTTATTGTACTTTTGGCTCCCATACCTCGAATCTTTACTTGTTTTCCCTAGTTTTTATAAACTAGGTGGTGACTCTGTTTTGATGATAACCATTATCGTGTGGCGATATTCCTAGCCATGGGAATATCCACGATCTTGGTTTATGAAGTGGAACTAAAACAAGCATGATCAATATGTATGGCGATGCCCCATTTGGGAGGTGTCTATACTTGAGGCCGAGAGGAGAGGCGGCTCGCTCGAGGGAGAGGATTAGCTATATAGTGGCGACCGGCCTGCCTCGGCTTTCTTGGATGCTGGCGGTGCACGATGCGTAGGGAGAGGCAGCTATAATTCAGTTTGAGCCAGCCTGGATGGAGTCTGCATGGGTCACAAGACCGGTAAGATGTATTTTCAACTTGTTCCATTCCTTATATTTGAACTGTATTCTGAAACTTTTTCTCCAAAATGTATCTCAGGTGCCGGTAGAGTGGGTGGAGGAGGCAGCTTGCCTGATGCTTGTCATGGAGAAGGAATTTCATAAGATAGCGGGCGGCACTCCCCTGCGGTTGCAGTATCCAGCACTAGTTCCACCTTTAGTTCAGCCAACCGTTGTACAGAGGCCTCAGGTATAACCCCAGAAACTTGTTCCATTCCTGCTGTAGGGAGGTATTTCCGAACAGGCTCAAAGAGGGCCCGAGCACGTGGTACGAGGGACCATGGTATAAAAATAATAGGGACAGTCGCCATGCAAGACGGTGTTCAGTGATATGGACCAGTGACATGAGAAGTCATTGGTCCAGGATGGTTGTACGGGGTCTTGGTCCAGTAAACATGAGAAGTTATTGGACCAAGAGACTAATAAAGGAACAGTGACATGTGAAGTCACTGGTCCAAGTAGCTTGTTCGGCAATGACAAGGCCGAACATGAGGAGAGCTTCTAAGAAAACATTGGTCCAAGAAATTGATAAAGGACCAGTTGCATGTGAAGTGACTGGTCTAGGCAGTTTGTTCGGCGATGAGATAGCCAAACAAGGAAAGAACTCCAATTAAGTGTTGGAGCAAAGGGAACACTCTGGAAGGGTCCAGAAACAGTAGTATTCCGTTAAGGAATGAGATCCCGAGAATGTAGGATCTGGGAAAGATATCCAACGGGAATGGTATGTTCGGTTAGCTATGGAAAAGAGTCCTAAAAGGACTAAGGTAATAAACTGATATGTCACGCCCTCAATTTTCAACATAAATAATAATACCATTTTAAATACAAATCCTCACAATAGTACATACAATACCCCCAAAATAGATTACAGTTCCAAAATCCACAAGTTTGTCCAACCGATACAGTATTCAAAAAATAGAGAAAACAATACAATACAATGTAATTTGTTTTACGAAGATAGACAAGTACTTCCAAAAATAACGTAGGTTTGTGATGTCTGCATGCACTCCATACTCTCCATGACTGCGCCCCTGTGATGTACCTGAAAATGATAGATTGAGCTACACTAGCCCAGTAGAGAAATCTATATGCAAATTATAAGAAAATATAATAAGTCATGCACCTAGAATGAGTGAATACGACGAGATACCACAAGAAACATGAGACTTCCACCACAAACGAGCATACTACAACCAGTGGACCATGAATTCATATGGGTATTCCTAACAGCTCATATGCCAAATTAGAAGCATAAACTGACTCAAATTATCCTAATTAGACCACAATTTGTCCGCACCCATCACTTGTCCATTGCTACACAAATACTCCATTCTCCCTCTATCTATATGTATATGTAATGATCACGCACCAACAGTAATATGTGAACAACAATAAATATGTACAATGAACCCCAAGATGTTAATGACAACGAGTATACCTCTCGGCAGAATAGTACAAACATTCACTAAATTCCCTTTTTGAACATAATCAATTCGTCTTGTATTTCTCAAGTATTAGACATTTTCTGTTTCAATACAATTCTAGGCATTTGGGACCCCATGCGTCCATTAAAAACCTTTCATTCTTGTCCAGGCGCTTGGGACCCCGTGCGTCCACTAGAAACCTTTCATTCTTGTCTGGGCATTTGGGACCCCGTGCGTCCCATGTTCATTTCGGCATCGCACCATCCAGTGGATCCGTGGCTTTCTTTGTATTCATGGTATCGTTCTATTTCTGGTTTCCCATTTCATATTTCTGAATGACCTCATTCTCAACTTATAACCAATCTATATCATCCATACAACATGCCACAAGATCTCATTATATCCACTTACCAATTGATCATTAACATTTCCAAGCACTCCGAAATAATTAGCCATATCATAGCATCAACTAGTAGATAAGTATACTCATTCACCCTATGTATATCACCACATCCTACACAACATACTAAGCTCATAAGTAACTTTACGACACACTAGCCACTAGCCTCTATACTAGAATCTCATAAAACGAGAGCCCAAGAAGTTTAGGAAGATGCGCGAGATGAATCACAAGGATACGTGTTACAATGGCACATTTCGGATCACTAGCCAGACTCACGACTACCCATCATACTCACCACAATGCCTCGTATAACCTATAGTTACACTACAACAAAAATGAGTTTTAATAGCTTTATTTTATAACGTTCTTTAAAAAATGTTGTAATCGTGTTGCATCTCCGGGTTAAGATAACGTGCACAGAACTGTAGTGGAGCGGAAGATTTTCACAGCGTTCCTTTAAACTCAATTATAGCGTTCACCTAATTAAAAAGGCGCGAGTCTTTCCGCGATGGGGAATTTTTAGACGCGAATCACTTGGTGGGAAATCCCTTCTCTCTCTCCAATTTCGTACATATTGTAATTCCAATTTCAATTTTAAACGCTAACACACTCTCTATCTCTAAACTAGATGGACAGTCGCTGATTCCCATCCATTGGAAGATATGGTGCCGTGAACTCATCGTCGGAAAACCTCACAAAAACAATCTTCACAACCACTACCGTCTCTTCCTTCGATCTCCACCTCCACGGTGTTGTTGCCGAAAAATCTACACCGTTTTCTCGGAGAGAAAGGGCATCACGTTTTGATTTGTGTTCCACCTAAAGGTTTGGTCATTTCTCCTCTATTTTTCCAACAATCTGATCTAAATGGGTTTGTTCCCATCTCTCTCTCTCTCTCTCTCTCTCTCTCACACACACACACACCCCGTTGATCTGCCATCAACCATCAGATTGAATCATCGCACTAACTCAACCATGTCGAAATTAGAGTGAGAAGCTTTTGATCATGTACGATTAAGCAAAACCAGCCACAAACCTAGTTGTAGAGTGAGAAGCTTTCGAACATGCACAAACCCAGCGATTTTGACAGTGATTTTCTTAAATATTTAACAGACATCTATGTACGGTTAAGCAATAACAGGGTTGGATTTTGGGGGTTTGTGATTCTGCATTGTTTATTAGAAATTAGGAGTTTTTTTTTTGGGTCTATGTGCTCTAAATGTTCTATCTTGTTTAAATCTCCATTTTATATAAATAGTTTGTTGAGAAAAGAGCATAATTTATTTTAAGTTACGTGGGCTCCTACCCTACCTTTTGTGAAACAACTATAAAGAAAAACTTTGAAGTGGTCCACTAGTTGTGTTTTAATGGCTGGGTTCTAGTGTCCCTAAATTATTTGAGAGAATATAATATGCTTATTAATGTCGATGCACAAATATTGGTGTATTATTGTAAGTGCATGGATTAACCTTTGTTTCTTTATTAATATCCTGACCTTCATCATTCGTTTGCTTCTTGATTCCACAGTCAGAGAAGAATACATATTGCACTGATAAAAGTAAACAGCAAGTTCAAAGAGTGCTCAACAGGTTTGATTTGATTTTTGCTAGGATTGGCTGAGTATTTAATTTTTCGTACATGCCTTACTTGCCTACATATGCATTATCTTGACATAGTGCCCAAGAGTGGATAGGTTGGTTGTTCTACAATAGTGCAACTTTAGAAGTTCACTGGAGTTTATGTAGTGTGTGTTTGTCTGAAGTTAATTAACTAATTGCTTGTTGGCTTTGTTACGAAGGGCTGCATTATAGACCAGAAGTTTACTAAATAAGGATATCTAATCTAATTAGTCAAAGAAAGGCTTTTTGGGATGAGGGGACGGAATCATATTCCATATTCCATATCAAAAGAACCAATAGGCAATGAGATCAGAATTTCTCTTTCTTAGCGCTCTGCTCCCTTGTATAGTAAAGGGAACTTTGGAAGCTCCTAAGGCTTCACGCGCTTCGGTGATTCACTCGTATGACCAAATCAAACCTATATATTTAACCTACCTTGACTACCACTTTTCTTTTTTACAACTTCTAATATGAAAACTCTGCCACGGCATCATGCCATCCTTCTTTATCTATACTACTCTGGTACATGATGACAGCATGAAACTGAACTAAAGAATTGGTTGAAATTACATAGCTAGTATTGTACAAGGCTAGAGGGCTTTTGGGTTCTAGAGGGCTTTTGGGTTCTTCCAAGTTTGGCACACCAAAGTCTGTCTTTCCACCGTATAAAAGTATGCTTTGTGGCTCGTGCACATGTTCAGTTGGATGTTGACCCCATTTATTAGTAAGCTGCCAATGTAAGAAGACGTGTTCAATATTTTCATCTTCCATTGCCACAGTTTCCTTAGTGGGCAAAAAGTGATGCAGCAAAACAGACTGCCATAATCCAATGACGTTTTCTGTCTAAATAATTGCTGCCAATGCTAAGAACAAGCTCCATGGCTGAAATTAAATCCTCAAAGGGGTTGTAACTTGTAAGACATAATTTATGGAATTGATGTAATATACTAACCAACAATTTATTGTTTGCATTTTGTCCGAGCCGCCTTTGAAGCACCACCTATACATTAACACAAAGCTTTTGGCATAATTATTGTATTTCCAAGAACGGTAAATAAAAATCAAATATAGTGTAGGACTTCTGACATAATTGCAATACAAACTAAAAGATAACTAATGAAACTTAGCATCAATGAGGAGGCTTATTGATCATGTCTTCAGCTAGTGGGCTGCATCAGTCTCCCCTAGTTGTAGAAAACTCATCCTTGATTCACATCTTGACTATTAACATTGCCACTAATTCCATGCTGAAGAGTTTCACTTGGGTTTTCCTTAACCACATATACTGTCGTGAAGTTTCCAATAGGATAAACACATGGTAGGAATGTGAATTACTTGGTGAACACAATCTTGAACTGCAACCCTTTCATGCTTAATAACTGCAACCCATGAAGCAGGAACACGTCGGAGGTCATATGCCAGTGTTAGCCACTTGCCACTCTGTTTGGACACGTGTCCAACACTCAAATCAAGTGTACATTTGTTGTTCTTTTCTTTTTTATATGGACACTCATGAGGCACTCTAGAACATGGTCGGGACACATTAGAAAACTTTCAGGACACCTATGTACACTTATGGAACATGTTGAGGTGTCAAATGAAATAGTAGGCTCTAGTTAAGGTTTCGAGAAGTCTTCTTCTCGTGAGATAGATGATGGTTGATATAATAGACAAGTGAAGAGGGAATGCTGTTTATTGGAACACTTTTTATTAGAATCTTTTATTTATTTATAATAGAGCATGTCAAAATGTCGTGTTGACTTATTGATGGACAAATACTACACAAAGGACCATTAAATGAAACATGAGCATATACGGAGAGGCTTATTGGCCGAGCCCTTAATCATAGCTAGCTGCGAACTTCGGAAAGCAACTATTGACATCAACTACACTTGGTGTTCCTACTCAAATTTGTTGTACACATATAATTGTCTTGATTTATCGATTTTGAATAAAGTAGCATTATTTGCACTTGTAAGGATGGGTAACACATTGTTAATCCATTGAGGTATCTTGGCAACAATATAATGGTTACATTTACATGGTTACATCTTTGACCTGGGTACTGGACCCTCCTTAGGTTTTAACACTAAATGTATTTGCCTGCTGGGGAAAAGGGGTGGCAGTAAATGTAGAGACCCATATTATTCGAAAATGGTTTAAAGGTTTTATAAATGCTAAAATACCGAATAAATGGGAAAATTGTGAGTTTATTTGATTTGGGGCTTAAATGATAGGATTGTTGTTTGAGGGAGTGTAAGTGTAATTGAGTTGGATGTTAGTATAAAAGGGGTGTATGTGATGTAGGATATCAAAAATCTCCCTCATCTTTCTCTCTCCCCAGCCGACTCTCCCCCCTCTCCTTCGGCTCTCTCTCTCTCTAGCCCCATCACACAAAACTTCACCCCAAAACTCAAAACCCATGAAAAACAACCATCATTCTACCTTCCTCGCGTGTTCTTGAGCTCGTTGTTCATGGGGTTCGGCTCGGCAATGAGTGTGCTTGGCGTATTTTGAGATTTGAGTTCTAGAGCTTGCATGGCCGATCTCTCTTCGTGTTTGCTTTCCGACTTTGAGGTAGGGATTTCTTACTCTCTCTATGTGTTTATGAGGTGATTATGTGCTTGGATCGTGCCTTGATTCGTTGTTGTTGTTGGGATTTTGTTTTTTGAAGTCTGAAAATTCGCTGAAAAACTCCGGGGTATTGATACCCCAAAACGGGGTATTGATACCCCAGCCTTTTCTGGACAGCAGCCGTCCAGGTATCAATACCTCATATTGGGGTATTGATACCCACCCTATTTTTCTGGACAGTTTTGACATGTCTTGCTCTTCTCATACTCGTTTGAACCCCGATCACTTTTAGCACTCTTTAAACACTTTTGAATCGCTTCTAAACTTGATTGTTCGTACCTTGAAAGATTTGTTGACCAATCGATCTCCTTGAGCTCTCGTCATAACCTAGAAAAGTGTAAAATTGAATGATAAGGATACTCGTGTATTATTTATGCTCTTTGTCGACTGAAGTAGATTTTGTGGCTTTTATTAATGATCAATATAGACTTGTTAAGTGTTATAACATGATGTGATGATTGGTGAATTGAGAAACGTACTATGGAATTGTCATTAAATATCGTAGGCCGTAAAGTTTATCGTGGGGTGCATGGTTGGTTGATAAGGGTCTGTCAAATAGTCTAAACGGTAATAGAGTGATTCGTATCCTCCTCATTCGTCGTGTTGATCTTTCAAACTTCCTTCGGTGTTCGTTGCACGGAATTTTAGTATAGAACCTAATGGGTGGTGCATTATAAAGTCATTAGTGGATTCGATGCATGACGTGGGACATTGTGATAGACTTAGAGGAATAACATGAGTTTAAGGTATTGATTTATGTATAAGGGGACGTGTTTATGAGTTTGTCATGCCTCGTGTGATGATAAATGAAAGAATGTGACCTTAAGAACGTTGTCTTCTTGTATGTGGCTTGGTAATGCGTGTGTGTATGTGTAAGTTGATAATTTTGAATTGAGGGTCCTGCAACGCGAGGTGTGGTAATGCGGAGACTCTAGAGGGCCCGCAACCCAAGGTGTGGTAATGCGGAAACCCAGGTGGAAAGAATTCACTGTAACGCAAGGGGTGGTAATATAGTTGAACGTCTCGTATGATGAAGGAAGTTATGATTGGTTATAGAAGTTCATGATGTTGTTGAGTTGTTTGTTGCTCGAGATGGTAACTGTCGAACGAAGAAATAAATGATTGATTTTATCAAAGTTTTGAAAAGAAAGGACTTTGGTTTTGGAAAAAGGATTTTTATGAAAAATCCTTCGGTATTCCTAAGCGAATCAACGGTTCCGGTATTTGGGCACAAATCAACGGATTCTGGTATTCAAGCGAATCAACAGAGCTTGGCCCGTAAAGGTCGAAAGTTTTTCTCAAAGTTATTTTGGCAATCAAAAGGAAATATTTTCTTTTTATAAAAAAAAGGCTTGAAGGTAAATGGTAAGAAATGAGGAAAGGTAAAGGTGGTATTCATTTAAGGAGTCTTAAAATGATTAGAGAAACAGTATTGGGTTGATTAGATTGATTTGTACTCAAAGTTGCTCCTAGTTACTGTACGAATGGTTAGGCATATCTATAAGGCGTATTGAATTCCGAAGTCCTTGTTTGTCGGTTCATTGTGCTTCTTGTATCTTCTATCGTTCATTGGAAATTATTCATTCTTATAGCATGTTTCATCGTATTTATATATAGCTTGAGTATAGAATTCTCTACTGGGCTAGTTGTGGGCATGCGTGCCCGTTTTCGGAATTTCTGGATTTCGAGACGCGAGGCAAGGGGCCCGGGTCGAGGGAGCGCGTGCGGGGAAAGCAGGCGCTCGCAAAATACAGAGTCGCCACTCGGGTTTTGAAGGTTCGACACCCAAGGAACCGTATTTCGAAGCACTTGCTGCGCTGTTTGATTTGAAAAAGTTAAGGTACTAGTCCGTCATAACCATATCTGGGTTCGGGAGCCAGGTTACGAGAGGGGAAGGGTTTTATGGCACCCCTCTCGCCCAATCCGGAGATCGGTCTCTACTTAGGCATTTGCGAAAGATGTTTGTTTGCGATTCTGTTTGATTAATCAATTCTTTAGCCATTTAGGGCGAGGGAACAGTTTAAGGGATTAAAACTGTAACAGTTTGCAAGATGTGATAGATAGCATGGATGAGTGAGATGACAAGTAATAAATGGAATGAAGTTCAAAACGTCGATCATACATCAAGATAGCGCTGTGTATGATTTTGGCACGAACGAACAGCCAGCTTGCATGCGTGAATTCATCCGCATGCAAGCAAACCATCGCGCGACATAACCATATACTCGCGCGAGTATTGACGCTTCACCAACGGTTTGAATTTCACCCCCTTCTGGGCTCTGGAAGGACCAGTGCTCACCCAGGTGCAAACCAAGCAGTTTATAGGTACTTGAAAGTAAACAATATTACAACAAACAGATGGAAATATTATAAAAATGCAACCCCTAAACAGTGGGGGTGTCTAAACAGAGGCCAAGGCCAAACTGCTCATGCAAGAGCAGTCCCTGGAAGACGGAGAACCATCGCGCGACAGAGTGACACAGGCGCGCGATTGTTCAGACTGGACTTCCAGGAATTGCTTTGCATACTTAGGGCTCTGAGACATGTTCAGGAGCATCCCAAGAGCATTCCAAACCAAGAGGTGTTATAAACTAAGCTAAACAATGATTTTCAACATGCAAAACAGCTAAGCGGTGAGCTAAAGCTCTTTAAAAGACTTTAAAAAGACTACAAACACAATAATAAACTTAAAGACCAGGGTCCCTTCCCCACGTGGTCCAATCTCACACGGACAGAATTGTCGCGCGAGTATATGGGACCATCGCGCGAGGGTTTCCTAGGTAACAGCTCTTGAAACCTTGCCAGCTTTAGGGCCAGAACTGGTATTGATTACCAGCCTTGACCCTGCCAGCCCCCCTCAGGGGTTCGAACAGTGAGCAGAAAGATATTATACCTTTGCTTGAGTGTCTTGGGGATGGCTTGAATGATGATATGGTGAGATTTGGAGGGTGATTATGTGGGAGTGAGTGGGGTGTGAGATGTTTGTGCTTGAGTTTGCCTTCTTCTTTCTTGGAGAGAGATTGGTAACCCTTTGCAAGGAAGCATGGGGGGGGGGGTATTTATAGAAAAAGGGGTTAGTGGGTGGCTAACCAAGGCCTTGTAACCAGCCAACAATGCTGGTTACAATTGCTTGGTGGAGGAGTGGGGTAGCAAAGGTGATGGGAGAATGGGGGGTGAGGTGGTGCAAGGGGAGCCCCCCCAGAACGCTGTTCAGCCGAGAAAATGGGGGCACATAGGCCTGTAGCCCCCTGACCACCACGCAATCTGGGTGAAAATGACAGGTGTTGACCATCGCGCGATGAAGTGAGAGCATCGCGCGAGGGTCCAGCCAACCCCGCGAGGGTCAATGGTCAAAGCTTTGACTTTGACCACCACCTGGCAGATGGACCATCGCGCGAGGGTCCTAGTGTGTCGCGCAACTATCAAACCCAAGGTCCAGGTTCTGATTCAAAGGTTTTAGGGCTAAGGATGGGTTCCTCACATGCCAAACTCAAGCCATTCCAAGTTCTCGAGACTGTTTCGACCTGATTCATCATCGGGGAATCAAGAAACCGAAGAACAAAGTAAAACGATCGGGAAGTCAAATTGGGGTGTCTACAGTAGTCCCTCTTTGACGGCACGCGGAGCACCATTGGCTGGTACGTGTAACGTCAAAGATTTCTAGACACCCATCCAATCCACCCAAAAGCCGATTTAAACGAAAAGTGCTAGCAAGTATATACAAATACCGTGCACCAACGGATTGGGGAGCAGATTGATTGCTGATACGAATTTGGACGGATGGATCGGCGAAATTGGACGAATGGATCGTCGCCGATTGAAATTGGACGGATGGATCGTCGCTGATTGAAATTGGACGGATGGATCGTCGCTGATTGATAATCGGACGGATGGATCGTCGCTGATTGAAATTGGACGGATGGATCGTCGCTGATTGAAATTGGACGGATGGATCGTCGCTGATTCGAAATTGGACGGATGGATCGTCGCTGATTCGAAATGGGACGGATGGATCGTCGCTGATTGATAATCGGACGGATAGATCGTCGCTGATTGATAATCGGACGGATGGATCGTCGCTGATTGAAATTGGACGGATGGATCGTCGCTGATCCATAATCGGACGGATGGATCGTCGCTGATCCATAATCGGACGGATGGATCGTCGCTGATTTTGGTGCGGGCGGACCACTGCTTCAAAATCGTCGTGGAGCCTAGACGAAGACCCGCGTGTTTTTAAAGGATGGATGAGCAGGATCGGGCCTGTCCGGAGGTTGGATTGGGCCTAAGGCCCACTTGAATCATCGCGCGACAGAGCCATACCATCGCGCGAGGGTCTCGCGCTAGGACTTCGGTCTGGGAATGGCCCAAACCCGGCCCAACCTGTTCCACGCTTTTAAACTTCCCGGGGACGTTACAGAAGCAGTTTTCAGTGATTTCGAAATCTCACAACTCCTCACCATTCTCAAACTCTCCAAACCCACAACTCAAACCTTTTGATTTCTTCACCAAAAACCGATAAACCCACGCCCGAACACGCACCCATGGCGGATCATAGCAATGGTGGCGGTGGAGAAGAAAGGGTTGATCGTCCGGAGGACGAGGGGGGACCCACGGAGGTCAATACAGGAGATCAAGCGCAGGCGGAGATGGCTGTAGATACTGATGCAAAGGTAACTGGCGGCGGCGATGGCGAACAGGGCCGCATGCAGGAGACTGGCGACGACTGAGATCATCGCGCGACGCAGTCAGACCATCGCGCGACAGTTGAGATCGGGGCCGTGAGGGCTGGGGTCGTGCAATTGGGCCCGAGCGAGGCCGTGAGTGGTTCGGTGGTAGTTGGTGGCAGTTCCGAGGGTGTAGGCAGTGGAGGCGCCGAGGATGGTGGTGCCGGGCCAAGCGGGACTCCGTTAAGGGATCCGGCAAAAGGCAAGGGTGTGGCGAGCGAGGAAGAGGACACCGCAGAGGTTCCGGAGGAGGAGGTACTGTTTCGGTCGGGGGCCACGTCATCGGGCCACAGGCCGATCACGAGACAGGATCTTGCGGAGTTTCTGAGCGAGGAGAGGCTAGCCCGGCTGCTTGAGGAGGATCCCATGATTGGGGCCGCCGTTTTGGAGGCTCGAGAGGAGCGAGAGCGGGAGATAGCCGCTTCAGAGGCTACGGCGAGGGCCGAGAGGGCGAGGGCCGCTGAGGAGGAGGTTTTGAGGGACGCGGAGGCCGAGGAGCAGGTTGGAGCGAGGGGGGAGGGACCCAGAGTGACAGCAGTGTCAGAGGCGGAGGGCTTGACTCGTGCTCCGTTTTCAGCAGAGGGGTACAGGTCACCAGTTCCACACCTGTTTGTACCGTCAGGTTTTGCGGCATACAAGCCACGGCAAGCGGAGTACGACCCCGAGCTCGTTCTGAGAGACCCCGATACCCACATTTCTAGCAGCTGGGCTGAGGTAAATTTCTGAGAATCCCCCATTTACTTTCGTGATTGCCATTTCAATACAATGCATGTGCTTGAATACCGAGGAACGTAGTGCAACCCTTTAAAGTAGATCTAAATAGTGACACTACAGTTCACATTAAATGCCATGCATGCGACATAATAACTTGAACCAACCATCTACTGCCAAGTTGTATTGATTACCTAGAACTTGAGAATGAAAGCCTCACATGCTGATATACCTCCTGTTGCTTGTTTCCGTGTCTAATGCAGGAGAGAGCGAGACAGAGGGACATTCGGGGTTTCGGGGGCGCCTGTAGCTCCTTGGCGTTGTACCAGGGTTTGCCGGAGAGGGTAAGGCAGTTGGTGGATATGGCAGGCTTTGGGGAGTTCATACAGACCCTGACTCGGGCCAGAAATGACCATGCGGTCTTGGTTGCGCTTGCAGAGAGGTGGAGGGATACCACCAACACTTTCCACCTATCGCTCGGGGAGATGACAGTGACACCCACAGACTTTGCAGCAATCACTGGTTTGAGAGTTGGAGGCGACCCCATCCCATTTGACTCGGGCATTCAGGAGGACGAGGCGGCCCTGGAGTGGTTCTTGGGAGAGGTGCCCAAGGTTGAGGAGGGGATGGCGAGATATGGGCAGTTCACCCGGTACCTTGCAAAGGAGGTGGCAACGGAGCAAGAGGCGGAGCAGATGGCCCGGGCTTACTTGCTGTACCTTTTTGGTGCCACCCTGTATCCGAACAGGCGCAGCAAGGTCCACCTATCGTACTTGCCTGCACTGAGGGATTTGAGGACGGCTTCACGTTTTGACTAGGGAGGGGCTGCGCTTGGCGCGGCTTATGGTTTCATGGGGGACTCGTCGAGGACTGAGATGAGCACTGCTGGCTACTGGCGGATTTGGGAGGTATGATCAAAATTGAGTAAAGCACATTTTCCATTATGTACTTATCTGTTTGAATACATAAACTGCTTAAATATATTCCTGCATTGTACTAATGATTTGAACCTTGATAACTGTGCAGCTCTGGGCCTATGAAGTTCTGAACATGTGCCGTCCAGTGACAAAGAGCCTGGACTTGGGGATCCTCCCACGTGCTCATATCTGGAGCAAAAAGAATATGGGAGAGAAAAGAGGGTGAGGCGACCTGAACGGCTTCAGGGTATACCTAGACGAGCTCCAACCCTCACAGGTATGACACGACTTCATCAAATATAAATATACGTCCCTTTTATTGCTTTAATGCTGTCGCTGACCGATGTTTGCATTGCTTGCTTGCGCAGGTAGAGTGGGATCCTTGGAAAGTGGCAGAGTCAGAGCCTGAGTACTTGGCCAGGAGCAGGGCCGTGACGGCGAGCAGAGTGCTGCTGGAGTCGGCTTTTGGTTGGCAGTGGTACTTGGGTGACCGAGTGACACGCCAGTCGCTTGGCCACGCAGGGTTCCAGGTGCCCGGACCGCTTCCACCACGGGCCTCACACACAGGGGAGTACACGTTGGCCGAGCTAGAGATCTTCACGCGGCCTGACACCGACTTGACACGCTACCTGCGTCCCGGCATGGACTATGCAGTTTACCAGAGAGAGCGCTTGGCGGGGCCGCTGAGAGTACGAGAGTTCAGGGAGGTCCGAAGTCAGGCCCGTGGAGCTGCTGAGGAGAGGAGGGCCGTCACTGCGAGGCAGAGCAGTGGCGAGAGTCGCGCGAGGCGGGGTCCGAGTGGACCTGTGAGAGGTGGGCCACCAGAGTTGACATGGCGTATAGCTGTGGTGGATTCTCAGGGCAATCCGGCCGAGCTACACCTAGTTCCTGCCAGAGTTGAGCCAGCGCCTGTCACTGTGCCGGTAAGGCATCGTACCCTTCATTATTGTACTTCCATAAAGCCTTGAAATATTACTCCATTACTTATGTTCAAGTTATCCTTGCAGGTGCCTAATGAGTGGGCGAACGAAGCCGTTCGGCGTATGCTCGCATTGGAGAACGTGATAAGACGGGCGGCAAGTGGCCTGCCTTTGGACTTGCAATACCCACCACCGGCAGCTCAGAGATCTCAGGTATATCCTTTAGAGAAACGATACATTCCTGCATTCGATACTTGACATATGCATGCTTTGTTCGATACATAGTGTACTTTGATTGCCGTCAACTTTGAAATTGATTGTACCTGCTTGCAAACATACAATACATAGAACATATACTAAATGTGCAAAATTTTACAATGCAGACTCAGGGACGGGCGGCTCCTAGGAGGAAGAGCGCGAGAGAGCCTCCACAGAAGAAGCTAGCAAGCAGGACTCCTGCTCCTCCACCTACTACTAGACCACAGAAGCGGGGCGTACAGCCACCCGCTGCGAGCGAGGAGGCGGCCCGAGAGGCCGTGGCGCGCACAGAGGAGAGGTATCAATTGAAGATGCGCCAAAGGCCCTCGCAAGACGAGCCGGTCCGCAAGAAGCGGCTGATCCTACCCGAGGATTCTGAGGAAGAAGAGGAAGAGGAGGGAGAAGAAGAAGAGGAGGATGAGGAGGCGCCTGACAGCAGTGGTTCAGACGATTCAGCCGATGATCCTGGTTTTAGACAGGATCCTAGAGAGAGAGACGACGACGATGACGACGACAGGGATGGTGACTGGTTCGGGGAGGACTGAGGGCTACTAAGAAGCCTCATTTGTCTTTCCACATCTTTGATTTTTGCTTTTGGGCTTGCGTGCCCGCGTAGATAGATGGAAGGCTGGAGTGCCTTAGTTGATACTTGATACACGTTTTTGGGGCCTGTGTGCCTTTTTGATTTGATGGGCGAGTGTGCCCGAGCTGACACGATGACTTTTGACTGGCCTAAGCGCCGCATGCATAGTAGTATTCTTTGCTTTAACATGGATGGATATGGATTAGCTATAAAATTTGCATTTTCAGTTCATTTTACTCTTGCAATGAACTTAGAATAAGTAAACGCTCGCCACTAATACCATGCTTGCATTGATAATGTACCGAGACTGTTCACAAACGCACACATACGTACGGACAGAACTAATCTCAGAGAAAAACGAAAATGAACCCCAGGATACGGTTAGGATACGAGGATACGAGGGAATGGAATATTGGACATTCAAAAGCCAAAACCCAGAATATTCTAACTTGGATAAAAAGAACACCTTCGTGAGGTCATGAATATACAAAATGACTCAAGAGAGCTGACGGACTCGAGGAATACCTCCCGAAACGCAAAATTGCCCAAAATCCTTACGAATGACACAAAAGGGACACGAGATGGGAAAACATGACTCTATTATGTCCCAAACTGAAACCGACACCTCCGTACAGTCACAATAGGTCACCATGACCTGTACGGCCTGAGACAAAAGGACACGACCCTCCGGAACGATTTTCGACCTTCCGAAACACACATTTGGCCTTGAAACGAGCCACCGAGGGTTCAAAAACCTCGTTAAACGTGATATCTCGAATCCGATGCTTGGATATGGTTGCATATGCTCACATTGACTTGCCGGAACCACAAAAGTTGCAAAAGTACCCTTGGAATAGGACGCGACCAAAATTGGACAGTAGCTGGTGAAATCTGTCAAAATGCAGGCTGAACCATCGCGTGAGGGAGTGAGAATGTCGCGCGATGGGGTGGATGTTTCTTACTCGCGCGATGGTTGGGCCGTGCCAGGCCACCTTATTTTGACCATCTCAGATTTTTGGACGTCCAAGCCTCGTCATCAACCTTTAACTGCTCAGAGTACTTCAGGGGGGGGGGGGGGGCAGTGCAGAGATGCCCTCACTTTGGAGAAGAAAACGCCACATGGCATGGATGTTTGTACTGGGAAGGGACGACACTCTATGCATTCTGCCTATAAAGAGGCCAATATTTTGCAAATGAAAGGCATTCCTCCCATAGTTTGAAAGTCCCACGAGGAAGCAGGATGGCAAATAACCTTCCTGCTTTAATTAGCCCCTGGCTCATGGCCTTTGTTGCTGGAGATTGGCTGTCATTCCGGTTTCACGGGCTGGCCGCATTCCGTTTCCTTCGCAATGTGAGGGTCCGTCCCGAGTTTCTGAGGGCAGCCCTACAATTCTGGGATCCAGAGGTTTATGTATTCAGGTTTGGGATTAACGAGCTGTGCCCAACCGTGGAGGAATTCCAAGCATACCTCCAAGGAGTTGCCTCGAGCGTGATTGTCGTGCCGCCTTATAGGAAGAGCATGCCAAAGCTGTTACAGTCAAGTCTTGATATTACTAGAGGAGCGGCCGAAAGTTTGCTAACTAGAGGGCAAATCAACATCATGCGCCTAATGGAGTGGTATGGGCCAGAAGGGGACGTAGAGAATATAGCCGTGCAGGCTCGACGTCGATTTGCCCTGGCAATTGGCGTGCTGGCTGCTTATTTACTGGTATCTCCAAATGGGCAAGTCAACCCCATGCTGGTGAGCGTCGCCGGTCAAATGGGTGCCCGGAGAAATGTGGTACCACTGGTTCTGGCAGAGACACTCATAGGTTTGGATTTGGTTTCTTCCGGCCAAACAGACGTGTTCGGCGGTAGTCCACTACTACTGCAGGTTAGCTTAGTTCTCACTCAGCTCACCTTTTTCCGGCTTTCACACGTTCTGTTTTTACCTCATCTCTCAGCTAAGGCTATATCGAAGCTCCTTACTTGTCTTTTCTCTCAAGCTTTATGTAACTTCTCACTTGTTTTTTTTTCACTCATGCAGCTCTGGTTATCTGACAAATTGGGATTGCTCACAGCACCGGAAGCAAACTGGCCTCATCTGCCCGGCCGAATGCACCAGCGGGGTATGATCTATCCGAAAATGTCTGTGAATCAATGGTGCGCATTTATGAGGGAAATGCTGCCGAACGAGATCACATGGCGGCATGAAGCTTTAAACATTCCAGACATGGCCCTGAGTTCTGCAGGATTCGAGAGAGTAGTGATAGCTGGGCTGACCGCTTTCACATTCTACATCCCCCGGACGCATCCTTCGTCAGCTAGGAATGAGCCAAGGATTCCACCGAGCTGGGACTAAAGATTTCCATGTCCCTGCTTTCACTGCCCAGAATCTGAGAGGGTATGAGCACGACTGGGGCCTGCGGCAACTCGGAGGAGCTGACCCAGACTTTAACACGGAACTTACGCACCGATATCAAACATGGCTAAGAAGGGAAATCGCAAGCAGGCAAAACAACAATTGACTTCTGACGAATCCTGATGATCTAGAATAAACCGTGAGCCTGTTAAGGCCTCGAGCACTTTATTCTGTTTTTATGCTTTAATCTTTTTAAGACTGCTCAGCCTGTGTAATAGAAGTTATAATTTGAATAAAAATGAAAGTTCGAGAGTTTTTCCCTTTTGATCCAAGTGTTGAACCGCCGTGTCACCCAAGCATCGGGTCAACTCCTGGTAATGGGAAACCGTGGATCAAGTTGAAGGATTGTGACCGAATCTCACGGAGAGATTGCCTACGTATCCCTTTTCAGGGAATCAGGTCAGCACGTAGTTCAGGCTAAGGTTCACTCGAGTATTTTAACTCTCCTTTTACGCTCTAAATTTTGCTTAGTGCTGCCACTTCGGGTTTTCAGCCTAGCGAGCTTTGATTAATGCCTATTTATTTTTGCCTAGACCGCCTTCTCAGGTTTTCGGTCTAGCAGGCTTGCTCTAATTTTTGCTTGGAACCGCCCACCCTTGTGGTTTTCGGCCCAACGAGCTTCTCTCAGGGATAGTATCGTTTGAGTTGATCCAGGTTAACCAGAGAGCTGAATTCGTTGCCGTCAAGATCAATGAGCTGAGCCGCTCCCCCAGAAAGGATGGTCTTGATGATGTAAGGTCCGGAACGTTTGGGTCGAAACTTGCCACGGGGGTCAAAAACTGGTGCCCGAATCTCTTTCGTAACCATGTCCCCTTCGACCAAGTCTCTAGACTTCACTTTTTCGTTGAATGCCCGGGCAATTCTCCGCTGATACCCCTGAACATGATACAGGGCCCGAAGCCTCCTTTCATCGAAAAGCATGAGTTCGACAAATCTCCCACTGAGCCATTCAGATTCCGAGAGTTCCGATTCTACCATGATCCTCAAAGACGGCACCTCAAGCTCTATAAGGAGAACTGCTTCCATCCCGTAGACCAAGGAATAGGGGGTTGCCCCCGTTGATGTTCGAATCGACGTTCGATAACCCCAAAGAGCTAAAGGCAGTTGCTCGTGCCAGTCCCTGGCAGACTCTGCAGACTTCTTGATGATTGTCTCGACATTTTTGTTGGCCGCTTCAACCGCACCATTTGTTTGGGGACGATAGACCGTTGAGTGATGGACTTGGATCTTGAATTCTTCGAAGAGCTCCAGGACCCTGCCTTTGAAATGACTCCCATTGTCTGATACGAACGCTTGCAGAACCCCATATCGGTAGATGATGTTTTTCCTGATGAAGTGAGCGACTTGAACTGCCGTTAGGCTTTTATAAGATTCAGCCTCCACCCATTTGGTAAAATAATCTATGGCCACGAGGATGAACCTATGACCATTTGATGCGGATGGTCTGACCATGCCGATGACATCAATGCCCCATACAGAGAAAGGCCAAGGCGAAGCCATGCCAAACAGGTTAGAGGGTGGAACATGCATTAGATTAGCATGAATTTGGCATTTGTGACATCGCCGCACATAATCTACACACTGAGATTCCATAGTAGACCAGAAAATAGCCTTGGCGCAAGATTTTCCCAGCCAGCATGACGCCGCTCATGTGAGGGCCACAGACCCCCTCGTGGATCTGCTCCATGATTCTAACGGCCTCGGCCCCGTTGACACAGAGCTTGTGCATTCCGCAATGAGACCTCCTATATAACTTTCCCCCACAAATGATGTACTGGGCGGCTATCCTTCGCAATGCAGTCTGATCCTTCTTGGAGGCCTCAGCCGGATACGTGCCATTCTCGACGAAGTTCCATATGTCATGGTACCAGGGTAGGCCATCATCGACATCATCGATGGCGTTGACATATTGATAAGCGGGGCGGTCCCGTTGTTCAATTAAGACTGGGTGGAGTTTGACTCCCAAAGGTAATTCGACCATGGAAGCCAAAGTCGCGAGTGCATCGGCAAATCGGTTCTTCAAACGAGTGATGTGGGTGAAAGTCACTTTGTTAAAGCGAGGAATTAGCCCCTCCAAATCCTGATGATAAGGTTTCAACCCCTCTTCACGCACCTTCCAGTCCCCATTGGCTTGAGATACAACGAGATTGGAGTCCCCGATGACTTCGAGTCGTTCAACGCCGAGCGTGAGTGCAGCCTCCATACCCACGATACAGGCCTCGTATTCAGCTTGGTTGTTTGTAACATCGAAGTTAAGTTTGAATGCAAGCGGAATATGAGAACCTTCGGGGGCGACTAGCAAGACCCCGATCCCAAATCCTTTCTGATTGGCCGCCCCATCGAAGTACAGAGTCCAGACGTCCTCGACAACTGTTAGCACCTCTTCATCTGGGAACACGAAATCTGCATCTTCCGGTCCATCCACAGGGTGATCAGCCAAAAACTCAGCGATGGCTCGCCCCTTTACCCACTTCCTCGTGACGTATTCGAGATCGAATTCTGCCAGAAGGAGCAACCAGCGTGCTAACTTACCAGTGAGAGCTGGTTTCTCAAACAGATACTTGAGTGGATCCATTCGAGAAATCAACTTCACTGGGTAAGCCAGCATGTAGTGTCTCAACTTCTTGGAAGCCCAAACCAAAGCCCAGCACGTTTTTTCCAAGGTGGTGTAGCGCTCTTCAGACCCAACCATTTTCTTACTTAAGTAATAAACGGCCTTCTCAACTCCCTGGTCACCCTCTTGAGCTAGCAAGCATCCCATGGATGTAGAACTCACAGATAAGTATAGAATCAAGGGCTTTCCGGGCACCGGTGGCATCAAGACAGGCGGGTTTTGCAGATAGCTCTGAATGGACATGAAGGCCGCCTGACATCTATCCGACCATACGAACGGGGTGTCCTTCTTGAGTAGACGAAACATCGGCTCGCAAGTTAAGGTTAACTTGGCGATGAATCTGCTGATGAACTGAACCTTCCCCAAAAAGCTTCGCACTCCCTTTTCAGTCTCTGGTGGCTTCATTTCAAGCACCGCTTTGATCTTAGATGGATCGACCTCAATCCCACGCGAAGTGATCATGAAACCGAGCATCTTACCTGCTGTGACCCCAAAGGTGCATTTCTGTGGATTGAGACGCATGCGGAACTTTCGGAGCCTCTCGAAAAACTTCCTCAGTACAGGAACATGCCCTTCCCGAGTTTTTGACTTAGCAATCATGTCGTCTACGTAGACCTCAACCTCTTTGTGCATCATGTCATGCAGAATGGTCGTAGCGGCTCTCTGGTAGGTGGGACCAGCATTTTTCAAACCAAACGGCATGACCAAGTAACAATAAGTCCCTCATTCGGTGATGAAAGTCGTCTTCTCACGATCTTCCGGCGCCATAAGAATCTGGTTATATCCAGAGAAACCATCCATGAACGAAAGCAGGGCATGGCCCGTCGTATTATCAACCAGTACATCGATATGTGGCAGGGGAAAATCGTCCTTGGGGCTTGCCTTGTTCAAATCCCTGAAATCCACGCACACTCGAATTTGCCCATTCTTTTTAGGAACTGGAACAATGTTGGCAACCCACGTAGGGTATTGAGAAACCATGAGAAAACCGGCGTCGATCTGCTTAGTGACCTCTTCCTTGATCCTCTGCACCCAATCTGGCCTCATCCGCCTCAACTTCTGCTTCACAGGTTTGGCATTTGGTAGCAAGGGGATTCGATGCTCCACTATTTCTGGGTCGATGCCGGGCATGTCTTGATGAGACCACGCGAAGATGTCACTGAATTCTAAGAGCAGCTCTTTGAAATCGTGATGTTCCTCTGGAGATAAAGTGGAGCCCACTTGAACCATTCGGGGATCATTCTCGTCTTTCAAGTTTATTAAAACTATTTCTTCTTTTAACGGCTGAGCATGCCTTTCGTCTTCCCTTTCGATGAGGGCACGGATTTCCTTGGGAATGTCCCCATCGAAATCTATCCCTTCATCGTCGGGGTCAACACAGTTTATATAAAGATCATTCAAGTAGTCAGAAGCGGATTCCTTCATTTCATAAGACCCTGCAGGGTCGCCAAGTACAAGGGAATCAAACTCAAAGTAAAAGCCATGACGTGGAGGGCCAAGAGGCACAAACTCCGACTCAGAGCTAGACTTAGACTCAGACGACTCAACAGACTCAGTGTCAAACTCTGATACATCATCAATGCAAGTAAGGCGTGGTTTGAAAATGCAATTTTTAAGGCTACCCTTTGCTTCTGTGATGAGGGAGAGGGGATCCTTGAGGTCGTCGGAACCGAGCATGAACACTTCGGCCTCTTCAGCTTCATTGGCCAAACCCACCTGGGAGAACTCATAAAATAGCTGCTCCAAGCTCCCTTGATCAAAAGACACCAGCCAATCAGTCTTTAACTTGGGCTGACTAAGCTTCCTTTTGAATTCCGCCCTTGCTGGTTCTTCATCACTGGAGGACCAAGTGTCATCAGCGAAAACCTCAAACCCAGGCAGCAAATCCCCAGTGACTGAATCGATAAAAGGCTCAGGCTGTCCGGTGTAGACGTCATTCCCCACTTCGCGCACAAAGTAGCTGTCGGGTTCACCATAGAGAGATCAAGGTTTTCCCGTGCATTTCCTTCTTTTGGCATCCTTGGTAGAGGAAGAGTACCCCAAACCAAAGCGGCCCTCGCAGGAAGGAAAGGCAGGGAACTCCGGGATCCCTTGTTGGTGAATCCCAAGACCAAGACCAGGTAAATAGGACATCCTCCTCATTATGTCCAAGGCGACAGAGCTTATGATGAAGTCCCCATCCACGTTGATAGTCAAAACCGAACCAGAAGTGTCGAAAGAGAAACCCCCAAGATCAACGTCTTCCTCGCCATGTGCAATCCCCAAAACAGGCGTGCCATCTTCCTTAAGCGGGCGAATGCCCGAGTCCCCGCAAATAGTCAAAGTTCCAGTAGGCAGTCCCAACATAACCTTTTGGTGAAGAGTAGACGGTACAGCCATGATGTCAGATCGGTGAAGCCACGGCCTTCCCAGCAGAAGATTAAAGGTGGCGGGGATGTCGACCACATGGAACTCAACATCCATCTCAAACCCCTCAGCGTCAAGTTTGAGCACGAGCGTGCCCTCGACCACGCGACGAGTGCTGTCGTATGCCTTAACAGCCAGATTGGAAGGTGCAAAGTCTTTCTTGGCCAGTCCCAAACGGTAAGCCACTCTCAACGGGCAAACATTGATTGCCGATCCGTTGTCGATCAGAACAGTGGGAATCCAGAGTCCTTTACTCTTAACAGTGATGTGCAAGGGGCGATTGTGATCAACCCCTTCGATCGGTAGATCCTTGTCGGTGAAGACCACGGTGTGCCTAGAAGTAGGCGGGAGAATTATAGATATCATTGCTTCAGGCGTGACATCCGGTTGGATCTCAAGGCGAGAGAGAGTGTGGCAGAACTTCTGACGATGTTCGCGGGAGGAACAGATTAGTCCCCAGAGTGATATAGCAGCAGGAATCCGCTCCAGTTGCCTCTGAATCATGTCCTCATTCGGGGGGCTAGAAGGTGCCTCAAACGGTGCGGACCTTGAGAATGCAGAAGGTTCGTTCCTTTTGTTAGAAGAATTGGACGAGCTCCCGGCCTGAAGATTGGAAGGCTGAAAAATTCGTCCACTCCTCGTAACGTTGAGAACGTTCTCTAAAGAGGGTATCGCTTGAAGGTCTTGACGGTCATCCCAAAGATCAGCAGGGACCTCCCCCAATTTGCGTTTTCCTTTGTCAGAAGGCAGTGGGGCTACAGGTGCTTCCATGCCTAGATCGAGGTCTTGAGCTAAATCGTTCCACAGCAGCGACTCCCAGAAATCTGGCTCCTTAACAGCTACAGCCTCCCCAATGGGCTCCGTGTTAGCAATGAATGAGACGTCCCAGAGTCCCCCATCGGCAAGAGAGCGGTTGACAGTCCAAACCTCGGACCCAACTTGGATATTAACCACATCATCAACATCCCAGAGGTCTGCTGGCGGAACAAGGTCCGTAACCATAATGTTGTGATCTTCCTCGGTCGGATAAGGCGGTGCGGGGCGCGAGAGTTCCTCACTAATGATGTAGAATGTAGGGTCGTACTCAGTGTTAGTTACAGAGCCAACCAGCCTGTCAAGAGTAGAAGGGAGAAAGCATTCCCCTAAGTCGCGAGTTTCCTCCTGAACGAGACCCTCCTCTATGAATTGAATCTCGTGATCGGGCAGAGCATATCCTTGAAGAGGATTAAGGTCGAACTCTAATGGAAACTGCCACGCGGGCTCGGGATCCCAATAGTACTCCTCCTCAGGCAGAACGGGTTCAGGCTGTTGAAAAAGCATGTTCAAAGAGAATCCATCCAAAGGGTCAAGCATGCCTGCCTCATAATTAGCCATCCAGGTGTCATACCAAGCATGGTTAAATGGGACATATTCGGGGTTCTGGGGGAAACCGTCTAACTCTAGCTCCGTCCATTCATGGATTATGGGGGCCGCATAATCGTCATTATCGGCGATAGCTCATCCTACTGCTTGCATATCAACCTGCCGTTCCGGTAGAAAAGGGACAGCAGACCTAAAGCGGCTTATCAAATTCGGAGAGGAGTTTGGATCCATCACATCGAAATACGGGCTGTCCAAGGAAGAAGCAGAGTTGAGCTGCACGGAAGGAATGGACTGGTGAAACAGTTCGCTGATGGAGGCATTGAACACAAACGTTCCATTCTGCAGGCGTGCGAGAGGCACATCGGGATTGGACGACTGTCCTTCTTCAAGATGGATGTAGAAAATCTCGGCTTCGGGCTGAGAAGGGATGGGCACGACTGGCCTGGGTTGGTTTGTTGAGGTTATATGGTCAGTGGGGTTGAATGTAGTGGAGCTAGGGTTGATATAAGTGGAGCTGATGGATATTTGGTTGATGCGGGAAGCAGCATTGTGCTTTGGCAGGGAGTTGGAGAGGATGTTTGGTTTTTGGGTTGGTGGAGGTGGAGCGTGGAGAGTTCCTTCATCTATGAGATCCTGGATCGCATGTCGGAGACGGAAACAAGAGTCCGTAAGATGTCCAGCCCCTTGGTGGTAGGCACAATAAAGGTTAGCTTTGAAGTTGGGTGAAGGGTTCTTAGGCATAGGAGTCGGGTCAAGGGGTTTCAGATGCCCTGACTGGATTAACTTCTCCATGACAGATGACAGTGGAGCTTCAAACGCGGAGAAACTGCGGGACTGACCGCGGGGCCGGTTATTTTGTGGGGTTTGCACCTGGTTAATCTCAGCGACGCGATTGGTTGTATTGGAAGAGGAAGCATTAGTGCCGCTAGTTGCTGTGTTGGAAGATGTCCCACTGCCAAACAACGCATTGGTGTTTCCTGAGTAGACCCGAGGCTTTGGTTTCGAAGGGTTAGAAGACTCCCCTCTTGACAGAATCCCGCTTTGTAGCACATCCTCGATGGCCAACCCAGATTCGAAGAAAGTATCGAAGTTGGAGGAAGCTTGGACAAGAACCAAATGCCTAGCGTAATCAGGTTGAAGATTGCGAGAGATGATTTGGAGCTGATCTCTCTCACTCGGGCGATCGGTCATCTGAGCAGCCTTCGTTCTCCATCTTTTGACAAAATCCGCAAAGGATTCCTTAGCTTCCATTTTCGTGGACTCAAGCTCTCGGGTTGTCATCTTGAGCTGGGAGTTATAACTATACTGCGAAATAAATGCAGCACCGATATCCTCCCACGTCCTCCTTTTAGCGATGTCGAGCGACAAAAACCAGTGAAAAGCGGGTCCTGAGAGAGTCTGAGGGAACAGCTGGGACATGGCCTCGGGTTCAACAGCCAAGAGTTTCATGGCGGCATGATAGCCATAGAGATGAGTCTTCGGGTCGCCACTCCCATCAAACTTGGCGAGATCAGGCATTTTGAACTTGTCGGGGAGCTTAGCATTAGGATACAAGCAGAGGCGATCTAAATCAATTCCCCCAGCGCTGATCTTTTCAGATTTGGACATAGATTCCTCCAGCTTGACGATCTTTGCCATGAGAGCAGTCATGTTAGGATCCAGAACGGGTCTTGCCACAGCAAGATTCAGATTCGCAGCCTCCGGGTGAGCCTCTCTCGGGTTGGGCTGAATTATGATCCGCCCTGCATGGTTAGGGTCTTCAACAAAGATTGGTTCCGCATGGTCATCCTCATCGACCTCGCCTCCCACTTCTGTAGTTGGCGGAAGACGAGTGTTAATAAGATCATTGAGCCTAGTGAGGTTTGCATCAGTCTGAGCACCCCTTTGCTGCATGGTGGTGATGCTGTTCTGGATGTTCATGAGCATGGTTTCGAGACTCAGTGGTTGCGGATGATCTGCCATAATGGAGGTCCCGGATGAGCTTGACAAGGACGGGGAGGTTGGTGACGCCGGAGATTCAATTTCCTGGGGAACTGACGGTGATCCTGATCGTAAAGCGGCCAAAAGGGAACACGGAGAGTCTTCCGTTGTGACTAACTGAGCTTGCAACCTGACTAGCCTTTGAACGGAATTCTGATGCAGACGTTCCCAAGTGGGTTTGGCTTTCTGCCTCGATACTTTCCTTGGCGGCACAATGGTTCAGAGTTCTGCTTTGCTTTGCTGTAAGAAAAGGTTCGATAAGGGCCCTGCAGCAACCTTACTCTAAGCAAAAGACTTTAAAGTGATAATGCAGCCATCGTCGTCAGTGTCGCCCTTAGACTCTAAGACTACAGACGAGTCTGTCTCATGACGTTCGGACACTGCCAAAATCCTCGGATTTCTTTTTGAGAGCGTATCCTCGTTTGAATCGAATAATACTAAGAGATGTCAAAAATAGCCTAAGCCTCTGACTTTTCCGTTCTTGAAGTTTCAACTTTGAACTTGGAATAACTCGGGGTGAATGACGTGACACCTTAACCGGGGCGGCGTAGGCAACACAGTGCCATAGCCTGAGCGGTGTACGTGCTGCGCACGATAACCAGGGTGGTGTGAGCATCACGGCATTCTCTTCGTCGTTCCTTGTTTTCTGTTTGAGACTTCAATCGGGACATAGACAAGGACTTAGAAAGTTTTGATTTCCCAAAGTCTTGCTGATCCTAGGACTTTTGAAAATCTGACAACATGCACCGCGAAGATGCATGACTCTTCATCGGACCTAGCAACGTCCTAATGAACATAAGACAGACTCGAAAGAGAGACAACCTAGAAGCCGCCCTAAACATGCCCCTACGCAAAACGGTATGTATGTACAATGCATGCGATAGGGAAAGCAGTAACACGTAGACAGTGTATGGGGGTTAGATGCAAGTAGATCTTAACCTGTAGGTACCTGTCCTAGTTTGGAGAGTTCTAATGCTTTGTATATGCAAAGGCTGGTTTTGGCTTGTAACGGGTTCCTCGGACTAGAGCCAAGATATACCTCCCGCTGCCCGCGTAATCGCAGAGCAACAGTCAAACGGTAGAATGACTCATCATCGTCGAAGGTTGTTGGTCATTCGGGGTCCCCGAGCTCCGGTAAACCGTGCCGGATTGCCAAAACGATCCAACGAGGCTTTATCCCACATCGATGCAAATGAAGATGTTAAAGAAGTTGATTAATGAAAATAGAATCGCAAATTTGCAAATGCCTTTTTCAAATTCGGCTCACTTTATTTAGTCAATGCTTAGAAGAAACTACATAAGAGAACGAACGGAAAAGTTCCAGATTGATTTGGCCGGACACGAGGTCCCGTTAAATCACCGCTCCAACCTTCGGTAGCGCGAAGCTCACCGTTTTGACAAACTTTTGTGGGATCGTTCTTCAAGTGTATTGAAATCTAAGCATAGACAAATATTGGTTCTATTCCCCAGCGGAGTCGCCACTGTGGGCATGCGTGCCCATTTTCGGAATTTTCGGATTTCGAGACGCGAGGCAAGGGGCCCGGGTCGAGGGAGCGCGTGCGGGGAAAGCAGGCGCTCGCAAAATACAGAGTCGCCACTCGGGTTTTGAAGGTTCGACACCCAAGGAACCGTATTTCGAAGCACTTGCTGCGCTGTTTGATTTGAAAAAGTTAAGGAACTAGTCCGTCATAACCATATCTGGGTTCGGGAGCCAGGTTACGAGAGGGGAAGGGTTTTATGGCACCCCTCTCGCCCAATCCGGAGATCGGTCTCTACTTAGGCATTTGCGAAAGATGTTTGTTTGCGATTCTGTTTGATTAATCAATTCTTTAGCCATTTAGGGCGGGGGAACAGTTTAAGGGATTAAAACTGTAACAGTTTGCAAGATGTGATAGATAGCATGGATGAGTGAGATGACAAGTAATAAATGGAATGAAGTTCAAAACGTCGATCATACATCAAGACAGCGCTGTGTATGATTTTGGCACGAACGAACAGCCAGCTTGCATGCGTGAATTCATCCACATGCAAGCAAACCATCGCGCGACATAACCATATACTCGCGCGAGTATTGACGCTTCACCAACGGTTTGAATTTCACCCCCTTCTGGGCTCTGGAAGGACCAGTGCTCACCCAGGTGCAAACCAAGCAGTTTATAGGTACTTGAAAGTAAACAATATTACAACAAACAGATGGAAATATTATAAAAATGCAACCCCTAAACAGTGGGGGTGTCTAAACAGAGGCCAAGGCCAAACTGCTCATGCAAGGGCAGTCCCTGGAAGACGGCGAACCATCGCGCGACAGAGTGACATAGGCGCGCGATTGTTCAGACTGGACTTCCAGGAATTACTTTGCATACTTAGGGCTCTGAGACATGTTCAGGAGCATCCCAAGAGCATTCCAAACCAAGAGGTGTTATAAACTAAGCTAAACAATGATTTTCAACATGCAAAACAGCTAAGCGGTGAGCTAAAGCTCTTTAAAAGACTTTAAAAAGACTACAAACACAATAATAAACTTAAAGACCAGGGTCCCTTCCCCACGTGGTCCAATCTCACACGGACAGAATTGTCGCGCGAGTATATGGGACCATCGCGCGAGGGTTTCCTAGGTAACAGCTCTTGAAACCTTGCCAGCTTTAGGGCCAGAATTGGTATCGATTACCAGCCTTGACCCTGCCAGCCCCCCTCAGGGGTTCGAACAATGAGCAGAAAGATATTATACCTTTGCTTGAGTGTCTTGGGGATGGCTTGAATGATGATATGGTGAGATTTGGAGGGTGATTATGTGGGAGTGAGTGGGTTGTGAGATGTTTGTGCTTGAGTTTGCCTTCTTCTTTCTTGGAGAGAGATTGGTAACCCTTTGCAAGGAAGCATGGGGCGGGTATTTATAGAAAAAGGGGTTAGTGGGTGGCTAACCAAGGCCTTGTAACCAGCCAACAATGCTGGTTACAATTGCTTGGTGGAGGAGTGGGGTAGCAAAGGTGATGGGAGAATGGGGGGTGAGGTGGTGCAAGGGGAGCCCCCCCAGAACGCTGTTCAGCCGAGAAAACGGGGTCACATAGGCCTGTAGCCCCCTGACCACCACGCAATCTGGGTGAAAATGACAGGTGTTGACCATCGCGCGATGAAGTGAGAGCATCGCGCGAGGGTCCAGCCAACCCCGCGAGGGTCAATGGTCAAAGCTTTGACTTTGACCACCACCTGGCAGATGGACCATCGCGCGAGGGTCCTAGTGTGTCGCGCGACTATCAAACCCAAGGTCCAGGTTTTGATTCAAAGGTTTTAGGGCTAAGGATGGGTTCCTCACATGCCAAACTCAAGCCATTCCAAGTTCTCGAGACTGTTTCGACCTGATTCATCATCGGGGAATCAAGAAACCGAAGAACAAAGTAAAACGATCGGGAAGTCAAATTGGGGTGTCTACACTAGTGTAGCTCAATCTATCATTTTCAGGTACATCTCAAGGATTTGACGCAGAGTGCTTGGTGTGCATGCGTGGTTTCATGCCCTTTTGAATGCCATCCTTGTGAAGTGATTCCATCATCTTTTGTATGATCTTTTGTAAAGATGTAATTGCAAATTCATTGAACTCTTTTAACTTCAAATATTATGTAACCTCAAAATCTACTCTTTTAATTAGCCATGGAGTTTGGGCCGTAGTGCCAATGTTGAAAAATTTTAAACGTGGAAACTGGGTTTGTAAATGATCATTTGGAACTCTCTCTCTTTGGGGTATTATCTGTAATATGCGAGGTTCATTTATCGAAATGAATTATTTATTTATGTTGAAAATCGAGGGCGTGACAGTAAAGTAGTGGGAATGGTTCTTTGTCAATCAATTGTCTTTGACTTACGTCCTAAAGCCTTTCTCCTTGAGGGAAATCTCTTTCTACTAGTATGTGTGTATATCCCTCATGTTCAATCCTTGGAAGAAATGAATTACCGATTCCCTTTCTTGGTATAAGACTCATAATTATGTGGTATTTACCAGTACTACATGGTATGATTCTTTCATATTTTATTTGATAAGCAATTCTTGTGGTTCTTTCACTGATATATAGGTTTTTTGAGATTCTTTCCCATATTCACTTGCCAGATTAGAAGGCATTGAACAATGTTATGTTCCATCCAATACCCACTTGTTACTTAATACATTTAACGGAACACTATATCAAGAAACTTACTACTGGAAAGTGAATGGTGCAATGAAGAACACCTAGTTATGGCAAATGGCAACCATAAAGATATGTGTCCTCAGTCTGAACATTTTATATGGAAATGCCTTCAATGGTATTTTTTTCCCTAGGAGTTGAACTTCAAGCTTCAGAATGTGGACATTTGAAGTCTAAAAGAGTGAAACTTGCTAGAAGTTAAAAGTTTTCCTTAGCACCTATAAGATTTTTTTTCCAACTCTTGTGACGTATGAACAATTGAATCTTTTTTTTTTCCTGATAAACCTTTCCGATTATGTTGAACGTTTTCGATTGAGAATATAGGTTGGATTTGTTTATATTCTACTGGTCTACTGCTCTCTCAATGATATTGATGCTATTTGGGTTTATGAGCTCTATAAAGAATCTTATGGGGTAATTTATAGGATTTTTTGTTGGCATCGTTCGCGGTTAATGTTCTAAGATGAATGGACTTACCCTATCTTATAAGTGTAACAACTTCGATTTTTCGTGCAATAAAAATCTCGTTGTTATTGAAATTTCTTAATTTCTCGTTGATGTTCTTATTTGATTTTCTTGTGGTTTGTATTTAAGCAATCGATCGCCTTATCATCGTAATTCTCGACTAGAAACCCTAATCGCACTTTGGACCCTCGAGAATCGTTTCTCGACTACTTAGTCCGACCTAGCAAGCCTAGTTAGCTTCTAACCGGCTCGATGGAGTAACCAAACTAGAAAGTCACCTAGTTACGTTTCCCTAACCGAAGATGGACCATTTTGCCCATCTTGAACCTTTTGAACCCTAGACTAGTAATTGTCTAATTATTTTCTTTTATTATTTTGGTTTTATTCTTTATCCATTGGACGATAGATGTTAGGGGAATTATTATCCATTGGATAATAGAAACCCATTTCTTTATATTAAAAGGATTTTTGAAAGATTTGAACAAGTACTTTGATCTTTTAAAGAAATGACATTTGAAAAGTACTTTTGATTATTTTTTCTAATAAAAGTACCCAAGTAACCTTGGACCATTGGATAATAACCATTAGGGTAATCTTTACCCATTGGACAAAAGCCTTTTCCTTATTTAATTGGTTAAGTACATATATATATAAACACATGGGATTTTACAAAAGGACATGTAGTCTTTCCAAAAACTTATTTTAGTATATAAAGTACCCGTACCTTATTATCCATTGGATAATAACCATTAGGGATTCTATTAACCATTGGGTAATAGGCTCATCTTTCAACCAAAGTACTTAACCCATTAAACTAATGTTTGTTAAGATTCCCGGGAGTACAAAAGTACATTATTATATTAATTAAAGTACGGTACTTTTTGTATTGGTTTAAAGAGTGAATCTTGACCCTTAAAGACTAAATTACCCTTTTGTACAAAAGTACCTATTATTTATTTGTATTCTTTCATGTTAGTACATACATATATATACATATATAGCTAGTACATGGGAGAGAGAGAGAGAGGAGAGAGGAGAGAGAGAAAGCCGAGAGAGAGGAGAGGAGAGAGAGGCCGAGAGAGAGAGAGAGAGAGAGAGAGAGAGGGAGAGAGAGGGGAAGGAAGAAGAAGATGGATTTGATGTGTGACATTAGTCTTTCAAAGTACTTCAAATCTTTGGTGATTCCTTTCCTAGCCAAATCTTAACCCCATTAACCTCCATTGTACAAAGCTCAATTGTTTAAGCCAAGAATCTTGTACCCATGTCTCCTCCATGGCAACAAATCTTCCAAGAATCCCATCCAAGGACCAAAGTAGCCATGCAAGCCTACCATTTAGCCATTGATCTTCCAACCAAGCCTTAACTTCACCCATCAAGCTTTCAATCAAAGCATGACATGTGAAATAAAGTGTGACATAGAGAGAGAGAGAGAGGGGCCGGCCAAAGAGGGAGAGAGGGAGAGCCTTGCCTATAAATAGAAGCTCATTCCAAGCTTAAACTCACACCTTCTCACTTTGCTCCAACTTCTCTCTAGAATTTCTTAGTGTTCTTGCTTTCAAAGTTCTTCTTTTCTTGTGTTCTTGAGTGTTCTTGAGAGAAACCACCAAACCACCTCCCAAAACCACCGTTAGATCTTTTAAAGTAGCTTAGTTAGTTAGAAAGTTGTTTCTAGAAAGAGAAAAGATCAACTCTCTTCCTTTCGAAGCAAACCGACGCCGTTACGCCGCCGAAATCCAAAACCGACGACCGAATCTTCTTAGCCAACTACTACCGCCAAGAAGCAAGGTAGGATTTCCTTAACTTCTATCCCGGTAGAAATTTCTTATCTCTATTCCTAAGTATAAGTAGTTTTGTATCATAACTCAAAAATAAGTTCATTTGAAAGTAACCTTGTTCATTAAAGCTTATGTAGATAAGGTTATCTTTGTTTAAGAATGTATGAGATGCATGATGTTGTTATTGTGATTCAAGCATGTTATGTGGTCAAGAGTTGGATAATATTGTTGTATTCATTTTTGAAATTTATAAATGCTCGTTTATGTGGAAAGTCCTACACCACGGAGTCTATGTATGTAACGTGACACGAAAACCAAGAGAATAGAGACATGGCACCTAGGGTGTGTTAACGAAGATAAAAATGTGTATCCGAGGGAGGAAATATTTTGAAACTACATAATGACCGGTTTTGGGTGCATTATGTGAGTTGTGTGTGTGTATGCCAATGGGAACCCGGCGCGGCGGAACCATTGTGAGGATACTCGGGAATCCGGCGCGGCGGAACCGAGGTTGGGTGTGTGCTTGGTTATCCGCGGTACGGAGCCAATGCGGTTGTGTGCCAATGGGAACCCGGCGCGGCGAAACCATTGTGAGGATACTCGGGAAACCGGCGCGGCGGAACCGAGGTTGGGTGAGTTAAAAAGGAGTTTTTGGGTAAAAAGGAAAGTGAAGTAAAAACACGGTCTACGATAAGTCCAAGTAATGAACACAACGTTAGTCAAGTAAGGATTGTAGAATCGAATATTTGTATGGACTATATGCATGATTTAAGTGGAATTGTTGTTATTATGTTCTTCGTTCATAAGTTAAGGGTTAGAGGGTTTGGATAGTTCTATTGAGCTTTTTGGCTCACGGTGTTGCCTTTTTGGTGACCCTGGCATATTATACCGGTGGCGACGCGGGTATAATATGTCAGATCTCATAGATGAGCAGGGCGAGCTTTACACCTTGGAAGCCTTCGGAGCCGAGGAGCTAGCGGTGATGGAAGAACAAGCGGAGCTGTAGATTAGGAGCCTTAGTTTCCTTCCGTTTGTAATAAAAGTACTCCTTTTCATGTTTTTGTTGTAATAAAAGAGCCAGACTCAGTTTTTATTTCAATAAAATGTTTTATTTAACGTACCCAAATTTCGGGGCGTTACAACTTGGTATCAGAGCTTTAGGTTCAAAACCTCGGCCATGGGTAGAATGGGTAGAACCACACAATAAGTTGACCGTTGCACAAACGTAAATTGAATTTAAGTTTACCGTCCCAAATTGGGTGGAATTCTGTCAAAACAATCTTCGGATTGAAGCAAGGCACGGAAATTGGCAGTACGGCCGAGCTGGGAATTCCCGAACAATTGGATGATGACTTAAATCAAATATCGAATGTGGAATGTAGAAACCTAAAAAGTTTTCTCTAAGTTTTACTAAAACTTCTTTTCAAAAATTTGACTGATAGAAATTTTTCCTTGTAGATGAATCACTTGAGTGCATACCAAATCAACCTGCTAGCCGAAGCACACCATCTCGCGAGTACCCTAAGGTCGATGACAAACCAGCTGATAGAAGATCCTTACTTTCCTTATGCCTTTCCTTACACCAATGACTTCTATCGAGAGCATGGCTCGATCATACTTCCCGAGGGAGGAGGTGATGTCGAAGCGGCACCAGTTCTAGTCCAAATAGCACCTCCCATTGACGTAGAATTCCTAATGGAGGGTAATGGAGAAGACAATGCGGGAGCAGCCCTCGCCCAGATTCCGATGATCCCACCCATCAACATGATTGCTGGAGAACCGGAAGAGGACCCCGAGGAAGATCCGGAAGAACCGGAAGAGGACCCTGAAGAATTCAGCGACGAAGAAGATTGGGAGCAAGCGATGAACGGACTTGATCTCGATGCACCGACCGATGACGAAGATTGGGAATCCGATGAGGAGGCAGAAGCATTCCAAGGAGCGGAACCCGAAGTCATGGATATAGCCACTGACTCCGGAGACGTGCCACCACCACCTTTTGAGACCGACATAGGCGCTTATCGGATGGAGTTCCCTAGGATTTTCTAGAGTAATTAAGGAAGCTTAAGTAGTAGTTGGACCCTTTTAATGTAATCAGTTCTAGTACGAAGTTGTGACTAGCAAAGCCTTCTATGTTGTACCTGTTTATTATGAAATAAGAGACTTGTGCTTCTATTAGACTTGATCACTGTTTATGTTTAAATTGTATGCATGCGATTGCATTCCACCATCTTAAGTCTAATATATAACTTCCTTATTGTAGATATGGATTGCCGTACCCTTATCACCGTAGCAGACCTGCTGTACTACAAGACCTTGATATCACCTGAGAGCCCTATTCCCATCCCACACTTGGGAGTTTGTGACCCCGAGACTGGTGAACAGCTATACGAGATAGTTGTAATGACACCCTACACCAGCGAGGATCAGTACTTGGCGCTCGATCCTCAGGACTCACCACTGAGGGAACTTGCGGAGAAGATTCACCGCGAGGGAGAACGTTGGCTCGAGATCCGGGAGAAGGAGTGGATGGAGCAGCTGAGAGAGTCATTCGGACTCATTCCACCTCGTCAGTAGAGTAGTAGTGTTAGAATAAGGTTTTGATAGTTTGAGTTGCCTTTGAAGCGCTAAAGCTAGAAGAACCATGTAGTAGGATCATTTCATCTTGTAGTAGGAATCTCATTTTCAATCTACTTGTTTTATAGTAGAACTCTATGCTTATGATTGTAATTTCTTGCTTATCAATGAAAAGCTTGTTTTTTTTTTACTATTGCTTGTTATATGATAAGATTGCGTGTACCAAAGAAAATGTTTTAAGTAGACTAAACCGCCCCCGTACAATTTTTACTCGTAGATGGTGAACCGACGCAGCGGACTAGGATACGAGAACGGAGAATCCTCGAACACTAACACCGACCTAGCTCAAGTCATGCGAGCACTCGTAACCGCCCTGAACGCTAACCGCCATAACCAAAACCACGATGATGGACCAATGACCCGCACCCGGGCGATGAATGAATTCTGCAAGCGTCGACCCCCGACCTTCAATGGAGATCCTAACCCTACCATGGCGGAAGCCTGGCTGAAAGAAACCAAGGTGATCCTGGACACCTTGGAGATCACCCGGAACGGAGACCGTGTGGCCTTAGCCGCTCACCAGCTGAAGGGAGAAGCTCGTTACTGGTGGGAGTTGATGGAAGCCACCCATGCCATAGCCACCATGACATTTGCCGAGTTTGAAACCCTTTTCCTCGACAAATACTTCCCTACACCCCTTCGCCTAGCCAAGGAGCATGAATTCATGAACCTGAAACAAGGGACAATGACCGTGACCCAGTACGCGGCCAAGTTTGAAGAGCTGTCCCGTTACGCCCCAACCGCTGTGGCAACAGAAGGCAGCAAGGCAAGGAGATTCGAGTGGGGGCTGACTACTGCTCGAAGGGCCGTAGTGGCACAAGCCTTTACCACCTATAATGGTGTGGTTCAGTGTGCCCTCCGCCTGGAAAGCGAGGAGGCTGACTTCAAGACTCGATGGAGGAAGGCAACGGGCAACACTGGCGGGCCAATCCGAAACCAGCCACCCAACAACAACCGTGGACCTTACCCGACCAAGCCATTCACCTCAGCTCAAAGCAACCAACCCTGGAGGACTGTTGCATCCGGGCATAGTGAACAACAGAGGGGCAGCCAGAACAAGGCATTTGTGCAATGCTTCAACTGCCAGGCCATGGGCCACTACAAGCGTGATTGCCCCCAGCTTCAGAGGGAGAGGAATGGGAGCTTTGGGAACCAGAAAACTCAACAGCTCGGGCAGGCCAGCTTTGTGAAGCAAAACCCTGGAGGCCCACCGCAGCAGCAGAACGGGCAGAACAAGGGAAAGCAGCCCATTGGAACCCAGCAAGGCACTGGAGGGCGTATCTTTGCCCTGCAGACCGAGGAGCAGGAGCAGGACTCCTCTGTGATCCAAGGTACACTACTATTGTATAGCACCTGTGTACAAGCTTTATTCGATTCTGGAGCATCGCATTCGTTCATATCTACTACTTGCGTAACTGCCCTAGCACTAGAAACGGAACCCCTGAGCAAAAGTACTAAAGTAGTATCACCAACGGGGGGGAGCATAACTGTTAATCTAGTGTGTAGAGGGTGCGAGTTAGAAGTAGCCAACCTACGCCTGACCTGCGACCTCAGAGTGATCGACATGGTGGATTTCGACGTGATACTAGGCATGGACTGGCTATCGGCTCACCGAGCAGTCATAGACTGTCACCAGAAGACAGTGACGGCCTACGCCCCTGAGGGAACTCGTTTTCGTTTTAAGGGGGATAGAGAAGCAGCGAGTTTGACAACGAAGAGATCTAGGTGGCAGAATCAACTATTTGGATGGCTAGCTAGTCTCCAAATGGAAGAAACTGACAGAATGGAGTTAGGATTACCTCACATCGTGTGCGAATACGCCGATGTTTTTCCTGAGGAACTTCCTGGCTTACTTCCTCTTAGAGAGATAGACTTCTCTATAGAACTTCAACCAGGAACGGCTCCAATCTCGATGGCGCCATACCGAATGGCCCCGGCCGAACTAAAAGAGCTCAAGACCCAGTTGCAAGAACTGTTGGACCAGGGATTTATCAGGCCGAGTACTTCACCGTGGGGAGCGCCCGCTCTGTTCGTGAAGAAGAAAGAAGGGACGCTGCGATTGTGTATCGACTATAGGAAGTTGAATCAAGTCACAATCAAGAATCGATATCCGTTGCCTAGGATCGATGACCTTTTTGATCAATTAAGGGGAGCAACCTGCTTCTCTAAAATCGATCTCCGATCAGGCTATCATCAACTACGGATTCGAGACGAGGATATTGCCAAGACGGCTTTTCGTACCAGATACGGCCACTACGAGTTTGTAGTAATGCCATTTGGGCTGACCAATGCTCCGGCAGTATTCATGTGTCTCATGAACAAGATCTTTCAACCCTACTTAGACAAGTTTGTAGTGGTGTTCATTGATGATATATTGATATACTCTGCCAACAAAGAAGAGCACGAAGAGCACCTTCGGATAGCACTACAAGTACTCCGAGATAACCAACTCTACGCCAAGGCAAGTAAATGCGAGTTTTGGCTAGAAGTGGTTAAGTTCTTAGGACATGTAGTATCCAAGGAAGGGATTGCAGTGGACGAAGGAAAGGTCGAAGCAGTGCTGAACTGGAAACAGCCGACCTCAGTGTTCGAAATCAGGAGTTTCCTAGGATTGGCGGGTTATTACCGAAGATTCATCCCGGACTTCTCAACCTTGGCCAAGCCAATGACCAAGTTAACTCAGAAAGGAGTGAAGCTGGATTGGAATGAAGCATGTGAGAAATCTTTCCAAGAGTTGAAGAAAAGACTGACCAACGCACCAGTACTTATCGTCCCTGAGCGAGGAGTAGATTATACCGTTTATTGTGACGCTTCAAGAGATGGTTTAGGATGCGTGCTGATGCAGAATGGGAAGGTCGTAGCCTACGGATCTCGACAACTTCGACCTCACGAGAAGAATTATCCTACCCATGACCTAGAATTGGCCGCAGTAGTGTTCGCCCTTAAATCTTGGCGATACTACCTGTGGGGAGAACAATTCGAAGTTTTCACCGACCACAAGAGTCTCAAGTATCTTTTCACTCAGAAGGAGTTGAACTTAAGGCAGCGCCGATGGATGGAATACTTGGAGGACTACAAGTTTACGCTCCAGTATCACCCTGGCAAGGCCAACGTGGTAGCTGACGCTCTGAGTCGAAAGGACAGAGCACAGAAAGTCAAGACTGCCATCAAAGAATGGGAGATGGTGGACACCCTGAACGAGTTCAACCTGCGACCATCATTAGAGAGCGGAAACGCACGACTGTACGCTCTAGTTGCGGAGCCAGCACTCCATCAGGAAATTTTTGCTAGCCCAAACCTTCGAGCAGAATTGTGAGTTCGTCCGACATCGAATCCGAGAAGGAAAGGCGGTGCCAGGATGGACTATCGAGGAGAATAACAGCCTGAGATTCAAAGGGAAGGTATTCGTGCCTAATGTTGGAACCCTTCGAGAAGATGTACTCCGAGAAACTCACCATTCGAACTTCGCAGTTCACCCCGGCGGTACAAAGATGTATCATGACTTGCGGAGAACGTACTGGTGGGAAGGAATGAAGAAAGATGTAGCACGGTTTGTGTCTACCTGTTTGGTGTGCCAACAAGTCAAGGCTGAGCATCAGAAACCTGGAGGAGATCTTCAACCCTTACCAATACCGACCTGGAAGTGGGAGCACATCTCGATGGATTTCGTGACGGGACTGCCAAAATCTGCCAAGACCAACACAGCCATCTGGGTGATCGTAGATCGACTTACCAAGTCTGCACACTTTCTGCCTGTCAAAATGACAGAAAACATGGAGCAACTAAGCATGTTGTACATTCGAGAAATCGTACGCCTCCATGGAGTACCAATCTCGATAGTCTCCGACAGGGACCCACGTTTTGTATCACACTTTTGGAAAGGATTGCAAAAAGCATTGGGAACAGACGTAAGGCTTAGCACGGCCTTTCACCCCCAAACCGACGGACAAACGGAGAGGACTATTCAGACCTTGGAAGATATGCTGAGAGCCTGCGCCTTGGATTTCTCTGGAAACTGGGAGCAGCATTTACCGTTGGTGGAGTTCGCCTACAACAACAGCTATCAAGCAAGCATTGGGATGGCACCATACGAAGCTCTATACGGTCGACCCTGCCGATCTCCAGTCTGCTGGACCGACACTGGAGAAACAGGATTGATTGGGCCTGACATAGTACGAGATACCACGGAAAAGGTCAAGACTATCAGACAGAGGATCCAGACCGCTCAAAGCCGACAGAAGAGTTATGCGGATAAGAGGAGCCGACCATTGACTTTTGCTGTGGGAGATCATGTGTTCCTGAAAATCAGACCAAGGAAAGGAGTCATCAGATTCGGGAAGAAGGGGAAGTTGTCTCCGCGCTTCATCGGACCATTTGACATCGTGGAGAAAATCGGGAAGGTTGCATACCGCCTCGCACTACCACCCCAGCTGGACCGAGTGCATAACGTGTTTCACGTTTCCATGCTTCGCAAGTATCTAGCATTACCCACCCATGTTCTCAATTGGGAAGATATCACCGTCGAGGAAGATGCGACATACGAAGAGGAACCGATAGAAATTCAAGACCGAAGCGAGAAGACTATCCGAAATAAGACCATTAAGTTGGTACGAGTTTTGTGGAAGCACCGAGGAGCTGGAGAAACCACATGGGAGAGGGAAGAAACCATGAAGATGAAATACCCTCATTTATTCGAATCCTAGCGTACACCTAATTTCGAGGACGAAATTGTTTAAGGGGGATAGGTTGTAACAACTCCGATTTTTCGTGCAATAAAAATCTCGTTGTTATTGAAATTTCTTAATTTCTCGTTGATGTTCTTATTTGATTTTCTTGTGGTTTGTATTTAAGCAATCGATCGCCTTATCATCGTAATTCTCGACTAGAAACCCTAATCGCACTTTGGACCCTCGAGAATCGTTTCTCGACTACTTAGTCCGACCTAGCAAGCCTAGTTAGCTTCTAACCGGCTCGATGGAGTAACCAAACTAGAAAGTCACCTAGTTACGTTTCCCTAACCGAAGATGGACCATTTTGCCCATCTTGAACCTTTTGAACCCTAGACTAGTAATTGTCTAATTATTTTCTTTTATTATTTTGGTTTTATTCTTTATCCATTGGACGATAGATGTTAGGGGAATTATTATCCATTGGATAATAGAAACCCATTTCTTTATATTAAAAGGATTTTTGAAAGATTTGAACAAGTACTTTGATCTTTTAAAGAAATGACATTTGAAAAGTACTTTTGATTATTTTTTCTAATAAAAGTACCCAAGTAACCTTGGACCATTGGATAATAACCATTAGGGTAATCTTTACCCATTGGACAAAAGCCTTTTCCTTATTTAATTGGTTAAGTACATATATATATAAACACATGGGATTTTACAAAAGGACATGTAGTCTTTCCAAAAACTTATTTTAGTATATAAAGTACCCGTACCTTATTATCCATTGGATAATAACCATTAGGGATTCTATTAACCATTGGGTAATAGGCTCATCTTTCAACCAAAGTACTTAACCCATTAAACTAATGTTTGTTAAGATTCCCGGGAGTACAAAAGTACATTATTATATTAATTAAAGTACGGTACTTTTTGTATTGGTTTAAAGAGTGAATCTTGACCCTTAAAGACTAAATTACCCTTTTGTACAAAAGTACCTATTATTTATTTGTATTCTTTCATGTTAGTACATACATATATATACATATATAGCTAGTACATGGGAGAGAGAGAGAGAGGAGAGAGGAGAGAGAGAAAGCCGAGAGAGAGGAGAGGAGAGAGAGGCCGAGAGAGAGAGAGAGAGAGAGGGAGAGAGAGAGAGGGGAAGGAAGAAGAAGATGGATTTGATGTGTGACATTAGTCTTTCAAAGTACTTCAAATCTTTGGTGATTCCTTTCCTAGCCAAATCTTAACCCCATTAACCTCCATTGTACAAAGCTCAATTATTTAAGCCAAGAATCTTGTACCCATGTCTCCTCCATGGCAACAAATCTTCCAAGAATCCCATCCAAGGACCAAAGTAGCCATGCAAGCCTACCATTTAGCCATTGATCTTCCAACCAAGCCTTAACTTCACCCATCAAGCTTTCAATCAAAGCATGACATGTGAAATAAAGTGTGACATAGAGAGAGAGAGAGAGGGGCTGGCCAAAGAGGGAGAGAGGGAGAGCCTTGCCTATAAATAGAAGCTCATTCCAAGCTTAAACTCACACCTTCTCACTTTGCTCCAACTTCTCTCTAGAATTTCTTAGTGTTCTTGCTTTCAAAGTTCTTCTTTTCTTGTGTTCTTGAGTGTTCTTGAGAGAAACCACCAAACCACCTCCCAAAACCACCGTTAGATCTTTTAAAGTAGCTTAGTTAGTTAGAAAGTTGTTTCTAGAAAGAGAAAAGATCAACTCTCTTCCTTTCGAAGCAAACCGACGCCGTTACGCCGCCGAAATCCAAAACCGACGACCGAATCTTCTTAGCCAACTACTACCGCCAAGAAGCAAGGTAGGATTTCCTTAACTTCTATCCCGGTAGAAATTTCTTATCTCTATTCCTAAGTATAAGTAGTTTTGTATCATAACTCAAAAATAAGTTCATTTGAAAGTAACCTTGTTCATTAAAGCTTATGTAGATAAGGTTATCTTTGTTTAAGAATGTATGAGATGCATGATGTTGTTATTGTGATTCAAGCATGTTATGTGGTCAAGAGTTGGATAATATTGTTGTATTCATTTTTGAAATTTATAAATGCTCGTTTATGTGGAAAGTCCTACACCACGGAGTCTATGTATGTAACGTGACACGAAAACCAAGAGAATAGAGACATGGCACCTAGGGTGTGTTAACGAAGATAAAAATGTGTATCCGAGGGAGGAAATATTTTGAAACTACATAATGACCGGTTTTGGGTGCATTATGTGAGTTGTGTGTGTGTATGCCAATGGGAACCCGGCGCGGCGGAACCATTGTGAGGATACTCGGGAATCCGGCGCGGCGGAACCGAGGTTGGGTGTGTGCTTGGTTATCCGCGGTACGGAGCCAATGCGGTTGTGTGCCAATGGGAACCCGGCGCGGCGGAACCATTGTGAGGATACTCGGGAAACCGGCGCGGCGGAACCGAGGTTGGGTGAGTTAAAAAGGAGTTTTTGGGTAAAAAGGAAAGTGAAGTAAAAACACGGTCTACGATAAGTCCAAGTAATGAACACAACGTTAGTCAAGTAAGGATTGTAGAATCGAATATTTGTATGGACTATATGCATGATTTAAGTGGAATTGTTGTTATTATGTTCTTCGTTCATAAGTTAAGGGTTAGAGGGTTTGGATAGTTCTATTGAGCTTTTTGGCTCACGGTGTTGCCTTTTTGGTGACCCTGGCATATTATACCGGTGGCGATGCGGGTATAATATGTCAGATCTCATAGATGAGCAGGGCGAGCTTTACACCTTGGAAGCCTTCGGAGCCGAGGAGCTAGCGGTGATGGAAGAACAAGCGGAGCTGTAGATTAGGAGCCTTAGTTTCCTTCCGTTTGTAATAAAAGTACTCCTTTTCATTTTTTTGTTGTAATAAAAGAGCCAGACTCAGTTTTTATTTCAATAAAATGTTTTATTTAACGTACCCAAATTTCGGGGCGTTACAATAAGAGGAGATATTCCATCTTCTCCACATGTCTTATATGGCTTATTATGCTGATTAGTACCTCTAAGTATATGTGCAATTAATGATATAACTCTATGTGTTACTGGTTCAATATATTACATGTATGATTGTGTGATATCAGGAAACAAGCTTGGTGTTGTTAAGATGGTGAACAAAGATTGGGTGCATTTGAATAGGTAATAGAAAATACTTATTTAGAGTCTTAGACAACTATAGATAACTAGTTACATATTCTTAAAATATTTAACACACTTAGCTTGTACATTTGTAGATGCACTGACAAGTATATGAACGCAGCACTGAACTTTGTGGAGATGGCTAATCAAAACGCAGGATATCTAGGAAAGATTCTATGCCCTTGCAAACATTGTCGGAATTTGAGTCACCATCGTGTTGATGATGTTTATGAACACTTGGTCATAAATGGACTGGATCCTACATACACAACTTGGTTTCATCATGGGGAGGAGCCAAGTGCTGCACAAAAACCTAATGAAGCAGAAACGTGAAATGCTCATAACTTATACAGTGCGACTTATGCACGAGATGCAGACCATCTTGAACCACTCGACGAAGCTAAAGATGAGGTCTTTGCAAAAGCATTAGGGGATGCAGAAACTCCATTATACCCTGGTTGTGAACACTATACGAAGTTGACAGCAATTGTCACTTTGTACAAGATCAAAGCTGAAAAGTGAATGGACAGATGAGAGTTTCACTATTCTTTTGGGGAAACTTCACGATATGTTCCCCAAGGATAATTCACTGCTATGCTCTGTTCGTGCAGTTAGAAAGTTCCTAAAAACATTTGAATTGGGTTACGAGAAAATTCATGCTTGTGTGAAGGATTGTTGTTTATTTAGGAAAGAGAACGCAGAATTGGAGAATTGTCCAAAATGTGGTTGTTCAAGACGGAAGGTAGACGTATGCACAAAGAAAATAAAAAAAGGGGTTCCAGCCAAAGTGTTGAGATATTTTCCAATAATTCCAAGGTTTCAGAACATGTATAGGTCATTGGAAGTAGCTAAAGATTTGACATGGCACTCTACTCATAGAAGCAAGGATATGCCAAGATGCGACACCCGGTAGATTCACCAACTTGGAAAACAATCGATGATAAGTGGCCATCTTTCTCAGCAGACCCACGGAATCTAAGACTTGGTCTTGCTACTGATGGTTTCAATCCATTTCGGAATTTGAGTTCGACGTATAGTTGTTGGCCCGTTATGTTGGTTATGTACAACTTGCCACCTTGGTTATGGATGAAAAAGGAAAATGTTTTGTTGACACTTTTGATCCCAGGACCTAAGCAACCGGGTAATGATATTGATGTATATCTACGACCTCTTATCGAAGACCTACAGATTTTGTGGACCAACGGAGCACCTGTCTATGATAGGTTCACTAACTCTACATTCAATTTGAGGGCAATTTTGAAGTGGACAATGCATGATTTTCCAGCATATGGAAATGTTGCCGGGTGTACGACAAAGGGTAAATTTGCATGTCCTATTTGTGGTGAAAATACACGTTTTCTATGGCTGAAATTCAGTAGGAAAACTGTATATTTGTGTCATAGGTGCTTTCTTCCACCGTCTCGCCCCTTTAGGAAGAAAAAATCATGGTTTGATGGAAAGGAAGAAAAGGGGAAAAAACCTAGAATCATGACTGGCAAACAAATTTTGCATGCTCTGAAAGATATTAAGAATGATAGGGGGAAAGGTGGAAACGGAAAAGAAGGAAATAGAAAACGAAAGCGAGACAATGAAGATAAACAAAGGTGGAAAAAGAGGTCAATCTTTTTTGATTTATCATATTTTGAGGTAAGTGTTATCAACCAGCATTTTGATCAATCTATATCTTATATTTACATATATTGATCTTATTATAGTTTATGATTGTTTCTCTACTATTCTTTGTAGGAATTGCTAGTACGTAATAACTTGGATGTCATGCATATCTGTAACGCCCCGATTTTTGGGTACGTTAATGAGGCATTTATTACATAATAAAGAGAGTCTGGCTCATTATTACATCATAAATACATCATAAGTAAAGGGTACATTTACTCAACAAGGAAGGAAACTAGGGTTCCTAATACTACTCTGCCTGCTCTTCCATCCTAGCAAGCTCCTCTGCTCCAAAAGCTTCCACGGTGAACTGTTCGCCTTGAACATACAAGGTCTGACACATTATACCAGCGTCGTCACCGATATAATATGTCAGGGTCACCAAAAGTAACACCATGAGCTACGAAAGCTCAGCAGAACAATCCCATACCCGTTAACCCATTACTTACAAACAACAGGTTATACAATCATCGATTTCCACATGATACATGTATACACAGCTAACGACACATCCATATTTGTTAATCAACTATCGTTGGTGTCTAAGATTTTCTGAGTTTCTCCTACGCGACTCATCGTAGACCGTGTCAACATTTTCACATACCAATCCATCTTTCAAAATCATTTGTTTAACACACCCAACCTCGGTTCCGCCGTTCCGGTTTCCCGAGTATCCTCGCAATGGTTTCGCCGTCCCGGGTTCCCATTGGCACACATTGCATTGGCTCCTCTCCGCGGATAACCAAGCCATTCCTCACCATGGTTCCGCTGATCCGGGTTCCCATGGGAACGCACACAACCTCACAATGGTTCCGTTGATCCGGAATCCCATTGGAACACACACAACCTCACAATGGTTCTGCCTTTCCGGATCTCCATTGGAACACACACAACCTCACAATGGTTCCGCTGATCCGGGTTCCCATGGGAACGCACACAACCTCACAATGGTTCCGTTGATCCGGAATCCCATTGGAACACACACAACCTCACAATGGTTCTGCCTTTCCGGATCTCCATTGGAACACACACAACCTCACAATGGTTCCGCTTTTCCCGGATCCCCATTGGAACACACATAACCTCACAATGGTTCCGCTTTTCTGGATTCCCATTGGAACACACACAACCTCACAATGGTTTCGATTATCCCGGATCCCCATTGGAACAAACACAACCTCACAATGGTTCCGCTTTTCTGGATCCCCATTGGAACACACACAACCTCACAATGGTTCCGCTTTTCCCGGATCCCCATTGGAACACACATAACCTCACAATGGTTCCGCTTTTCTGGATTCCCATTGGAACACACACAACCTCACAATGGTTCCGCTTTTCTGGATCCCCATTGGAACACACACACACATTCCCACAATGGGCAAGTCCGGCCACATTGGGGTTTCAAAACTTTTTCTCCTTTTCAAAACACGCCTTGTCATTAACACACCCTAGGCATCATGTTTCTACTTTCTTGATTTCCGTGTCTCGTTCTCATGCATAGACTCCGCGGTAGGACAAAAGTAAGCATGAAACATTCTAACAAGATCATCCAATTCTATAATATACCACAAGTAACACAATCGATTCATGTATGCAAGCTCATACTCCTTGGAATATCAAAATACGAATACTTCGATTCAATTAGTAATGTTTTAACTTTCGAAAACCGTTCTTTCTCAAAGATCAACAACATACGTTTTACTTGGAATAAGTAAGTAAGTAAGTAAGTAAGTAAGGATTTCCTTACCGTTCTTCTAGGCAGTAGTAACGGCTTACGGACGGTAATCGGCGGTCAGACGGAGTAACTTCCTACGGGAGCTTCCGGTAGCTTCGAAAGAGAAAGGTTTCTCTCGAAACTTGACCTTGACTACTACTACTACTACTTTTGGATCGAGAGGGTGGTCGGGTGGCGGTTTAGTGGCGGCCTTGGATGAGTTTCTTGAAGAACACAAGAAGAACTCAAGAACATGAAGAACAAAGCAAGAACAAAGGAAATTCTAGAGAGAGAAGTTGAAGAATGGAAAGGTGTGAGTTGAAATGCTTGGAATGGCTTGCTATTTATAGGCAAAACCTTGGCTCTCTCTCCTCTCTTCAAGGCCGGCCCCCCCTTCTCTCTCCATACCTCAAATTTTGACACTTGTCATGCAATCTTGGAAGATCAAGGCCTAACCCTAGGCTTGCATGGCTAAGATTTGTACCAAAGATTTGATTATGGAAGATTTTGGAAGATTTGATGGAGAGAAAGGATAAATTGTACAAGATTTGGTCTTTAAACAATAATAGAAGGACAATTTGGAGGTAGATTTAGGCTAGGAAGAATATTTACCCATGGATTTGAAAGGATGAAGAAGATCATGGTGATCAAAGGTGGTACAACCAAATCTCTCTCTTTCTTCCTTCCTCTCTCTCTCTCGGCTAATCTCTCTCTCTCTCTCTCGGCATCTCTCTCTCTCTCCTAGTACATTATATATATATATAATAATGGCTAGGTACAAAAAGTACTAGATTTTCAAATCCAAATACCCCATTAAAGAATTACAATTAGGCACATGCCCTATTAAACAAATAGATGTTGTACTAACAAATCTAGGGTTTTGATATATGTGCACAAATGCCCAATATTTAAATATAGAAGTGGTACAAAGTACCCCAATTAAATAAAAGGCTAGGATTCTCCCCATTAAAATAATAATAAAGTATAAGTACTATTTTATTCAACAAAGTACTAGGAAATCTAGGGTTTAGATATACCCCAATATTTTAATGCATAAAAGTACATGGGAAATCCATACTTGATTATTAAAACAAAGCATTGTACTTTGTTGGAAGATTGGGGCTATTACCCAATGGATAATAATTCCCCTAATGGTTAATAACCAAAGGATAATAGAAGGGTGGGAGAATCCCCAATAAACAATGCATAAATGTACTTGCACATGTGTTTAAAACATATATAATACTATATCTTTGTACTATCAAAATATTTTAATGAGAGGCCTAATGTCCAATGGACAAAGATTACCCTAACATCTATTGACCAATGGGTAAAGGCAAAAGGTTCAAAAGGTTCATCTAGTAACTAGGTGAGTTTGGTTGCTCGGTTCCTCCAAATAGTCGGTTGGAATCTAATTCGATTGGCCTCGAAGGACTAGAATCTAATTACGACGGATTACTGAAAGTAAAAATAAGTAATTCAAATAAAATTCAAATATTTAACGAAATTTTTACTGACCGAAAATTAGGGCTGTTACAATATCATTAAAAATATTATTGAGAGCCTTATTGGTACGTCGTTGGATATTAACGGAAAATCCAAGGATGGTTTAAATGCTCGCAAGGATATGCAAGATTTAGAAATAAAACACGACTTGCATCTGCAAGATCGAGGGTCTAGGACATATCTTCCTCCAGCTTCCTATACACTTTCCAAGGATGAGAAGCGAATATTTTGCAAGAGGTTGTTTGACTTAAAAGTACCTGATGGGTATAGTTCAAATATTGGGAATTGCGTATCAATGGATGAATTGAAGGTCACGGGTCTCAAATCTCATGACTATCATGTGCTAATGCTTCAGTTGTTGCCTATAGCCTTAAAGAGGTTACTACCAACAGGACCGAGAAATGCAATACTTCGCCTTTGCGCATTCTTCAATAGATTGTGTCAAAGAGTTATTGATCAAGAAGAAATGGCATCCATTGAGGATGAGGTGGTTGAAACGTTATGCATGCTTGAGAGGTTCTTTCCACCTTCGTTCTTTGATATCATGGGGCACTTAACAATTCACTTAGGAGGAGAAGCACGACTTTGCGGGCCAGTCCAATATCGTTGGATGTACCTTTTTGAGAGGTGAACCCTTTTTGTTATTTTTTTAATGCATCATCTATGGTTCCGTCCATCATCTATGATTGTATAATGTCAATGTACTTTCTTCATGATTAGACATATGAAGATATACAAGCAAAGTGTTGGGAATCATGCACGACCTGAAGGTTGTATAGCTGAACGCTACCTCGTAGAAGAGTGCATAACGTTTTGCAGCCGACACATGAAATCTGTGGAAACAAACACTAGGGGACCTCGCAATCAAGATTTTAAGAACGATGTAATTCTTGAAGGTCGTCCAATATCAGCTGCCACATCCATCACATTGACTGATGAAGTTTTAGAAAGTGCACATCGTTACGTGTTATTCAATACAGCCATAGTGGAACCTTATTTGGAGTAAGCTTGATGAAATTCTGCTTTCAAAATTCATAAATTCTCATACACGTGTGAATCACTTACTCATTCTTTCTTTTTCTATTAGGATGCATATAGAGGAGTTAAAGAATTCGGATGCTAGTCTTGGTCTTCAAAAAAATTAAAGTTTACTTTTGAAGAGGCACGCCGACAACTTTTCAAAATGGTTGAGGGAAAAGGTTACCACTTATTTTGTTTGAGGTTTATCAAGTTTAATATTGTAATCAGTATAGTATTAATTGGGTTGCATATACTTGAACAGATTTAGATAAAAGCATGCACAAATAATGAATTGGAGATACTACAATGGCTTGCTAATGGTCCTAGGAAGCATGCTATGAGTTATACGGGTTATATCATCAATGGGCAGTAGTTCCACACAAAGGAAGCTGAGAAATCAACCCAAAATAGTGGTGTTTCCATTGACGCGGCAACTCTATGTAGATCAAGTGTGAAGGACAATGCACAAGTTGTTGATGTAGTTTCATACTACGGGGTGATAAAGGATATAATTTTGTTAGATTATCACACATTTCAACTACCAATGTTCAAGTGTGACTGGGCAAACATTGGCCATGGTGTTAGGATGGAAGATGGTTTTACACTTGTTAACCTACACCAAGGTTAGACCCAATATGACAAAGATCCATTTATCCTTGCATCCCAAGCAAAGCAAGTTTTTTATTCAAGGGAAACCAAATCTTCGAATTGGTATGTTGTATTAAAGGCACCTCCTAGGGGATTTTATGACTTGGAAATGTACGAAGATACTATGGATACAGCTTCTAGGCCGCAAGATGTTTCAGCCCTTGGTATGAATGATGACAATGATGATGGAAGGATAACTAACGTTAGAGGAGACTGTGAGGGTACATGGATTGAGGATTTCTAGTGATCGCGCCTTGTAACTTTTGGTTTTTCTTTTTTGGTTTGTATCTTGCTAGGATCTTTGTTGGTTTGTAACTTTTGGTATGTTGTACTAAAGGCACCTCCCAGAATATTTTGATTTGTCTTTTTTGGCTCATATCTTGCCATCGTGCCTTAATTTGTTGTTCATATTATACTTGGATATTCGTTAAGTTAATTTCTTGTTCCTGCTATATTATTGAACATTGTTGATTTATTTTTTGTTAACTTGTTTCTTTTATGTATTCAGTAACATGAATATCCAGCCGGGGCATTTGCCCAAAATGTTGACAGGCTATCAAAGGTTAAAGGAAAAAAGAATGGAACAAAACTTAGGAGAATTGAAGGTTGCTGGAATCAAGAATGTGCCAAAGTCATTGTTTGGCTTAAATCAAAGTGGTAACGGAAAAGGTAATGATAAGGAAAAGAACGACATTGGGCGCTGTGCAGTCAAGATGGAAAAGGGTGGCAGCCCCCAGGGAGCAACCCAAGCTCAGCAGCTTCCCACATCACCTGCTAAACAAACAGACATGTATGTTTTGCAGCCCACATACGGTTGTCGGCTGCGTAGGTGAGAAACAATATTATGAGTTAATTTCTTCTTTGTTTACTTTTTTTTAATGTAATATTTCATAAGTACATTCATATCCAATGCCAAATTCTACAGAAACTCATGCAATCCCTTCAAAAGCATCACAAAATCTCAAACGCAAAAGAGGCCCGACCAAGCTGAAAACCATTGCTGTAGATGGAAGTAGTCGGATTGAAGTTATGTTTGACGAGAATGGTCAACCAATAGGTGAGGGATCAATCAAGTTGTCTTCTTTCTTGGGACCTCTAGTTCGAGAGATTGTACCATATACACTTTCGGATTGGCGAAAGCTTCCTTCAGGAATGGCAGAAATCCTATGGCAATGCATTAAGGTACGGTATAGTGCCCAACAATAATGCTTTTAGTTACATGATGATAGAGTTACATGATAGAATCTTATGACTTCAACTCTTTTTTTTCCCCAAATTACTCGTGGAATTAAAAATTTTAGAATTTCATGCAAGTTACATTCAAATTTTTAGGTAAGATTCAATCTTAATGAAGAATGGCATAAACAAATGGTTTTCCGGAGAATGAATGAAGATTGGAGAGCCTCAAAGTCGATATTAGTAAAAAAAAATAAGAAACGCTTCAAATGAGGAGGAAAGGCTAAAGCTACAGCCTGATAATGTCAAATCACTGCATGATTGGAAGAATTTTGTGAAGGAAAAGACTAGTGAACAATTCAAGGTATGTGCACCCTGTTCATCCCACTCCACCACTTTATTCCTGAAAATTCTGTACATACTCGATTTTCTTCATCTTATAGACAATAAACATGTCTATTGAAATGGTATTGCATTTCAAGAGACAAAGTGGCAAGGGCTAAAAGATCGGGATAACTTTAAAAGAATGATTTTGATCAAAAGAATGGTTTCGATTTTAGTTTATTCTTGACTTTAGGTTAAAAGCGAGAACTTTAAAGATATGAGAACTCCAATACCATTGAACTAGGAGTAGTAGGTGCACACCGGGTGGGGAAGCACATTGGGTGGTTGTTTCTGTGGTTAGGTTGGTTGGTGGAGTTTGGTGTCTAGGCAGTCTGTTATATAGTTTGTTTGGGTTTGATTTTCTGGGTTGAGTCTGTCTCTATATAATTTTTGCTTTATTATAATAGTTCTAGACTTGTAATTTGGTGCATTTCAACTCTTTTGGGGCTATTTTTTACGGCCACGGTCCAAATCTGTCAAATCTTTGGGGCTGATCACTTCTAAAGGGTTTCCTTAGTTCTACACTTGCATTTTGGGATCGCTACTGCCTTTTCTAGGTGGGTACATAATCTATGGCTACAGTTCATAGACCAGTGCTGCCGCTCTCACACACATTTAGGATTTGTTGCTGCTCTCACAGGGAGGAACACAATCATTGGGCCTCCATTCTACTACTTTTTCTTTGCTATATTTAGGAGTTGCTACTACCCTTCTCTGCTGCATTTAGGACTTGCTTCACATCCTAAGTTGACACCTTGATAGAGGAGTTGGATGTTTGTACAGTGCTTCTAATTGGAGCCACAAATTACCTTTGATCCTTGGTTAGACACATGCAATCTGTTGTGATGCCTTTCCCTCTCCCAGTTCCTGTACTGTTCTTTTGGATATCAATAAAACCTTATTTTCGCCGTTCAAAAAAAAAATGGTTGTGATCAAGAGAATGGTTTTGATTTTAGTTTATTCTTGACTTTAGGTGACAAGCGAGAACTTTAAAGATATGAGAAGGAAACAGTTGGAGCTGCAGCATACCATGAGTCGTAAGGGATATGCACGGTTGACTGCTGAACTGGTAATACCTCTATTATTTTGTTCATTATCAAAGGTCATTGGACTTCTTATTACAAACTATAACTTCAATTGAATTCTGATCAGATATTTGTTTTTACTCTAGAAAACGAAAAAAAAAAAGACCTCCATAAGTAGAGCCGTTGTTTGGGCCGATGGACATAGAGACAAGAATGGTAAACCCAAGAACAAAAATGTTGCTCAAAAGATTGTAAGGCCATGGCTCATTCCTTATTTGTGTGTTTTATTTGTTACATATGTTTGACAGTCTCATTAGTCATTTACATTGTTTTTTTATTATGCCGTTTTTAGGAAGATATGGGAAAAATTGAACGGAATGGACAGAATTCAACTAATCTGAAAGAAGATGTTGTTTCTAAAGTGCTTAGTGCCGAAAGGCGTGGCCGTTTAAGAACATTTGGAAAAGGAGTCACACTAACAAGATTAACTATATTATCACAAATGAATGGTCAGTTTGCTCAATTACGTGAAGAAAATGCTAAGATGAAGTCTCAAATGTCGCATATGCAAAATACATTTGACGAGTTCAAGAAAAGCCAAGTAAGTTGGTTATCATTTTCTTCATTGGTGGTCATTTCGGACTAGTTTGATTAATGACATTTTATTTGTTTCCCGTTGTTGAACTTTCTAGGTTCAGAATCCAGTGACAAATGAAGCAACACCTACACCCATTATTTCTCCCTCGGTAAGAAGTCATCCTCAGAGTGACATTACCAAGTGCAAGTTGCTAGATTGGATGGGGACAGGAGACCTAGTTGCTGAGGGGCGTTGGGCTTCAAGTGATCCAACTTCGTGTGCTCATTGTATTCCGATTGGACCTAATGCAATGAAAATTTGGGTGGATGTAGCAAAGAAAACTAAAGTGTATCTGTGGAGGGCTCCAAGTGATATGATCTATATCGAAGATGCTGTGGGAACTACCATCGCATGGCCTGCTGACTTTGTTATTATGGACTCTTCTTCGCCAGGGTATTATACTTTTATTCTCTCCTTCATATCGAAGTATTCTCTTGGATGATAAATGTATGCCTGATTGCTTGTGTTAATGATCTCCATGTTGGAGGGTAGATTCCTATACTAGAATTTATGCATAACTAGTTTTAGTGTTGTCCATTTTTGGCTAGTTTAGTGTTGACCAATGTTGTTTGTCCATTTTTGGCTAGTTTAGTGTTGGCCTATGTTGTTTGAAAGCTGACTCTTGCACAAGTGGAGCAAGGAAACATTAGTTACCTATTTGGGAGGACATTAGTAGGCATAAGATGATGAGAATGCAGAAACTTGACGATAAAGTCATTTTTAGGAGAAAACGGTTAATAGCTTTGAAAGGAACATTGACTATGAAGGTGTTTGATCAAAGTAATGCATGCTTTTAAAAAGAAGAATATGATGCTTTTCTCTATCTACATGGACAGCTCGTTACTAATAAAAAGAAGAATTTGCTTTTCTCTATCTATGTGGACATCCCGTTACCAATATGGTATTGAATAAAAAAGAAGGATACGATACGTTGGGGGATATGTTGAATATAAAAGTAAATAAAAAACATATTATATATATAATTTACGCTCACGCGTATCCGATGGAAAGCCCATTCAGGGACTTTGTTAGCTCACTCTTTGAGAGCAGGTTAGAGGCAAGGAAATCTGGTAATGAGGCCTTTGCCTATGTGTACAAGATCCTTATGAATTCGCTATATGGTAGATTTTGGCATTAACCTTTAATGCACCACTACCGAGGTCTGCGATGAAGATTGATACAAACATTTGATTAGGCATAGTGAGTTGATATTCGGTGATATGCTTAGCGATAACTGCTACATTGTTGCCTACCATAGCAATATCGGGACGGGCTCAGATTATTGGAACCCACCGAAGAACTCTGCTGTCCAACTAGCTGCTGTGATCACTACTTCTGCTAGGATCTATATGTACCCTTATATCTCAAGAGAGGACTGCCACTACACGGACACATACTCAGCTGTGCTTGGTTAGCCACTACTTGAAGAAGTGATTTCTTCTTCAGTCTTGGGTAAGTTTAAGCTAGAGCACAGAGTCATGAAAGGCTACTTTTTAGCACTGAAATCCTATTTCTAATCACAATGGATGGCACCAAAGTACTCAAGTACAGAGGACCAGCGAAAAGCTTGGTCAATCGCACGTCCAAAATGTATCGAGATGCCAAAAAATAATTCTAAGAGCTAAATACTTTTAAAAAATGTATTGGATATGTATCCGGAGAGTATCGGTATCTGTTACGTGACACGGAAGTCAAAATAGAGTATCCGTGCTTCGTAGAGTCCAAGTAAACCAAAACCCCTTAGAATGAATATCTTCTTGATGAATAATTGAATATCATGGGGGCAAGCATTAAATTTAGGGGCAGCTTGAGCATTAAATTTAGACTCATTCGTTATTTGTGTGTTCGATCTACTTGTTATATACGTTCACGGTCTCATTGGTCATTTACATTGGTTTTTTATCATGCAATTTTTTGGATGATATGGAAAATATTGAACAAGATACACCAAGCTCACCTTCGACTAATCTGAAAGAAGATGTTTAGTAGAAATTGTTATGACTCCATCAAATTGATATGTTTGCTTCAACCATATGTAGGTTTTTGGGTTGATAGAGAAGTGCTGTTGTGACTTTTTGCTGAAGATATAGGTATGATATGATCTTACTAGCGTGTTGGTTGTCATGATCGCTTGGTTGGTTGAAGCCTTTTTGTTGATACTTATTGGATGGATAGATATTTTGGAACGACTGTTTTGGTTGAATCGCGCCTTTTTGTTAATATTATGGTGCCAAGGTTTGAACTCCACTTTTGGGATACATAGATGTTTCGGAAGGCCTTTTTGTTGATATTTGGTGAAGAGACTTGTACTCCACTTTTGGGATAGATAGATGTTTCGGAGGGCCTTTTTGTTGATTTTTGGTGACAAGGCTTGTACTCCACTTTTGGGATAGATAGATGTTTCGGAGGGCCTTTTTGTTGATTTTTGGTGACAAGGCTTGTACTCCACTTTTGGGATAGATAGATGTTATGGAGGGCCTTTTTGTTGATTTTTGGTGACAAGGCTTGTACTCCACTTTTGGGAAGGATAGAAATGTTGGAAGGACATGTAGTATACTGATTTTCTTCTATGTAATGGTAATTCCTTTAATGTTTGGAGACATTTTGTTGGTTTTGTATGCAATATGTGAATATATGCCAAGGAAGTCATTGGAGCCATCTTTTTTTTATTTTTAGCATTGTATGGGCTTGCTATGTAGAATGTTATTCAGGTTATTGGATTGTGGGTTGTATAAAGTAAAGAAAACTGTTAAAAATCATTTTACGTAGCCCGTATAGAATGCTATGGAAGGTTGAACAAATATAGCGGGCCAAAAATGCAATACAAAATCATAAAAAAAAAGAAAGAAAAGCAGGCTGAAAATGCAGTAGCAAATTTACAATGGATAGTGGGCCGAAAACGCTATAGAAAATTTGTTGTGGGTAATAGAAATTTTTTAATAGATAGCGTTCCGAAAACACTGTAGAAACTTTACATTCTATAGCGTTCTTGGAACGCTGTAAAAATGTCCAAATTTATAGCATTTAAAGAACGCTATAGAAACTTTAAAATTTATAGCACGCAAAGAATGCTATAGAAACTTTCAAATTTATAATAGGCAAAGAACACTGTAGAAAGTTTCAAATTTATAGGGTTCAAAGAATGCTATAGAAAGTTTCAAATTTATAGCATGCAAAGAACACTGTCTAAAGTCCAAGACTTTTAACAACATCGGCTAATACAGCGTTCCACATAACGCTATATGTACCCTTCAATAGCGTTTTTAGAACGCTGTAAAAAGTAATTTTTCTTGTAGTGTTACCTAAACATCCTTACGGTACATTTTCCATTTATAACTGTGCTAAGATTACGCTTAACAAGTATCGAGGGAATGGAATGATCAACGAATCATTGGAACCCAAGTAATCAAGTTTAGGGATGGTTTAACAATGTTTAGAGTGTGTTAGAAGTAGTTGGGAGTCAATACAATCGAAGGGAATTCAACATCCTTAAAACTGTTTTCTAGCCACTGGGTACTGATAGCACAAAACATAGGTATCGGTACCAAACCAATCCAGAGAGCAATCAGAAATCAAGGTACCGATACCTCAAAAAGTAGGTATCGATGCCGCAAAAAGTAGGTACCGGGACTAATGCATTACTGCAGGCGATTTTGTAGAAAATTGAGAATGAGCACAAAGTCAAAATCCAACGAACTAAAACACGATTTAGGCACATAGCCATCACATAAACTCATAACAAGAGTAAGAAATCCCTACCTCATGTCAAGGATCTAAACCCACGCGATTTGAGCAAGCCCTAGTTCTCCAAACTTCGAAATCAACCGAATACTCCTCCTCCGAGCGAAACCCGCGAAAATCAAGCTCAAGACTACAGTTGAGGGGTGGAATGGAGGTGGATCTTGGTGGTGTTTTGGGGGAATTTTGGGTGAGAGAGCAAGGGAATGAGAAAGAAAGAGAGAGCCGAGAGAGAGGTCGGGAGATGAGAGAGAGAGGTTTGGGGAATTTTTCTCCCCTACACATCCACCCACACATATATATACTCACACAATCACAAATTGCATATGTACCCCTCTACAAACAACCTTCCCACATTGACCCTAAATCAAATAATTCAATAAATCCCTCATTTATTCCATGTTCTAACATTATAAAACCTTTAAACGACTTCCAAAAAATACGGGTCTCTACATCTTACCCGCCTTAAAGAAATTTCGTCCCCAAAATTTGCTAAGCTAAGATCAACCAAGTCACCAATCGCATTACATAACCTCATGCCACATTTCTATAACCACGACTTCATCCTCCTTTCCCTATGTAGACCTCCCCTTACCACTCAACAATCAATCTCGTATGCCTAGAATGCTCACCGATTTCTCCTCAAGAACTACACTAACCTCTAATCATTCTCACAAAATCCCAACCTTCATTGACACTCAAATTTTAACACTCACTTCGAGATTCAACGACTTATACCTTTTCTTTTCCCCAAACTTTGAATTCCACGTTCTCTTTTTCCTAATCAATGCCAACTGTCAATCTAGAAAATCCCAAATAATCTCTACGGTAATAAAACCAAGAAACCCAATATCCAATGATTAGACTTCACAGTGACCATCACCCTCTGCTCAGTTTTTAACCCCAGTTCTATATAATTGAACTTCTTACATCTCAAAGCTATTGACATCCTGTTTAACTCCCGAAGTAAACACATCCCACAATCGATCCAATTCTATTAATAGTACTAAGGATTGACACCGACACCAAACATACATACAACAAACCAAACGTAAATAAAACAAACTGCTAGCCACAATCTCCAACTCACACCTCTTTTTATCCACATAACCCTCTCTTATGAACTATGCACAAACCTTAAATATCTTATCGTCTTTCTAGCATTCAAATACAACCAAGATTCTAATGTTTTTCCACTTCTCTCGTCCCACTCAGCATCACTACTAACTCCTGTTCGAGAAATCCTAATTCACTCGTATGGTAATGTGTATCTCTTACCTACTCAATGTGACACAATATTGGAACCATTCCCATAACTCTCAAATCCACCATTTTCCCTTAAACTTAGCTCCCCGCGTAATACTGTTGCTACTCAAGAAAAAACACACACCAAATTTCAACTACACGAAAATAATTCCTCATAGCAAATACCCACATACGCTTCATTGTTTATTCTACATTGAATACTAGAGGCAAACTTCACACATTTAGACTACATAACAAGTCAAACATGTAGGTTTCAGCTAAATAGTAACGAATTTCATACACGAAATATCCCAACAAACCAATCGTACCATTTAACAGCTTACACGACACCAAACATATTCACACATTAACAAGCTCACTCCGTATCCAACGGACTCACCATGTATCCAACGGTTCATAATTTGTGGCTTTAAAAGCCCAACAGTTATCTCGTCCTTCTAAAGCTCGTAATACCTCACACAATGTCTATTCACTTTACCAATCTCAAGCATTCCCATTCATTTAGTCAAAACAAATCATGTATTTCTCATATTCATAATCTTAAACATCACACCGCAGATACACGTATTATTAATTCTAATTGTTCATCTATTCCAACAACATAACAACCTAACAACATGTCTATAATTCTCGTTATATTCTAAGACTCCAACTACTTCGTTACTTAAGAATCAATCTCACTTGCACTAACATCTGCTAACAATTCTTCTTACCACGAGTTCATAGCTCACAATTGTCTCCCAATTAAGTAATCACATCGACCTCAATATTCCTCAGAGGCATTCGCCACAATAACTTCCATTACCACCACCACCCCTGTTATCACTGCTATTATCACTACTATCTTTTAATCTCTCTTAAACAAACTCATCATCACAATGGCATACCTCAACATGTCTTACACTGTCATTAGTCTAGTCTACATTCTCGACTACACACTGTACACGATCTCTACACTCCGATCCTTCAATTCACGACATACTATTTCTCCACATGCCTCTCATTTCAAGGCTCCTACCATTTCCACTCAGGGCACCAATTACACTTTGCCTCATTGTTAACCTCAACAGTTCACATTCGTATCGCCCTCACTCCAAACAAGTTTCTCACCACACACTTACTTCAATCACTCGACTCAAGTCACATCAATATAGTTCACCTAGAGTCTCGATGTTCCTCTCACTAAACAATATCTTCACTATTCCCTATAAATCTGCCATAATGACACCATCACGACATTCACCTCAGCAATGACGACTACAACACTATAACTCTTCTCAAGCCTAGAGATCTAACCCATACACACAATCCTAGTGTCCAATTGACTTTCCTAGACTTTCGTCTAGAAGGAGCGGTGATCAAGCGCCTCTTCTAGCTGGATCTCATCGATAGTCGCTTGGGTGTCCAAAAGACACATACTGTATCCTGACACCCTACCTATAACTTTCATCTTCCTAAATCAACCTCAGATACATATAGCTCTCTATATGGGCTCAACCCGCCTTACCTATACTCACAATCGCTATCTCGATAACTACCATAACAACAACTAACCACAAGTAGTATCACAAGAAGTCATACCCTTTTCCACACATGCAAGGCACACGCTAACTCACCTGCTAGCTATGATACATCCCACTCGCTTTCTGGACAAACTATAGTTCCTGTCACACCTCACATCACATAAAAATTACTTAAAGTATTTGAAATTTAACAAGTAATCTACACAATTCAAATAAAACACATCATTCACTTAGCTCACAAAATCTTACTAACAATCTAATACTTCTATTACATACTAACGTATATCATCCCTCACATTTTAACCTCCACTACACATACCCATTACAACAATTTCACCCCTTTCAGATTCTTTCCTGCCTAACATCTCATCTAAAAGGGCACCTTACCACAAATGGCTCAAGATCAAAAACTACCAACAGTAACGATAACAACAACGGTCGCAACCATAGTCACTGCAAAGAGGTCAAACTCCTCTTTCTCTCAGACACGAGCATCAGCTTTTCATCGTTTCATGTAGACATAAATGCAACGCCAATTCAATGAACACACATCAGTCATGCCAGCTCACACATGTTTTTGTTAAAATGTGCAATGATTTTTGAACCCCGTGAGACTAAGTCTCCCCACGGTCTCTAGGTATTCTAAACCAAATGCTCTGATACCAATTTGTCACGCCCTCGATTTTCAATATAAATAACAATACTATTTTAAATACAAATCCTCACAATAGTACAAACAATACCCCCAAAATACATTACAGTTCCCAAATCCACAAGTTTCTCCAACCGATATAGTATTCAAAAAATAGAGAAAATAATAGAATACAATGCAATTTGTTTTACGAAGATAGACAAGTACTTCCAAAAATAACGTAAGTCTATGATGTCTACATGCACTCCATACTCTCCATGACTGCGCCCCTGTGATGTACTTGAAAATGATAGATTGAGCTACACTAGCCCAGTAGAGAAATCTATACGCAAATTATAAGAAAATATAATGAGTCATGCACCTAGAATGAGTGAATACGACGAGATACCACAAGAAACATGAGACTTCCACCTCAAACGAGCATACTACAACCAGTGGACCATGAATTCATATGGGTATTCCTAATAGCTCATACGCCAAATTAGAAGCATAAACTGACTCGAATTATCCTAATTAGACCATAATTTGTCCACACCCGTCACTTGTCCATTGCTGCATAAATACTCCATTCTGCCTTTATCTATACGTATATGTAATGATCATGCACCAACAGTAATATGTGAACAACAATATATATTTACAATGAATCCCAAGATGTTAATGACAACGAGTATACCTCTCGGCAGAATAGTACGAACATTCACTAAATTCCCTTTTTGAACATAATCAATTCGTCTTGTATTTCTCAAGTATTAGACATTTTCTGTTTCAATACAATTCTAGGCATTTGGGACCCCATGCGTCCACTCAAAACCTTTCATTCTTGTCCGGGCGTTTGGGACCCCATGCGTCCACTAGAAACCTTTCATTCTTGTCCGGGCATTTGGGACCCCGTGCGTCCCATGTTCATTCCGACATCGCACCATCCGGTGGATCCGTGGCTTTCTTCGTATTCATGGTATCGTTCTATTTCTTGTTTCCTATTTCATATTCCTGAATGACCTCATTCTTAACTTATAACCAATCTATATCATCCATACAACATGCCATAAGATCTCATTATATCCACTTACCAATTGATCATTAACATTTCCAAGCACTTCGAAATAATCAGCCATATCATAGCATCAACTAGTAGATAAGTATACTCATTCTCCCTATGTATATCACCACATCCTACACAGCATACTGAACTCATAAGTAACTTTACGACACACTAACCACTAGCCTCTATACTAGAATCTCATAAAACGAGAGCCCAAGAAGTTTAGGAAGATACACGAGATGAATCACAAAGATACGTGTTACAATGGTACATTTCGGATCACTAGCCAGATTCATGACTATGCATCATACTCACCACAATGCCTCGTATAACCTATAGTACACCTAAACATCCTTACGGTACATTTTCCATTCACAACTGTGCTAAGATTACGCTTAACAAGTATCGAGGGATTGGAATGATCAACGAATCATTGAAACCCAAGTAATCAAGTTTAGGGATGGTTTAACAATATTTAAAGTGTGTTAGAAGTAGTTGGGAGTCAATACAATCAAAGGGGGTTCAACATCCTCAAAATTGTTTTCTGGCCACTGGGTACCGATACCACAAAACATAGGTAGCGGTACCAAACCAATCCAGAGAGCAATCAGAAGTCAAGGTACTGGTACCTCAAAAAGTAGGTACCGGTACCAATGCATTACAGCAGGTGATTTTGCAAAAAATCAAAAATGAGCACAAAGTCAAAATCCAACGAACTAAAACACGATTTAGGCACATAACCATCACATGAACTCATAACAAGAGAAAGAAATCCCTACCTTAAGTCAAGGATCTAAACCCACGTGATTTGAGCAAGCCCTAGCTCTCCAAACTTCAAAATCAATCGAATACTCCTCCTCCGAGCGAAACCCACGAAATTCAAGCTCAAGACTACGATTGAGGGGTGGAATGGAGGTGGATCTTAGTGGTGTTTTGGTGGAATTTTGGGTGAGAGAGCAAGGGAGTGAGAGAGAGAGAGCCAAGAGGGAGCCGAGAGAGAGGTCGAGAGATGAAAGAGAGAGGATTGGGGAATTTTTCTCCCCCTACACACACACCCACACATATATATACTCACACAATCACAAATTGCATATGTACCCCTCTACAAACAACCTTCCCACATTGACCCCAAATCAAATAATTCAATAAATCCCTCATTTATTCCATATTCTAACATTATAAAACCTTTAAACGATTTCCAAAAAATACGGGTCACTACATGACAAGGGAACGAGAATCCAAGATATCCTAGGTCTTCTTTACGAGATAGGAATCCTAGGGCAACAGGGATGCTTGGGCAGCAAGCATCTATAAATTTATAAATACGAGGTAAATCTAGAGGTAAAAGGTATGCAATACGTTGCATTCATATCATTTTCCTGCTGATAATTAGGGTTTTTTTGCTAGTACGTGATACTAACTTAGGCATCGGAGGCCCTTTGCCACTAGAGGCAAAGGTGCACTCACCCTTTGTCTGCTTTTTAGATTATGGTTCCGACGACGAACTAGGGTTCCGGTGAAGAGGCACGAATAGCTGTAGCAATCTAGTGTTGTTTAAGCACCAATTGTTTTCATCCCTGTAACGCCCCTAATTTTGGGTACGTTAAATAGACAATTTTATTAAAATTCTAAACAGAGTCTGGCTCTTATTACATCATAATTCTCACAAGAGTACTTTTATTACACGAGGGAGGGTAACTAAGGTTCTTAACTACATCTCCACCTGCTCCTCCATCCTTGCCAACTCTTCGACTCCGAAAGCCTCCAAGGTGTACAGCTTACCCCGTTCATCTACAAAGCCTGACACATTATACCAGCGTCGCCACCAGTATAATATGTCAGGGTCACCAAAGGTAACACCATGAGCTACGAAAGCTCAGCAGAACAATCCCATACCCGCTAACCCATAACTTACAAATAGTAGGTCATAGATATAGCACACAAACTCATGATTGTCACATAACTCATGCATAACTCATGCATAAATGAATAACAATGACATATCCACATTCGCTATCTTCCTAGTGTTGGTGTCCATGATTTTATGAGTTTCTCCTACGCGACTCATCGTAAACTGTATCTCATTTTCACTTTTCATATACCGAATTATCATTTCCAAAATCATTTTTACACACCCAATCTCGGTTAAGCCGTTCCGGTCTCCTGAGTATCCTCACAATGGTTCCGCCGCACCGGGTTCCCATTGGCACACAAAACTTTGCATTGGCTCCTCTCCGCGGATAACCAAGCCATATTACCAATAAAACTATCATGTCCGACCACATTGGCAATCTTCACAATGGGCTACCAAGTTCGGCCACATTATGGTTTTCACAATCCACGCAATGGGCTACCAAGTCCGGCCATATTGCGAGTTTTCATCCACACAACGGGCTACCAAGTCCGGCCACGTTGCGGTTTTCGTAATCCACACGATAGGCTACCAAGTTCGGCCACATCGCGGTTTCCACACACACAATGGGCTGCCAAGTCTGGCCACATTGCGATTTCAAACATACTTTACTATTAACACATCCTAGGTGTCATGTTACTACTTTCTTGATTTCCGTGTCTCGTTTTCATGCATAGACTCCACGGTAGGACTTTTCACAACCATAAATCATTCATTTGAAATCTTAAAACTAAACTAGCAAGATCATCCAATTCTATATTAGTAATCATGCTCATAACCATCTTAAAGATTAAAATACGAATACTTCTATCAACGATAAGTCTTATCTTTCGAAAGCCGTTCTTTCTTCCTTTTTGGTAAGTTCTATACAACACATGTTTATTGAAGTAAAAGTCAATTATTCCAACATGCTCATACTTCAACTATCGAAAATAAGATTGTTAACAATCATGCATTACAAACAATGTATACTTAGGGATAGTGAGTAGAGAAAATCTACCTTGATCCGAAACTAGTCGGGGCCGAATAAGCTAGTTGGAAAATTCTACGGGTGGTGAAACTCGCAAATTTGGACCAAACTTTGGATGGCAGTAACTCAGTCAATCTTTGGCCGAATATGATCGTTCTTGGGTCGAAATCGAAGCTCTAGAAGCGCTCTACAACTTTTGTGAAGGAAGTTGATCCTAGAAACTACTTTAGGCAGGAGAAAAATGGTGATAAAGGCAGAGATAGTATGCTGTCTAGAACTGGAAATTCGAGATTTTTACTGAACTTCGGATGTCAGTATCTTTGTCATTTCTTGACCGATTAGGGTGGTTCTTGGGTCTAACTTGAAGGTCTCAAAGTGCTCTACAACTTTCCCGAGGGGAGTTGGTTCTAAGAACTATTTTAAGCAGGAAAACGAAAATGGTTTCTAGAGAGAAGTGAGAGCAAAGGAGTGAAGGTGTGAGAATGGCTTGGAATGGCCTTGTATTTATAGGCAAGGCATGTCCCTCTCTCTCTCTCAACCGAAAATTCTCTCTCTCTCTCTCTCTCTCTCTCTCTCTCTCTATATATATATATATATATATATATATATCTCATCTTTTTCTCAATTTTAAATCTTGATGGAAAGCTTGATGGGTTAGTTTTTGGTACTTTGGATTGGATTTGGAAGGATTTTGTGTAAGAAGATCAAATCTCTCCCATATCTCTCCCTCTCTTTCTCGGCCCATCTCTCTCTCTCTCTCTCTCTCTCTCATGTACTAGTATATATATATATATATATATATATATATATATATATATATATATATATATATATGCACAAGTAAATATATATAAGTACATGCAATCTATTAAATCCTCTTTTAAAACAAACCAACAAGATAGTGTAAAGATTTCCTAATAATCTAATAAGCACATGCTCTATTTAGAATATTATATTTGGGTACCTAGTTCATATATTTAATAACACAAGGGTACTAAGTGTGTGTGTGTGTGTGTGTGTGTGTGTGTGTGTGTGTATATATATATATATATATATATATATATATATATATACATTTAAGTACTATACAATCTAGTAAGATTTTCAAGTATCAAGATTTTCTAATAAACTAATCAAATAACCACATGTTCCTATTACATTATTTTATTAGTGTACTTATAAGATCTAGGGTAACAAATCTACATGGTACATCTACATACATATAAGCACATGAAAAATCTAGGAATGAATTATTTAGTAAATCCTAGTACTTGTTGGAAGATTGACCCCATTATCCAATGGATAATATTTTCCCTAGTGGTTATGGACCAAAGGTTAAAGAAGTAAAGTAATCTATACTTGAATTATATATGCATGTACTTTAGGCATGTGTGTATATAATAATATATAACTATATATATGTACCTTTAACAAATCTAGTAAAGTATTCTTGGTAGAAAACTTAGATTTACTCTATTATCCAATGGATAAAGATTTTCCTAACATTTATTGACCAATGGGTAAAGGTTAAATGGTTCATCTAGGGTTAGGAGGAAGTAATTAGAGGAATTGGTAATTAGGTTCCTCTAACTAATTGGTTAGAATCTAACTATACTTACCAAGTAGAATCTCTAGCCAAGAAATATAATTTTATAAGTCTCAAATCTAGTTATGACGGATTATTAAAGTTAAAAAGGAATTTTTTTTTGGAAGCAAATCCAAGTATTAAAATAAAATTCAAATTTTTAACGAAATTTTTACTTACCAAAAATCAGGGTCGTTACAATCCCCCTACACCTGCTTTCAATAATAGATAGGCCTGCTTTCGATACACGATATGCTCAACACATGATATGCTTAACAAACCCATTCTTGATGCTTGATAGATAGTTCCTGCTTTCAACATTTTGAATATATACAATGGCAAATGCTAATAGGCATTACATGGCACCAGATAAATGGGCCTCTTTGGGCAGATTTATGCTTCTTTCCGATTTAAAGTACTGAACAATGACATCACAAAAAACGTTTATAGATGATTTTAAATGTTTGTCCTTAGTTTTGTAACTAATAACAAACCAACCATTAATTTATCTCAACATCCTCTTTTCTCTCCCTTCTCTCTAACTTTCTCTCTCTAAAAACAATCCAAATCCAGGTTTCTGGTTAGGGGAAGGGTTGCTCCCCCCACCCCCCGCCCAACAGAGCTGCTTGAGGTCAGAGATGGAGTAGGTCTGGAGCCTTAGGGCTCAGTTTAGATCCGCCGCACTCGGCGGTAACACGGCTGAAGGCAAGTCTTGTTTCTCCATAGCTGTAAGGAAATGTTGGGTTTCCATCAGCAGATGGGTTTGTTTATCCGCTGCCACTCCCACTCTCTCTTCCTCTGCCGTGTCTGTTCCCTGCTTCGGCATTCGTTTCTCAAGCGTATGAGGCCTCTTTCTCTGGCGTAGTGTGCTCCGACGACCCTATATTTCGCCGCCAATCACACATGCAATCTATTTTGTCCTTCTTTTTCCATTTCCTTTTTACTTAGAACCCAAGAAGAATAGTGGGTTCCATCATTGTCGATTGTGTTTCTCCGGCAAGGGTTCCATCATAGTCATTGGCGATTTCGACGAGGATTTTTTGGGATGAACTGGTTTAGGCATTTGAGGGCTAAGACAGTGGTTGGGGTTCGGAGTTCAGACTTGTTGATTCGTTAATGGTTCTCTGCTTCTCCAAGATCGATCAATTTGTTGTTTGATTTGGTAATGGTTTCTGCTTGATTTGTTTCCATTTGGGTATATATTTGCCTTTGTTTTTTTTAATTATCTTTTTTCTATATGAATGGGTGTTGATCGATTTGGTGCCAGATCTGGTGCAACCTTTGTAGTATCGATTTCTTCATTTCATTTTTTGGTGGTTTTGATTATTGTTGTGTATGGATATGGATGTGTATTTTTTGTGTATGGATATGGATGTGTATGTATATACCTTTGTATAAATGTGTTTCATCTCTTTAAAAATAAAAATAAAAAGTACAATGGCAGGCAGATAATGGATGGATGGACAATTGTTTCCAATGATGTTTGTGGCTTTAGATGTTTAGACATGGCGTTGCTAGAAAGTCTAGGCTCTGGACGCATGTGGACTCACTTCGGGTCCAAAAAAATTACATAAAAGTTCCATTAATTTTAAGATAATTTGTTTGGAGTTCTATAAAAAATCAACACAAACATATATTGGTAAATATTTTTTTTCGGATTCGTAGGGTGAAACTACTCAGTTTTGCCTTTATGATTCCAGAATGAGCAGTTTTGCTATACAAATTCAGTAAAAATATTTATCGATATCAATTGGAGCTGATTTTTTACAGGGTTCCATAAAAAATTATTTTTAAATTTATGAATATTTTTTTGAATTTTTGTGATATTCGGAATGGCCTACACCTGTGCGGTGATTATAGCACTGTTTGTGCGAGTAAACCTAGAAAGAAAAAAAAAACGTGGAAAAGCTAGCAAAAAGTGTAACTTTGAAAAAGATACACAGTGTAAATAAAAGAAAAAGTAAGGGAAAGGATAGATTTGGTAAAGCAAAAGACTATCAAAGACTCAAACTCATGATGGTGACATAAAGTGAATTAACTACCACAAGAAACGATGTTAAATGGTGCACTATAGCACCCGTTAGCCGAACCGATATACAATATGCACAATGTATACTAAAATGATTGAATGACATGACAATGCAAGGACAAGCTAGGGCAGCTCTTAGGCAGAAGACTGTGCGGCCTCCTCCTCAAAAGAAGACAACGCCAGACACTTCTACCACTCCTGCCGCAGCCCAGAGACAGGCGAGCGTTTCACGATCAGCAGCGAGTGTGTAGAGGGGCGCAGAGAGTGCAGACCGCGAGAAGACAAGGTTTCAGATAAAGCTGAGGGAGAGGCCGTCACAATCGGGGCCAACTCAGAAGAAGAGGAAGGGAGCCACGACATCTCAGCCTGTGGAGAGTGAGAGCAAGGAGGAGGACGAGGAGCGCTCGCCTATTAGCAGCGGCTCGGATGACTCCGCTAGCGATCCTGGGTACAAGAGAGACCCAAGAGAGAGAAAGGACGATGACGAGGAGGACGACGATGACGATGACGATGACGATGACTTCTTCGACAATTAAGGGCTACCACTGAGCCTCTTTACCTTACTGTCATTTTGCTTTTGATTTGGGCTTATGTGCCCACGTAGATAGACTTTAAGAGCGGGACAACGTGCCCTAGGTTAACATTGGTTAGGAGTAGCTTAGGGCTTGCATGCCCTTTTTGACTTTTGGGCAGATGTGCCCCGTAGATATTGCTTTTGCTCAGGCCGTTGTGCCATGACGTACATTAATCCACCTTTTGCTTTATGGATATTGATTAGTAGTATATAAAAACTACATCTTCCGGTTCATTAATTCTCCTTTTATTTGATAAAAGAAAGTGTATGTAACAACTCTGATTTTTAGTAAATAAAAATCTCGTTGTTCATTCTAAATTCTCTAATTTCTCTTGGATGGCTTTATAATTTTCTCGTTAATTTCTAATAATCCGTCATGATTAGATTTGAGGCTCCTACATTATATTTCTTGGCTAGAGATTCTACTTGGCAAGTATAGTTAGCTTCTAACCAACTAGTTGGAGGAACTAAACTACCCATCCATTTAGTTACCTTTTAACCATTACCCATTGGACCATAAATGTTAGGAAAAACTTTATCCATTGGACAATAGAAAACCTAGATTTTCTACCAAAAGTACTTACTAGATTTTGTTAAAATACCCATATATAGTTATATATACACATGCCTAAAGGACATATGGTATAAATTTTAGTATATATAGTACCCCACCCTTTTATCCATTGGTCAATAACTACTAGGGAAATTATTACCCATTGGATAATAGAGTTAGTCTTACCAACAAGTACTAGGGTTTATTAAATAAATCATTTTCTAGATTTCCCATGTGATGATATACTTACATATATATATGTACCTAGTAGATTTAATACCCTAGATTTCCTAAGTACATAATCTAATATTATAATGGAACATGTGCCAATTTGGACTATTTTAATAAAGGATTTTGATCTTATAATTTTTTATTGGATATTGGGAAATCTACCTAGATTGCATGGTACACACTTATATACACACACACACACACACACACTTATATTATTACAAAAGTACACATGTGTTTATAGGAAAATCTTGACTTGAAATCCCATTAGATCACATAGTACCTTAAGTACATTTTTTATATACTTAAGGTACTATGTGTATAAAAAATCTTGACTTGATATGAGAAATAGACTGAAAAACTAGAAAACTATCGCAAAAACGGACATAAGACACCAAAGATGACCAATCTAAGTCCCGGACTAAAATGGACACCCCCATACAGTCAAATTAGGCCCATATGACACATACAATATGACAAAACTTGGCAAAAGTCCCTAGAACGGATTTCGAGTATCCGAAACCTTGATTTAAGCTTGAAACAGGCCATCGGGGGTCCAAAATCCTCGTTGAGCGTGACATTTTTAATCTGATGCTTCGACACAGTCCCAAATACTCTTTATGACTTGTTGGAACCATCAAAAGTGAAAACAGGCCTGGAATTAGAAACGAAGTTTCGAAGACAGTAACTGATTGCTACTATTTTCTGTTGTATTAGACCTGCGTACGCAGGTTTATAACTTGTGTGCTGAGATAAGTGGATACGCTTACGCATGTCCCCTACTGGTGTACTCTGGTAATCTTTGCTGCAGGTGCTTTTGTTTGACAAGTCTCCTTTTGGGGGAATAATGCTTTGTCACTCCTTCACATGGTTGGCACACAGTTTTGATCATCCGAATGAAGTGTCCTTGCGTGCAAAGGTGGCGGGCCACCAAGGCATAGGTTTAACTTTGGCACGTGAACTGGGGTTGATATTTTTGAAGTTTTTGCCTATAAATGGAAGGAATTAGCAATATTGAAACCACACTCTCACTTCCCATATTCAGAAACCTTTGGCATCCTCAATGGAAAATCCACTTCCAACTTTGCTTGAACCTTGGTTAACGAGGTTCAAAACCATTGATTAGGTGAGATCTCGATCACGAGGTCTAGCCTCAATTCGAGACCTTTAATATGTGGGGCCACGCCTTGATCTCCTTTGAGCTGCTCTTGCATACTGGCATCCTGTCATGCATGTTTTTCGGTTCGACGATGACGAGATGTGTCTAACGGTTGCGGAATTGCAAGCCTATTTTCGAGGCTTTACTGCTTCCCATGTCCTTGTCGTTCCCCTACTTCAAAAGAACATGAAAAAACTTTTGCGGATGGCACTTGACATTTCTGGAGGGGTGACAGCAACTTTAATCCATAATGGCGAGCTTGATGTTGCACGCCTCATCAAGTTATACAGTCTGGATGGAGACTTGGAGGATTATGTCGAGCAGGCTCACCGACGGTTTGTCCTTTCAATATGTGCACTAGCCACCTACATGCTGGTTCCTGCTGACGGAAAGGTTAGCCTTACTTTGATGAGCGTCGCTTCATAGATGGGGGCTTGCAAAAATATAATCCCCATAGTCTTGGCGGAGACCATGATGGGGTTGGATTTGGTCCAAAACGGCCTAGCAAACATGTTCAATGGAAGTCCACTCTTGCCCCAAGTAGGCTCTCACTCAGCTCACCTTTTTCTGGTTTTTGCACTTTCTCATTCTACCTCGACTCTCGACTTAGGCTGCTCTTAGTTCCTAACTTGTTTTTCCGCTCGGGGCTTTTCTGGCTTCTTACTTGTCTTTTTGCTCATGTAGCTATGGCTTTCAGACAAGGTTGGATTGCTCGAAGAGCCTCAGGTGGGTTAGGACCACTTCCCCAAGCATATGCTTTAGAGGTCAATGTTGTATCCCGAAATGGAAACAGAGGAGTGGTTCGCTTTTCTGAATGATATGTAGTCTGAGGATATCGTCTGAAGGTGCCCTCGGCTAAACTTGTCCGACATGTCTGTTAATTTCGTAGGTTTCGAAAGGGTGGTAATCGTCGGCCTGACGAGCTTTACCATCTATATTTCTTGGCGTATACTCCACCAATTTGGCATGAGCCAGGGATTACACAGCTCCAGAATTGAGGATTTCCATCTTCCTAACTTCGACGTTCGAATGCTGCATGACTATCGGTCCAGCTGAAGTAACGGAGTGCTTGAGGGACCCCTTCCTAGTTTCACAACATGGCTGGAGAGACGCTACACAAAGTGGCTTCACGAAGAAGTCAGAGCAAGATCAGGGTACTACTGAACTTCAAGAGTTTTGCTGTGTTAGAATAAGCTGAGAGCCATTAGTCTTTTTCAAGCATTTTGTTCTATTTTTCATGCTTCTAAGTTGTTTTTAGGCTTTTTTGCTCAGCTTGTATAATAGAAGTAGTAGTTTGAAATAAAGTTAAAAAACAAAGGGCTTTCCCCTTTTGATTCTCCAATGAAACTTGCCTTGCTCTTGACCTTCTCGACCTTTGATGTGCCAAAACGTCAACCATGGATCAACTTGATAGATTAGGACCGAATCTCAAGGAGAGATTGCCTACGTATTCCTTTTCAGGGAATCAGGTCAGAACGTAGTTCAGGCCAAGGTTCACTCGTGTGTTTAACCTCTCCTTTTACGCTCTAACTTTTGCCTAGAACCGCCCATTTGGGTTTTCGGTCTAGCGAGCTTTCGAATATTGCCAATGTACTTTTGCCTAGATCGCCTTCATAGGTTTTCGGTCTAACAGGCTGGCTCTAACTTTTGCTTGGAACCGCCCACCCTTGGGGGTTATTCGGTCCAATGAGCTTCTCTCAGGGAAAAATAGCTTTTGAATTGATCCATGTTGACCAAGGTATTGAATTTGTTGCCGTCAAGGCCGATGATCTTTGACCGCAACCCTAGATAAAAATGGCTTTCCTAATGCAGGGTCTAGAGTGCTTTGGCTGATACTCCTTGGTCCAGGCCATTTTTACACTTTCTCATTTGTGCTTGGTGGAACACTGCTTTGCTGCTACCCTGAACATGGTACTTGACCCGGAGCAAGAGAATCTAATGCTTCACAATCTCAAAATCAAAGCGAGGCATGTCTTGATGAGTCTATGAATTCTTTTCGTAAGCCTGACCGGGCACGATGCTCCTCTGGGGACATCGGTGAACCAATTTGAACCATTTAGGGGTCTACTTCATCTTTCAAGTTTATTGAAATTACTTTTTTTTCCCTTTTAATAAGCTGAGCATGCCTTTCGTCTTCCCTTTCGTTGAGGGAACACATTTACTTGGGGATGATCCCATCGAAATCTATCCCTTCATCGTCAGGGTCGATACAATTTATTCAACAGCCAGTGAAGTGCTTAGAAACAGGGCAAACCCTCGAGGGAAAGCCAAGTACAGCAGACTCAAACACAAAATAAAAGCTATGACGTGTAGGGCCAAGAGGCACTAACTTCGACTTAGAGCTAGACTTAGACAGACTCAACAGACTCTGTATCAGACTTAGAAGTGTCGTCAATGCAAGCTTAGATGCGGTTTTGAAAATGCAATTTTAAAAGCTACCCTTAGCTTCCAAGATAAGAGGGGTAAGGTCCTCGAGGATTGCAGGCCCAAGCATCAGCACTTCCGTCTCCTTAGCATCTTCGACCAAACCCACTTGAGAGAACTCCTCGAATAGCAGCTCAAAGCTCTCATGATTGAAGGACCTCAGCCTATCCGTTTTCTCCTTTGATTGATTAAGCTTCCTCTTGAATTCCTCTTTGGCAGGCTCCTCATCACCATCAATCCAGGTGGTGTCGGCAGCGAAAACCTCAATTGCACCTATGGCCATCAGGCTAACTTTAGGTTGGATGGGAGAGACACGATTGGTTTGGATTGGTTTTCTGGGATAATATAGAGGGTTGGGTTGAATATGGTGGAGTTAGATTTGATTTGAGTGGAGGTGAGGGATATCTGGCTGATATGGGGGTTGGAATTGTACGTTTTGAGGCATGGAGCTGGAGATGACACCAAGCTTTGATGGGAGTGGGGCTAGAATGGTGCCATTATTGATGAGATCTTGAATGGCATGTTGTAGGCAGAAGCAGGCATTGGTAGAATGGCCAGGCATTTGATGGTAGGTACAGAAGTGGTTAGGGTTGTGGCTGATAGAGAGAACCTTAGGTAGTGGAGTTGGGGTTAGAGGCCTGATAGAACCAGCATCAAGGAGCTTCTCATAAACTGAGGCCAAAGGTGAAGGGAAGCTTGAGAAAGTCCTTGGTTGGTTCCAACGACTGGATTGAGGGTTCAAGGTGGAACCTTTGCTTGCTTTGTAGCTGCATAACACTGTGCCATCAACTGGATGCACTCTTTTGCCTTTGAGGCTGATTTCATTGCCACGTATATCCTCCTTTTTGGGATTGGCTTTGGACAGGGAATCAACATCCTCCTTTGGGTGAATTCTAGCCTCATGGAACTCGGCTAGACTTTTGAACATGTCTCTCGTGTATAGCTTGATTCTGACCACAGGAGTATGGCAGGCTTGAGAGGATTCTTTGGCTAGCCCCATATCCGGTTGTGGGGCTATGGAGGTAAAGAGGTCAACCATCTTCTGCCACAGATCTAACACCTAAGTCATTTGCTTGTCCATTTTGTGACCCAATTCCTCTACAGATTTCTTCAGCTCAACCAGTTTTGTTTGTGCTGCCATTATGGATTGATGATCAAGGAAGGTGATGTGGCCTTAGAAGTGATGGTAAAATAGCCTCGGCAGATGTTCCCAAGTAGGTTTGGCTCTTCTTTTCGGTGCCCTCCTTGATGGTGCGATGGCTCAAAGCTTTGACAGTAAAGTAATGAAAAAGCTTAGTGATGTTCCTGTAGCAGTTTATTGAAAGAATTGAAAGAATGAAAATGCGCCCGCCATCGTTGTCGGTGTCCTCCTAGACTCTACAACTAAAAGACGAGTCTGTCTCATGACGTTCTGACGTTGCCAAAATTTTCAGAATTCTTTTCAACGGTGTATCCTTTGTTCGTACCGACCAACATTAAGAGATGTCAAAATAGTCTAAGCCATTTACTATTCCTTTCTCGAAGTTTTAACTTTGGAGGCAGAACAACTCGGTGTAGATGACATGATACCGGAACCGGGGCGGCATAAGCAGCACTGTGCCGGAGCCTGAGCGGTGTAAGTGATTAGCACTTTAACCTGGGTGGTGTAAGTATCAGGACATTCTCTCCGTTGTTCCTAGTTTTCTGTTTGAAATCTCGATCGGGCATTGTAGACACCCCAATCTGATTTCCCGATCGTTTTACTTCGTTTTTCGGTTTCTTGTTTCCCCGATGATGAATCAGGTCGAAAACAATTTTGAGAAAATGAAATGGCTTGAGTTTGGTATACGTAGAGCCCATCCTTAGCCCTGAAACCCTTGAACCAAAGACTGGGCCTTAGGGTTGACTATCGCGCGACGTACTGGGTCCCTCGCGCGATGATTCACTAGCCAGGTGGCGGTCAAAGTCAAAGTTTTGACTGTTGACCCTCGCGGGGTTTAGCTTGACACTCGCGCGATGGACTCACTGTCTTGCGCGATGGACTCACTGTCTCGCGCGATGGTCAACACCTGTCATTTTCACCCGGATTGCGTGGTGATCAAGGGGCTACAGGCCTATGTGACCCCGTTTCGTCGACTGAACAACGTTCTGGGGGGCTCCCCTTGCACCACCTCTACCCCATTCTCCCATCACCTTTGGCACCCCACTTCTCCACCAAGTAATTGTGACCAGCCTTGTTGGCTGGTTGCATTGCCTTGCCTAGCCACCAACCAACATCTCCCTCTATAAGTACCCCCCCCATGCTTCATCTTCAAGGGTTACCAAAAAATTCTCAAGGAAGAGGAGGCAAATACAAGCACAAGCATTCCATACTACACCCATTCCCACATAATCACAATCCAAGCCACATCACCTCATTCAAGCCATTTTCAAGACACTCAAGCAAAGGTATAATACCTTTCTGCTTACTGTTCGAACCCCTGAGGGGGGCTGGCAGGGTCAAGGCTGGTAACCAATACCAGTTCTGGCCCTAAAGCTAGCAAGGTTTCAAGAGCCGTTGCCAAGCACTCCCTCGTGCGATGGTCCCGCTCACTCGCGCGACAGTTGTGTCTGCACGAGATTGGACCACGTGGGGAAGGGATGCTGGTCTTTAAGTTTCTTGTCATGTTCATAGTCACTTTCAAGTCTTTTTAAAGTATTAGCTCACTGCTTTGCATGTTAAAAATCATAGTTTAGCTTAGTTTACAACTTCACTTGGTTCGGATTGCTCTTGGGATGCTCTCGAACATGTCTCAGAGCCCTAGGCATGCAAAGCAATTCTTGGAAGTCCAGTCAGAACAATCGCGCGCGTGTCTCACTCCCTCGCGCGATGGTTCTCTAATTTCCAAGGACTGCCCTTGCATGAGCAGCTTGGCCTTGGCCTCTGTTTAGTCACCCCCACTGTTTAGGGGTCATGTTTCCATAATATTTCCATCTGCTGTAATATTATTTACCTTCAAGTACATACATAAACTGCGTGGTTTGCACCTGGGTGAGCACTGGTCCTTCCAGAGCCCAGAAGGGGATAAAAGACAAGCTACTTGTGAAGTATCAACACTCGCGCGAGTGTATGGGACTATCGCGCGACGGTTCATTTGCATGTAGGTTGATCCACGCATGCAAGTTGGCCACCGTGTGTGTTAATCTCATACAAAGCCCTGTTTTGGTATTTCAATCATAAGCATTGGTTTTTATCCCGCTTTTTATTTGTTTATTTAAACGTTCCATCCATTCATGATATATCCATCACGTCCTGCAAAAATGTTACAGTTTTAATTCCCGATTAACTGTTCCCTGCCCTAATTGGCTAAAAATTGATTAATGAAACAGAATCGCAAACAAATATTTTCGCAAACAAATATTTTCGCAAATGCCTAAGTAGAGACCGATCTCCGGATTGGGTGAGAGGGGTGCCATAAAACCCTTCCCCTCTCGTAACCTGGCTCCCGAACCCAGATATGGTTATGACGGACTGGTTCCTTAACTTTTTCAAATCAAACAGCGCGACAAGTGCTTCGAAACACGGTTCCTTGGGTGTCAGACCTTCAAACCCGAGTGGCGACTCTGTATTTTGCGAGCGCTTGCTTCCCCGCTCGCGCTCCCCCGATCTAGGCCCTTGCATTTTGGAATCCGAAAATTCCAAGGGCACGCTGCCCACAGTGGCGACTCCGCTGGAGATCGAACCAATATTAGTCTATACTTAGATTTTAATACACTTGAGAACAATCCCACAAAAGTTTGTCAAAACGGTGAGCTCCGCGCTGCCGAAGGTTGGAATGGTGATTTAACGGGACCTCGTGTCCGGCCAATCCGATCTGGGGCTTTTCCGATTGTTCTCTCGTGTAGTTTCTTCTAAATATTGACTAAATAAAGTGAGCCAAATTTGAAAAGGGCATTCGCGAATTTGCAACTTTGTTTCAATAAATCAAACTTTTTAGCATACTCATTTGCATCGATGTGGGATAAGCCTCGTTGGATCGTTTTGGCAATCCGGCACGGTTTGCCGGAGCCCGAGGACCCCGAATGACCAACAACCTCCGACGATGATGGGTCATTCTATCGTTCGACTGTTGCTCTGCGGTTACGCGGGCAATGGGAGGTATATCTTTGGCCCTAGTCCGAGGAACCCGTTACAAGCCAAAACCAGCCTTTTGCATATACAAAGCACTAGAACTCTCCAAATTAAGACAGGTACCTGCAGGATAAGATCTACTTGCATCTAACCCCCATATACTGTCTACGTGTTACTGCTTTCCTTATCGCATGCACTGTACATACATACCATTCTGCGTAGGGGCATGTTTAGGGCGGCTTCTAGGTTGTCTCTCTTTCGAGTCTGTCTTATGTTTATTAGGGCGTTGCCACAGCTCGATGAAGTGTCATGCATCTTGATGCTGCATGTTGTCAATTTTTCAAAAATCCTTAGATCAACAAGACTTTGGGAAATCAAAACTTTCTAAGTCTTTGTCTACATAAGTTTCAAACGGAAAACGAGGAACAACGGAGAGGATACCGTGATGCCTATACCACCCCAGTTATCGTGCGCAGCATGTACACCGCTCGGGCTATAGGCATCGTATCGCCTACACTGCCCCGGTTAAGGTATCACATCATCTACCCCAAGTTCTTCCAAGTTCAGAGTTGAAACTTCGAGAGCGGAATAGGCAAAGCCTTAGACTGTTTTTGACATCTCTTAGTATTAGTCGATTCAAGCAAGGATACACTCTCGAAAAGAAATCTGAGGATTTTTGGCAACGTCCAAACGTCATGAGACAGACTCGTCGGTAGTCTTAGAGTCTAGGGGCGACACTGACGACGATGGCTGTGTTATCACTTTAATCTTTATTTTAGAGTAAAACTGCTGCAGGGCCCTTATTGAACCTTTTATTTTTAAGGCAAAGCAAAGCAGGAATCTGAACCATTGCGCCGCCAAGGAAGGTATCGAGGCAGAAAGCCAAACCCACTTGGGAACGTCTGCATCAGAATTCGGTTCAAAGGCTAGTCAGGTTGCAAGCTCAGTCAGTCACAACGGAAGACTCTCTGTGTTCCCTGTTGGCCACCTTACAGTTAGGATCACCATCGGTTATCCAAGAAATTGAATCTCTAGCGTTACCTACCTCTTCGTCCTCGTCAAGTTCATCTGGGACCTTTGTTATGGCAGATCATCCGCAACCACTAAGTCTCGAAACCATACTCATGAACATTCAGAACAGCATCGCCACCATGCAACAAAGGGCTGCTCAGACCGATGCAAATCTCACTAGGCTCAATGACCTTATCAACACTCGTCTTCCGCCAGCTGCAGAAGTGGGAGGCGAGGTCGATGAGGATGACCATACGGAGCCGACCTTTGTTGAGGATCCCAACCATGCAGGGCAGATTATAATTCAGCCCAACCCGAGAGAGGCTCGCCCGGAAGCAGCAAACCTAAATCTTGCTGTTGCGAGACCTATTCTAGATCCTAACATGACTGCCCTCATGGCGAAAATCCTCAAGCTGGAGGAATCTGTTTCCAAGTCCGAGAAGATCAGTGCCGGGGGAATTGACCTAGATCGCCTCTGTTTGTATCCTAATGCTAAGCTCCCCGACAAGTTCAAGATGCCTGACATCGCCAAGTTTGACGGGAGCGGCGACCCAAAGACTCACCTTTATGGCTATCATGCTGCCATGAAACTCTTGGCTGTTGAACCTGAGGCCATGTCCCAGCTATTCCCTCAGACTCTTTCTGGACCTGCTTTTCACTTGGTTCTGTCCCTCGACATCGCCAAAAGGAGGACGTGGGAAGATATCGGTGCTGCGTTTATTTCATAGTATAGTTACAACTCCCAACTCAGAATGACAACCCGAGAGCTTGAGTCCACAAAAATGGAAGCTAAGGAATCCTTCGCGGATTTTGTCAAAAGATGGAGGACGAAGGCTGCTCAGATGACCGACCGTCCGAGCGAGAGAGATCAGCTCCGAATCATCTCCCGCAATCTCCAGCCAGATTATGCTAGGCATTTGGTTCTTGTCCAAGCTTCCTCGAACTTTGATGCTTTCTTCGAATCTGGGTTGGCTATCGAGGATGGGCTACAAAGTGGGATTCTGTCGAGAGGGGAGTCCTCTAACCCTCCGAAATCAAAGCCTCGGGTCTACTCAGGAAACACCAATGCGTTGTTTGGCAGTGGGACATTCTCCAACACAGCAACCAGCGGCACTAGCGCCTCGCATTGCTGAGATTAACCAGGTGCAAGCCCCTCAAAATAATCGGCCCCGCAGTCAGCCCCGCAGTTTCTCCGCGTTTGAAGCTCCATTGTCATCTGTTATGGAGAAGTTGATCCAGTCAGGGCATCTGAAACCCCTCGACCCAACTCCTTTGCCTAAGAACCCTTCACCCAACTTCAAAGCCAATCTTTATTGTGCCTACCACCAAGGGGCTGGTCATCTCACGGACTCCTGCTTCCGTCTCCGACATGCGATTCAGGATCTCATAGATGAAGGGACTCTCCACGCTCCACCTCCACCAACCCAAAAGCAAAACATCCTTTCCAACTCCATGCCAAAGCACAATGCTGCTCCCCACATCAACCAAATATCACTCAGCTCCACTTATATCAACCCTAACTCCACTATATTCAACCCTACCAACCATATAACCTCAACAGACCAACCCAGGCCGGTTGTGCCCATACCTTTCCAACCCGAAGCCGAGATCTTCTATATTCATCTTGAAGAAGGACAGTCGTCCAATTCCAATGTGCCCTTCGCACGCCTGCAGAATGGAACGTTTGTGTTCAACGCTTCCATCCGCGACCTGTTTCACCAGTCCATCCCTTCTGTGTAGCTCAACTCTACCTCTTCCTTGGACAGCCCGTATTTCGATGTGACGGATCCAAATCCCTCTCCGAATTTGATGAGCCATTTTATGACCTCTGTCCCTCCTCTACCGAAACAACGATTGATATGCAAGCAGTGGGATGGGCCATAGCTGATAATGACGACTATGCAACTCCCATAATCAATGAATGGACGGAGCTAGAATTAGACAGTTTCCCCCAGAACCCAGAGTACGTCCCTTTTAACCATGCTTGGTATGACGCCTGGATGGCTAATTATGAGGCAGACATGCTTGATCCTTTGGATGGATTCTCTTTGAGCATGCTATTTCAATAGCCTGAGCCCATTCTGCTTGAGGAGGAGTACTATTGGGATCCTGAGCCCGCGTGGCAGTTTCCGTTGGAGTTTGACCTTAATCCTATTCAAGTATATGCTTTGCCCAATCATGAGATTCAATTTATAGAAGATGGTCTCATTCAGGAGGAAACTCGTGTCTTGGGGGAATGCTTTCTGCCTTCTACTCTCGACAGGCTGGTTGACTCTATAACTAACATCGAGTATGACCCTACATTTTACATCGTTAACGAGGAACTCTCGTGCCCCACACCGCCTTATCTGACCGAGGAGGATTGCAGCATTATGGTTATAGACCTTGTTCCGCCAGCTAACCTTTGGGACGTTGATGATGTAGTTAATATCCAAGTTGGGTCCGAGGTTTGGACTGTCAACCGCTCTTTTGCCGATGGGAGATTCTGGGATGTCCCGTTTGTTGCTAATACGGAGCCTATCGGGGAGGCTGTAGCTGTTAAGGATCCAGACTTCTGGGAGTCGCTGTTGTTGAACGATTTGGCTGAAGACCTAGGCTTGGGCATGGAAGTACCTATAGCCCCGCCGCCCTCAGACAAAGGGAAACGCAAATTGGGGGAAGTCCCTGCTGACCTTTGGGATGACAGTCAAGACCCTCAAGTGGTGCCTTCTCTAAAGAACGTTCTCAACGTTATAAGGAGTGGACGAGTTTTTCAGCCTACTAGTCTGCAAACTGGGAGCTCGTCCAATTCTTCTAACCAAAGGAACGAACCTTCTGCTTTCTCAAGGTCTGCACCATTTAAGGTACCTCCTAGCTCCCCGAATGATGACATGATTCAAAGGCAGCTAAAGCGGATTCCAGCTGCCATATCGCTCTGGGGACTAATCTGTTCCTCCCGTGAGCATCGTCGGAAGTTTTGCCACACTCTCTCTCATCTTGAGATTCAACCGGATGTCACACCTAATGCAATGATATCTATAATCCTCCCACCTACTTCTAAGCACACTGTGATTTTTACTGACAAGGATCTACCGATCGAAGGGGTTGATCACAATCGCCCCTTACATATCACTGTCAAGTGTAAAGGACTTTGGATTCCAACCGTTCTGATCGACAATGGATCGGCGATCAATGTTTGCCCTTTGAGAGTGGCTTACCGCTTGGGACTAGCCAAAAAGGACTTTGCACCTTCCAATCTGGCTGTTAAGGCATACGACAGCACTCGTCGCGTGGTCGAGGGCACGCTCGTGCTCAAACTTGATGCTGAGGGTTTTGAGATGGATGTCGAGTTCCATGTAGTCGATATCCCTGCCACCTTCAATCTCCTGCTTGGAAGGCCGTGGCTTCACAGATCTGACATCATGGCTGTACCGTCTACACTTCACCAAAAGGTTATGTTGGGGCTCCCTACCGGTACTTTGACTATCTGCGGGGACTTGAGCATTCGCCCGCTTAAGGAAGATGGCACACCTGTTCTGGGGATTGCACATGGTGACGAAGATGTTGATCTCGGGGGTTTCTCTTTTGACACCTCTGGTTCGGGTTTGGCCATCAACGTGGATGGGGACTTTATCATAAGCTTTGTTGCTTTAGACATCATGAGAAGGATGTCCTATCTACCTGGTCTTGGTTTGGGGGTTCACCAACAGGGGATCCCGGAGTTCCCTGCCTTTCCTTCCTGCGAAGGCCGCTTTGGTCTGGGTTACTCCTCCTCTACCAAGGATGCCAAAAGAAGGAAATGCGCGGGAAAACCTCGATCTCTCTATGGTGAGCCCGACAACTACTTTGTGCGCAAGGTGGGGAATGATATCTACACCGGGCTGCCTGAGCCTTTCGTCGATTCAGTCACCGGGGAGCTGCTACATGGGTTTGAGGTTTTCGCTGATGACACTTGGTCCTCTAGTGATGAAGAACCAGCAAGGGCAGGATTCAAAAGGAAGCTTAGCCAGCCTAAGCTGAAGACTGATTGGCTGATGTCTTTTGATCAGGGAAGCTTGGAGCAGCTGTTTTATGAGTTCTCCCAAGTGGGTTTGGCCAAGGAAGCTGAAGAGGCCGAGGTGTTCATGCTCGGGTCCTACGATCTCAAGGATCCTATCTCCCTCATCACAAAAGCCAAGGGTAGCCTCAAAAATTGCATTTTCAAACCACGCCTTACTTGCATTGATGATGTATCAGAGTCTGACACTAAGTCTATTGAGTCGTCTGAGTCTAAGTCTAGCTCTGAGTCGGAGTTTGTGCCTCTAGGCCCTCCACGTCATAGCTTTTACTTTGAGTTCGATTCCCTTGTACTTTGCGACCCTGCAGGGTCTTATGAAATGAAGGAACCCACTTCTGACTACTTGAATGATCTTTACATAAACTGTGTCAACCCCGACGATGAAGGGATAGATTTCGATGGGGACATTCCCAAAGAAATCCGTGCCCTCATCGAAAGGGAAGATGAAAGGCATGCTCAGCCGTTAAAAGAAGAAATAGTCTTAATAAACTTGAAAGATGAGAACGATCCCTGAATGGTTCAAGTGGGCTCCACTTTATCTCTAGAGGAACATCATGATTTCAAAGAACTGCTCTCAGAGTACAGTGACGTTTTTGCGTGGTCCCATCAAGACATGCCTGGCATTGACCCAGAAATAGTGGAGCATCGAATCCCCTTGCTACCAAATGCCAAACCCGTGAAGCAAAAATTGAGGCGAATGAGGCCGGATTGGGTGCAGAAGATCAAGGAGGAGGTCACTAAGCAGATCGACGCCGGTTTTCTTATGGTTTCTCAATACCCCACCTGGGTTGCCAACATTGTCCCAGTTCCAAAAAAGAATGGACAAATTCGCATGTGCGTAGATTTCAGGGATTTGAACAAGGCAAGCCCCAAGGACGATTTTCCCCTGCCACATATCGATGTACTGGTCGACAATACGGCGGGCCACGCCCTGCTCTCGTTCATGGATGGATTCTCGGGATATAACCAAATTCTCATGGCTCCGGAAGACCGCGAGAAGACGACTTTCATCACTGAATGGGGGACTTATTTTTACTTGGTCATGCCGTTTGGTTTGAAGAATGCTGGTCCTACCTACCAGAGGGCTGCTTCGACCATTCTGCACGACATGATGCACAAAAAGGTCGAGGTCTACGTGGACGACATGATTGCTAAATCAAAAACTCGGGAGGGGCACGTTCCGGTGTTGAGGAAGTTTTTTGAGAGGCTCCAAAAGTTTCGCATGCGTCTTAATCCACAAAAATGCACCTTCGGGGTCACAGCAGGCAAGATGCTCGGTTTCATGATCACTTCGCGTGGGATTGAGGTCGATCCATCAAAGATCAAAGCGGTGCTTGAAATGAGGCCACCAGAGACTGAAAAGGGAGTGCGGAGCTTTTTGGGGAAAGTTTAGTTCATCAGCAGATTCATCGCCAAGTTGACCTTAACTTGCGAGCCGATGTTTCGTCTACTCAAGAAGGATACCCCGTTCGTATGGTCGGACAGATGTCAATTCAGAACTATCTGCAGAACCCGCCTGTCTTGATGCCACCAGTGCTTGGGAAGCCCTTGATTCTGTACTTATCTGTGAACCCTTCGTCCATGGGATGCTTGCTAGCTCAAGAGGGGGACCAGGGAGTTGAGAAGGCCGTTTATTACTTGAGTAAGAAGATGGTTGGGTCTGAAGAACGCTACACCGCCTTGGAAAAATGTGCTGGGCTCTGGTTTGGGCCTCCAAGAAGTTGAGACACTACATGCTGGCTTACCCAGTGAAGTTGATTTCTCGAATGGATCCTCTCAAGTATCTGTTTGAGAAACCAGCTCTCACTGGTAAGTTAGCACGTTGGTTGCTCCTCTTGGCAGAATTCAATCTCGAATACGTCACGAGAAAATCGGTGAAAGGGCGAGCCATTGCTGAGTTTTTGGCTGATCACCCCGTGGATGGACCGGAGGATGCAGATTTCGTGTTCCTAGATGAGGAAGTGCTAACAGTTATCAAAGACGTTTGGACTCTTTACTTCGATGGGGCAGCCAATCAGAAAGGATTTGGGATTGGGGTCTTGCTAGTCGCCCCTGACGGTTCTCATATTCCGCTTGCATTCAAGCTTAACTTCGATGTTACGAACAACCAAGCTGAATACGAGGCCTGTATTCTAGGTATGGAGGCTGCACTCACGCTCGGCATTGAAAGGCTCGAAGTCATTGGGGACTCTAGTCTTGTTGTGTCTCAAGCCAATGGGGACTGGAAGGTGCATGAAGAGGGGTTGAAGCCTTATCATCAGGATTTGGAGGGGCTAATTCCTCGTTTCAACAAAGTGACTTTCACCCACATCACCCGTTTGAAGAACCGGTTTGCCGATGCGCTTGCGACTTTGGCTTCCATGGTCGAACTACCCTTGGGAGTCAGACTTCGCCCAGTCTTAATCGAACAGCGGGACCGCCCCGCTTATCAATACATCAACGCCATCGATGATGTCCTACCCTGGTACCATGACATATGGAACTTCGTCGAGAATGGCTCGTATCCGGCTGAGGCCTCTAAAAGGGATCAAACTGCATTGCGGAGGATAGCCACCCAGTACATCATTTGTGGGGGAAGGTTATATAGGAGATCTCACTGCGGGATGCACAAACTCTGTGTCGACAGAACCGAAGCCGTCAGAATCATGGAGGAAATCCACGAAGGGGTCTGTGGCCCTCACATGAGCGGCATCATGCTCGCTAGGAAGATTTTGCACCAAGGCTATTTCTGGTCTACTATGGAATCTCAATGTGTGGATTATGTACGACGATGTCACAAATGCCAAATCCATGCTAATCTAATGCATGTTCCACCCTCTAACCTATTTGGCATGGCTGCGCCTTGGCCTTTATCTGTATGGGGTATCGACGTCATTGGCATGGTCAGACCGTCTGCTTCAAATGGTCATAGGTTTATCCTCGTGGCGATAGATTATTTTACCAAATGGGTGGAGACCGAATCTTATAAAACCCTGACTGCGGTTCAAGTCGCTCATTTCATCAGGAAAAACATCATTTACCGATATGGGGTTCCGCAAGCGTTCGTATCAGTCAATGGGAGTCATTTCAAAGGCAGGGTCCTAGAGCTCTTCGAAGAATTCAAGATCCAAATCCATCACTCAACAGTCTATCGCCCCCAAATGAATGGAGCAGTTGAGGCGGCCAACAAGAACGTCGAGACAATCATCAAAAAGTTTGCAGAGTCCGCCAGGGACTGGCACGAGCAACTGCCTTTAGCTCTTTGGGGTTATCGAACGTCAATCCGAACGTCGACGGGAGCAACCCCCTATTCCTTGGTCTACGGGATGGAAGCAGTTCTCCCTATAGAGCTTGAGGTACCATCTTTGAGGATCATGGTGGAATCGAAATTCTCGAAATCTGAATGGCTCAGTGGGAGATTTTGTTGCACTCATGCTTTTTGATGAAAGGAGGCTTCGGGCCCTGTATCATGTTCAGGGGTATCAACGGAGAATTGCCCGGGCATTCAACAAAAAAGTGAAGTCTAGAGACTTGGTCGAAGGGGACATGGTCACAAAAGAGATTCGGGCGCCAGTTTTTGACTCCCACGGCAAATTTCGACCCAAGCGTTCCGGACCTTACATCATCAAGACCATCCTTTCTGGGGGAGCGGCTCAGCTCATCGATCTCGATGGCAACGAATTCAATTCTCTGGTTAACCTGGATCAACTCAAACGATACTATCCCTGAGAGAAGCTTATTGGGCCGAAAACCACAAGGGTGGGTGGTTCCAAGCAAAAATTAGAGCAAGCCTGCTAGACCGAAAACCTGAGAAGGCAGTTTAGGCAAAAATAAATAGGCATCAATCAAAGCTCGCTAGGCTGAAAACCCGAAGTGGCGGCACTAGGCAAAATTTAGAGCTTGAAAGGAGAGCTAAAATACTTGAGTGAACCTTAGCCTGAACTACGTGCTGACCTGATTCCCTGAAAAGGGATACGTAGGCAATCTCTCTGTGAGATTTGGTCACAACCCATCAACTTGATCCACGGTTTCCTATTACCAGAAGTTGACTCAATACTTTGGTGACGCAGCGGTTCAACACTTGAATCAAAAGGGGAAAACTCTCAAACTTTTGTCTTTATTCAAATTATAACTTCTATTACACAGGCTGAGCGGTCTTTAAAAGAATCAAGCATAAAAACAGAATAAAGTGCTCGAGGCCTTAACGGGCTCACGGTTTATTCTAGATCATCAGGATCCGTCAGAAGTCAGTCGTTGTTTTGCCTGCTTGCGATTTCCCTTCTTAGCCATACTTGATATCGGTGTGTAAGTTCTGTGTTGAAGTCTGGGTCAGCTCCCCCGAGTTGCCTCAAGCCCCAGTTGTGCTCATATCCTCTCAAATTTCGGGCCGTGAAAGCAGGGATTTGGAAGTCTTCAATCCCGGCTCGGTGGAGCCATTGGCTCATTCCTAACTGACGAAGGATGCGTTCGGGGATATAGAATGTGAAAGCAGTTAGTCCAGCTATCACTACCCTCTCGAAACCTGCAGAACTCAGGGCCATGTCTGGAATGTTTAAGGCTTCGTACCGCCATATGATCTCGTTCGGCAGCATTTCTCTCATGAATGTGCACCATTGATGCACAGACATTTCCGGATAGATCATGCTCCGCTGATGCATTCGACCGGGCAGATGAGGCCAATTCGCTTCCGGCGCTGTAAGCAATCCCAATTTGTCAGATAGCCAGAGCTGCATGAGTGGAAAAACAAGTGAGAAGTCATATAAAGCTTGAGAGGAAAGACAAGTGAGAAGCTTTGATATAACCTTAGCCGTGGGATGAGGTAAAAGCAGAATGTGAGAAAATCGAAAAAAGGTGAGCTGAGTGAGGATTAACCTGCAGTAGGAGTGGGCTACCACCGAACATGTCTGTTTGGCCGGTAGAAACCAAATCCAAACCTATGAGTGTCTCTGCCAGAACCAGTGGCACCACATTTCTTCGGGCACCCAGTTGAGCTACAACGCTCACCAACATGGGGTTGACTTGCCCATTTAGAGATACCAGCAAATAAGCGGCTAGCACGCTGATTGCCAGGGCAAATCGGTGCCGAGCCTGCGTATCCATGTCCTCTACGTTCCCCTCTGGCCCGTACCACTCCATCAGGCGCATGATGTTGATCTGCCTTCTAGTTAGCAAACTTTCGGCCGCCCCCCTGGTAATATCAAGACTTGACTGTAGGAGTTTTGGCATGTTTTTCCTATAAGGCGGCATGACTATCACGCTCGAGGCGACTCCCTGGAGGTATGCTTGGAATTCCTCCATGGTTGGGCACAGCTCGTTAACCCCAAATCTGAACACGTGAACCTCTGGGTCCCAGAATTGTAGGGCTACCCTCAGAAATTCAGGACGATCCCTCACATTGCGGAGGAAACAGAATGCGGCCAGCCCGTGAAACCGAAATGACAGCCAATCCCCAGCAACAAAAGCCGAGAGCCGCGGGCTAATCAAGGCCGGAAGGTTATTTGCCATTCTGCTTCTTGTGAGATTCTCAAACTGGGGGAGGAATGCCTTTCATCAGCAAAGCATTGGCCTCTTTATAGACAGTATGCATGAGATGTTCTTCTTTCCCGGGGCAAATATCCATACAACGTGGCATCCTCTTCTCCAAAGTAGAGGCATCTCTACACTGCCCCCTGAAGTACTCTGAGCGTTTAAAGGGCGATGACAAGGCTTGGTCGTCCTAAAAATCTGAAGTCGTCAAAAAAGGGTGGCTTGGCACGGTCTGACCATCGCGCGATGGTTCAGCCTGCAATTTGACAAATTACACCAGCTACTGTCCAATTTTGGTCACTTCCTGTTCCAAGGGTTCTTTTGCAACTTTTATGATTCCGGCAAGTCACTATGAGCATATGCAACTATACCCAAGTGTCAGATTCGAGATATTGCGTTTAACGAGGCTTTCGAACCCTCGGTGGCCCGTTTCAAGGCCAAATAAGCATTTCGGGAGTTCGAAACTCCGTCCAAAGGTTCAGGTTCTTTTCCCTCAGGCCGTGCAGGTCATGGTGACCTAATATGAGTGCACGGAGGTGTCGGTTTCAGTCCGGGACATAATAGAGTCATGTTTTTCCATCTTGTGTCCGTTTTGTGTCCTTCGTAAGGTTTTTGGGTCAAGTTTGCATTTCGGGATGTGTTTCTCGATCCCGTCAGCTCTCGTAGGTCATTTTGTGTATACATGACCTCACGGAAGTGTCTCTTTTTATCCAAGTTAGAGTATTTTGGGTTTTGACTTAAATGTCCAATATTTCATTCCCTCGTATCCTCGTATCCTGACCGTATCCTAAGGTACATTTTCATTTTTTCTCTGAGTTAGTTCTGTCTGTGCGTATGCGTGCATTTGTGAGCAGTCTCAATACGTTATCAATGCAAGCATGGTATTAGTGGCAAACACTTATTTACTCTAATTCATTACAAGAGTAAAATAAACCGAAAATGCAAATTTTATAGCTAAACCATAATCTATCTATGTCAAAGTAAAGAAGACTACTGTGCGTGCGGCGCTTCGGCCGGTCAAAAGTCATCATGTCAACTCGGGCACACTCGCCCATCAAGTCAAAAAAGGGACGCAGACCTCAAAAATATCTGTTAAAGTATCAGCTAAGGCACTCTGGCCTTCTATCTATCTACGCGGGCACGCAGGCCCGAAAGCAAAAGCAAAGTGCGGAAAGTGAAATGAGGCTTCTTAGTAGCCCTCAATCTTCTCCAATCCAATCACCATCTCCGTCATCGTCATCGTCGTCCCTCTCTCTAGGATCCTGTCTAAAACCAAGATCGCCCGCTGAGTCGTCTGAGTCACTGCTGTCGGGCGCCTCCTCGTCTTCTTCTTCTTCCTCTTCCTCCTCTTCCCCTTCCTCCTCGGAGTCCTCGGGCAAGATCAGCCGCTTCTTGCGGACTGGCTCATCTTGCGAGGGCCTTTGGCGCATCTTCAGTTGATACCTCTCCTCAGCGCGCACCACGGCCTCTCGGGCCGCCTCCTCGCTCGCGGCAGGTGGCTGTACGCCTCGCGTCTGTGGTCTAGTAGTGGGTGGAGGAGCAGGAGTCCTAGTTGCTAGCTTCTTTTGTGGAGGTTCTCTAGCGCTTTTCCTCCTAGGAGCCGCCCGTCCCTATGTCTGCATTGTAAATTTTTGCGCATTTAGCATACGTCCTATGTATTATATGTTTGCAAGCAGGTACAATCAATTTCAAAGTTCACGGCAGTTAAAGTATGCTATGTATCGAGCAAAGCATGCATATGTCAAGTATCAAATGCAGGAGTGTATCATTTTTCTGGGGTATATACCTGAGATCTCTGAGCTGTCGGTGATGGGTAGCACAAGTCCAAAGGCAAGCCACTTGCCGCTCGCCTTATCACGTTCTCCAGTGCAAGCATACGCCGAACAGCCTCGTTCACCCACTCATTGGGCACCTGCAAGAATAATTTGAACATAAGCAATTGGGCAATGTTTCAAGATTTTATGGAAGTACAATAATGAAGGCTACAATGTCTTACCGGCACGGTAACGGGCGCTGGCTCAACTCTGGCAGGGACTAGGTGTAGCTCAGCTGGATTGCCCTAAGAGTCCACCATTGCTATATGCCATGTCAACTCTGGTGGCCTACCTCTCACAGGTCCACTCGGACCCTATCTCACACGGCTCTCGCCACTACTCTGCCTCACAGTGATGGCTCTCCTCTCCTCAGCAGCTCCGCGGGCCTAACTCCGGACCTCCCTGAATTCTCGCACTCTCAGCGGCCCCGCTAGGCGCTCTCTTTGGTAAACTGCATAGTCCATGCCGGGACGCAGGTAGCGTGTCAAGTCGGTGTCAGGCCGCGTGAACATCTCTAACTCAGCCAGCGTGTACTCCCCTGTGTGTGAGGCCCGTGGTGGAAGCGGTCTGGGCACCTGGAACCTTGCATGGCCAAGTGATTGGCGTGTCACTCGGTCGCCCAGGTACCATTGCCAACCAAAGGCCGACTCCAGCAGCACTCTGCTTGCTGTCACAACCCTGCTCCTGGACAGGTATTCAGGCTCTGGCTCTGCCACTCTCCAAGGATCCCACTCTACCTGCACAAGCAAGCAATGCAAGTATTGGTCAGCGACAGCATTAAGGCAATAAAAAGGGATGCATATTTCTATTTGATAAAGTCATGTCATACCTGTGAGGGTCAGTGCTCGTCTAGGTATATCCTGAAGCCATTCAGGTCACCTCTCCCTCTTTTCTCTCCCATGTTCTTCTTGCTCTAGATATGAGCACGCGGGAGGATCCCCAAGTCTAGGCTCTTCGTCACTGGATGGCACATGTTCAAAACCTCATAGGCCCAGAGCTGCACAATTATCAAAGTTCAAATCGTTAGTACAACGCAGAAATATTGTTGAGCAGGTTATGTATTCAAATAGATAAGTGTATATTGGAAATGTGCTTTACTCTATTGTAATCATACCTCCCAAATCCGCCAGTACCCAGCAGTGCTCAGCTCTGTCCTCGACGAGTCCCCCATAAAGCCATAAGCTGCGCCGAGAACAGCTCCTCCCCAGTCAAAGCGTGAGGCTGTCCTCAGATCTCTCAGTGCAGGCAAGTACAATAGGTGGACCTTGCTACGCCTGTTCGGGTACAAGGTAGCGCCGAAAAGGTACAACAGGTACGCCCGGGCTATCTGCTCCGCCTCCTGCTTGGTCGCTACCTCCTTCGCGAGGTACCGGGTAAACTGTCTGTATCTTGCCATCCCCTCCTCGACCTTGGGCACCTCTCCCAAGGACCATTCCAGGGTCGCCTCGTCCTCCTAAATGCCCGAATCGAACGGGATAGGGTCACCTCCAACCCTCAAACCGGTGATCGCCGCAAAGTCAGTAGGCGTCACCGTCATCTCCCCGAGCGGTAGGTGGAAGGTGTTGGTGGTATCCCTCCACCTCTCTGCAAGTGCAACCAGGACTGCATGGTCATTTCTGGCTGGAGTAAGGGTCTGTATGAACTCCCCGAAGCCTGCCTCATCCACCAACTGCCTCACCCTCTCAGGCAAACCCTGGTACAATGCCAAGGAGCTGCAGGCGCTCCTAAAACCTCGAATGTCTCTCTGTCTTGCTCTCTCCTGCGTTAGACATGGAAATAAGCAACAAGAGATATATGAGCATGTAAAGCTTTCATTCTCAAGTTCTAGGTAATCAATGTGACCTGGCAGTAGATGGTTCGTTCAAGTTATTATGTTTCATGCACGGCATTCAACGTGAAATTATGGTGTCGCCATTCGAATCTACTTCAAAGGATTACCCTACACTTCTCGGTATTTAAGCACATACATTGTATTAAATTTGCAATCACAAAAGGAAATGAGGGATTCTCAGAAATTTACCTCAGCCCAGCTACTCGAAATGTGGGTATCAGGGTCTCTCAGAACGAGCTCGGGGTCGTACTTCGCCTGCCGTGGCCTGTAAGCTGCGAGACTCGACGGTACAAACAAGTGTGGAACCGGTGGCCTGTATCCTTCTACTGAAAAACGAAGCGCGAGTCAAACCCTCCGCCTCAGACACCGCTGTCACCCTGGGCCCATGTACCCTGGCTCCAATCCTCTCCTCGGTCTCTGCATCCCTCAGTGCCTCCTCCTCAGCGGCTCTTGCCCTCTCGGCCCTCGCTGCGACCTCTGAGGCTGCTATCACCCACTCTCGCTCCTCTCGAGCCTCCAAAACAGCAGCCCCAATCATGGGATCCTCCTCGAGGAGCCGGGCTAGTCTCTCCTCGCTCAGAAACTCTACGAGATCCTGTCTCATGATGGGTTTGTGGCCCGATGACGTTCCTCCTGGCCGAAACAGTACCTCCTCCTCCGAAACCTCTGCGGCGTCCTCTTCCTCGCTCGCCACGCCCTTGCCTTTCGCCGGATCCCTCAACGGAGTCTCGCTTGGCTCGGCACCGGCGTCCTCGGCGCCTCTACTACCTACACCCTCGGAACTACCCCCAACTACCACCGAGCCACTCACGGTCTCGCTCGGGTTTAATTGCTCAACTCCAGGTGTCACGGTCCCGACCCCCTCTGTCGCGCGACGATCTGACTCCGTCGCGCGATGCTCGACGCCTCCACCAGCCTCCTGCATGCAGCCCTATTCGCCATCGCCGCTGCCTTTTACCCCTGCACTGGTATCCGCGACAGCCCCCGCTGGTGGCCGATCCTCTGTTTCGACCACCATTGGTCTTCCCTCATCCTCCAGACGATTAACTACTTCCCCGCTACCCCGATTAACGCCGTGGTCCGCCATGGATGATGGTACGCGTGTGGGTTTACTTGGTTTTGGGATGAAATCAAGGGTTTGGAGAGGGGGAGTTTGAGAGAGAATAGTGTTAGGGGGAGTTCGAAACTGCTGTGAGCGGTTTCAGAACATCCCCATCGGTTAAAAGGAAGAAGGCAGCCATGGGCCGGGTCTGGGCTGGTTTCAGACCCAAGCCCTAACAGAAAACCATCGCGCGATAGTATGGCTTCCTCACGCAACAGTCCAACTGGGCCGTTAAGTTTAGCCTCTGGTTCAGGCCCGATCATGTGTATCGCTTTAATGATGGCCCAGGAGTCTTACTCGGGCCTTGCAATTGATTTTAGGATCCCTTCGAGATGACCTTTATTTCCCCAGCGACGATCCATCCGTCCAATTTCAAATCAGCTCATTTCTTACCAAATCCGCTCATTTCTTACCCATTCAGTTTACCAATTCCGTGGATACGCTTAGTCGTTTGTATATTCGGGAGATTATTCACCTTCATGGGATTCTCGTATCCATCATGTTTGATTGTGACCCAAGATTTACCGCGCATTTTTGGCAGAGTTTACAAGCCACCTTGGGCACTAAACTTTTGTTTAGTACTGCGTATCATCCTCAAACCGATGGGCAATCCGAGAGAATGATTCAGATTTTAGAAGACATGCTTCGGGCTTGCGTGATGGATTTCCGGGGTAGTTGGGAGGACCATTTTCCATTAGTATAATTCGCATACAACAATAGCTATCAATCAAGTATCGAAATGGCACCTTATGAGGCTTTGTATGGGAGGTTGTGTCGATCGCGTGTTGGACCGAACTAGGAGAGGCTACATTAGTGGGACCAGCTATGATCAAGGAGACCTCCGAGAGCATGAAGCAATTCGTCAACACCTTAAGGAAACTCAAGAGAGAACGACCGAACAAGTGGAAGTGATTCACCAAAGAATGTTGACCGCTAAAAGCACTACAAGAAAAATGGCCATTCCCGGCATTTTTCTTCCCGGCATTTTAATTAATGCCGGAAAAGCCACTATTACCGGCATTTCTTGAAATGCCGGAAAAAAATAATTATTACCGGCGTTTGTTCAAAAAAATGCCGGCAAAAGTCAAGTTTTCCGCCAAAATAAGTACCGCCAAACTATTACCGGCATTTGTTGAAAAAAATGCCGGGAAAAATCAATACATAATATAAATATTTTTCATTGTGCATTGTAATCGAATATGGTGGCTAGCCTAGATGGTAACTACATGCACGCGCGAAGCAAAGGTCACGAGTTTGAATCTTGGGGCAAGCAAATTTGCTTGACACGCGGGCGCCACGCAAGCGACACGCAAGCGCCACGTGGGTGACACATGGGCGACACGCAAGCACCACGTAGGCGACACGCAAGCGCCCACGTGGCATTTTGTCTTATATGGTACAATTTTTCCCAGCATTTGTACAAATGCCGCAAATGAGTCCATCTATTCCCGGCATTTATAAAGACCTTTCCCGGCATTTGTACCATTACCGACACACTCCTAGACGACATTTGTTATAAACGCCGGTAATACTTGACAAATGCCAGTAATACTTTTTACCGGCATTTTTTGAACTTTTAGCGGCATTTATAAAATGCCGTGAAAAGCAAAATTTCTTGTAGTGAAGTAGACAAAAGAATTATGTCAATCGTCGTCGTCGCTCGTTGTCGTTTGAAGAAGGGGACCACGTATTCCTTAAAATTTTCCCTAACAATTATTGTCCAATGAGTAAAAGGCCTTGAATGACTAGATTTGTACTTGGTGATCTTTAGGAAGATTTTTGGTGGAAGAAATGATAGTTTGTACAAGATTTAGTCTTTAAACAAACATAGAAGAACAATGAGAGGATAGATTTTGGCTAGGAAGAAAATACACCCAAGGATTTGAAAAGATGTAAGAAGATCTTGGTGATCAAGTCATGGTACAACAAATCTTCCTTACTTTTTGTCTCTCCTTCTCTCTCTCTCTCTCTCTCTCTCTCTCTCTCCCTCTCCTAGTACACTATATATATATATATATGCATATATAATATTGTAGAAGTACAAAGGTACTAGATTTTCAAAATCAAATATCCCATTAAAGAATTCTAATTAGGCACATGTTTCTATTAAACTAATAGATATTGTACTTTTGGAAATCTATATCTATATATAATATTGTATATATGTATACATGCCTATATATACATAGGTACCAAGAATATATGGCTTAAGATTTCCCCATTAAAATATAATATAGGTACTAGTACTAATTCATAAAAAAAATACTAAAAATCTAGGGTTTAGATTTACCTACATATTCTAATGCATAAAAGCACATGGAAAAATCAACACCTGAATATGCAATAGGATTCTAGTACTTAGTAGGAAGATCAGAGCTATTACCCAATGGGTAATAGTTTCCCTGGCGGTTAATAACCAATGGATAATGGGGGAAAAGATATCAAATAAACAATGTATATTTGTCCTTTGCACATGTGAATATACACCAATATATTACTATATCCTTGTACTTATCAAATATTCTAATGAAAGGCCTGTTGTCCAATGAACAAAGATTACCCTAACATTTATTAACCAATGGGTAAAGGTTAAAGGTCCAAAGGGTTCCACTAGGGTTTGAAAGGTTCAAAAGGTTCAAGGAGGTTCAAAAGACTCATCTAGGGTTAGGAGAACATAACTAAGTGAATTAGTAGTTCGGTCCCTCTAACAATTGGTTAAAATCTAACTATACTTGCCAAGTAGAGTTTGAAGCCAAGAAATATAATTTTAAAAGACTAAAATTCTAATTATGACAGATTTTTAGAAATACAAAATGAATTTTTCAGAAGCAAATCCAAGTATTAAAATAAAATTCAAATTTTTAACGAAATTTTTACTTACTAAAAATCAGGGTCGTTACACACCATGCGAGCTTCGAAGGTGGATCTAGTTCAAAGGCTCTATTTGGCAAAGAAGAGGGTGGAAAAAAGTATAAAGTTGCAAAAGATAAAGAAAATGACCCCGAAATGCTGCAGTAGCTAAGAAGTCATAACATGGCAAAGAACATTGAACATTGCTTTTTGTTTTCTAAGTCAAACTAGGACATGTTTTGGGCCCCTGTTTGGGCATTTTATTTCTGCCAAGTGAATTCGTATTTTGTCTTCTAGACTATGCTTATTCAATAATCTAATTGTAATTGCCATGCGCTACAGTCTTTTTGCCAAATAAAGAAAACTTTAAGGAATCAAGTTTTTTGTGTCACCGACAAAAGGGAAAGAAAGTGGGAACTTTAGTTGCTTAAGAAATTAGGTTTTTGTCAAAACTTAGAAAGAAGACGCTATCTCTGTGAGAACACTTATAGTTAGCTAGCCCATCATGAAAGTACAAATACAAGGTGATTCAGAAAAACATTTCCACCAAGTTCCTCTCATACAGAAGTCCTCTTGTGAGAAACGCTCGTTGGGTAACCCAAGAAACCCAAGCAAAAGTAAGAGCAAAGCCTGCTAGGACAAGAAACTGCAAAAGCACAACCTAGGCAAAAGTTAAGGCATTTGAAGAAAGGCTCGCTAGGGACTCAACCTCCATCAGGTAACCTAGGCAAAATTTAGAGCACATGAGAATAAAAACCAAAGGTGGAAACCCAACCTCAAAGGTTGTGAATTTTGGAACTACGTAAAATGACTGATTCTTTGATTGGGATACGTAGGCAATCTCACATTGAGATGCAGCCCAAACATTTGGAGAGAAGGAAAAACATCAAGAGATTTGTACTCAATGATAGGCATAGCTAATCCTGCGTATTGAGCTCACAAAAGATGAGTATGCTTTTCTCGAAGAATTGACAACAGCAAAAGACACAAGAACTATCGTTCATTCCCTCTGACTTGAGAGTCATTGACACAATAAACAGGATATCTCAAAAATTCTCAAATTTGGCAATGAGGCTATAGGACATGAGAAAAGCAAGGCGTAAGTCAAAACCAAGCATAAAAAGGAAGAGGAAAAGAGGATGCCACTTGGCTAAAACAAAATCTAGCTTCCTTTGAAAAATGGAAGTAATGGCCGAAGGATGGATACATTGGCCGCAACATCGATTCTTCAGCTGTATAATCATTTCCTTGGTCGGTATTTAATTTTACACAAATTACTATATGTTTTTAAACTCTAGTTGTTTATCCAGGAAACTGCAAATACTTGTTCAAAAAGCCATGTTCTGACTTTCGCATGCAATCTCAAAACATTTAGGGGCATTTCTCATTTCATGAACAAAAAGCTTGATCTTCACTATCCTAAAGGCTAGTCATGATGGCACCTCCGAGAAGGTCTCTGAGACAAAGATGGGGATTGTTCACTAGTCCCCATATCCTCCCTAGCTGGTACTCGCACAGCCTCAAGCTACAGAAAAAGAATATGAACATTCAGATTCAAGAAAAGATGCAGAGCAAATGGAGTACATGGGAAAAACTATACCTCAAGGATCCAACGTCGCTGCCTCTGAACCAAAGCCTCTGCACTCTGATGACCATGCAGCCATTCCTGTACTATCTCAGCAGGCACCTGTGCAAATAACCAAGCATTTCAAACGTGGGAACACAAGAGACAATGATAAAGCAGGGAAACAGAATCAGAAATGAAGTGATACCTGTGAAACCCCGGTTGGTAGTGTGTAAAACTTGGTCAAACAAGGAGTAAGAGCCAAGCGCTCCTCCTCTCCATCATTAGAGTGGAAGGAGACAAAGGAAGGGACTCGTGGCCAAACAGGAGCAACTGGAGGAGCAACAGACGAAATCAAGAAAAGGCGGCAGTACTCCATATAGTCACCCATTTGGAGAAACCAACCCGCCCAGTCCCTAATTCGAGCATTCTTCAAGTCTTCCTTAGACATTGAGGAAGTGGATCTCATCGACACCGGAGGAGGAGGAGGAATGAACTGAAGAGCCTTTGCATGCGGCCGCCACTGGCTAGCCACCCGATTGCTCAGGTACCAAGCTCAGCAAAAAGGACCCTCGAGCAAGCTACGAGTAAGATCTAGAACTCTGGAGCACGCAAGAGGGGCATCCTCTGGGACACCACCCCGAGGGTCAAATCGTACCTGCAGAACAAGGGTAAATCAGCCACAACACGAAGATATGGAAATCCAAAGGCAAGAAATACAAGGAAATAAAGGGAGGTACCTGATCGACCGTTAACCGGTCCAAAACTCGCTGCCACTCGGGAAGGCTCAAAACCGGTGACTGTGGCTTCTGTTGTCCCACCAGCGATCGCTCATAGCGAGGAACACAGTTCGCATCCTCATGCTTGGTATCAGTCAGAAACTAAAGAACATGCTCGAAAGCCCAGAGCTGAAAAATGAATTAGCAAACAGGTTCAAAACCAAAAAAAAATCTAAGTGAGAAAGAAAGGAAGTGAAGAAGAAGGATATACCTCAAGCACTCAGTGGTGACCACCAAGAATGAAGCTCTTGTCTCGTGAACAAGCTCCAAGGTTGCCATACAAAGTAGCCAAAGCAAATGATCCCCAATCAAATTCCCAAATGGCCTCCAAATCATGCAAAGGGGCCAAAAACTATGTATGCAACGAACTATCCTTGTTGGCAAACAAAGTTTGCCCAAGGAGGTAGAGAAGAAAGGCTTGTGTCAGCTGCTCGACGCTCACCTAGGTCAAAATATCAGCCTTCATAAAAGTTTTGCTGAGCCAAAAGACATCAAGATGACCGCGTGAGTGAAGAGGGGGCACCTTGCCGAAGAACCACTCTAAAGCTCCTTCCCGCTGCCAAAGCTTTGGATCAATCCAAAGAGGAACTCCACTTATCCGTAGACCAGTCAAAAAAGAGAAATCGCCTAGTGTGATCGTCATCTCACCGGCAAAAGGAAAGTGGAACTTGTTGGTGGTATCCCACCACCTATCAACCAGTGAAGTCATCAAGGACCAATCAATCTTCGGTAGATTGAGACCAAAGCAAACGCCTCAAAACCAGCAGCACATACTAACTCCTAAGCCTACTCTGGCAGCGTCAGAAACCACTTGTGCACTTCCCTGCCTCCACCACGAGCCTCTAATCTCCTATTTCTCTGCAAACGAAAAGGGAGTTAATCTCATGATTGCATAAATAAATGAAAAGCAAAGGGGCATCAAATTAATGTTTAAAAGCATGCATTGCCTAAACAGGTGGCACGATTATTTTAATAGAACAAATTCGACCCAACCACGAGTCCTTCTCATTCATGCCCCTAGCTAAAAGGGATTTCATCTAGTAAATAAAATTCATTTTTAATCATGCAAATTTAACTACAAATTAACAAAAGTAAACCTTTGGTTTTCAAGGATATTCAAAAGGCTTACCGTAACATTGAGAATGCTCAAGTGTTGCTTAGGCTCCCTGTAAACTACCTCAACCTTTGGGCCACCAACAGGAGGGCAGTACTGCAGGAATACGCCATAACCCAACCTGCACGAAGGAAGGACGTAGGAAACAACGTCGAATGGACCAAGCTCCTCAACCACCTCCTCGTTGGAAGAAGGATATTCATACCTACATGGAGGGTGCGAAGAAGAACTCGCAACAGATGATGGAACGTCCGCAGAGGAGGATGGTGGCAAGTTGATGGTATCGGAAGGTGGCGTGGCCATCACGTTCGAAGCAAGAGAGAAAGAAAGCAAGCAACGGCGATGACGGCCAAGAACGACGGCGGTCGACGGTGACCGCGATGGAGAGCAACGGCGATGGCAACCAAAACGAGAGACAGAGAGGCCTGGGATGAGAGAAGAGAGGAGGAAAGGAAAAGAAAAAATGAACCGTGAAATCGATTAAACCGAACTTAAATTGATTTTCTGACTTTTGGCTTTCTCACGGCTGAGACTTCGATCCTTCGTCCGAGAGATCGATCTCCTGGCCCTCCAATCCATTTCCTACAGCAGCATCAAATTTGCTTAGTGCACCAATTCAAGTTTTGGGTCCATGACCAACAAAACCAACAGCAAAGGACGGTCAAAGCAAGCCTTAGGGGCATCCCCGAATCTGAGAGATACAAATGCTGGTGATGAACCCACTTTGGGTTCCCTTTTGGTCCTCTAAAACTGAAAAGCTTACAACGGCCCTGCACCTTACTTTCAAGAATTACCAATTCTGAAGCATAAGATACCTTGTATTTCAAGCTCTACAGAATACCGTAATCACCATTTCCATCAGCTCAGCAACACCACGTGCTCTTTACCTCGATAGCCCATCCCCATCAAATTACTCAACAACACTTACCACCCCCAAGTTACTTAGCGGCTCTACGCCCAATATCTCAGTGGCTTTGAGCCCACCAACCCAGCATTTCAACAGGCTCCACGCCGACATTCATCAAGATATCATCTGTTCTCAAGCTCTACGCTTGAATGCTCAAAGTCCAACACTTTGAATGCTCGAAGCTCTTCGAATGCCCAACCACTATGTATTGGAAGCTCAAGTTCTACACTTGAATGCTTAAGCTCTATGCTTGAATGCCTAACCACTGCGTACTGGATGCTCAAAACTTGTACTTTGAATGCTCGGACTCTACCATCCGAATGCTCGAGCTCTATGCTCTGAATGCTCAAGTCCAGAACTTGAAAGAAGCTCTACGCTTAAATCAAATACACACGCAGGGACCCATGCACATAAGCATCAATTACATTACCATTGTCATCATCGAGTCTGCATCATCATATTTGTTATCGCATCTAACCATTATCATCACATACTATGTTTTGTATCTCTCTTTCACTCATGAAACAGGTCAATGCTGCAATCAATCGGCTCTACACCTCGATTTTAATGATCGGTCCAGTGCCTCGATCCTCTGGCTCTATGCCAAAATTTATGAGGGGAAAGCTCCGTGCACAGACCTTCAGACTACAACCAGCTCTACGCCTCAGTTCTATCAAGCTCCAAGCTCCAACATCCTAGGTTCTTGCCTTATGATCGATATTGACTCTACACCTCGGTTCTTCCACTTCAAGCTCCAAGCTCTCAACCGGCTCTGCGTCTCGGTTCCATCACTTCAAGCTCTAAGCTCCGAATCCTCAGGCTCTCGCTTCGTGACTACAACCAGCTCCATGCCTCGGTTCTTTTATCTTAAGCTTCGTGCTCCTGTTACTAGCCTAACACCCCCTTATATCTCAAAATCGGTGTCTGATTCATCTCCAAAAGATGGTTTGAATTCCACCCAATTACATCTATTCCATCAAGCTCATTCGCAAAGATAGGCTACTCTACCGAGCTCTCCTCAGTCAAAGTAAGGATGATTAAGAAAAGCAAACGACTCACCTGTTGTGTATTGATCTACCCCAAAATACTAAGGAAGATTTCCGCAAAAATTTCCTCCACAGCTCTGCGTTCCTTCAACTACTCTCTACCAAAATCTTGGCATAGCCCAGGTATGTTGCACTACGGATTTTTAAGCCTAAAGGTACGTCTTCTATCTCTAACCCTCCAAACTTGGAATAGTGGTTCAACCAAATTGAAGTTGTTTTACGGCTTTAACTCTTACTTAAACATGTCTCGCGATTCGTCTAAGTTCAGTCAAAGAGGGGCATATGTAGACACCCCAATTTGGCCTAACGATTATTTCAAGTCCCACCTTGGGGACCATCTCAATGATGAATGGATATAGTGACTGCTGATTGACTTCTCGTAAACCCATGGACTTTTGGTGAGTACTTTTTAGCCACTTAGAGGACCCAATTCAAAGCCAAATAGCCTTTCAAACAGAAATACAGTATCCCAGGAAAATCCATCTTTCGACCGTAACATTGATCTCACAGCCTCAACATCATTCTTTCACCCCGTGAAACATGTTGCTTGAAAATCTCCCTGAGAGATTGATTCCTCGACAACCAAATCGATTCTTCGGCTGCCCAATCTATCCTTCGGCCGCCAGATCCATTGCTCGGCCTTGACATCCATTCACCGGCGAAGGGATCCATTCCCTGGGACAATTTTATTTTCTGTTTTGATGCATGCTTTCATTACTGTTTTGGCTCACCATATCAACTGTTAAAGGCTAATAATCAGTTTATGTGTTTAGAGTTAAATAAAGCAAGCATTAATCATATGTCGAACAAATATGGGCCAGTCTCATGACTAGGCAAAAAGGGGTGCCTAGCACCTTCCCCTTATTGTACTTTTGGCTCCCGTACCCGGAATCTCTAATTGTTTTTCCTAATTTTATAAACTAGGTGGCAACTCTATTTGATGAAAGCTGCTATCGTGTTGCGATGTTCCTAGCCATGGGAGCATCCACGATCTTGGTTTATGAAGCAAACAACCAAACAAACAAACGATGATCAATCTGTAATAGTCAAAACATGGCCTTTTATAATTGTTTCGAACAGGTATCTGTTGTTTGAAACAATCTGTTGTGCCATCGGTGTTAAATGAAATAGTGGCCATGAAATTGATATAATGGCTGAGGAATTGATATCTCGGTCGATACATCAATCTTTCGGCCATTACTTTCATTTTCTAAAAGAAGCTAGATTTTGTTTTAGCCAAGTGGCATATCCTCTTTTCTCTTCCTTCTTATGCTTGACTTTGATTTGTATCTTTCATTTGCCTTTGCTATGTTCCATAATCTCTTTGCCAACTTTGAAATTTTTTGAGGCATCCTGTCTATTGCATCGATGACCTTCAGGTTAGAGGGGATGAATAATAATTCTCGTGTCCTTTACTATTGTTAATTCCTTAAGAAAAGCGTACTTATCTTTTGAGAGCTCAATACGCAGGGTTAACTATACCTATCATTGAGTACAAACCTCTTGATATCTTTCCTTCTCTCCACATGTTTGGGTAGTATCTCGAAGTGAGATTGCCTACGTATCCCAATCAGGGAATCATGCCTTTTACGTAGTTCCAAAGATCACAACCTTTGAGGTTGGGTTTCCACTCTTGGTTTTTCTTCTCACGAGCTCTAAATTTTGCCTAGGTTACCTGATGGAGGTTTAGTCCTTAGCTAGCTTTTCTTCAAATGCCTTAAATTTTGCCTAGGCTGTGCTTTTGCAATTTCTTATCCTAGCAGGCTCTGCTCTTACTTTTGCTTGGGTTCTTTTTGGTTACCTAACGAGCATATCACACAAGAGGGCTTCTGTATTCTAGAGAGGGATTTGGTGGAGATATTTTCTTTTGAATCTCCTTTGTGTTTGGACTTTCATAATGGGCAAGCTAACTCTAAGTGTTCTTGCAGAGATATCGTCTTCTTTCTAATGACAAAAACTAGTTTCTTGAGCAACCAAAGTTCATCCCGTCTTTTCCTTTTGTCAGCAACACAAAGAGCTTGATTCTTAAGGTTTCCCTTTGTTTGGCAAAGAGACTGTAGTATATGGCAATTGCAACTTAGGAACCAAATCATTGGATAAGCATAGTTTAGAAGATAAAACGGGAATTCATTTAACAAAAATAAAATGCCCAAACAAGGGCCCAAAACATGTCCTAGCTTGATTTAAAAAGCAATGTTCATATCATTTTTTGCTTGCCATGTTATGACTTCTCAGCTACTGCAGCATTTCAGGGCTATCTCCTTTTCCCTTGTCTCTCATAGTTTTATACTCTTTTACACCATCTTCTTTGCCAAACAGAGCCTTTGAACTGGATCCATCTTTAAAGCTTGCACAGTGACTTTTTCGAGACATGAGCAGTCCCCAAATAGAAATATCGCTTGGGTTTCCACCCCATCTTCATTAAGTTCTACCTCTTTACTTCCTTTTTTCCTCATCTTCGTTGGCCGTGGAGATGTAAGGGAGATCAGTTACTCCCATTTGGCTAAATAGTGATGCCTGGGAGATCCCATCGAATGGATTGTCATATTGTCCTTCATCAAAGTCACTCTCTCCCGTTTGTTGTAGTCGCATTCTTCGTAGGGATTGATCCATGGTTGCATTTGGAACTCCTCCATTTCTTCTATAAGATTGATTGTTTCCTAAACGATGGGAGGCGTTGGAGTTTTAGGACAATTGATGGGTACCACTATTTGGGTAGGCTTGAAGCGAGCATGCCTTCTCATCATGATGACCCTCTCCTTTTCCTTTTTCCTATTTTCAAACCAGATGCGCAGCCATTCATCATCCTTTGCAAATGGAATATCTAGATCTTCCAAATTATGTTTTGCCAAGGAATGCGCTTCCCATTCTCCTCCTTTGCTTGCTCATCTTCATCACTTTGGTCAGTTATATCGGGATCGATCACCTCTGATTGATCGGACTTGTTATTTTCCTCTTCCTCCATCATGAAACACCCATCCTCCTCTAGGAAGGTCAAGGTTGGCTTGGTTTGGGTAATTTGGACGATGTATTGTTTATGGAATTGTGAGACAGGTTTATTTGATTGATATTGCGAGGTGGTGGTTCAACATTGTGAGTATGGAGTGTGTTGGCTTGGACATCGAGTTTTGGAGGTTTCATGGCTCGGTTATCCAAAGATGCATGCAATGGTCTATCTCATGCCCTCCTCTTCCTCCATCATGAAACACCCATCCTCCTCTAGGAAGGTCAAGGTTGGCTTGGTTTGGGTAATTTGGACGATGTATTGTTTATGGAATTGTGAGACAGGTTTATTTGATTGATATTGCGAGGTGGTGGTTCAACATTGTGAATATGGAGTGTGTTGGCTTGGACATCGAGTTTTGGAGGTTTTATGGCTCGGTTATCGATGAGCTCTTGGATGTCATGGCAAAGATGCATGCAATGGTCTATCTCATGCTCAGGGTGTTGGTGATAAGCACATTGTTTATTTGGGTCATGGTTTGGGCCATAGGGCGGCTGAGGAGGTGGTTTGTTCAAGGGTTTGAGATGTCCTTGACGGCTTAGGATAATTAAGGCTTGAGACAAAGTCATGTAGAGAGGGTCAAAGTTGCAGCGGGGGCGGTTTGAGTTACGGGAAGAGATAGTTTGGAAAGGGTCTTGTGGCAAGGCCGGGTCAAGGGCGTTAACAAAGGCATGAGAAGTATGGGTAGGAAAGGTTTTCTTGGGTGGAGGAGGAGCTTCTTCTTTCCCAATGAGCCCTAGCTGGATTCCATCTTCAATCTGTAAGCAAGTAGCATGCAGGCGTTTGAAATCGGTGATAGCTTGAGTGTAGATATGCCTAAGATACTTGGGTTGCAGATTCTTGACAACTATCCTTACTTGATCTTCCTTAGACGGATAGTTCTTCATCTTAGCGACCTTCTCTCTCCATCTAGCTGCAACAGTAGCAAAGTCTCGCTTGACTCTTGCTTGGTGTAGACACCCCAATCTGGGCTTCCAGATTAGTTTACTTACAGTTTTTGATTCCCCGATGATGAAATGGATCAAGAACACCCTGGGAATGATAGCGTGTTTGAGCTTTGAGTGTTTGCAAAACCCTTGAACCTAACCTAGCCTAAGCCACTTCAAAAAACCTAAAACTCTACTGATGTGCGCCAGGGCGCAACCATCGCGCGCCGGGGCGCCCCATCGCGCGCCTGACTCACTCCATCGCATGACAGAGCGCCAGGGTGCACCATTGCGAGACAGACTGACTCTGTCGCGCGATGGTCCAACCTACCACCAACCTTTCTGAAGGAGGACAGTTGGCCACCAATGCAACCTTAGCCAGGCCTCGTGGACTGGCTGAACTCCTCTGTTTCCAACCAGATTCACCCCCATCTCCTCCTATAAATACCCTCCATTTGTTCTCTTTCAAAGGGTTAACAAAAATTGGCATTCAAAGGTTTATACCCTAAGCACCATAAAGAGCATAGCTTGTTCTTCTTCAACTCAAACACCTCAAACAACCTCAACCTCAATTCAAAGCTCAAACATCTTTCAAAACGCAAGAACCGAAGGTATAGCTTACCTTTGTTCTTCTCTCTGTTCTGATCCCTGAGGGGGGCTAGCAGAGCCAAGGCTGGTAATCAATACCAGTTCTGGTCCTAAAGCTAGCAAGGTTTCAAAAACCGTCATGGTAGGAACCAACGCGCGATGGTCCCATTCTCTCGCGTGACACTCTGGTGCTGCATGCGATGGACCGCGTGGGGATTGGTGTCCTACTATTTTGCATTTATGTATATATAGATCATTCTGCAAGTATGATAATAATTAGTTTACCGCTTTCCTTAGTATAAACTGCTAGTCTTAGTTCAATATGAGTTTCTCTGTTATGGAGTACCCTTGGGACCATTCTGGACCTATCCTAGAACCCAGAAATGTGTAAACCAAGCACTGGTATGGTTGCGCCAGGGTGCACCATCGCGCGCCAGACTGGCTCTATCGCACGATAGAGCGCCAGGGCGCACCATCGCGCGCCAGACTGCCTCCATCGCGCGACAGAGTGCCAGGGCGCATCCTCGCGCGCCAAAATGGATCCGTCGCGCGATAGTCTGCCTTTGACCAATGAGTGGCCTTGCACGGGTAACTTGGATTTAGGCTGTTATTCTATCCCCACACTATTTATAGGGTGCTTTATTCATTTGTAGGGCTTTTTAGCCTTTAACATTGCTTAGAACTGTATATTATGCTGCTATATGAACTGCTTGGTTTGAGAATAAGAGCTGTGGGTTTGAGCTCACCAGCGCGCGTGTGTCTTGGAGTTGTGCACGCAGGAGTGAACAGCATGCAGTGACTTGTTCAGTGCATGCTGGTTTCTTCCTGCGCACGTCACTCCAAAACAAGGGCCTTCCAGTTTGTTTAAACTCCCACAGCAGTCTGTTCTCATCCTATACTAACTGCTCATCCATGCTATCTATCACATCCTGCAAACATGTTACAGTTTTAATCCCCGATTAACTGTTCCCCCGCCCTAATTGGCTAAAGAATTGATTAATAAAAAAGAATCGCAAACAAACATCTTTCGCAAATGCCTAAGTAGAGACCGATCTCCGGATTGGGCGAGAGGGGTGCCATAAAACCCTTCCCCTCTCGTAACCTGGCTCCCGAACCCAGATATGGTTTTGACGGACTGGTTCCTTAACTTTTTCAAATCAAACAGCGCGGCAAGTGCTTTGAAATACGGTTCCTTGGGTGTCGGACCTTCAAAACCCGAGTGGCGACTCTGAATTTTCGTGAGCGCTTGTCGTCCAGCTTAAAAGCGCTCCCGCGAACCGGCATTTTTCTCTCCTTGGGAAGGGAACGGAATCCTTTTCCCAAAAAGAAGAAAAGGGCACGCATGCCCACACTTGGTCATCTCCAAATCTCGAGTAGTCAACTCAATTTGGACATTGTATGCGTACTGCTTGACAAAAGCATTGGCGATCTCTGGCCAAGTTTGCTAATGCACAAATTCCAAAGTGAGAAACCAATCGAGAGCGCTTCCAGTGAGAATCTTTTGAAACAGTTGAGCAATGAGCTCAACACTCAAGCTCATTAGCTTCATGGTGTTGATAACATGGCGAACATGACTGGTATGGTTACCAGTCCCATTGAACTTCTCAATGTTCGGCATTTTGAATCATTCAGGCAGTTGAGATTTTGGGACGAGGCAAAGTCCTTCAAAATCCAGGATTTGGTCTCCTTGTGAACGAGCCAAAACGTGCTTGATTTCTTTGACTTGCTTGGCCAGCTCGGGATTTTCTGTTGTTGCCACTTTAAAAGGATTCTCATCTTCCTCCTCGTCTCCCTTATCCTCAGCGTCTCTTGCTGCTTTCTCAGCTAGCAAAGTGGTAATTTAAGCTTGGAGCTTAGCAATGATGGCGTCGTTGTCAAACATTGTCAAAATCGGTATGGGATAGGAGCTTGGTGAACTTCGGGGATTGGCAGACAATCGGGCTTGCTGAGAGGATGACTATGAAGACCCAAGAAGTGATTGGGACTGTTGCGGTGGAGGTGTTTTGACAGGCGAGGATGACAGACGAGATAATTGCAAAGATTTCTACTTGGCGTAGCTTCGGGTGTTGTAAGAGTATAAAACTGGACGTGGTTGCTTCTTTGGTCTACCTATCGTGCCTGCTTTAAAAAGTAGAATACCTGTAAGTCAAACTGGCTATATAGGGTTAGGATTTGGGCTGAAAAATCCCAACCCTTCTGCACAGAAAGAGATGTTACAACAACAAATGATACAGGGTGTGAGGAAGAACCTCAAAGCAAAATGCAGGAAAATTCCTTAGCCTGCGGGTTCCTATCTTCTTTTGATAAGTTCTATGGCTTGCTAACACGTGTAAGGTTTGGGTAGTCTCAAGGGTGCTCCGTTATCAAAAGATGCCATTCCTCTCACCAGCCCATCATAGGCGGCAATTGGGTGATCCCCTTTTTGATATACCACTACGTATAAGTGACTGTGGAGTTTGCTAGAACCCCTAAATAGCTTGTGACATGTCGGGATATTAGGTGAACTCAACGAGGTTGCCCGCTCGATGCATATGATAAAAGAATTAGATAAAGAAAATATTAACCTTACGTCGAACTTTCTGGTTATGGCTCTCAAGTCCCCATCAGAGTCGCCAAAAACTGCAGACACCACCCAAGCGGGGCATTGCCATATAGGTTGATCATCATTTGTTTGCTTTCCACTTCATAAACAAGGATCGTGGATATTCTGGGTACGGGAGCCAAGAGTACAATAAGGGGAAGGTGTTAGGCACCCCTCTTTGCCCAGTCTCATGACTGGACTGGCCCATAATCGTTTGACACATGATATATATTTACTTTATCTAATTCTAACACATAAACTGGTTTTAACCTTTGAAGAGTTAAATATGGTGAGCCAATACAGTAATTGAAGAATGCATAAAAATAGACAAGAAAGGTAGACTATCCTAGGAAATAGATCCCTCGGCCGGTGAATGGATATCACGGCCGAGGGATCCCATTGGATCGATGTACCGGTCGAAGGATTGATCCCCAACCGATGTTCTTTCTCACACCAGACTAAATGATTAACAAAAAATCAAAACATTACGATTAATGTACAAAGGCATGAAATAAACCAAACCATAGGCCCCTAGGCCTCACCACCTTGATCCATTAGTTGCTTGATTGCTTCAGATTGAGGATGATTGACTGATTTTGCTTCTCAAAACCCTAGGGTTAGGGTTTGTACCTTGGGGTTTTGATCATTCGATTGCAGCTGCCTTCGGGAGGTTAGGGCTTTTGTAGAGGAAGTATGAGAAAAGGTTTCTGTAGAATTTCGTGGCTAGAGAGGGTTGATTCTCTTCTTAATTTCGGAACCAAAGGCCCCTTTATATAGGTATAGGGTGACTCACTCTAACCAATCATAATGCACAATTTGAATGAGAAGTATATAACCAAAAGATCTCTTTTTCATAATCTCCTTTCGTAGCCCAAACGCATCGGAATTTGGTTGCTAGGGTTTTGGGCACGGATCAAACGATTGACAAAACATTCTAGAATCTGGAAAAAGGGCAATTTGGCGACCGAGGAAAGGATATTGGGGGCGGGGAAAGGACCTGGCGGCCGAGTAATCAATCTCTCAGGGAGATCAATGTTACGGCCGACAGATGGATTCTCCTAAGATTCTGTATTTCTATCTGAAAGGCAATTTGGCTTTGAATTGGGTCCTCTAAGTGGCTGAAAGTACTCACCAAAAGTCCACGAGTTTACGAGAAGTCAATCTGCAATCATATGTATCCATTCATCATTGGGATGGTCCCCAAGGTGGGACTTGAAATAATCGTTCGGCCAAATTAGGGTGTCTACACTATGGCTCTTCTAATCACATGTATGGTTTGGGTGGTCTCAAGGGTGCTCCGTCATCAAAGGGCACCAATCCTTTTGCCAGCCCATTGTAGGCAGCGATCGGGTGATTCCCTCTTTGATATACCACTAGGTACAGGAGACTGTGTAGTTTGCTGGAACCCCTAACATAGCCCGTAACATGCCGGGATATTAGGTGAACTCAACGAGGTTGCCAGCTCAATGCATATGATACAAGAATTAAATAAAAGCAAGTGTTAGTCTTACGTCGAATTTTCTGGTTATGGCTCTCAATTCCCCATTAGAGTTGTCAAAAACTGTAGACACCACCAGAACGGGACATCGCCATACAGATTGATCAATGTTTGCTTGTTTCAACTTCATAAACCAAGATCATGGACATTCCCATGGCTAGGAACATCTCCACACAATGGCGGTCATCATCAAAATAGAGTCGCTACCTAGTTTGTAAAAACTAGGAAAAACAAACAAAGATTCCAAATACGGGAGCCAAGAGTACAATAAGGGGAAGGTGTTAAGCACCCCTCTTTGCCCAGTCGTGAGATTGGCCCATAATCGTTCAACATATGATTAGTACTTGTTTTATTTAATTCTAAACACATAATCTATTTTTAGCCTTTAACAGTTGATAAGGTGAGCCAGAACAGTAACAAAAGCATGCATCAGAATAAGCATAACACAATAGGCTGTCCCAAGGAAATGGGTCCTGCGGCTGGTGAATAGATGTCACAGTCAAGGGATCCTTCTGGATTAATGTATTGACTGTTGGAATAACATCCCAGCCGATGTTCTTCCTCACACCAAAACGAACAGTTTAATCAAGAAATCAAAATACTACGATTTAAAGTATAAGAACTAGAAATAAATCATACCATAGGCCCCTGGGCCTCACCACCTTGATCCCTCAGTGCACAATTGCTTCAAATTGAGGGTCATTGACTGACTTCTTTGTCAAAACCCTAGGGTTAGGGTTTGTATTTGAAGGTTTGATTGCTCAGATTGCGGCTGCCTTCGGGATGTTATGGCTTTAGTAGGGGAGATACGAGAGAGTATTTCTGTAGAGTTTTGTGGCTAGAGAAGGTGAATTGTTCTATTAATTTCGGAACCCTAAGGGTTCTTTATATAGGCACCGGATGAGATCACTCCAACCAATCACAATACACGAATTAATAGGAAATATATGATCAAAAGATCTCTTTTCAGAATCTCCTTCCGTAGCCTTGAAGAATTGGAGTTTGGCTGCTAGGGTTTTGAGCATCGGATCAAACGATTGACAGAACATTCCAGATGTAGGGAGCTATTCCCGAACAGGTCCAAAACGAGAACGAGCCCGAGCACCGTCAAAGAAAAGGTCAACGCGCTATGGACCAGTGACATGAGAAGTCAATGGTCCAGAGAGGTTGTACGATTCTCGGTGCAATAACACGAGACGTTATTGGACCAAATACAAGGAAAATGACATGAGATGCCACTGTTCAAGACACTTGTTCGGCAAGAGAGAGCCGAACAGGAGGAGAGCTCCTTAAAAAGGAAATGGTCCAAATTGCTTCCTTAGGACCAGTTACATGTGAAGTAACTGGTCCAGGCCGTCTGTTCGGCCATCTCATGGCCGAACAAAGAGAGAAGTCCTATTAGAGGGAACATTCTAGAAGGGTCCAGAATCACTGGTATTCCGTTAAGGGATGAGATCCCAAGAATATAGGATCTAAGAAAGATACCCAACGAGTATGGGATGTTCGGCTTGTTATGGAAAGAGTCCTACAAGGATTAAGGAAATAAACTGATAAGGGAACGAGAATCCAAGAGATCCTAGTTTTCCTATACGAGGTAGGAAACCTAGGGCAATATGGATACTTGGGCAGCAAGCATCCATAAATCTATAAATATGAGGTAAACCTAGAGGTAAAAGGTACGCAATACAATTGTATTATTCGATATTCACCTACTGATAATTAGGGTTTCTTTAGTACGAAATACTAACAAAGGCATCGGAGGGCCTTTGCCACGAGAGGCAAAGGTGCACTCACTCCTTGTTTGTTTTGCAGGATAAGGGTTTCGTTGACAAACTAGGGTTCCGGTCAAGAGGCACGTGAAGCCATTGCATTCCAGTGCTGTCCAGAGCGCTACTTGAATTTGTCCACCTACAATTGGCGGCGTCTGTGGGAATCGAAAGAGTTCCCTTTGAAATACGACCATGGTGGAAGTAGATCCAGCAACACCACACGACCCAAAGGATGTATTAGTTGGAGGGGATAAATCTCCACCTGGGGCTCCGAAAAAGCCCGAGGGAGGACACAAGAGGACCACGAGTAAGGGCCGCCCCCTTGCCGTCCATGGCAACTCCAAAAATAGAGATGGAGAGATGGCATCGAAATCCACGAGAAGGACTAAATCCCATCGAGGGGATGAATCGATTGCACACTCCAGGAGTGTGTACTGCAGCGAAGATGTTCTTGATAAAAAGAGACGAGATCGAGGAGTATGCTCGTTTGATCAAAAAACGAGAATATGAGATCAGAGAACTAGAGAGGATCAGGGAACATCTGGAGGATTCCAGACTATCTCGAAGAAATTCTAGAGGCAGTGAATATGCTTTGGTACAATACAAAAAGGCTTCTTCACAAGGAAGAAGGAGCAGAAGCAGAAGTCCGACCCCAAGGCGACATAAAGCTTCTCTACGAAAAGAAAGGAGCAAGACTCGAACACTCGAGCGAAGGAGGGTTTCTCCGAGAAAGAGGAGAAGCAAAGGTCGAAGCTCTACCCCTGAGGAGGAAGGGAGTAGGAAACATCATAGGGACAGGTACGAGAGACCTGATTCCGATTGGAAAAGAACTAGATCCAAGAAAGGACTAGAGGATGAAACCATGACTGCACGGGAAGCAGCACGGAAAGCACTTCAGAATATAGCATCCTCCCCTTTTGCAAAAAAGTTACAGGAGGCTAGGTTGCTGACCAGGGTAAAACACGGAACGTTCATCCTCTACGAGACAGATGCTGATCCCGTGGCACATATACAGCATTACCAGCAGGCAATGTTTATGCATGAAGGAGATGATGCAATCATGTGCAAGATGTTCCCGTCGAGTTTAGGGAAGGTTGCTTTGTCTTGGTTTCACAGATTGGGCTCACGCTCCATCCGAACATGGGTGCAGTTGGCCGAGGAATTCACTGCACGGTTTTTGACGAGCAGGAAAGCTTTGAAAACTTTTGAGAGCCTTTCCTTTATGAAGCAAGGCGAGGATGAGCTGATCAGGACATATGCAAAGAAGTACTGGGAAACCTTCAACGAGATTGATGGTTGTAGCGAAGAATACGCAATAGCCACGTTCAAGACAGACTTACCTGTTCAGGGGGAACTGCGTAAGTCCCTGAACATGAGTCCCGTGCAGACATTGGCAAAACTGATGGAGCGAATTGAGCAGCACGCCAGGAACGAGGATGACATTCTACGGGAGGATGGTAAGCTGGCCGCCGAGCAAGTAAAGGGGCCTATAAAGAAAGCAGACAAGCCAGAGCCCAAAACTTATCGTGAAAGAAAAGATTATGGGCAGGCGAAGAAAGAGCAGTATAAGGATAAACAAGCCCCGGATCCCAAGTCATTCGTTTCAATAAACACGGTTTGGAAAGAGCCCATCTACAGGATTCTTTATCGAATAAAGAATCAACCTTATTTCAAAAGGCCCCCAACTCTTGGTGGGAATAAAGATGCAAAACGTGCTACGAATTAGCACTGCAGTTAACATAAGGATTGGGGCCATATGACTGAGGATTGTGAGATGTTTAAACGGCATCTTGATGATTTGGTTTCGCGAGGTTATCTCAAAGAATTTATCCAAGAAGATCCCAAGGATAAAGAAAAAGTAATGGAGTTGGATTACGAACGAAATCCAAAAGGGGTAATCCATATGATACATGGATTAGCCGAACCTTATACGAGAAATGAGGTGAGATTGCTTCAGAGACAAGTGAAACATGACCAACATGTGATGCAGTTGGGGAAGAAAAGAGGGCGCAATGAAGGGGCAGGCAATGAGGGCATAGTTTTTACGGATGAAGATCTGGGAGGAGTCCAGGTACCTCACAATGATGCTTTGGTCATAACCCTACGAGTTGGGGAATATGATATGGAAAGAATCCTGGTGGATTCAGGGAGTTGCACCGAAGTGCTATACTACGATGCATTCAAGAAACTGGGGCTCACTCAAGAAGATTTGGTACAATCAGTAACTCCTTTGGTCGGATTTGGAGCAGGAGCAATTTGGCCCTTAGGCAAGGTAACTCTGCCTGTTCGGGCTGGGACAATGGTGCTACGAACCGACTTCCTAGTTGTGGATGTACCATCTTCCTATAACGTGATTATAGGGAGAACATGGTCGCACAAGATGAGGGCAGTCTCTTCAACTTTCCATCAGATGGTAAAGTTCCTAGGGTCTAATGGGATTGAGCACATCAAAGGTAACCAAAAGGTAGCTCAACAATGTTTGGTATCCATCATTAAGAGAGTCCATAATGCCCACCATGTTAATACTGTGGAAATTCCGGATCTGCCGACCATTGAGGATATTGGAAAAGACCCAACCGAGAGGGTAGTTGAGGATTTGAAGAAAACACTGATCAACGAGACTGATCCAGATAGGTATTTTCTGATTGGGGAATCACTGCCAGAAGAGGAAGAGACTGAATTGAAAAGTTTCTTAAAAACTTATGTCGACGTGTTTGCCTGGACACTAGAAGAAATGCTTGGGGTAAGTGCAGACGTAATTTGCCACCATTTAAACGTTGATCCTCAGCATAAGCCAATCATTCTGAAAAAACGGAGGGTAGCCGTGCAGCATGTGGATGCAGTTATCAAAGAGGTCGATCGATTGTTGGAGGCCAAAGCAATACGTGAGGTCTACTACCCAGAGTAGTTATCCAACACCGTTGTGGTGAAGAAAAAGAATGGAAAATGGCGTGTTTGTGTAGACTTCACAGATTTAAACAAATCATGCCCAAAGGATAGCTTCCCTCTTCCAAGGATAAACCAACTCGTTGATGCCACTGCAGGATACGAGCGAATGAGTTTTCTCGATGCATATCGAGGATATCATCAAATTGCCATGTTTGGGCCAGATTAAGAGAAGACTTCTTTTATTACACCACGAGGGTTGTACTGCTACAATGTCATGCCCTTTGGATTGAAGAATGCAGGGGCAACATATCAGAGATTGGCAACCATCATGTTCAGAAAATTGCTCGGCAAAACTATGGAGGTTTACATAGATGACATGGTGGTGAAAAGTAAAGCTGGGCAAGGACATATTGCAGATTTGAGAGAGGCTTTTGAGATTTTGAGGAAATAAAAGTTGAAACTCAACACCTCGAAGTGTGCGTTTGGAGTCGGTTCTGGAAAGTTTTTGGGCCATCTTGTAACTCTAAGGGGGATAGAGGCGAATCCCGACCAAATAAAGGCCTTACAGAATCTGCAGAGTCCTCGGACAACGAAAGAAGTGCAACGGTTGACTGGGATGGCAACAACTCTTAATCGATTTATTAGCCGGTCAAGTGACAAGTGCAGACTTTTCTTTCAGCTGTTAAAGAAAAAGGGAAGGGTTCAAATGGGGAGCAGAATGTGAACAGGCCTTCCAGGATCTGAAGGGATATTTGGCCTCTCCTCCCCTTCATTTCGACTCCAGAGCCAGGTGAGTCCCTAGTTTTGTACTTAGCTATTTCTGAGCATGCTGTGAGTGCAGTCCTCTTGAGAAACAAGGGATCCGAGCAAATCCCTGTTTATTATGTGAACAAAACGTTGTTAGGTGCAGAAACAAGATATCTGCCCCTCGAGAAGTTAGTCCTAGCCCTAAGGACAGCAACCAGAAAATTGCCGCATTATTTCCAGAGCCATAAAGTTGTGGTTTACACAGAGTTCCCATTAAAATCACTGCTACGAAAAGCAGACTTCTCGGGAAGGATCTCAACTTGGTCCGTTGAGTTGAGCCAATACGACATTGATTATCAGCCGCGCACAGCAATCAAAGGCCAAGTGTTGGCTGATTTTGTGGCAGAATTCTCACCCACAGTTGCACCTTTGCCTCCTACGAGAAAGGAGTGTGAAGTAAAGACACCTGTAACGAAGAAACAGGAATCAGCCGAACAAGATCCCCTGGAATGGAAGCTGTTCGTTGATGGATCAGCCTGTAACACTGGATCAGGAATCGGGGTTGTGCTTTTACCCCCTGAAGGATCAATGTTGGAACTATCTGTTCGGCTAGGGTTCAATGCAACAAATAACGTGGCAGAGTACGAGGCACTCTTAGCTGGTTTGAGAAGTGCAAAAACCCTAAAAGCTGAACGTGTTAGGGTGTATTCTGATTCACAACTCGTAGTCCATCAACTGTCCGGACAATATGAAACCCGGAGCGAGAAGATGGCAGCCTATGTACAAGCGACCAGAGACCTGCTCGATACCTTCGAAAGGGTGTATATTGAGCAGATAAGTTCTGGAAAGAATGCTCACGCAGATTCATTAGCATGGTTAGCCGCAGCTGTGCCAACAGAGTTTAAAAGAAAGATAGCCGTGGAGTATCTAACTGAGCCAAGTATTGGGAGAAACATAGAGACGGTCTTGGACGTGAACCAAGGACCAAGTTGGATGGATCCAATTGTGGAGTTTTTACGAGATGAAACACTCCCTTTGGACAAAAAGGAGGCTCATGAAATAAGGACCAAATCTGCTCGGTTCTGGTTATCCCCAGAGGGAAAATTGTATAGGAAGTCTTTTACAGGACCCTACTTGCTTTGTGTGTATCCTGAGATGGTGCAAAAGTTCCTCCACGAAATTCATGAGGGAACTTGTGGAAGCCATGCTGGGGGCTGGTCCATCGCCCACCAAGCAATCACCCAAGGATATTGGTGGCCGTACATGCAAGAAGACGCCAAGGTGTACGTTAAAATTTGTGAGAAGTGTCAGAAGTTTTCACCAATGATTCGAACACCAGCCGAGGATCTGGTGCCTCTGACGAGTCCCTGGCCGTTTGCTCAATGGGGAATGGACATAGTGGGTCCATTGCACAAAGCAACTAGGAATCGAAAATTCCTGCTAGTTGCAACAGACTATTTCACTAAGTGGATTGAGGCAGAACCATTGGCCAAGATCACTGAACCTATGATAGAAAGGTTCGTGTGGAAGAGCATCATTACTCGTTTTGGAGTCCCATACTCATTGATTACAGGCAATGGATCCCAATTTCAGAAGAAGTTCAAAACTTCCTGTGCCCAGTATGGGATAAGAAATTACTACTCAACTCCGGCCTACCCTCAAAGTAATGGACAGGCAGAAGCTTCTAACAAAATAATTCTTGATGGAATTAAGAAGCGGTTGGATAAAGCAAAGGGGAAATGGCCTGATGAATTGCCATTGGTACTTTGGGCATACCGAACAACGCCTAGGAGGTCTACGGGAGAGACCCCCTATTCATTAGCCTATGGAACAGAGGCTGTTATTCTATTGGAAATAGGTCTGTCGACCAACAGGACCACTTTGGTTGAAAGTGGAGGAAATGATAGAGCCTTGGAGATTGAATTAGACCTTGCCGAGGAACGACGAGAGCGGGCCCTGGTGCACTTGGCCTCATACCAAGAGCAGCTCATCAAAAGTTACAACAAGAATGTACACCCACGAGAGTTTGGTGTTGGAGACCTTGTGCTACGAAAGGTGCTCGGCAATACTAAAGTGGCTAATGAGGGAAAGTTAGGGGCAAATTGGGAAGGCCCATATCGAGTTACAGAAATCGCGGGCATTGGGGCTTATAGATTGGCAGACTTGGACGGGAACCCAGTGCCAAGACCTTGGAATGTCCATAATCTAAGAAAGTTTTTTATATGAATAAATTTTTCTTTATGCACATCGTGATTGTGTGAGAGTTACGAATAAAACTCTCTTGTGTTCTAGTTTTGTTATTCTAGTTGCAAGGGGTACGAATAACGCCCTCTTGAGTGTTATAGATTTTGAATGAAGTTACTTTTTTAGTATAACTGTTGTGTTCTTGGTATTTGTCTTAAATACGAACTACGAGATTAGTTTCCCTCGTTCGTATTGGGGAGCAGGGGAGCAGGGTATACATTTAAGTACGTGACGATTAAACACAAGTATGAAACACTTGTATGATTTTCATTGATTTAAGTACTTGAAACTTAAACCTTGGTATAGGGTATACATTTAAGTACGTGACGATTAAACACAAGTATGAAACACTTGTATGATTTTCATTGATTTAAGTACTTGAAACTTAAACCTTGGTATAGGGTATACATTTAAGTACGTGACGCTTAAACACAAGTATGAAACACTTGTATGATTTTCATTGATTTAAGTACGTGAAACTTAAACACAAGTTTAAGTACGTGAAACTTAAACACAAGTACGAAACACTTGTGTGATGTTCTAAGTACGTGAAACTTAACAAATACAAGTATGAAAATACTTGTATGGAATTTAAACGCTAGAGATGCATACGAATACATGCATAAAGTACGAGAAACTTAGACAAGTACGAAATACTTGAAACATGCACAAGTACGAGAAACTTAAGATACTTGGCTTCATACATGCTTAAAAGTACGAAAGACTTACAAAAGTATGAAATACTTAAACGTTTCAAACACCCATGATAAAACCCAAACATTTGGAACTGGTATCTTGAAGGGAACAATTCAAAACAGATGCCAAACAGAAAAAGAAAACTGAACTCATTCATCTTCAGTGAGGTCTTGGACAGTTGAAGGAGCAGTTGTAGGAGCTGCTGGTACAGTCTAGTCTTCCGTGGCATTATTATCTCCATGTTGACCACCACTGACTTCCTTTTGGCCAGGGTTGGTCATATCATTACTAGGTTCAACATCATCAACAGGAAGCTCAGATGTGTGCACTTCTTGCTCTTCATCTCCCTCCAATATGATGTCTTCTTCTTGACTAGCAGCACTTGGCAGTTCCATGTTGGTCCAGAGGGGCGATGATTCAGGAATCTCAGCTTTTGCAAGGCAAGCTATCCAGGAGACCACCCAAACTTGGTCTTGAATCCCAGACATCTGGTTCGTGTAGCTTTCCGTAGCTACTTTGATTCCTTCGTTGTATCCTTTTTCAAAAGCCGCTTTGGCTTCAGTTTGGCTCGCCTCGAGTTCTTTAAGAGTTTGATTCAAGCTGTCCTCAGCCCCCTTCAGTTGTCCCTTTAAGCCATCTGCTACCCCCAGGGCCTGGTTTCTTTCTCTCTCAAGCCTGATAATGGTACGTTGCAATTTGGTATTCTCACTGACAAGCTTGACACGTTGGGGCTCGGACTGGCTAAGCTTTTGAGCCATGGCCACCATTTTTTGCATCACCTGGAACGTTCAAAACAATTAAACATGGATACCAAACGCTATGGTACGCTATGGTTTACAAAGCGATATGTTACCTTGGCATTGTGAGACATGAATGAGCTTAGAAGGTTGTCAGGCGAGCTTGCCACCTCCTTCTGCATGTCTCCTGGCAGCAGAAAGGCTTGGGACAGGGCAAGGGCAAGGGCAAGGGCAGTGCCTTCTGACTCAACAATGTCCCGAGCAGTAATAGCTCGGTTCCCGTGCGAGAAAGGAGGAGCCCAGATTGGAGCAGGAGATGAACAGGATGGTGGGGGTCTTTCTTGAGATTCTTCCACCCGTTGACGTTTTTCTCTGTGGAGGGCTTCAATTTCCTCTGGAGAAAATCCTGGGGGAGCATCGGTTTGAGTCTGGGGGCGACGACCACGACCTTGACCACCCTGGCCCCGACCAATGCCACGACTTCGACCAGGAATGGTAAGAAGGCTGCCTAAGTCAATTGGCTGGTTCATCTCCGGAGGTGAGGGGGTGAAACCACTGGAAGAAGAGCTGGATGTGGAAATGGAAGCCTCTTCATCAAGAGGGATCGGTTCGTCAGAGATTGGAGGTGTCCGAGAACGCCTTTCTTCTTGTTTGGGGACTGGTCTTGAAGGACCAGCAATAACGGGATTGTCGGCTGCACGGGTTCGCCGATCAATAAACCCACCGTACGAGGCTTTGTAGCTGAGAAGTACCTGTGCCGCTCTTGCTCGGCCAGCAAGGTATGTCCCTTCACCGTTGAAAGCAAATGCTCGTCTGATATCTGCTATGTGCACTTGAGGGGTTATGCTATTATAACCTCGGTTAATGTTTGATGCTGAAACATAGCAAAGCACAAATAATTAGAAGCCCGAAAAAGCTTTTCCTAAGAAAAAGGACAAAACACATGAATTAAAGGGAGAGCACTAACGTGGGCTCCCGAATATGTGAGGGGCATGAAAACCAATCACTTGGCCGTCCTCATTTCTGGGTTCGAAGTTGCCCGTAATGATCAGAAAGTCGTCATCATCCCCTCGAGCAGAGTCAGGGAGTTCAAGGACTAGCTTCTTCCTAGAATCCCTACTTTTTAAATAATATGTAAGGGCATATCCCTGGTTCTGGAGATACTATATAGATGGTAAATATCGTATAAACCTAAAGAAGTCCCTAACATCTGATTTAGGGCATTTATACCCATAACTACTCGAAAGAAATTAGCAGAAACCTGCATTTGGGAAAGCCTATAATATGCTAGGACTTGGCGAAGCAGGGGAGCCAAGGGAAACCTGACCCCGCCCTCAACAATGGCCACTATTGGAATGTGAAGGGTGTCAAAATCAAAACTTTCACGAATGGCATCCTCAGGAGCCAGAGCAGTAGCTACATTGTTAGGAATCTCGTAACGAGATCTAAAATTTGCCATGGTTTGAGGAGTATTACAGTGCCTCCGAAATCTCCCCATAGATCATAAACGGTTTTGATACTTTGAAAAGTATAGAGAAAAGGGGACGATGAAACCCTAAAGAGATTGTAAACAATCCACCAGAGAAATGGAGCAGTAAGAAGAAGAATGGTGACTTACGAAATTAGTCGATGGAATCCCTAAGAGCAGAAAGCTGGAGGCCTTGAAATGATGAACAGAGCTTCAATGGTAGGTAAAAGCTTGAAACTTCTCTTTTTTCTGCAGAGGGAGTCTAAGAGAAAGGTTGGGGTTTTGAAAATAGGACGAAAACCCAAAAATACCCTAAAAGTGGGGTGGCGTACGTGAAACGTCACCCCAGACGCCGTTTGAGCGTTCCGTTCCCCAAAACACGTCTGTCTGCATTTAATGTAAAGCAATACAATGATCGACACGTGTAAAGATTAGGGCTAAAAAACCTGTGACGGCCACACGAAAAGATGTTTTCGCCTTGGCAAAATGATGAAACATTGCACCAATATATGAAATAGGGTGCAGGAACAAAACGAATTTGCTCGGAGAAAAGAGCTTTACTCGTCATCTGAGTAAAATATAAACGAGTAAGGCTGGGGAGCAATTATAGGGAGGTATTCCCGAACAGGTCCAAAACGAGCCCGAGCACCGTCAAAGAAAAGGTCAACACGCTATGGACCAGTGACATGAGAAGTCAATGGTCCAGAGAGGTTGTACGATTCTCAGTGCAATAACACGAGACGTTATTGGACCAAATACAAGGAAAATGACATGAGATGCCACTGTTCAAGACACTTGTTCGCCAAGAGAGAGCCGAACAGAAGGAGAGCTCCTTAGAAAGGAAATGGTCCAAATTGCTTCCTTAGGACCAGTTACATGTGAAGTAACTAGGCCAGGCCGTCTGTTCGGCCATGAGATGGCCGAACAAAGAGAGAAGTCCTATTAGAGGGAACATTCTAGAAGGGTCCAGAATCACTGGTATTCCGTTAAGGGATGAGATCCCAAGAATATATGATCTAAGAAAGATACCCAACGACTATGGGATGTTCGGCTTGTTATGGAAAGAGTCCTACAAGGATTAAGGAAATAAACTGATAAGGGAACGAGAATCCAAGAGATCCTAGTTTTCCTATACAAGGTAGGAAACCTAGGGCAATATGGATACTTGGGCAGCAAGCATCCATAAATCTATAAATATGATGTAAACCTAGAGGTAAAAGGTACGCAATACAATTGTATTATTCGATATTCACCTACTGATAATTAGGGTTTCTTTAGTACGAAATACTAACAAAGGCATCGGAGGGCCTTTGCCACGAAAGGCAAAGGTGCACTCACTCCTTGTCTGTTTTGCAGGATAAGGGTTTCGTTGACAAACTAGGGTTCCGGTCAAGAGGCACGTGAAGCCGTTGCATTCCAGTGCTGTCCAGAGCACTACTTGAATTTGTCCACCTACACCAGAATCTGGAAAAATGACGATCTGGCGGCCGAAGGAATGATCTGGCGGCCGAAGGATGGTTCTCGAGGGCAAGGGATCAATCTCTTAGGGAGATTTTCAAACAACATGTTTCACGAGTGAAAGAATGATGTGGAGGCCGAGAGATCAATATTACAGTCGATAGATGTATTTTCCTAGGATGTTGTATTTCTGTCTGAATGGCAATTTTGCTCTGAATTGGGTCTTCTAAGTGGCTAAAAGTACTCACCAAAAGTCCATGGGTTTATGAGAAGTCATTCAGCAATCACATGTTTTCATTCATCATCGAGATGGTCCCCAAGGTGGGACTTGAAATAATTGTTAGGCCAAATTGGGGTGTCTACACCTGGTGACTGAGCATTGCAGCTTAGCATTCTCACTGGCAAGCCTTGCACGTTGAGGCTCAACTTGGCTAAGCTTTTGGGCCATTGTCTGCATAGATTGGATCGGCATTCAAATGTTAATAAAAGGAATTAGGCTCTGAAACAAAGGAGCAAGATAGGGGAATAGACCTTAGCACTGTTGACCATGAAGGAGCTGAGCAGCTTCTCAGGAGAAATTTCAACTTCCTTCTGCATATCCCCGGGCAGCAGGAAAGCCTGAGATAGGGCCAGAGCGGTGTTCTCGGAGTCTGCGCTGTCCCGCACACTTAAGGGCGGTTTCCATGTGAAATTCGAGGAGCCCAAATTGGAATGGAAGCACAGGATCTACGAGTGGTTAGGTTCCCTTCAGGTAAATTAGGCCCTATAGAGGAGGACTCAAGGCGTTAACGCTTGTCACGGTGACCATCAGTAACCTCCTAAGGAGAAAAGCCCGGAGGAATGTCGGAGTAAACGGTGGCCCGATGGCCAGGACCTTGAGAACCTTTGTGGCCACAAGTAGAGCCACAACCTCGGTCGTGACCAGGAAGGGTGAGCAGGCTGCTGAGGTTGATCGGCTGGTTCATCTCTTGTTGGGGTACAGGAGGTGAAAAGAGTAACCTCTAGAAGATGAGGTGGAAGCTTTCTCGGCTAGGCGTACAGGCACATCATGAATTGGAGGAGTGCGAGATTGACTGGTCCTTCCTTGAATGAGATTTGAGAAAGAAGGGGCAAGAAGCTCTAGGTTGTCAGCTACACATTTGCAGCGGTCAATAAACCCATTGTACGAAGCCCTGTAGCTACGGAGCACTTGTGCTGCTCTTGCTCGGCCCGCGAGATGGGTCCCCTACCCATTGAAAGCTAATGCATAGTTGATGTCAGTTACATGGACCTAAGGGTTAATAATGTCATGGCCCTAGTTGACATTTAAGGTTACAAGGAAGCATGAAACAAAAAAAATAGCAAAGCACGAGGAAGCTTTGAACAAAAAGGACAAAACAAGAGGAAGGAACTAACGTGGTTAACCAAATCTATAACGGGCATGGAAACCAATCACCTGGCCATCCTCATTCCTGAGCTCGAAGTTTCCCGTAACAACGAGGAAATCATCCTTGCCCCCCCGAGCAGAATCAAGAAGCTCAAGAACAAGCTTTTTCCTAGAATCCCTACTTTTCAGATAGTACGTAAGGGCATTTTGGTTCTAGAAATGCTATAGAGATGATGAATGTCATGCAAACCTAGGGTTGTGCCTAACATTTCATTAAGAGCATTTATGCCCATAACGACCCGAAAGAAATTGGCAGACACTTGCATAGGAGAAAGCCTGTAATGAGCCAGAACTTGGCAGAGCAAATGGGCTAAAGGAAACCTAACTCCGTCTTCTACGATGGTGACAACAGGAATATGGAAGGTATCATTATCAAGACACTTGCGAATGGCATCCTCAGGAGCAAGCGCGGTGGCTACATTATCAGGTATCTTGTAACGAGACCTAAAATTGGCCAAGGCTTGAGGGGTATTGCAGTGTCGCCTAAACCTCCCAATTGTAGGAAGGTACGATTTCTGATAAGTATTTAGGGAGCGTAGAAACCCTAAGATGAAAGAAAACCCTAAATCGATGAAAGAATGGGGAGCGATGACTGACGAGATGACAATCGGAGTCCCTAGTGCAGAAAGGAAAGGGCATTGAGGTAGTGAACAGTACTTTAATGGCGGGCATGCACAACTCATTTTTCTGCAGAGGGAGTCTAGAGATAGTGGGGTTTTGAAATGGGATGAAATCCCATATATACCCTAAGAAAAGGGAGTGGCATATGTGAAACATCACCACATACGTCGTTAAGGCATCCCGTTCCACGAGAGACATCCATTCGCATTTAATGTGGGCGGTACGGAGCATGCCACGTGTAAAGGCATAACTAGAAAAGCCTGTCCAGCCCAAACGATGGGACGTTTGGCTTGGCAATGAAAGTTAGACCATTTATGTTCTTCAAATAGAATAAAATGGATGAGCAATATGGTTTTTCTTGGCAGTTGGTACGTGGGACCACGAAATAGGTAAGGTTGGTCATGCCACGAAAGAAGGCGGTGGTCGGCAATGAGGACCAGTGACATGAGAGGTCACTAGAGGAAGCTGTCTGATCGGCAATGAGATGGCCGAACAGAGCAAGAACTCTTGTAAAAGCAGCCTTAAGTGTTAAAGCGGTAGTAACATTCTAAAAGGTTCCAGTACAAGTGGTATTTCGTAAGGAATGTGATCCCGAGAATACATGATCTACGTAAGATACCCAACGGGACTGGGATGTTCGGCCCGCTATGGAAAGGAGTCCTAAAAGGATCAAATTCGTGAAATCCACGTAGACACGTCACTTTCCATTCTTCTTCTTTACAACTACGGTGTTAGACAACCATTCCGGGTAGTAAACCTCTCGTATAGCTTTGGCCTCTAATAAACGATCCACCTCCTCGATAACAGCATCGACATGCTGTATGACCGCTTTTCTTTTCTTCTGTATCACGGGTTTGTGTTGAGGGTCCACATTTAGATGGTGGCAGATTACATCTGCGTCTACCCTGGGCATTTTCTCTGGCACCCATGCAAATACATCAACAAGTTCTTCTAAGAATGCTACTAATTTGGCTTCCTCTTCCATTCCCAGTGATTCCCCAATCAGAAAATACCTCTCTGGATCAATCTCATTGATATGTTCTTTCTTCAAGCCATTAACCACCTTCTTGGTCGGGTTTCCTCCGACATCCTCGATGGTCGGCTTATTTGCAACCTCGACCATATGAACATGATTTTCCTTTGGTGTTCTTGATAATGGAGATCAGACACTATTGTACTACCTTTTGGTTACCACGGATCTTTTCAATCTCATTGGATCCTGGAAACTTAACAATCTGGTGGTAAGTGGAAGATATTGCCCTTATTTTGTGCAACCACGTTCTCCCTATAATCGTATTATAGGAGGACGATACATTTACCACTAAGAAGTTAGTTCGTAACACCACTGTGCCTACCCGAACAGGTAGTGTTACCTTCCCCAAGGGCCATACTGCTCCTACACTGAATCCGACCAAAGGGGTTGTTGACTGCACCAGATCTGTAACAACTCCAATTTTTCGTTCAATAAAAATCTCGTTGTTATTTGAAATTTCTTAATTTCTCTTAAATTACTCGTTAATTTTCTATTTGATTCCTTGTGGTTTGTATTTAAGCAATCGATCGCCCTATCATCGTATTTCTCGACTAGAAACCCTAATTTCACTCTAGCCCTCAAGGATCGTTTCTTGACTTATATGCCCTATTTAGCAAGCCTAGTTAGCTTCTAACCGGCTTGATGGAGTAACCAAACTAGGAAGTCACCTAGTTACTTTTCCCTAACCAAAGATGGACCGTTTTGCCCATCTTGAACCTTTTGAACCTTTTCAATCCTAGACTACAAATTGTTTAATTGTTTTCTTTTATTGTTTTAACTTTATTCTTTATCCTTTGGACGATAAATGTTAGGGGAACTATTATCCATTGGATAATAGAAACCCAATTCTTTATATTAAAAGGATTTTGAAAGATTTGAACAAGTACTTTGATCTTTTAAAGAAATGACATTTGAAAAGTACTTTTGATTATTTTTTCTAATAAAAGTACCCAAGTAACTATGGACCATTGGACAATAACCGTTAGGGTAATCTTTACCCATTGGACAAAAGCCTTTTCTTTATTTTATTTGGTAAGTACATATATATATATCACATGTGTATTTTCGAAAAGGACATGTAGTCTTTTCCAAAAACTTAGTTTAGTATTTAAAGTACCCGAACCTTATTATCCTTTGGATAATAACCGTTAGGGATGTTATTATCCATTGGGTAATAGGCTCATCTTTCAAACAAAGTACTTAACCCATTAAAATAATATTTTGTTAAGATTCCCGGGAGTACAAAAGTACATTATTATATTAATTAAAGTACTTGTACCTTTTAATTGTTTATTGGGAGAATCTTAACCCTTTTAGCCCTAGTATATATTTGTACATATGTATATATGTATATAAGTACTTGGATGATGTAAATTGCCTTAGTACACTTGTACCCATTTGTTAGTTTATTAAGAAGAATCTTGACCCTTAAAGGCTAGTTTGATCTTTTGTACAAAAGTACCCATTATTTTATTTTTTGTCTTGCATTAGTAGTACATATATATACATATGTATATAGCTAGTACATGGGAGAGAGAGAGAGAGAGAGAGAGAGAGAGAGAGAGAGAGAGAGCCGTGAGGTAGAGAGAAGAGAGAGGCCGAGAGAGAGAAAGAGGGAGAGGGAGAGAGAGAGAAGGAAAGAAGAAGGAAGAAGAAGAAAGATTTGATGTGTACTTTGACATTAGTCTTCCAAAGTACTTCCAATCTTTGGTGATTTCTTTCCTAGCCAAGACTTAACTCCATTGTCCTTCTTTGTACCACTTTCAATTGTTTAAACCAAGAATCTTGTACCCATGTCTCCTCCTTTCCAACATATCTTCCAAAGATCAAATCCAAGGACCAAAGTAGCCATGCAAGCCTACCACAGTTAGCTTCCAACCTTTCAATCAACCTTGACATGTGAAAGAAAGGTGAGACTTAGAGAGAGAGAGAGAGGGGCCGGCCAAGGAGTGAGAGAGGGAGAGCTTGGCCTATAAATAGAAGCCATTCCATGCTTTGAACTCACACCTTCAAATATTGCTCCAACTTCTCTCTAGAAATTTCAAAAGTTCTTGCTTTCAAAGTTCTAGTTTTCTTGAGTTCTTGAGTGTTCTTGAGAGAAACCACCAAACCACCTCCCAAAACCACTGTTAGATCTTTTAAAGTAGCTTAGTTAAGTTAGAAAGTTGTTTCTAGGAAGAGAAAGTACAACTCTCTTCCTTTCGAAGCAAACCGACGCCGTTACGCCGCCGAAATCCAAAACCAACGACCGAATCTTCTTAACCGACTACTACCGCCAAGAAGCATGGTAGGAATTCCTTATCCCTATTCCTAAGTATACCGAAGGATATTCTTATCTTCCATCTCAAGTAGTTATCCTTACTTACTCTTGTACCCAAAAATATGTTAACTAGAAAGTATCTTTAAACATTTCATTTAAAGTAGATAATGTTATCTTTTGTTGGAAATGTATAAAATGCATGTTGTTTGTTATTAAGTGATTCAAGCATCTCAAGTAGTTTGACATGTATGATCTTGTTAGATTGAATGATACAATGAATGATATCGTATGTGAAAAGTCCCTCCGCGGAGTCTATGCATGAGAAACGAGACACGGAAATCGAGAAAGTAGAAACATGACACTTCGATTGTGGTTATGAAAAGGGCGTGTTTTGAAAAGTGTGAAATGTTTTGGAAACCGCAATGTGGCCGGACGTTGTAGCCCATTGTGTGGTGTGTGTTTTGTGTGCCAATGGGAGACCGGGACGGCGGAACCATTGTGAGGATACTCGGGAGTCCGGAACGGCAGAACCGAGGTTGGGTGTGTGCTTGGTTATCCGCGTTACGGAGCCAATGCAATGTGTGCCAATGGGAGCCCGGGACGGCGGAACCATTGTGAGGATACTCGGGAGTCCGGAACGGCGGAACCGAGGTTGGGTGTGTTAAAAATTGAGTTTTTGAAAAGGTGATATGTTTATGAAATGTGGAAAATGTTGACACGGTCTACGAGGAGTCACGTAGGAGAAACTCACAAATCTTGGACACCAACGTTGATGGTTTATCGTATACGAATGTGTTGTTGTTAGATGAGCATGCTATGTGGAAATCTTTGACTATATGTTGTATTGTTATAAGTTAAGGGTTAGAGGGTTTGGTTTATTTTATTGAGCGTTTAAGCTCACGGTGTTGCCTTTTTGGTGACCCTGACTTATTATATTGGTGGCGACACCGGTATAATATGTCAGACCTCATAGATGAACAGGGTGAACTTTACACCTTGGAGGCATTTGGAGCCGAAGAGCTAGCCCGGATGGAAGAACAAGCGGAGCAGTAGTTAGGAACCTTAGTTCCCTTCCGTTTGTAATAAAAGTACTTCTTTTAAGTTTTGTAATAAAGAGCCAGACTCAGTTTATTTTCAATAAAATGTCTTCTTTAACGTACCCAAAATTCGGGGCGTTACAACTTGGTATCAAAGCTTTAGGTTCAAAACCTCGGCCATGGGTAGAATGGGTAGAACCACACAATAAGTTTGACCGTTGCACAAACGTGAATTGAATTTAAGTTTACCGTCCCAAATTGGGTGGAATTCTGTCAAAACAATCTTCGGATTGAAGCAAGGCACGGAAATTGGCAGTACGGCCGAGCTGGGAATTCCCGAACAATTGGATGATGACTTAAATCAACTATCGAATGTGGAATGTAGAAACCTAAAAAGTTTTCTCTAAGTTTTACTAAAACTTCTTTTCAAAAACTTGACTAATAGAAATTTTCCCTTGTAGATGAATCACTTGAGTGCATACCAAATCAACCTGCTAGCCGAAGCACACCATCTCGTGAGTACCTTAAGATTGATGACGAACCAGCTGATAGAAGATCCTTACTTCCCTTATGCCTTTCCCTACACCAATGACTTCTATCGAGAGCATGGCTCGATCATACTTCCCGAGGGAGGAGGTGATGTCGAAGCGGCACCAGTTCTAGTCCAAATAGCACCTCCCAACGACGTAGAATTCCTAATTGAGGGAAATGGAGAGGACAATGCGGGAGCTGCCCTCGCCCAAATTCCGATGATCCCTCCCATCAACATGATTGCGGGAGAACCCGAGGAAGACCCCGAGGAAGATCCGGAGGAGGAAGAACCTATGGAGGAACCCGAGGAGGACCCCGAAGAGTTCAGCGATGAAGAAGATTGGTAGCAATTGATGCAAGGACCAGATCTCGATGCATTGATTCAAGGACCCGATCTCGATGCACCAACCGACGACGAGGATTGGGAATCCGATGAGGAGGCAGAAGCATTCCTAGGAGCGAAACCCGAAGTCATGGATATAGCCACTGACTCCGGAGACGTGCCACCACCACCTTTTGAGACTGACATAGGCGCTTATCGGATGGAGTTTCCTAGTATTTTCTAGAATAAGTTAGGAAGCTTAAGAAGTAGTGGGACTTTTTCTTTCTATGTAATCAAATCTAGTAGGAAGTTGTGGCTAGCAAAGCCTTCTATGATGTACTTGTTTATTATGAAATATAAGACTTGTGTTTTCTATTAGACTTGATCACTGTTTATGTATAATTGTATGCATGCGATTGCATTCCACCATCTTAAGTCTAAAATATAACTTTCCTTATTGTAGATATGGATTGCCGTACCCTTATCACCGTAGCAGACCTGCTGTACTACAAGACCTTGATATCACGCGAGAGCCCTATTCCCATCCCACACTTGGGAGTCCGCGACCCCGAGACCGGTGAACAGCTATACGAGATAGTTGTAATGACACCCTACACCAGCGAGGATCAGTACTTGGCGCTCGATCCTTAGGACTCACCACTGAGGGAACTTGCTGAGAAGATTCACCGCGAGGGAGAACGTTGGCTTGAGATCCGGGAGAAGGAGTGGATGGAGCAGCTTAGAGAGTTATTCGGACTCATTCCACCTCGTCAGTAGAGTAGTAGTGTTAGAATAAGATTCTGATAGTTTGAGTTGCCCATGAAGCACTGAGGCTAGAAGAACCATGTAGTAGGATCGTTTCATCTTGTAGTAGGAATCTCATTTTCAGTCTGCTTGTTTTATAGTAGAACTCTATGCTTATGATTGTAATTCCTTGTTTATCTATGAAAAGCTTACTTTTACTTAAAAATTTCCGTTGCATATTATTTGATGAATTGCGTTTACAAAAAAAAAAAAAGAAAAAGAAAAAGAAAATTGTAAGTAGACTAAATCGCCCCCGTACAATTTTTACTCGTAGTTGGCGAACCGACGCAGCAGACTAGGATACGAGAACGGAGAATCCTCGAACACTAACACCTACCTAGCTCAAGTCATGCGAGCACTCGTAACCGCCCTGAACGCTAACCGCCATAACCAAAACCACGATGATGGACCAATGACCCGCACCCGGGCGATGAATGAGTTTTGCAAGCGTCGACCCCCGACCTTCAACGGAGATCCAAACCCTACCGTGGCGGAAACCTGGCTGAAAGAAACCAAGGTGATCCTGGACACCTTGGAGATCACCCGGAACGGAGATCGTGTGGCCTTAGCCACTTACCAGCTAAAGGGGGAAGCTCATTACTAGTGGGATTTGATGGAGGCCACCCATGCCATTGCCACCATGACCTTTGCCGAGTTTGAAACCCTTTTCCTCGACAAATACTTCCCTACACCCCTTCGCCTAGCCAAGGAGCAGGAATTCATGAACCTGAAACAAGGGACAATGACCGTGACCCAGTACGCGGCCAAATTTGAAGAGCTGTCCCGTTACGCCCCAACCGCTGTGGCAACAAAAGGCAGCAAGGCAAGGAGATTCGAGTGGGGGCTGACTACCGCTCGAAGGGCCGTAGTGGCACAAGCCTTTACCACCTATAATGGTGTGGTTCAGTGTGCCCTCCGCCTGGAAAGCGAGGAGGCTGACTTCAAGACTCGATGGAGGAAGGCAACGGGCAACACTGGCGGGCCAATCCGAACCCAGCCACCCAACAACAACCGTGGACCTTACCCGACCAAGCCATTCACCTCAGCTCAAAGCAACCAACCCTGGAGGACTGTTGCATCCGGGCATAGTAAACCGCAGAGGGGCAGCCAGGACAGAGCGACGGTCCAGTGCTTCAACTGCCAGGCCATGGGTCACTACAGGTGTGCGTGCCCCCAGCCCCAGAAAGAGAAGAATGGGAGCTTTTGGAGTCAGAAGACTCAACAGCCCGGGCAGGCCAGCTTTGTGAAGCAGAACCCTGGAGGTTCAACACAGCAGCTGAACGGGCAGAACAAGGGAAAGCAGCCCGTTGGAACCCAGCAAGGCGCCAAAGGACGTATCTTTGCTCTGCAGGCTGAGGAGCAGGAGCAGGATTCCTCTGTGATCCAAGGTACACTACTATTGTATAACACCTGTGTACAAGCTTTATTTGATTCTAGAGCATCGCACTTGTTCATATCTATTACTTGTGTAACTGCCCTAGCACTAGAAACGGAACCCCTGAACAAAAGTACTAAAGTAGTATCACCAACGGGGGGGAGCATAACTGTTAATCTAGTATGTAGAGGGTGCGAGTTAGAAGTAGCCAACCTACGCCTGACCTGCAACCTCAGAGTGATCGACATGGTGGATTTTGACGTAATTCTAGGCATGGACTGGCTATCGGCTCACCGAGCAGTCATAGACTGTCATCAGAAGACAGTGACGGCCTACACCCCTGAGGGAACTTGTTTTCATTTTAAGGGGGATAGAGAAGCAGCGAGTTTGACAACGAAAAGATCTAGGTGGCAGAATCAACTATTTGGATGGCTAGCTAGTCTCCAAATGGAAGAAACTGACAGGATGGAGTTAGGATTATCTCACATCGTGTGCGAGTACGCCGATGTTTTCCCTGAGGAACTTCCTGGCTTACCACCTCCTAGAGAGATAGACTTCTCTATAGAACTTCAACCAGGAACGGCACCAATCTCGATGGCGCCATACCGAATGGCCCCGGCCGAACTAAAAGAGCTCAAGACCCAGTTGCAGGAACTGTTGGACAAAGGATTTATCCGACCGAGTACTTCACCGTGGGGAGCACCTGCTCTGTTCGTGAAGAAGAAAGAAGGGACGCTGCGTTTATGTATCGACTATAGGAAGTTGAATCAAGTCACCATCAAGAATCGATATCCGTTGCCTAGGATCGATGACCTTTTTGATCAATTAAGGGGAGCAACCTGTTTCTCAAAAATCGATCTCCGATCAGGCTATCATCAACTACGGATTCGAGACGAGGATATTGCCAAGACAGCCTTTCGTACTAGATACGGCCACTACGAGTTTGTAGTGATGCCATTTGGGCTGACCAATGCTCCGGCAGTATTCATGTGTCTCATGAACAAGATCTTTCAACCCTACTTAGACAAGTTTGTAGTGGTGTTCATTGATGATATATTGATACACTCTGCCAATAAGGAGGAGCACGAAGAGCACCTTCGGATAGCGCTACAAGTACTTCGAGATAACCAACTCTATGCCAAGGCAAGTAAATGCGAGTTTTGGCTAGAAGTGGTTAAGTTCTTAGGACATGTAGTATCCAAGGAAGGGATTGCAGTAGACGAAGGAAAGGTCGAAGCAGTGCTGAATTGGAAACAGCCGACCTCAATGTTCGAAATCAGGAGTTTCCTAGGATTGGCAGGATATTACCGAAGATTCATCCCAGACTTCTCAACCTTGGCCAAGCCAATGACCAAGTTGACTCAGAAAGGAGTGAAGCTGGATTGGAATGAAGCCTGTGAGAAATCTTTCCAAGAATTGAAGAAAAGGCTGACCAACGCACCGGTACTTATCGTCCCTGAACGAGGAGTAGATTATACTGTCTATTGTGACGCTTCGAGAGATGGTTTAGGATGTGTGCTGATGCAGAATGGGAAGGTCGTAGCCTACGGATCTCGACAACTTCGACCTCACGAGAAGAATTATCCTACCCATGACTTAGAATTGGCCGCAGTAGTGTTCGCCCTTAAATCTTGGCGATACTATTTGTGGGGAGAACAATTCGAAGTTTTCACCGACCACAAGAGTCTCAAGTATCTTTTCACTCAGAAGGAGTTGAACTTGAGGCAGCGCCGATGGATGGAATACTTGGAGGACTACAAGTTTACGCTTCAGTATCACCCCGGCAAGGCCAACGTGGTAGCTGACGCTCTGAGTCGAAAGGACAGAGCACAAAAAGTCAAGACTGCCATCAAAGAATGGGAGATGGTGAACACCCTTAACGAGTTCAACCTGCGACCGTCATCAGAGAGCGGAAACGCACGACTGTACGCTCTAGTTGCAGAGCCAGCGCTTCATCAGGAAATTTTGCTAGCCCAAACCTTTAAGCAACATTGTGAGTTCGTCCGACATCGAATCCAAGAAGGAAAGGCGGTGCCAGGATGGACTATCGAGGAGAATAACAGCCTGAGATTCAAAGGAAAAGTGTTCGTACCTGATGTTGGAACCCTTCGAGAAGACGTACTCCGAGAAGCTCACCATTCGAACTTCGCAGTTCACCCTGGCGGTACAAAGATGTATCACGACTTGCGAAGAACGTACTGGTGGGAAGGAATGAAGAAGGATGTAGCACGGTTCGTATCTACCTGTTTGGTGTGTCAACAAGTCAAGGCTGAGCATTAGAAACCTGGAGGAGATCTTCAACCCTTACCAATACCGACCTGGAAGTGGGAGCACATCTCGGTGGATTTCGTGACGGGACTGCCAAGATCTGCCAAGACCAACACAGCCATCTGGGTGATCGTAGATCGACTCACCAAGTCTGCACACTTTCTGCCTGTCAAGATGACAGAAAACGTGGAGCAACTAAGCATGTTGTACATTCGAGAAATCGTACACCTCCATGGAGTACCAATCTCGATAGTCTCTGACAGAGACTCGCGTTTTGTGTCACACTTTTGGAAAGGATTGCAGAAAGCATTGGGAACAGACGTAAGGCTTAGCATGGCCTTTCACTCCCAAACCGACGGACAAACGGAGAGGACTATTCAGACCCTAGAAGATATGCTGAGAGCCTGCGCCTTAGATTTCTCTGGAAACTGGGAGCAGCATTTGCCATTGGTGGAGTTCGCCTACAACAACAGCTATCAAGCAAGCATTGGGATGGCACCATATGACACTCTATACGGTCGACCCTGCCGATCTCCAGTCTGCTGGACCGACGCTGGGGAAACAGGATTGATCGGGCCTGACATAGTACGAGATACCACGGAAAAGGTCAAGACTATCAAACAGAGGATCCAGACCGCTCAAAGCCGACAGAAGAGTTATGCGGATAAGAGGAGCCGACCATTGACTTTTGCTGTGGGAGATCATGTATTCCTGAAAATCAGACCAAAGAAAGGAGTCATCAGATTTGGGAAGAAAGGGAAGTTGTCCCCGCGCTTCATCGGACCATTTGACATCGTGGAGAAGATCGGGAAGGTTGCGTATCGCCTGGCCCTGCCGCCACAGCTGGATAGAGTGCACAACGTGTTTCACGTTTCCATGCTTCGCAAGTATCTAGCATTACCCACCCATGTTCTCAATTGGGAAGATATCACCGTCGAGGAAGATGCGACATACAAAGAAGAACCGATAGAGATTCAAGACCGAAGCGAGAAGACTATCCGGAACAAAACCATTAAGTTGGTACGAGTTTTGTGGAAGCACCGAGGAGCTGGAGAAACCACATGGGAAAGGGAAGAAACCATGAAGATGAAGTACCCTCATTTGTTTGAATCCTAGAATCCATCAAATTTCGAGGACGAAATTGTTTAAGGGGGATAGGTTGTAACAACTCCGATTTTTCGTTCAATAAAAATCTCGTTGTTATTTGAAATTTCTTAATTTCTCTTAAATTACTCGTTAATTTTCTATTTGATTCCTTGTGGTTTGTATTTCAGCAATCGATCGCCCTATCATCGTATTTCTCGACTAGAAACCCTAATTTCACTCTAGCCCTCAAGGATCGTTTCTTGACTTATATGCCCTACTTAGCAAGCCTAGTTAGCTTCTAACCGGCTTGATGGAGTAACCAAACTAGGAAGTCACCTAGTTACTTTTCCCTAACCAAAGATGGACCGTTTTGCCCATCTTGAACCTTTTGAACCTTTTCAACCCTAGACTACAAATTGTTTAATTGTTTTCTTTTATTGTTTTAACTTTATTCTTTATCCTTTGGACGATAAATGTTAGGGGAACTATTATCCATTGGATAATAGAAACCCAATTCTTTATATTAAAAGGATTTTGAAAGATTTGAACAAGTACTTTGATCTTTTAAAGAAATGACATTTGAAAAGTACTTTTGATTATTTTTTCTAATAAAAGTACCCAAGTAACTATGGACCATTGGACAATAACCGTTAGGGTAATCTTTACCCATTGGACAAAAGCCTTTTCTTTATTTTATTTGGTAAGTACATATATATATATATATCACATGTGTATTTTCAAAAAGGACATGTAGTCTTTTCCAAAAACTTAGTTTAGTATTTAAAGTACCCGAACCTTATTATCCTTTGGATAATAACCGTTAGGGATGTTATTATCCATTGGGTAATAGGCTCATCTTTCAAACAAAGTACTTAACCCATTAAAATAATATTTTGTTAAGGTTCCCGGGAGTACAAAAATATATTATTATATTAATTAAAGTACTTGTACCTTTTAATTGTTTATTGGGAGAATCTTAACCCTTTTAGCCCTAATATATATTTGTACATATGTATATATGTATATAAGTACTTGGATGATGTAAATTGCCTTAGTACACTTGTACCCATTTGTTAGTTTATTAAGAAGAATCTTGACCCTTAAAGGCTAGTTTGATCTTTTGTACAAAAGTACCCATTATTTTATTTTTTGTCTTGCATTAGTAGTACATATATATACATATGTATATAGCTAGTACATGGGGGAGAGAGAGAGAGAGAGAGAGAGAGAGAGAGAGAGAGAGAGAGCCGTGAGGTAGAGAGAGGAGAGAGGCCGAGAGAGAGAAAGAGGGAGAGGGAGAGAGAGAGAAGGAAAGAAGAAGGAAGAAGAAGAAAGATTTGATGTGTACTTTGACATTAGTCTTCCAAAGTACTTCCAATCTTTGGTGATTTCTTTCCTAGCCAAGACTTAACTGCATTGTCCTTCTTTGTACCACTTTCAATTGTTTAAACCAAGAATCTTGTACCCATGTCTCCTCCTTTCCAACATATCTTCCAAAGATCAAATCCAAAGACCAAAGTAGCCATGCAAGCCTACCAAAGTTAGCTTCCAACCTTTCAATCAACCTTGACATGTGAAAGAAAGGTGAGACTTAGAGAGAGAGAGAGAGAGAGAGAGGGGCCGGCCAAGGAGTGAGAGAGGGAGAGCTTGGCCTATAAATAGAAGCCATTCCATGCTTTGAACTCACACCTTCAAATATTGCTCCAACTTCTCTCTAGAAATTTCAAAAGTTCTTGCTTTCAAAGTTCTAGTTTTCTTGAGTTCTTGAGTGTTCTTGAGAGAAACCACCAAACCACCTCCCAAAACCACCATTAGATCTTTTAAAGTAGCTTAGTTAAGTTAGAAAGTTGTTTCTAGGAAGAGAAAGTACAACTCTCTTCCTTTCAAAGCAAACCGACGCCGTTACGCCGCCGAATTCCAAAACCGACGACCGAATCTTCTTAACCGACTACTACCGCCAAGAAGCACGGTAGGAATTCCTTATCTCTATTCCTAAGTATACCGAAGGATATTCTTATCTTCCATCTCAAGTAGTTATCCTTACTTACTCTTGTACCCAAAAATAAGTTAACTAGAAAGTATCTTTAAACATTTCATTTAAAGTAGATAATGTTATCTTTTGTTGGAAATGTATAAAATGCATGTTGTTTGTTATTAAGTGATTCAAGCATGTCAAGTAGTTTGAAATGTATGATCTTGTTAGATTGAATGATACAATGAATGATATCGTATGTGAAAAGTCCCTCGATCCGCGGAGTCTATGCATGAGAAACGAGACACGAAAATCGAGAAAGTAGAAACATGACACTTCGATTGTGGTTATGAAAAGGGCGTGTTTTGAAAAGTGTGAAATGTTTTGGAAACGGCAATGTGGCCGGACGTTGTAGCCCATTGTGTGGTGTGTGTTTTGTGTGCCAATGGGAGACCGGGACGGCGGAACCATTGTGAGGATACTCGGGAGTCCGGAACGGCAGAACCGAGGTTGGGTGTGTGCTTGGTTATCCGCGTTACGGAGCCAATGCAATGTGTGCCAATGGGAGCCCGGGACGGCGGAACCATTGTGAGGATACTCGGGAGTCCGGAACGGCGGAACCGAGGTTGGGTGTGTTAAAAATTGAGTTTTTGAAAAGGTGATATGTTTATGAAATGTGAAAAATGTTGACACGGTCTACGAGGAGTCACGTAGGAGAAACTCACAAATCTTGGACACCAACGTTGATGGTTTATCGTATACGAATGTGTTGTTGTTAGATGAGCATGCTATGTGGAAATCTTTGACTATATGTTGTATTGTTATAAGTTAAGGGTTAGAGGGTTTGGTTTATTCTATTAAGCGTTTAAGCTCACGGTGTTGCCTTTTTGGTGACCCTGACTTATTATATTGGTGGCGACGCCGGTATAATATGTCAGACCTCATAGATGAGCAGGGTGAACTTTACACCTTGGAGGCATTTGGAGCCGAAGAGCTAGCCCGGATGGAAGAACAAGCGGAGCAGTAGTTAGGAACCTTAGTTCCCTTCCGTTTGTAATAAAAGTACTTCTTTTAAGTTTTGTAATAAAGTGCCAGACTCAGTTTATTTTCAATAAAATGTCTTCTTTAACGTACCCAAAATTCGGGGCGTTACAAGATCCGCCCGAGTTAGTCCTAGCTTTTTAAAGGCATCGTAGTCAGCACCTCTATGCAACTTCCCAAGTCCACCAACATCCTCTCAATGTCATACTCCCCAAATCGTAGTGTTATGACCAAAGCAACATTATGCGGCACCTGGACTCCTCCTAGGTCCTCATCTGTGAAGACTATGCTCTCGTCGCATTCCGCATTCTTTGCCTTCACGTCCTATTTTCTTTCCTAACTGCATGACATATTAGTCGTGCTTGACCAGCCTTTGGAGCAGCCTCACCTCATTTCTCGTATAAAGTGTGGCCAATCCATGTATCATATGGATTACACCCCATGGATTTTGTTCGTAATCCAACTCCATAGCTTTCCCAATCTCTCTAGGTCCTTCTTGAATAAACTCTTTAAGGTATCCTTAAGCCACCAGATCGTCAAGGTGCTTTTTGAACATCTCGCAATCTTCTATCATGTGGCCCCAGTCTTTGTGGTAGCTACAATGTTGATTCGTAGCTCGCTTTGCATATTTGTCCCCTTCCAATCTCGAGGGCCACTTGAAGTAAGGGCGATTCTTGATGTGATAAAGAATTCTATAGATTTGTTCCTTCTAGACTGTGGTTATTGAGAAGAATGACTTGGGATCTAGAGCTTGTTTTTCCTTGTACGGCTCTTTCTTAACCTGCCCATACTTTTTCCTTTCCATGTAGGTCTTGGGCTCCGACTTGTCCGACTTCTTTGCGGGCCCCTTTGGCTAGTCGGGTGAGACTTTGCCGTCCTCCCGGAGTATGTCATCCTCCATCCTGGCATATTGTTAGATCCGTTCCATCAATTTGCCAATGTCCCTACCGGACTCATATTCAATGACTGGCGCAACTCTCCCCGAACAGGCAATCAAATAAAACAAGAAGAGGAGGAGTGTTCCTTAGTTGAGGGGGAGTTATGCTTAATTCTTGGCAAATAATTCGTATCGATGAGTGCTTGGTTTGACTTCGTGAGGGGGAGAGTGTTTGATAGTCCATTCATACATGAGAATTCTCGAATCCTTGAATGGTGATCTTAATATCTTATGACGAGTCATACACTCACTTTGTTATAGACTCATATAGCATGTTGCAACTTATTTCCAGATTCATTTATGATTGGTTCATACAAATTTGCTCATGCATTTTTGTTCGGCTCTGAAATGGCTCAAGGGCTGAGCGGGGGCGTGCCAAGACTTGTCGCGTCTAACGTAAGGGCTGAATGTCCCTTTTCTGACTTCGAATCTGTAAGAGCGATCGTGCTACAAACCTAAGGGTTGAATTGCAGTGTTGGTTCGTGGTTTTGCCTTTACGAGCGAGGACTTAATAATTTCCAAACTGTGTAGGAAAAGAAGTAACAACGTAGAATAACTTTATTATGTCGTAATAATAAAATTGGGGTACAAGAGAGATGGAATAACTTTATTATGTCATAATAATAAAGTTTGGGGTACAAGAGAGATAGAAACCCGAATTACTTGAAGAAGTAATTGAGTGGATGTGAGAGAATTGAGATAATTGCTTCACTGGGAAGGCTTTGGTTTTAAGGGTTGAGCTTAATTGGTGTGTGAACCCTTTTTTCTTCTTGACTTCTAGTATTTATAGGCCAAGTGTCTTCGATTTTCTGCATGCAAGGGGCTTGTTGTCCTCTTCTCGTGGTGCCATGTGTCCCTTGTAACTTCCAATTCATGAGATCATGGGTAGTTATTGGAAGTTATAAAAGATCATGCACAAATACTGCACTGGTCCAAATCTAAGCCAAGTTTTTCGCCTTCACCACGAGCTGCCATGTGTCCCGAGTTGGCTCCAGATGTTGGCAAGTGTCCGAAATAACTACCCACTAACATATTTAGTGCGATCATGGGTAGTTAATAGAAGTTAGTGGGCTTCTCCCACTTCCTTTTTTTGTGGGCACCTGATGAGTAATAGGCCATTTGATTAGGTCAAATGGCCCTGTGTTGAAAATCCCCATCCATTTCTCCTAATTTCCGCAGGATTCTTTCAAAACAAGAAAATGGGCCTCTTAAATAATAAAAGGCCTACTTATTGGCTCCCTTGGGCTCCAAATAATCTTGGGCCATTAAATAACTTCGAACCCATGGCTAGATTGGATCAAAATTAACCGGGCCCATTCAATATTGTCTTGGCCCATTAATTTTAAACCCAATACATTTAGATCTTTCGGCCCAATTTAATTAAATAATAATCAAATAGCCCTCCGGCGCTGGCCCAAGATTTGGTGCCAAAAACGGGTGTAAACAATGCCCTCCCAGGCCTTGATCTTGTTCAAGATCTAGGCCTGTTAGTTAGAATAGAGTACAGTTTTTGGCAACCCAAACAGGCCTTGGATCTTTATCAAATCTTCAAAAAGTTGTTAGGCTCTATCTTAGCCTAAGAAGTTTGTTATTGGTGGCCTAAACCTGAGGCCTTTATGTATGAATGAATAGCATGGCCTCAGTTCAGTCCTTTTTTTATCTAATCTTCTATGGCTTCCTTGGTAGATTTTTCCCAAAATCCCTCATTTCCCACATAGTAGGATAATGATGCTTTAGATACTTTCAATTTGTCAGATGCTTATGTAAACCACCATCTAAGTCCATTAGAAGATAGATGTTACCTCTAAGGACTTGAGCAATCTGGTAAGGTCCTTCCCATGTTGGAGACCACTTGTCGTACTTTGAATTCTTTTCCCCTAAGGGAAAGACAGCTTTCCAAACCAAATCACCTTCAAAAAAGCTCTTCCTCAACGTTTGTCATAAGCTTTAGCAACTCTTCGCTTCTGAACCAACATGTGGTCAAGGACTGCGAGCCTAAGTTCATCCAAGTCCTCAAGCTCTATCAGCATGGCATGAGTATAATCTGCAGGAGTGAGGCCATGTTGATATGCTATTCTTGCTGACTTTACTGCTACCTCCATTAGTAGGACTGGATCATGTCCATACACCCACATATAAGGAGTTATATTGGTAGCTTCCTTCTTTACGATTTTGTAGGCACATAATGCCTCAGAAAGTAATTCGTGCCAGGCCCTTGGATTGTTTTCCACCATTTTCTCTATAATATTGACCAAAATCCTTTTAGTGGACTCGGCCTGACCATTTCCTTGTGCATAATAAGGAGTGGAATTAGAAACAATGATGTTTTGTTGTGCAGCAAAATTTACCACTTATTCTCCCATGAATATTATACCTCTATCTGCAACCAGGTGCTCAGGCAATCCAAACCTATCGATGATTCTCTCCTTGATCACATTAATTACTTCTTGTTGATGCACAGACTTTAATGGCACTGTTTCTGCCCATTTAGTAAAGTAATCTGTGGCTACCAAGGTGTAAGTGTGATTTCTAGAAGAAGGAGGATAAATTTTTCCAGTTACGCAAGAGCCCAGCCTCTAAATGACCAAGGTTTGACCACAGCATGATAATTAGCTACAGGAACACGGTGAATTGGGCCATGGGCTTGACAAGGCTGACATCCTTTGGAAAAACAAATACAATCCTCTAAAATGTTGGCCAATAGTATCCATACCTTCTGATATGCCATCTCATCTTTATCCCTGATTGATGAGCTCCACAGACTCCTTCATAGACTTTACTCATGACCCTCATGGCCTTGGGTTGCCCTAAACACCTTAAAAGTAAGTCATCTTTAGGGCTTTTCTTGTATAATTCATCACCCATGAGGATATAGCTCATGGCTTTTCTCCTTACTTTCCTAGAGGCTTTATGATGAGGCTTCTTTAGGAAAGAAATAATAGGTGTACGCCAATCATTCTCGAGCTCGTCATCTGATTCTACTCTTGTGAAGTCTGAAGTAAATACCTCCAGTCCTAGACCTCTTCTCCTTACAGAAGGTAACAATCTCCTTTGGACTGTGATGATCTTGTGAATAGTTTTTGGAGCCAACTTCAGGCTTGTTGAGGCCTGAGCCAAGCTATTGGCTTCAATGTTCATAATCTTTGAAATGTGTTTGACAGTTACATTGTCAAAATCTTGAATTAATTACACAGCTGGCATATAATAAGGGGCAAAGTCCTCACTATAGCATTTGAATGTCCCTGCCAAGTGATTGATAACAAGGTTTGATTCCCCAGTAACTTTTACTTTTCTGGCCTCTAGATCCCTAAGGATTTCAAGGCCTATAATAACTGCTTCATATTCAGCTTGATTGTTTGTACATGGGAAATCAAATTGAAAAGACAATTTAGTCCTTAGGCCCTGGGGAGAAATGATAATTACTCCACAGCCTGAGACCTCTTGAGTCCTTAATCCATCAAAAAGCAATGTCCAAAGAGTGGGTGATATTTCAAGTGCACTCAGTCCTATCTCAGATTCATCGCCGATATCCACACATGGATGATCAGTAAGAAAAGCTGCTAAGGCCTGGCCCTTCATAGCTTTTTGAGGAATGTATTGAAAACTGAATTCCATTAGAGCTAAAGACCATTTGCCAATTTGGCCTCTCATGATTGGCCGAGAAAGCAAGTATTTAACTAGGTCTATTTTACTCATAATGTAAACCAAAACAGAAAGCATGTAGTGCCTCAATTTTATTATTGAAAAGTACAAGGCAAGACAGATCTTTTCAATAGGAGTGTATCTCCTTTCACAAGGAGTCAACAACCTACTTAAATAATAAACTGCATGTTCCTTTCCTTGAGCATTGTCTTGAGCTAAAAGGCCTCCAATAGAGCATTCAGCTACTGAAATGTAGAGTTTTGAAGGCTTGTTCTTGATGGAGACATAAGGATTGGAGCCATTGCTAAATAGCCTTCGATCTCGTCAAAGGCCTTCTGATGGCTTGCCTCCCAAACAATAGTGTCAGGGTCCTTTAGCAAGAAGAGTTGAGAAAAGACATGAACCCTTCTTGCAAGGTTTGAGATGAACCTTTTCAAGAAGTTGAATGAATCTTAGAGCTTTTGTAACTCCTTCTTGGTGGTAGGAGGCTTTGCTTCCATAATTGCTTTGGCCTTGTTCTTGTCAACCTCAATCCCTCTGTTGTGGACAAGGACCAGAAATCCGAGGAACTTGCCTGCAGAAACTCTGAAGGCACACTTCAAGGGGTTTACTTGACCTCCTCAAGTGTTCCAAATGTTCATCATAGGACTGAGACTTGACTGTAGGTGGATAAATTCAAGTAGTGCTTTAAACAGCACTGGAATGCAACGGCTTCACATGCCTCTTGAACGTAACCCTAATTTGTCAATGAAACCCCTGTCCTGCAAAACAGACAAGGAGTGAGTGCACCTTTGCCTCTCGTGGCAAAGGCCCTCCGATGCCTTTGTTAGTATCACGTACTAGCATTCAAACCTAATTATCAATAGGAAAGCAAATAGAATGCAGTGTATTGCGTACCTCTCACCTCTAGGTTTACCTCATATTTATAGATTTATGGATGCTTGCTGTCCAAGCATCCATGTTACCATAGGATTCCTAACTCGTATAGGAAACCCAGGATATCAAGGAGTCTCGTTTCCTTTATCAGTTTATGGAAAAGAGTCCTTTTAGGATTCTTTTCCTTTAAGAGCCGAACATCCTATATTCGTTGGGTATCTTTCTCAGATCCTATATTCTTGGGATCTTTATCCCTTTATGGGACATGACTACTCTGGAACCTTCCAGAATGTTCCCTCAAATAGTACTTCTCTCTCTGTTCGGCCATCTCATGGCCGAACAGATGGCTTGGACCAATTACCTCACGTGTTACTGGTCCTAAGGAAACAATTTGAACCATATCCTTTGTAAGGAACTCTCCTCCTGTTCGGCTCTCTCTTGCCGAACAAGTTTCTATGAACAGTGGCATCTCATGTCATTTTCCTTGTATTTGGTCCTAATAACGTTTCATGTTATTGCACCGAGAATCGTACAACCTCTCTGGACCATTGACTTCTCATATCACTGGTCCACAGTGCGTTGACCCTTTGTTGACCGTGCTCGGGCTCATTTTGCACCTGTTCGGGAATACCTCCCTACAATTGCTCCCCAGCTTTGCTCGTTTATATTTTACTTCAGATGATGAGTAAAGCTTTTTACCGAACAAATTTATTTTGTTTTTGCACCCTATTTCATATATTGGTGCGTCGTTTCATCACGTTGCTAAGAAAAGATCATCTTTTCTTGTGGTCGTCACAGGCTTTTAGCCTTAATTTTTACACGTGTCGATCATCGTATTGCTTTTACATCAAATACGAACAGATGTGTTTATTGGAAAACGGAACGCTCAAAACGGCGTCTGGGTGACGTTTCACGTACGCCACCTACTTTTAGGGTATTTTTGGGTTGTCGTCCCATTTTTTAAAAAACCCCAATCTCTCTCTTAGACTCCTTCTACAGGAAACAAACGGTTCAAGCTCTTCCCCGCCATTGAAGCTCTGTTCATCGTCTCAAGGCATCTTCTTTTCTGCTCTTTAGGGATTCCATCGACTATTCTCGTAAGTCATCACTTCTTCTTCTTACAACTCCCTTTCTCTAGTGGATTGTTTACAATCTCGTTTTAGGGTTTTATCGTCCTCTTTCTTTATACTTCAAAGAACCCCAAAAGTTTTTCTGGTAATGGGGAGATTCCGTAGACATTGTAATACTCCTCAAACCATGACAAGTTTCAGATCTCGATATGGGATTCCTGACAACGTAGCTACTGTTTTGGCTCCTGAGGATGCCATTCGCGAAAGCTTCGATTTCGACACACTTCATATTCCAGTAGTAGCCGTCGTCGAAGGCGGAGTTAGGTTTCCCTTAGCCCCTCTACTCCGCCAAGTTTTAGCGTATTACAGGCTTTCGCTAATGCAAGTTTCTGCTAATTTCTTCCGAGTAGTTGTGGGTATAAATACCCTAAACCAAATGTTAGGGACTTCTCTAGGCTTGTATGATATCCATCATCTATATAGCATTTCCAGAACTGGGGATGCCCTTACGTATTATTTAAAGAGTAGGGATTCTAGAAAGAAGCTCGTTCTCGAACTCCCTGACTCTGCTCGAGGGGATGATGACGACTTTCTGATCGTTACGGGCAACTTCGAACCCAGAGACGAGGACGACCAAGTGATTGGTTTTCATGCCCCTCACATATTCGGGAGCCCACGTTAGTGCTCTCCCTTAATTTCATTGGTTTTGTCCTCTTTCATAGGAAAAGCTTTTTCGTGCTTCTAATTGCTTATGCTTTGTTTCAGCATCAAATATTAACCGTGGTTATAACATCATAACCCCACAAGTTCACGTAGCTGATATCAAACGAGCACTTGCATTCAACGGCGAAGGGACATACCTTGCAGGCCGAGCAAGAGCAGCTCAAGTACTTCTCAGCTACAAAGCTTCGTACGGTGGGTTTATTGATCGGAGAACCCGAGCAGCTGACATCCCTGCAATAGCTGGTCCTTCAAGACCAATCCCCGAACAAGAAGAGAGGTGTTCCCAGACTCCTCCAATCTCTGACGAACCTATCCCTCTTGCTGAGGAAGCTTCCAGTTCCACATCCAACTCGTCTTCCAGCGGCCGTACCTTCTCAACTTCAGAGATGAACCGGCCGATTGACTTGGGCAGCCTTCTCACCATTCCTGGTCGAGGTCGTGGTCGGGGCCAAAGTGTTCAAGGTCGTGGTCGTCGCCCCCAAACTCAAACAGATGCTCCCCCAGGATTTTCCCTTGAAAAGATTGAAGCCCTTCACCGTGAAAAACGTCAACGAGTGGAGGAAACTCAAGAAAGACCCCCTACATCCTCCTCATCACCTGCTCCCCTCTGGGCTCCTCCATTCTCACACGGGAGCCGAGCTATCACTGCTCGGGACAGTGTTGAGTCAGAAGGCACTGCCCTTGCCTTGTCTCAAGCTTTTCTGCTGCCAGGAGATATGCAGAAGGAGGTGGCAAGCTCGCCTGACAACCTTCTAAGCTCATTCATGTCTCACAATGCCAAGGTAAAATTTCGCTTTTGTAAATCATAGCATACCATAGCATTTGGTATCCATGTTTAACTGTTTTGAACGTTCCAGGTGATGCAAAAAATGGTGGCTATGGCTCAAAAGCTTAGCCAGTCTGAGCCTCAACGTGTCAAGCTTGTAAGTGAGAATACCAAGCTTCAACGGACCATCATCAGGCTCGAGAAAGAAGGGAACCAAGCCTTGCGAGTGGCTGATGGTTTAAAGGGACAACTGAAGGGGACTGAGGACAGCCTAAATCAGACGCTGAAGGAACTCGAGGCGAGCCAGAATGAAACCAAAGCTGCATTTGAGAAGGGATACAACAAAGGGATCAAGGTTGCCACGGAAAGCTACACAAGCCAAATGCCTGGGATACAAGACCAAGTCTGGGTGGCCTCTTAGACAGCTTGCCTTGCCAAAGCTGAGATTCCTGAATCATCTCCTCTCTGGACCAACATTGAACTACCCAGTGCTGCCAGTCAAGAGGAGGATATTGCAGAGGAGATAAATGATGAGCAGGTGGTGAACGTGTCGGCTGAGCAACCTGTGTCTGAAGTGGAGCCTCAAATTGACACGACCAGCCCTGGCCAGAAGGAAGTCAGTGATGGTCAACTTGGAGATGAAAATCCCACAGAAGAGCTGGCTGCTCCAGTAGCTCCTATAATTACTCCTGCAGCTGTCCAAGATCTCACAGAAGATGAATGAGCTCTGTTGTTCTTCACATCTGTTTTTGAATTATTCCTGTCAAGATACCTTTTCCACATGTTTCTGTCATGGGTGTTTTAAGATGTTTAAGTATTTCGTACTTAAATCGTTTAAAGTTTAAAAGTTTCACGTACTTTTATGCATATATTCGTATGCTTCCAAGTTTGTGCATATTTTCGTATGCTGTGGACTGTTGGTGCATATACTCGTATGCTTTTATGCATGTATTCGTATGCACCGTAAGGGTTCTCGTACTTTGAATATCTCGTGGCTAACATATACTTGTTTAAAGTTTATGCATATCTGTCCAAGTTTCTCGTACTTCAATTTCATACAATTGTTTCTCGTACTTAAAACAATTCTCAAGTATTTCGTACTTGCGTTCTCACAAGTGTCACGTACTTTAAAGTATCACGTACTTAAAACAATTTCTCAAGTATTTCGTACTTGTTTGAAGTTCACACAAGTGTTTCGAACTTGTGTTCAAGTATCACGTACTTAAATGGATATCCTATACCCTGCTCCCCAATACGAATGAGGGAAACCAATGTCGAGATTCGTATTTAAAACAAATACCAAGAAAACAGCAGTCTAGACAAAAAACGTAACTTCATTCATAAACTGTAAAACCCAAGAGGGCGTTACTCGTATCCCTTATAAAAATAACAAAACTAGAACACAAGAGAGTTTTATTCGTAACTCCCACACAATCACGATGTGCATAAAGAAAAATTATATAAAAAACTTTCTTAGATTATGGACATTCCAAGGTCTTGGCACTGGGTTCCCATCCAAGTCTGCCAATCGATAAGCCCCAATGCCTGCGATTTCTGTAACTTGATATGGGCCTTCCCAATTTGCCCCTAGCTTTCCCTCATTAGCCACTTTAGTATTGCCGAGCACTTTTCGTAGCACAAAGTCTCCAACACCAAACTCTCGTGGGTGTACATTCTTGTTATAACTTTTGATGAGCTGCTCTTGGTATGAGGCCAAGTGCACCAAGGCCCGTTCTCGTCGTTCCTCGGCAAAGTCTAACTCAATCTCCAAGGCTCTGTCATTTCCTCCACTTTCAACCAAAGTGGTCCTGTTGGTCGGCAGACCTATTTCTAATGGAATAACAGCCTCTGTTCCATATGCTAATGAATAGGGGGTCTCTCCCGTAGACCTCCTAGGCGTTGTTCGGTATGCCCATAGGACCAATGGCAATTCATCGGGCCATTTCCCCTTTGCTTTATCCAAACGTTTCTTAATCCCATCAAGGATTGTTTTGTTTGAAGCCTCTGCTTGTCCGTTGCTTTGAGGGTAAGCTGGAGTCGAATAATAATTTCTTATCCCATACTGGGCACAGAAAGTTTTGAATTTCTTCTGAAATTGCGACCCATTGTCTGTAATCAACGAATAAGGTACCCCAAAGCGAGTTATGATGCTTTTCCACACAAACCTTTCTATCATAGGTTCAGTAATCTTGGCCAACGGCTCAGCCTCAATCCACTTAGTGAAGTAATCTGTTGCAACTAATAGGAATTTTCGATTCCCAGTTGCCTTATGTAGTGGACCCACTATGTCCATTCCCCATTGAGCAAACGGCCAGGGACTTGTCAGCGGCACCAGGTCCTCGGCTGGTGTTCGAATCATTGGTGAAAATTTCTGACACTTCTCACAAATTTTTACGTACACCTTAGCATCTTCTTGCATGTACGGCCACCAATACCCTTGGGTGATTGCTCGGTGGGCTATGGACCGACCACCAGCATGGCTTCCACAAGTCCCCTCGTGAATTTCGTGGAGGAACTTTTGCACCATCTCAGGATGCACACAAAGCAAGTAGGGTCCTGTAAAAGACTTCCTATATAGTTTTCCCTCTGGGGATAACCAGAACCGAGCAGATTTGGTCCTGATTTTATGTGCCTCCTTTTTGTCCAAAGGGAGTACTTCATCTCGTAAAAACTCCACTATTGGGTCCATCCAACTTGGTCCTTAGTTCACGTCCAAGACCATCTCTACACTTCTCCCAATGCTCGGCTCAGTTAAATACTCCACGGCTATTTTTCTTTAAAACTCAGATGGCACAGCTGCGGCTAACCATGCCAATGAATCTGCATGAGCATTCTTTCTAGAACTTATCTGTTCAATATACACCCTTTCGAAGGTATCGAGCAGATCTCTGGTCACCTGTACATATGCCGCCATCTTCTCGCTCCGGGTTTCATATTGCCCGGACAGTTGATGGACTACGAGCTGTGAATCAGAATACACCCTAACTCGTTCAGCTTTTAGGGTTTTTGCACTTCTCAAACCAGCTAAGAGTGCCTCATACTCTGCCACATTATTTGATGCATTGAACCCTAGCCGAACAGATAATTCTAACATTGACCCTTCAGGGGGTAAAAGCACAACTCCAATTCCTGAACCGGTGTTGCAAGCTGACCCATCAACAAACAGCTTCCATTCCAGGGGATCTTGTTCGGCTAATGCCTGTTTCTTCGTTACAGGAGACTTTGCTTCACACTCCTTTCTCGTAGGAGGCAGAGGTGCAACCGCAGGTGAGAATTCTGCCACAAAATCTGCCAACACCTGGCCTTTGATTGCTGTGCGCGGCTGATAGTCTATGTCATATTGGCTCAACTCAACGGACCAAGTTGAGATCCTTCCCGAGAAATCTGCCTTTCGGAGCAATGATTTTAATGGGAACTCAATGTAAACCACAACTTTATGGCTCTGGAAATAATGTGGCAATTTTCTAGTTGCTGTCTTTAGTGCTAGGACCAATTTCTCGAGGGGCAAATACCTTGTTTCGGCATCTAACAAAGTTTTGCTCACATAATAGACTGGGATTTGCTCGGATCCCTTATCTCTTAAAAGTACTGCACTTACGGCATGCTCAGAAACAGCTAAGTATAAAATTAGAGACTCACCTGTTTCTGGAGTCGAAAGAAGGGGAGGAGAGGCCAAGTATCCCTTTAGATCCTGAAAGGCTTGTTCACATTCTGCTCCCCATTCGAACCCTTCCCTTTTCTTTAACAGCTGAAAGAAAGGTCTGCACTTGTCACTTGATCGGCTAATAAATCGATTAAGAGCTGCTGCCATCCCAGTTAATCGTTGGACTTCTTTCGTTGTCCGAGGACTTTCCAGATTTTGTAAGGCCTTTATCTGGTCGGGATTTGCCTCTATTCCCCTTAGAGTTACAAGATGGCCCAAAAACTTTCCAGAGCCGACTCCAAACGCACACTTCGAGGCGTTGAGTTTCAACTTGTATTTCCTCAAAATCTCGAAAGCTTCTCTCAAATCTGCAATATGGCCTTGCCCAGATTTACTCTTTACCACCATGTCATCTATGTAGACCTCCATAGTTTTGCCGAGCAATTTTCTAAACATGATGGTCGCCAGTCTCTGATATGTTGCCCCTGCATTCTTCAATCCAAAAGGCATGACATTATAACAGTACAACCTTCGTGGTGTAATAAAAGACGTCTTCTCCTGATCTGGCCCAAACATTGCAATTTGATGGTATCCTCGATATGCATCGAGAAAACTCATCCGTCCATATCCCGCTGTTGCATCAACCGACTGGTCAATCCTTGGAAGAGGAAAACTGTCTTTAGGACACGCCTTGTTTAAATCTGTGAAGTCAACACATACACGCCATTTTCCGTTCTTTTTCTTGACGACAACAGTATTTGATAGCCACTCTGGATAATAAACTTCCCTTATTGCCTTGGCTTCCAACAAGTGATCCACTTCTTCAATTACAGCGTCAACGTGCTGTACGGCTGCCCTTCGTTTCTTTTGAATGACCGGTTTATGCTGTGGATCTATATTCAAATGATGGCAGATAACATCTGCATTCACCCCAGGCATCTCCTCTGGTGTCCAAGCAAATACATCGACATAAGTTTTCAAAAAACTAATCAGTTCATTCTCTTCCTCTTCTGGCAGTGATTCCCCAATTAGAAAATACCTATCTGGATCAGTCTCGTTGATCAGTGTTTTCTTCAAATCCTCAACCACCCTTTCGGTTGGGTCTTTTCCGATATCCTCAATGGTCGGCAGATCCGGAGTTTCCACAGTATTAATATGGTGGGCATTATGGACTCTTTTAATGATGGATACCAAACATTGTTGAGCTATCTTTTGGTTACCTTTGATGTGCTCAATCCCATTAGACCCTGGGAACTTTACCATCTGATGGAAAGTTGAAGAGACTGCCCTCATCTTGTGCAACCATGTTCTCCCTATAATCACGTTATAGGAGGACGGTACATCCACCACTAAGAAGTCGGTTCGTAGCACTACCGTCCCCGCCCGAACAGGCAGGGTTACCTTGCCTAACGGCCAAACTGCTCCTGCTCCAAATCCGACCAATGGAGTTACTGATTGTACCAAATCTTCTTGTGTGAGCCCAAGTTTCTTGAACGCATCGTAGTATAGCACTTCGGTGCAACTCCCTGAATCCACCAGGATTCTCTCCATATCATATTCCCCAACTCGGAGGGTTATGACCAAAGCATCATTGTGAGGTACCTGGACTCCTCCCAGATCTTCATCCGTAAAAACTATGCCCTCGTTGCTTGCCCCTTCGTTGCGCCCTCTTTTCTTCCCCAACTGCATTACATGTTGGTCATGTTTCACTTGTCTCTGAAGCAATCTCACCTCATTTCTCGTATAAGGTTCGGCTAATCCATGTATCATATGGATTACCCCTTTTGGATTCTATTCGTAATCCAATTCCATTGCCTTGTCTTTATCCTTGGAATCCTCTTGGATAAATTCTTTGAGGTAACCTCGTGAGACCAAATCATCAAGATGCCATTTAAACATCTCACAGTCCTCTGTCATGTGACCCCAATCCTTATGGTAACTGCAGTGCTGATTCGTAGCACGTTTTGCATCTTTATTCCCACCAAGAGTTGGGGGCCATTTGAAATATGGTTGATTCTTTATTCGATAAAGAATCTTGTAAATGGGCTCTTTCCAAACCGTGTTTATTGAAAAGAATGACTTGGGATCCGGGGCTTGCTTATCCTTGTACTGCTCTTTCTTCGCCTGCCCATAATCTTTCCTCTCACGATAAGTCTTGGGCTCTGGCTTGTCAGCTTTCTTTATAGGCCCCTTTACTTGCTCGGCAGCCAACTTTCCATCCTCTCGTAGGATGTCATCCTCGTTCCTGGCGTGCTGCTCAATTCTCTCCATCAATTTTGCCAATGTCTGCACGGGACTCATGTTTAGAGATTTACGCAGTTCCCCCCGAACAGGTAAGCCTGTTTTGAACGTGGCTATTGCGTATTCTTCACTACATCCTTCAATCTCGTTGAAGGTTTCCCAGTACTTCTTTGCATAAGCCCTGATCGGCTCGTCCTCTCCTTGCTTCATAAAAGAAAGACTCTCAAAGGTTTTGGGAGCTTTCCTGCTCGTCAAAAACCGTGCAGTGAATTCCTCGGCCAATTGCACCCATGTTCGGATGGAGCGTGAGCCCAATTTGTGGAACCAGGACAGAGCAACCTTCCCCAAACTCGACGGGAACATCTTGCACATAATTGCATCATCCCCTTCATGCATAAACATTGCTTGCTGATAATGCTGTATATGGGCCACGGGATCAGTATCTGTCTCGTAGAGGATGAATGTCCCGTGCTTTACCCTGGTCGGCAATCTAGCCTCCTGTAACTTTTTTGCAAAAGGGGAGGATGCTATATTCTGCAGTGCTTTCCGTGCTGCTTCCCGTGCAGTCATGGCTTCATCCTCCGGTCCTTTCTTGGATCTAATTCGTTCCCAATCGGAATCAGGTCTCTCGTACCTGTCCCTATGATGTTTTCTACTCCCTTCTTCTTCGGGGGTAGAACTCCGACCTCTGCTTTTCCTCTTTCTTGGAGATACCCTCCTTCGCTCGGGTGTTCGGATCCTGCTCCTCCCTTTTCGTGGAGAAGTTTTATGTCGCCTCGGGGTCAGACTTCTGCTTCTGCTCCTCCTTCCTCGTGAAGGAGCCTTTTGATACTGTACCAAAGCGTATTCACTACCTCTAGAATTTCTTCGAGATAGTCCAGAGTCCTCCGGATGTTCTCTGATTTTCTCTAGTTCTCTGATTTCATGTTCTCGTTTTTTGATCAAACGAGCATACTCCTCAATTTCTTGTCTCTTCTTATCAAGAACGTCTTCACTACGGTATACACTTCTGGAGTGTGCAATCGATTCATCCCCTCGATGGGATTTAGTCCTTCTCGTGGACTTCGATGCCGTCTCTCCATCTCTATTTCTGGAGTTGCCGTGGATAGTAAGGGGGTGGCCCTTACTCGTGGTCCTCTTGTGTCCTCCTTCGGGCTTTCTCGGAGCCCCGGGTGGAGACTTATCCCCTCCTCCAATTAACACATCCTTTGGGTCGTGTGGCGTTGCTGGCTCTACTTCCACCATGGTCGTATTTCAAAGGGAACTCTTTCGTTTCCCACAGACGGCGCCAATTGTAGGTGGATAAATTCAAGTAGTGCTTTAAACAGCACTGGAATGCAACGGCTTCACATGCCTCTTGAACGTAACCCTAATTTGTCAATGAAACCCCTGTCCTGCAAAACAGACAAGGAGTGAGTGCACCTTTGCCTCTCGTGGCAAAGGCCCTCCGATGCCTTTGTTAGTATCACGTACTAGCATTCAAACCCTAATTATCAATAGGAAAGCAAATAGAATGCAGTGTATTGCGTACCTCTCACCTCTAGGTTTACCTCATATTTATAGATTTATGGATGCTTGCTGTCCAAGCATCCATGTTACCATAGGATTCCTAACTCGTATAGGAAACCCAGGATATCAAGGAGTCTCGTTTCCTTTATCAGTTTATGGAAAAGAGTCCTGTTAGGAATCTTTTCCTTTAAGAGCCGAACATTCCATATTCGTTGGGTATCTTTCTCAGATCCTATATTCTTGGGATCTTTATCCCTTTATGGGACATGACTACTCTGGAACCTTCCAGAATGTTCCCTCAAATAGTACTTCTCTCTCTGTTCGGCCATCTCATGGCCGAACAGATGGCTTGGACCAATTACCTCACGTGTTACTGGTCCTCAGGAAACAATTTGAACCATATCCTTTGTAAGGAACTCTCCTCCTGTTCGGCTCTCTCTTGCCGAACAAGTTTCTATGAACAGTGGCATCTCATGTCATTTTCCTTGTATTTGGTCCTAATAACGTTTCATGTTATTGCACCGAGAATCGTACAACCTCTCTGGACCATTGACTTCTCATATCACTGGTCCACAGTGCGTTGACCCTTTGTTGACTGTGCTCGGGCTCATTTTGCACCTGTTCGGGAATACCTCCCTACATTGACCACTATATCGTCAATGTAGATCTCCATGAAGCGGCCAATGAAATCATGAAATATGGCATTCATTGCTCGTTGGAACGAAGCACCTGCATTCTTTAGGCCGAAGGGCATTACAACTCACTCAAAGGTTCCCAAGGCTCCGGGACACCTAAAAGCAGTCTTAGCCGTATTGGCATCGTCGATGAAGATCTGATTGTAGCCAAAATGTCCATCCATGAAGGACAGAACCTTATGACCAGAAGCTCCATCTACTAACTGATCTACGACTGGCATTGGATACTCGTCCTTTGGAGATGCTAAATTCAGGTTTCTGAAGCCCACACATACTCTGACCTTGCCATTCTTCTTAAGGACTGGCACAATATTAGAGAGCCAAGTAACATACCTAGCTATGCGTATGAACTCAGCAAGAGTTGATCGATCTCATCTTTGACCTACAAATGGACCTCATTGGACATCCTACTTGGCGGTTGCTTGAAAGGTTTGAATTCTGGTTGAATGGGCAGCTTGTGCTCTACTAGGTCTCTGGACAGACCTGGAAGCTCCTCATAAGTCCAAGCAAAATAAGACTTGAACTCTTTTAAGAATTGGATGAACTTTTTCTTGACATCCTCTGGTAGAAGTTGGCTAGTATATACAGGTCTGGGATTCTCTGCATCTCCCAAGTTAACTTCTTCCAAAGGATCTTGCACGTCAGCTTTTAGATCATCCAACTTGGTTAGGGCTGCCTCAAGGTCTTCCAACTGGATTTCGTCCAGATCTTCAACCAGATTTTCATCCTCGTTGATTACCTCAGCCACACAAGCCGAATAATCTTCCTCTGACTTTTGATTTTCCATTAGCCTCCTTTCCGTAAATAAGCTTCAAATTTTGATAATGTGGTTTGAAGGGCCACATGTTTCTCTATTTCCAAATGGCTTACTAACATTGAGAAGGGCATTTAAATGAAGCTGTAATCAGCCTACTTGACTCTGTGATTATTGGACCGATTAATTCTTGAAAAAGTGCCTTCACTTTTTCTATTGACTTGTTATTATGAATAGGGGCTATCTTGTGACGACCTTACTTATCAAGACATGCCACCTTCATTGGACCAACCCCCTCATCATATAAATGGGCCTCAGCATGATTAGTAGAGGCCTGGAAAGGTTTGCGGTAAGCCCATATCACCTCACATCGTCTTGATTCCAAAAGATAAGACATTGGTGAAGGGTTGAAGGAACTGCTAAACAAGAGTGAATCCAATCTCTCCCCAATAGAACATTGAAGGAAGAATGTGAATTAACAACAAAGAAAGGTGTTGTTAAGGTCTTGGATCCTACTGTTAGGTTTATGATCAGAATACCTTGACAAGATGTCTCCTTTCCAGTGAAATCAGTCAAGGTTGAAGTGCATGAGACTAGGTCTTGATCAGTCTTTCCAAGCTTCTGCATCATAAACCTAGGAATGAGATTGGTTGCTGACCCATTATCCACTAGGAGACGGATGATTGGCATCCCATCGAGACAACCCGTGATGTACAAGGGCTTGATGTGTTTGTTCATTGTGAGACTTGACTTCTCAAAGATCACACTAGCTGCCCGATCCTCAGTCTTTCCTTCGATCTCATCCTTTAGCACAATCACTGAAGGCCTATTCAATCCTAAAGAGAAGGACTCGTTTAGAATTTCAGCTGTCAGCCACATCTCTACAACATCCCCCTCCATAGTTGTCGGAGTGTTGTCTTTGGCCTCCAGATTTGCTAGTAGCATTACGACCACGTTGCATTGCATATTACAACCCTGTCTAGGCCTGAACTCTTTGGCCTGTGGATTCGGATTTGACTTGCCCCCCGAGTCTGGCTTCCTTGGTTCAAGGGCTGTCTTTTGGAGCAAAGTGACTTACCTTGGTGGAGGCTGAATCCTAGCCTCCTTAAGAGTTTTTTTCAAGAGAGGTTATTTCTTGGAACTGTAGCTTACTTTGTAGGTGGTTGGGTAACAACCTCCTTGTATGTCTTCTCTGAAGGGACTTGCTTCTTAGATAAAGTCCTTGGAGGAGGCTCAATGATAGCCTCTTCCACAGCCCTTTCCAAGGGCTTGTATACTCTTTTAACCTTAGGTTTTTCAATCATAAGCTCTTCAACTGGGAGTTCCACCTTTATCTTCCCCTTGGGATTATCTTCAATCATTGGGTCATCCAGTAGATCTGTCTCTTCCTCAACCCTTCTAGCTGCCTGCTTGAATCGTTGGCGGTGCCTGTTTTGAGATTTGAACAAAGGCGGATGTTCAGAAGGAAACTTGGGATGCTCAACCTTGTACCATTCATCTGGAGGAGTGATCGGAGGTCTCACAGCCCTTGGCTTGTCCTTGGAAGGAGCAGATATCCTTACATTCTCCAGCTCATCCTTAACTTCAACCTAACCTGGCTGAATTCGATTGAAGACAGATTCACGTGCAACCCTCTTCCCCTTAGATCTACGTGGCTACTCAGGACTGGGTTCAACCCTTCCCACAATAAAGCTCTTCAGGGCTGGTTTACTAGGACTGGCATGATGGCCACACTCTGTGCATATCATGGAACAAGTTGGCCTTTCTGGTTTCTTCACCCCTGTAGGTCTGGACCACCATGAATTCTGTTTTTCAAACCTCTTGACCTGCTCAATCCTAAAATCCCTCTCATCATAATAAGGATCCTAGTACCTGCCTGGGTTGGACTTGTATACTTCTCTGGAATGGGCTCCCAAACTTATCTTCTGCCTAGGAGCAGTCCTAGGCATGCCTCTCATGTTGACAGAGACCATATTTGTACTCAACCCTGAGGGAAAAGGGATTGCCATCCACCCCCATGGGCTGGTTGTCCTTCTCGGGAAATTTGAACTCCCCTCGCTCAATTTTGTCCTGGATATCATTTCTAAATACTATGCAATTATTAGTTGTATGACTCCAAGAGTTGTGGTACTTACAATACTCTTTGCCCTTCAGTTCTTCCAGAGTTGAAATCTTGTGACCAAAGGGCAGTTTGAGTAACTTGTCAGTAAGGAGTTGATCGAAGATAGCCTCAGCCCCACCAACGTCAAAAGTATAGGCCCTGGTTGGCCTATTAAAAGTGTTCTGGATAGGCTACTTCGTTGGTTCCATCTTGGCAAAGGCCTTGCAAACGTATGGCTTCTTATTGATGATTTCAGCCATTGCCACATCTAGGTCTGCCTTTGTTTCCACTGCAGCAACCTCGTAATTAGGGTCACGGTAATACGTTCCCTTGGATGTTGTCTTCCTGTCCAGCTCCTTTGCCAAGAACCTTTCATAATGAGAGGCCTTAGAGGATAATTCAAACAAGTCTCTGAATTTTGTCCCATGGAACTTCTTCTTCATTTCAAAGCCCAAGCCGTTTAATGCTATACGCACATATTCGGCCTCTGGAAGGACAATCTTGCATTTGATTCGAGCAGTCTTGAAACGTAAGAGATAGGACTCCATAGATTCAATATGGATTTGACGATAGCATGACAGGTCTGCCAACGTCACTTCAGGTTCTACCCTGTAGAACTATTGGTGGAACATTTCCTCTAATTGTGCCCAGGTCTGCACTGAGTTAGGTGGCAAGTTGATGTACCAAGTAACGGCTGTTCGAGTAAGAGAATTGGGAAAGAGCCTTAACTTTAGAGCATCAATGGTCTTAGCCTCTCCACATTGAACTTGAAACCTGGCAATGTGCTCCACTAATGATTGCATGCTTTCACCATTGAAGGTCTAGAATTCTGGGACTCTATAGCCCTTTGGGAAAGGTGTATTGTCTACTTCTTCAGTATGAGGCTTCCTATACATTGGCCATTCCAAAGGTCTGAAACCAAGCCCTAACTGCTCCTGGAGCAAGTTCAGGATTTGATCCCTTCCCATAGACAGGTATGGCACAAGAGGCAACTGTGGGCGTGCCTCTTGTACTTGTTGGTTCTGGACTAGACTTGCCCCTTGAGTATCAGAGCTTTGAGGAGTGTGAGTACTTCATTTGTCTTTTCCAGAACCTTGGCCTCCTTGCAAAGGCCTTTTGTCCGTCTTGTCATATTTGTCAAGTTTGGGTTGGTCTTCAACCAAAACAAACCTTTGATCGTTATTTGCTAGAGGCGTCTAGGCTCCTCCAATCACAACTCCCTTTTCTTTTTGCCCCCCGAGTGTAGGGCTGTTAGATGAGGTAGCGTGGTAAAATGTTTGAAGAGGGGGAGGTGCCCCCAATAAGCTAGCTTGGTCTTAACCGTTGCCATAAACACAAAACTGTGGAAAGCCCTACTACTGAGGAGCGAGCTGTAGCCTCTCTGTGAGCGTAGCAACCATTTTGTTCACTACTATGGTCAGAGGTTCCAAGGACTGAGAGAACAATTGCAAGATTGACTGCGTAACGTTGTGGGAGATCTCACGTCCTGCTAAAAACATATAATTTTTGAAGCTGTTGGTAGCGTCTTTAAGATCTTGAGCGCTGATCTGAGGACCAGCTTCCTCGAGTAATGGCACGTCGACTGCCACTCCCTCAGAACTCTATGGTGGATCCGGGAAGGGTGGATCCACTTTTTGCTATTGCTGTTGCTTCCTTGCCATAATAAAACACTTAAATGATTAAGGTCCCACCAAGCATGCCAAAAAGAATGTTCAGTTCCGAAATGGCTCAAGGGCTGAGTGGGGGCGTGCCAAGACTTGTCGCGCCTAACGTAAGGGCTGAGCGTCCCTTTTCTGACTTTGAATCTATAAGAGCGATCGTGCTGCAAATGTAAGGGCTGGATTGCACTGTTGGTTCGTAGTTTTGCCTCTACGAGCGAGGACTTAATAATTTCCTAACCGTGTAGGAAAAAATGTAACAACGTAGAATAACTTTATTATGTCGTAATAATAAAGTTGGGGGTACAAGAGAGATGGAATAACTTTATTATGTCATAATAATAAAGTTTGGAGTACAAGAGAGATAGAAACCCGAATTACTTGAAGAATTAATTGAGTGAATGTGAGAGAAGTGAGATAATTGCTTCACTGGGAAGGCTTTGGTTTTAAGCATTGAGCTTGATTGGTGTGTGAACCATTTTTTCTTCTTGACTTCTAGTATTTATAGGCCAAGGTTCTTTGATTTTCTACATGCAAGGGGCTTGTTGTCCTCTTCTCGTCGCGCGCATGTGTCCCTTGTAACTTCCAATTCATGAGATCATGGGATAATGGGTAGTTATTGGAAGTTATAAAAGATCATGGGCAAATACTGCACTGGTCCAAATCTTAGCCAAGTTTCCCGCCTTCACCACGAGCTGACATGTGTCCCGAGTTGGCTCCAGATGTTGCCAAGTATCCGAAATAACTACCCACTAACATATTTAGTGGGATCATGGGTAGTTAATATATGCAAAGCATATTTACCACATGCTTTTCTTAGTCATGGGCAGTTAATAGAAGTTAGTGGGCTTCTCCCACTTCCTTTTTTTGTGGGCACCTGATGAGTAATAGGCCATTTGACCTAGTCAAATGGCCTTGTGTTGAAAATCCCCATCCATTTCTCCTAATTTCCGCAGGATTCTTTCAAGACAAGAAAAATGGGCCACTTTAATAATAAAAGGCCTACTTATTTATTCCTGTCACGCCCTGGATTTTCAACATAATAATAATAGCATTTCCAACAAAAGTCCAACGTTATAATACATCATAATACCCCAAAATATTTTTCATAATTCATGCGAGAGAATAAAATCAAGTTTGAATAGAGTTACAATATTGACACCTTGGCCCAATTTCCAGAATTAGTCAAAAGAGGATAAGTTTAGCGATTACATGATTCCCAAAGTCAAAAGCGTTCAAATGAAGTTACAATTGCATCTTTCAAAAGGGAGTATACAAAGATGCTAGAACAACTCCTGATTGTCGGCTTTCAAAAGATACGATGTAAAAGATGCACTTCATGCACTCCAAAATCAATGCCCTTGAGGTGTACCTGAAAATGATGATAGGTTGAGCTACACTAGCCCAGTAGAGAAATCGGCGCTACGTTTATATGAATTGAGTAAAGTGTAATGAATGAATGAGGACACAATTCACTGAGTCGCCAACAAGAAAGTTTAAACCGAATAAGGAGTTTAATGCCCAATCAATACCATTTCTACCCACGTTCCATCTTTTACCTATGACTTTACGAACTTAACGAAACAACCCAACACGTGGAATCGCTACTCGTCTATTTCTATTTCTATCGAAGTACCACTACATCAGGCATTTTAAATGTATCATACATCTCATTTCCGTATCCTTGCCATACGATTTTAATCTGAGCATTCGGGACCTCGCACTATCCCCTACTGAGCATTTGGGACCTCGCACTATTCCCACTTCATCTTACACAATCTCATGTTCAGGCCTATAGACCTCACACCATCGGCTTATACCAACAAGTACCAAACATGTAACAAAAGTTCAATAAATGAAACCTGAAGGACTAACTATCCCAAGTCGGCACCCATCTCATTCGTAATTATCACTATTAACCACTCATCATTTATAAACTATTTCACATAATAACCAATACAAGTCCGCTAACGCTATTAATTTAACAGATTGTACAAAAACCAAGTGTTTCGAGTTTCTCAACTCTGATTGCAAGCCCATTTTGGTCCACCAAACCTCAGAATCCGAAAGCAAGTATTCAAACAAAGTTGTAGAGGATCGAATCAGCTGTCCAATGCAATTTGAATCGAATCTAACCGACATCGCATGAAAGAGTTATGCCCAAAATACGAACTGCTGTCAGGGAACAAAAACAACACATCCAGATCTGGAATACAGATTGGAGAATGGACGTTTCTGGGTATAATTTATGAGTATGAATTTCTGTTCATATTTTTCCTAGATAGTAGACTCAAACACGGAACTTTTGGCGCAAGAATCAACCAAAATGGAGCTTTGTAGAGTCCTAGGGAATTTCTGCAAGATCTGCAAAAAAAACTTGAACCAGTCCGGCCAGGAGCAGAAAAGTGACGAAAATAAGGGATTTTCAAGGCCAAATCCCAAACAATCAACAAAAGTAAAATCAATCACAATATCCACACATCACACTAACTCAAAAACACATAAAAGTAGTTAGATTTCCCTACCTCAAAGATCGAAAGCACAAGCTCAAGCTCAATCGAACTCTAGGGCTTCAAATTCGAAATCCACCGAGATACACCCCTTCCAAGCTTAATCAACGCAACTCACACGTCGGGGAAGTTAGAACACGGCATAGAGAGGTTGGGTTTCCATGGGTTTGAGCTATGGATGCAAGACCCAAGAGAGAGAGAGAGGGAGAGGGTGCGTCAGACGGAGAGAGAGAGAGAGAGAGAGAGAGAGAGATCTGTCGTGTGTGAGAAGAGAGGGTGAGGAAAATGATTGTGTGGCTCTCACACACCCATATATATATACTCATGTACTTTTGCATTACACTAACACCCCTAACTTTCAAGTTCTATCACATTCAACCCATATCACATATTCACATAACATTTCATATTATCCCATAATTCTAACTTTTATTAGAATATTAAAATTGTTGAAATAAATAAATAAAAAAAATACGGGTCTCTACAATTCCCTTGGGCTCCAACTAATATTGGGCCATTAAATAACTTCAAACCCATGGCTAGATTGGATCGGAATTAAACGGGCCCATTCAATATTGTCTTGGCCCATTAATTTTAAACCCAATACATTTCTATCTTTCGGCCCAATTTAATTAAATAATAATCAAATAGCCCTTCAGCGCTGGCGCGCTGGCTCAAGATTTGGTGCCAAAAACGGGTGTAAACAATTTTTATATAAAGTCATATCGATTTAGCCTCATAGTTGAGAACGTATACCTCGGATTGGTGTGTAGCCTTGACGCATTTTTTGTAAAGGGATATCTTTGGTCATTTTTAAATTTTGGGTTAATGAACTGCCCTTTAGAAAATGCTCAACCTTCGTTTAGCAGTAGCTTGAGCATCTCTTGGCTTAATTGTGCTTTAACAAATAAAAATAGTAACTTTTTTTTGGGCTCTTGAACCATATATCATCTACCAAACTCTTTTTGACTGAACTATGTTCAAATCTTTTACTTCTATGGGGGCCATGCCTTCCTTATGATCTTGGTTTAAGATTGCTTGGGGTTGTGCTTGTTTCCATTGCTTGATTGTTGCTACGTCACTTATCTTGGTGATTATCAGGACTAGTTGGATACATGGATATTGGCAAATTGGTTTCTTGATCAGGTATATATGAGTATTGTTGCATATATGGAATACTTGGGTCCTTTGATGCTCCTGGCTACTTGATGTTTATTGCGTCCTTTTTAGTTTGGTCTACCTTTGTCCTTCCGTGACAAAAAGGGGGAGTAATTTATTAACTAATAGATTGTGCATCTTTAGTGTTTCTACAGCTTCACAGGTCGTGACCATAATCTGTTAGAGGATAGGTTTCCATTGTTGAGTGTGTTTTGTCATGGAAGTGCCAAAGGGGGAGATTGTTAGGACCACGGGGCATGGTCTCTCTATGTTGGCAAATTTCAAGACAAAACACACATTTAATTGTATCTCGGATTATCAAGTTGTAATTTATTTATTATTTGTTTCTAGAGTGTCTGTTTAGGAAGTGGAAGGAAATCAAATCTTTATTTGTAGTTGAGAGTGATTGAATGGAATAATCGTGTTTAGATCAAGTGGCCGGAGAGAGATCAATTGGAATGGATTGACCGGGTATCAATTTGAGATCAATTGGTAAAACCTGCCTTAATGAGGCGGAAGTGGTGCACATGTTACGACTAATACAAAAGGTAGTATTCTTTTCTATGCTAGGGTAATGAAATTAAAGGAGGAGCAAGAAAAAAGAAAATGGACGTGGGTCTAGTTCAGACAAGATGGAGGGGTATTTTTACGTTTGGGTCTTGGAGTTCTTATTCAATAGTCGAAGTTATTCAATAGTTGAAGCCACAATGAAACTCCAAGAATATTCACAACTTTATTTCTACAAACTTAGACTTGTTCTTCGGTGGATTTCTTAAAGAGTGTGGAAGGCTTGTGGATTCAAGGCAGCGGCGATCAAGAACTGGGTGTGGTGAACGTGGATTCGGCAAGTAGGTCTTAGGCTCGATTGTGAGGATTCAAATCGTAGGGTAAGATTACTTGTAACTACACAATGTTTATAGTGCTTGATTCCTTCTTGTGGTTTTTTCCCGTTTAGAGTTTTCCATGTATATCTTGGTGTTCTTATGTTTATTACTTTTCGGTGATTGTTTGGGTTGATATATTGATTGTGGGTTGATAATGAAAAAAATTCATAACATAGCAAATATTTATATACCTAGGCGATCTAGGATTTTTCAGAAGCAACGGCAGTGGCAAACCAAATGGCCCTACAAGACTTGCGTGGTGACAATAGTGAAAGTGTGAATCTCGATGACAGCGAAGTGCTGATGATCAACCTTGGTGAGGAAAAAGATTGCTCTGAGCTGATTGTGGATGCTGCAGAAGTGGCTTACCCGAACTGGACTGTGGAACACTGTAACGCCCCCAATTTTAGGTACGTTAAATAGACATTTTATTGATAAAAGCAAATGGAGTCTGGCTCATTATTTCATCACAACCTCCGTAAGAGTACTTTCATTACACAAGGGAAGGGAAACTAAGGTTCCTAACTACAGCTCCACTTGTTCTTCCATCTTAGCCAGCTCTTCGGCTCCAAAAGCCTCCAAGGTGTACAGCTTACCCTGTTCATCTACAAAGTCTGACACATTATACCAACGTCGCCACCGATATAATATGTCAGGGTCACCAAAGATAACACCATGAGCTACAAAAGCTCAATAGAATAACCCATACCCACTAACCCTTAACTTGCAAACAATAAATCATAAAACTGACGATTTTCACATAGATCATGCACACAGAACGAAACGGTTAACAACGACACATTCACAGTCAATATTCAACTAACGTTGGTGTCCAAGATTCTCTGTGTTTCGCCTACGCGACTCGTCATAGACTGTGTCACTAGTTTCACCTTTCATTTACAAATCAACATTTTCAAATTCGTTTTAACACACCCAACCTCGGTTCCGCCATTCCGGTCTCCCGAGTATCCTCACGATGGTTCCGCCGCATCGGGTTCCCATTGGCACACAATTGCATTGGTTCCTCTCCGCGGATAACCAAGCCATTCCTCACCATGGTTCCGCCGCTCCGAGTTCCCATGGGAACGCACACAACCTCACAATGGTTCCATTGATCCGGATTCCCATTGGAACACACACAAACCTCACAATGGTTCCGCTTTTCCGGATTCCCATTTGAACACACACAAACCTCACAATGGTTCCGCTTTTTCGAATTCCCATTGGAACACACACACACATTCCCACAATGCGCAAGTCCGGCCACATTGGGGTTTCAAAACTTTTTCTCCTTTTCAAAATACACCTGGTCATTAACACACCCTAGGTGTCATGTTTCTTACTTTCTTGATTTATGTGTCTCGTTTTCATGCATAGACTCCACAGTAGGACTTTACGCATACGTAATCATAAAATCATTCATTGTAATCTTGAAACTAAACTAACAAGACCATGCAACTCAATATTATACCACAAGTAATACAAGCAATTCATGTCAGCAAACTCATAGCCATCATAAAGATCAAAATATGAATACTTCCATGCATTTCAATATACAATATACGTAGAGTAGGTAAGTAGAGGTATTCTACATATACTTAGGAATAGTAGATAGGGAGAATCTACCGTTCTTCTTGGCGGTAGGTCGGTTTTGAGAATTGGTCGTCTGTTTCACGAATTGGTGGCGTAACGACTCCGAAGTGCTTCGAAAGGAAGAGAGATGGATTTTCTCTTCCTAGAAACAACTTTGCTAACTAAACTAGGCTACTTTAAAGATCTAGGGGTGGTTTTTGGAGATGGTTTGGAGGTAGCTTTCAAGAACTTCAAGAAAACTCAAGAAACTTGAACTTTGGAACTTGGAAAGCTTAGAAATTCTAGAGAGAAGTTGGAGCAATGGGTGTAGGTGTGAGTTTAAGCTTGACTGAGCTTGCTATTTATAGGCCTAGCATGCCCTCTCTCTCCCTCCCATCCACATCTCTCTCTCTCCTATCTTTGATATTTTTTCACCTTTCAAGCTTGATTGAAAGCTTGATGGGTTAGGTCAAGGGTTGCTTGCACACCTCCCACCTAGTTCTAGGCTTGCATGGCTAGATTTGGTACTTTGGATTTGATTTTGGAAGATTTGATGGAGGAAGGGAGGGGTTGTACAAGATTTGGTGATTAAAAGAACATAAAAGGACATTGGAAGATAGATTTTGCTTGGAGATATATATAACCATAGATTGAAAGGATGTAAGAAGATCATGGAAGATCAAGTCAAGGTACACCAAATCTCCCTCTCTTCCTCTCTCCTTCTCTCTCTCTCCCTCCTCTCTCTTGGCCATCTCTCTCTCTCTCTCTCTCTCTCTCTCTCTCTCTCTCTTACAAAGTACATATATATATATATATATATATATATATATATATATATACACACACACACACACACACTACCATGTACTATGAACATATATAAAATTGTACTTAAGGTATTATGTGATCTAATGGGATTTCAAGGTCAAGATTTTCCTTATAAACTATTCTAATACGCACATGTGTACCTTGTAATATTATAAGTATACATATAAATATATAAGTCCAAGTATATATATAATAGTTCTATGAAATCTTTCCAAGTTTCTAATAATAAATTACAAGATCAAAATTCCCCATTAAAATAGTCCAAATAGGCACATGCTCCATTAAAATACTAGATTATGTACTTAGAGAATCTTAGGAAAATCTAGGGTATATTATAAAGTACACACATAGATATTTATACAAATATATCATCACATGGGAAATCTAGGAAAATGATTATGAAATAAAACCCTAGTACTTGTTGGTAAGACTAATACTATTATCCAATGGGTAATAATTTCCCTAGCGGTTATTGACCAATGGATAAAAGGGTGAAGTAATATCTACTTAAATAATACTTATTTGTCTTTTTAGGCATGTGTATATATACCTATATATAACTATATATTTGCACTTAACAATCTAGCATAGATATCTTTTTAATGGAAAGTCTATTGTTCAATGGATAAAGGTTTCCCTAACTTTTATCGTCCAATGGGTAAAGATCCAAGATGACAAGTATGACTTGATTGACTAGTCCTAGGTCCAAAAGGTTTTATTAGGGTTTGAAAGGTTCAAAATGTTCAAGGAGGTTCAAAAGGCTCATCTAGGATTAGGGGAAAGTAACTAGATGAATTAGTAGTTAGGTTCTTCTAACTAATTGGTTAGAATCTAACTATACTTGCCAAGTAGAATCTCTAGCCAAGATATATAATTTTAAAAGACTAAAATCTAATTATGACGGATTATTAGAAATTAAAAGAAATTTTTTGGAAGCGAATAAAATTCAAATTTTTAACGAAATTTTTACTTACTAAAAATCAGGGTTATTACAATCTATCCCCCTTAAAACAATTTCGTCCCCAAAATTGGCGCGTGACTATGGATTAGACATAGTTGCTATGCCAGTTAGCGATCTAAACAGGATTCTAGTATTCTGGCGACCTACAAAAACGGTTTGGCACTACACGGTCACTGTCTAAAGGCTCTGGCAGGTCTTAGATGTATGTCGGCGCTTAAGGCACCCTTCACAATCCTATACATGTTTTGTTAGTCGAATTAAGCCTCATCACTTGCTTAGCAAGACGGGGTTGAAGTTTCTTCTGTTGTCGTACAATTTTCCTCGTCATACGCCTTTGGTAAGGTTTCTACCGTAAACACCAACGTCAAATGCAAAACCTCTACCAAATCATCATGCGGACCCGTATCCTACAAATGTTCCATATCACGTCCCTATCGAATCAGTATGCTTCCCCACCTAAGGATATTAAACCCATTTCCAAAATTAGGAAACAACGGATCGTTTGGGTAGATTCACTCCATCATCATAAAGCGTAAGTACTCTATCCTTATCCGGGAAAAATCGAACATCAACAAGTAAGCCCTACGATACAAACTCGGATAATATCCGCAAAGGCACTGAAAGAACCTATGCAGTTACGGGAAAATAAGCATTTGGCAGCGTTAACTTCTGGCGGTAATTTCAGAGGTACGGCTGCTTCCAATCCAGTACTGCTTCATCCTTACTTTTATTCACCTCGATTCCATCCTTGGATACCACGTGCCCTAAGATCTTAACCACTTCTAGCCAAAACTCACATTTACCTGTCTTGCATAAAGTTGGCTATCTCGAAGGAGTTGTAGTACTATCCGGAGGTGTTCTTCGTGCTCTCCTTAATTGATCGAATAAGTCATTGATCCTTGGCAATGGATACCGGTTCTTGATGGTGACTTGATTTACCTCCCTATAGTTGATGCATAGTTGAAGTGTCCCTTCTTTCTTCTTCGCGAACAATGCAGGTGCTCCCCATGGTGACGTACTTGGCCTGATAAGCCCTTTGTCCAACAAATCTTGTAGTTGGGTCTTGAGCTCTTTTGGCTCAGCTGGGGCCATTTGGTAAAGAGCCATAGAGATTGGTGCCATTTCCCGTTGGAGTTCTATAGAGAAGTTTATCTCTCTTTTGAGTGGTAAGCTAAGAAGTTCTTCAGGGAAAACATTAGCGTACTCGCACACAATGTGTGGTAATCCCACTTCCATCCTATCGGCTTCTCCTAATTGGAGGCTAGCTAGCCATCTAAACAGTTGATTCTGCCACCCGGATCTTCTCGTCGTCGAGCTCACCGTCTGTCTATCCCCCTTAAATTGGAAACGAGTCCCTTCAGGGATATACGCAGTCACCATCCTCTGATGGCAGTCTATGACCGCTTGATGTGCTGATAGTCAGTCCATCCCTGGGATTACGTTGAAATCTGCCATGTTGATTACTCCAGGATCACAGGTCAAACGTAGGTTGGCTATTTCTAGTTCGCACCCTCTACACACTAGGCTAACAGCTATTCTTCCCCCTAACGGTGATGATACTTTCGTACACATACTTAGGGGTTCTATTTCTAGTGCTAGAGCAGTTACGCAGGCAGTAGATATAAACGAATGAGATACACTAGAGTCAAACAAGGATTGTACGCGGGTACTATATAATAGTAGCGTACCTTGGATCACAGAGGGATTCGGTTCTTGTTTCTCAGTCTGTAGTGCAAATATGCGCACTCCAGTGCCTTACTGGGTTCCCATGGGCTATTTTCCTTTGTTTTGCCCATTTTGTTGATGCGATGGGCCTCCAGGGTTTTGCTTCCCAAAACTAGCCTGTTCTGGTGGCTGAGTTCTCTAGTTTCCAAATCTCCCATCCCACCTGCTTTAAGGCTGCAGGCAGTTGTGCCTAATGTGGCCCATAGCCTGACAGTTGTAGGACTGAACTGTGGCTATGTCTTGACCTCCCCTCTTCGGTTCGCCAGTCCTGGAGTCTCCCATGGTTGATTGCTTTGAGTCGAGTTAGAAGGTTTATGGTGGTAGGGTCCACGGTTGTTGTTGGGGGGTTGGGTTCGGATCGGTCCACCGGTGTCGCTTGTCGCCTTCCTCCATCGGGTTTTGAAGTCAGTCTCCTCACTCTCTAGCCAGAGTGCACACTTCACGACTGCGGCATAGGTGGTAAAAGCTTGAGCCACCACAGCCTTTCGAGCAGTCGTCAGTCCCCACTCGATTCTCTTAGCCTTCTTGTCCTCGGTTGGTATGGAGGTTAGAGCGTAACGGGATAGTTCCTCAAATTTGGCCGCGTACTGGGTAACGGTCATCGTTCCTTGCTTTAGGTTCAGGAACTCCTGTTCCATGGCTAGGCGAAGGGGTGTGGGAAAATATTTGTCGAGGAACAGAGTCTTGAACTCGGCAAATGTCATGGTGGCTATGGCATGGGTTGCCTCCATCAGATCCCACCAATAGCGGGCTTCTCCCTTCAATTGGTATGTGGCCAAGGCCACACGGTCTCCGTCCTGGGTAATCCCTAAGGTTCTGAGGATCATCTTGACCTCATTCAGCCAAGTCTCGGCTATGATGGGGTTAGTGTCTCCGTGAAAAGTTGGGGGTCGGCGTTTGCAGAACTCGTTCATCACTCTGGTTCGGGTCATAGGTCCATCGTCGTGGTTTTGGTTTTGACAGTTAGCGTTCAAAGCAGCTATGAACGCTTGCATGATCTGGGCTAGGTCAGGGTTAGCGTTAGGGGGTTCTCTGTTTTGGTATCCTAATCCGCTGCGTCGGTTCGCCATCTACGAAGGGAAATCGAAAGGGGGTGTTTTAGTCTACTTATACAAATTTTCCTTTTTGCCATTGACGTTTCTTTCAAAAGTCGAAAGTAGTTTATCGAATAGTATGCAACAATACTCTTTAATATAAGCAAGAAGATACAATCATAAGCATAGAGTTCCACTATAATGGCAAGTAGGGACCTAAGATAAGATTTTTCCTAATACAAGTTAAAACGAAATGATCCTACGTACTTCTATTTCGTGGTTCTATAGGTTATCAGGTTTTAACCTACACTACTGCTACTACACTCCAGGGTAGAACAATTTCTATAATATCTCTCAACTACCTCATGTAGTTCGAGCTAACAGGTTGGCAAGGTGGTTTATCTATAAGGACAGAGTTTAACCTCAATTAGCAATGTTTTATGACAGAGTAACACTGAAGAAGACTTGAAATTCTAAGTTCCACTTCCGATCCTTGATTTAAGTCATCATCCAATTGTTCGGGAATTCCCAATTCGGTAGTACTGCCAATTTCCACACCTTGCTTCAATCCGAAAATTATTTTGTCAGAATTCCACCCCATTTGGGACGATAAACTTAAACTCAATTCACGTTTGTGCAACGGTTAACCTATCTTATGGTTCTACCCATTCTACCAATGGCCGAGGGTTGAACCTAAAGCTTTGATACCAAGTTGTAACGCCCCCAATTTTGGGTACGTTAAATAGACATTTTATTGATAAAACCAAATGGAGTCTGGCTCATTATTTCATCACAACCTCCGTAAGAGTACTTTCATTACACAAGGGAAGGGAAACTAAGGTTTCTAACTACAGCTCTGCCTGTTCTTCCATCTTAGCCAACTCTTCGACTCCAAAAGCCTCAAAGGTGTACAGCTTACCCTGTTCATCTACAAAGTCTGACACATTATACCAGCGTCGCCACCGATATAATATGTCAGGTTCACCAAAGATAACACCATGAGCTACAAAAAGCTCAATAGAATAACCATACCCACTAACCCTTAACTTACAAACAATAGATCATAAAATTGACGATTTTCACATAGATCATGCATACATAACGAAACGGTTTACAATGACACATTCACAGTCAATATTCAACTAACGTTGGTGTCCAAGATTCTCTGTGTTTCTCATACGCGACTCGTCATAGACTGTCACTGGTTTCACCTTTCATTTACAAATAAACATTTTCAAATTCATTTTAACACACCCAACCTCGGTTCCGCCATTCCGGTCTCCCGAGTATCCTCACAATGGTTCCGCCGCACCGGGTTCCCATTGGCACACAATTGCATTGGCTCCTCTCCGAGGATAACCAAGCCATTCCTCACCATGGTTCCGCCGCTCCGGGTTCCCATGGGAACGCACACAACCTCATAATGGTTCCGTTGATCCGGATTCCAATTGGAACACACACAAACCTCACAATGGTTCCGCTTTTTCGGATTCCCATTGGAACACACACAGACCTCACAATAGTTCCGCTTTTTCAGATTCCCATTGGAACACACACACACATTCCCACAATGGGCAAGTCCAGCCACATTGGGGTTTCAAAACTTTTTCTCCTTTTCAAAACACACCTTGTCATTAATACACCTTAGGTGTCATGTTTCTAACTTTCTTGATTTCTGTGTCTCGTTTTCATGCATAGACTCTACAGTAGGACTTTACACATACGTAATCATAATCGTTCATTGCAATCTTGAAATTAAACTAACAAGACCATCCAACTCAATATTATACCACAAGTAATACAAGCAATTCATGTAAGCAAACTCATAGCCATCATAAAGATCAAAATATGAATACTTCCATGGATTTCAACATAGAATATACGTAGAGTAGGTAAGTAGAGGTATTCTACATATACTTAGGAATAGTAGATAGGGAGAATCTACCGTTCTTCTTGGCGGTAGGTTGGTTTTGAGAATTGGTCGTCGGTTTCGCGAATTGGCGGCGTAACAACTCCGAAGTGCTTCGAAAGGAAGAGAGATGGATTTTCTCTTCCTAGAAACAACTTTGCCAACTAAACTAGGCTACTTTAAAGATCTAGGGGTGGTTTTTGGAGAAGGTTTGGAGGTAGCTTTCAAGAACTTCAAGAAAACTCAAGAAACTTGAACTTGGAAAGCTAGCTTAGAAATTCTAGAGAGAAGTTGGAGCAATGGGTGAAGATGTGAGTTTAAGCTTGAATGAGCTTGCTATTTATAGGCCAAGCATGCCCTCTCTCTCCCTCCCATCCGAATCTCTCTCGCTCTCTCCTATCTTTGATTTTTTTTCACCTTTCAAGCTTGATTGAAAGCTTGATGGGTTAGGTCAAGGGTTGCTTGCACACCTCCCACCTAGTTCTAGGCTTGCATGGCTAGATTTGGTACTTTGGATTTGATTTTGGAAGATTTGATGGAGGAAGGGAGGGGTTGTACAAGATTTGGTGATTAAAAGAACATAAAAGGACATTGGAAGATAGATTTTGCTTGGAGATATATATAACCATAGATTGAAAGGATGTAAAAAGATCATGGAAGATCAAGTCAAGGTACACCAAATCTCCCTCTCTTCCTCTCTCCTTCTCTCTCTCCCTCCTCTCTCCCTCTCTCTCTCTCTCTCGCTCTCTTGTACAAAGTACATATATATATATATAGATATATATATATATATAGATATATATATATATATATATATATATATATACACACTTCCAAGTACTATGAACATATATAAAATTGTACTTAAGGTACTATGTGATCTAATGGGATTTCAAGGCCAAGATTTTCCTATTAAACTATTCTAATACACACATGTGTACCTTGTGATATTATAAGTATACATATAAATATATAAGTGCAAGTATATATATAATAGTACTATGAAATCTAGTAAGATTTCCAAGTATCTAATAATAAATTACAAGATCAAAATTCCCCATTAAAATAGTCTAAATAGGCACATGCTCCATTAAAATACTAGATTATGTACTTAGAGAATCTTAGGGAAATCTAGGGTATATTATAAAGTACACACATATACATTTATACAAATATATCATCACATGGGAAATCTAGGAAAATGATTATTAAATAAAACCTTAGTATTTGTTGGTAAGACTAATACTATTATCCAATGGATAATAATTTTCCTAGCGGTTATTGACCAATAGATAAAAGGGTGAAGTAATATCTACTTTAATAATACTTATATGTCCTTTTAGGCATGTGTATATGTACCTATATATAACTATATATTTGTACTTAACAATCTAGCATAGATATCTTTTTAATGGAAAGTCTATTGTCCAATGGATAAAAGTTTTCCTAACTTTTATCGTCCAATGGGTAAAGATCCAAGATGACAAGTATGACTTGATTGACTAGTCCTAGGTCCAAAAGGTTTCATTAGGGTTTGAAAGGTTCAAAAGGTTCAAGAAGGTTCAAAAGGCTCATCTAGGGTTAGGGGAAAGTAACTAGATGAATTGGTAGTTAGGTTTTTCTAACTAATTGGTTAGAATCTAACTATACTTGCCAAGTAGAATCTCTAGCCAAGAAATATAATTTTAAAAGACTAAAATCTAATTATGACCGATTATTAAAAATTGAAAGAAATTTTTTTGGAAGCGAATAAAATTCAAATTTTTAACGAAATTTTTACTTACTAAAAATCAGGGTCGTTGCAAACACACTCTAAATATACACAATAAAAAATACTGACTCCGATCTCAATTTCGATTCTGATTCTGACTTCGAGTCAACTCGGTCCACGTCTAGTTTTTCATCTTTTCAAACTACTGAGTCTCATGAGGAAGGCCCGATCAAAACACCAAGGCATAATTTTGAATTTGACTCTGAAATGTTTTTTTGACAATTTTAGCAATAAAGAGGATTTACAGTATTTCACTTTGCCTATGATTAATTGTTTGGATTCTAATAATCCAATTTTTGAGGAAGAAATTCCAAAAGACATTCTAGAATTCATCGAGAGAGAAGACGAGAGGCACGTAAAACCTTTTTCTGAGGAAATAATCACAGTAAACATAGGCTCTAAAAACGGGCCTAAATTGGTTAAAATTGATGCAACACTATCTTCTCAAGAAAGTGGAAAATTAATCATTTTGCTAAAAAAATACAAAGATGTTTTTGCCTGGTATTACGAGGATATGCCTGGGATAGACCCCGAAATCGTTCAACACAAAATTCCTCTCTATCCCAACGCAAAACCTGTTAAACAAAAGCTAAGACGTATACGCCCCGATTGGGCCTTAAAGATAAAAGAAGAGGTCACTAAACAAATCAATACCGGTTTCCTTATATTCACCAAATATCCACAGTGAATAGCCAACATCGTTCTGGTACCAAAGAAGACTGGGGTAATTAGGGTCTGTGTAGATTTTCGAGATCTCAACAAGGCCAGTCCGAAGGATGACTTCCCATTACCTCACATAGATGAACTAGTGGACAACATCGTATGACATGCATTGCTATTTTTCATGGATGGGTTCTCTGGGTATAATCAAATTTTGATGTCTCCTGAGGATAGAGAGAAGACCACATTCACCACGCCATGCGAAACCTACTGCTACCGAGTGATGCCATTTGGGTTGAAAAACACTGGAGCCACTTACCAAAGGATGGCGACAACACTGCTGCATGACATGATGCACAAAGAAGTAGAGGTATACATCGAAGATATGATAATTAAATCAAAGGGAAGGACACTATGAAGAACTCTGAAAATTCTTTGAGAGGATTAGACAATACAAGTTATGCCTTAATCCTCAAAAATGCACTTTTGGAGTGACTGCTGGAAAAATATTGGGATTCCTTATCACTCAGAGAGGAATCGAAGTGGACCCTTCCAAGATACAGGCTATCATAAAGATACCACCGCCAAAGACAGAGAAAGAAGTGAGGAGCTTTCTAGGAAAGATGCAGTTCATCAATAGGTTCATTGCCAAACTCACAGCCACTTGTGAACCTCTCTTCAAGCTTTTGAAGAAAGACACAGATTTTGAGTGGAGTCAAGACTATCAACAAACTTTGGAGGCAGTCAAAGAGTACCTTCAGAACCCGCCTGTGTTATCACCACCTATCCCTGGAAAACCATTGATTTTGTACCTCTCAGTAACGGACACATCCATGGGATGTATGCTAGCACAAGAAAACGATGCTAAAGTAGAGTGCGCCATACACTACCTCAGCAAAAAGATGATGGACTATGAAACAAGATACACTCCTTTGGAAATGACTTGTTGGGGGCTAGTATGGGCCACGAAGAAACTAAGGCATTACCTATTAGCAGATCCAGTAGTTCTGGTATCCTGACTAGACCCATATAAATATCTTTTAGAGAAGCCGACACTTATTAGAAGGCTGGGTAGATGGTTATTGCTGTTAACAAAGTTCAACCTCAAATACATGACAAGGAAATCAGTAAAAGGAAGGGCTATGGCATAATTCTTGGTGGATCATCCTGTAATAGAGCCTAAAGCAGAAGACTTCGTGTTCCTAGATGAAGACATCTTGTTTCTCCTAGACAACACCTGACAGCTTTACTTTGATGGAGCATCAAACCAATGTGGGTATGGCATAGGGGTATTGCTAGTTTCCGCCAACAACTCTCATATCCCTCTGTCATACAAACTAAGGTTCAAGGTCACAAACAATCAAGTTGAGTATGAAGCCTATATTACCGAAATGGAGATAGCATTGCAATTAGCGGCAAAAAGGGTAGAAGTCATTGGAGATTCAAACTTAGTGGTGTCCCAAGCAAGAGGAGACTATAAGGTTAAAGAAGACACGCTAAAACTGTACCATTATGTGCTGGAAGCTCTAATTCCACAATTTTACTTTGTTATTTTCACACACACTCCACGAGTGAGTAATAGGTTCGCAGATGCACTGGCAACATTGGCCTCTATGGTTGAAATACCCCTGGAATTTACAATGCGCCCGCTAATGATTGAGCAAAAGGTCAAGCCAGCATGTGAATACACTTTCACTGAGGAAGGTGAGGCCAATGGAAACCATGGTATGAGGACGTAAAGAAGTTCCTGGAAGAGGGAGACTATCTCTCCGAAGCCACCTCAAAGGATAAGATGGCTCTGCGAAAGTTTGCCACCCTATTTGTAGTTTGTGGTGGAGCACTATATTGAAAAGCACATCTGGGCCCCAATCAACTTTGTGTCACAATAGAAGAAAGTCAGAAGGTGATGGAGGAAATACACGAAGCAATTTGTAGGCCACACATGAGTGGGGCAACAATGGCGAAGAAGATCCTACGTTAAGGATACTATTGGACTACAATGGAGGCCAACTGTGCTAGCTATGTCTGCAGATGCTATAAATGCCAAACTCACGCTGATCACTTGCGTATTCCCCCTACAGAATTATACAGCATGACATCCCTTTGGCCATTCTCCACTTAGGGGATAGATGTCATTGGAGCATAAATCCAAAAGGGAAATACAAGCATCAGTTTATCCTGGTGGCCATTGACTACTTCACAAAATGGGTAGAAGCAACTTCTTATGCTACCCTCAAAGCCACTCATGTGGCCAAGTTTATCCGCACCAATTTCATCTATCGGTATGGTGTACCTCACGAGTTCATTCGTGACAATGGATCGCACTTCAAGGGGGCAACAAAGAAGCTTTTTGCTGAGTTTGGGATAGAGAACTATCGGTCATCTACTTATCAGCCTCAAACCGATGGAGCAGTTGAAGCTACAAACAAAAACATCAAAAGAATTCTACGGAAAACCACCGACATCTACACAGATTGGCTAGAAATGCTATTGAATTGTTGAACTGGAACTACCCTCACTAAGGGCTTTGGCTACGACTAACATGATCAAAGAGGATTGGGTTCAAAACCGCTACGATGAGTTGGCATTACTGGATGAAAAAAGGCTGAGGGCGTTATACCACGTACAAGGGCATCAACGCCGCATTGTGCAGGCATTCAACAAAAATGTAAAGCCAAGGGACATCAAGGTGGGAGATATGGTGCTCAGAGCAATCTATCGCCACGTTTTAGACCCGAGAGGAAAGTTCAGACCAAACTGGGGAGGACCCTACTTTGTCAAGCGCATAGCTGAGGGCGTTATACCACGTACAAGGGCATCAACGCTGCATTGCGCAAGCATTCAACAAAAATGTAAAGCCAAGGGACATCAATGTGGGAGATATGGTGCTCAGAGCAATCTGTCGCCACATTTTAGACCCGAGAGGAAAGTTCAGACCAAACTGGGGAGGACCTTACTTTGTCAAGCGCATACTATCTAGAGGAGCAGTATACATTACAGATTTGGATGGGATGGAATTCGCAACACCGGTCAACATAGACAAGCTAAAGGAGTATTACCCCTGAGAGATGCTCGTTGGGCCAAAAACCACAAGGTGGGCAAACCTAAGCAAAAATTAGAGCAGCCTGCTAGGTCAAAAACCCGCAAGGGCGACTTAGGCAAAAACTAAGGCATGAATAAAGAGCTCGCTAGATTGAGCACCCGCAAGGGCAATTTAGGCAAAATTAAGAGCGTAAAAAGAGAAGAAAATACTTAAATGAACCTTAACAAAAAATATATATATATATATATATATATATCTTTTTGGAACTACGTTTATGGCCTGATTACCTCCATGGGATATGTAGGGGGATGAAAACAATTGGTACTTCGGATCAACTGGATTGCAACGGCTTATTCGTGCCTCTTCACCGGAACCCTAACTCGTCGTCTGAACCCTAATCTGCAAAATAGACAGGGGGTGAGTGCACCTTTGCCTCTCATGGCAAAGGCCCTCCGATGCCTTTGTTAGTATCACGTACTAGAAATCGAACCCTATTTATCAGTAGGAAAGCAATAAGAATACAGTGTATTGCGTACCTTTTACCTCTAGGTTTAACTCTTATTTATAGATTTGCGTATGCTTGCTGGCCAAGCATCCGTGTTGCCCTAGGATTCCTAACTCGTATAGGAATCCCAAGATATCAAGGATTCTCGTTTCCTTTATTAATTCATTACCTTAATCCTTGTAGGACTCTTTTCCATAACAAGCCGAACATCCCATACTCGTTGGGTATCTTTATCAGATCCTATATTCTCGGGATCTTATTCCTTAACGGAATACTATTGTTTCTGGACTCTTCCAGAATGTTCCTTATGCTTCAATATTTGACTGAAGTTCTTTCTTTTGTTCGGCCATCTCGTTGCCGAACAAACGGCTTGGACCATTGACTTCTCATGTCACTGGTCCATCTTGCCGAACATTTGTTTAGCATGATGACTATCCTGCCTATATTCAAACTATGGTCCCACATACCATTTGCATTGCTTTTTAACCCGTGATCCCTCGTATCACGTGCTTGGTTTTTTGCTTCATCTGTTCGGCTATTTATAACCGAACAGTCTGCTTTGGACCGTCTACTTCACATGTAACTTGGCCCTTAGTTTGCCGAACAAACAGCATGGATCAATGACTTCTCATATCATTGGTCCATATTGCTGTTCACTATATTGCCCGGTGGTAAGTCCTGTCATACTTACCACGTGCTCCCGAATATCACGTGTTCGGCAGCTAAATGTATGTGTTCGGGAATACCTCCCTACATCTATCCTAAGCATACTCAATATCAAATCATGGCAAAGGCATTTTTAATAAACCAACCAACGTTTCCAAGGAAAAAGGAAAAGCAAGCTTAAACAAATTCATGATCTATGAAAGCTAGAGTCAAACATGGAAAAGAACATATTTAAAGCATAAGCAAAGTGTCAATCTCTAGGTCTTCCTTTTCTCTGCGCTTTTGTCTTCCAAAAGGTTTTTCTCCAGCCAACGCTTATATGAACTAGATAGCTTGTCAGCAAAGTTCTCAATAACATCTTGCATCACTCGATTCGGCCATAGACGAAGCACATTGCGACGAAGGTTGGAGTCATGGGCCTTAGAAGTAGCATACTTAGGATCACCCAAGACTTTGGCTTGTTCAGCCCAGAACTGTGGTTGAAAACGAGCAGGAAAATAGAAGGTGACTTGGGTAATACCAATCACCGCAACACCAAAATGACTCACGGTGCTTATAGTCATGTTCTCAATGCCATACCAAGGACAAACCCATTGAATCAGGTCACCCTTGCAAGTGTCCATCCATGCCTTCCAAGCAGCCTCAGTCGGAAATTGCCTGATCACATGACGCTCCATGTAATGGTCTGAGCCATAGGGGAGCCGCTCTGGCGCATCCCATACCCTCAGTTTCTCGAAAAGCCACACATATAGAAAACAAGGGAAAATTGCGAGCTGTGAGAACACATGAGCCAAAACTAAAGAGCGATGAGTAGGAAGATAACTTGCAAGATAAATAAACAAATAAAGAGTGAACCTGTAGTAACAAAAGACTGCCTGAGAACTGGGTTGTTGGATTACTTTTCACTACATCGAGACCCATCAAGGTCTCTACCAACACCAAACTAGCAAAACCTACACGTTTACCAATTTGTTGATCAAAATTAAGCGATATGGAATCAACATGGCCAGAGGAGGGGCCTAACAAATAGTAGTGGAGAAGACAGACGCATAAGGCATGAAAGCATGATTTCTATTGAGGAACTTGGCGGTGAGCTTCGGCTGTACCAAAGCACTGAATAAGCTGTAGGGTTTCCAACTTTCCGTTCACCATAAAAAACCTGGTTTCATGTTTCTGAACTTGGAGCAAGGTCTTCAAAAGGTTGCCATGATTGAACAAAGGATTAGGGACAATGAGACCTTCTCTATCTGAATGACCCATAATAGCTGTAAACTCCTCAAGAGTGGGGCACAATTCTTCTCTTCTAAACTGGAAAACATGAAAAACATAATCCGACAAACTGGTGGCTGCACGGAGGAAAGCAAAATCCATAGGAATTCGACGGAGGGAGAAAAGGAAGTCCATATCAAAGGATTTAAAGTGTAGACTGCTTAGGCCATTGAAGGAATTCATCCACGGATCAAGAATCGGTTGTGCCATGTGTTAAGAATAGTTGCTGACAACTATCGAGTTCGTGGAACGCATACTTATAGGCTAGGTTAAGTCCTAGTTTGAATCGGAATTGGATTCTAAATCACGTCAGTTAAGTCGGTCTCTCGGCCGATACATCGATATTGCGGCCGTGGGAATGATTCCGACTTGTAAAAATCTAGGCCAACTTAAGTTAACCCTTAGAAGGAAGAATCAATTTCCCGGCCACCTAATCGATTCCTCGGCAGCCAGACTCATTTCCAGGGAAAATTCCATGGTTCAGTTTAGTTTGCCGAATTGCAAATTTTCATGCCAAAACAGTATAGAATGACATACATAATCAGATATCGGAGCAAAAGATTTTGCTTCATATATAATCAAAAGCTTTTTACATCACAAGGTGGGTCATCCCATATTTCCTAAACAAACTATACATATTTTTCTGTCGGACTAACCCATGTAGGAAGAAAAAACAGAAAAAACAGGGGAAGAGGAGAGGAGCATGTTGAATCCTCTGGTGGTCCAAACACCAGAGCCCAACTGCAAAAAAGAAAAGAAGACCCCTGAGGTGGCATATACCGGTGAAGCACCATAACACAAAGGAATCATTGTGCGGCTCAAAAGGTTCACCACATGGTCTAGAAAAATCATCATACCGCGTGCAAGCCTCACCTCAAGAGTTTCAAATCACGGAAGGAAGCCCCCTATGTAAGGGTCCCTAATCAAACTTCAAGACAGAACCGAGGTAGATGCGGTTTCCCTCCGCGCACACTAGCCATGCTTGCGCACTGCCCATCACCTGGGCCCGATGGAAATGAAGGCAGAGGAGTCCTCAATGGTAGGAGAAGCCTTTGGTGGGAAAGAAGAATAGAGGAAGAAGAGAAGATGAAACGAAATGATGATCTGGACCCATAAATAGGGCTCTGGAATAAAGACATCACACGGCCGGTTCATCGATACTTCCGCCGACACATATTATTCGGTCGTGGAATTGATCTCCTAGCCCCCCAATCTATTTCCCACAACAACCACAAATCTTGCTCGGTGCACTGATTCAAACAATCAATGAAATTCTGGGTCCTCGACCAACAGAATCAGTGACGGAGAATGATTAGAATAGCCTTGGGGTCACTCCTGAGCAAATGTAACATGGTCAAAACTTGCCTTGGGGGCATACCTAAGCACGAAGAACATCAAGAACCAGCATTAAGCCCACATCTGGAATTTTTCAAAAGCTCTCTCTCCGTAATAGCAAGCTCACAATTACCGGTCGCTTGATCATTAAGGATTGTCAACCTCAAGCTCTCGCTCGCAAAACCCAAGGATCCTTGGTATCTCGAACTCAAGCTCTACGCCCCAGTTACTGTACTCCAGAAGTATGACATTCGTCATGGCCTATGTTAAAGCCCCTTGCTTAGCAACCCTGCGCTCATCTCTATCTAGCAACTCTACACTCTCCATCTTGCTCACAATCAACAGTTCTAGCAGCTCTATGCTCGTATTCAGCGGCTCCATGCTCACTACGATCAAGTCACTCAGCAGCTCCATATGTCATGCCCACTGCCATCAAGCTACTCAATGGCTCCACCGTCTCAAAAGCTCTATGCTCACCAGCTCACCAGCACCATGTGCTCATTACCTCGGTAGCTTCACACTCAAATCAAACAAACCCCAAGCTCACTACTTCAGCAACTCCATGCTCACTCTTAGTAGCTCTACACTCGCTATTGTAGACACCCCAATTTGGCCTAACGATTATTTCAAGTCCTACCTTGGGGACCATCCTGATGATGATATGGATACAATGATTACTGATTGACTTCTCGTGAACCTTCGGACTTATGGTGAGAACTTCTAGCCACTTAGAGGACCCAATCTAGAGCCCAATAGCCTTTCAGACAGAAATACAGAATGCTATGAGAATCTTTCTATCGGTCGTAACATTGATCTCACGGCCTCAACATCATTTCTTCACTCATGAAACCTGTTGCTTGAAAATCTCCTTGAGAGATTGATTAGCCGGCCGCTAGATCCATTCCTCGGCCGCAACATCATTTCCTCGGTCGCCAAATCTATTGCTCGGCTGCCAAATCATCTATTTTCCAGATTTTGGAAAGTTCTATCAATCGTTTGATCCGATCACAAAACCTTAGCAGCCTTTTTCCGATGCGTTCGGGCCACACAGCAGATTACGTTTAGAGGTCTTTGAACCCTAGAATTCCTTTTGATTCACGCCATTTGATTGGCCAAAGTGAGTCATCAATTGCCTATATAAAGGGGCCTTTGGCTTCCAAAATTATACACAGAATATACCATCTCTAGTCACAAAATTCTGCCATTATACTCTCTCAACTCCCCATTACAAAAGCCCTAACTTTTCGAAGGCAGCCGTTAATCCGACGATCAAATCCCGAAGTTCAAATCCTAAACCTAGGGTTTCGAGTAGCAAAATCAGTCAATCACACTCAATCCGAAGCAATCAAGCAACTGAGGGATCAAGGTGGTGAGGCCCAAGGGCCTATGGTTTGATCTTTTTTTCATTTTTGTACTATAATCATAGCGTTTTGATCTTCTGTTAGTTGTAAAGTCTGGTGCGAGGAAGAACATCGGCTGGATCTTCGATCCATTGGCCGGTATATCAAACCAGGAGGATCTCTCGGCTGTGACATCCATTCACCGGTCGCGAGATCCATCTCCTTGGGACAGTTTGTTTTATCTGCTTTCTGATGCATGATTTGCTTATCGTTCTGGCTCACCATTAACTGCTTAAAGGCTAATTAATCAGTTTGTGTGTTTAGAATTAAATAAAACATGAATTAATCATATGTTGAACAACGATGGGCCAGTCTCACGATTGGGCAGAGAGGGGTGCCTAACACCTTCCCCTTATTGTACTTTTGGCTCCCGTACCTAGAATCTCTATCTATTTTTCCTAGTTTTTATAAACTAGGTGACGACTCTGTTTTGATGATAACCACTATCGTGTGGTGATGTTCCTAGCCATGGGAAAATCCACAATCTTGGTTTATGAAGCAAGCAACCAAACAAATAGCGATGATCAATCTGTATGGCGATGCCCCGCTTTCGGGAGGTGTCTACAGTTTTTGGCGACTCTGCTGGGGAATTAGAAGCCATAACCAGAAAGTTTGACATAAGACTAACACATGCTTTATTTAATTCATCTATCATATGCATCGAGCGGGCAACCTTGTTGAGTTCACCTAATACCCTGGCATGTCACGGGCTATGTTAGAGGTCCCAGTAAACTCCACAGTCACTTGTACCTAGTGGTATATCAAAAGGAAACCGTCCAATTGTCGCTTATGATGGGCTAATGCGAGGACTGGTGCCCTTTGACAACGAATCACCCTTAAGACTACCCAAATCTTACATGTGTTAAGAAGGCCATATAACTTATCAAAATAAGGCCGGAACCCGCAAGTTAAGGATTTTTTCCTGCATTTTGCTTTGAAGTCCTTCTTCACACCCTATGTAAACTGTTGTTGTAACATTTCTTTCTCTGCAAAAGGGTTGGGATTTTCAACCCAAACCCTAACCCTATACAGCCAAGTACTAACTTTCCAGGTATTCTACTTTCTAAAAAAGCAGGCACAATAGGTAAAACAAAGAAGCAACCACAGCCAATTTTATACTCTTACAACACCCGAAGCCATGCCAAACAGAGGTCTTTGCAGTCATCGCGTCTGTCACCTTCGCCTGTCAAAACACCTTCACCGCAACGGTCCCAATCACTTTCAGGGACTTCACGGTCATCTTCTCAACAAACCCGATTGTCTATCAAATCCCAAGCTTCACCAAGCAATCCTCCCACTCCCATGGCAGACAATGACGCCACTATTGCCGATCTCCAAGCTCAAATTGCTACTTTGCTAGTAGAGAAAGTAGCAAGAGATGTTGAGGACAGAGAAAAATTGATAGAAGATGAGAATCCTCTTAAAGTAATAACAATAGAGAACCTTGAATTAGCCAAACAAGTCAAGGAGATCAAACATGCTCTAGCCTGTTCACAGGGGGACCAAATTCTAGACTTTGAGGGACTCTACCTCTTCCCAGATTCTCAATTGCCTGAAAGATTCAAAATGCCAAACATCGAGAAGTTCAATGGAACAGGCAACCCTACCAGCCATGTTCGCCATGTTATCAACACCTTAAAGCCAATGGGCTTAAATGACGAGCTCATTGCTCAATTGTTTCAAAGGACTCTCACTGGAAGTGCTCTTGATTGGTTCCTCACTTTGGAATTTGTACATTATCAAACTTGGCCAGAATTGCCAATGCTTTTGTCAAGCAGTATGCATACAATGTCCAAATTGAGTTAACCACCCGAGATTTGGAGATGACCAAGCAGGAGTTAAACGAAGACTTTGTTACCTTTGTGGCTAGATGGAGAGAAAAGGCTGCCAAGATGAAGAACTGTCCCTCCGAGGAAGATCAAGTGAGAATAGTTGTCAAGAATCTGCAGCCCAAGTATCTAAAGCATATCTACACTCAAGCTATAACCGACTTCAAGTGCCTACATGCTACTGGGCTGTAGATTGAAGAAGGGATCAAACTGGGACTCATTGGGAAGGAAGAAGCTTCTCCATCCAAGAAAACCTTCCCAACTCGCACATCTCATGCCTCCGTAAACACCTTTGATCTGACCTTGACACAAGACCCTTTCCAAGCCAGCCCTTCCCGAAATTCAAATTGGACTTGCCTCAACTTTAATCCTTTCTACATGACTCTCTCCCAAGCCTTAACCATTCTAAGCCATCAGGGGCATCTCAAACCTCTGAACAAACCACCTCCTCGCCACCTTATGGCCTAAACCATGACCCCAATAAACAGCGTGCCTACCATCAACACTCTGGGCATGAGATAGACAACTGCATGCGTCTTTGCCATGACATTCAAGATCTCGTTGATAGTCGAACCATAAAACCCCCACAGCCTGATGCACAAACCAAACCACCCCACAATACCGAACCACCTCAAAATATCAATCTCGTAACTTTGTCTCACAACCTCATATATAATCCCAGCCAATACATTGTCCAAAGCACCCAAGCCAAGCCAACCCTAACCTTACCAAAGGAGGATGGATGTCATATGATGGAGGAAGAAGAAAACAATGAGTCCGATCAATTGGAAGTGATCGATCCTGACATGTCTGACAAGAGTGACGGGGAAGAACAAGCAAAGGAAACAAAACTAAGGAAATGGAAAGAGCATTCCTAGGCAAAACACAATTTGGAGGATCCAAACATTTCGTTCGTGGAGGATAATGATTGGTTGCGTATCTGGTTTGAAAACAGGAAGAAGGAAAAAGATAGAGGCATCATGATGAGAAGACATGCCCGCTTTGAACCGGCCCAAATAGTGGTACCCATCAATCGCCCGAGAATCCCAACATCTCCAGTTGTTTGGGAAATAATCAACCTTATAAAAGAAGTGGAGGAGTTCCAAATGCAGTCATAGGTCAATCCATATGAAGAGTGTGACTATAGTCAATGGGCAGAAGAAGAAGAAGATAGCTTTGACGAAATGGAAGGAGAATATGACGATCCGCTTGATGGGATCTCTTTGGCATTGCTATTTGATCAAATGGAAGTAGCTAATGACTGCGCAGTAACCTGGGCAGGCATTTCCATCTGGGGACTGCTCATGTCTCAAAAAGGTAGCCACCATGCGAACTTCAAAGATGGATCCAGTTTAAAGGCTCTGTTTGGCAAAGAAGAGGGTGGAAAAGAGTATAAAGTTGCAAAAGGCAAAAGAAATGGCCCCAAAATGCTGCAGTAGCTGAGAAGTCATAACATGGCAAAGAACATTAAACATTGCCTTTTGTTTTCTAAGTCAAACTAGGACATGTTTTGGGCCCCTGTTTGGGCATTTTATTTTTGCCAAGTGAATTCCTATTTCATCTTCTAAACTATGCTTATTCAATAATCTAATTGCAATTGCCATGTGCTACAATCTCTTTGCCAAATAAGGGAAACTTCAAGGAATCAAGTTCTTTGTGCCACCGATAAAAGGAAAGAAAGGATGAACTTTAGTTGCTTAAGAAACTAGGTTTTTGTCAAAACTTAGAAAGAAGACAATATCTCCGTGAGAACACTTAGGGTTAGCTTGCCCATCTTGAAAGTACAAACACAAGGAGATTCAAAAAAACATCTCCACCAATTTCCTCTCATACAGAAGTCCTCTTGTGAGAAACGCTCGTTGGGTAACCCAAGCAAAAATAGGAGCAGAGCCTACTAGGACTGTAAAAGCATAGCCTAGGCAAAAGTTAAGAAAAGCTCGCTAAGGACTCAACCTCCATCAGGTAACCTAGGCAAAATTTAGAGCATGTAAGAAGAAGAAAAAAGAGTGGAAACCCAACCTCAAAGGTGGTGATTTTGGAACTACGTAAAAGGCCTGATTCCCTGATTGGGATACGTAGGCAATCTCACATTGAGATGCTACCCAAACACTTAGAGAGAAGGAAAAACATCAACAGAATTGTACTTAATGACAGGCATAGCTAACCCTGCTTATTGAGCTCGCAAAAGATAAGTATGCGTTTCTCAAGGAATTGGCAGCAGCAAAAGACACAAGAATTGTTGTTCAACCCCTATAACCTTAAGGTCATTAACACAATGAGCAGGATACCTCAAAAACTCTTGAGTTTGGCAATCAGACTATGGAACATGGCAAAAGCAAAAGGCAAAAAATCCAAACCAAGCATAAGAAGGAAGATAAAAGAGGATGCCACTTGGCCAAAACAAAATCTACCTTCCTTTGGAAAATAGAAGTAACAGCTGAAGAATTGATAAATCGGCCACAACATCAATTCCTCAACCGAGTAATCAACCCTTCGGCCAGTATTTCATTTCACACAGATTACTGTCTATCAGCAAATTCTTGTTTAAATGTCATGTTCTGACTTTCACATGCATATCTCAAAACATTTAGGGGGCAGAAAAAACATTTCTCATTTTATGAACAAAAGCTTGATTACAAAATCATCACTGTGGTTGTTTTCACTATACAATTTTTGCTTGTCTCTTTTACTAACTATGAATAGGAAAAGAGAAAATCCTAAAGCTGATCATGACGACGCCTCCGAGATGGCCTCTCGGATGAAGAGGGAGATTGCTCACCGACCCCCATATCCTCTCTGCTAGTAGCTGGTATCGGCTCAGCCTCAAGCTACGAGGAAAATGATACAATCGCTCAGATTCAAGAGAGGATACAAAGCAAAAGGGAATGTATGAGAACCAACCATACCTCAAGGATCCTACGGTGCTGCCTCCGCACTCTAATAACCATGCACCCATTCCTGAACTATTTCAGCAGGTACCTGTGGGATGACCAAACATTGCAAGCGTCTAAACATGGATATAAAGCAAGCAAAGGCTAGAGTGGAAAGCTAAAAATACCTGTGAGATCCCGGTTGGCAGTGTGTGAAGCTGAGTCGAAGAGGGAATAACCGCCAAACGCTCCTCCTCTCCATCATTAGAATTGAAAGAGACATAAGAAGGGGCCCGTGGCCAAACAGGAGCAACAGGAGGAGCAACAGCTGGAGTCAAGAAAAAATGGCAATACTCCGTGTAGTCACCTACCTGAAGAAGCAAACCAGCCCAGTCTCTAATCCGAGCATTCTTCAAGTCTTCCTTAGACATTAAGGAAGTGGATCTCATCAACGCCGGAGGCGGAAGAGGAACAAGCTGAAGAGCCTCAGTACGTGGGCACCACTGACTAGCCACCCGATCACCTAGGTACCAAGCTCAACAAAAGGGGCCCTCGAGCAAGCTACGGGTACGATCCAGAACCCTAGAATGCGCAACAGGAGCATCTTCTGGTACCCCATTCCAAAGGTCAACACGCACCTGCAAATGAGGTCAAATCAGCTATAACATAAGAATATGGAAGCCTGAAGATAAAGAATATAAGAGAAAAGAGGTACTAGATCGATTGTCAATCGGTCCAAAACCCGTTGCCATTCAGGAAGGTTCAAAACTGGTGACCGTGGCTTCCATCGTCCCGCCAACCATCTCTTGTAACGAGGAATATAGTTCTCATCTTCATGTCTAGTGTCAGTGGGAAATTGAAGAAGATGTTCAAAAGCATAGAGCCGAAAGATGAAAATAACATAACTCAGTATCAATCAGAGTGAAAAAGGAAAGAAGTAAAGGAGAAGGATGTACCTCAAGCACTCGGTAGTGACCACCAAGGATGAAGCTCTTGTCTCAAGAACAAGCTCCAAGGTTGCCATACAAAGTGGATAAAGCTCTATGCTCTGACTCTCAAACGGCTCCACACCTCGGTTCTCTCACTTCAAGCTCCAAGCTCCAATCTTCAGGCCATTGCCTTATGATTGATACCGGCTCCGCGCCTCGATTTTATCACTTCAAAGCTCCAATGATTGTAACCGGCTCTGCGCCTCGATTCTGTCACTTCAAGCTCTACACTTCCCTGGCTCTATACTGCCATGTCTCAAAAATCGACGTCCGATCGTCTCCAGAAGATGGTTTGGATTCCACCCAATTTCATCAATTCCATCAAGCTCATTCGCAAGGATAGGCTACCGAACCGAGCTCCCCTAAGTTAAAGTAAGGAAGATCATGAAAAGCAAACGACTCACCCGCCATGTACTGATCTACCCCAAAATACTAAGGATGCTCTCCGCAAAATTTCCCCGGCAGCTCCGCGCTCCTTCAACTACTCTCTACCAAAATCCTGGCATGACCCAGGTATGTTGCACTACAGCTTTTAAAGCCTGAAGGTACGTCTTATGTTCTTAACCTTCTGCTATTTTTAATTTTCTTTTATTGCCCCCGAACTACGATTGGTCTGAATTTCCCTTGTGGAATACATAGGCAGCCTCCCAGCCTGACCATAACTAAAAACCTTTTTCGAAAACCCTTGGAATAGTTGTTCGACCAAATTGAGTTGCTTTACGGCTTTGACTCTTACTTGATATGTCTCGTGATCCGTCTAAGTTAGTCAAAGAGGGGCATCTTAGACACCCCAATTTGGCCTAACAATTATTTCAAGTCCCACCTTGGGGACCATCCCGATGATGAATGGATACATGTGATTAATGCTGATTGACTTCTCGTAAACCTGTGGACTTTTGGTGAGTACTTTTAGCCACTTAGAGGACCCAATTCAGAGCCAAATAGCCTTTCAAACAGAAATACAGCATCCTAGGAAAATACATCTGTCGGCCGCAAGATTGATCTCTCAGCCTCCACATCATTCTTTCACCCGTGAAACATGTTGTTTGAAAATCTCCTTGAGAGATTGATCCCTTACCCGCGAGAACCATCCTTCTGCCACCAGATCGTCCTTTTTCCAGATTTTGGAATGTTGTGTCAATCGTTTGATCAGATGCTCAAAACCCTAGCAGCCAAACTCCGATTCTTTTGGGTTACGAAAGGAGATTTTGAAAAGAGAACTTATAATCATATACTTCCTATTAATTCGTGTATTGTGATTGGTTGGAGTGATGTCATCCGGTGCCTCTATAAAGGACCCTTAGGGTTCTGAAATTATAATGATAATTCACCCTCTCTAGGCATAATATTCTACAAAAATACTCTCTTACACCTCCTCTCTAAAAGCCCTAAAATCCCGAAGGCAGCCGCACCCCGAGCAATCAAACCTCCAAAGTATAAACCCAAACCCTAGGGTTTCAAGAAGGAAATCAGTTAATCACCCTCAATCTAAAGCAAACAAACAACTGAGGGATCAAGGTGGTGAGGCCCAGGGGCCTATGGTTTGATTTACTTTTCAATTATTGTATCTTAATCATAGTATCTTAAGTTTCTGATTAATAATTCGTTCTGGTGTGAGGAAGAACATCGGCTAGGGCATTCATTCCAAGGGCCGATACAACAATCCAGAAGGATTCCTTGGCCGTGACATCTATTCACCGGCCGAGGGATCCATTATCTAGGATAGCCTGTTTGTTCTCTGCTTATATTTTTATGCATGCTTTCATTACTGTCCGGGCTTACCTTATTCACTGTTAAAGGCTAATAATCAGATTATGTATTTAGAATTAAATAAAACAAGTATTAATCATATGTTGAACTATTATGGGCAAGTCTCACGATTGGGCAAAGAGGGGTGCTTAACACCTTCCCCTTATTGTACTCTTGGCTCCCGTACCCGAAATCTCTATCTTTTTTTTTCCAGTTTTTATAAACTAGGTGGCGCCTCTATTTTGATGATAACTGTTATCGAATGGCGATGTTCCTAGCTATGGGAATATCCACGATCTTGGTTTATGAAGTAGAACCAAACAAGCATGATCAATTTGTATGGCAATGCCCCGTTTGGGAGGTGTCTACAGGGGGTGGGGCTCCGGCTCCTGCTCCTTCTTTCTTATGAAGAGGCCTTTTGCCTTTCAGGAGTTCGGCTTAGACTCCTGCTCCTTCATTTTTGTGAAGGAGCTCTTTTCTGTTCTGGAGTGACTCTTAATCCTACTCTTTCTTCTTCAAGAAAGAGCCTTCTTATACTCTATCAGGCTCGTCTATCTCCCCTGGAATTTCTTCGTGAAAGCCTAGAGTCTTTAGGATGCTCTCAGATCTACTCTAATTCTCAAATTTCATATTCCCGTTTCTTGATCAAATGAGCAAATTCTTCTATTTTTTGCTTCTTCTTATAAAGGATGTCTTCACTGTTATGCATGCTTTTCGAGTGTGCAACTGACTCTCCTTCACAGTGAGATTTACTCCATGTGAACCCTGTGGCTGTCCTTCCTTCTCTATTCTTGGAACTATCAAGGACGGTCAAGGGGTTACCCTTGCTTGCTGTCTTCCTTTCGTGTCCTGCTTTGGGCTTTCTCGGAGCTCCAGGTGGGGACTTGTCTCCCCCCCAACCAACAGGTCCTTTGGATCATGCGGCGTCTTTGGATCTTCGTCCATCATGGTCGTTTTTCAAAGAGAACTCTTTCGTTTCCCACAAACGGTGCCAATTGTAAGTGGAAAAAAATAGATGGTGTTTGTAGTTGTACGTTAAACACAATGGATTCTTGAGCCTCCTACCCAATACCCTAATCTGACGTCCGAACCCTAATATGCAAAACAGACAAGGAGTGACCGCACCTTCGCCTCTCCTCGGCAACGGCCCTTCAATACCTAAGTTAGTATCACATACTAGAGAAAACCCTAATTATCAGTAGGAAAGTAGTATGAATGCAACATATCGCGTACCTTTTGTCTCTAGGCTAACCTTGTTTATATAGATGTGCATATGCTTGCTGCTCAAGCATCCTAGTTGCCCTAAGTTTCCTATCTCATATAGGAAGCTTAGCTCCCCGAGTATCCTTCTTTCACAATAAGCCGTGATCCTATTCACGCAGGGATTCCTCTCTATTTGGGATTCTCTCCATATTAGGACTCTTTCCTTATTTATCTTGAAGGAATATTCGGTTTCCTTACCCGTGAGATCTTATTTTCTTCTAGAATACTCCTTCCACCTTATCACTTAAGGCTGTCTTTCCATGGGATCTTCCTTTGTTCGGCCATCTCATTGCCGAATAGACTGTTCCCTTTAGTGACCTTCTATGTCATCTGTCCTTTATGCCGATCACCGTCCTCATCGGCGGTATGACCTTTTCTATTTACCAACACTGGTCCCTTGTCCCACTTGTTCAGGTCCATTTGTGTTTGTACGGGAGTATCTCCTGATATTTGGAAATGGGCAGTTACATGCTTAGATCTCAACTCCTTTGATTGTGTCAACTTGGTGTAACTACCTCTTGTTTGAATAATACAATTCGCGCCTTTGAGCTTTGAATTGCTCATTTTCTGAGCTACCATTTGAGTGACATCTGGCAACGATTGTCATTACCTATAAAACGACACTAAGGTAATCATAACATCATCGTTCTTTAAATTGTGTGATTCCATATATTTCAGTTTATGCGTACTCCGTCTTGTCCAACATTAATGGCCATTTATCATTCTCTGAGTGGGCCAATAAATTCTCATGCAAACAGAGCCCTAACGTGGGTCCGCCCCTACTTATTAGTCCGAAAGTGCCATAGAGAACAACAAAAGTTTGTAGTCGAAACCAACAATTTATATATGCGTTGTTTGGCTGGGAAGGCTCCACCACAAACTCGAGAGTGCTTCATAATGCCTTGCCTAACGGGTTGAGAATTACACAGGGTATGTGACTTTGAAACCTTTCCATTAGTCAACATACCTCTACATTTGTGTAAACATACTCACCTACACTTTGTATGTCATTTGTAGGTCGTTACTATCTCATCGTGGCCGGTTACACTAATGGACGGGGATTATTAGCATCGTTCAGGTGTCAACGATACCACATTAACATTTGAAGGGAAGCACTTTGTGGCACAAAATGTGTAGGGGGATGAAGATGATTCATGCTCAGAATAGCACGAACCTGCAACGGCTACTTGTACCTCTTCACCTGAACCCTAATTCGTCGTCGGGACCCTAATTCATCATCAGGACCCTAATCTGCAAAATAGACAAGGGATGAGCGCACCTTTGCCCCTTGTGGCAAAGGCCCTCCAATGCCTAAGTTAGTATAAGTACTAGCAAAAAATCCTATTTATCAGTTGGAATGTTGTGAGATTGCAATGTATTGCGTACCTTTTACCTCTAGGTTTACCTCTTTATTTATAGATTCATAGATGCTTGCTGCCCAAGCATCCTTGTTGCCCTAGGATTCCTATCTCGTATAGGAAATCCTGGATATCTTGGATTCTCGTTCCCTTATTAGTTTATTACTTAAGAGTCCTTTTTGGACCCTTTTCCATAACTGGCCGAACATCCCATTCTTGTTGGATATCTTTTCCAGATCCTATACTCTCGGGATCTCATCCCTTACGAGATATTATGGTTTTGTAATCTTCCAGACTACTTCCTCTGCTCCAACTCTTGACTGGAGTTCTTTCCTTGTTCGGCTATCTCGTCGCCGAACAGACTGCCTGGACCGGTCACCTCATGTCCCTTTCTGCCGAACAAATAGCTTGGACCAATGACTTCTCATGCCATTTGTTTATATCACCGATCACCGCTCATGATGTTTTGTTTTTATCGTATTTATCCCGTGATGTACCACATGTTTGGCTATTGTTTTATCTGTTCGGGAATACCTCCCTACAAAATGTTGTGGAGAGATGCTTTGATGTGTGTATGGGGATGAAAACAATTGATGCCTAGAATTACACCAATTGGCAACGGTTACTCTTGCCTCTGCACCGGAACCCTAATTCGTCGTCGAAAACACTAATCTGTAAAACAGACAAGGGGTGAGCACACCTTTGCCTCTCGTGGCAAAGGCCCTCCGATGCCTAAGTTAGTATCACGTACTAGCAGATGAACCCTAATTATCAATAGAAAAATAATATGAATGCTTCATATTAGGTACGTTTACCTCTAGATTTACCTCGTATTTATAGATTCCTAGATGCTTGCTGCCCAAGCGTCCCTATTGCCCTAGGATTCCTATCTCGTATAGGAAACCTAGGATATCTTGGATTCTCGTTCTCTTATCAGTTCATTACCTTAGTCCTTTTAGGACTCTTTTCCATAACTGGACGAACATCCCATTCCAGTTGGGTATCTTTTCCAAATCCTACATTCTCGGGATCTCATTCTTTAATGGCATACCACTGTTTCTGGACCCTTCCAGAGCGTTCCCTTTGCTGCAACACTTGATTGGAGTTCTTTGTTTGTTCGGCTATCTCGTCGTCGAACAAACTACCTGGACCAGTCACTTCACATGTAATTGGTCATTTATCAATTACTTGGACCAATGTCTTATCAGGAGCTCCCCTCCTATCCGGCCTTCTCATTACCGAACAAGCTACTAGGACCAGTGACTTCACATGTCACTATTCCTTTATTAGTCCCTAGGTCCAATAACTTCTCATGTTTACTGGACCAAGACCCCGTACAACCTTCCTAGACCAATGATTTCTTAGGTCACTGGTCCACATCACCGACCATTGTCTTGCACCACGACTGTCCTTGTCGTATTATACCATGGTCCCACGTACCACATGTTCGGGCTTTATTTCTACCTTTTTGGGAATACCTCCCTACAATGTGCTTAAGATGAGATGTGGAATCTTGAGATCCTACCCTTTCTATCCTATTAGTGTAACGCCCCTGAATTTTGATCAATAAAAATTTCGTTAAATATTTGAATTTTATTTGAATTACTTATTTTCTCTGGAGTGGCTATATGATTTCTTGTTAATTATCGTCGTAGTTAAATTTTGGTCTCGACTAGAAACCCTACTTGACCAATTTAGTTAGTTTCTAAACTGCCTACTTGGAGGAACCGAGCAACCAACTCACCTAGTTACTAGATGAACCTTTTGGACCTTTATTCTTTATCCATTGGTCCATAATGGTTAGGGTAATTTTTATCCATTGGACAATAAGCTTTTCATTTTAATATTTGACTAAAAGTACATGTAGTCTTTTCAAAATCTTATTTAAGTATAAAAGTACTTGTACTTCTTTTATCCATTGGTCTTTAACCGCTAGGGAAACTATTACCCATTGGGTAATAGCCCAAATCTTCCAACAAGGTACAAGATTTTAATTAAATAATCAAGTATGAATTTTCCATGTGATTTTATGCATTAAACTATTGGGGTATATCTAAACCCTAGATTTTCAAAGTACTTTATTGACTAAACTAGTACTTGTACTCTATTATAAACTAATGGGGAGAATCCTAGCCTTTTATTTAATTGGGGTACTTGGTACCACACCTATATTTAAATATAGGGCTTTTGTCACATGTTTTAAAGGACTTTGATTATTTTAATATAAAAGTTTCCTAGTTACTATTGTCCATTGGACAATAAAAGTTAGGGGATTTATTATCCATTGGGTAATAGAGTTATTCTTTCATCTAGTACATGGGTTCATTAAATTAGTCTTTTATTTTTTTCCCATGTGATAAAGTACATAGTATTTTATTATGTAAAGTACTTATTAGCCTCAGTAGCCTTTAAGGCCTAAGATTCTCCTAAGTACTCTTTTATTATTTTATATTGGGGTTTTGTACCCAATTGGATTAATTTATTGGGGAGTGGATCTTCCTAGAGTACATTAGTATACTAGTCTAATTGTTTAGTCAAACATGTGCCTAATTGTAATTCTTTATTGAGTATTTGATTTGGTAAATCTAGTACTTTGGTACTTTTTACTTATTCTTTCTTGTTTATATATATATATATATATATAGTGTACTAGGAGAGAAAGAGAGAGAGACAGATGCCGAGAGAGAGGGAGAGAGAGATGCCGAGAGAGAGGAGAGAGAGAGGAGAGAGAGAAAGGAGGAAAGAGAGAGGAAATTTGATTGTACCTTCCATGATCTTTCTTCATCTTTTCAAACCCATGGGTGAATCTTTTTCCTAGCCAAAACTAACTCTCCTTTGTACTTCTATGATTTATTTAAAACCAAATCTTGTACCATTGTCTCTTTTCTTCCAACAAATCTTCCATAATCCCATCCAAGGACAAATCTTAGCCATGCAAGCCTAGGGTTAGGCTTTGATCTTTCAAAGATTGCATGACATGTGTCAAAATTTGATGTATGGAGAGTGAGAGGGGGGCCGGCCTTAGAGAGGGAGAGGGAGCCAAGATTTTTCCTATAAATAGGACCCCATTCCAAGCATTGAACTCACACCTTCAAGCTTTGCTCTTCCTTCTCTCTAGAATTTCTTTGTTCTTTCTTTGTTCTTCATGTTCTTGAGTTGTTCTTGAGTTCTTCAAGAAACTCAACCTAAGCCGCCACTAAACCGCCACTCGACCACCTTTCGATCCATAAAGTAGAGTAGTGTTAGTCAAGATTAGGTTTCGAGAGAGACCATTCTCTTTCGAAGCTTCCGAAGGCATACCGTAGGAAGTTACTTCGTCTGACCGCCGATTACCGTCTGTAAGCCGTTACTACCGCCTAGAAGAACGGTAAGGAAATCCTTACTTACTTCCTATTTACTTACTTACTCAAGTATAACATTGTTCTGAATTGCTAAGAAGAATGGTAGAATACCTCTACTCACTTCCCTAAGTTTAAGTAGATTCGAAAGATAGAACTTTTCGTTTGTTTAGAAGTATTTGTATTTTGATCTTTAAAATGATTAATGCATAAATGAATTGCTTGTATTACTTGTGGTGTGATTAAGCATAAGTGATTTCACTCCAAAGGCGTCCGTACATGTGGCGTTGTGCTTTGAATAAAGCATAAGTGATACACTCCAAGGGCGTCCGTACATGTGGCGTTATGCTATAAGTGGTATTGAGTTGGATGATCTTGTTAGAATGTTTCATGCTTACTTTTGTCCTACCGCGGAGTCTTTGCATGTAAACGAGACACGAGAACCGAGAAAGTAAAAACATGACACCTAGGGTGTGGTTAATGAAAGGGAATGTATTCCGAGGATGGAAATATTTTGAAACTACATAATGACCAGTTTTGGGTGGCATTATGTAAGTTGTGTGCGTGTGTAAAAGAAAGATTTGTGAAAAACTCAATGAGAACCCGGAGCGGCGGAATCATTTTGGGGATACTCGGGAACCCGGAGAGGCGGAACCGAGGGTTTAGATTTTGAAAACCCCAAATGGGAACCCGGAGCGGCGGAACCACTGTGGGATACTCGGGAACCCGGAGTGGCGGAACCGAGGGTTTTGAATTGTGTGCGTTCCCATGGGAACCCAGAGCGGTGGAACCATGGTGAGGTATGGCTTGGTTATCCGCGGTATGGAGCCAATGCAATGTGTGCCAATGGGAACCCGGGATGGCGGAACCATTGTGAGGATACTCGGGAACTTGGGACGGCGGAACCGAGGTTGGGTGTGTTAAAAACGATTTTTGAAAGGTTGATTTGTAAATGATAAGGTTGACACAGTCTACGATGAGTCGCGTAGGAGAAACACAGAAAATCTTAGACACCAACGATAGTTGATTAACGAATGTGGATGTGTCATTGTTAGCTGTGTATGCATGTATCATGTGGAAATCGATGATTATATAACCTGTTGTTTGTAAGTTACGGGATTGTACTGCTGAGCTTTTGTAGCTCACGGTGTTGCCTTTTTGGGGACCCTGACATGTTATATTGGTGGCGACGCCGGTATAATGTGTCAGACTTTGTAGATGATCAAGGTGAGCGTACACCTTGGAGGCCTTTGGAGCTGAAGAGCTGGTTCAGATGGAGGAGCAGGCGGAGCTGTAGTTAGGAACCTTAGTTCCCTTCCCTTGTGTAATAAAAGTACTCTCAGGAGAGTTATGATGTAATAAGAGCCAAACTCCATTTGATTTTATGAATAAAATGTCTTTTTAACGTACCCAAAATTCGGGGCGTTACAATTAGGATGATTCAATGTTGCATTGTCACAGCATGTTGCCTCCTCCACATGGCCGTGAGCAGCTCGATGGTGATTGGAGATGGTTCTGGAGGTGCCGGCGACAGTGGTGCTGGTGGTGATGGCGTGGGCCGAGTGGACTTCCGCCGAGGGACCCGGCGAAAGGTAAAAGTGTGGCAGCCGAGGAGGTAGAGACCACGAGGGTTCCATTTGTGTACCGGGAGGAGGATGTACTGTTCCGGCCAGCGGCTACATCATCGGGTCACAGGCCGATCACAAAACAGGATGTTGCAGAACTCCTGAGTGACGAACAACAAGCCCAACTTTTGGAGGATAACCCCGCGATAGGGGCTGCTATTTTGGAAGCCCAAGAGGAAGGAGAGAGGATGATAGCAGCTTCGGAGGCCGCGGCGAGGGCCGAGAGGGAGAGAACTGAGAAGGAGGAGGCTCTGAGAGGCATGGAGGCCGAGGAGAGGGTCGGAGCTAGGGTGTATGGGCCCTGAGTGATGGCAGTGTCAGAGGCAGAGAGTCTGACTCGTGTACCTTTTACAGCAGAGGGGTACATGCCACCCACGCCACACTTGTTTGTGCCATCGGGCTTTGCGGCATATAAGCCACGGCGGATGGAGTATGACCCCGAGCTCGTCCTGAGAGATCCCGAGACTCACATTTCAAGTAGTTGGACAAAGGTAAATTCCTAGAAAAGCCTCCTTTGTAGTTTCAAATTTGAATTTGCCCATTTGTGCTTGAATGTTAAAACATAAACGGTAATCTTCGAAAGAAAAGACCAAATTGTAATACCATGATCTTGACATCGAGTGCCATGCATTTAACATAATAACTTGAACCAATCATCTGTTGCCAGGCTGCATTGATTACCTAGAACTTGAGAATGAAAGCCTTGCATGCTGACATATCCTCTCGCTGCTTATTTTTATTTTGTGTCTGACACAGGAGAGAGCGAGGCAGAGGGATATCCGTGGTTTTGGAGGCGCGTGTAGCTCTTTGGCGCTATACCAGGGCTTGCCCGCCAGGGTGAGGCAGTTAGTGGATGAAGCAGGCTTCAGAGAGTTCATCCAGACGCATACTCTGCCCAGAAATGACCATGCCGTCCTAGTAGCACTTGCAGAGAGGTGGAGGGACACTACCAACTCCTTCCACCTACTACCCGGGGAGATGACAGTGACACCTGCTGACTTTACAGCGATCACTGGCTTGAGAGTTGGGGGCGAGCCTATCCCGTTTGACTTGGGCATTCACGAAGACCCAGTGGCCCTGGAGTGGTTCTTTGGAGAAGCACCCAAGATTGAGGAAGGGATGGCAAGGTATGGGCAGTTCACCAAATATCTCAAGAAAAAGGTGACAACTGAACAGGAAGCGGAGCAGATGGCCCGGGCATACCTATTGTATCTCTTTGGCGCGACCTTGTACCCGAATCGGCGCAGTAAAGTTCACTTGTCATACTTGTCTGCACTGAGAGATTTGAGAACAGCTTCGCGCTTTGACTGGGGTGGAGCGGCATTGGGCGCGGCCTATGGTTTCTTGGGCGACTCGTCGAGGACGGAGATGAGCACTGCTGGATATTGGAGAATCTGGGAGGTATGATTTCCATAGAGTAAAGCATAATTTCATATTACACTTGTATCCATTTGATTACATAACCTGCTTGATCGTCTTATTGTATGCACTGATGACTTGATTTGTTTGTGAACCATGCAGCTCTGGGCCTATGAGGTTTTGAACATGTGCCGCCCAGCATCCAAAAGCCTGGACTTGGGGATTCTCCCGCGTGCTCACATCTGGAGCAAGAAGAACATGGGAGAGAAGAAAGGGAGAGGTGACCTGAATAGCTTCCGGATATACCTAGACGAGCTCAAACCTCACAGGTATAAGCACAAAACTTGACTGAACAAAGTACAGATCTCTTTGTATTACTTTAATGCTGTCGCTGATCAATTCTTGCATTGTTTCCCTATCCTGTGTGCAGATTGAGTGGGATCCTTAGAGGGTGGTAGGGCCAGAGCCCGAGTACTTGGCTAGGAGCAGGGTTGTGACGGCTAGCAGAGTGTTGCTGGAGTCAGCCTTTGGTTGGCAGTGGTACTTGGGAGATCGGGTGACATGTTAGTCGCTCGGCTTCACTGAGTTCCAGGTGCCGGGGCCACTTCCACCATGGGCCTCACACACAGAGGAGTACACACTGGCTGAGTTGGAGATGTTTACACAGCCTGACACCGACCTGACACGCCAATTGCGACCTGAAATGGACTATGCGACATACCAGAGGGAGCGTTTGGCAGGGCCGCTGAGAGTCCGGGAGTTCAGAGAGGTCTGGAGTCAGGCTCATGGAGCTGCTGAGGAGAGGAGAGCCACAGGTGAGAGACAGAGTGGTGGCAAAGGCCGTGTGAGACGAGGCTTGAGTGGACCAATGAGAGGTGGGCCACCAGAGCTGCTGTGGAAGATAGCAGTGGTTGACTCTCAATGCAATCCAACCGAGCTACATCTAGCCCTGCCAAAGTTGAGCCTACACCGATTACTGTTCCAGTAAGACATTGTTGTTTCCTTTCATTGCATGTCACTAGAATTGAATTATCGCTGAATTGCCCCGATAACTCCCAATTCGCTATTGTAGGTACCAACTGAGTGGGCAAATGAAGCTGTTCGTCGCATGCTTGCACTGGAGAATGCAGTAAGAAGAGCAGCAAGTGGTTTGCCATTGGACTTGCGCTATCTAGCACCAACTCCACCACCAGCGGCTCAGAGATCTCAGGTATACCCTTCAGAAAATGATATAATCTTGTTTTCAATACTTGATGTATGCATTCCTGCTCGACACATACTATGATTTGATAGCCACTAATTTGAAATTGATCATACCTGCTTTCGAACATATGATATGCAATATGTATACTAATGCATAAAAAAAAAATTACAATGCAGGCACAAAGGCAGGCGGCTCCTAGGAGGAAAAGCGCCAGAGACCCTCCACCGAGAAAATTGGCAGAGAGGGCTCCGACTCCTCCAGTTACTACCAGGCGATAGACGAAAGGCCCACAGCCGACCATCGCGAGTGAGGAGGCAGCCCGAGAGGCTATGGCATGCGCAAAGGAGCGGTACCAAATCAAGATGCGCCAAAAGCCCTCGCAAGACAAGCCAGTCCGCAAGAAGCAACTAATCCTGCCTGAGGTCTCTAAGAAGGAGGACGAAGAGGAGGAAGGAGAAGAAGAAGAGGGAGAAGAGGGGTCATCCGATGACAGTGGCTCTGACGACACCACAGACGATCCCAGAAACAAGCAAGATCCGAGAGAGATAGACGATGACGACAGCGACGGAGATTGGCTCGGAGAGGATTGAGGGCTACTACGAAGCCTTCTTTACTTCCTGCACTTTTGATCTTTGCTTTGGGGCCTGCATGCCCAAGTAGATAGGTAGATGATGGGCGAATAGGCCCCAGCTGACATTTGATAGCTGTTTTGAGGCCTACGTGCCTTTTTGATTCGTGGGCGGGTGTGCCCAAGTAGACATGATGATTTTGATCGGCCGAAGTGCCAAACATGCAGTAGTTTTCTTCATCTCGACTTGGATAGATCATAGTTTAGCTATAAAATTTGCATTTTCGCGGTTTATTTACTCTTGCAGTAGATTAGAGCAGATAAAACACCGCTAATACTAAACTTGCATTGATGACATGCTGAGACTGCTTACAGACACATAAACACGTATAGATGAGACTAGCTCAGGAGAAAAATCGGGGATACACCCTAGGACACGAGGACATAGAAAATAAAATGAAATTTTGGGCAACAACAAACCAAAATTCAAAATACTCCAGCTTTGATAAAACCGACACTTCTATGAGGTCAAACATGTACAATATGACTTGGACAAATCAACGGAACTGAACAATACATCCCGGAGCAAAGTTTAGACCAAAAAGTGCTAAAAATGACACAAAAATGGACACAATATGCAAAATACGACCTGATTACATCCCGGATTGAAACCGACACCTCCGTACAGTCACATTAGGCTCACATAACCTGTACAGCATGAGAGAATGGGGCGAAAGCCTTTGAAACAAATTTTGACCTCTCGAAACCCCAATTTGACCTTGAAATGGGCCACCGAGGGTCCAAAATCTTTGTTGAACGTGATACTCTTAATCTGACACTTGGACACAGTCACATATACCAATAATGACTTGCCGGAGTCATTAAAAGTACAAAATACCCATTAGAACGGAAAATGACCAAACTTGGTCAGTAGCTGCTGTAATCTGCCAAATTGTAGACTGAACCATCGCGCGATGGAGGAACAATCGCGTGATGAAGTGAGTCTGTCGCGCGACAATCCTTTGCTGTTAAGCCATCTTTGTTTGACCCATCTTGATTCTGAGACGTTGAAAGCCTTGTCACTGTCCTTGGTCGTCCAGGATACATCTAGGGCAATTCACAGGTGTGCCCTAGCATTGAAAGGGGGCAATGCCATCTTGCTTGGATATTTGCCTTGGAAAAGGAAGATATTTCACCAAGCCTTGGCTATAAAAGAGTATGCCCCTGCAAATGTGAGGCACATCCTCCCAGAGCCAGCACTTTCAACACCTCTATCATGGCAAATAACCTTCCAGTCTTGATCAGCCCATGGCTAACGGCCTTTGTAGCTGGAGATTGGCTATCATTTCGATTTCACGGGCTGGCTGCTTTTCGTTTTCTTCGAAACGTCAGGGTCCGCCCCGAAATTCTGATGGCAACGCTACAGTTCTGGGACCCAGAGGTTCATGTTTTTAGGTTCAGGGACAACGAGCTGTGCCCAACCGTGGAAGAATTCCAAGCATATCTCCAGGGGTTTGGTTCGAGCGTGATTGTCGTACCACCTTACAGGAAGAGCATGTCAAAACTTTTGCAGTCATGTCTCGACATTTTGAGGGGAGCAGCCGAAAGTCTATTAACTGAGGGGCAAATCAACATCATGCACCTGATGGAGTGGTATGGGCCTGAAGGGAACACAGAGGACACCGCCCTGCAGGCTCGACGCCGATTTGCCCTAACGATCAGTGTGCTGGCCGCTTACTTGCTAGTATCTCAGAATGGGTGAGTCAACCCCTCGCTAGTGAGCGTTGCCACCCAAATGGTTACTCGAAGGAATATGGTGCTGCTGGTTCTAGCAGAGACACTCATGGGCTTGGATTTGGTTTCTACTGGCCAAACAAACGTATTCGGCGGTAGTCCACTCCTACTGCAGGTAAACTCTCACTCAGCTCGCCTTTTTCCAGTTTTCGCACATTTACCTTTTACGTCGTCTCTCGACTTAGGTCATATCGGGGCTCCTTACTTGTTTTCTCACTCGAGTTTTATATGGCTCCTTGTCTTTTACCCTCTCATACAAATATAGCTATCCGACAAATTGGGATTGCTCACAGCACCAGAGGCAAACTGGCCTCATTTGCCCGGTCGGATGCATCAGCGCAGGATGATCTATCCGGAGATGTCTGTGAACCAGTGGTACACGTTCATGAAGGAAATGCTACCGAATGAGATCATCTGGAGGCATGAGGCCCTGAACATTCCAGACATGGCTCTTAATTCTGCAGGTTTCGAGAGGATGGTGATAGCCGAATTGACCGTTTTCACATTCTACATTCCCGGTCGCATTCTCCGTCAGCTAGGGATAAGTCAAGGACTGCACCGAGCCGGAATCGAAACTTTCAACATTCCTGCATTCACTACATGGAACTTGGCCGGATATGAGAACAATTGGGGCCTGCGGCAACTTGGCGGAGCAGAACCAGATTTCAGCACAGAGCTCATGCATCGATACAAAGCGTGGCTACGAAGGAAAATCGCGAGAAGACAGAGTGATGACTGACTCCCGATAGACTCTAATGATCTAGAATAAACTGTGAGCTTATCAAGGCCTCTATCATTTTATTCTGTTTTTATGCTTAACTGTGTTTAAAAACTTTGCTTAGTTGTGTAATAGAAGTAGCAGTTTGAATAAAATCGAAAGATTTAAACTTTCTCCTCTTGATCCAAATGTTGAACACCACGCCACTTTGAATGTTGAAGAAAATTCCAAAATGGCAAACCACGGATCAAGTTGATGGAATGTGACCGAATCTCACGAAGCGACTGCCTACGTATCCTCTTTCAAGGAATCAGGTCAAAACGTAGTTCAAGTTTAGGTTCGCTTGAGTATTTTACCTCTCTTTTTACGCTCTAACTTTTGCCTAGTGCGGCCACTTCGGGTTTTTGGCCTAGCGAGCTTTTGAATATTGCCTATTTATTTTTGCCTGAACCACCTTCTCAGGTTTTCGATTCAGCAGGCTTGCTCTAATTTTTGCTTGGAACCGCCCCCCTTTGTGGTTTTTGGCCCAACGAGCTTCTCTCAGGGGTAGTAATGCTTGAGTTGATCTAGGTTCACCAAAGTGGAGAACTCATTGCCGTTGAGGTCTATAAGTTGAGCTGCTCCCCCAAAAAGGATGGTCTTGATAATGTAAGGCCCTGAACGCTTCGGACGAAACTTGCCACGGGGATCGAATACGGGCGCCTGAATCTCCTTTGCAACCATGTCTCCCTCAACCAAGTCCCTAGACTTCACCTTCTTGTTGAAAGCTTGTGCAATCCTTCACTGATACCCCTGAACATGATATAAGGCACGGAGTCTCCTCTCATCGAAAAGCATGAGTTCAACAAACCTCCCGCTGAGCCATTCAGATTCCGTGAGTCCGCACTCTGCCATGATTCTCAATGATGGCACCTCAAGCTCGATATGGAGTACCGCCTCCATCCCGTAAACTAAATAATAGGGTGTCTCTCCTGTCGATGTTCGAATTGACGTCCGATACCCCCAAAGTGCTAGAGGTAGTTGCTCATGCCAATCCCGGGCAAATTCAGCAGACGTTTTGATAATCGTCACAATGTTCTTGTTTGCCGCTTCAACAGCTCCATTCGTTTGAGGGCGATAAACAGTAGAATGATGGACTTGGATTTTGAACTCATCGAACAATTCCAAAACCCTGCCTTTGAAATGAGTCCCGTTATCTAACATAAATGCTTGAGGTACACCGTATCGATAGATGATGTTCTTCCTGATAAAATGGGCAACCTGAACCGCAGTTAGGGTTTTGTAGGATTCGACTTCTACCCACTTGGTAAAGTAATCTATCGCTACCAACATGAACCTGTGCCCATTCGAAGAAGACAGTTTGATCATGCCTATGACATCAATGCTCCACACAGAGAAAGGCTAAGGAGAAGTCATGCCAAAGAGGTTAGAAGGGGGGACATGCATTAGATTGGCATGGATTTGGCACTTATGACAATGCCGTACATAATCCACACACTGGGATTCCATCGTAGACCAGAAATAACCCTGTCGTAGGATTTTCCTAGCAAGCATGACACCACTCATATGAGGACCGCAGACTCCTTCATGAACTTCTTCCATAATCCTTGTGGCTTTAGAGCCATCGACACAGAGTTTGTGCATCCCACAATGGGATCTCTTGTATAACTTCCCTCCACAAAGGATGTACTGAGCAGCTATCCTTCATAACGTGAGTTGATCCTTCTTAGAAGCTTCAGTTGGATACTCCCCACTTTCAACAAAATTCCATATATCATGATACCAGGGTAGGCCATCATCTACGTCATCGATGGCATTGACATACTAATAGGTAGGACAGTCCCGCTGTTCGATGAGAATAGGGCGGAGTTTGACACCTAAAGGAAGTTCAACAATGGAAGCCAAGGTTGCTAAGGCATCAGCAAATTGATTCTTCAAGCGGGGAATATGAGTAAAAGTAACCTTATTAAAATGAGGAATGAGATCTTCCAAGTCCTGATGATAAAGTTTCAACTTCTCTTCACGAACTTTCTAGTCCCCATTGGCTTGAGACACAACAAGATTGGAATCACCAATGACCTCGAGTTTTTCCACACCGAGGGTAAAAGCGGCCTCCATACCAACAATACAGGCCTCATACTCAGCTTGGTTGTTTGTGACATTGAAATTGAGCTCATACTCAGCTTGGCGTTGGCAGTACTCTGATCCCATATCCCTTCTGGTTGGTTGCTCCATCAAAGTAGAGTGTCCACACGTCTTCGACAACTGTTAGCACTTCCTCATATGGGAACACAAAAGCTGAGTCCTTTGGTCCATCAACAGGGTGATCTGCCAAAAATTCCGCGACTGCTCGTCCCTTGACGGATTTCCTCGTAACATACTCAAGATCGAACTCTACCAATAAGAGCAACCAACGTGCTAACTTACCAGTAAGTGATGGCTTCTCAAAGAAATACTTGAGAGGATCCATTCGAGAAATCAATTTCACTGGATAAGCCAGCATGTAGTGTCTCAACTTCTTAAAAGCCCAAACAAGAGCCCAACATGTCTTTTCCAGAGCTGTGTAGCGTTCTTCACATCCGACCATCTTCTTACTTAAGTAATAAATGGCCTTTTTGTCACCCTTATCTCCTTCTTGAGCTAGTGAACACCCCATAGACGAAGGATTCACAGAAATATAAAGTATCAAAGGCTTCCCGGGAATCGGCGGCATGAGGGCCGGAGGATTCTGCAAGTAATTCTGAATGGATGTGAAAGCCGCTTGACAGTTGTCTGTCCATACAAACGGAGTGTTCTTCTTTAGAAGACGAAACATCGGCTCGCAAGTCAAAGTTAACTTGGCGATGAATCTGCTGATGAACTGAACCTTCCCTAAAAAGCTCCGCACTCCCTTTTCAAACTCTGGTGGCTTCATCTTTAATACAGCCTCAATCTTTGACGGGTCGACTGCAATCCCACGAGTAGTGATCAAAAAGCCAAGCATTTTACCTGCTGTGACTCCAAAAGTACACTTCTACAGATTGAGACGCATTTTATACTTACGGAGTCGTTCGAAGAACAGGGACATGCCCCTCACAAGTTTTTGACTTGGCGATCATGTCATCTACATAGACCTCAACTTCTTTGTGCATCATGTCGTGCAAAATGGTCATAGCAGTGCGCTGATAAGTAGGACCGGCATTTTTCAAACCAAACGGCATGACCAAATAGCAGTAAGTCCCCCATTCAGTGATGAATGTTGTCTTCTCACAGTCTTCTGGTGCCATGAGAATCTGATTATAACCCGAGAAACCATCCATAAACGAGAGCATGGCATGTCCCGCCGTATTGTCAACAAGCACATCAATATGCGGTAGGGGAACATCATCTTTAGGGCTCGCCCTGTTCAAATCCCTGAAATCGACGCATACTCGAATTTGTCCATTCTTCTTAGGTACTGACACAATGTTGGCGACCCAGGTAGGGTATTGAGAAACCATAAGAAAACCAGCGTCGATATGCTTAGTGACCTCATCCTTGATCTTCTGCACCCAATCCGGCCTCATCCGCCATAGTTTTTGTTTTATGGGTTTAGCATTTGGCAGCAGAGGAATTTGATGCTCCATTATCTGTGGGTCAATGCCGGGCATGTCTTGATGAGACCATGCGAAGATATCACTGAACTCCGTGAGCAGTTCTTTGAAATCCTGGTATTTCTCTGGGGACAAAGTGGAGCCCACTTGAACCATTCGAGGATCGTTTTCATCTTTCAAATTTAAAGAAACTAAATCTTCTTTTAACGCCTGAGCATGCCTTTGATCTTCCCTTTCGATGAAGGCACAGACTTCCTTGGGAATATCCCCATTGAAATCTATCCTTTCATCATCAGGGTCGACACAGTTTATGTATAAATCATCAAAGTAGTCAGAAGTAGGCTCTTTCATTCCAAAAGGCCCCTTAAGGCTACTAAGTACAGCAGAGTCAAACTCAAAATAAAAGCTTTGACGTGGAGGGCCAAGAGGCACAAACTCCGACTCAAAGCTAGACTCAGAAGACTTCGTGTCAGACTCAAACTCAGACACATCATCAATGCAAGTTAAGCGCGGTTTGAAAATGCAATTTTTAAGGCTACCCTTGGCTTCTGTAATAAGAGAGGTGGGATCCTCGAGGGCATCGGGCCCAAGCATGAGCACTTCGACTTCTTCAGCTTTCTCGGCCAAACCCACTTGGGAGAACTCATGAAATAGCTGCTCCAAGCTTCCCTGATTGAAAGATCCCAGCTAGTCAGTCTTGACCTTCGGCTGGTTGAGCTTCTTCTTGAATTCCATCCTTGCTGGCTCCTCATCACTATCCGACTAGGTGTCATTAGCGAAAATCTCAAAACTCGGTAGCAGCTCCCCAGTCTTTGAGTCGATAAAGGGCTCAGCCTACCCTGTGTAAACAGTGTTTCCCTTCTCATAGACGAAGTAGCTGTCAGGATCACCATAGAGGGTTCGAGGCTTTCCCGCACATTTCCTTTTTTTGGCATCATTGGCTCAGGCAATGTACCCCAAACCAAAACGGCCCTCACAGGTAGGAAAGGTAGGGAATTACGGGATCCCTTGTTGGTGAATTCTTAAGCCCAGCCCAGGTAGATAGGACATCCTTCTCATGATATCCAAAGCAACAGAGCTTATGATGAAGTCCCCATCCACGTTGATGGCCAAAACAGAGCCAGATGTGTCAAAGGAGAAACCTCCAAGATCCACGTCCTCTTCACCGTGCATAATTCCCAAAACTGGAGTACCATCCTCCTTGAGCGGGCGAATGCCTGAGTCCCCGTAAATTGTTAACGTGCTAGTAGGAAGTCCCAGCATAACTTTTTGATGGAGAGTAGATGGCACAGCCATGATGTCATCTATGGATCCACGATCTACCAAGCAGAAGGTTGAAAGTGGCAGGGATGTCAACAACATGGAATTCAACATCCATTTCAAAGCCCTCAGCATCGAGCTTGAGCATCAGCGTACCCTCGACCACACGACGAGTGCTATCGTATGCCTTAACGGCCAAATTGGAAGGTGCAAAGTCTTTTTTAGTCAATCCCAGACGGTAAGCCACCCTTAAAGGGCAAACATTGATTATTGAGCCACTGTCGATGAGAACAATCGGAACCCAGAGCCCTCGGCATTTGACAATGATGTGCAAGGGGCGATTGTGATCGACCCTTTCAACCGGCAGATCCTTATTGGTGAAGAACACGGTGTGTTTGGAAGTAGGTGGGAGGATGAGAGATATCATCGCTTCGGGAGTGATATCAGCTGGAATCTCAAGACGGGAAAGAGTGTGGCAAAGTTTCTGTCGATGTTCACGGGAAGAACAAATCAGTGCCCAGATTGATATAGCAGCGGGAATCTGCTCAAGTTGTTTCTGAATCATGTCCGTATCCAAGGTGCCAGCAGGTACCTCAAGTGGTGCAGACCTTGGGAAGGTAGAGGGCTCGTTCCTTTGGTTAGAAGGGTTAGACGAGCTTCCAGCCTGTAGATTAGCAGACTGAAAAATCCGTCCACTCCTCGTAACATTGTGAACGTTTCCCAAAGAGGGCATGACCTGAGGGTCTTGATCAATATCCCAGAGGTCAGCAGGGATTTCACCCAGTTTGCGCTTCCCTTTGTCAGTCAGTGATGCCATCGTAGGCACTTCCAAGTCTAAACCCAAATCCTCAGCCAAATCCTTTACCAAAAGTGTGTCCCAAAAGTCCAAATCCTTGACCGCCGGGACCTCTGCAATAGGTTCTGAGTTGGCGATGAAGGGAACATCCCAAAGTTTGCCATCAGCTAAAGAACGATTGACCATCCAAACCTCTACCCCCACTTGGATATTGACTATATCATCGACATCCCAAAGATCGACTGGCGGGATAAGGTCCGTGACCATGATACTGCAGTCTTCCCTAGTCAAGAAAAAAGAACTGTAAATCGTGGAAGCCCTTCATTAACGATGTAGAAAGTGGGGTCCTGCTCGACATCAGATACCGAGTTGCAGAGCCTGTCGATGGTAGAAGGGAGAAAGCATTCCCTTAAGACACGAGATTCTTCTTGAACAAAATCGTCCTCAACAAAGTGAGTCATGTAATCTGGTAAAGCATAGCCTTGAAGAGGATTAGTGTCAAAATCCAACGGAAATTGCCAAGTGGGTTCAGGATCCCAACAGTATTCCTCTTCGGGAAGCAAAGGTTCAGGCTGTTGGAACAGCATATACAAGGAAATACCATCCAAAGGATCAAGCATCGCCTGGTTGTGTCCGACCTGCCATTCTTCATCCCAAGCCTGGTCATGCTGAGGGAGCGGGAGATACTCGGGGTGTAACGGGAATCCCTCTAGCTCAAGGTGGTTCCATTCTTGGATTAAAGGAGCAACATAATTATCATCGTCGGCTATAGACCAACCCACGGCCTGCATGCTGAGCTCAGGGTCTTGCTCAAAGAATGTTGGTAGAGCAGCCCTGAATTGGGTTTCAAAGTTTCGAGAAGAACTAGGATCCATTATGATCGGGATAGGATCACGACGAGTCGAGGTAGGACCAAGTCATATAGGCTGAATAGGGTCATCATGGAGATCACCAATGATTTCGTTGAAGAGATCGAAGCCTATCTGCAGGAGTTGAAGAGTTGGATTTGGACGAGAAGGTTCCCCAATGAACATGAGTTCTGCTTCTGGCTTCGATGGTATAGTTACGACCGGTTTGGGCTGGTTCACTGGGATTATATGGTCAGTAGGGTTGAATATGGTAGAGCGAGGGTCATTTTGAGTGGGGCTGGAGGATATGTGGTTGATATGTGGAGCAGCATTGTGCTTTGACATGGAATTGGAAAGGATGTTTGATTTTTGAGATGGTGGAGGTGGAGCCTGAAGGGTCCCTGTAGGGGGATGAAAACAATGGGTGTTTCGAGTAGCACCTAATTGCAACGGCTACTCGTGTCTCTTCATCGGAACCCTAGTTCGTTGCCTGAACCCTAATCTGCAAAAACAGATAAAAGGTGAGCGCACCTTTGCCTCTCGTGGCAAAGGCCCTCCGATGCCTAAGTGAGTATCACGTACTAGTAATCGAACCTTAATTATCAGTAGGAAAAATAATTTGAATGCCACGTATTGCGTACCTCTTACTTCTAGGTTTACCTCATATTTATAGATTCATGGATGCTTGTTGCCCAGGCATCCGTGTTGCTCTAGGTTTCCTACCTCGTATAGGAAACCATAATATCTTGGACTCTCGTTCCTTTATTAGTTCATTACTGTAGTTCGTTTAGGACTCTTTTCCATATCTGGCCGAACATCCCACTCTCGTTGGGTATCCTATCTAGATCCTATATTCTCGGGATCTCATCTTTTACATGAAATGACTACTCTGGAATCTTCTAGAGTACTCCCTCTGCTCCTACTCTTGATTGGAGCTCTTTCCTTGTTCGGCTCTCTCGTAGCCAAACAGACTGCCTGGGCCGGCTACTTCACATATAACATTGGTCTTTGTTTAGCTATTTGGACCAATATAACAGTATGTCACTATCTGCCGAATAGTCAGTTTAGACTAATGACTTCTCATGCCATTAGTCCATATCGCCGACCATCGCTCAACCTGATTTTAATCGTGTTTAACCCATGATCCCTCGTATCACGTGCTTGATTATTACTTTATCTGTTCGGGAATACCTCCCTACAATTGTTCCCCAGCTTTGCTTGTTGCCACTATTCGGGGACTACAAGTAAAGCTTAAATTAGACCTTGAGGTGAGCTCCTTGAGTTCCATGTAGATATAATACCCAAACCCATTGATGTTTTTGGCGGTTTAATCATCATTTCCTCAAAGTAGTGTTTCCACGTGGCATATTTCGCACGTCTTGTATTTAATTCTGACTGACGTTTCGGCTAAAAACGACGTCAGAACGGCATCCGTTGAAGCCTTCTTTCCATTACTTTTCTTGTAACGGTGTGAGAGGAGACATCTCGTCTCCGTTCCTTCCACTTTAAACCCCTAGAAAGGATACTTTTGGATTTTTCACCAAAACTTGAACCCTTTCTTTCTCTCTTTAAAACTAGGCAAAAATAACCCGCCTCACATCCGCCATCGCCGTCGTCTGCAAGTTCGATTGCGTCCCAGGGAATCTTCATAGTATCTTTGTAAGATCCTCGTTCTTACTTCATTTTTTAGTCCATTCTGAGATCTCAGAACCGCTGGTTTCTAGGGCTAGTTCATACCCTTTTCTGATTTCATAGCTTTCTTTTGGTTACCTCTATGGCGGATGACAATGAAAACCTTCCTAAACCCAGTAAGTTTAGAAAACTCTGTGAAACTCCTACTGCCATGGCAGCATTTAGGGCAGAGTATAACGTCCTAGACAATGTGGGCCTCGAACTTGCCCCATTGGGAGCAGATAGGGACGATGGCTCATGGGATAGAATGTGTATCCCTATTGTGGCCATTGTCGAGGGTGGGGTTCGATTTCCACTTCACCCACTTCTCCGCCAGATCCTGAATTGGTATCGTCTCACCCCCATGCAAGTTTCTATGAACGTATTTAGGCTTGTAATGGGAGTAATAGCTCTGAATAGAATTCTGGGGACTCAGTTAGGAATTTGGGATATTCAGTGGTGGTATAGCATAGTGCTAAACCCCGATTACAACACATATTACTTCAATGTCAGAAGAGCAGAAGAGCAGAAAAGTGTCTCGTGCTAAATCTGCCTGATTCTGCTCGTGACCATGAGATTGACTTCCTCTACGTTACCGGAGCATTCGAGCCAATAGAGGAAGATGGCCAGGTGGTGGGCCTTCATTGCCCCCATATTTGGGGCTACCCATGTATGCTCCTGATTTTTTTGCTCTACTTATAATTTCTTTCCACTGTTTTCCTCTTTTTGTATTTAAACCATACCTGTGCTTTAATTTGCAGCGGATAACGCCAACAAACGTCCCAGGCGTGTGCCAAGTTATGTCCGAACAACGGATATTAACAGGATCTTGAAATATACAGGTGAGCCCAGTACCCTAACAGCTGGTCGAGGTCGCAACGCGGACGTTCTATTAGGATACGATCCTGCATACAGAGGGGTTATTGACAGAAGACTCGCCAACCTAAGTACTAGTACTGCCTCAACTTCGACTGCTTCCCAACCACGGAGTTCGAGATCCCATGCTGGAGTTACTGTTGCCGGACAACCAGGTGAAGTTCCCGTCTCCGAGGGCATCCCATTGCCTCGCTTAATCCTTAGAAGATCCTCACAACGTCAAGCCGTCTTTCAACGACAACCCGAACAACCAGCCATTGACCTTGATACCAGTCAATCATCGTCATCCGATTATTCCCCGTCTCCGCCAAATTCAGGTACAATGTCCCATCAACCCATAAACCTTAGCTCTCTCCTGACTGTTTCTGCCCGGAGACGGGGCTCTGGGAGGGCAGCATCAACCGGGCATGCTCCTCCCCCACCCCGTCGTACCAGGGGTGGCTCTACCCAGTCTTCCTCTTCTCCTCGAGGGTCTGATATTGTTCATGAAGCTGGTGATGCTCATCGGGACAAACGTCCTAGAGTAGAAGACTTCAGTGATGCCGCCGGACAAGCCGCAGCTTCGATTCCAGCCCCTATCGCCGAGTACCCAAGCATTACCTCAAACTTGGGCCCCTCAATTCACCAGGGGTGATTGGTTCGTTCATGTTGGGGATAGTGCAAGTTCTTTTGAAACTGCACTTGTACTTGCCCAAGGCCTTCTGCTGCCTGTCGATATGCAAAAGGAGTTTGGATCTCCACCTAATCGGCTCATCTCCACTGGTCTTGTCAGTGGGATAAAGGTAAAGTATTATCATTACTTTATGCATGCTCCATGTTCCCCTTATTTACTATTACAGTGTTGTCACTATTTTTGGACATCTCTCAGTTCATTCAAAAAATGATTACATTGGGAGAGAAGTTCCAAGATGCAGATGCTGAAAGGATCAGGTTGTTAAACGACAACACTAGGCTGCTCCGTACAATCTCAAGACTAGAGAGAGAAAGAGACAAAGCCAAGGCTGATTTTGAAGAGGCGAAAGGAAAACTCGGAACAGCTGAAGCTAGCCTCAATCAGGCTTTGTCAGAAATGGACAGGACCAAACAAGCTGCTTATTGTGGGCTACCACAGCCCCGGGTGAGATCGGGGCGGCCCAAAAAAAAAACACATACCGCTCCGGCTAATTGATTTGAAAATTTTGAAGAGTCGCCACCCGGATTTATGGTTCGCCACCCGAGAAACCGTTTTTGATTTGAAAATTGATTGACTTGAATTGAAAACCAGAGATCATTCGAGGGTTCGGAAGCCATGTTACGAGGGGGGAAGGGTTTTACGGCACCCCCCCTCGCCCGACGCGATGTCGGTCTCTACTAAACGTTTATGGGATTTTTCAAATGGATTTTGTTTCGTTAAACATGTAGCAGGTATCCATAAGTGTAGCAAATAGAAGGTGTATGCTGGTGCTTGTGTACAAGGAGTGATGAAATGATGATGGGCATATGCATGCTGGCAAAGCAGTATAAACTGCTACTGGATCAACTCTCGAGCGCTTGAGAGTACTCTCGAGCGCTTGGGAGTGCTACTGACCAAATCCTGTAGAGTTTGTTAGTCTCGAATAAGATGCCAAATAACGGTGTACACTGGTGCATGTGTATGGGAGGGTGATTATGTGATGAAAGACAGCAAGATAACAGGGAATGAAACACTCCTCACTGGCTTCACTCTCGAGCGCTTAAGAGCATTCTCGAGCGCTTGGGAGTGCACTTTCTGTTAGCACTGACACAACACAATGTAAAGACTACAAAATGAAATACTGTTACACAGACCACTGGCTCAGAAGAGGACTTGAAAAACTGAGATGGGACCTCAAGTTTTTCAAGTCATGTATCCTTGCCATTACACAAACGGATCTACAATTCTAAAAGAGCAAATGTACACATCTATACATGCAGAAGCTCAGAAAACTGGGAGAGTGAAATGCAATGGCATGCATGCACTCCTGAGCACTTGGGAATGGATCCGAGCGCTTGGGAGTGAGCTGCATGCCAGCTTACTCTCAAACGAAAAAAAAATGGTAATGCTGCACCATAAAAACATCCTTATCTGAGTTTTTAACAAGAGAGGATCTTATTTTTAACTTAGGAAAACTTTATTCTTACTTGAAATTTGTAAGAAACATTTCTGTTTTAGAAAAAATGATCTTCTGTGTCTACATGCTAGAATAAAACCATTTCGTTTAAAAGTGCATCTCACCCCAGCCTACTGCTTACCAAAATGCCATGCATGGGAGTGAAAACTATCCCGAGCGCTCAGGAGCACTCTGGAGCGCTCGAGAGTGTTTCCAGTAGGGGTTTTGGGAAAACATTATTCATGGACTCTTTGCTCTTGCCTTTTCACTAAGGTCTCCCAACCATGCACCAGTATTAAGGACTGGGACAGGCTGAGAGACCCCCCTCAGAAGGGAGAACAACCTCTTGATTTGAACCAAGGATAGAAATGTTTCTACCTTTATTTGACACTTTGCTCCTTGGATGGTTTTGAAAGGTGAATGTGGAGATCAGAAACTGAGAGTGCTCTGGATTTCTTGCCTTTTCCTTTGATGATTTTGAAAGAGACCTTTGAAGTTGGGCAAGAAGTTTTTTGTTTTTGAGACCTTTTCCTTTGAACAAGAAAGAGGGAAGAAGAGGAGTTTAGAGAGAGAAGATTTTCGTCCCCCCCTCTATTTGCTTTTGCTGAAAGACAAGGTGTATATATATAGAGGATATAACCCATGGTTTTGATAATCAAGTGATTTTGAAATAAATCCATTTTTAAAGAAAGAAATCTTCAGCTGATCTCTTCTCTGACTGAGGTTGAGTGTTGACTCACCTCAGCCGGTGCAATGATGGCTTGCATGGATAGTAGGAATCTTCTTCACCCATTGGGCACTGGGAGAGGTCTCGAGCGCTTTGGAGTGGTCTCGAGCGCTTGAGAGTGAGTCAGGCCAGTGGTTTTTGGAAAACAGTTTGGAGCGCTTGGGACTGCTTCAAAGCGCTTGGGAATGATTTTGGTCATTTCCTCCAAGGAGCAACGTCTCAATTGGTACATGGCTTGTTCTGATCCATATTCATCATCGGGGAGCCCCAGGGCCACAAATTAAGGAAATTTGACAAGTCCAAATTGGGGTGTCTACAGTTGCCCCTCTTTGGACGGCGCTTGGCATCATGTTTGGATGCGAGTGTCGTCCAAAGATCGAGACAACCCAATTCGAGCCAAATCAAATCCTCAATTTACGAATCAAATGCAAATAAAAAGCATACAAGCACTCAATGCACAGGGTCGTGTCTTTTCAGACTGCCTACGTACCCCATTTGTAGGGATCAGACCAGCGTAGTTCTTTGGGGCAAATGCAAACACGTGTGATGCATGCATTGGAAAGAGATCGACAAATGCTTTGATAACGATAGAAACAAGAAATGGGGCCCATCCGTTACTCTGTCTGGTGGACCAAATGATGAAAGGAGTATTACGCGTTGGGTAAAACTTCTTGCGAATACATCGACGATTGTAGAATTTAGGAAACTTTTATCGACCTCTAAGCAGGAATTATTTTTTTTTTTTTGCAAACTAGGATGATCCAGAATAGATCACGAAACAAAATCCGCCATCGATTGCTCTGTCTCGACTCGGATTTAAACAGGACTGAGATTGATTTTGTAAAAATTCTTGAAGGACAATGATCATTAATCAAGGCGAAATGCATGAGCTTACGAAAAGCAACAAAAAGAGTCAAGCACTGGTGACCCACTCCCGAGCGCTTGGGAGTGGTGTCGAGCGCTCGGGACCATTGCTGGGGTCCACCGCCCTTTCATCTTCCTCTTTTGATTCGGGGGTTAAGACCCTGGTTCTCGAGCGCTCGAGAACCAGATCGATCGATCTCATCTCTCTCGACCGCTCTCACTCTCTCGACTTTCTCACTCTCTTAATCCTCTCGACTCTCTCACTCTCTTAATCCTCTCGACTCTCTCGACTCTCTCAATCCTCTCGACTCTCTCACTCCTCTCAATCCTCTCCCAATCCTCTCAACTCTCTCACTCTTGGTATGGCAAGGGGGAACGAAGACAGGGCGGTCGGCGGCGGCGAAGGGACGGATGTCATCGGTCAGGAGGTCACCGTTGGTGCCACGGCGGTGGCAGCTGGGGGGAATGGCGGTGGCGCAGGGGCGGAGCCCAGCGGCGGGGACGCCACGGTCGGTGCCACAGTGGCGGCGGCTGCTGGTGACCCTGGGGTCGCCGGAGGGAGTCCAGTGGCGGTCGCTGCCGGTGAGGGTGCAGAGGTGGCAGCAGTGGAGGGCTCCGTCAGCGGGGACGGAGGTTCGGGCAGTGGAGTCGGGGGTTCGGGCAGGCCTCTTACCCCTATCGTGGAGGAGTTGTTTGCGGCTGCCGAGCGGGCGAGCGACGGGGGGATAGCCGACCTCGGTGGTGAGGAGGTAGTTGTCGGACAGTTCAGCGAGACGCTGGTGCTGAGGACGGCGACGGTGTTGGAGCCGAGGAGTGGGGATAGCGGGATCGGGTCCTCACGCCCTGTTCCCTTCGCGGACGGGGACTTCCTAGAGGACGTGGAGCCCCGGGATGTCTTGGACGCGCTTGGTCTCGACTCTGTGGTTGCAGCGGTGCTGAAGGACGCTAGCACGCCTGAGGACCGGGCTTCGGCGTCGCTTTTAGGGGCTTTACTGAGCGGAGCGGGCTCGGGCGCCCAGAAGGTGGTTGTACCGGAGGCGGAGGCATTGGGAGGGGATAGGGTGGCTGCCGAGGTGGCTGCTGAAGTACGGGTTACCGCGGTAAACGAGGCGAAAGCCTACTTGGAGGGGCGGGGAGGCTACCTGGCGAGGGAGGGGCCCGAGTTCACTCCGGCTACGTATGCTCCTCGACTACACTTCTTTGAGCCTGTGGGGATGACGGCTTACGTCCCCGGCTACGCTGACTACCCTAAGGAGATGCTCCTCCGGGACCGAGCTTCACACATCTCCTCTGGCTGGGTCACGGTGAGTTTTCGATCACTATCTTTTCTTGAATCCCGCAATTTACTTTAAATTTTATTTCCTGCTCGAGATCTAATGCTATTTTCTTGCTTTGTTGAAACAGCGCACGATGGACGTGTACGGCCACGGGGGCTCAGCCAGCTCACTGGCGCACTTCAGGGCCTTGCCTGAGAGGGTGTGAGCACTGGTGGAGGCAGCAGGGTTTGGACCCTTCGTACAGCTGCTGACAGTGGTGAGGGTGGACCGGGCTGTGCTTATAGCGCTGGCGGAGAGGTGGTGGGACACCACCAACACCTTCCACTTCCGGTTCGGGGAGATGACAGTGACGCCACTCGACTTCGCGGCGATCACAGGGCTCAGAGTTGGAGGAGACCCGATCCCTTATGACTCGAGTCTGGTGCTGGACGACGCGGCTCTGAGGTGGTTCCTCGGGCAAGTGCCACGCCACAGCGGGGGGATGGCAACTTACGGGCAGTTCGTGGAGTACTGGGACCACGAGCCTGCGACCGATGAGGAGGCGGCCCAGATGGCCCGGGCATACTTGCTATACTTGTTCGGGGCTTCTCTGTTCCCGAACAGGCGTAGCCGGGTGCACCTGTGCTATCTAGCGGGCTTGGTCGACTTGGGACAGGCGGGACGCTTCGACTGGGGAGGTGCTGCTCTGTGCACGCTCTACTGTCTCCTTGGAGCTGCTTCTCGCGGGGTTGGAGACACAGTTGGAGGGTACTGGCGGGTGTTTGAGGTATGATTTTGAATTATTGCTTTTGAATTACTTTCGACTGCTTTTCGACTTGAATTATGCATTTGAGATTGATTCGACTTGAATTACAAAACTTGCAGCTTTGGGCTTACGAGGTTCTCGGGATGTTCCCACCCGAGAATACTTGTACGGACTCGAACTTACTCCCACGCGGCTTAGCCTGGGGTAAGGCATACCGGAGAGCAAAGGAGCGACGAGGAGAGGTGATGACTTTCCGGCGCTGGCTGGACAACCTGACAGGGGTTGTGGTACGATCGACATCTCTTGCTTTTCTTTTAGCAAATTTTTCGGCGAGTAGACTTATGAATGAATCCAAAATTTGAATTGCAAGTTCGCTGGGACCGGTGGGCAGGGATGGAGGCTGACTTCCTTCCGAGGAGTCGGGAGGTGATGCAGAGCAGGGTCTTACTGGAGTGCCCACTGGGCTGGCAGTGGTACCTGGGGGATCGAGTGACTCGACAGTCACTTGGTCTTCCAGCGTTCGTGGTTCCCGGGCTGCTTCCTCCACGCGTGCAGAGGACTGAGTCCTACACTCGTGATGAGCTTGAGCTGTTCACCGTGCCGAACACGGATCTGGAGAGGCACCTGCGACGCTTCTTGGACTATGCTGCTTATGCGGATCGGTACTTGGCGAGGAGCCTAGGGGTGGAGGAGGAGTTCGAGAGACGGGTAGCTGGAGTGGGGGCTTGGAGGGACGAGGGCGGAGCGCGGAGCTGCGGTGGTTGCTCTACACGGGGTCGGGGACGAGGCGCTAGAGCCCCTGCTGGTGGGCGAGGTGTGGGTGCCGGAGGTGGGGGAGAGGGGAGCACGAGGGTCCCAGAGACCGCGGAGGCTTCAGTACCACCGGCGTTGCCAACGCTGAAGTGGACTATAGGCGTGACGAGTTCGTCGGGTGCACGGGAGGTGATCGACGTGCCACGTCTCCCACAGTCGCCGATGCGATTTCCTGCTCAGGTATAAACAGCATTTTCGTTTGCTTTATATATTGACCACTCCCTGTTCGCGTATTCTGAATCTTGGATCATTCTGTAGGTGCCGCGAGAGTGGGCTGAGCAGGCCGTCATGCTGATGGTGGGGATGCGCCACCTCTTGAAGGACTGCGCTAAGGGGAGGGTCCTTCAGACAAGACCTGCCCCTGTGACTGCTTCTCCTGCTGCCACTCAGGTATGACATGCACACATATTCTATATTTCGATTTGAGTAAAGTTACGTTCGAATATGCACAAAATGAGAAAATGTTTGTGATATGCAGGTGCCGCCACGACGTTCAGCTAGGATGCGCCCGCAGGGCGCCACGAGCCCTCCCGTGCTTGCCACCGCACGAGGTCGGGGTGCAGGGTGCGCGCCATGGCCTGCTGCGGGTGCGAGACAGTTCAAGGTTTTTCCCCGGGGGGCGTCTCAGCGGAGACCAGCTCGCGTGGAGCCGGAGGAGTCAGAGGAGGAGACAGAGGAGGGCACAGAGGAGTCCTTCGAGTCACGTGTCCTGGGGACGTCGGACTCGAGTATTGCTTCTGGTTCTCCTGACGACGACGGTGATGACAAACCCGAGAGTTCTGAGTCCGAGGGACCACAACAGAAGAGGATTCGACGGGTCTGAGCCTCGAGTTTTGCTTTGTTAGTTTTACCTTGTACATAGGCCTGCGTGCCATCGTAGTTGTAGATTTCGGGCCTGCGTGCCTCAGTTTTGCTCGGGCCTGCGTGCCCCGGTAGTCAGGATTTGGGCGCGTGTTTGTCCCAGTTTTTTGTGCTTCTTTTTTCACTCATTGTAAACACCGTGTTCATTTATGAGAATTCGCACTTTGTTCTTTTATTCGTTCGCACTGCTGTTACAGAATTATATTTTATGAAATATGTTCGTCTAGCTTTGAAAGAACATAAAGAGTACGCGAATTTGGACCGATACTCTCAAAGTGAGGAATAAAACTCGACATCGACACCAAACGACAAACCTTCGAGCGATCGACCATGAAATTTAGATTTAAGGGCTTTTGATCGTAACCGAGTGCGCTGCGCGGTTGACAATGAGTGTTGTGACTCGAGGGGACCGGGAGAATTACTAAAATATTTTTGACAATCGACACTTGCATTTAAAATGACGATTTTGGTACGATTGAATGATGAAAGCTTGAACTAAGAGTGCTGACGCGTTTTTGGAGTGCGTCAAACAGTCATTGAAACCCGTCATGGCTCGAGCGTGTTGTTTGATTTGACCAAATGCCCTTGATACGGATTCCGACATGCTCAAGGAGTGAAAACTTTGGAAAACTTATGATTTTTCACGTAACACCCTTGAATACTCGACAAAACACATGGACAGAACTACTGTACCCCTTATACAACTGCTGGGAATTGTTAAGCTTCTAATGTCTCATGGAAGCCAAAATGGGAAAACTAGAATCTGCTGCAAAACAGCAGTACTCTCAAGCGCTCGAGAGTGGTCTCGAGCGCTTGGGACTTCACTCCCGAGCGCTCGGGACTGCTGTCATGGACTGTCCCTTGCTGTTTTCCAATGCCACTTATTGGCTGTCCTCTGTTGTTTTCTTCTGCTCGCACGTTTTCAATGTGCCTGAATGGCTTCGTATTAGCTGCTTCCCCAGAACAGAATGGCTTCCTAAAGCTTGACTTGTGGTTTTTCCAATATTTTCCAAGTTTCCAAAGTTTGAATTTTGAAAAGATTTTGAAAATGATAAACTTGATGAGTTTCAAGGCTGGTGGGGAAGTGGTGTTGCCCACTTTAAGCTTCTATAAATACCAGGCTCTCCTTTGGTAAGCCATTCACACTTCATTTCATCATTTCCCTTCAAAAATCCATTCTTTCCATCACCATGCTAAACCAAGCCTTACTTCGCCCTTGGTTGGACAATCTCAAAGGCATCGACTGGCTGAACTTCCGAGGGCACCGGCTTTACGCCCTAAGACATCTCCGAGATGTTGCAATTCGTCCCGTCCTGCTGCATGCGGCGGCGCGCTTTTGGGATCCAGAGGTGCACGTCTTTCGCTTCGGTTCTCAAGAACTGTGCCCCACCGTCGAGGAGTTTCATGCTTATCTCGGAAGCCATGACTCTGCTGAGCCGGTTGTTCTTATGATCAGGGAGAGCATGAAGAATATTCTGAAGGCAAAGCTGGGTGTTAGCGGTAACGTCGCTGAGTTTCTTTCTCGGGGTAATGCCATTAACATCGTGCAGTTGTACGAGAGGTTCAGCCCACCTGGAGACTTGACGGATTTCGAGCACCAAGGTCGTAGGATGATGGCTTGTTGCATTTGCCTTTTGGCAGCCTTCTTGTTGGTTCCGTCCGTTGGTCAGCCCAATTCCTCACTGGTGGGGGTTGCTGCTCAGATTGAGGCTCGCAAGGATGTTGCACCATTGGTCCTTGCTGAAACCTTGATGGGGTTAGATGCCGTTCATGCTGGTCGCACAAGGGTTTTTGGTGGTAGTCCACTTTTGCTGCAGGTTAGGGACCTCACTCAGCTCTCCTTTTTCTATTTCTCTCATTCATTTTACCTCGACACTCGGTTCAGGCTTTATCTGGCTCCTTACTTGTTTTCTCTCTTTTTGGCAGATGTGGCTTTGTGACAAATTAAGTCTGTTGACACCGCCAGCCAATGATTGGTGGTATCGTGCAAGTGGATGGAACCGTCCCTTTCAAGTGATGTATGGGAGTGAAGATGATTGGGCTGATTTCCTTGCTTCTGCGGAGGAAGATGACATTGCTTGGCGATGCCATTGGCTGAGGCTTCCTGCTATGACCGTTGGCAACATGGGCTCGACACATGTGTTTGTGGCTGGCTTGACAGGCTTTTCCCTCTACTCACCCTTCCGTATTCTCCATCAGCTTGGACTTAGCCAGGAGGTGCCGCAGCCGGGTTCTGAAGTGCTTCGTCTCCCTCCCTTCAACATTCCGGGCCTTCGGAGTTACACTCGGTCATGGGGGACTCGTAGGACCGAGCCAAGTGACCCACTGTTTTCTATTGCTTCGACCGGAAGGTACCGTAAATGGCTAAGAAGAGATGTGAAAGCAAGGATGGGTTGACTGCTTACTTTGCCAGACTTTGAAATAAAAAGTGTGCTTTGATTTTGTGCTTTTTCATTTTCATGCTCAGCTTGTAATAAAGAAGTAATCTGAATAAAATCGACTGATTAAGGGTTTCCCCCTTTCGGTTCATTTGATCACATGCGGCTCTGAAAAGCGTTTTGGATTTGTCAATTTGGACTTGATTTGGGATCGGATTTTGATATTTAGGAATCAGGACCGAATCTCAGGATGAGATTGCCTACGTATCCCTCGTAAAAGAGAATCAGGCCCGCACGTAGTTCAGGCTACGGGTTCACTCGGGTATTGACACTCTCCTTTTGCGCTCTAAATTTTGCCTAGTACCGCCCTTTCGGCTTTTCGGTCTAGCGAGCTTTTCTTTGATCATTTGCCTTTACTTTTGCCTAGGCCGCCCTCTCGGGTTTTCAACCTAGCAGGCTTGTTCTAACTTTTGCCTGGAACCGCCCGCCCTTGTGGTTTTCGGCCCAGCGAGCTCTCTCAGGGATAATAATGTTTGAGTGGATCCAAATTGACAAGATTCACAAATTCGTTGCCATCGCGGTCGACGATTGAAGCTGCTCCTCTAGAGAGGATGGTCTTGATGATGTAGGGCCCTGCCCATTTAGGTCGGAACTTCCATCGCAAGTCGAAAATTGGCGCATAGATTTTCTTGACTACCATGTCCCCTTCTTGTAGATCCCTTGACTTCACCTTTTTGTTGAATGCCCGGGCGATTCTTCGCTGATAGCCCTGAATGTGGTATAGCGCGCGCAGCCTTCTTTCATCAAACAGCATGAGTTCCTCGAATCTTCTGTTGATTCATTCAGCTTCGTCCACTCCGCATTCCGCCATGACCCTCAAAGATGGCACCTCTAGCTCGATAGGGAGAACGGCTTCCATGCCGTACACCAAAGAGTATGGTGTTGCCCCTATCGGCGTACGGATAGACATCCGGTATCCCCACAAAGCTAGTGGTAGCTGTTCATGCCAATTTCTTGCTGACTGAGTAGTCCTTTCCAGAATCGTCTTAAGAGTCTTGTTTGCTGCTTCGACTGCCCCATTCGTTTGTGGCCGATAAGTGGTTGAATGATGTACTTGGATCTTGAATTCCTCAAAGAGTTCCAAAACTTTTCCCTTGAAATGAACACCGTTATCAGACACGAATGCTTGAGGGACCCCATACCGATAAACGATGTTTTGCCTGATGAAGTGAGCCACTTGAACAGTCGTCAAAGTTTTGTACGAAGCTGCTTCGACCCATTTAGTGAAGTAATCAACTGCCACCAAGATGAACCTGTGACCGTTAGAAGCTACAGGCGTGATCTTTCCGATGACATCAATGCCCCAGGCGGAGAATGGCTATGGCGTTGCCATCGAGTGTAACTCCGAGGGCGGGACATGGATAAGGTTGGCATGAGTCTGGCACTTGTGGCACTGGCGTACGTACTCGATGCAATCTGTCTCCATGGTAGACCAATAGTAGCCTAGCCTTAACACCTTCTTAGCCAGCATCATCCCATTCATATGAGGTCCACAAACCCCTTCATGAACTTCTTCCATTACTGCTCTGATGTCGTCCCCGTGAACACACAGCTTGTGAACTCCGCAAGGAGATCGTCGGTATAATTGTCCTCCACAGATGATGTATTGAGATGCGAGTTGTTGCAGTGCGATCCGATCTTTCTTAGTTGAATCTACAGGGAACTCCCCTTTTTCGACGAAATTTCGAATATCATAGAACCAAGGGAGTCCATCGTCCGGTTCGTCGATGTTCATGACATAGTCGTACACATGTTTTCCCCTCTGTTCAATCATGATAGGCCTCAGCTTCACCCCAATTGGAAGTTCCAGCATGGACGCCAAAGTGGCCAGGGCGTCTGCGAAACAGTTCTTCATCCTCGGTACATGCGTGAAGGTTACCTTTTGAAAATTCGGGAGAAGTTCATCGAGCTGTTGATGATACAGCTTCATTCTCTCGTCTCTGACCTTCCATTCTCCGTTTGCTTGCGATACAACCAGGTTGGAATCTCCGACGACTTCTAGCACCTTGACACCAATCTCCAACGCGGCTTCCATTCCTACAATACACGCTTCGTACTCAGCTTCGTTGTTCGTAACTTCGAAGTTCAACTTGAATGCGAGGGGAATATGCGACCCCTCAAGCGAGACCAGCAGTATGCCAATCCCGAATCCTTTCTGATTTGCGGCTCCATCGAAGTACAACATCCACGTTTCATTGACCGTCGACATCACATCTTCATCCGGAAATTGAAATTCTGTGTGCTCTGGCCCTTCGATCGAACGATCTGCCAAAAACTCTGCCACTGCTCTCCCTTTTATTGACTTGCGAGTGACGTATTTGATTTCGAATTCCGCCAACAAGAGCAACCAACGCGCTAGCTTACCGGTAAGTGTCGGCTTCTCGAATAGATACTTGAGAGGATCCATCTGAGAGATCAGCATCACCGAGTAGGCGAGCATGTAGTGTCTCAACTTCTTTGTGGCCCATACGAGCGCCCAACATGTCTTTTCCAGTGAAGTGTATCGCTCCTCGCACTCTACCATCTTCTTGCTCAAGTAGTAAATCGCCCTTTCAATCCCATCTTCTCCTTCTTGTGCCAGCATGCACCCCATTGATGAGGGCGTGACAGACAAGTATAAGATCAAAGGTTTTCCTGGTTTAGGCGGCATCAGGATCAGAGGGTTCTGGAGATAAGTTCGCACCGCTTCGAAAGCTTTCTGACACTTCTCGTTCCACCCGAACTTTACATCTTTCTTGAGTAATCGAAATAATGGTTCACAAGTCGAGGTCAGCTTGGCGATGAATCGACTGATGAATTGAATTTTTCCCAAGAAACATCGGACCTCCTTCTCTGATTGGGGTGGCTCCATCTCAAGAATGGCTTTGATTTTAGAAGGGTCTACCTCAATCCCCCGGGTTGTGATCATGAATCCGAGCATTTTCCCAGCAGTGACTCCGAATGTGCACTTCTGTGGATTAAGGCGCATCCTGTGTTTCTGAATTCTCTCGAGGAACTTTCTCAGCGTTGGGAGGTGATCTTTCCGCTCCTTCCCCTTCACTATCATATCATCGACGTACACCTCGACTTCCTTCTGGATCATGTCATGCAGCAGTGTCGTAGCACCCCTCTGATATGTAGGACCGGCATTTTTCAACCCAAACGGCATAACCCGATAGCAGTAGGTTCCCCACTCGATGATGAACGTAGTCTTTTCCCCGTCTTCCAAGGCTAAGAGAATCTGATTGTACCCCGAGAAACCATCCATGAAGGATAGTAAAACATGCCCTGCAGTGTTATCAACGAGTATGTCTATATGCGGCAATGGAAAATCATCTTTAGGGCTTGCTTTGTTCAGATCTCTAAAATTGACACACACTTTGATTCTTCCATCCTTTTTGGGGACAGGCACGATGTTTGCAATCCAAGTGGGGTATTCAGTTACGATTAGAAAACCAGCGTCGATTTGTTTCGTTAGTTCCTTTTTTATTTTTAACACCCAATCAGGCCGCATTCTTCTCAGCTTTTGTTTAACGGGTTTTGCATCGGGATGGAGAGGGATCCTGTGCTCGATGATTTCTGGGTCGATTCCGGGCATGTCTGCATGGGACGAAGCGAAGACTTCTTTAAATTCTTTTAGTGAATCGGTGAGCTCTTGAAGCTCATCTGGAGACAGCCCGGATCCGACCTGAACCAATCGAGAGTTCTCCTCATCACCCAAGTTCATCGAGATTATTTCTTCTTTTAGAGGCTGAGCATGCCTTTCATTTTCACGCTCGATGAGGGAACGGATTTCCTTGGGAATGTCCCCATCGAAATCTACTCCTTCATCGTCGGGATCCAAACAATTTATTTCAAAATCCGGCAAGTAAGCAAAGGCGTCGTTCATTTCATTGATAGGCTCCTCGGAGGGAAGGAATACAGCAGTTGACTCAAACTCGAAGTAAAAGCTACGACGAGGAGGGCCGATAGGCACAAACTCCGACTCATTACTAGACGAAGAGTCAGTATCAGACTCAGACTCGGACTCGGTGCTAGTGTCGTGAGTGCGCGTTACAAATGGAACGAAAGTGCAGTTTTCATAAGCGCCCACAACGTCCACAATGAGCTTAGAAGTGTCTTCCAATTCATCTTCTCCTCCTAGCACGAGCACAGTCGCATCTTTTATCATACCCTCCTATTCCTCACCTTCGAACAAAGATTGAAGACTACCCAAACCAAAGGCTTCAAGCCAATCCAATGCTTCGGACAATTCTTCCATCTTAGTTACCTCTTCATCATCCTCCCAAGTGTCATTGGCGAAGATTTCAAACCCAGGGTATTTCACTTTCGTTTCGAGATCAATGAAAGGCTCGGGTTCTCCTTGATATGGCGCCTCCTTTTCCTTCTGCTTCCTTCCGACTGCATGAGCTCGGGCGCAGTTGCGCCACCTTTTCTCTGGATCACTCTTCTTGAACTCGTAACCCAGGCCGAAGCGTTCATTGCTCCTGGGGAAATGAGGGAACTCGGAGACTCCTTGTTCATAGAGCCCCAAGCCCATGCCTGGCAGGTAATTCATTCGCTTCATGATTTCCAATGCTGCGGAACTCACCAAGAAACCATCTTCAGCCCGAATGGTGCAAACCCTTGAGGTGATGACAGCAAATCCCCCCATGGCCACATCTTCTTCTCCGTGCATGATTTTCAGCAGCGGAGAATTATCTTCGGAGTGTGGACGAATACCAGAATCCCCGTGGATGATAAGAGTCCCAGAATCCAATCCTAGGATGAGTTTCTGATGCAGAGTAGAGGGTACCCCCATAACGTCAGAACGGTGCAGCCATGGCCTCCCCAATAAGAGGTTGAACGAAGCAGGTATATCTAGTACACAGAATTCCACGGTAGTCTTGAACTTCCCAGTTACCAGCTCCAGGTTGATTGTTCCAAGGACATCACGACGCGTGTTATCATAAGCACGGACACCCAGAGTCGATGGCGCAAAGTCCTTATTTTTGAGACCCAGGCAGTAAGCGGTGCGGAGAGGGCACACGTTGATGGCCGAACCATTGTCTATGAGTATCGCGGGGACCCACTTTCCCAGGCATTTCATGGTCACGTGGAGAGGCTTATTGTGATCAGTTCCTTCAGGCGGGAGGTCTTTCTCGGTGAAGGACAAGGTGTGTTGGGCAAGGTTTGGGGTTATGAGGGCGATGAGAGCTTTTGGGGCTATGTCGGAAGGGACCTCTAGCTTGGAGAGAGAGTTGACGAGCCTTCGGTGATGCACGCGGGAAGATGCCAATACTCCCCACATGGACATGCGGGCAAGGGTTTCATGAAGTTGCTGGATGATGGGGTCGGCGTCGGTATTTGGGCTTCGGTGGTGAGAGGCATTTGGGTCTGAGCTGACAAGCGGATTAAGGTGGGTGGGCGGGTTAGGTTGACGTGGAAGGTTATTGGAGTTTGAGGAGTCATCTCATGGGGCTAGCGAGACAGGGGTGGGGTTGGCGGGATTCTCGGGTATGCGAGGGTTACTCTGTTGAGGTGGTGCCGTTCGGGACGAGCTTCCTTGCTGGAGGTTGGCGGGCTGGTATACCCTACCGCTTCTGGTAAGATTACTGACTGCCGTGGGGGCGGATTCCCATCGAAGACCCTCCCAAAAGTAGGAGAGATCGGTATTGGCCTTGCGTTTTCCCTTATCAAGCCTTGTCTTCTCCAGGGTGTCATTCAAGAGTTCCATCTCCAGGGTATTCCATATGTTCTCTTCTTCAAGAGAGTTCCAGAAGCCGTCGTTGTTGCCATTGTTGACCTGCAGAGAGCCTTCATCCAACATAGCCTTGTTGACAGTTAGCTCTTCACCATTGACCCATACGTTCACCATTTCAGCTTTACCCCAAAGGTCTTCAGGATCCAGCACACAGATATGGGGTTCGTCAGGGATCTCAACAACCGGTTGTGGGAAGAATTCATTAATAATGTACTCCTGCGGACAGAAGACATGATCCAAGGTACAGGCAAGGGCGTCAGAGTCCCTAGCGATATTGATTATGGCTGAAGCGGAGAGCCCGGAGAATAAGCGGGGGTTCATCAGATCAGGGCCCTGTCCCTCTTCCTGTTCCCAGAACAAGTACACCAAAGATGTTTCATCAAGAGGGTCTGAATCGTCTTGCCAAAACCACCCACCGGGTTTTGGGTCCCATTCGTCAAATTCCTCGACTGGTTCTGGCTCCAAGAATAGAGCAAATAGGGAATATCCATCAAATGGATCCACCATCATCTCATCCCAGACTTGTCTCCACTCACCATGTTCCAATTCTTCGACTTGCTGAGCATTAACTGATACGGGCCACACTCTGCTGATAATGGCTCGTTGTTCCACCGCAAGGAAATCACTTGCCAGGTCTTCCCACCTTCTTTGAAAATCCCACTCCACCGTTTCAAGTGCACAGATAGCATCCTCGGCCGGAATCTCGACAATTGGCTTGGGTTCAGTGATAGGGATGATGTGAAGGCTTGGGTTGAAGGGATGACTTAGGGAAATATGGTTTGTGCGGGCATTTGAATGTTTTGGGAGTGGGTTGGAGATGGTATTGGGCTTTTGGTGAGGCATAGGAATAGTCTTGTTGTCTATGAGGTCTTGAATGGCGTGGCGAAGGCGGAAGCAGTTGTCGGTTAGGTGGCCAGGATTTTGGTGATAGGCGCAAAAGGCATTGGGGTTGTGAGAGGCAGAGAGCTTTTGTGGCAGTGGGGTGGGAGCAAGCGGTTTGAGGAGATCACTTTCGACCAACTTTTCAAACACCACAGAGAGAGGTGCTGAAAATTGGGCGAACACACGGGGTTGGGACAGAGGTTGACTGGTTTGGGTTACAATCTGGTTGACGGGTTCGGTTTGGGTCGTGTTTGAGGAGGTGTTTGGGAGTTGGGTGTAATTGGAATTTCTGAACAGCGTGCTGCTGTTACCGGAGTAGACCTTCTTGGCTTTGGGAGGAGGTTCAGGTTTGTCAAGGATTCCCAATTGAACTGCTTCTTCGACGGCCAAGCCTGTATCGAAGAATGTTTTAAAATCAGAGCAGGCCTGAGCCATCACCATGTGCCTTGCAAGGTTGGGCTGAAGATTCCGGACGATCATCCGGATTTGATCTCTATCGGTGGGCCTATCCTTCATCTGTGCTGCCTTAGATCTCCACCTTTTCACAAAGTCTGCAAAGGTTTCCTTGGCTTCCATCTTTGTAGATTCGAGTTCCCGAGTGGTAACCTCCAGTTGGATATTGTAATCATATTGCGCCACGAAAGCCGCACATATGTCTTCCCACGAGCGCTTCTTCCTTTCGTCCAACGAAGTGAACCAGTAAAGAGCATGTCCCACCAAGGTCTGGGAGAACATTTGGGCCATGGCGTCCCTTTCTACTCCCCACATGGACAGTGCTCCAATGTACCTAGTCAAATGCGCTTTCGGATCCCCAATCCCGTCGAATTTAGCAAAGTCGAATGGTCTGAACTTCTCCAGGAGCTTTGCATTGGGAAAAAGGCAAAGCTTGTTGATGTCAAAACCTGTCGAGGCAATCTTCTCGTTTCTCGCAACAGATTGTTCTAATTGGGTGATCTTCACCAAGACCGCTGCCATCTCGGTATTCTGCGGGGCTTCCACTTCGAGGATCGGCTGCCCCGGGTTGGGATTCGGGTTTAGATTAGGGTTTGGGTTTGGCATTGGGATTAGATTCGGATTCGGATTTGGGTTTGGGTTTGGATTAAGGTTCGGATTTGGGTTTGGGTTTGGATTAAGGTTCAGATTTGGGTTTGGATTTAGGAGTCGTCGGGCCACCCCGGTTATCATCATCATGAGTTGGGCGATTTGGTTGTCGGTACGTTTGCTCAGACGCTGAATAGCTTGCGTGACTTGCCCCATTTCTCCATTTGGGGTTTCCTGGTTCGGTTCCGGGTTTGGATTAGGATTGGGATGCAGATTTGGATTTGGATTAGGGTTTGGGTTGCCTTCGTTAGGATTTGGATTGCCTCCGTTACGGTTGAGGTTTGGGATTAGATTTGGGTTTGGATCATCTCCGTTCGGGTTGAGGTTTCCGATTAGCAGGTCCATTTCCACTCCTGAATCCGATGCACTGGCGGGGTCTGCCTGAAGTTGGAGCCGTTCCAATCTCTGTCCCAAGGGTCTGGTCCAGGAGGGTATGATATTCTTCTTCCTTGGCCCAATTGCTCGGAACTGATAGCAAAGCAAAAATCGTGCTCAGATGTGGTCCCTGCTTACATTTTATGAAATTTGTGCGTAATTCTTTGGAAAATGCTCGCATCACCATCACTGTCATCGACTCCTCTTTTTTTTTCTTTTTTGTTTTTTTTTTCTTTTGTTTTTTTGAAAAATGAATATTTGTTATGAGAGGTTGCCTTGATCCTCGGATTTTTAGGGTGTATCCTCATTTAGGAAGTGTCGTTCCCCAAAAGATGCTAAAATAAGTTAAGTATTCGGCTAATATTTCATCAAGAAACTGACTATCAGTTTGGAATGACTTGGGGCGAACAACGTGATACGACAACCGAAGTGGCGTAAGCAATACGTTTGCTTTTAGCCTGGGCGGTGCCGGTATCACGATGTTCTGCTTCCGTGTCATTCCTCCTTTTGGTTAATTCTCTAATCGAACACTAGTCAAGGACTTAACAAAATCCTAGTTTCTCTTAGGTTTTCGCTTGAGGACTCAAACGGTTAACAACACGCATAAGGGTGCGTGACTCTTCATCGGGTCTCGGCAACCTCCCAAAGACCGCGCGAGCAAGTCTCGAGAATCGTGGCTGACAGCATGATGGCGTGAGATGAAATGCAGCACGTAGACATGATATAGCACGTAATCCTACCCTGCAGGCCCCTGTCCTAATTTGGAATGTTCTATGGCTTGCTATACACGTACAAAGGCCGGTTTTGGCTTGAAATGGGTTCCCCGAACTAGAGTCAAAGTATACCTCCCACTATTGAGCGTACACCCAATAACGGTACAAACGGTAAAGATGACTCATCACAGTCGAGGGTTGCTGAGCGTTCCGGGATTCCCCATCACCGGCAAGCCGGGTAGGATTGCCGAAACACAACAGCGGGGCTGCACAAGATATACACAGAAGAAATAGACAACGAAACAAAATCAATTTGAAAATCCCACAAACATTTTTTAAGCTTGGCTCACAAGTTTAATTAAACCACATCCCCAGCAGAGTCGCCACTGTGGGCTAGCACAGCCCCAGGTGAGATCGGGGTGGCCCAAAAAAAAAACACATACCGCTCCGGCTAATTGATTTGAAAAATTTGAAGAGTCGCCACCCGGATTTATGGTTCGCCACCCGAGAAACCGTTTTTGATTTGAAAATTGATTGACTTGAATTGAAAACCAGAGATCATTCGAGGGTTCGGAAGCCATGTTACGAGGGGGGAAGGGTTTTACGGCACACCCCTCGCCCGACGTGATGTCGGTCTCTACTAAACGTTTGTGGGATTTTTTAAATGGATTTTGTTTCGTTAAACATGTAGCAGGTATCCACAAGTGTAGCAAATAGAAGGTGTATGCTGGTGCTTGTGTACAAGGAGTGATGAAATGATGATGGGCATATGCATGATGGCAAAGCAGTATAAACTGCTACTGGATCAACTCTCGAGCGCTTGAGAGTACTCTCTAGCGCTTGGGAGTGCTACTGACCAAATCCTGCAGAGTTTGTTAGTCTTGAATAAGATGCCAAATAACGGTGTACACTGGTGCATGTGTGTGGGAGGGTGATTATGTGATGAAAGACAGTAAGATAACAGGGAATGAAACACTCCTCACTGGCTTCACTCTCGAGCGCTTAAGAGCATTCTCGAGCGCTTGGGAGTGTCTGAACCCCCACCTGCACTTTCTGTTAGCACTGACACAACACAATGTAAAGACTGCAAAATGAAATACTGTTACACAGACCAATGGCTCAGCAAAGGACTTGAAAAACTGAGATGGGACCTCAAGTTTTTCAAGTCATGTATCCTTGCCATTACACAAACGGATCTACAATTCTAAAAGAGCAAATGTACACATCTATACATGTAGAAGCTCAGAAAACTGGGAGAGTGAAATGCAATGGCATGCATGCACTCCTAAGCGCTTGGGAATGGATCCGAGCGCTTGGGAGTGAGCTGCATGCCAGCTTACTCTCAAACGAAAAAAAAAATGGTACTGCTTCACCATAAAAACATCCTTATCTGAGTTTTTAACAAGAGAAGATCTTATTTTTTAACTTAGGAAAACTTTATTCTTACTTGAAATTTGTAAGAAACATTTCTGTTTTAGGAAAAATGATCTTCTATGTCTACATGCCAGAATAAAACCATTTCGTTTAAAAGTGCATCTCACCCCAGCCTACTGCTTACCAAAATGCCATGCATGGGACTGGAAACTGTCCCGAGCGCTCAGGAGCACTCTGGAGCACTCGAGAGTGTTTCCAGTAGGGGTTTTAGGAAAACATTATTCATGGACTCTTTGCTTTTGCCTTTTCACTAAGGTCTCTCAACCATGCACCAGTATTAAGGACTGGGACAGGCTGAGAGACCCCCCTCAGAAGGGAGAACAACCTCTTGATTTGAACCAAGGATAGAAATGTTTCTACCTTTATTTGACACTTTGCTCCTTGGATGGTTGTGAAAGGTGAATGTGGAGATCAGAAACTAAGAGTGCTCTGGATTTCTTGCCTTTTCCTTTGATGATTTTGAAAGAGACCTTTGAAGTTGGGCAAGAAGTTTTTTGTTTTTGAGACCTTTTCCTTTGAACAAGAAAGAGGGAAGAAGAGGAGTTTAGAGAGAGAAGATTTTCGTCCCCCCCTCTCTTTGCTTTTTGCTGAAAGACAAGGTGTATATATATAGAGGATATAACCCATGGTTTTGATAATCAAGTGATTTTGAAATAAATCCATTTTTAAAGAAAGAAATCTTCAGCTGATCTCTTCTCTGACTGAGGTTGAGTGTTGACTCACCTCAGCCGGTGCAATGATGGCTTGCATGGATAGTGGGAATCTTCTTCACCCATTGGGCATTGGGAGAGGTCTCGAGCACTTTGGAGTGGTCTCGAGCGCTTGGGACTTCACTCTCGAGCGCTTGAGAGTGAGTCAGGCCAGTGGTTTTTGGAAAACAGTTTGGAGCGCTTGGGACAGCTTCAAAGCGCTTGGGAATGATTTTGGTCATTTCCTCCAAGGAGCAACGTCTCAATTGGTACATGGCTTGTTCTGATCCATATCCATCATCAGGGAGCCCCAGAGCCACAAATTAAGGAAATTTGACAAATCCAAATTGGGGTGTCTACACTTATGAAGAAGGTTACCAAAAGGGATTCGACGCTGCTATAGCCAGCTACGTGGAGCAGATGTCAGCCATACAAGACCAAATTTGGGCCGCTAGCTGGGAGGCCTGTTTGACAAAGGTTGGCACTGCCGAAGACTCGATCCTCTGGGTGGAGAATGAACTACCGAGCAGGCGTTCTACAGCCTCTCAAGAACACGAGGAGACCATAGAGGATGACGTTGTGCGGCAGATTGAAGAGTTTGCTGATGCAGGAGAGGATACACCAATTGACTCTCACCATGTGCCGTCACCTGTTCGTGACTCAACCATCGAGTCCATTAACCTCGAGGAGAATGCTACTGAAGGTGATACTACGGCAGAAGTCAGTGGAGAGGTCCTAGATGAAACGCATTCAGAGGTCCAGATCTTGGATTGATTTGGTAAGGTTGCATAGAATACTTTTCAAAACATTTTGGCCGATCCTGTGTGACCGTGATATTTGAGCCTTGCGTGGCACCAGTACTTTCTATACTTTTGATAACACATGTATTCGGCCCTTTGCGGCATAACTATACATTTTGCTTGGCTTTCTCATGTGTTTGCATGTGTTTGGATGCAAACAGTTTATCCAAACAAAGTTTTTTGATGATTGATCCTTTAAACATATGCTCATTATGCTTATTTAGCCTAGTGCTTCGTACTCAGCAATCTTGCACATCTAAGTTTCTCATACTTAGATGATGTTTAAGTTGCTCGTACTCTTAAATAAATTGTAAGTTTCTCGTACTTATACAATCCTCAGTTTCTCGTACTTGTATGCACTGCAAGTGTTCAAGCATGTTTTCGTACGCAAACCAAGTTTTTTCGTACTTGTATGTATCTAAGTTTCTCGTATTTAAATACTTCTAAGTTTCTCGTACTTTAAAATGAATGGCAAACCATACAAGTGTTTCATACTTGTACTTGCTAAGTTTCACGTACTCAACAATTTTAAGTTTCACGTACTTAGTGTATAGGTGCCTGTTCCCTGCTCCCCAATACGAATGGGGGAAACCAAGCCCGTAGTTCATATTTTTAGGATAAATACCAAGAACGCAATATTTATACTGCAAAAAGTGATTTTATTCATAATCTTTGAAACTCAAGAGGGTGTTATTCGTACCCCTTGTAACTAACAAGTAATAAAAACATAAGAGTTTTACTCGTAACTCCCACACAATCACGAAATGCAGCCCTAAAAGACTGGAGGCCTTTAAATAAAAAACTTCCTTAAATTATGGACATTCCAAGGCCTTGGTACTAGGTTTCCTTCCAAATCTGTCAATCTGTAAGCCCCTATGCCCATAACCTCGGTCACTCGATACGGGCCTTCCCAATTGGCCCCTAACTTGCCCTCGTTGGCCACCTTGGTGTTACCGAGCACTTTTCGAAGTACAAGGTCTCCAACAATAAACTCTCGTGGGTGGACATTTTTGTTGTAGCTTTTCATCAGCTGCTCCTGATATGAGGCTAAATGAACCAGATCTATTTCCCTTCTTTCCTCGGCAAGGTCAAGCTCAACCTCAAGCACCCTGTCATTGTCCCCACTCTAGACCAATGCAGTTCTATTGGTTGGAAGACCAACTTCTAGGGGTATAACTGCCTCTGTACCATATGCCAATGAATAGGGGGTCTCTCCCGTAGACCTCCTAGGCGTCGTTCGATGCGCCCATAGTACTAATGGTAATTCATCTGACCACTTTCCCTTTGCTTTATCCAACCTTTTCTTGATCCCGTCAAGAATGGTTTTGTTAGAAGCTTCTGCTTGCCCGTTACTCTGAGGGTAGGCTGGGGTTGAGTAGTAATTTTGTATCCCGTATTGGGCACAAAAAGCTTTAAACTTTTTCTAAAACTGGACCCATTGTCTGTAATCAATGAATAAGGGACCCCAAATCGAGTAATAATACTTTTCCACACGAACCTTTCTATCATAGGTTCTGTGATTTTAGCCAACGGTTCTGCCTCAATCCACTTAGTGAAGTAATCCGTTGCCACCAACAGAAATTTCCTATTGCCAGTCGCTTTGTGGAGTGGACCTACGATGTCCATACCCCATTGGGCAAATGGCCAAGGACTTGTCAATGGCACCAAGTCTTCTGCTGGTGTCCGAATCATTGGTGAGAATTTCTGACACTTTTTACAGATTCTTACATAAACCTTGGCATCTTCTTGCATGTGTGGCCACCAATAACCTTGGGTAATTGCTCGGTGGGCTATGGATCTGCCCCCAGCATGGCTTCCACAGGTTCCCTCATGAATTTTGTGTAGGAATTTTTGCACCATCTCAGGATGCACACAAAGCAAATAGGGACCTGTAAAAGACCTCCTGTACAATTTTCTTTCAGGGGACAGCCAAAACCTAGCAGATTTGGTCCTTATCTTATGAGCCTCTTTTTTGTCAGAAGGGAGTATTTCGTCTCGTAAAAACTCCACGATTGGGTCCATCCAACTTGGTCCTTGGTTCACGTCCAAGACCAACTCCACACTTCTCTCAATGCTCGGCTCACTCAGATACTCTACTGCCACCTTCCTTTTAAACTCAGTTGGTACAGCTGCAGCCAACCAAGCTAATGAATCTGCATGAGCATTTTATCCAGAACTTATCTGTTCAATATATACCCTTTCAAGGTATCAAGCAGGTCTTTGGCTGCCTGCACGTAGGCTGCCATCTTTTCACTCCGGGTTTCGTATTCCCCGGATAGTTGATTGACCACAAGCTATGAATCACAATATACCCTAACCCGTTCTGCTTTTAGGGTTTTTGCACTTCTCAAGCCAGCTAAGAGTGCCTCGTACTCCATCACGTTATTTGTTGCATTGAACCCTAGCCGAGCAGATAGCTCCAACATCACTCCATCAGGGGGAAAGAGCACAATCCCAATCCTTGATCCTGTGTTACATGCTGATCCGTCAACAAATAGCCTCCATTCCAGGGGATTCTATTCGGTTGGGGCCTGGTTCTTCTTTGTTGGTGGCCCTGTTACCTACTCCTTTATCGTAGGAGGCAAAGGTGCTACTGCAGGCGAGAATTCTGCCACAAAATCAGCCAACACTTGGCCTCTGATTGACGTACACGGCTAATAATCAATATCGTATTGGCTTAACTCGACGGACCAAGTTGAGATCCTTCCCGAGAAGTCTGCTTTTCGTAGCAGCGACTTTAATGGGAACTCAGTATAAACCACAACCTTATGACTTTGAAAATAATGTGGCAATTTCCTTGTCGATGTCCTTAATGCTAGGACCAGCTTCTTAAGGGGCAGATACCTTGTTTTTGCATCTAGCAATGTTTTGCTCACGTAATAGACTGGGATTTGCTCGGATCCTGTATCCCTTAACAGGACCGCACTTACAGCATGTTCAGAAACTGCCAGATACAAAATTAAAGACTCACCAGGTAGTGGAGTTGACAGAAGTGGGGCTTCGGCTAAATACTTCTTTAGGTCCTGGAAGACCTGCTCGCACTCTGCTGCCCATTCAAATCCTTCCCTTTTTTTAGCAACTGAAAAAAGGGTCTGCACTTATCACTTGATCTGCTGATAAATCTGTTGAGTGCTGCAGCCATTCCAGTCAATCTCTGGACTTCCTTTGTGGTTTTGGGACTTTGCAAATTCTGTAGGGTCGTTATTTGGTCAGGGTTTGCCTCAATCCCTTTCATGGTTACAAGGTGACCCAAGAACTTTCCAGATCCCACTCCAAATGCACATTTTAAGGCGTTGAGTTTTAGTTTGTACTTTCCTAGGATTTCAAAGGCCTCCTTTAAATCTGCTATGTGTCCTTGGCGAGTCTTACTTTTCACCACCATATCATCAATGTAAACCTCCATGGTCTTACCAAGGAGCTTTTCTGAACATGATAGTTGCCAGTCTTTGGTATGTTGCCCCAGCATTCCTTAGTCCAAAGGGCATGACACTATAACAGTACAACCCTCGTGGTGTAATGAAAGAAGTTTTGTCCTGATCAGGCCCAAACATAGCAATTTGATGATATCCTCGATATGCATCGAGAAAACTCATCTGCTCAAATCTAGTAGTGGCATCTACTAACTGGTCAATTCTGGGAAGACGAAAACTATCTTTTGGGCATGCTTTGTTTAAGTCTGTAAAATCTACACAGACATGCCATTTTCCATTCTTCTTTTTCACTACCACTGTGTTGGATAACCATTCTGGATAATAAACCTCTCGTATTGCCTTGGCCTCCAACAAACGATCTACCTCTTCGATAACAGCATCAACATGCTGCACGGCTGTGTAGGGAGGTATTCCCGAGCAAATACATTTAGTTGCCGAACACGTGAGGTTTGGGAGCACGTGGTGAATACAACTGGACTTATCTCCGGGCAGTATGAAGAACAGCGATATGGAACAAATGACATGTGAAGTCCCTGGTCCATGTAGTCTGTTCGGCTAAATAAAGGCCAATGACATGACAAGTCATTGGTGTAAACTATCTGTTCGGCAGATAGGAGACATTTTGATTACGTTTGGACCAAGTTACATGTGAAGTCCTTGGTCCAGGTAGTCTGTTCGGCCATGAGACAGCCGAACAAAGAAAGAGCTCCAATCGAGAGTAGGAGCAGAGGGAATACTCTGGAAGATTCCAGAGTAGTCATGTCCCATAAAGGGATAAAGATCCCAAGAATATAGGATCTGAGAAAGATACCCAACAAGTATGGGATGTTCGGCTCTTAATGGAAAAGAATCCTAAAAGGACTCTTTTCCATAAACTGATAAAGGAAACGAGACTCCTTGATATCCTGGGTTTCCTATACGAGTTAGGAATCCTATGGCAACAAGGATGCTTGGGTAACAAGCATACAAAAATATATAAATATGAGGTAAACCTAGAGGCAAAAGGTACGCAGTACTTTGCATTTTTGCTTTCCTACTGATAATTAGGGTTTAATTGCTAGTACGTGATACTAACAAAGGCATCGGAGGGCCTTTGCCACGAGAGGCAGAGGTGCGCTCACCCCCTGTCTATTTTGCAGATTAGGGTTCCGACGACGAATTAGGGTTCCGGTGAAGAGGCACGAGAAAGCCGTTGCAATCTAGTTGATCAGAAGGCATCAATTGTTTTCATCCCCCTACAATTGGCGCCGTCTGTGGGAAACGAACGAGTTCCCTTTTGAAAAATAAGAATGATGGAAGAAGATCTAGCTACACCATTTAGTCCGAAGGACCAGTTGGGTGGGGGAAGAGACAAATCCCCACCAGGCGCACCGAGAAAGCCTACTGGTAGACATGACAGAGGTAGCTCCAAAGAAAAAGGAGACAAAACTGCTACTGGCTCTACGAGAAGGAGTAGGTCACATCGAAGGGATGAGTCAGACATCCGGTCAAGAAGTATACACGATGACAATGATCTCCTAGATAGAAAGAGAGGAGAAATCGAGGAGTATGCTCGTTTGATTAAGAAACGAGAGTATGAGATACAGGAGTTGCAGCGGATACGAGAGTACCCAGAAGATTCTGGACTCTCTCGTAGGCATTCCCCAAGAGATGGAAGGACGCTGGTAGTCCATAAGCAGACCCATTCACAAAGAAGAAGGAGTAGAAGTCCTGTTATAGGGCGTTATGAAGCTTCTCCACTAAAAAGGGGAAGAAGAAGTAAAAGCCGAACACCCGAGAGAAAGGCTTCTTCACAAAAAGGGAAGAGCAGAGACAGAAGTTCCACCCCCGAAGAGGAGGGAACTAGAAAGCATCATCGAGACAGGTACGAGAGACCTGATGCTGATTGGGTCAAGGCTTCGGCCCACAAGTCAAAGGAGCAAGAGGATGGGACAGTAACTGCACGAGAAGCAGCACGCAGGGCCCTGAGTAATATTGCAGCCTCCCCCTTTACAAAAAGGCTACAAGAAGCAAGGTTGCCGAGCAGAGTGAAGCACGGTGCATTCGTACTTTACGAGACAAATACGGATCCCGTGGCTCACATACAACATTATCAATAGGCCATGTTTATGCATGAAGGGGATGATTCCATCTTGTGCAAGATGTTTCCCTCCAGTCTTGGCAAGGTGGCTTTATCCTGGTTTCATAAGTTGGCCCCACGATCCATACGAGGATGGAGGCAGTTGGCAGAGGAATTCACTGCTCGGTTCTTAACGAGCAGAAAAGCCCCAAAGACTTTTGAGAGTCTTTCCACCATGAAGCAGGAGGAGAACGAGCAGATCAGGGAATATGCAAAAAAGTACTGGGAAACTTTCAACGAGATTGAAAGTTGCAGTGAAGAGTATGCAATTGCAATGTTCAAGACTGGTTTGCCTGTTCGGGGAGAGCTGAGCCGTTCATTAAATAAACATCCGGTAGCCACCTTGGCTAAATTGATGGAACGGATAGAGCAACACGCCAGAATGGAGGATGACATACTCCGTGAAGATGGCAGGACGGTTGCCGAACAGCCGAAGGCACCTGCCAAAAAAGTGGATAAGCCAGAGCCTAAGACTTATAAAGACAGAAGGGAGTACGGGCAGGCTAAGAAAGAGCCATACAAGGACAAGCAAGCTCCTGACCCCAAGTCCTTCTTTTCTATCACTACGGTTTGGAAGGAGCCAATTTACAGGATTCTTTATTGAATAAAGAATCAGCCATATTTTAAATGGCCCCCAAGTCTGGGCGGAGACAAAGATGCAAAATGTGCTACGAATCAGCACTGCAGCTATCACAAAGATTGGGGCCATATGACCGAGGACTGTGAGATATACAAGAGGCACCTTGATGATTTGGTCTCTCGGGGCTATCTCAAGGAGTTTATCCAGGAGGACCCTAAAGAGAAAGGGAAGGCTATGGAGCTGGGTTACGAGCAAAACCCTAAAGGCGTGATCCATGTGATACATGGGTTGGCTGCACCTTATACGAGGAGTGAGGTGAGGCTGTTGCAAAGACAGGTCAAACACGATCAGCACGTGATGCGATTGGGAAACAAGAGAGGACGAGAGACTGATGTATGCAATGAGAGCTTGGCATTCAGTGATGATGACTTGGGGGAGGTCCAAATACCCCACAACGATGCATTGGTTGTAACCCTACGAGTTGGGGAATATGACATCGAAAGAATTCTAGTGGACTCGGGGAGTTGTACAGAGGTATTGTACTATGATGCATTCAAGAAGCTGGGCCTGGCCCAATCAGACTTAGAACAGTCAACAACACCTCTAATTGGGTTCGGTGCAGGAGCAGTCTGGCCCCTAGGAAAGGTAACGTTACCTGTTCGGGCTGGATCAGTGGTGTTGAGAACAGACTTTCTGGTGGTCGATGTCCCATCTTCCTATAACGCGATTATAGGGAGGACGTGGTTGCACAAGATGAGAGCAGTTTCCTCGACTTATCACCAGATGGTGAAATTCCCAGGTTCAAATGGGATTGAAGTCCTTAAAGGCAATCAGAAAGTGGCTCAACAATGTTTGATCTCCATCATCAAAACAGCCCCAAAGGTCCACCATGTTCATACGTTGGAAGCATCAGATCAACCAACTATCGAGGATGTTGGAAGAAGCCCGGATGAAAAAGTGGTTGAAGGATTGGAGAAGATTCAGATCAATGAGACTGATCCTGAAAGATATTTTTTAGTTGGGGAATCACTACCAGCAAACGAAAAGGCTGAGTCGATAAGATTTCTAAAAGAGTATATTGATGTCTTTGCATGGGTGCCAGAGGAAATGCCCGGGGTGGATGCAGATGTGATCTGTCATCATTTAAACATTGACCCACAACACAAGTCGATCATTCAGAAAAAACGAAGGGCAGCCGTGCAGCATGTAGATGCAGTGATTGAGGAGGTCGATCGTTTACTGGAGGCCAAGGCAATACGTGAAGTCTATTACCTAGAGTGGTTATCCAACACTGTTGTGGTAAAGAAAAAGAATGGGAAGTGGCGTGTCTGTGTGGACTTCACAGACCTGAACAAAGCGTGTCCTAAGGACAGTTTTCCTTTGCCCAGGATTGACCAATTGGTTGATGCAACCTCTGGTTACGAGCGAATGAGTTTTCTCGATGCATATTGAGGATATCATCAGATTGCTATGTTTGAACCTGATCAAGAGAAGACTTCGTTCATTACACCACGAGGGTTATACTGTTACAGTGTCATGCCGTTTGGGCTGAGGAATGCTGGGGCTACATACCAAAGACTTGCAACCATTATGTTCAAGAAGCTCATCGGGAAGACTTTGGAAGTTTACATAGATGATATGGTGGTAAAGAGTCGAGAAAAAGGAGGGCATATTTCTGACCTAAAAGAAGTGTTCGAAATCCTTAGGAAGTATAAACTAAAACTCAACGCCTCGAAGTGTGCGTTTGGAGTTGGTTCAGGAAAATTCCTGGGCCATTTGGTAACTATGAGAGGGATAGAGGCAAATCCCGATCAGATTGATGCCTTACAGAGACTACAGAGTCCCAAAACGACCAAGGAAGTCCAGAGGCTGACTGGGATGGCAGCGGCACTTAACAGATTCATCAGCAGGTCAAGCGACAAATGCAGACCCTTTTTTCAGCTATTGAAAAAGAGGGAGGGATTTGAATGGGGAGCAGAATGTGAGCAAGCTTTCCAGGACCTGAAGAAGTACCTGGCCGAGCCCCCACTGTTGTCAACTCCACAGCCTGGTGAGTCTTTAATTCTGTACTTAGCTATTTTCGAGCATGCAGTAAGTGCAGTTCTGTTGAGGGATTTGGGGATCGAGCAAATCCCTATTTATTATGTTAGCAAGACATTGTTGGATGCAGAGACGAGATATCTGCCTTTAGAAAAACTTGTCCTGGCACTTAGGACAGCCACAAGGAAATTGCCACATTACTTCCAAAGCCATAAAGTTGTAGTATATACTGAGTATCCATTAAAATCACTGCTTCGAAAGGCAGACTTTTCGGGAAGGATCTCGACATGGTCCGTGGAGTTAAGCCAGTACGATCTCGAATATCAGCCACGCACAGCAATCAAGGGCCAAGTATTGGCAGATTTTGTGGCAGAATTTTCACCCACTATGGCTCCCCTACCTCCTACGAGAAAGGAACAGGTGACAAAGACATCATCCATGAAGGATCAACCTGCAGCCGAACAGGATCCCATGGAGTGGAAGCTATTCGTTGACGGATCAGCATGTAATACTGGTTCTGGAATTGGGGTTGTCCTTTTTCCTCCAAAAGGAGTTCTGATTGAACTATCTGTTCGGCTTGGATTCAGTGCATCGAATAATGTGGCTGAATATGAGGCACTCTTGGCTGGATTAAGAAGTGCAAAGACCCTTAAAGCAGAACGGGTCAGGGTGTATTGTGATTCCCAGCTTGTTGTGAATCAGCTGTCCGGCGAGTACGAGACTCGAAATGAAAAGATGGTGGCCTACGTGCAGGAAGCCAAGGACCTGCTTGATACCTTCGAGAGGGTATATATTGAGCAAATAAGTTCAAGACAGAATGCTCATGCAGATTCCTTAGCTTGGTTGGCTGCGGCAGTTCCTACTGAGTTCAAAAGGAAGGTAGCAGTCGAATATCTGAATGAGCCGAGCATTGGGAGGAATGTAGACTTGGTCTTGGACGTGAACCAAGGACCAAGTTGGATGGACCCAATCATGGAGTTCTTACGAGATGAGATACTACCATCTGACAAAAAAGAGGCCCACAAAATAAGGGTCAAATCTGCTAGGTTTTGGCTGTCCCCAGAGGGTAAGTTGTACAAGAAATCCTTTACAGGCCCATATTTACTATGTGTACATCCTGAGATGGTACAGAAGTTCCTTCATGAAATCCACGAGGGAACATGTGGGAGCCATGCCGGAGGCAGATCAATTGCCCACCGAGCAATTACTCAAGGATACTGGTGGCCACACATGCAAGAAGATGCAAAGGTGTATGTCAAGATTTGTGAGAAATGTCAAAAATTCTCACCAATGATTCGAACACCCGCCGAGGATCTGGTGCCTTTGACAAGTCCCTGGCCTTTTGCTCAATAGGGAATGGATATCGTGGGTCCGTTGCACAAAGCAACTGGGAATCAAAAATTCCTGCTTGTAGCAACTGACTATTTTACAAAGTGGATTGAGGCAGAACCACTGGCCAAAATCACTGAGCCTATGATAGAAAGGTTCGTGTGGAAAAGCATCATCACTCGCTTTGGGGTCCCTTATTCATTGATCACAGATAATGGATCCCAATTTCAGAAGAAATTCAAGACTTTTTGTGCCCAGTATGGAATAAGAAATTATTATTCCACCCCAGCCTACCCTCAGAGTAATGGGCAAGCAGAGGCATCTAATAAAACTATCCTTGATGGAATCAAGAAAAGACTGGACAAAGCTAAGGGAAAGTGGCCTGACGAGTTACCATTAGTTCTGTGGGCTCACCGAACAACGCCTAGGAGGTCTACGGGAGAGACCCCCTATTCATTAGCCTATGGAACAGAGGCTGTCATACCTTTGGAAGTAGGTCTGCCGACCAACAGGACCGTTTTGGTTGAAAGTGGAGGCAATGACAGGGCTCTTCAAATCGAGCTTGACCTCGCCGAGGAGAGGAGAGAAAAAGCCTTGGTTCATCTTGCTTCTTACCAAGAACAGCTGATGAAAAGCTACAACAAGCATGTTCATCCTCGAGAATTTGGTGTTGGGGACCTCGTGCTACGAAAAGTGCTCGGCAACACCAAGGTGGCCAACGAAGGCAAGCTGGGGGCCAACTGGGAGGGCCCATATAGAGTAACTGAGATTGTAGGCATAGGAGCCTATCGATTGGCAGATTTGGATGGTGATCCAATTCCAAGGCCTTGGAATGTTCATAATCTACGAAAGTTCTTTGTTTAGAAGTATTAAAATCTGTCTTAGATAAGCACTACGTGATTGTGTGGGAATTACAAATATAATTCCCTTGTTCTAGTTTTGATTATTTTAGTTGCAAGGGGTACGAATAACACCCTCTTGAGTTTTGCAGATTATGAATAAAATCGCTTCTTAGTATAACTATTGTGGTATTTGTTTTTAATACGAACTGCAAGTTTAGTTTCCCTCATTCGTATTGGGGAGCAGGGTATACAATTTAAGTACGTGAAACTTAAACACAAGTATGAAACACTTGTGTGCTTTTCAAAATTTTTAAGTACGTGAAACTTAACGACTACAAGTACGAAACACTTGTGTGGGGACAAAAGTCTGTTAGAACATTTTTTAAGTACGTGAAACTTAACGAATACAAGTACGCGACACTTGTAAAAAGCAATTGTCTTGGCTTACAAACATAACGAGTATATGTTCAAGTACGTGAAACTTATAAATATCTGTTCTTAAGTATGTGAAACTTAAAAGAACACCTGTATGATTATATGAACCTTACAAGTGTTTGTATGAAAACACTTGGAAGATTTGAAGACGAATACAAGTATGAATACACTTATATGTACTAAACTTGAAAACAGTACGAAAAATTGGTTTAGCAAATGTTTCTAAGTACGTGAAACTTAGATTCAGTACAAAGACGTCATGTTTGTAGGATCTGCTCGAGTACGAAATACTTATGCAGACACAAAATATATGATTAAATTGATCAAAAGTACGAAATACTGATCTGCATCCAAAAAATGCAACAAACGAGAGAAGCCGAGCAAAAGTATAGTCAAGCCACGAAGGGCTGAATACCTGTGTTATCAAAATAGAGAAAGTACTGGTACCACGCAGGGTAAAGAAGCCATGGTCATGCAAGACCGGCCCAATGATTGAAATCAAACAACAAACTACATGCTTGCTTTTTTTAATCCAGGTTCTGAATCTCTGGAGGGACATCAGCCTCAGCAATAGCAGCAGTAGCAGCAGTTTGTACTTCTGGGATAACAATCTCAGTGGTCACTTCCAGAACAGATGATTGATCAACATCATCTTGTGATTCTACCTATATTTCTTCATCAACGTCTGCAAAGTCGTCGATTTGTTGATCAACATCGTCAGTAGGAGCTGTAACTTGACGACTTGGTAGATCATTCTCAACCCAAAGGGGAGAATCTTCAGCAACTCCCACCTTTGTAAGGCACGATTCCCAGCAGGCAATCCAGATCTGATCTTGAATGGCAGGCATCTGCTCAACGTAGTTAGCAGTTGTGGAATCAAAACCCTTCTGGTACCCATCTTCGTAGGCAGCTTTCTTGGCACTGTCAATCTCTGACAAAGCATGATTGAGGCCTTCTTCGGCAATTTCGAGTTTGCCTTCAGCTTGATTGAAGTCAGACTTGGCTTTGTCTCTTTCTCTTTCCAACCTGGCGATTGTTCGAAGCATTCGGGTGTCGTCATTCATCAGCCTGACTCTTTCAGCATCAGCTTCTTGGTATTTTTTGCCCAGAGTAGCCATCTTTTGAATGAACTGCGGAAATACCATATGTAGGTTATAATTTTTTAACCAGCACAAAGGTAGGGCTTGAAAAACAAAGAAGAAGTTTTTGTTACCTTAGTTCCATTGACGAGACCAGTAGACACCAGCCGATCAGGAGAAGACAAGGACTCTTTTTGCAAATCAACAGGGAGCATTAACCCTTGAGCCAAGGCTAGAGCAGTCTCAGATGAACTGGCACTATCTCCGACATGTACAGGACGGTCTCCTCTAATAAGAGGAGGAGTCCATGTCTGAGGAAGGATTTGAGCAGTTGGTGAATTGGGATGATGAGTTTCAGTATCTACTTGAGAAGCAGTACCATCTTGATCATCTACCCTTGGGCGTTTGTCTCTATGAAGGTCAGCAGCCTCTGTAGTGGCGTCCACTTCTCGAGGAGAAGATGATGACCGTACGGATCCCCCCCTATTACGACGAGATCATGGGGGAGGGGCTCCAGTTGAGGCCACCCGCCCAGTCCCACGTCCCCGAGAAGAGACGGTGACGAGGGAGCTGAGATTTAGGGGCTGGCGTGTCATAGTGCTTGAGATAGGAGGAGATGGAGAATAACCTGAGGACGAGGATTGGCTAGTCACACGGATCGGAGCTGGCTGTTCGGGTAATGATAGAGAGGAGGCCTGACTCCGTGAGGATCTTCGAACTCTCACTCGTGGTAACGGAATTCCTTCAGAAATTGGGACTTCACCCAGTTGGTCAGCTACTGTCACTCCAATGTTAGCTCTAGTACTCTTAAGCTGGGAAGCAGTGGAGGTGGAAGCAGTACTGGTGCTGGGGTGAGCGAGCCTTCTGTCTATAACCCCTCTATATGAAGGGTCGTATCCCAGAAGTACTTCTGCGTTACGACCCCGACCAGCTGTAGAAGTGCCTGGTTCGCCTGTATATTTTAGAACCTTGTTGATGTCCTCTGTTCGGATGTTGCTCGGAACGCGTCTGGGACGATAATTAGCGTTTTCAGCTGCCAGATCAAAATTGAAACAGCAAGATTAAACACATGTAAAGGCTATGAGAAAGCGGTAAACGAAAATATTACAAACTTATAAAATGAGGAGTATTACGTGGGTATCCCCATATGTGGGGGCAGTGGAGCCCCACCACTTGACCATCCTCTCCTAGTGGCTCGAAAGCTCCAGTAACGTATAAGAAGTCAATCTCATGATCCCGAGCAGAATCCGGCAGGTTGAGCACGAGACGCTTTTCTGCCCTTCTTACTTCGAAATAGAAGGTGTTATATTCAGGGTTTAGTACAATACTGTACCACCACTGAATGTCCCAGATCCCTAGCTGGGTCCCTAGAATCCTATTCAAAGCAACTACTCCATTTATCAGCCTAAATACATTTGTTGATACTTGCATAGGAGTAAGGCGGTACCAATTTAGGATCTGACGAAGGAGTGGATGAAGGGGAAAACGGACTCCACCTTCAACAATTGCTACGATAGGGATACACATTCTGTCCCATGAGCCACTATCCCTATCTGCTCCTAGAGGGGCGAGTTCGAGACCTACGTTATCAGGAATGTTGTAATCCGCCCTAAACGCCGCCATTGCGGCAGGGGTATCACAGAACTTCCTAAACTTACTGGGTCTAGGAGGGATGTCATGTTCATCCGCCATGGATATACTCGAAGGAAACGTAAATGTAAGAATGGGCGTGACTGAAACCCTAGAAATGACCACAATCTGAGAATGAAATCTCAGATGAAAACCTAAGCAGAAGAAATGGAGTTAGAACGAGAATCTTACAACGATACCGTGACGATTTCCTGGAAATGCAATCGAATTTGCAGATGGCGGCGATGGCGGAAAGCTTAGAGGGAAAGACTGAAAGTTCGAATGTTTTGGGTAAAAAACCAAAAAGAGCCCTTTCTGGGGTTTAAGGGTGAAAGACGGAGACGAAACGTCTCCTCTCACACCGTTACAGGTAAAAGTAACGGAAAGCAGAAACCGTTCTGACGCCGTTTCATAGAACGTCAGTTTGAAATTAATGCTAGGCATATGAAACGTGCCACGTGGAGTCACTTACCCCGAAATGGTATAATGACAAAGGCGCCAAAAGGCATCAATGAAATATTGAAATTATGACTGCACGGGATCAGAAGGGTCTGGTCTAAATAAAAATTCAGTTTCTAAAGCATCATCTATTGCCCCCGAACAGTGGTAAATAGATGAAGCTGGGGAGCAATTGTAGGGAGGTATTCCCGAGCAAATACATTTAGTTGCCGAACACGTGAGGTTTGGGAGCACGTGGTGAATACAACTGGACTTATCTCCGGGCAGTATGAAGAATAGCGATATGGAACAAATGACATGTGAAAACCCTGGTCCATGCAGTCTGTTCGGCTAAATAAAGGCCAATGACATGACAAGTCATTGGTATAAACTATCTGTTCGGCAGATAGGAGACATTTTGATTACGTTTGGACCAAGTTACATGTGAAGTCCTTGGTCCAGGTAGTCTGTTCGGCCATGAGACAGCCGAACAAAGAAAGAGCTCCAATCGAGAGTAGGAGCAGAGGGAATACTCTGGAAGATTCCAGAGTAGTCATGTCCCATAAAGGGATAAAGATCCCAAGAATATAGGATCTGAGAAAGATACCCAACAAATATGGGATGTTCGGCTCTTAATGGAAAAGAATCCTAAAAGGACTCTTTTCCATAAACTGATAAAGGAAACGAGACTCCTTGATATCCTGGGTTTCCTATACGAGTTAGGAATCCTATGGCAACAAGGATGCTTAGGTAACAAGCATACGAAAATATATAAATATGAGGTAAACCTAGAGGCAAAAGGTACGCAGTACTTTGCATTCTTGCTTTCCTACTGATAATTAGGGTTTAATTGCTAGTACGTGATACTAACAAAGGCATCGGAGGGCCTTTGCCACGAGAGGCAGAGGTGCGCTCACCCCCTGTCTATTTTGCAGATTAGGGTTCCGACGACGAATTAGGGTTCCGATGAAGAGGCACGAGAAAGCCGTTGCAATCTAGTTGATCAGAAGGCATCAATTGTTTTCATCCCCCTACAGGCTGCCCTTCTCTTCCTCTGAATGACTGGCTTATGTTGTGGATCAACGTTCAAATGGTGGCAGATGACATCTGCATCCACCCCGGGCTTTTCCTCTGGTATCTAGGTAAATACGTCAATGTATCTCTTTAGGAAACTTACCAATTCAGCCTCTTCCTCAGCCCGTAATGATTCTCCAATGAGGAAATACCTTTCTGGATCAGTCTCGTTGATTTGTATTTTCTTCAAACCCTCAATTACCCTCTCTATTGGGTCATTTCCGATGTCCTCGATAGTCGGTTGATCCGAGGCTTCCACCGTATGGACATGGTGGGCATTCTGGATTCTCTTTACGATGGACACCAATCACTGTTGAGCTACCTTCTGGTTACCCCTGATCTTTTCAATCCCATTGGATCCTGGGAACTTTACCATTTGATGGAAGGTGGAAGAGACTGCCCTCATCTTGTGTAACCATGTTCTCCCTATAATCACGTTATAGGAGGATGGCACATCCACCACCAGGAAGTCAGTTCGCAGTACCACTGTCCCAGCCCAAACAGGCAAAGTTACTTTTCCTAATGGCCACACTGCTCCTGCCCGGAATCCGACCAAGGGGGTTACTGATTGTATCAAATCTGCTTGAGTCAATCCCAACTTCTTGAATGCATCGTAATATAGTACCTCGGTGCAACTCCCTGAATCCACCAGGATTCTTTCCATGTCGTATTCCCCAACTCGTAGGGTTATGACTAAAGCATCATTGTGAGGTACTTGGATTCCTTTTAGATCCTCATCATTGAAAACTATGCCCTCGTTGCATGTTTCTTCGTCACGCCCTTTTTTTCTTTCCCAACCGCATTACATGTTGGTCATGTTTGATTTGTCTCTGGAGTAATCTCACCTCATTCCTCGTATAAGGCTCGGCCAATCCATGTATCATATGGATTATACCCTTTGGATTCTGCTCGTAATCCAATTCCATTGCTTGTTCTTTATCCTTGGGGTCTTCCTGGATAAATTCCTTGAGATAACCTCGCGAGACTAGATCATCGAGGTGCCTTTTCAACATCTCACAATCCTCAGTCATATGACCCCAATCCTTATGGTAGCTGCAGTGCTGATTCGTAGCACGTTTTGTATTTTTATCTCCACCAAGACTAGGGGGCCACTTGAAGTAAGGCTGATTCTTTATTCGATAAAGAATCCTATAGATGGGCTCCTTCCAAACCGTGGTAATTGAAAAGAAAGATTTGGGATCAAGTGTTTATTTATTCGGCTCTCTCTTAGCCTACCCATAGTCCCTCCTCTCTCGATAGGTCTTGGGCTCTGGCTTGTCTGCTTTCTTTGCAAGGCCTTTGACTTGCTCGGCAACTACCTTGCCGTCTTCCCGAAATATGTCGTCTTCGTTCCAGGCGTGTTGCTCTGTCCGTTGCATTAACTGTGCTAATGTTCTCACTGGACTCATGTTCAAGGACTTACGCAGTTCTCCCCGAACAGGCAACCTGATTTTGAACGTGGCAATCGCGTATTCCTCACTGCAACCTTCAATCTCATTGAAAGTCTCCCAGTATTTTTTTGCATAACTTATGATTGGCTCATCCTCGGCTTGCTTCATAAAGGAGAGACTCTCAAAAGTTTTTAGAGCTCTTCTGCTTGTTAAGAAACGAGCAGTGAATTCTTCAGCTAACTACACCCATGTTCGGATGGAGCGTGGTTCCAACTTATGGAACCAAGACAAAGCTACCTTCCCCAAACTCGATGGGAACATCTTACACATAATTGCATCGTCTCCTTCATGCATAAACATTGCCTGTTGGTAATGCTGTATGTGTGCCACGGGATCAGCATTTGTTTCGTAGATGACAAATGTTCCGTGTTTCACTCTGCTCGGCAATCTAGCCTCCTGCAATTTTCTTGAAAAAGGGGAGGATGCAATATTCCTCAATGCTTTTCTTGCTGCTTCTCGTGCAGTCATGGTTTCATCTTCTAATCCTTTCGTTTTGTTGGGTCTAGTCCTTTCCCAATCGGAATCAGGTCTTTCGTACCTGTCCCTATGATGCTTCCTAGTCCCTTCCTCCTCAGGGGTAGAACTTCGGCCCTTGCTTGTCCTCCTTCTTGGAGAAGCCCTTCTTCGTTCCGGTGTTCGGCTCTTGCTCCTGCTCCTCTCTTTTTGTGGAGAAGCTTTGTGTCGCCTTGGGGTTGGACTTTTGCTTCTGCTCCTTCTTCCTCATGAAGGGGCTTTTCTGTATTTTACAATAGCATACCCGTTGCCTCTAGAATCTCTTCAAGACAGTTCGGAATCCTCCGGGTGTTCCCTGATTCCCTCTAGCTCCCTGATCTCATGCTCTCATTTTTTAATCAGACGAGCATACTCCTCGATTTCTTGCCTCTTTTTATCGAGAACATCTTCGCTATGGTGCATACTCCTGGAGTGTGCGACCGATTCATCCCTTCGGTGGGATTTACTCCTTCTCGTGGATCTCGAAACCGTCCCTCCCTCTCTGTTCTTAGAGTTGTCATGAACAGTAAGGGAGCGGCCCTACTAGTGGTCCTCCTATGTCCGCCTTCGGGCTTTCTCGGAGCCCCGGGCGGAGATTTATTTCCAACTCCATCTAGCAGATTTTTCGGATCGTGTGGTGTTGTTGGATCTATTTTCACCATATGGTCCTTTTTCAAAGGGAAATCGTTCATTTCCCACGGACGGCGCCAATTGTAGGGGGATGAAAACAATGGGTGTTTCGAGTAGCATTTGATTGAAACGGCTACTCGTGTCTCTTCACCAGAACCCTAGTTCGTTGCCTGAACCCTAATCTGCAAAGTAGACAAAAGGTGAGCGCACCTTTACCTTTCATGGCAAAGGCCCTCCGATGCCTAAGTTAGTATCACGTACTAGTAATCGAACCCTAATTATCAGTAGGAAAAATAATTTGAATGCCACGTATTGCGTACCTCTTACTTCTAGGTTTACCTCATATTTATAGATTCATGGATGCTTGTTGCCCAAGCATCCGTGTTGCTCTAGGTTTCCTACCTCGTATAGGAAACCAGAATATCTTGGACTTTCGTTCCTTTATCAGTTCATTACTGTAGTTTCTTTAGGACTCTTTTTCATATCTGGCCGAACATCCCACTCTCGTTGGGTATCCTATCTAGATCCTATATTCTCGGGATCTCATCTTTTACATGAAATGACTGCTCTGGAATCTTCCAGAGTACTCCTTCTGCTCCTACTCTTGATTGGAGCTCTTTCCTTGTTCGGCTCTCTCGTAGCCGAATAGACTGCCTGGGCCGGCTACTTCACATATAACATTGGTCTTTGTTTAGCTATTTGGACCAATATAACGGTATGTCACTATCTGCCGAACAGTCAGTTTAGACTAATGACTTCTCATGCCATTAGTCCAAATCGCCGACCATCGCTCAACCTAATTTTAATCATGTTTAACCCATGATCCCTCGTATCATGTGCTTGGTTATTGTAGACACCCCATTCTAGACTGTCCAGATAACATTACTTGTCGATCTATTATTTCCCCAATGATGATTATAGTTGAGAACAGTCTGAGGATGATGGTGTGTTTGAGCTTTGAGCATCCCGAGCCTCTTTCAAACCCATGTCAAACCCTTCAAACCAGAGCCAAACGGCCCCAGCAAAACCCAACTGGCTTATGCCAGTACCTTGATGCCGTACGCCAGTCATCTGCCACGTGTCGGTCATTGACCGTTGACTTAGCTTTTACGGGCGCACGCTAGTACATATGTGGTGCACGCCAGTCAATTCCAGTCAAATCAACTTTATTCAGCCACATGGACGAGACTTTTGTGCCACCCTGACGTCGGCCACAGTATCCCTGATGATTACTCTCGGTAGAGGCGTTCTCTCTCTCTCCTACACCCCCCATCAAGGCAAGTCCCATGCATTTAAGGCATGGGAGGCTCCCTTCTTGACCCAAGCCAGCCAAACAGGCCTTAAACTAGACTGATCTCAGTCTCTCTATCCCCTATAAATACCCCCTTGCATTCATTTGCAAGGGGTTAGATACATTAAGAAGAAAAAAAGTCTTATTCTCCTCTCTTCTTGCTCCCTATCTCTCTTCCCCCATTGAAAGAGAAAGGAAAGCAACCCACTTCCATACACCTTACTGATATACAGTCACCATCTAAGCCTCCATCTCCAAGCCTTAAGCTCAAAACCACCTTCAAACCTCAACACAAAAAGGTATACCACCTTTGTGTTCCTTTCTGTTTTCAACTCCTGAGGGGAACCAGTAAGGCCCAGGCTAGTAAGCAATACTAGTCCTGGCCTTAAACTGGTGAAATACAATAGTCGTATGAGACAAGACATGGCACGCGCCAGTATCTCTATGCCGTACGCCAGTTATGGCAGTACGAGCACTACTGGCGTGGGGATCATGGATCGTCATTTATGCTATTATATCTTTTTGTCAATCACCTAAGCATGATAATAACCAATTTACTGCTTTCTGTATGTTTAAAGTTGCTTAGTTGTAGTAGTTAACGCTTACTCCCTATCTGTTTGGAAGGCCTCTGGGATCCTTCTGGTCATGCTCCAGAGCCCAGGTGATGCAAAGCCAAGCACTGGGTAATAGAGATAACTGGCGTACGGCGTCATATGACTAGCGTACGGCAGTTGTATCTAGGAGCCAGTGGCTGGCCCTTGCATCTTAGCTTAATCTTGGCCTATTTCATGTCCCCACATTGTTTTTGGGGTATTCTGCTGTTTTTCGTGGCTTGAAGCCATTTTCATTTGTCTGTAACTGTATATATTTTGCTTTATTAATTGCATGGTTTGTCCTGGGTGTGCGCTGGTCCCTTTCCAAAGCCCAGAGGATTGCAAACAAAGACTGAGGCACCAGTCAAGTGGAGTACGCCAGTTTATTGATGGCGTGCGCAAGTCATACCAGCATGCAATGGCTCGGCCAGTGCATGCTGCTGTGGATCCTGCTCACGACCCTCTAGGGGAGTGTACTCCAACTGACTCAGGTTGTTCTCGGTGCTTGTTCTCAATCTATATTTATCATTGCAAGCAAGTCATCCATAAGCATTTTATCACATAAATACAACTTGTTACAGCTTTAACCCCCATTAACTGTTCCCCCGCCCTAACTGGCTAAAAAATGATCAAAAGAGAGAAAAATGCAAATGTTTTACAAAAATGCCCAAGTAGAGACCGATCTCCGGATTGGGCGAGAGGGGTGCCATAAAACCCTTCCCCTCTCATAACATGACTCCCGAACCTCAGATATCGAAGGTGACGACGGACCGGTCTACAAGCCTTCTTCAAAATCAAACAAACGTGGCAAACATTTTCGAGTTCGATTCCTTGGGTGTTTTCACCGCTAAAACCCGAGTGGCGACTCTGAATCGAAGCGTTTCGCCGCGCTTTCCGAAAGAGGGCCGCGCCCAATTTTTGTAAACGAAAATTTCCGGGTCGCGTGCCCACAGTGGCGACTCTACTGGGGAACTCATTGCATTGATTGGTATTTGGCAATTAATACATAATTGAACAATTTTTGAAAAGTCTGTCAAAACAGTACACTTCGCGCTACTGAAGAACGGAATGGTAACGTAACAGGATCTCAGCATCCGACCAATCCGAACTGGGGCTTTTTACTATTGTTCACTTGTGTATTTTTCTCCAAATATTGATCAATAAAAGTGAGCCAAACTTCAAAAGGCATTTTTCCAAGATGTTGCATTTCTCTCTCGTCGAATCATTCTTCGGCATTCTCCGTTCGCTCCGATGGTTGGTCAGCCCCGTTGAGGTGTTTTAGGTAACCGGCACAATTTATTGGAGCCCGGGGTCCTCGAATGCCCAACAACCTTGGACGATGATGAGTCGTACTACCGTTCGACCATTGCTTTACTCTATGCGTTGCAGTGGGAGATATATCGCGGCTCTAGTTTGAGGAACCCTTTTAGCCAAAACCGGCCTCTACAGCGCTTACAAAGCACTAGAACCTTTCAACCTAAGATAGGAACCCGCAGGGTAGGATTATTTGCATCTAACCCCCATATCCTGTCTATGTGTTACCGCTTTCCTTATCGCATGTCTGTACATACATTCATGTTTTGCGTAGGAGCATGCTAGGGCGGCTTTTAGGATGTCTTTTTGTCGAGTCTGTCTCGCGCCCCTTTGACGTTTCCCTGGACCAATGACGAGTCGTGCATCTCGATGTTGCACGTTACCAAAAGTTTTCAAGTCCTTAATCAATGAGGCTTCGGGAAATCGATACTTTCTAAGTCTTTATCTAAACGCCCGATCGAGGTTTCAAACTGAAAAACCGGGAACAACGGAGAGAATGTCGTGATACTCACACCACTCAGGTTAAAAGTGCTAATCACTTACACTGCTCAGGCTCCGGCACAGTGCTGCTTACGCCACTTCGGTTATGGTATCATGCCATCTACGCCAAGTTGTTCTGAAATCAAATTTTGAAACTTCGAAGAGCGGGAAAGCCGAAGTCTTAGGCTGTCTTGGCATCTCTTAGTAACGTTCGATTCAATCAAGGATACACCATCGAAAAGAAAATCCGAGGATTCTATGGCAACTGTCCGAGTGTCGTAAGGCAGACTCTCTCTAGCTCTAGAGTCTAGGAGGACACCGACGACGTTGGCATGATCATTTTTCCGTTCTTGTCGTTTCTTTCAAATAAAATGATTGCAGGCTGTCACTGAGCTCTTATACCTTGCTGTCTAGTCATGCCGATGTCAAAGCAGGGTTCTGAAATCAAGAGCCAAACCTACTTGGGATCGTCCGTCGGGTTTGTCTAAAGGTCTGATCTGGGGTTTGTCTCTCAGCCGATCACAACGGAAGCTCTGGCCTGCACTGTGTCACGGGAGGATTCACCGCCGACTACTCCGCACGAGTCCCCTCCGTCTACTCCGTCTCCGCCAGCATCCCCAAGGCTTGTTAAGATAGAAGTTCAAACCATGGCAGACATCCCTCCTCCGAATCTCGCTACCGTATTAGCAGATCTGCAGCACAACCTAGCCATCATGCATCAAAGGGCCGAACAGGCCGATGCCTCCATGGCCAATCTCCGAACCCTAATTGAAGAGCGACTTCCTCTTGTAGCAGGAGGGGAAGGCGGCGAAAGGCGAGAGCAGGAAGTCATTGCCGAAGAGGATCCTCTGATCGAAAATCCTGCTCCGAGCTCAGAAATGGCAGCTTTGGTCGCCAAAATGGCCAAGTTAGAAGAGGCAGTTGCTAAGTCCGAAAGAAAAGGGGCAGGAGTGCTAGACATGGATCGCCTTTGCCCGTTCCCGAATGCCAGGTTGCCCGATCGGTTCAAAATGCCCGACTTTGCGAAGTTTGATGGAACCGGAGATCCGAAAACTCACCTGTTGGCCTACCACGGCGCAATGAAACTACATGGTGTTGGGGAGGATGCCATGGCTCAGTTGTTTCCACAAACCCTTGCCGGTCCCGCCTTCCAGTGGTTCTTATCACTCGACATCTCCAAGAGACGAATATGGGAAGACATCGGCACTGCTTTCAACGCTCAGTACAGTTACAACGCCCAGCTCAAAATGACCACCCGGGAGTTGGAGTCAACCAAGATGAACGCGAAGGAGTCTTTCGCAGACTTCATCCAGAGGTGGAGGGCCAAGACCGCTCTCATGCCCGATCGCCCGAGCGAGAAGGACCAGATCCGCATCATTTCCCGCAATCTGCAGCCGGACTTTGCCAAAAACCTTGTGTTGGTTCAGGGAGCGAACTTCGAGACTTTCTACGACTCTGGTTTGGCCATCGAAGAAGCCCTCCAAACTGGTGTTCTGCCCAGGAGCGACAATTCTTCCTCCACCTGAGCCTCAAAGTCAAAGCCCCGTGCATACACCGGAAACAGCACTGCTTTGTTCGGTGGCAACAGCTATGCCAATGCAAACTCTGCTAACAACCCCTCTGCCCAAAGCTCCAACCACATTGCCGACATCAACCAAGTTCAAACCCCTCAAAGACCCCGAAACCGCAACCAACCCCGTAACTTCGCCAATTTCAAGGCACCTCTTTCCTCGGTGTTGGAGAAGTTAGTCAAAACCGGGCACCTTAGACCTCTAGCCCCGACTCCACTTCCTCAAAATCCACCCCCTAGCCATAACCCTAATGCTTTCTGCGCATACCACCAAATGCCCGGCCATTACACTGACTCTTGCTATCGCCTCCGTCATGCGATACAAGATTTGGTGGACAATGACACCCTTCCAACTCCACCTACCAAGCGCAACGTCATCTCCAATTCCTTGCCTAAGCACGACCCCAACCCTCAAGTAAACCAGATAAACCTTAGCTCCACCATATTCAACCCCACCGATCATATTACCTTAACCATCAACCCTAAGCCAATCGTACCTTTTCCCTCTGAGCCAGGTATTAACATGATGGCAGCCGGTTGGGCCATGGAGGACAAAGCCAAAGAATGGGAAGAGCTTTGCAATGATTGGGTCAAACAGTATAACATGGGATTTCCCGCACACCAGCAGGTCAATCAGATGTGGCTAGATCAGTGGGAAGGAGAATGGAATGCGGCGCAGGCTGACCCTCTGGACGGACTCTCTTTGTTCGCACTCTTTTACCAGCCCGAGCTGAACCAAGTTGAGGTAGAAGCCGAAGAATATGTGTGGGATCCGCAACCCGATGAATGGCAAATGGGTTAGGGTCTCGAGGCTGAGTTGGACCAGGATGACATCAGTAAGGAGTACTGGGACCACTTTCAAGAAGGGGAGATTGTGCCCAATATCCGTTGCCCGCTCGGCGCCATGCTACCTTTGGTAAATAAGATCGCCGGGATGGTCGGTCGCTGCGCCCATGAGGTTGACCCTACTCTCGACATTATCTCCGCGGAACAACCTCGCCTTATTGTCTCCGTTCCCGGAGATGACTGCACGATCATGGTCTTGGATGCACCTTCTGCCGACCTTTGGGATGCAGAGGAAACTGTTAAGACTCCACCGCCTGCAAATATTTGGGTCGTCGACAATATCGTTGATCTGAACATGGGGAACGAAGTTTGGACCGTCAACACTGCTCTCGTCGATGGGGGATTTTGGGACATTCCGTTCGTCACTAATCCGGGGGCACCCTTTGAAGAAGATGCTGCACAGGACCCTACCTTTTGGGAAGGATTAGTGATGGAGGATTTGGAATGGGACACAGCTCTGGGGCCAGACTCGTCCGCAACGGTGGCGTCGACAGACAAGGGAAAGCGCAAGCTGGAAGAAGTGCCCGCCGATCTGTGGGATTCTATTGACTCGTCTTCTTGGTGGGATGTGGCCAACATCACAAGGAGTGGCCGAGTGTTTCAGCCATCCAACCTTCAGGCTGGAAGCTCGTCCAATCCGCCGGCTCAGAAAACCACCGCTCCCGCTGCTCAAAAGAATGATCCGCTCTTTCCAAATGGGGTTCCCGAAGAGGACGCCATTCTGAAACAACTCGAACGGATCCCGGCCGCCGTGTCTATCTGGGGCTTGATATCATCGTCAAAGGAGCATCGTGAAAAGCTGTCCTCCGCATTGGCCCGACTCACGGTGCCGATTGACAATACTCCTGAGGCCATGATTGCTCTTGTACTACCGCTCCTCTCCAAGCACTCTGTCACGTTCACCGAGAGGGATCTGCCCATCGAAGGAACTGCTCACAACCGCCCGCTGCACATCACCGTTAAGTGCCGGGGACATTGGGTGCCAACCGTACTAATCGACAATGGCTCTGCCATCAACGTTTGCCCAATGAGGGTTGCCTACCGCTTGGGGCTCTCAAAAAGTGACTTAACGCCCTCCAATCTGGCCGTCAAGGCGTACGACAGCATGCGCCGCATGGTGGAGGGAACTCTGATGCTGAAACTAGATGCTGAGGGCTTCGAGATGGACGTAGAATTCCACATGGTCGATGTCCCTGCTACTTTTAACCTTTTGCTGGGCAAGCCATGGCTGCTGGGCAGGCCGTGGCTTCACAAGGCCGACATCATGGCGGTACCTTCAACTCTGCACCAGAAGGTCATGCTGGGGCTTCCTACCGGGACTTTGACAATCTGCGGAGACTCTGGGATCCACCCACTCACGGATGACGGCACGCCTGTTCTGGGGATCATGCACGGGGAAGAAGACTCAGATTTTGGAGGATTCTCTTTCGACACATCTGGCTCAGTCCTCGCCATCGCCATGGATGACGATTTCACCATAAGCTCAACCGTCCTCCAAATGATGAGGAAAATGTCATTCATGCCTGGCCCAGGACTCGGGGTCAACCAACAAGGGATCGCTGAGTTCCCTATCTTTCCTTCCGCCGAAGGCCGCTTTGGTCTAGGTTACACTCCGCCGACCAAAGATGCCAAAAAGAGGAAAGACGCGGAAAAACCTCGGACCCTTTTTGGTAACCCCGACAGCTATTTTGTGCGAGAGGGAGGAGGCTCTGCTTATTCGGGACAGATAGAGCCGTTTTGGGATCCAGAGACTTCTGCTTGGCTGCCGGGATTCGAAATTTTCGCTGCAGACACCCGGTCCGACAGTGAAGAGGAAACAGTCGAAGAAAAGCTTGCTAAAGGGGAATTCGAGAAGCAGCTGGGTCGAACCAAGGAGAAGTTTGATTGGCTGAAGGTTTTTGATCAAGGGGGTCTGGAGAAGTTGTTCTCCCAAGTAGGTTTGGTTGGCAAGGATGAGGAAGCTGAAGTGATGATGCTCGGGCCCGACTCCTCAAATGCTCTCAAGGACCCTACCTCTCTCATCGTGAAGGCGCAGGGAAGTATCAATAACTGCATTTTCACTCCGCGTCTAACATGCATTGACGATGTATCTAAATCTGACACAGAGTCGGTCGAGTCTAAGTCTAGCTCAGAGTCGGAGTTTGTGCCTCTTGGCCCTCCACGTCGTAGCTTTTACTTTGAGTTCGAGTCTTTTGTACTTGGCAACCCTGTTGGGTTTTATGAAATGCATGATCCTACTTCTGACTACTTTGCTAGCTTTTACATAAACTGTGTCGACCCAGATGATGAAGGAACAGACTTCGACGGGGACATCCCGGCTGAGTTGCGTTCCCTCATCGAAAAGGAAGACGAAAGGCGTGCTCAGCCTCTAAAAGAAGAAGTAATTTTCGTAAATTTGAAAGACGAGGATGACCCCCGCATGATTCAAATTGGTGCAAATCTATCCCCGGAAAATCACGCTGGAACAATCGAGCTTCTCAAGGAATTCCCTGAGGTTTTCGCATGGTCTCACAAGGATATGCCCGGCATTGATCCTGAAATAGTGCAGCATCGGATCCCATTGGAGCCGGGGGCTGTCCCCGTCAAACAGAAGCTCCGCAGGATGAGGCCAGACTAGGTTCAGAAGATCAAGGAAGAAGTTACAAAGCAGATTGATGCTGGATTCATAAGGGTTGCAGAGTACCCCAAATGGGTTGCCAACATCGTGCCTGTCGCCAAGAAGGATGGAAAGATCCGAGTCTGCGTTGACTTCAGGGACTTAAACAAGGCAAGCCCCAAAGACAGTTTTCCCTTGCCACACATTGACATGCTTGTGGACAACACGGCGGGGCATGCCTTGCTCTCTTTTGTTGACGGATTCTCCGGATACAACCAGATCTCTGTGGCACCTGAGGACCAAGAGAAAACGACGTTTGTCACAGAATGGGGCACTTACTGCTATGTGAAGATGCCTTTTGGGTTGAAGAACGCCGGGTGTACTTTCCAAAGGGCCTAGACGACCTTGTTCCATGACTTTATCCATAAGACTGTTGAGATCTACGTCGATGACATGATTGTAAAGGCAAAGGAGGAAAAAGACTATCTTCCTTCACTCAGGCAGTTTCTTGAAAGGCTTCGCAAGTACAACGTGCGTCTGAACCCACAAAAGTGCACATTTGGGGTCACGTCAGGCAAGATGTTGGGATTTCTGATCACTACAAGGGGAATTGAAGTGGACCCTTCCAAAATCAAAGCGATTCTCGAAATGGAGCCGCCCAAGTCTGAGAAGGGTGTGCGAACTAGGGAAGGTCCAGTTCATCAGCAGGTTCATTTCCAAGCTAACTCTAACCTGCGAGCCGTTATTCCGTTTGCTCAAAAAGGGGGTCCCGTTCGAATGGACAGAAAAATGCCAGGCCGCTTTCGAGTCTATTCAGAGGTATTTGCAGAACCTGCCTGTACTGATGCCGCCTACGCCGGGCCGACCTTTGATTCTTTATCTGTCCGTCTCTCCAACCGCCATGGGATGTCTGCTAGCACAGGAAGGAAGCAATGGGGTCGAGAGAGCTGTATACTATCTGAGCAAGAAGATGGTCGGATCCGAGGAGCGCTACACCCCTCTGGAGAAGACGTGTAGGGCGCTAGTTTGGGCTACCAAAAAGCTTAGACACTACATGCTAGCCTATTCGGTGAGACTGATTTCTCGGATGGATCCTATCAAGTATCTATTCGAGAAGCCTGCGCTCACCCATAAGCTAGCACGTTGGTTGCTTCTGCTGGCTGAGTTCGTACTCCAACACGTCACGAGGAAGTCTGTAAAGGGGCGCGCCGTGGCTGAGTTTTTGGCTGATCACCCGATCGACGGCCTGGAAGACGTGGATTTCACTTTCCCTGACGAAGAGGTGTTGACAGTGGTCGAGGAAGTATGGACGCTCTATTTTGATGGGGCTGCTAACCAGAAGGGATTTGGGATCGGAGTGCTGTTGATCACGCCCGCCGGCGCTCACATCCCGCTCGCTTTCAAGTTGAATTTCGATGTCACCAACAATCAAGCCGAGTACGAGGCCTGCATCGTCGGAATGGAAGCTGCTATTGCTTTAGGTGTCAAGAAGCTCGAAGGGGGATTCAAACTTGGTGGTTTCCCAAGCCAATGGAGATTGGAAGGTTCGTGAGGAAAAGCTGAAGCCTTATCACCAAGATTTGGAAAAACTGATTCCTCGCTTCAATAAGGTGACTTTCACCCATGTCCCACGCTTGAAGAATTAGTTCGCCGATGCTTTGGCGACTTTGGCTTCAATGATCGAACTTCCAATAGGTGTTAAGCTGCGGCCAATTGTGATTGAACAGAGGGACTTGCCTGCTTACGAGTATATCAACGCCATTGATGATGTCGATGATGGCCTACCCTGGTACCATGACATTTGGAACTTTGTGGAGCATGGGGAATTTCCTGCCGAGGCCACGAAGAAGGATCGGACTGCTTTACAGAGGCTAGCTTCTCAGTACATCATCTATGGGGGGAAGTTTTATCGAAGGTCTCACTGCGGGATGCACAAGCTCTATGTCAGCAGCGTCGAAGCAACAAGGATAATGGAAGAGGTTCACGAGGGAGTCTGCGGGCCTCATATGAGTGGCGTCATGCTCGCTAGGAAGATCCTCAGGCAGGGTTATTACTGGTCTACAATGGAATCGCAATGCATCGACTACGTACAGCGCTGTTACAAATGTCAAATCCATGCGAACCTGCAACATGTCCCTCCATCCAAACTGTATGGCATGACTTCACCATGGCCGTTCTCTGTCTGGGGCATCGATGTCATTGGGATGATCAGGCCATCTGCTTCAAATGGCCATAAGTTCATACTCGTGGCAATAGACTACTTCACCAAATGGGTCGAGGCTGAATCGTACAAGACGCTAACAACGGTTCAGGTTGCTCAGTTCATCCGAAAGAACATCATTTATCGGTACGGGGTCCCTCAGGCGTTTGTGTCCGATAACGGGAGTCATTTCAAAGGAAGGGTTCTGGAGCTCTTCGAGGAATTCGGTATCGAGGTTCACCATTCGACGACCTACCGTCCACAAACAAATGGAGCGGTCGAAGCTACAAACAAGAATGTCCAGATGATCATCAAGAAGATTGCCGAGTCTGCAAGGGATTGGCATGAGCAGCTGCCTCTCGCCCTTTGGGGGTACCGAACGTCCATCCGCACTTCAACTGGTGCAACTCCTTTCTCCTTAGTCTATGGGATGGAGGCAGTACTTCCCATCGAGCTTGAGGTACCGTCGCTGAGAATCATGGTTGAAAGTGGCCTCGAAGAATCTGAGTGGTTGAGCGGGAGGTTTGTCGAGCTGATGTTGTTTGATGAAAGAAGGCTCCAGGCTTTGTATCATGTTCAGGGGTATCAGCGTCGAATCGCACGTGCGTTCAACAAAAAGGTGAAGTCCAGGGGCTTAGTCGAAGGAGACATGGTTACAAAGGAAATCTGAGCCCCAGTGTTCGATCCCCGCGGGAAATTCAGACCGAAGCGATCCGGGCCCTACATTATCAAGGCCATCCTATCTGAGGGTGCTGCTAAGCTCATCGACCTCGACGGTAACGAATTCAACACCCTGGTCAACCTGGATCAACTCAAGCGTTACTATCCTTGAGAGGTGCTCGTTGGGTCGAAAACCACAAGGGTGGGCGGTTCAAAGCCAAAGTTAGAGCAGCCTTCTAGACCGAAAAAACCTAAGGAGGCGGTACTAGGCAAAAATAAATAGGCAAAAGTCGAAAGCTCGCTAGATCGAAAACTTGAAAAGGCGGTGCTAGGCAAAAGTTAGAGCGTAAAAGGAGAGGTAAAATACACGAGTGAACCTTAGCTTGAACTATGTTCTGACCTGATTCCTTGAAAAGGGATACGTAGGCAATCTCACTTTGAGATTCGGTCGCATTCCGTCAAAATTTCGATCCAGGTTCGACATTTTTGGGTTCACGTCGTGGTTTGGGAAGGTCGAGCCCAAGTCAAAGGCTGCATTGAAGAGAATCAGAAAAGGGGAAACCCATCGTCTTTCAACTTTATTGCAAATTACTATTTCTAATACATAAGCTGAGCATAAAAGCCCTAAAACAGTTGAAGCATGAAAAACAGAACAAAATGCTTAGGAAGCCTAACGGCTCGCAGTTTATTCTAAGCATAGCAAAGTGGCCCGGAGTCAGTTAATATTTTCCCTTGCGTTCACATCCGCTCTCAGCCACTGTCTATAGCGACTCCTTAGCCCTGTGGTAAAATCCAGCATCTCGGCCTGAAGGGCTCTAAGGCCCCAGCGCCTCTGGTAACCGTTGAGTGTTTGAGCGTTGAAATTTGGGACGCGAAAATCCCCAATGCTAATACGGTGATTCTCCTGAGAGGCGCCCAGCTGTCGAAGGACACGGCCGGGATTGTAGAAAGTAAAGCTCGACAGTCCCGCAATCACCATCCTGTCGAATCCATCAGAATGAATAGCCATATCCGGAAGGTCCAGCCAAGGGCACCTCCAGGCGATCTCGTCAAGCTGCATTTGCTGCATGAACTCGTACCAGCCTTCTATGTCCATGTCAGGGTACCGCATCTCCCTTTGATGAATCCTCTTCGGAAAGAGATTCCAACCCGCCACCGGAGGGTGCAGTAGACTCAGCTTGTCAGACAACCACAACTGCGTGAGAGAAAAGACAAGTAAGAAGTCAGATAAAGCCTGAGCGAAAAGACAAGTAAGAAGTCAGATAAAGCCTGAGCGAAAAGACAAGTAAGGAGCTAGGAAGCAGCCTAAACCGAGTGTCGAGGTAAAATGAGAACGTGTGAAAAATCGGAAAAAGGTGAGCTGATTGAGGGTACCTGAAGCAAAAGTGGGCTGCTGCTGAAAACGGCTGACTGGCCCGTGTATACCAAATCCAAACCCAAGAGTGTCTCAGCCTGGACCAAAGGGATCACGTTCCTTCGTGCCCCCATCTGGGCAGCAACGCTCACAAGTGAAGGGCTGACCTGTCCGTGGGCCGGCACAAACAGATAGGCGGCAAGTAGGTAAATTACCAAGGCAAAGCGGCGGCGCGCCTGCGCTTCGTCGCTATCCAAATCGCCGTCTGGACTGTACATCTCAATTAGCCGCATGATATTCAGTTAGCCACCCTCAAGGATAGCGTTCGCCAGACCCCGAGAGATATTGAGCGAGCTGGCAAGCAGTTTGGGCATACTTGCCTGGTAAGGCGGAACAACAAGCGTAGGGGACAAGAAGTTCCGGAGGTACGCCTGGAATTCCTCCACGGTCGGGCACATCTCCTCATCGCCAAAACGGAAGACATGGACGTCAGGATCCCAGAATCTGAGGGCAGCCCGTAGGAGCGCTGGGCGGAGCGGCACATGTCGAAGAAAACAGAACGAAGCAAGGCCGTGATATTGGAAATTGAGCCAGTCAACGCTTAGAAATTGCGCCAACCAGGGCCTAAGTAAAGTTGGTAGGGGGTTGTCCATGGAGAATGTTGGAATATACTGAGGAAAAGAGGGAGCAGAGCAAGCCGTGAAGGCCACAATGCCTATGCCTCTGCTTTATAGGCCTTGGCCATTACATTCCATCACCAATAAACCATTCCAAGCATGATGCTAGCTTCCAAAACACACACCTGCAAAGGACACTGCCTTCTGGGAGCTTAGAAACCGTGTGCAAATCGTGTGGGGGTAAAAACAAAGTGGCCCCTGAAAAAGGACAGTTGGTCAGTCAAGTGGATCTAGCATTCATAAACCTGGCGTACGCCAGTTTATAACTGGCGTGTGCATGTCCCCCAACTACTGGCGTACGGGCCTCAATTTCTGGCGTACGCCAGTAAGGTTCACCAGAAGCCAGTTTGCAGCAGCTACTGCCTCTGCATGGTCGATTTCAATTCCGGGGCTGGCTTTGGCCGTTTGTTGGTTCCTACAAGTCTCAATTGTCATTTGGGACTATGGCAAGGCATCGGCTTCCAAAAGCCATGCCCGATGAAGATTCCGGACCCTCGGTGGCCCGCTCCAAGCCAAACTCAAGGATACGGGAAGTCAAATCTCATTTCAGGGACTTTTGCCAAGTTTTGTTATACCATACATGTTACATAGGCCTTGTGTGACTGTATGGGGGTGTCGGTTTCAGTCCGGGACCATATCGAGTCATCTTTCGCGTCTTATGTCCATTTTTGTGGCATTTTTAGCTTTTCCTTGGTATTTTCCTCACACCGGGGCAATTCTATCAGTTTTGGTGGTTCGTGCAAGTCATTATACATCTATCTTGCCTTTAAAAAGGGTCAGTTTCTTTCTCCCAGGAGAATCTCAGAGTTTGGCCTACCAACGCTCAAATCTCCCGTATCCTCCGCGTGTCTGGGATACGTGTCGTATCCTAGGACTCTTCTGTCCATCTTTTCTGCGAGCTAAGTCAATTGTGTACATATGCAAGTGTCTTTGTCAATTCAGAACATTTGTCAATGCATGTTAGATATTAGTGGATGGTTTGTTATTTTTCCTTAACCGAATCTCATCAAAGCAAAGGGGAAAACAACAGACATAAAATGCAGAAGTTTTATACTACTATGCCAAAACGTAACGGTGGAAATGTATCGAGCATCAAAACGGCGCAACGGCCCTGGCAGAACTAAAAGTATCAGGGCACGCTCGCCCAAAGGTCAAAGGGCATGCAGGCCCTATCCAAAGTATCCAAGTATCTGCTCAAAAGTCTCAAAGTACTGGCAAAATAAACTAAGGCTCGGTGGTAGCCCTCAGTCATCAAAAAGATCCTCGTCGTCGTCGTCCTCCTCACTCTCCTCCAACTCTCGAGGGTCCATCCGGAACCTGGGGTCGCTCGCCGAGTCAGAGCCGCTGCTGAGGGACGTCCCCTCCTCTTCCTCTTCCTCTTCTTCTTCCTCCTCTCTCTTCTTCTTCTGCGAGGGTCCCTCGGCAAGCCTCTTCTCTGCAGGCCTCTTCCTCAGCTCTCGGCGAAACTGGAGCTCCTCGCTAGCCGGAGTGATCTGTACTCCCCGTTCTACCCTCATTGCTGGTCGAGAGGAGCTCGATGCTACCTTCTTCGTTGGAGGAGGCCGCACACTCTTCCTCCTAGGAGCCGCCCTAGCGTGTCCCTGCATGGTCATTCAAGTCATTTAGCATACATTGTGCATATTGTATATGTTGAAATGAAAAGTGCAGGAAGTTTTGGGAGCGATCCTATTCAAAAGCAGAATGGAAGGTTATACCTCAGGCTGCAGAGTAGGAGCTGGAGCTGGCGGAGGGTAGTGCAACTGCAAAGAGGCGCCGCCGGCTATCTTGTGGAACTCCTTCTCCATGGCCTTCATCAAGCGAGCCGCCTCCCATACCCACTCCATCGGGGCCTGTGATACAATTTTGGGCCAAATCAGAATACAAACCAGATATACATGCCGAAAGTAAAATGCGGAAACTACAAAGGAATGAAGAGTATCATACCGGTCCTGTGATCTCTGCCATCTCTGCCCGGGCAGGCTCAAATCGAACTATGGCCTCCTTTCCTTCTGCATCCCGCACTGCCAGGGTCCAGGAAAGCCGAGGCGGCCCAGTCGCGGTGGCATAGTCGCTCCTCTCTCTCGGCCGAGCTGCCCTGCTCTCCCAGCTCCGTCTCTCCTCGCCAGCCTCCAGTGCCTCGCCCTGCACGGTGATATGCTCCAAGACCCCAAATGGCCTCGCCAAGCGTTGCCTCCGGTAGACAGCATAGTCACGCTCAGGCCTCAGGAAAGCAACAAGGCCGGCCGGAACGGTGAAGCGCCGCAGCTCAACCAGAGTATACTTGTCTGTGTGAGAAGCGTGAGGAGGAAGTGGCCCGGGGACCTGGAACTTGAGAAAGCCCAGTGACTACCGTGTCACCCGGTCACCCAGGTACCACCGCCACCCGAAGGCTAACTCCAGCAGCATTCGACTCGCTGTTACCACCCTGCTCCGTGCTAGGTACTCAGGCTCAGGCTCGGCATTGCTCCATGGGTTCCACTCTACCTGCAAGACAGTTGCACAGATTCAAAGGCATCAGTGACAGCATTAAAGTAATTCAAAGGGCAGAATAATCAGTTTGACATGTTACTTACCTGAGAACCAGACAGCTCGTCAAGGTACGACCGGAAGGCTAGGAGGCTCCCTCTCGACTTCTTTTTGCCACTGTACATGGGGCCCCAGATCATGGCACGAGGGAGCATCCTCAGGTTCGGGCACTTGTTCTCTGGTGGGTACATCTTTAGCACCTCGTAAGCCCACAGCTGCAAAGGGTCAGACAATCAAAGCATCAGAATGCAGTTCATATGCAAATCAAAGACAAGGGCAAGAAAGAGAAAGCAGGAAATGAAATACAAGCTGTGTTTATTACCTCCCACACTCCCCAGTAGCCGGCCGTCGCCTTCTTCCCTCGTGAGAACTCCCCCATGAAGCCATAGTAGGTGCCCAGAGCTGCTCCTCCCCAGTTGAACCGTGAGGCCTTGCTCAAGTCATAAAGGGCCGGCAAATAGGACAGGTGCACCGTAGACCGCTTATTCGGGTACAGTGTAGCCCCAAACAAGTACAGCAAGTAGGCCCTCGCCATCTGCTCCGCCTCCAACTCTGAGTCCGGCTCTCTCCCATGCAAATACCGCTTGAACTGGTCATAGTGAACGGTCTCGGCCTCGCCTGCTGGTGCCTGCCCTAAGAACCACTCCAGAGCCCTGGGATCCCTGTAGACCTCCGAGTCAAACAGGATAGGCTCTCCTCCTACCCTCAAACCGGTGAGAGCTGCAAAGTCAGATGAAGTCACCGTCATCTCCCCAATCGGCAAGTGGAAGGTGTTCGAGGAATCCCACCACCTCTCAGCCAGCGCGGTAAGCAGGGCGTGATCACTCTTCACGGCTGTCAGCGTGAGGATAAACGGCCGGAACCCTGCAGCGTCAACTAAAGCCCTGACTCGCTCGGGCAACCCTCGGTACAACTCAAGTGAGCTCACTGGACCTCCATGACCCCGAGTGCTGGCTGTTCCCCTCTACATAACAAAGACAGGCAACAAAAAGAGTTTCATCAGTAGCTGCAATTCAAATAGTTGGTCGAATTCAGAATCTCAAAGGTAACTCTACGGTCGAAACAGATATCATAAAGGTCGAACAAAGCTACCGGGCACTCGTATTACTCTATCCAGTTCTGCTATCAGTCGAATCAATTCAAAAGTATTTCTCAGTCAAGTTTCGAGCCACAAGGCCTTATTTCTCTCAAGGTACGCCTCTTAAGCGTCCTGTGTGTCAATATGGTCGATTCAAGCTGTGGGGCATGCCGTTCGGGGCGTTCGTTGTGTCATGGCAATCTACTTAGTCGAATTCAAGCTCAAAGGAGTATCTTATGGGTCGAGACAGCTTATGATTAGTTCACAAGGCTGGCACTAACGGTTTTTATCGAAATCATGGGTTTCTCTGCAAGTCGATTCAACCACTTCAAGTATTCTATCATTCAAGTCAAGTTTCAAAGTCAAGGCATACTATTCAAATTCTACTTTCTCAGTCAACCTACAGTCAGAGTTTTGGCCTACGTATGTTACAAGCTATACTACACAATTTAAGCTACATATGGTTACGAATGACAAGGCATGCATATCAAAGTAAGTTCAAAGGAATACCTGTGCCCAGTCCACGGACAGGTGTCTCTACGGGTCTCTCAGTATAAGCTCGGCGTCATAGCTCTCCCGCAAAGGTTTAAGGCTATCGACCCCAGACGGAATAAACAAGGGTGGCTCGGGCAAAGCGTAGGTGGCCGAGTCGAACCTAGCACGGGGTGCCAACCGTATGGACTCTGCGAGCGTCACCACCCGCTCAAAAGTCCACACCTCCCCCTGGGCCTCCTCGGCTGCCTCGGTCTCGCTCACAAAGGCCTCCTCCTCGGCCCTGGCCCTCTCGGTCTCCTCTCTCAAGCGCTCCTCCTCCTGGGCCCTCTCAACCTGTTGGAGTCTGTCCTCTCGCGCTGCCAGCACTGCAGCCACCACCCCCGGGTTCTCCCGAAGCAAACGGCCGAGTTCCTCCTCGGACACAAACTCTGCAAAGTCCCCCCGAGTGATGGGTATGTGTGCCGAGGACCCCACCGCAGGCCTGAACTCAACCTCCTCCATGGGTACCTCTCCGGATGCTCCCTCCTCAACCACGGGACCTTTGCCCCGCGCCGAATCCCTCGGTGGTGTCCCCGGTCGACCACCGCCATCACCACTACCACTGTTGCCGCCACTAGCCCCAGCCAAGCCTAAACCCGTGATCACCAAACCCTCTACACCACTACTTGGATCCAATCGACGAACCCGTGGACCCACTGTACCAACGATGCCTGGCGTACGCCCCTCCATCTCTGGCGTACGCCGCCCATCGCCACCAACCACCTCCAATGCATGGCCATCGCCACCACCAGACTCGCCAGTAACCACTGCACCAACGGCCGACGAGGCCTCTGCAGTCGATGGATCGTCGATTCGAGCACCCATGATCTCGGCTCCATCCCTCGACCGAGCCTCATCACCACCACCTCTATCACTGTCGTGGTCCCCATTGCCGCCTCCGGATTCTGCCATGGATAAGCGTGGGTAAGTGGGTCTATAAGAAGGATGAAAGATTGGGGGAGAGAGTGAAGATTTGATAGAGTTTTTCGAAGTATTGGGAGTTCAAAAGTCGAAGAATGGCGGTTTCCGAGCCTCTGCAGAAGTTATACGACGTATGGGACGTTTGGGCCGGATCTGGGCTCGGATCGTTGCATAAAATGGCGCACGCCAGTTGTTAAATACAGTACGCCAGTAAATATTGGGCCTGAGGCCCAAATCACCCCAGGCGACAGAGTCCATTCACAAGTGGTGTTCTAAAATTGCCATTGGTACCCGTTCTGAAGTCACCCCCAAGCAGAGGTCTATCCAATCTCAAATCAACGACGATCCGCTCGTCCAATTTCAAATCAACGACGATCCGCTCGTCCAATTTCAAATCAATGACGATCCGCTCGTCCAATTTCAAATCAACGACGATCCCCTCGTCCAAAATCAAATTAACGACTATCCCCTCGTCCAATTTCAAATCAACGACGATCCACTCGTCCAATTTCAAATCAACGACGATCCACTCGTCCAAAATCAAATCAACAACGATCCACTCGTCCAATTTCAGATCAACGACGATCCACTCATCCAGTTTCAAATCAACGGCGATCTACTCATCCCAATTTCAAGTCAAATAGGTTCTTCAAAACTCTCGTATTCTAGATAGCCTTGAAGAGGGTGTCTAGAAAACCTTTGACGTTACTTGTCTCCAGACAATGGTGCTTCAAGTGCCGTCAAAGGGGGGCTTCTGTAGACACCCCATTCTGGACTGTCCAGATAACATTACTTGTCGATCTATTATTTCCCCAATGATGATTATAGTCGAGAACAGTCTGAGGATGATGGTGCGTTTGAGCTTTGAGCATCCCGAGCCTCTTTCAAACCCATGTCAAACCCTTCAAACCAAAGCCAAACGGCCCCAGCAACACCCACCTGGCTTACGCCAGTACCTTGATGCCGTATGCCAGTCATCTGCCACATGTCGGTCATCGACCGTTGACTCAGCTTTTACGGGCGCACGCCAGTACATATGTGGCGCATGCCAGTCAATTCCAGTCAAATCAACTTTATTCAGCCACATGGACGAGACTTTTGTGCCACCCTGACGTCGGCCACAGTATCCCTGATGATTACTCTTGGCAGAGGCGTTCCCTCTCTCTCCTACACCCCCCATCAAGGCAAGTCCCATGCATTTAATGCATGGGAGGCTCCCTTCTTGACCCAAGCCAGCCAAACAGGCCTTAAACCAGACTGATCTCAGTCTCTCTAACCCCTATAAATACCCCCATTGCATTCATTTGCAAGGGGTTAGATACATTAAGAAGAAAAAAAGTCTTTTTCTCCTCTCTTTTTGCTCCCTATCTCTCTTCCCCCATTGAAAGAGAAAGGAAAGCAACCCACTTCCATACACCTTACTGATATACAGTCACCATCTAAGCCTCCATCTCCAAGCCTTAAGCTCAAAACCACCTTCAAACCTCAACACAAAAAGGTATACCACCTTTGTGTTCCTTTCTGTTTTCAACTCCTGAGGGGAACCAGTAAGGCCCAGGCTAGTAAGCAATACTAGTCCTAGCCTTAAACTGGTGAAATACAATAGTCGTATGAGACAAGACATGGCGCGCGCCAGTATCTTTATGCCGTACGCCAGTTATGGCAGTACGAGCACTACTGGCGTGGGGATCATGGATCGTCATTTATGCTATTATATCTTTCTGTCAATCACCTAAGCATGATAATAACCAGTTTACTGCTTTCTGTATGTTTAAAGTTGCTTAGTTGTAGTAGTTAACGCTTACTCCCTATCTGTTTGGAAGGCCTCTGGGATCCTTCTGGTCATGCTCCAGAGCCCAGGTGATGCAAAGCCAAGCACTGGGTAATAGAGATAAATGGCGTACGGCATCATATGACTAGCGTACGGCAGTTGTATCTAGGAGCCAGTGGCTGGCCCTTGCATCTTAGCTTAATCTTGGCCTATTTCCTGTCCCCACACTGTTTTTGGGGTATTCTGCTGTTTTTCGTGGCTTGAAGCCATTTTCATTTGTCTGTAACTGTATATATTTTGCTTTATTAATTGCGTGGTTTATCCTGGGTGTGCGCTGGTCCCTTTCCAAAGCCCAGAGGATTGCAAACAAAGACTGAGAAACCAGTCAAGTGGAGTACGCCAGTTTATTGATGGCGTGCGCAAGTCATACCAGCATGCAATGGCTCGGCCAGTGCATGCTGCTGTGGATCCTGCTCACAACCCTCCAGGGCAGTGTACTCCAACTGACTCAGGTTGTTCTCGGTGCTTGTTCTCAATCTATATTTATCATTGCAAGCAAGTCATCCATAAGCATTTTATCACATAAATACAACTTGTTACAGCTTTAACCCCCATTAACTGTTCCCCTGCCCTAACTGGCTAAAAAATGATCAAAAGAGAGAAAAATGCAAATGTTTTACAAAAATGCCCAAGTAGAGACCGATCTCCGGATTGGGCGAGCGGGGTGCCATAAAACCCTTCCCCTCTCGTAACATGGCTCCCAAACCTCAAATATCGAAGGTGACGACGGACCGGTCTATAAGCCTTCTTCAAAATCAAACAAACATGGCAAACGTTTTCGAGTTCAGTTCCTTGGGTGTTTTCACCGCTAAAACCCGAGTGGCGACTCTGAATCGAAGCGTTTCGCCGCGCTTTCCGAAAGAGGGCCGCGCCCAATTTTTGAAAACAAAAATTTTCGGGTCGCGTGCCCACAGTTATTACTTTATCTGTTCGTGAATACATCCCTACAGTCCCTTTATCTATAAGATCCTGAATCGCATGACGGAGGCAGAAGCAGGAATCTGTAAAATGACCAGCCCCTTAGTGATAGGCACAGTAGAGATTAGCTTTGAAACTGGGTGAAGGATTTTTGGGTAGAAGAGTTGGATCAAGGGGCTTTAGATGACCCGATTTGATCAATTTTTCCATAACAAAGGATAATGGAGCCTCGAATGCGGAGAAACTACGGGGTTGGTTATGAGGACGGTTGTTCTGTGGAGTCTGCACTTGATTGACGTCGGCGATGTGATTGGTAGTGTTGGAGGAGGCATTGGTGCCACTGGTTGCTGCGTTGGAGAAAGTCCCACCCCCAAACAGTGCATTGGCATTGCCAAAGTATGCCCGAGGTTTTGATTTCAGAGGGTTAGAGGATTCTCCTTTTGCTAGAATACCACTTTGCAGCGCATCATCGATGGCCAGGCCAGAGTCGAAGAAGGTTTCAAAGTTTGCCGACACTTGAACAAGAACCAAATGCTTAGCATAATCTGGCTGAAGATTGCGGAAAATGATGCGAAGTTGATCCCTTTCGCTTGGACGATCAATCATTAGAGCGGCTTTGGCTCTCCACCTCTTGACAAAGTCCGCGAAGGACTCTTTGGCTTCCATCTTGGTGGATTCAGGTTCTCACGTCGTCATTTTCAGTAGGGAGTTATAACTGTATTGCAAAATAAACGCAGCAGCAATATCCTCCCAAGTCCTTTTCTTGGCTATGTCAAGTGACAAGAACCAATGGAAAGCCGGACAAGAGAGAGTCTGAGGGAACAGTTGCGACATGGCTTCGAGCTTGACTGACAAAAGCTTCATAGCAGCGTGATAACTATAGAGATGAGTCTTAGGGTCACCACTGCCATCAAACTTTGCTAGGTCTGGCATTTTGAACTTATCGAGCAGCTTGGCATTGGGATACAAACATAGACGGTCCAAGTCGATTCCCCCGGCACTGATTCTTTCAGATTTAGAGACAGATTCCTCCAGCTTGGTGATCTTGGCCATAAGAGCAGCCAAATCAAGATTTTGAGTAGGCCTAATGACAGCAGGGTTCAGGTTTGCGGCTATTAGGCGAGCTTCTCTTGGATTGGGCTGAACTATGAGCCGTCCTGCATGATTTGGGTGCTCAACAAAGATGGGTTCTGCATGAACATCCTCATCGACCTCGCCTCCCACTTCTACTGCTGGCGGAAGATGAGTGTTAAAGAGGTCATTCAAACGAGTAACATTGGCATCTGTCTGAGCAGCCCTCTGTTGCATGGTGGCGATACTATTCTGAATGCTTGTGAACATTGGTTCCATAGTGAGGGGTTGGGGTTGATCTGCCATGACCGGTGTTTCAGAGGAACTTGATGAAGATGAAGGAGTTGGCGATGTCGGGGTTTAACTTCCTGGATAATTGAAGACGAGCCTAACTGAAGAGTAGCCAACAGAGAATGCAGAGAGTCTTCCATTGCGACTGACTGGGATTGTAACCTGACTAGCCTTTGAACCGGATTCTAATGCAGATGTTCCCAAGTGGGTTTGCCTTTCGGCTTCGATACTCTCCGTGGTGGTGCAATGGTTCAAAACTTTGCTGGCAGTAAAGTAAGAAAAGGCTCAATAGGGGTCCTGCAATAACTTTAATCTAAATAAAAGACTAAAGCGAAAGCGCAATCACCGTCGTCAGTGTCGTCCTAGACTGTAGATCTAAAAGAAAAGTCTGTCTTGAAATGTTCAGACACTGCGAGAATCCTCGAAAATCCTTTCGAGGGTGTATCCTTGTTTGAATCGACTAACACTAAGAGATGTCAAAATAGCCTAAGCCTTTGACTATTCCATTCTCGAAGTTTCAACTTTGAACTTGGAACAACTCGGTGTAGATGACGTGATACTGGAACCGGGGCGGCGTAGGCGACACAGAGCCATAGCCTAAATGGTGTATGTGGTGCACACGGTAACCAAGGTGGTATAAGCATCACGGCATTCTCTCTGTTGTTCCTTGTTTTTTGTTTGAAGCTTCAATCGGGTTTTAGACAAAGGTTTAGAAAGGTTTGATATCCCAAAGCCTCGCTGATCTAAGGACTTTGAAAATTGATAACATGCACCGTCGAGATGCATGACTCTTCATCGGGTCCAAAGCAGTGTCCTAACATTTTAAGACAAACTCGAAGAATTGAGAACCTATAAACCACCTTAAACATGCTCCTACACAAATGGTATGTATGTACAGTGCATGCAATAGGGAAAGCAGTAACACGAAGACAGTATATGGGGGTTAGATGCAAGTAAATCTTACCCTGTGGGTTCTTGTCCTAATTTGAAGAGTGCTAGTGCTTTGTATATGCAAAGGCTGGTTTTGGCTTGTAACGGGTTGTTCGGACTAAAGCCAAGATATACCTCCCGCTGCCCGCGTAATCACAGAGCAACAGTCAAACGGTAGAATGACTCATCATCGTCGAAGGTTGTTGGTCATTCGGGGTCCCCGAGCTCCGATAAACCGTGCCGGATTGCCAAAACGATCCAATGAGGCTTGTCCCACATCAATGCAAATGAAGAATGCTGAAAATTGATTTAAGAAAAGAAGAATCACAAAATCGCAAAATGCCTTTTCAAATTTGGCTCACTTTATTTAGTCCATTTTAAAAGGAAATTACACAAGCGATCAATCGAAAAAGTCTCAGATTGGATTGGCCAGACACGAAGTCCTGTTAAATCACCATTCTGACCTTCGGCAGCGCGAAGCTCACCGTTTTGACAGACTTTTAAAGGACTCTTCATAAGTGTATTAAACTTTCAAGCATGGATTAATATTGGTTCAATTGATCCCCAGCAGAGTCGCCACTGTGGGCAGCATGCCCTTCGGAAATTTCCTGGATTTTTCGAATGCGAGGGCCCGGAATCGAGGGAGCGCATGCGCGGACGGCGAGCGCTCGCAAAATACAGAGTCACCACTCGGGTTTTGAAGGACGGACACCCAAGGAACTGTATTTCGAAGCACCTGCCATGCTATTTGATTTGAAAAAAGTCAAGGAACCAGTCCGCCATAACCATATCTGGGTTCGAGAGCCAGGTTACGAGAGGGGAAGGGTTTTAAGGCACCCCTCTAGCCCAATTTGGAGATCGGTCTCTACTTAGACATTTTGCGAAAATATTTGCAATTCTTCTTTTATTAAACAATTTTAGCCAGTTAGGGTAGGGGAACAGTTAATCGGGGATTTAAAACTGTAACACCTTTGCAGGATGTGATATGAGAACAGCATGGATGGACGAAGTATTGAACAAAAATATGAGATAAAATTCAAAACTGCGACTGGCTGTCAAAACAGTGCCTTGGTTTGAAATTGTCGCGAACAACGACCAACTTGCATGCAAGGAACTTCGTACATGCAAACTAACCATCGCGTGACACTCCCATTCCATCGCGCGAGTGTTGATGTCTTACCAGCAAGTTGAATCTTATCCCCTTCTGGGCTCTGGAAGGACCAGTGCACACCCAGGGTCAAACCAAGCAGTTTATATGTACTGAAAGTAAATAATTATTACAAACAGGGATAACGGGAATAAAATACAACCCCAAAACAATTGGGGTATCAAAACAGAGGCCTTTAGACCAAGTTGCCCGTGCAAGGGCAATTGCTGGAAACCGGCCGACCATCACGCGACGGAGTCAATGCATCGCGCGAGTGTCGTGACTAGACTTCCAGGAATTGCTTTGCACGTCTGGGCTCTGAGACATGTTCAGAAGCAACCCAAGGGCATTCCCAAGCTACTGAATAAGAGTTCTAAGTTAAACTACGAATTTTAACATGCAAAACAATGAATCAATTTAAGTCATGCTTCACAATTATTCATAACACTGATAAAATAGAAAATAAACTAGCATCCCATCCCCACGAGGACCATCGCGCGATGACGGGAACCGTCGCACGCGTGACAGGGTCCATCGCGCGTGGGAGTGCCAGTGCACAATTTCTTGTAACCCTGCTAACTTTAGGACCAGAACTGGTATAGATTACCAGCCTTTGCCCTGACAGCCCCCCTCAGGGATCAAAATAGTAAACAATAGGGCATTATACCTTTGCTTGAGTGTTTTGAAAATGGATTGAACAAGGTGGTGTAGCTTGGAAAATGAGTGTATGGTTGTGGTTAGAGTGAGGAGATATCAAGTGTGTTAGGGCTTGTAAAGTCTTTTTTTTGCTTGAGAATTGGTAACCTTTTGGAAGAAGAACCATGGGGGGTACTTATAGGGCAAGAGGAGGTGTATGGAGGGTGAAGAACTTGGCTTAGTAACCAGCCAACAAGGCTGGCCATCTTCCCTTGGTGGAGGAAGAGGCCAACAAGGTGATGGGAGTGGTTGTGAGGGTGGTGCAACCCATGCACCTGCAGAACAATGTTTAGTCGACGAAAATAGGGTTCCTCAGGACAATGGCCCCCTGATCATCACAAAATCCAGCTGAAAAAAGGTGAAAATGATAGGTGTTGACCATCGCGCGATGAAGTGACATCGTCGCGCGACAGTTAAACCAGCCCCGCGATGGTCAACAGTCAAGGCTATGACTTTGACCAACACCTGGCAGATGGATCATCGCGCGAGAAATCCAATACATCGCGCAATGGTCAAACCTGAGGTCAGGGTTTTGATTTAGGATTTTTGGGTTTAGGACGGGCTCCAGTCACTCCAAGCTCAAACCATTTCACTCTCAAGACTGTTTTTGATCTGATTCATCATCGGGGAAACAAGAAACGGAAAAACAAAGTAAAACAATTAGGAAACCAGATTGGGGTGTCTACATTAAAGGATTTATATACTCATAGTGGTTACTAGAGTTTATATGCAGTTCGGCTTGCGAGTAAGCTTTCACGGCCTCAATTCAACCCCTATGAATTTACCAAGATACAAACAACCGTCAACAAGCTATATCTAGTATCAACATGCTCTAAGTGTAACGTTAACTATCGCTATCTAACTCAATCGCCCGCCTTTTGGATCATGAAACATTTGGCCCTTTGAAGTATGTCAAAAATAAATATTTAACAGGCCATAAAATGACTAAGTGGTTCAATTGGAGGTGAAAATAGTTGAACAAGATTAGGTTAAATATCAAGAACGCGCAATGTCCAAAAAAATGAACTAATTCATTTGAGATCCAAAAAGGGTGAAACCAGCGCTCAATGATAGATAACTAACAATAAGATTTCTAGAAAATAATTGGAGACCAAAACTCTAAGTAGATTCATCACGGGAAGCTCAACAAGTGACTAATTTTCAGCCACGAACAACACAGAACAGCCCGACTTCAAAAAATCAGCATGAGTCGAGCTCTTAATATTCTTGAGTGATTTTGGTGTCAAAAGTTGCGTAGCAAAATGAAGTTCAAATGCCATGAAGGGAATGAAATCAAATTCAAACTTTAAGCATGAGGCAATGAACAAATATATTGGATTTACAAATCTGTTTGAGAACAAATTTCCAAACCACTTTTCAAAAATTCATAGTAAATCAAATTCTCAATGGTTTCGGATGATTCCATTGCCAAAAGAACATTCTTTCAATGTACCTCAGATCTGAGGAAGAAACCAAAACCTAATTTCAAGTTTACAAATGAGAAATTGCCCAAAAATGGAGGCTCCTGTAACCAGTCCCAAAATTTGCTATGTATACATGCATATATACACAAAAACATGAAATCAAATCAACCAAAAAGAGGGAAAGAACACTTGCAAAAGAGATGAAGTTCAAAGGCAGTGGGGATGATTGGAATTGGCGACGGCGATCGGTGGATATGGACAATTTGGTGTGCATGCAATGATGTACTTTTCAAAGGGGGGAGTTTGATATTGATAGTGTTTTGCATTGCCTTTTAGGCTTAGTAATGTGGGCACACGCCCCAAAATTTTCAATTTTCATCTTAAAAATCGGGTGCGCCCTTTCTGGGAAGCGCGGCGAAACGCTTACAATTCAGAGTCGCCACTCGGGTTTTGCGGTGAAATACCCAAGGAACCGAACTTGAAACGCTTGCTACGTTGTATGATTTTGAAAAGCCGTAGACCAGTCCGTCGTCACCTTCGATATCTGAGGTTCGGGAGCCAGATTACGAGAGGGGAAGGGTTTTATGGCACCCCTCTCGCCCGATCCGAAAATCGGTCTCTACTCAGGCATCTTGTAAAACGTTTGCATTTTTCTCTCAATAATCATTTTTTAGCCAGTTAGGGCAGGGGAACAGTTAAAGGGGAGTAAAACTGTAACAAGTTGCATTTATGTGACAAAAGATGGTGCATATTTGATCTAAACAGGTATAATAGATTGAGAACAAGCACCTATGAGCATTTTTAAACAAACTGGAGCACGCTGTCCCAGAATGAAGCACACAAAGGGAGACTATATGCACTGGCCGGGCCATTGCATAAAGGAACTACTTGTGTGCGCCATCGGTGTACTGGCGTGCGCCGATATATCTAAACTCACAGCTCTTCTTCTCAACCCTCTGGGCTTTAGAAGGACCAGTGCATACCCAGGACAAACCACGCAGTTAATATAGCAGAATAAATACAGTTACAGGCATTAGAGATGGCTTTAAAGCAATAAAATAAACAGAATGCCCCATAAACAGTGTGGGGTACATAAACGGAGGCCAAGAATCGAATGTCATGCAAAGGCCAGCCACTGGACCCATTGAAACTGTCGTACGCCGGTCTAAAGACCCCGTACGCCAGTTACACTATGTGGTCAGTGCTTGGCTTTGCATGATCTAGGTTCTGGAACACGACCAGAAGGATCCCTGAGGCCCTTTAAAATAGAAATAACAGAAAAGCAACTACACAATTCTAAGATACAGAAAAACAGTAAACTGGTTCTTAGCATGCATAAAGGTGATAAGATGGAAGAAAACGGAAAGATTGATGATCAATGATCCCCACGCCAATGGTGCACATACAGCCATTACTGGCGTACGGCTTGTTAGTACTGGCGCACGCCATTGCTCATTCCTTACGGCTGTTAATATTTTGTCAGCTTGAGGCCAGGACTGGTATTGATTACCAACCTGGACCTCACTAGCTCCCCTCAGGGCTCAGAACAAAAAGGATCACAAAGGTGGTATACCTTTGGTTTGAGTTAACAATGGGTTTGAGCTTGGAACTTGAGGCTTGATGGATGGATGGTGAATGTTTAAGAGTGAGGGATGAGGGAAGGACTCTCTTGCTTGCTCTTCCAAAAGGGTGGAGAAAAGAAAGCAAGAAAGCCAAGAGGGAGAGAAAGAAACTTGGAGAGTCTTAATGTGTGTAACCTCTTGCAAATGAATGCAAAGGGGTGCATTTATAGCCAAAGAGGTGACTGAGAGAGGAGTAATCAGTTGGGTTAGGGGGCTAGTTGAGTTAGGAAAGGAGCCTCCCATGTATTAAATGCATGGGACTAGGTGATGGGAGATGTAGGAGAGAAAGGGGAACGCCTCTGCAGAGTATAATCATCAGGGGACTGTAGACTACGTCAGGGTGGCCACAAAAGTCCCGAGCACGTGGTTGAATAGTGATGTTTGACTGACTTTTGACTGGCGTGTGCCGATATTGTACATGCATGCGCCAGTGGCAATTGAGTCAACGGCCGATGATTGACACGTGGCAGTTGACCGGCGCACGCCAGCACAATAATGGCGTAAGCAATTATGGTTTTGCTGAGGCCATTTGGTTCTGGCTTGAAGGGTCTTGGACAAGGCTCGACATAGGCTTGAATGAGGTTCAGGACACTTAAAGCTCAAACACATCATTAGGCTCGGAGTGTTCTTGACCGTAATCATCATTGGAGAATCAAAGTTAGTAAGTAAACTGGTCTGGGCAGTCCAAAATAGGGTGTCTACAGTAGCCTCCCTTTGACGGCACTTGAAACACATTTGATTTGGTACAAGTAACGTCAAAGGTTTTCTAGACACCCCCTTCTAGGCTATCCAGAACACAAGTCAAAGAAGACATGAACTTTAAAGAACCTGAATGGTTAAGTCCAGCCGAGCAAAACATTGAGGAAAACCGCTGTAGGGGGGATGAAAACAATTGATGCTTCGAATCAATTGGATTACAATGGCTTTTTCGTGCCTTTTCACCAGAACCCCAATTCATCGTTGGTACCCTAATCTACAAAACAAACAGAGGATGAGTGCACCTTTGCCTCTCGTGGCAAAGGCCCTCCGATGCCAAAGTTAGTATCACGTACTGGCAATAAACCCTAAATATCAATAGGAAGTCACGTATGAGTGCAATGTCTTGCGTACCTTTTACCTTTAGGTTTACCTCGTATTTATAGATTTGCGTATGCTTGCTGTCCAAGCATCCCTGTTGCCCTAGAATTCCTAACTCGTATAGGAAACCCAGGACATCTTGGATTCTCGTTCCCTTATTAGTTTATCTTAAAAGAGTCCTTTTAAGATTCTTTTCCATTAATGGCCGAACATCCCATTCTCGTTGGGAATCTTTCTCAGATCCTATATTCTTGGGATCTCATCCCTTACGGGATATGACTACTCTGGAATCTTCTAGAGTACTCCCTCTGTTTTTGCTCTTAATTGGAGCTCTTTCTTTGTTCGGCTGTATCGTAGCCGAACAGATTGCCTGGACCAACTACTTCACATGTAACTTGGTCTTTGTTTAGCTATTTGGACCAATGTAACGGTATGTCACTATCTGCCGAACAGTCAGTTTGGACCAATGACTTCTCATGCCATTAGTCCATATCACCGACCATCGCTCATGGTGGTTTTTAATCGTGTTTAACCCATGACCCCTCGTATCACGTGGTTGGTTATTACTTTATCTGTTCGGGAATACCTCCCTACAACCGCCGTTGCTGGGAATAATATAGATGGGTGGACCATCGCTTGACTGTATTGGAAGAGTAGTACAGGGCACCATAAAAGACGGACTCTCTTGGGAAATAACCCTCTGCAAGAGCATTTACTCTGTAGGGGAAAGAAGATAAACGGGCGGGCAGATCGCCGTTGATTTGATTTGAAAACGGACGGATAGAACGTCGTTGATTCAAGAACGGACGGATAGATCGTCGTTGATTCGAGAATGGGCGGATAGATCGTCGTTGATTTGAGAATGGGCGGATAGAACGTCGTTGATTCGAGAACAAACGGATAGATCGTTATTGATTTGAGAACGGGCGGATAGATCGCCGTTGATTTAAAAATGGACGGATAGATCGCCGTTGATTTGAAAATGGACGGATAGATCATCGTTGATTTGAAAACGGATGGATAGATCGTCGTTGATTTGAAATTGGACGGGTCTCTGCTTGGGGGGAGTCCACAGGCACCAATGTGAAACTGGGCCACTAGGACTTTCACATTGAGAATGAATTTTGACTCCAAGAATGATTTGGGCCTGAGGCCCAGATAATAGTGGCGTACGGGATCATCATACTGGCGTACGCAAGGAACCTCGGTCAGTCCAAGCCCAGACCCAGCCCATATCCGGCCCAGCACGACTCCCATGTCGTATAAACTTCTGCACAAGTTCTGAAACCGCCATTCTTCGATTTTTTGAACTCCAAACACTTCAAAACTCTCCCAAATCCTTCAATCTTATTCTCATTCTACCAAACCATATTCACCCAAACTCGTCCATGGCGGAATCCGGTGGTGGCAGCGGCAATGGTGGTGCCGGAGATAAGGAAGGCCAACCAAGGGGTGAAATCGAGACTTCGAGGCCTCACATCGACGATCAAGCAACCCCAGGACTGTCGTCGATCACTGGTGCAGGGGATTCAGGCAGCGGTGGCGGCGATGGTGGCCATGCAACGGAGGTAGGTGGCGGTGATAACGGGCGTACGCTAGGAGAGGTGGGGCGTATGCCAACTGTCGTTGGTACGGAGGGTCCACGGGTTTGACGATTGGATTCAAGGAGTGGTGTTGAGGGCTTGGTGATCACCAGTTTGGGCTCGGTCGGAGCTGGCATCGGCAGCAGTGGTAGTGGTAGCGGTGATGATCGACCAGAGACACCGCCGAGAGACCCGGCAAGGGGTAAGGATCCAATGGTTGCAGAGGGGATATCCGAGGAGGTACCTGTAGAGGAGGTTGAGTTTCGGCCTGCAGTGGGGTCTTCGGCGCACGTTCCTATTACGCGCGAAGACTTTGCTGAGTTTGTGACAGAGGATGAACTAGGCCGATTGCTCCGAGAGAATTCGGGGGTGGTGGCTGTTGTGATAGCAGCACAAGAGGATCGGCTCCGGCAGATTGAGAAAGCTCAGGAGGAGGAGCGCTTGAGAGCAAAGACTGAGAGAGCCAGGGCCGAGGAAGAGGCCTTTACGCGTGAGACTGAGTCAGTCGAGGAGGCTCACGGGGAGGTATGGTCGTTCGAGCGTGCAGTGACACTTGCTGAGTCCTTACAGCAGGCACCCCGTGCTAGGTTTGATGCGGACACGTATGTTTTGCCAGAGCCACACTTGTTCATACCGTCCGGGGTTGAGAACTGCACGCCTCTGCGGGATAGCTATGATGCGGACATGTAAGCTTTTTAGTAGCCCAAACCAGCACCCAACACGTCTTTTCCAGAAGGGTATAGCGCTCTTCAGACCCCACCATTTTCTTGCTCAGATGGTAAATAGCTTTCTCAACCCCATTGCTTCCTTCTTGCGCCAGTAGACATCCCATGGCTGTTTGAGTGACCGACAGGTAAAGAATCAACAGTTGACCCGGTGTAGGCGGCATCAATATTGGCGGGTTCTGCAAATACCTCTGAATAGATTCGAAGGCGGCTTGGCATTTATCTGTCCATTCGAACAGGACCCCCTTTTTGAGCAAGCAGAACAGCGGTTCGCAAGTTATGGTTAGCTTGGCGATGAATCTGCTGATAAATTGGACCTTCCCCAGAAAGCTTCGCACACCCTTCTCGGACCTCGGTGGCTCCATCTCGAGAACCACCTTGATTTTGGAAGGATCTACTTCGATTCCCCTCGCAGTGATCAGAAATCCCAACATTTTGCCTACCGTGACCCCAAATGTGCACTTTTGCGAGTTCAAACGTACGTTGCATTTGCGAAGCCTTTCAAGAAACTGCCTAAGTGAAGGAAGATAGTCTTTTTCCTCCTTTGCCTTCACAATCATGTCGTCGACGTAGATCTCGACGGTCTTATGGATAAAGTCATGAAACAAGGTCGTTTGGGCCCTTTGAAAAGTGCAGCCGGCATTTTTCAGCCCAAATGGCATCTTCGCATAGCAATAAGTGCCCCATTCTGTGACAAACATCGTTTTTTCTTGGTCCTCGGGCGCCATAGAGATCTGGTTGTATCCTGAGAATCCATCGACGAAAGAGAGCATGGCATGCCCCGCCATGTTGTCCACAAGCACGTCGATATGTGGTAAGGGAAAACTGTCTTTGGGGCCTGCCTTGTTCAAATCCCTGAAGTCAACGCAAACTCGGATTCTTCCATCCTTCTTAGGAACGAGCACGATGTTGGCGACCCACTTGGGGTACTCTGCGACCCTCAAGAACCCTGCGTCAATCTGCTTGGTGACCTCCTCTTTGATTTTCTGAACCCAATCCAGCCTCATCCTACGAAGTTTCTGCTTTACGGGGACAGCCCCGGGCTCCAACGGAATTCGGTGCTGTACTATTTCGGGATCAATGTCGGGCATGTCCTTGTGAGACCATGCGAATACCTCAGAGAATTCTTTGAGTAGCTCAATTGTTCCAGCGTGATTTTTCGGGGATAGATTTGCGCCAATTTGCATCATGCGGGGGTCATCCTCATCTTTCAAGTTTATAAAAATTACTTCTTCTTTTAGAGGTTAAGCATGCCTTTCGTCTTCCCTTTCGATGAGAGAACGCAACTCAGCCAGGATGTTCCCGTCGAAGTCTGTTCCTTCATCATCAGGGTCGACACAGTTTATATAGAAGCTAGCAAAGTAATCAGAAGCAGGATCATGCATTTCATAAAGCCCAACAGGGTTGCCAAGTACAGACGACTCGAACTCAAAGTAAAAGCTACAACGTGGAGGGCCGAGAGGCACAAACTCCGACTCTGAGCTAGACCTAGACTTGACAGACTCTGTGTCAGATTCAGATACATCGTCAATGCATGTTAGGCGTGGAGTGAAAATGCAGTTATTAATACTTCCCTTCGCCTCCACGACGAGAGAGGTAGGATCCTCGAGAATATCTGATGAGTCGGGCCCAAGCATCAGCACTTCAGCCTCTTCGCCCTTGCCAACCAAACCTACTTGGGAGAACAGCATCTCCAGATTTCCCTAATCGAAAGCCTTCAGCCAATCAACCTTTTCCTTGATCTGAGCTAGCTGTTTCTTGCAGTCCCCCTTAGCGAGCTCCTCATTGGCTATCTCTTCTTCATCATCAGACCAGGTGTCTACAGCAAAGATTTCGAAACCTGGTAGCCAAGTGCAAGTCTCTGGATCCCAAAACGGCTCTATCTGTCCCGAGTAAGCAGAGCCTCCTCCTTCCCGAACAAAATAGCTGTCAGGGTTACCAAAAAGGGTTCGAGGTTTTCCCGTATCTTTCCTCTTTTTGGCGCCTTTGGCCGGTGAAGTGTAACCCAAACCAAAGCGGCCTTCAGTGAAAGGAAAGACAGGGAACTCAGCGATCCCTTGTTGGTTGACCCCGAGTCCTAGGCCAGGCATGAATGACATTTTTCTCATCATCTCGAGAACAGTTGAACTTATGGTAAAATCATCATCCATGGCAATGGCGAGGACTAAGCCCGACGTGTCAAAAGAGAAACCTCCAAAATTTGAGTCTTCTTCCCCGTGCATGATCCCCAAAACAGGCATCCCATCATCTATGAGCGGGCGGATCCCAAAATCCCTGCAAATTGTCAAAGTTCCGGTAGGGAGCCCCAGCATAACCTTTTGATGTAGAGTTGAAGGCACCGCCATGATGTCGGCCCTATGAAGCCATGGCCTGCCTAGCAGCAGATGGAAGGTAGCAGGGACATTGACTACGTGGAATTCTACGTCCATTTCAAAACCCTCAACATCGAGTTTCAGAATTAGAGTCCCTTCCACCACACGGTGAGTGCTGTCATATGCTTTGACAGCCAGATTAAAAGGCGTTAAATCGTTCTTTGAAAGCCCTAAGCGGTAGGCAACCCTCATTGGGCAAACATTAATGGCAGAACCATTGTCGATTAGCACAGTCGGCACCCAATGTCCCCGACACTTGACAGTGATGTGCAGCGGACAGTTATGAGCGGTTCCTTCGACGGGCAAGTCTTTCATAGTAAATGTGAGAGTGTGCTTGGAAAGAAGCAGTAGTACAAGAGCGATCATGGCTTCGGGGGTAATGTCGGTTGGTACCGTGAGCCGGGCCAATGCTCAGGACAACTTTTCGTGATGCTCCTTTGACGACAATATCAAACCCCAGATAGACACAGCGGCAGGGATCCGTTCGAGCTGTTTCAGAATAGCGTCTTCTTCGGGAACCCCACTTGGAACAAACGGATCATTCCTCTAAGCGGCAAGAGTGGTGGTCTTTTGAGCAAGCGGATTGGACGAACTTCCGGCCTGTGCTTAACCTTCAAACCTCGCCTTCAAATAAGGTTGAGAAAAACCCCAAGCGTAGGGCTAGGTCGTCGGTAGCATAATAAACCGGTAAGACAGGGATCGTACCCACAGAGAATCGAAAATAGCTTAATCGGATTGTAGATTTTATATGGTGGATTGTGGCATTTAAGACGGCCAACTTGGTTTTGCTTTAAACGGTGGGAAATTAAGGCAAAAGACTAGAAAAGTGCTTTATGAACTAAAAGAGGCAAGCCTAGGGATCATCTATCCCTTGACAAAGGCCTTTACCGGTTCTCAATTATAACTCAAGTGAGAGTCACGACCGCGCACTTACACTCAGAAGATTTAGCTTTAAAAGACTACGTTTATCGAAAGATGTGATTAATCGGAGCTAAACCAACCTATTTTTGCTAATGTATCTAACACGTAGGAGGCCACGAGCCCTCAATATGTCGCTTGCCAAGACTGCTTGACTAAACGATAAACCAAGGAGTTAACACCCCTCGCTTAGACCAAAATGGCTAGGTTAATGAAATTCCGAAAACCGTGATTTTAAGCCCGAAGGTTTGAGAACCAAATAACAACCTAAGTCTTTGGGAAAGAGTAGCCCAAGACTTAGCCAAAAGACTACTCACACATATTGAAAAGACTAGAAATTATGCTAAGAATTGAAAACATGATTAACCGATAAAAACGGAAATAAACTTGATATTCACAAAGATCTAAAGAGTAGCAACAACTTTAATAAACGAGAAAACATCAAACTAGGAATTAAACTTACAAGTATTGAAGCTTGAAACTAAGAACAACAATGGAGAAAAACTAGAGAGAAAACTAACCTAGAACATAAAGTAGATTTTAGATAAAGTGGGAGAGAAGAGTATTTATACAACTCAACTTTTCTCCCAACAAATATCCTAGAAACATACTATAAGTAGCAACTATTCCATAAATGGAAGGTCCAAAAAGCAGCAAATATCTGGCCGAAAGCTCGTAGTATCGATACGGATTACACAAAGTATCGATACCACGTTGCTAAGTTGAAAAAGGTCATTTCTCCGTAACGATCCCGTATCGATACGGTCGATACGGATTAAGGTCGTATCGATACAACAAAACCTGCCTCCCCACTAAGCAAACGTGTATCGATACAGCTTAAGGCTGTATCGATACGGAGAGCTTATCTCCAGTCTTCAGGCCAGCCTCCAAGACTTGGCACCCGACGGCCCCGGAGCTCCACAACATCTTATTTTCATTATCTAAAGTTAAGTAAAGAAAAGGTAAAAGAAAGGTTTAAAATGTAAAGAAAGGTTTAAAATGTAGTCTTTACTTTAATTTATTTAATGAAAATAAGAAAGTACCCCCCATTTGAAAACAATGGTATTACCAGAATTTGAAGATTCCAATTAAATCAAAATGTCAACCCCCCACTTTTAGTGTAAAATGGAAAACTGCACATTTTTCGCAAGAGAAAATGGCTCAAAACATGACCTTGCTCTTCAAATAAAACCTTGTAACTTTGTAGTTACTCTTAGAAAAATTCAAAGATCAATTACCGCCATTTTTAATCTCGAGAATCGATAGTTTTCCTGAAAGTCATTTTTCCATACTTAGACAGATTTTAAGGGGCTGATAGGGTCTTCGGATACTTGGAAGCATCCGGAGCATTCCTTGGCGTTCAAACGCGCCTTATTTGCACGGTTTACCTGAAAACACAAAAAACACACCTTACGTGCAATATCATTATAAAAGCTAAACAAATGCAAGTTAAAGCAACATAAAACGGGACTAGTCACACCAAATATCTACAATATTGGGTGCTTATCACGCCCCCCAACTTGAACCTTGCTAGTCCCTAGCAAACTAAAGCAAAACATATTTAACTAAGCTATGCAATCTTATGAGATTCAAGATACAAAAATTATGCTCAACTACTACAACTAGGCAAGAGTCCAAAACACCCCTTCAAATTCGAGTACGCACAATCCACGCACAAACATGCCATTAACTAGGACGAACAAATTAACTATGCCATATTAGAGTAGTCAAGCACGTATGTACCACAACAAGTTTCGACTCCAAAACTCACAAGGATACGCTCTTATTCAACTTTTCACACAGTGAGATATAAGATACATCCCATGACAAGCGCTAGCGAGTAAATGCAATAGCTAGAGACAAAAAGCTACGCATGCTATCAAAAGATCGCTAAGAATGAAAGGAAAACTAATTATTGACAAGTATGGAAAGACTAGGAACAAATCATACTCAAAAAGCAATAAACATCAATCGTGCATCAAACAGAGTTAATTAGCGTATAAAAGATCAACGGAGGACTTTATTAGCTTATAACGACCTTGGATACAAAGAGAAACGGACTATAAAAATGTAGTGGCCATATACTTGCACGGTTCATCTACCCTTGGCCAGTACCAACCCTAAACTACCCAAGGCATAGCCACATAATGGCCAAACACCAAACAAAGATACGAACAAGAAAGAAAAACTACTAGATAAGTCCTACTAAAATTACTACCACCGACTCTACCACACATACTCGTCATCCTCATCCGGTTTCTCATGGTATTGTGCACCGAGCTCCTCCTCCTCATCGGACTCTTCCTCCTCTAGAATGTAAGCTAGCCCAGAGGTCACACCAATCCTCTCATCATAGTATTCAACCCTCTTTCGGATATGATTTTGCTTTTTCATAGCATTTCTTTGATTTTTCTTTGAGGAATAGGGTCATTTGAGGTGAGATTTGTAAGGAGAGAGATTGAGGGGCCAATGTTGAGGGCTTGGAGAGAGAGATGAAAATTTGGAGCTTTAACATTTGTAGTGGGAGAGGAGAGATAAGGAATCATGTACCAATTTTTGCCTTTTTGCATCCCAACCACTTTTATCACATTCACACCACCCCCAAACCTTTTTAAAACATTGAAAACTATAGACACACAACCCTCCGAACATCCGGTTACCTAGGTTTGCACAACGGAAGAGACTCGGACTATGGTTCAAAATAAGGACAAAGTGACTCTTATGTGGTTTAATCAAGCAAAAATGCGTTGAATCATTTCCTAAGTACGCTAACAACTCCAAACAAGATGCACAAGAGATGTAAACACTACTCAAGCATGAACAAAAGATATTATTTACGCAAATGCGGAAAATGAAAGCAAAAAGCATGGGATGCTTAAGAATGAATCTCTACTCTAGCGATGCACAACACTTGACTTGACTTTTAGGCTAAACTTGTTTATCAATGTTCATGTATATGCTTATGACAAAGATTCAAACATATAACCAAATTCGACGGGATACACGACTCTTGCCACTGACACAATTGAGCATAATTAAAGTATCTAACTTACGAACAAGGGAGTATTAAAAGCAAGAGCAAAAATTTTAAAATTTTAACAAAAACAAAAAGAGACAAGTCTCAAAAACATATATATAGCACATATATATATATATATATATATATATATATATATATCCCTCCCCCTAACTTAAACGATGCTATGTCCTCATAGCATGAAGAACAACAATATTGAGAGGAAAGAATAAAAGATTGTACCTCCGGGGGAATGTCAACCCCCGTATACCTCGACCAAGTTGGAGGCTTTCTTGTCATTGCTTCCCCTCGTCATTGGAACTGCTTCCAAGGCTCACTCTTTCGGCTCCTCCATCAGAACCACAGCTAGTCACACAAGGTCATCGCCAGGGCTTTCTTGGTCTTACAACCGCGACACGTAATCGCACCCTTGCTTAGCGCTCCTGAATGCCTCAGTCACCCTAGCTTTTAGACCTAAACCACCAAGGCTAGTGTGGTAGCATGCTCACCCTGCAAAAGACTTAAGAACCAACTACCTACTAAGAAGCAAATGACATTAGTATCGCCTGGCTCGTGTTATCCGGCCCTAACAACTGACAAGAAAATTAAATTCACCAAATCATCACGTGATTACACGGGTACTACTTTTCTCCCCATATCCAACTCATAGTGCCGTAGAGCAAGTCATGCAACAACTTGGAGCTAGAGATGGGTGGCTATACCGGACCATCAAAAGAGAAAAAGAAAAAAGAAAAGAGAGGGAGAAAAAGAAAGAGTTTATATACGTTCAGCCAAACGCAGACTCCGAACATTTAATATGCCAATGAGAGCTAATAAAATGAGCATAGCACTCCACTCCACACTTTGCTTCAAAAATTGAGTCCGACCATGCCACAAAAATAGATACTTTGAGTACCGCAATTGCCAAAATCCGTTGAGAAATTTAATTTCAACCAAGTACGCATTCCAAACTAGATTGATTTTCAAAGAGTTGACAAAATCCACAATATATGATAAACCAAATCAAATTCATCAATACCTACAAAATCAATCAATTCGACTTTTAAAAACTCTTGCAAAAGTGGAGACTCAGTACAAAGGGTGGCATCATCAAGAGCTGAGAGTATTGGATGGTTCAAAATTTCTATGGATGGTATCTCCTCAAAAGGAGACAAACTCTCAAGTCTATTCACATTCTTCACATCCTGCTCATTCAGCAGAGCACACAAAAAGTCTACCTCCGCATTCGTTTCCTCAACAATGAGAAATTTCTCCCTTGGATCGTCACACAAAAAGGGCTCCACGGAGGGAGAACACTGGACAACAGGTTCAAGACTTGACACATCACTCCAAACATACTCTGAGGAGTTGTCAGAATCTACACTAACATCTTCAACAAAGATAGGCGGCTCAATATCCTTTTCCATGAGATTTGGGTTGGAATCTTGAGAATGTTTAACAAAAATCCTAGATTGTAAAATTGCGGCCAAATGATCGAAGAAATCTAAGGCTTGAGCGGGTTCTTTTTCAAAATGTTTGCCATTGCATATCATGTCTAAGAACCGTTGACTATTTTGAGAAAGTCCATCATAAAAATAGTTAGCAATTTGGAAATTATCATAGCCATGATTCGGGATCGCAATGAGCAAATCCTTATATCTTTCCCAACATGCATAAAATGACTCATTTACTCTTTCAGCAAAAGTTTGAATTTGGTTCTTGAGATCAAACCAATTGGTAATGGTCATACGACTTTTAAAAACATTGGTGTCATGAGTAGCTATGCAAGGGGGTGTGAAAAGTTGATTGGGACAAAGGTCCGCAAAGTCTTATGGGGTGTTTCCCAATTTGCCACCGCCATTCTATTAGATAGATAAGACATAAAATAAACAAGCTAGAGGGACTATGCCGCCACATTTTTTCTCAAAACTGTTCCGTGGGTTATGCCACCACCACGTTATATAGACAATAAAAGAAAAGGCAATTGATACTCAATCTAGCTTCGTTACACCTCAAGTCGAATTGGTGGCTCAGTTAGAGGTATCCGCTAAGTCGACTTCAAATTACACAAACAAAAAAAAATAAACGGAGTACTTACAGTGGTTTGTCGAACCTCCAAATAAGCTATATTAAGATTCCCTGGCAAGGGCGCCAAAAATGCTTAACCTTCAAACCTCGCCTTCAAATAAGGTTGAGAAAAACCCCAAGCGTAAGGCTAGGTCGTCGGTAGCATAATAAACCGGTAAGACCGGGATCGTACCCACAGAGAATCGAAAATAGCTTAATCGGATTGTAGGTTTTATATGGTGGATTGTGGCGTTTAAGACGGCCAACTTGATTTTGCTTTAAACGGTGGAAAATTAAGGCAAAAGACTAGAAAAGTGCTTTATGAACTAAAAGAGGCAAGCCTAGGGATCATCTATCCCTTGACAAAGGCCTTTACCGGTTCTCAATTATAACTCAAGTGAGAGTCACGACCGCGCACTTACACTCGGAAGATTTAGCTTTAAAAGACTACGTTTATCGAAAGTTGTGATTAATCGGAGCTAAACCAACCTATTTTTGCTAATGTATCTAACACGTAGGAGGCCACGAGCCCTCAATATGTCGCTTGCCAAGACTGCTTGACTAAACGATAAACCAAGGAGTTAACACCCCTCGCTTAGACCAAAATGGCTAAGTTAATGAAATTCCGAAAACCATGATTTTAAGCCCGAAGGTTTGAGAACCAAATAACAACCTAAGTCTTTGGGAAAGAGTAGCCCAAGACTTAGCCAAAAGACTACTCACACATATTGAAAAGACTAGAAATTATGCTAAGAATTGAAAACATGATTAACCGATAAAAACGGAAATAAACTTGATATTCACAAAGATCTAAAGAGTAGCTACAACTTTAATAAACGAGAAAACATCAAACTAGGAATTAAACTTACAAGTATTGAAGCTTGAAACTAAGAACAACAATGGAGAAAAACTAGAGAGAAAACTAACCTAGAACATAAAGTAGATTTTAGATAAAGTGGGAGAGAATAGTATTTATACAACTCAACTTCCCTCCCAACAAATATCCTAGAAACATACTATAAGTAGCAACTATTCCATTAATGGAAGGTCCAAAAAGCAGCAAATATCTGGCCGAAAGCTCGTAGTATCGATACGGATTACGCAAAGTATCGATACCACGCTGCTAAGTTGAAAAGGGCCATTTCTCCATAACGATCCTGTATCGATGCGGATTAAGGCCGTATCGATACAACAAAACTTGCCTTCCCACTAAGCAAACGCGTATCGATACAGCTTAAGGTTGTATCAATACGGAGAGCTTATCTCTAGTCTTCAGGCCAGCCTCCAAGACTTGGCTCCCGACGGCCTCGGAGCTCCACAACATCTTATTTTCATTCTCTAAAGTTAAGTAAAGACTATATTTTAAACCTTTCTTTTACCTTTTCTTTACTTAACTTTAGATAATGAAAATAAGATGTTGTGGAGCTCCGGGGCCGTCGGGTGCCAAGTCTTGGAGGCTGGCCTGAAGACTGGAGATAAGCTCTCCGTATCGATACAGCCTTAAGCTGTATCGATACACGTTTGCTTAGTGGGGAGGCAGGTTTTGTTGTATCGATACGACCTTAATCCGTATCGACCGTATCGATACGGGATCGTTACGGAGAGAAAATGGCATTACCAGAATGGCATTACCAGAATGGCATTACCGTATCGATACGGGATCGTTACGGGATCGTTAAGTAAAGACTATATTTTAAACCTTTCTTTTACCTTTTCTTTACTTTAATTTATTTAATGAAAATAAGAAAGTACCCCCCATTTGAAAACAATGGCATTACCAGAATTTGAAGATTCCAATTAAATCAAAATGTCAACCCCCCACTTTTAGTGTAAAATGGAAAACTGCACATTTTTCGCAAGAGAAAATGGCTCAAAACATGACCTTGCTCTTCAAATAAAACCTTGTAACTTTGTAGTTACTCTTAGAAAAATTCAAGGATCAATTACCGCCATTTTTAATCTCGAGAATCGATACTTTTCCTAAAAGTCATTTTTCCATACTTAGACAGATTTTAAGGGGCCAACAGGGTCTTTGGACACTTGGAAGCATCCGGAGCATTCCTTGGCGTTCAAACGCGCCTTATTTGCATGATTAAACCTGAAAACACAAAAAACACACCTTACGTGCAATATCGTTATAAAAGCTAAACAAACGCAAGTTAAAGCAACATAAAATGGGACTAGTCACACCAAATTTCTACAATATTGGGTGCTCATCAGCCTGCAGATTAGGTGGCTGGAATACTCGGCCACTCCTCGTGACGTTGGCAACATCCCACCAGGAAGACGAGTCAACAAAATCCCATAGTTCGGCTGGCACATCCTCCAGTTTGCGCTTTCCTTTGTCCATCGATGCAACTGTTGCGGTCGAGTCTGGTCCCAGAGGTGAGTCCCACTCCAAATTCTCCATCACTAATCCCCCCAAAAAAGCGGGATCTTGTGCAGCATCTTCCTTAAAGGGTGCCCCTGGATTGGTGACAAACGGAACGTCCCAAAATCCTCCATCGACAAGGGCGGTGTTGACAGTCCACACTTCGCTTCCCATGTTCAGATCGACAATGTTATCCACATCCTAAATATCAGCAGGCAGCGGAGTTTTGACGGTCTCATTTGCATCCCAAAGGTCAGCGGGAGGTGCATCCAAGACCATGATCGAGCAATCATCCCCAGGAGCAGAAACAATAGGGCTAGGTTGTTCCACAGAAATGATGTCGAGAGTAGGGTCAAACTCATGGACACGGCGGTCAATCGTGCCTGCAATTAAATTTACTAGAGGTAGCATGGCACCGAGCGGGCGACGAACGTCGGGCACGACTTCCCCTTCTTGATAGTATCCCCAAAACTCTTCACTGATATCATTCTGGTCCAAATCAGCCTTGAGCCCTTGGCCTATTTTCCATCCATCAAGCTGCAGGTCCTATACGTATTCTTCAGCTTCTAACTCGACTTGGTCTAGTCCGGGCTAGTAGAAGGGTGCGAATAAAGAGAGACCATCCAGCGGGTCAGCCTGCGCCGCATTCCATTCTCCTTCCCACTGGTTTAGCCATATCTGATTGACCTGAGGGTGTGCAGGAAACCCCATGTTGTATTGCTAGATCCAATCGGTACAAAGCTCCTCCCATTCCTTAGCCTTGTCCTCCATGGCCCATCCGGCTGCCATCATGTTCACACTTGGCTTAGAAGAAAAGGGTACGACTGGTCTAGGGTTGTTGGTTGAGGTAATATGGCCGGTGGGGTTGAATATGGTGGAGCTGAGAGTTATCTGGTTTACTTGAGGGTTGGAGTCGTGTTTAGGCAAGGAGTTGGTAATGACATTGGGCTTAGTAGGCGGAGTTGGCAGGGTGCCATTGTCCACCAAATCTTGTATTGCATGACGAAGGCGATAACAAGTGTCAGCGTAATGGCCGGGCATCTGGTGGTATGCACAAAAAGCGTTGGGGTTATGGCTGGGGGGTGGATTTTGAGGAAGTGGAGTCGGGGTTCGAGGCCTGAGATGACCGGTCTTGACTAACTTCTCTAATACCGAGGAAAGTGGTGCCTTGAAATTGGCGAAGTTATGGGGTTGGTTGCGGTTTCGGGGTCTTTGAGGGGTTTGAAATTGGTTGACATCGACGATGTGATTGGAGCTTTGGGCAGAGGCATTGTTGTTGGCAGAAGTTGCGTTGGCGTAATTGTTACCGCCAAACAGAGCAATGATGTTTCCGGTGTACGCACGGGGCTTTGACTTAGAGGCTGAGGTAGAGGAGGAGGCGCCACTTCTGGGTAGAACACCCGTTTGGAGAGCTTCTTCGATGACTAGGCCGGAATCATAGAAAGTTTCAATGTTCGCCCCTTGAACCAATACAAGGTTCTTAGCAAAGTTCGGCTGCAGGTTGCGGGAAATGATGCGGATCTGGTCCTTTTCGCTTGGGCGATCGGTCATGAGAGCTGCCTTGGCCCTCCACCTCTGGATAAAGTCCGCAAAAGACTCCTTTGCACTCATCTTAGTTGACTCCAATTCTCAGGTGGTCATCTTGAGCTGGGCATTGTAGCTGTAATGAGCATTGAAGACAGTGCCAATATCTTCCCATGTTCTTCTTTTGGCAATGTCGAGTGATAAGAACCATTGGAAAGCGGGACCGGCAAGAGTTTGTAGGAACAACTGAGCCATTGTGTCTTCCTCAACACCATGTGGTTTCATTGCACCATGATAAGCCAGCAAGTGAGTTTTTGGATCTCCGGTCCCGTCGAACTTCGCGAAGTCAGGCATTTTGAACCTTTCGGGCAATCTTGCATTCTGGAATGGGCAAAGGCGATCCATGTCTAGCCCTCCTACTCCTTTCTTTTCGGACTTAGAGACTGCTTCTTCCAATTTCGCCATTTTGGTGATCAACTCAGCCATTTCTGGGCTCGGAGCAGGGTTTTCGACCAGAGGGACCTCTTCAGCAACGATTTCGCACTCTCGCCTTTCGCCGCCTTCCCCTCCTACTGCAAGAGGAAGTTGCTTTTCGATTAGGGTGCGAAGATTGGCCATAGAGGCATCGGCTTGGTCGGCCCTTTGCTGCATGATGGCCAAATTGTGCTGCAGATCCGCCAACACAGTAGCAAGATTCGGGGGTGGGACATCTGCCATGGCTAGAGCTTCTGTCTTAACAAGTTTTGGCGATGCAGGCAGAGATGGAATAGGCGGAGGGGACTCGTGTGGAGTAGTCGGTGGCGAATCCTCCCTTGACAAAGTGCAAACCAGAGCTTCCGTTGTGACCGACTGAGAGACGAACCCCAAATCAAATCTTCAAACGGACCCGGTGGACGATCCTAAGTAGGTTTGGCTCTTGATTTCGGACCCTTGCTTTGGTATCGGCATGGCTAGATAGCAAAGTATAAGAGCTCAGTGATAGCCTGCAGCAATTTATCTCAAAAGAATTGACGGAATGGAAAATGCACATGTCAACATCGTCGGTGTCCTCCTAGACTCTATAACTAAAGAGAGTCCATCTCATGACATTCTAACATAGCCGAGAATCCTCGGATAATCTTTCCGACAATGTGTCCTTATTTGAATCGACTCGTGCTAAGAGATATCGAAATAGACTAAGCCTTTGCCTATTCCGCTTTTGAAGTTTCAACTTTTGGAATTGGAACAACTTGGCACAGATGACGTGATAATTTTTAACCGACGTGGCGTAAGCAGCACTGTGCCGAAGCCCGAGTGGTGTAAGTGATTAGCACTTTTAACCTGGATGGTTTAAGTATCACGGCATTGTCTCCGTTGTCCCTGGTTTTCTGCTTGAAACTTCGATCGGGCTTTTTAGACAAGGACCTAGAAGATATCGATTTCCCAAAGTCTTGCTGATCCAAGGACTTAGAAGAACTGGTAACATGCAACATTGGAATGCATGACTCGTCATCGGGCCAAGGCAACGTCGAACAAGCACAAGACAGACTCGACAAGAGACATCCTAAAAAATGCCCTAGCATGCTCCTACGCAAGGCGGTATGAATGTATGTACAGGCATGCGATAGGGAAAGCAGTAACACGTAGACAGTTCATGGGGTCAGATGCAAATAATCCTACTCTGCGGGTTCCTGTCCTATGTTGAAAGGTTTTAGTACTTTTATACGCGTGTAAAGGCCGGTTTTGGTTTAGGGGGTTCCTCTGACTAGAGCCGCGATATACCTCCCATTGCAACGCATAGAGTAAAGCAATGGTCGAACGGTAGTACGACTCATCATCGTCCAAGGTTGTTGGGCGTTCGAGGACCCCGGGCTCCAATAAATTGTGCCGGTTACCCAAAACACTTCAACGGGGCTGACCAACATCGATGCGAACGGAAGAATGCCAAAGGATGATTGAAGGAGAGAGAAATGCAATGTTTTGAAAAATGCCTTTTAAAGCCTGGCTCACTTTTATTGATCAATATTTGGAGAAAACTACGTAAGTGAACAATAGTAAAAGCCCTAGTTCGGATTGGTCGGATGCGGAGATCCTGTTACGTTACCATTCCGTTCTTCAGCAGCGCGGAACGTACTGTTTTGACAGACTTTTCAGAAAATTTTTTATTTATGTATTAAATGCCAAACATTAATCAATGCAATGAGTCCCCAGCAGAGTCACCATTGTGGGCACACGCCCCAAAATTTTCAATTTTCGTCTTAAAAATCGGGTGCGCTCTTTCCGGGAAGCGCGGCGAAACGCTTACAGTTCAGAGTCGCCACTTGGGTTTTTCGGTGAAACACCCAAGGAACCGAACTTAAAACGCTTGCTACGTTGTTTGATTTTGAAAAGGCGTAGACCGGTACGTCGTCACCTTCGATATCTGAGGTTCGGGAGCCAGATTACGAGAGGGGAAGGGTTTTATGGCACCCCTCTCGCCCGATCTGAAAATCGGTCTCTACTCGAGCATCTTGTAAAACATTTTTATTTTTCTCTCAGTAATTATTTTTTAGCCAGTTAGGGCGGGGGAACAGTTAATGGGGAGTAAAACTGTAACAAGTTGCATTTATGTGACAAAAGATGGTGCATATTTAATCTAAACAGGTATAATAGATTGAGAACAAGCACCTGTGAGCATTTTTAAACAAACTGGAGCACGTTGTCCCAGAATGAAGCACGCAAAAGGAGACTATATGCACTGGCCGGGCCACTGCACATAGTAACTACTTGCGTGCGCCATCGGTGTACTGGCGTGCGCTGATATATCTAAACTCACAGCTCTTCTTCTCAACCCTCTGGGCTCTGGAAGGACCAATGCACACCCAGGACAAACCACGCAGTTAATATAGCAGAATAAATACAGTTACAAGCATTAGAGATGGCTTTAAAGCAGTAAAATAAATAGAACGCCCCATAAACAGTGTGGGGTACATAAACGGAGGTCAAGACTCGAATGTCATGCAAGGGCCAGCCACTGGACCCATTGAAACTGTCGTACGCCGGTCCAAAGACCCCGTACGCCAGTTACACTATGTGGTCAGTGCTTGGTTTTGCATGATCTGGGTTCTGGAACACGACCAGAAGGATCCCAGAGGCCCTCTAAAATAGAAATAATAGATAAGCAACTACACAGTTCTAAGATACAGAAAAACAGTAAACTGGTTCTTAGCATGCATAAAGGTGATAAGATGGAAGAAAACGGAAAGATTGATGATCAATGATCCCCACACCAGTGGTGCACATATAGCCATTACTGGCATACGACTTGTTAGTACTGGCGCACGCCATTGCTCATTCCATACGGCTGTTAATATTTTGCCAGCTTGAGGCCAGGACTGGTATTGATTACCAACCTGGACCTCACTAGCTCCCTTCAGGGCTCAGAACAAAAAGGATCACAAAGGTGGTATACCTTTGGTTTGAGTAAACAATGGGTTTGAGCTTGGAACTTGAGGCATGATGGATGGATGGTGAATGTTTAAGAGTGAGGGATGAGGGAAGGACTCTCTTGCTTGCTCTTCCAAAAGGGTGGAGAAAAGAAAACAAGAAAGCCAAAAGGGAGAGAAAGAAACTTGGAGAGTCTTAATGTGTGTAACCTCTTGCAAAGGGGTGCATTTATAGCCAAAGGGGTGACTAAGAGAGGAGTAATCAGTTGGGTTAGGGGGCTGGTTGAGTTAGGAAGGGAGCCTCCCATGCATTAAATGCATGGGACTAGGTGATGGGAGATGTAGGAGAGAAAGGGGAACGCCTCTGCAGAGTATAATCATCAGGGGACTGTAGACTACGTCAGGGTGGCCACAAAAGTCCCGAGCATGTGGTTGAATAGTGATGTTTGACCGACTTTTGATTGGCGTGCGCCGATATTGTACATGCATGCGCCGGTGGCAATTGAGTCAACGGCCGATGACTAACACGTGGCAGTTGACCGGCGCACGCCAACACAATAATGGCGTAAGCAATTATGGTTTTGCTAAGGCCATTTGGTTCTAGCTTGAAGGGTCTTGGACAAGGCTCGACATAGGCTTGAATGAGGTTCAGGACGCTCAAAGCTCAAACATATCATTAGGCTCGGAGTGTTCTTGACCGTAATCATCATTGGGGAATCAAAGTCAGTAAGTAAATTGGTCTGGATAGTCCAAAATAGGGTGTCAACAAGTAAGTATTTGCAGGTTTATTCAGATGAATGAAGTCGAGAGCAGAAGGCCAAGTGGGAGTGGGGTGGTAAGGCCGGTAGAGACTAGTAATTAAATTCTTTAATTTTTAATGTTCGACATGTGCTTTAGTTATATAAATGTGAAAAAAAATGACGTAGAATATGTGTTTTGAGATAAAAGTGTAACAGTTTTATAGTTAGGGGAGTTAGTGTGATGTTATGATAATGACGTAGAATAGTTAGGGGAGATAGAGAGAGATGAGAAAGTAATAATTGGATAATAACCCCTCTCTTCAATCATCACCTTATTCTACGTCATTACTCCTCTCTTTAATCATTACCCTATTCTACGTCATTACTCCTCTCTTCAATCATTACCCTATTCTACGTCATTACCCTTCTCTCCAATCATTACCACATTTCTCCAATTATTACTTTCTCATCTCTCTCTATCTCTCTCCAATCATTACCCCTCTCTTCAATCATTACCCTATTTCTCTCTCCACCCACTACCAAAACTAAACTCCCAACCAAATAAAGCCTTTACTCTTTTCTTTTTCCCTCACGCCTCTCTCTCTTCACTCACACACACACTCTCTCTCTCGGCCTCTCGCCTAGACCTCTCTCAAACTCCTAAAACCCAGCAAGATCCTCCACATACATATCACATCCAGGGTTCTAGACTTGTAGATCGTGTGTTTAAGCTTGGTGAAGGTGTATCTCATGGATCTCAAGCTTGGAGAGTTAGGGTTTGGTTTGAATATTTTTGTTCAAAACCCTTGAGGTAGGAATTTCTCCTCTCTCTCTCTATATGTTTATGTGTTGATTGGGTGTAATTCTTAGTGTTTGATCTTCCGTTGGCGTTGCATGTGAAAAGCTATAAAAAAAATCTGAGACTCGTGTGCTGAAAAATGCAGTGGGTATCGATACCTATGGAGCTGGTGTCGATACCTCTTTGCGCTCTGGACCAGAACATCGATACCCCTGCTGGAAATTTTCAGAAAATGCCCTCGTAACATCCAACACTATTTTTAATGATTTTGGGGATGCGATTGAGACCACTATTAACATCGCTTTGAAACAAAGAGACAACCATTGAGTTGACATTGGGCAAGATCTAGACTTAGGGATGTTTTCGATTGAATCATTTAACTAATATTTGAGATACGACGACATGTTAGGACAACGGGATGTCGAGATTTATAGATGAGATAAAAACTTATGTAATGAAAGGGATGGTTGGTTGTGAAATTGAAACGCGAGGTCTAACTATTGTTTCCACCTGAACTAAGAAGTGGATATGAATTTAAGGTTGCAGTTTGGATAACTGAAATCTTTTATATATACTTTAGTATTTGAAAAGGAATTATTTGACATATCAGGTTATATTGATGTGAGGATAAGTTTAGGAATGAACTATGAACGCACATAGTTTAACGGATGATGGTTGATAGGAATTGGAATGTGAGTCCATTTCTAGCCAAATGTATGATATTGAGCTTGTGATTGATTAGTTGGCACTCGTAGTACAGTCACTAGATTGACGATGAGATTAGTGATGAAGTAAGATTATGAATAATGAAATAAAGGATGAGGGCTTATTCTGAGTAGTTAACCATCAAGAACAGAAACAATGACACTAATAGCAAAATGATAAAAATTATGGGAATTAGGTTGGGAAAACAGTTGCTATATATCTTGAATTAAGAAGTGGGGATAGCCAAATCATGTAGGAACTTGTGTGGTATACTAGATATGTATTGTTGATGTGTTGATATGTGCTAAAATGACATGATGTTTGAGCTATTTGATTGAAGAGTGCGAAGGTTTGGTTTGCTATATAGATGGATAGAGATTTCGTGTCTTTCTTATTGTAGTTATGAAGATGAGGTTATCTATGTTAATATGATCCATAAGTTGGTTTGGTGGGCTTGTTGTTATGTGTAGAGATTAGAGAAATGTTGGATTACGAAATTATGTGATTAATGAGAATATGTGATATTCTATGAGTGGCATGGTGGATAATTGAATGGTAATAAGAAAGCCACGGATCAACCATAAGGTGAGATGCCGAATGAAAGCCACGGATCCACCACAAGGTGAGATGCGAGATGCCAGAATGAAAGCCACAGATCCACCATAAGGTGAGATGCCGGAATGATAGCCACGAATCCACCATAAGGTGCGATGCTAGAATGAAAGCCACAGATCCACCATAAGGTGAGATGCCGGAAATGGGGCACATGGGGTCCCGAACATCCGAAAAATGAAATCGAAATACATAACAAAACGGAAACGAAGAATCTTGTTGTTGTTTAGTATCTTGGATCGTTTGATATGTCAATACTTGCCTTCTTTCCTTTCTAGACTTTCCAATTATTGTGACTTGTCGTTATGAAATCGATGTGGAAATTTGTTGGTATGAATGCATGTTTGATACTTGAGGTGCGATATTTGTGTGGTGAAAAGTTTATATTGGTACTTGCAATTTTTATTTTTTTTTACTTATAATGGAAACTTGATACAAAAAAAAAAAAAAAAGAATTCTGGGGAGATAATAAAATCAAGACTAAAATGAGAGGTGTGCGTGTGGGTAAAGGAGGGTGAACCATGACTTGTTAGCATTGAAATGACCTGATGATATAGAGAGACACAATGAAGGATACGACAACTATTAACTCTGTAACGCCCCGAATTTTGGGTACGTTAAGAAGACAATTTATTGATAAAATCTATAACGCCCTGAATTTTGGGTACGTTAAGAAGACATTTTATTGATAACATCAAATGGAGTCTGGCTCTTATTACAACAATTACTCTCACAAGAGTTCAATATTTACACAAATGAAGGGGGTTCTAAGGTTTCTAACTACAGCTCCTCAGCACCTCTATTCTTGCCAGCTCCAAAGCCTCCACGATGATCTGCTAACCCTGATTATCTACAAAATCTGACACATTATACCAGCGTCACCACCGATATAATATGTCAGGGTCACCAAAAAGGCAACACCGTGAGCTACAAAGCTCAGCAGAGTAATCCCATACCCGCTAACCCATAACTTATAAACAAGCTATAATACACATCAATTTCCACATGATAAGTATATACACAGTTAATCAATGACACATCCACATTCGTTAATCAACTATCGTTGGTGTCCAAGAGTTTCGTGTTTCTCCTACGCGACTCATCGTAGACCGTGTCAACATTTTCATTTACAAAACAACCTTTCAAAAACCATTTGTTTAACACAAAAACATTTGCATTGGCTCCGTACCGCGGATAACCAAGTTATACGCCCAACCTTTTTAAAATCATTAGCATTGGCTCCGTACCGCGGATAACCAAGCCACACACTTTACAAAATCGTTTGCATTGGCTCCGTACCGCGGATAACCAAGCTACACACCCAACCTTGGTTCCGCCGCGCCGGGTTCCCAAGTATCCTCACAATGGTTCCGCCGCGCCGGGTTCCCATTGGCACACAAAAAATATTTGCATTGGCTCCGTACCGCGGATAACCAAGCATACACACCCAACCTTGGTTCCGCCGCGCCGGGTTCCCAAGTATCCTCACAATGGTTCCGCCGCGCCGGGTTCCCATTGGCACACAAAAATATTTGCATTGGCTCCGTACCGCGGATAACCAAGCATACACACCCAACCTTGGTTCCGCCGCGCCGGGTTCCCAAGTATCCTCACAATGGTTCCGCCGCGCCGGGTTCCCATTGGCACACAAAAATATTTGCATTGGCCCCGTACCGCGGATAACCAAGCTACACACACCCTACCTCGGTTCCGCCGCGCCGGGTTCCCGAGTATCCTCACAATGGTTCCGCCGCGCCGGGTTCCCATTGGCACACAAAAATATTTGCATTGGCTCCGTACCGCGGATAACCAAGCATACCTCACCATGGTTCCGCTGCTCCGGATTCCCATGGGAACGCACACAATTTAAAACCCTCAGTTCCGCCGCTCCGGGTTCCCGAGTATTCCCACAATGATTCCGCCGCTCCGGGTTCTCATTGGGTTTTTTTTTCAACACACACCACACAATGGGCTACCACGTCCGGCCACATTGCGGTTTTCAAAACATTTCAAAAACCCTTTTCACATGTTTCTTTTACACACGCACACAACACACATAATGCCACCCAAACCCGGTCATTATGTTGTTTCAAAATATTTCCTTTCATTAATCACACCCTAGGTGTCATGTTTCTACATTCTCGGTTCTCGTGTCTCGTTTACATTCAAAGACTCTGCGGTAGGACACGTATCTTTCTAACAAGATCATCCAATTCTATATTACTTTAACACGCTCAATCACTACTTATAGCATAACGCCACATATACGGACGCCTTTGGAGTGTATCACTTATGCTTTATTCAAAGCACAACGCCACATGTACGGACGTCTTTGGAGTGAAATCACTTATGCTTTATCACATACCACAAGTAATACAAGCAACTCATATACGCATGTTCATAACTATCTTAAAGATCAAAATACGATTACTTCTAATCAAACGATAAGTACGTAAGGATGAACTACATATAATTAGGAGTAGTAGATAGGGATAATCTACCGTTCTTCTTGGCGGTAGTCGGCTACGGAAAGTACGTCGGTGGTCGGGCGGAGTAACTTCCTACGGTGGTCTCCGGTAGCTTCGAAAGAGAAAGGTTTCTCTCGAAACTTCTACTTGACTAAACTACTACTACTTTATGGATCGAAGGGGTGGTCGAGTGGCGGTCTAGTGGCGGCCTAGGATGAGTTTCTTGAAGAACTCAAGAACTACACAAGAACAAAGAAAGAACAAAGAAATTTCTAGAGAGAGAAGTTGTAGAATGGGAGGTGTGAGTTCAATGCTTGGAATGGGGTCCTATTTATAGGAAAAATCTTGGCCCTCTCCTCCCTCTCATGGCCGGCCCCCCTCTCTCTCTCTCTACCTCAAATTTTGACACATGGCAAGCAATCTTTGAAAGATCAAAGTCTAACCCTAGGCTTGCATGGCTAAGATTGTCCTTGGATGGGATTATGGGAGATTTGGTTGGAAGATTTGGAGACAAAGGTACAAGATTTGTCTTGAACAAATCCTAGAAGTACAAATGGGAGTTATGTTTGGTTAGGAAAAAGATTCTCCATGGACTTGAAAGATGAAGAAAGATCATGGAAGATCAAGGTAGGTACAAGTCTACTTCCTTCTTCCTTCCTCCTCTCTCTCTCTCTCTCTCTCTCTCTCTCTCTCTCTCTCTCTCTCTCTCGGGTCCTCTCTCTCTCTCTCTCGGCATTCTCTCTCCCTCTCTCTCTCTCTCTCTCAAGTACACACACACACACACACACACACACACACACACACACACATATATATATATATATATATATATATATATATATATATATATTAGAAAGAATAAGAAAGTACAAGATTCACAAAATCTAAAATCCCAATAAAGAAATACAATTAGGCACATGCCCCTTTAAATAAATAAACTAGGGTACTTTGTAATCTAGGAAGATCAACTCCCCAATAAATTAATCCAATTGGCTACAAAACCCCAATATAAAATAATATAGGAGTACTTAGGAAAAAGATTTGGGCTTTTACCCAATGGATAATAAATCCCCTAACTTTTATTGTCCAATGGACAATAGCTACAAGGAAAACTTTTATATTAAAATAATCGAGGAGTACTTTTTAAAGTATGTGACAAAAGCCCTATATTAAATATGGGTGTGGTACCAAGTACCCCAATTAAATAAAAATGCTAGGATTCTCCCCATTAAAATAATAATAAAGTACAAGTCAAATCAACTTTATTGGAAAGTTTTCTTATCACATCGGTACTTTATTTGGTCAAAAGTCTCTATTATCCAATGGTTACTAACTTTCCTAACGGTTATTTACCCAATGGATAATAGTTTCCCTTGCGGTTAATAACCATTGGTTAAAAGAGTACAAGTACCTTTAAAATAAAATTTTGAAAAGACTACATGTACTTTTTATAAAAAGTTTATTATCCAATGGACAAAAATTACCCTTGTAGTTATTAACCAATGGATAATGGAGGGGTGGAAGAATCCCCAATAAATAAAGCATACAAGTACTAGCACATGTTTTTTATAAACCATTAAAATATTATATCTTTGTACTTATCAAAATATTTTAAAGGAAAGCCTATTGTCCAATGGACGAAGATTACCCTAACCATCATGGACCAATGGGCAAAGGCAAAAGGTTCAAAAGGTTCATCTAGTAACTAGTTAAGTCGGTTGCTTGGTTCCTCCAAGTAGTCGGTTGGAAATTAACCAAATTGGCCAAGTAGGGTTTCTAGTTGAGACCAAAATCTAACTACAACGAATTTTACAAGAAAACATATAGTCACTCAAAAGAAAATAAGTAAATTAAATAAAATTCAAATTTTTAACAAAATTTTTACTGACCAAAATTCAGGGTCGTTACAAACTCGAGAATTTAAAAGATTGATTGGGTAGACGTGTGAGTTTCTTTGTTGTTGTGGTGAGGTATTATGCAACGTACCATTGCCTGCTTTAAATTCCATCTTTATATGTCTAGCGTGTATATTGTGATGAGAGGTTGGCTAGTAGAACAAGAAAAGAAAGAGAAAATAGTTTGTTAAGGAATTTGGATTACTTTAGAGTCACTGAGTAAAAAAAATTGAAAAATGAATGGTATTGGTGATGGTAAGCTGAGTTTTCTTTTAGGATAAAGGGATTTGTGTGCTCGTATAAATGTTGAACTATGTGCATTTTCTTATAGTAAAGAAAGTGTTGAATGTAATAGTTTTTGTCAAACGTCTTTGCTTTTATCAAAATATTTTTTTGGCAACTATCATCCCATTTTCATATAGAGTTGGCGAAGATTTTTACTATTGGGCTAGTGTAGCTCAACTCTTCATTTTCAAGTACGGACAAGAGGCAGTAGCGAGGAGTGTTTGGTGCATGTCCATACACACTTTTGAAAGCTAGGTTGAAGGAGTTATTTTATCATCTCTGTAAAATTCTTTTTGGAAGGATAGTTGTAAAAGAAATCTCGATTTCATTGACATTGAAAAATTGTATAATACTAAACTCTCTTTTTCTTACTCCGCATTTACGTTGCATTGGGTTGTGATGCCAAATAGTAAGCTTTCGGAACTTGCAGTATTGGAACAGTTTTTTTGGTGAAATGCGCATGGGAAAATCCTTGGTGTATATTGAGATAGATATTTGAGTATTTTGACTATCAGAAGTTATTAATAATTATGTTTAAAATCAAAGACGTGACAAGGCCTCAGTTGAGTTTTTGCTTTAAACGAACTGGCTTGGAAGAGAGTTCTAGGCAGTTAATTTCCTTTGTAACTGATGGAGCTTGGATAGAGAGCTCTTGTAAAGGGGTAGTAGCTGGGGTTCTGGAATCTAGTGGGATGGGAGGGCAACATCAGTGTATTCAACTCAGGGCGTCATCTGCTACTCTTGTGGAGATCAGGGCCAGTCTGATGGTGCTACTGTGGGCAATTAAGCAGAAGATGGACTGTATTTGTATCAAAACTGATTCTGCAGTGTTCGTGCAAGGTTTGGTGGATTTGAGTAGTGCTCATGCAGATGTCCGGACTGCTCTCTCTGACTTTTGTTCCTTGTGTTGTAATTTTAATGCTGTAAAAGTTGTTAAGGTGTCAAGACTAGATGTTAAGGCTGCCCACAATAAAGCTAGGGCAGTCCTAACTCAGATGTAATGTAATGTTGTTGTTATATATATGCAGTTTAGGTTTGGAAAAAAAAAATTCGGTGACTCTTCCCTCTTCTTTTTTCTAATTCTTCTCCCTTCTCTAATTGATTTTCTTCTTTTCGAAATAGGTGGGTTTTGTTTTTCTTTTTTTCTAAATAGGTGGGTTTTGTTTTTATTTGCCCACAATAGGGTGAGTCACAATACCAGGTGTCACCAAAACACACACACACACGCCTGTATAAAGTCCCTACGAGATTTTATTTTATTTTCGGACAAGGAATGGTATTCGAAATCAAAATGGGTTCACTAAACAATCTCATAAGAATAAGAGGGATGTGTCAATAGACTCGAAATAATATTAGCAACATTTTAGAATATTGGTAATGTTAGAAAACACCAATTTCGAAATCCGGTCACGGACGCTACACACATTATTTTATTTTATCTCGAGATTTGTCTTTCTTACTTGATCATTAGAATTTGATTATGAAGGATCCTATCGACCCAAAACGTCGGGGGAACGCAATGGCGCTATCCTCTTCATGGTTTGGCGAACATATATTAAATGGGCAAGGATGCCCCCACATGGCCTATGCGGGTCCTAACTTGAATAATTTAATTGACACCTTTCCTAAGTTCACTATTTATCCATAACAAATTGTATATGTTATCAAGCATAAGAGTGCGATTAAATGCATAATTCCGTTTCTCAAGATTGGATTATTACAACCTGTTAGAAAATGAGCTCAATAATATATATCCAACTTTGTTATACTGGTCTCCCTCACATGCAAATTGCCAAATTCGTCTCATCTGTGGAGCTGCAAACAATTTGAAGAAACATAATATAAACTGAGAATAAATACAAATAGACTTGAACCCAAAACTCATCTGAAATCAAAACTTGAACAATTTATGTTAAGTCACCAAATATTTTGAAAGCTTAAGCTGCCAGGAAAGTGTATGAAGCTATCCAATTTGGTAAAATGAATTTGTCAGAAGATTTGTTTTCTATAGGCAAATGGAGACCTGAATCATCTGGGACCAACAATAATACAAGTGAAAGTTAGCATTTTAAGAATCAAACTAGTTAACAAGTAGTAGTAATTAATGCAAAGGGTTTGTGGCACCCACCGTAGTGTAAATAAGTATACAATGGAGGGGTTTGCGGGGACCTATTATTAACTCAATATGCAATAAATTTTATAAAACAACTAACATGACTCACAATATCGAATTAAGTGGTCACAAACTGATTTAAAATAAATAAGAAAATAGTGATAACTTCTTTTTTTTAGGAAAGATAAGAAATTCATTCATATCATGGCTTTTTGACTTTTTTGGTCCCCAATCTATTTTCGCAGTGCCATTTTGGTCTCCAATATACCAATTGCTAACATTGCATCCCCATAGTATCGATTTTGTATTTAAATGGTCCTTGGGGCTCACATCGTTTCTTCCCTCCGTCAAAACCAAGGCCAAGCTTGGTATTTCACCTCTCCCATCATCACACATGAATATCACGTGCGTTGAAGCACCCCTTTTCAAGTCGCGATATACATACATACATATATGCATACTTTGAACGAGATCCCAAAAGTCAAGTACAGAGTGAAACTTTTGATTGCCCTTGATAGAGACGATGGCCTTTAACGACTGGAATGCATCGCTGAAAGGTATGAATCTGAACTGGATCATCTCAATTTCAGGGCTTTAAAGTTGATTTTTTTTGTTTTGATCCTAGGGCTTAAAGTTGATTGGCTTTAGTAAATGAAGACATGCATGAGCTTTTAAGTCCATGTGGTTAAATATATATATAGAATATGTATAATATATAGATGTATACGTATATACATATGCAGGTGGACTGAGTGGAGGTATTTTAGGGTTATTGATTGTATGAAAACATCTTTATAATGGGTAGAGTATTAAAGTAGGGTTTTTTTGGGTAGTTGCTGCTATTCCTGTTGTTTTTCTATGCATAAAATCAAAGTTTGTGGTCCCATATTTGTTTGACCATACATGGTCATGGATCCATGTAAAGTATGATTTTTTTTTTTGGTGCTTTTTACGCAGGAGCCCCTGTTTACCCTACTGACTTTTCCATTGAAGTGCATCATGGTGGTGCATTTACTCTTAAGCCCAGGAAAGTGTACAGTGGGGGTAAAATAGACACAGTAAATGGATTAAACTCAGATTATTTGTCAATGCTTGAGTTGGATGGCCTGGTCCAACAACTTGGGTATGCTCCTAATGTCTTGTTTTACAATAAGAAGCCCAATTGCAGTTTGGATAATGGGCTTGTACCTATTAGGTGTGATAAAGATGCATATGGGATGTTGGATTTTTTGCACAAGGATAGGACTATTGTACTTTACTTGGAACATGTAGGAGGATTGGACCCAATTGAGAGTCAAGTGGGCAATTCAAAGATTAGTGTAACCCAGGCCTAGGTAATTAAGAGTCAGGTCGGCAGTTCAAAGAATAGTGTAGCCCAAGTTGATTTGGATGCAAAGCCCCAAGTTGACCTTCGGCCTGCAACTTTGGAATCCCATGTTCAAGTGTGTGATTTGGATGTAGAACCCTACATTGATTTAGGGCCTATTAATTTAGAATCTGGGTTTGTGTTTCAAGAGGGTAATATGGAACAGGATAATGGATTGGATGATGTGAACATAGAGGATGTGAACCAAGTACACATGGGAGATGCCAACTCTGAGTCTTCTAGTGATAGTGTGTATTATTGTGACCATTCTTACCAAGAGAGTGATGATGATAGATTATATGACATATTTGTAGATGAGAATGAAGAGTTTGTTGGATTCCCTGACATTGATGAGAGAAACCCACATGTTGAACGTGTTGATGATCAAAGGCAGTTGAGTGATGGTGATCCAAAGTATGATTCAAACTATAATTTTTATAGTTCATTTGATGAAGAAACTGATAGGAAAACCAAGCCACCCTTTAAGACTTTCAAGCCTAAGACTGATATGGAAGATCCTAGATTTATGAAAGGCTAGTATTTTAATTCAGCAAAGGAGTTTAAGGAAGCTGTTAAGCAACATGCCATTAAGCATCAAAGGAATGTAAAACTTGTGAAAATGACAAGAGAAGAAGTGAGGGCAAAGTGTGAATCTCCTTGTGAATGGCTGGTATATGCTGCTAAAGTCCTAGCAGATTCAAAATACTAGGTGAGGACCTATAAGAGTAAACACACATGTACCATAACTTACTCCAATAGGAATGTAACTTCCCACATGATAGCAAAGAGGTACATGGAGGATCTCAGGACCAATCCAAGGATTCCATTGCAATCATTCAAAGACAAGGTAAGGAAAGAAATGAAGGTGGATGTTTCTAGGACTCAGATCTACAGAGCAAAGAGAAAGGCAACTGAATTGATTTATGGTTCTGATCTTGAACAGTATGGTAGGCTTTGGGATTATTGTGCAGAGTTAAGGAGGTCAAATCCAGGTTCAACAGTGGTCATGGATGCACCAATTGACTCGGAAAGTGGGCTGCCCAGATTCAATAGGCTTTACATATTTTTAGCTACTCCTAAGACTGGATTTCTAAGTGGTTGTAGGAAGATTATTGGAGTAGATGGCTGCCATCTCAAAGGTCAATATAGTGGTCAATTGCTAACAGCAGTAGGTGTGGATCCAAACAATGCTTCTTACCCTATGGTTTACTGTGTGGTGGAGACAGAGAGCAAAGACACATGGAAGTGGTTTTTTACCATTTTGAAGATGGATTGCAACATTACAGATGCAAATGAGCATGAGTGGACATTCATCAATGATAGACAAAAAGATCATGTTTTGCTAATGCATGTTCAATTAATTTTGGTTTACTAACATTGTTTTACTAACATGGTTTAACATTGTTAAATGTTTTTTTTTTTGCAAGGGCTAATTGGTGTGCTTAATGAGGAGGTCCCTAGAGCTAAGCATAGACACTGTGCTAAGCATTTACTCAGTAATTTGCAAAAGAGGTTCAAAGGAGTGTCTGTGGATGACAAGTTCTGGGCATGTTCTAAGGCAAGCCATGTAGCTATGTTCCAAGATGCCATGGAAAGAGATGAATGAAGAGAGTAAAGAGGTTAATGATTGGTTATCTGAAGAACCCCCAAGGTATTGGATTAGATCTCACTTCAACGATACTGTTAAGTATGACATGGTGTGCAATAATCTGTGTAAGGCATTTAACAAAACTATTTTAGAGGCAAGACAAAAGCCAATAATAGAAATGTTAAAGTGGATGAGATGTTATTTCAACAACAGAATGCTGATTAGAAAGGGGTGGATTAAGAAGTTCGGTAATGAGTTACTACCTAATCCATATGGTAAGTTAGAGGAATCCCTACATAAGTCATCAGTATGCTCAGCAAAGTGGTTTGCGGACCTGCAATTCCAAGTTTGGTGTGGGGAAAGGGAGCAATACACTTGACCTAAACCAAAGGTCATGTAGTTGTAGGAAATGGGACATAACTGGGATACCATGCCCCCATGCTTGTGCTGCAATTCAGTTAAAGAAAGATAAACCACAAAGGTATATTCATGATTGCTACTCAAAGATGAGTTACATGAATGTATACCAACCACTTGTAAACCCTACCAATGGATACAAGATGTGGCCAAAGATTGAATTTGACCCTGTCCTACCACCAAATGGGAGGAGAAAGCAAGGAAGGCCAAAAAAGAAGAGAATTCTTGGGGCAGAAGAGTACATCAACCCTAAATATCCCCACAAGTTGAGATAAATTGGACAAAATTATGTGTTATGTAGTAAATGTGGTCAACATGGCCACAATAGAAGGACATGTACTGCACCTATGGCAGAGGAGAGTGATACAAGTAGGGCTAACACTTTTGATGTTGGAGCAGGTAGGGGAGGTGTGTAGATGAGAGGTGGGAGGAATGGTGTGAGGGGTGGAAGGACTGGTGTGAGGGGTGGAAGGACTGGTGTGCAAACAAGGGGTGGTGGAAGGACTGGTGTGCAAATGAGGGGTGGGATTACTGGTGTGCAGATAAAGGGTGGTGGAAGGACTATTGTGAAAGCAAGGGGTGGTGGTTAGACGAGTGTCCAGGTAATTGGTGGAATAGCTAGGGGGCAAGGCAGGGGTGCATCTAGGGGCAAGCCAGGGGTGGTGGTGCACAACAAGGAATGGTTGCAGCTGTATAAGGCAGGGGTGTAGCTGGACAAGGCAAGGGTGTGACAATCAGAGGTGGTGGTGTGTTTAGAGGTGGTGCAACTTTAAGATCGAATCAGGTACACATTATGATAAATCATTTACTTATTCCAAAGCCTACCATACTGAATAAATAAAAATATGTAAAGCCTACATCTGCAAGTAAATCATTTACTTATTCTTGTGTATTACATTTACAGCTCAATATTCCAACAAACTATGATCAAGCAACACAGGCCTCTCAAACATCAACTGTGATAGCAGTAAGGAAAGACAAGAGGATGGCTACAATTGCTACATTGTATGGAAACAGGCCATAGGAGGTTCGGAGATTCAGTTTTTTGTAAATGGTGCACAAAATAGTTTGCCAATTTCTACACATTTAGGTCCACTTTTTGGTATTTTATGTTCAAGTAGATAACTTTTGTTGAACTGGTATATTTTGGTTGGTTGAACTGGTTTATTGTAACGTCCCGAATTTCGGGAACGTTAAAGGATAATTTCATTTGAAAATTAAATGGAGTCTGGCTCAATACTACAGCATAATTCTCAAAAGAGTACTTTTATTCAACAAAAGGAGGGGTAAGCTAGGGTTCCTATCTACTGCTCTGCCTCTTCTTCTATTCTGGCCAGCTCATCGGCTCCAAAAGCTTTCAAGGTGTAAAGTTGACCATGTTCATCTATAAGATCTGACACATTATACCAGTGTTGCCACCAATAAAATATGTCAGGATCACCAAAGGTAACACCATGAGATACAAAAGCTCAATAAAATAACCCATACCCACTAAACCTTAACTTATGGACAAACGATCATAAATTCAATGATTTCCACATAGTTCATGCGTATTTAACAAAACGGTTAACAATGACACATCCACATTCATTATTCAAACTAACGTTGGTGTCCATTATTTTCCAAGTTTCTCCTACGCAACTCCTCATAGACCGTGTCACCATTTTTCACATTTCATAACCATATCAACATTTCCAAAATCGTTTTTAACACACCCAACCTCGGTTCCGCCGTTCCGGTCTCCCGAGTATCCTCACAATGGTTCCGCCACACCGGGTTCCCATTGACACACTTTGCATTGGCTCCTCTTCGCGGATAACGAAGCCACACACCCAACCTCGGTTCCGCCATTTCGGTCTCTCGAGTATCCTCACAATGGTTCCGCCGCACCGGGTTTCCATTGGCACACAAAACACACACCACACAATGGGCTAGCACGTCCGGCCACATTGCGGTTTCCAAAACATTTCACCCTTTCAAAACACACCTTTTCATTAACCACACCCTAGGTGTCATGTTTCTAACTTTCTCGATTTCCGTGTCACGTTTTCATGCATAGACTCTGTGGTAGGACTTTTAACAAAAGTAAACATAGATCATTCATTGTAATCTTGAGACTAAACTAGCAAGATCATCCAACTCTATATTACTAATCATGCTCATAACCACCACTTAAAGCATAATGCCACATGTACGGACGCCTTTGGAGTGAAAATCACTTATGCTTTACAACAAGATAAGTAATACAAACAATTCATAATACATGTTCATAACCATCTAAAGATCAAAATACGAATACTTATATCAACGATAATGTCTTATCTTTTGAAAAACCGTTCTTTCTTCTTTTGTGGGAAATTCAAAACAACACATGTTTATTAGAGTGAAAGTTGATTATTCCAACATGCTCATACTTCCATTAGCGAAAATAAGTTATTAACTATCATCCATTTCAACATTTTAAGCAATAGATAACCTTATATATGGAGAATCTACTTATACTTCCAACATACGGTTCTACGTTATACTTGGAGTTGGTGGACAAAGGGACTCTACCTTTCTTCTTGGCAGTGGTGGCGACTACGGAGAGAATGTGTACGTCGGGCGGAGTAACTTCCTACGGTTGGCTTCCGGTAGCTTCGAAAGAGAAAGGTTTCTCTCGAAACTAGTTTGTGACTAAAACTACTCTACTTTATGGATCGAAAAGGTGGTTTGGGGATGAGTTTCTTGAAGAACATAAGAAGAGCTTCAAGAACAAGAAGAACTAAGCAAGAACAAGTAAGAACACAAACTTTCTTAGAGAGAGAAGTTGGAGGATGAAGGTGTGAGTTGAATGGTGAATGGGGGGTGCTATTTATAGCAAAAATTGGCTCCCTCTCCTCCCCCCGTGGCCAGCCTCCTCTCCCTCCCATTACCCATTGGATTTTGTTCCATTGACTTGTCATTTCAAGTCTTTCAAGCATGCCATGCCTTGTCACTTCCATTTTAGGCCATAACTTAGGTTATAATGAAGGTTTTTGACTTGTCATGTCCTAGGATGACCTAACTTGTAAGAAAGAACAAAATGATAAGGCTAGATTGTGTTTAAAGAAGCCTAGGATGGGTTGTCATGAGGTGAAATAGGCTTATGGCTACAATGGTAGCTTGTGGGAGTGACCAAAGTCACATGCACACACCACACTCCCTCCCTCTCCCCTCTCCTTCGGCCTCTCTCTCTCCCCCCCTCTCTCTCTCTCTTGTACAACATATATATATAAGTATAGCACACACACACACACACACACACACATATATATATATATATATATATATATATATACACACACACATCTAGGAAAGTAAAACCTAAATAATTAGGCTTAAAGATATGACCTAGGTGTGCATGCATGACATGGCTAGCCTTGCTTCTTTTGGAAGCAAAATGATGGGTATGACTTGTCTAGTCAAGTTATACACACTTTGGCAAGTCAAAGGTTTATTATCCAAGGAATAATAATTTCCCTAACGGATATTATCCAACGGTAAAAGGGTTCAATTAGGGTTAGGAAAAGTAACTAGGTGGATTGGTGATTCCGTTCCTCCAATTGATCGGTTGGAAACTAATCTTACTTAGCCAAGTAGGACTCTTAATCAAGAAATAAAATTTAAAGGACTAAAATCTAATTATGAAGGATTTTTTGAGATTTAAAAGCAATATTATGAAATTAAAAAGAAATAACGAAATTAAAATGAAATTTTTATTCATTTAAAAATTAGAGTCGTTACATATATTTTGGTTGGTTGAACTAGTATCTTTTTGTATGGACATGCTGCTATAGATTTGATGCAGCATTGTTGGGTACTTGTGCCAATGAACTGCTATAATATTTGGTGCTATGTACAAGTAAGCACCAAATGTTGTTAATGGTGGGTATAATAGTTTGGTGCTATGTTTTTGTAAACACCAAATGATGTTAATGGTGGCAATGGAGAATAGATGAACATGTTTTTGGCAGTCTTCCATGTTGGTCCTCTATTTTTGTTGTTTGTATTGCTACCTATTATTGCACAATTCTATTACATGTTTCATGTACATGGGCAGTTCAATTAGGCACAGAAGTATGCAAAAAGTGGGGATTTCATTACATGGGGGAGTCTACATTACATATTACATGTGGTTTTTCCATTTGTTTTTTCATCCATATACCACATTCAACTCTTCATTACCCAAAAACCTACAACATAACCCTACTTCACCACATTGGAGTAAAATGAAACACTTCTTTACCACCCCAAAACCTACACCCTATAAGATTTAACCCCACAATACTACCCCAATGCTAGTACAGAGACACAAGCTCACTTGTACAGCAACACCCAAGCCAGGACACAGATCCATAGAACCTAGCTAGTGATAAGGGCCAGCCCCAAAAGCTGCTTCATCTTGTTCTGCCTCTTTAGCTGAGCTTCAAGCCTCCCAATAGACCTGATGAGTCCTGGAATCACCACTCTTGATCTAGCACACATAAGGGGATCAACCCACACGAAGTAGCCACATGCACCAGCTTTCTGCATTTTTCATCCACATAGTTTTGTAAGAGAGAGAGTGAGTGAGTGAGTGAGTGAACTGCTTACCCCATAGCTCTCACAACCAATGAACCTCCTTCCTGGGTTGGAGTCTGTCCAAGAGGTTGTGGTCTTCTCGACCTTCCCACAGTAGCAGAACTGGCCCTCCATCTCTTCTTCTTCGTGGATTTCTCTCCTTTTTGGTGTGCTCTGTTTTTTTACCTTTCCAATGGCAAGTTATGTACTTATATTTCAAGGCAGAGAGCTGGTTTGGTGGGAGTTTTCCCTCCATGGTGATGGGGGGTGGTGAATACCAAGCTTGCCCTTGGTTTTGACAAAGGGAAGAAACAGCTTGAACCCCAGGGACCATTTAAATACAAAATTGATACTTTGGGGATGCAATGTTAGCAATTGGTATATTGGGGACCAAAATGGCACTGCAGAAATAGATTGGGGACCAAAAAAGTCAAAAAGCCTTCATATCATACATGTTGGACAATTAGTAGGTTAGTGGTGGGTAAGAGTTGAGCTCTTAACCCTTGATGAACGTAGCCAAGCACTCAATCAATTGAGCCAACTTGTAAGTTCAAACAACTACCATTTTTAGATTGACTTTGATACAGATGACTAAATTCACGGCAAAGCTAGCAAATTGTAACCACTTAAATGTTTTGTTAGTTATCAAAAATAAAAAAGAAATACAAAATATATTATGTAAGGTAATAGATACTGATAGGAGAATGACAAACCTAATCAACATAAAATAGTGCAATCAATCAATACATACATACTCTATACAAATGTGTTAAGGCCTCCCAAGTTTCCAAGCTGCCGATCCTAATTGCCTAGGTTTTTATTTTCGTTTAATTTTTATAAAATTGAGAGAGAGAGAGAGAGAGAGAGAGAGATAGATTGATTTTAGGGGAATTGAGCAAAAATTATTCACTGCCCAGGGGCATTGTAACAACTCCGATTTTTCATCGAATAAAAATCTCATTGTTATTTCAAATTACTTATTTTCTCTTGAGTGGCTATATGATTTCTTGTTTATTTTCGTCATAGTTAGATTTTGGTCATTTGTTAACTCTCGACTAGAAACCCTACTTGACCAATTTAGTTAGTTTCTAACCAACTAGTTGATGGAACCAAACTAACCAAGTTACTAGATGAACCTTTTGAACCTCTTGAACCGTTTTACCATTACCCATTGGTCAATAGAAGTTAGGGTAATCTTTGTCCATTGGACAATAGGCCTTCTATTAAAATATGTGGATTAGTACATGAATATAATACTATATATGTTTTAAACACATGTGCAAGTACATTTATTCTTTGTTTATTGGGTATTCTCCCACCCCTCTATTATCCTTTGGTTATAATCACTAGGGAAACTATTACCCATTGAGTAATAGCACTAATCTTCCAACAAGGTACAAGGTTTTATTTAAATAATCAAGATTTGGATTCCCATGTACTTTTATGCATTAAAATATTAGGATTTTGTACCCAATTAGATTAATTTAATGGGGTGATGATCTCCCTAGATTACATAGGTACCTATGTATATATAATATGTGTACTTGGATGACTAAGTAATGACTTAGTACACATGTGCTTATTTATTTGTTTAATGAGAAAATCTTGGCTTTAAAATCTCTTTGATTCAAAGTACCAAAAGTAAATAATATTTTTATGTCTGTCTTGTACATAATAGTATATATATGTGTGTGTGTGTACTTGTGCAAGAGAGGAGAGGAGGGAGAGAGAGAGAGAGGAGAGGCCGAGAGAGAGAGGGGAGAGAGAGAGAGAGAAGAGAAAGAGGAGATTTGGGTTGTACCACCATGATCTTCTTACATCTTTCAAATCCTTGGCCATATATTCTTCCTAGCCAAGATATATCCTTTCATTGTCCTTCTATAATTATTTAAACACCAAATCTTGTACAACCTAGCCTTCCCTCCATCAAATCTTCCAAATCTTCCAAGATCAAATCCAAGGTACAAATCCTAGCCATGCAAGCCAAGGGTTGGCCTTTGATCTTTCAAAGATTGCATGACAAGTGTCAAAAATTGAGGTATGGAGAGAGAGGGGGGCCGGTCTTAGAAAGAGAGAGGGAGCTCAAGTTTTGGCTATAAATAGAGCCATTCCCATGCCATTTAACTCACACCTTTCCATTCTTCAACTTCTCTCTCTAGAAATCCTTTGTTCTTTCTTTGTTCTTCTTGTTCTTGAGTTTTTCTTGTGTTCTTCAAGAAACTCATCCAAAGCTGCCACTAAGCCGCCAATCGACCACCCTTAGATCCAAAAAGTTTAAGTAGTTTAGTCAAGATCAAGTTTCGAGAGAAACCTTCTCTTTCGAAGCTACCAGAAGACCACCGTAGGAAGTTACTCCGTCCGACCACCGATTGCCGTCCGTAAGCTGTTACTACCGCCAAGAAGTAAGGTAGGATCTCCTTATTTTCCATCCCAAGTAGGAAGTAGGTTATCTTTATTTACTTTCCATCTCAAGTATAGCGTATGTTATTTTGATCTCCAAGAAAGAACGGTTTTTCGAAAGTTAAAACTTTACTATTTGCATCGAAGTATTCGTATTTTGATAGTTCGAGGAGTTTGAAATGGTATACATGAATTGATTGTAGTACTTGTGGTATATTATGGAGTTGGATGATCTTGTTAGATTACAATGAATGATTCATGCTTACTTTTGTCCTACCGCAGAGTCTTTGCATGGAATCGAGACACGAGAACCGAGAAAGTAGAAACATGGCACCTAGGGTGTGGTTAATGAAAGGAAATGTATTCTGAGGAAGGAAATATTTTTGAAACTACATTATGACCGATTTTGGTGCATAATGTGAGTTGTGTGTGTGTGTGTGTGTGCCAATGGGAACCCGGCACGGCGGAACCATTGTGAGGATACTCAGGAGACCGGCGCGGCGGAACCGAGGTTGGGTGTGTGGCTTGGTTATCCGCGGTACGGAGCCAATGCAATTGTGTGCCAATGGAAACCCGGTGTGGCGGAACCATTGTGAGGATACTCGGGTGTAGGGGGATGAAAACAATTGACGCTTCGGATCAACTGGATTGCAACGGCTTATTCGTGCCTCTTCACCGGAACCCTAGCTCGACGTCTGAACCCTAATCTGCAAAATAGACAGGGGGTGAGTGCACCTTTGCCTCTCGTGGCAAAGGCCCTCCGATGCCTTTGTTAGTATCACGTACTAGCAGTTAAACCCTAATTATCAGTAGGAAAGCAATAATAATGCAACGTATTGCGTACCTTTTACCTCTAGGTTTTCCTCATATTTATAGATTTATGGATGCTTGCTGTCCAAGCATCCTTATTGCCATAGGATTCCTAACTCGTATAGGAAACCCAGGATATCAAGGAGTCTCGTTTCCTTTATCAGTTTATGGAAAAGAGTCCTTTTAGGATTCTTTTCCTTTAAGAGCCGAACATCCCATACTCGTTGGGTATCTTTCTCAGATCCTATATTCTTGGGATCTTTATCCCTATATGAGACATGACTATTCTGGAATCTTCCAGAGTATTCTCTCTGCTCCTACTCTCGATTGGAGTTCCATCTTTGTTCGGCCGTCTCATAGCCGAACAGACGGCTTGGACCAGTTAACTCACATGTAACTGGTCCTTGAGCCCGTACAACCTCCCTGGACTATTGACTTCTCATGTCACTGGTCCATATTGCCGAACACTTGTTTAGCATGATGACTGTCCTGTCTATATTCAAACTATGGTCCCACGTACCATTTATTCAGATATCGATTGCATTGCTTTCAACCCGTGATTACTCGTATCACATGCTAGGTTCTTTACATCATCTGTTCGGCTGTATCATAACCGAACAGTCTATTTATAGCCATGACTTCTCATATCACTGGTCCATATCGCTGTTCACCGAACTGCCCGGCGATAAGTCCAGTCGTATTTACCTCGTGTTCCCAAACATCACGTGTTTGGTAACTAAATGTATCTGCTCGGGAATACCTCCCTACAATTGCTCCCCAGCTTCATGTATTTACCACTGTTCGGGGGTAATATATGACGCTTAGAAACAGAATTCTATCTAGACCAAACTCTTTTGATCCCGTGCAGTCATGATTTCAATACTTCATTGATGCCTTTTGGCGCCTATGTCATTATACCATTTCGGGGTAAATGACTCCACGTGGCACGTTTTCGTGTGCCTAGCATTAACTTCGAACTGACGTTCTATGAAACGGCGTCAGAACGGTTTCTGCTTTCCGTTACTTTTTCCTGTAACGGTGTGAGAGGAGACGTTTCGTCTCCGTCTCTCACCCCTTAACCCCTGAAAGAGCTCTCTTTGGGTTTTTACCAAAGATTTACACGCACTCCTTCTCTTTCTAGAAATCAGGCGAAAGCATCCCGCTATCCGCCATTGCCGCCACCTGCAAATTCAATTGCATTCAAGGGAATCGTCACATTTATTCTTGTAAGATTCTCGTTCTTACTCCATTTCGTCTTCTTAGGCTTCCCTCTGAGATCTCACTCTCAGATTCGTGGGTCGTTTTTCTAGGGTTTCAATTACACCCTTTTTCAGTCTTTCTTCTTTCCTGGGTATACCCATGGCTGACGATGGTGAGAATCCTTTGAGACCCAGTAAATTTAGGAAATTATGTGAGACCCCTACTGCCATGGCGGCATTTAGGAGGGAATATAACGTTCCAGAGAACGTTGGTCTCGAACTCGCCCCCCTGGGCGCAGATAGAGACGGAGGTTCCTGGGATCGAATGTGTATCCCCATTGTTGCCATCGTCGAAGGTGGAGTTCGATTTCCTCTTCACCCACTACTCCGTCAGATCCTAAACTGGTATCGTCTCACCCCCATGCAAGTATCAACAAACGTCTTTAGGTTGATAATGGGTGTAATAGCTTTGAATAGGATTCTGGGGACCCAGTTAGGAATTTGGGATATTCAGTGGTGGTACAGTATTGTACTAAACCCTGACTATAATACCTACTATTTCAAAGTTAGAAGGGCAGAAAAGCGCTTCGTGCTCAATCTGCCAGATTCTGCTCGTGACCACGAGATCGACTTCCTCTATGTGACTGGAGCATTCGAGCCCTTAGGGGAAGATGGCCAGGTGATAGGGCTCCATTGCCCCCACATATGGGGTTATCCACGTATGCTCTTGCTTTTTATCTTTTGCAATTTCTTCATTTACTGCTTTCTCGTAGCTTTCTCATGAACTAAATTGGTTTTTCAATTTGAAACTTGCAGCTGAAAACGTTAACAAACGTCCTAGACGTGAGCCGAGCTACATCCGAGCAGGGGACATTAACAGGATACTAAAGTATACAGGAGAACCAGGAACCCGAACAGCTGGTCGGGGTCGAGACGCTGATATACTGCTGGGATACGATCCTTCGTACAGAGGGGTCATTGATAGAAGACTTGCTCATCCTAGTACCAGTGCTGCATCCACCTCAACTGCCCCTCAAGAACGTATCTCAAGACTTCAAACTGGGGTTACTGTTGCTGGCCTACCTGGTGAAGTTCCCATTTCAGAAGGCGTGCCACTTCCTCGTTTGAGACTCAGAAGATCTTCTCGTGGATCAGTCTCTAATCAACAACAATCCGAGCAGCTGATTGCATATCGTGATACCAGCCAGTCTTCTTCTTCTGGTTATTCTCGATCCCCTTGTAACCCAGGTACAATGACCCGTCAACCTCTTAATCTCAGCTCCTTACTTACTGTGCCCGCACGAGGACGAGGTGCTACCAACAGGGTAGCATCATCTGGCGCTCCGCCCCCACAACCTCGTCGCAATAGGGGGGGATCAGCAAGATCATCATCTTCTCCTCGGGGGGAGGAAGGTTCCCTTGATGCTGCTAACGCACATCGGGACAAACGGCCGAGGTCTGATGACCCAGCTGATTCTGTCCCACAGGCTGATACAGAAACCCATCTCCCTGTGTCACCAACTGCTCAAGTACTCCCCCAGACATGGACTCCTTCTTTTACTAGGGGAGACCGTCTTGTCCATGTTGGGGATAGTGCTAGTTCATCTGAGACTGCTCTAGCCTTGGCCCAAGGTTTGATGCTCCCTGTTGATTCGCAAAAGGAGTCTCTGTCGTCTCCTGATCGGCTGGTGTCTACTGGTCTTGTTAATGGAATTAAGGTAATGTGACTCAATCTTTTCATATAAGTCTTCATGTATATTTCGTATACCATATATCATATACTGCTACACTTGTCACTCACCACTCGCTGGTTTTGCCAGTTTATTCAAAAAATGGTAACCATGGGGCAAAAGTACCAAGAAGCTGAGGCCGAACAAATCAGGTTGCTAAATGACAACACTCGACTTCTTCGGACAGTTGCTCGGCTTGAAAGAGAAAGAGACAAAGCCAAGGCAGATTTTAATGGTGCTAAAGGCAAGCTGCAAGTTGCCGAAGAGAGCCTAAATCAAGCTTTGTCTGAAATAGACAGCACCAAGAAGGCTTCATTTGAAGATGGCTACCAGAAGGGTTATGATGCCACAACCGCCAGTTACGTGGAACAGATGCCAGCTTTACAGGACCAGGTCTGGATTGCCAGCTGGGAAACCTGTCTTACAAAACTAGGGGTTGCTGAGGATTCACCCTTCTGGGTTGAGAACGAGCTGCCTAGCACCCGTGTTCAGAACATCGAGGATATTCCAGAGCCAACAGAACATCCAGAGGAAGACTTTGAACAGCAAATTGAAGAATTTGCTAATGCTGAGGAAGATATCCCCACGGATGTGGTCCCTACTGAAGCTCCTGCTCGGGATGTACCTGTTGAGCCCATTAACCTGGAAGAAAATGTAGTCGAAGATGGTGCCAATACTGACATCAACACTAACACTCCTGAGGTCCAGAATGTGGATTGATTTGGTAAGTATAAGAATTGTTTTGGTTGCTGGTCCTGCGTGACCATAAGCATACTTTGGCCCTGTGAGGCACCTGTTCAGTTTGAATACTTTGTTAACACAGGTATTTGGCCCTTCGTGGCATAACCTTATGTTTTGCTCGGCATCCTTTGTTGTTGCAGCTGCAATGTTTCAATCTAAGTATGTCGTATCATTTGTTTGCATAAGTATTTCGTACTTTTTAGCAAATCTTTCACGCCTGTCAAGTTTCACATACTTAAATTTGTTTAAGTGTCACGTACTTCAAAACATTTGTTTCCCAGTGTCTCGTACTGTTTTAAGTACTTTACAAGTGTATTCATACTTGTTAAGTATCACGTATTTAGAACATCACACAAGTGTCTCGTACTTGTGTTTCAGTTTCACGTACTGAACTAAATGTGGCTTACATTTAAGTCAAGCCAATATAGGTTCTCAAGTATCACGTACTTAAAACACCATATAAGTATCTCGTACTTTGAACGTCCATACAAGTGTTTCATACTTGTTAAGTATCACGTACTCACACAAAAACGCCTAAGTATCACGTACTTAAAGGTTTAAAAATCTTACAAGTGTTTCATACTTGTAAAATCTCTTGTAAAATCTTACAAGTTTACAAGTGTTTCATACTTGTACTTCAGTTTCACGTACTGAACTGTATAACTGTAGACCCTGCTCCCCAATACGAATGAGGGAAACTAAACTCGCAGTTCGTATTAAAAACAAATACCACAACAGTTATACTAAGAAGCGATTGTATTCATAATCTGCAAAACTCAAGAGGGCGTTACTCGTACCCTTTGCAAAAACAATCAAAACTAGAACAAAGAAATTATATTCGTAATTCCCACACAATCACGTAGTGTAAATCCAAAACAGGATTTAATACTTCTAAACAAAGAACTTTCGTAAATTATGAACATTCCAAGGCCTTGGAATTGGATCACCATCCAAATCTGCCAATCGATAGGCTCCTATGCCTATAATCTCAGTTACTCTATATGGGCCCTCCCAGTTGGCCCCCAGCTTGCCTTCATTGGCAACCTTGGTGTTGCCGAGTACTTTTCGTAGCACAAGGTCCCCAACACCAAATTCTCTAGGATGAACATGTTTGTTGTAGCTTTTCATCAGCTGTTCTTGGTATGAAGCAAGATGTACCAAGGCCTTTTCTCTCTTCTCCTCGGCAAAATCAAGCTCGATTTCAAGGGCCCTGTCATTGCCTCCACTTTCAACCAAAGCTGTCCTGTTGGTCGGCAGACCCACTTCCAGAGGTATGACAGCCTCTGTTCCAAATGCCAACGAATAGGGGGTCTCTCCCGTAGACCTCCTAGGCGTTGTGCGGTGAGCCCACAAAACTAATGGTAACTCATCAGGCCATTTTCCCTTTGCTTTGTCTAGCCTCTTCTTTATCCCATTTAGGATAGTTTTATTAGACGCCTCTGCTTGCCCATTACTCTGAGGGTAGGCTGGGGTGGAATAAAAATTTCTTATTCCAAATTGGGCACAAAAAGCCTTGAATTTCTTCTGGAATTGGGATCCATTGTCTGTAATCAATGAATAAGGGACCCCAAAACGAGTGATGATGTTTTTCCACACGAACCTTTCTATCATAGGCTCAGTGATTTTGGCCAGTGGTTCTGCCTCAATCCACTTTGTAAAATAGTCAGTTGCAACAAGCAGGAATTTTCGATTCCCAGTTGCTTTGTGCAATGGACCCACGATATCCATCCCCCATTGAGCAAAAGGCCAGGGACTTGTTAATGGCACCAGATCTTCGGCGGGTGTTCGAATCATTGGTGAGAACTTTTGACACTTCTCACAAATCTTTACATACACCTTTGCATCTTCTTGCATGTGTGGCCACCAGTAGCCTTGAGTAATTGCTCGGTGGGCAATAGATCTGCCCCCAGCATGGCTCCCACATGTTCCCTCGTGGATTTCATGAAGGAACTTCTGTACCATCTCAGGATGTACGCATAGCAAATAGGGACCTGTAAAGGATTTCCTATACAACTTACCCTCTGGGGACAGCCAAAACCTAGCAGATTTGACTCTTATCTTGTGGGCCTCCTTTTTATCAGAAGGGAGTATCTCGTCTCGTAAGAACTCCATTATTGGGTCCATCCAACTTGGTCCTTGGTTCACGTCCAAGACCAAGTCTACACTCCTCCCAATGCTCGGCTCATTGAGGTATTCTACTGCCACCCTTCTTTTAAACTCTGTTGGTACTGCTGCAGCCAACCAAGCTAAAGAATCTGCATGAGCATTCTGTCCAGAACTTATTTGCTCAATATATACCCTCTCGAAAGTATCAAGCAAGTCTTTTGCTGCCTGCACGTAGGCTACCATCTTTTCATTCCGAGTCTCGTACTCGCCGGACAGTTGATTCACAACAAGCTGGGAATCACAATACACCCTGACCCGTTCTGCTTTAAGGGTCTTCGCACTTCTCAATCCTGCCAAGAGTGCTTCATATTCAGCCACATTATTCGATGCACTGAATCCAAGCCGAACAGAGAGTTCAATCAGAACTCCTTGAGGAGGAAAGAGGACAACTCCAATTCCAGAACCAGTACTACACGCTGATCCATCAACGAATAACTTCCATTCTTTTGGATCCTGTTCGGCTACGGGTTGATCCTTCAAGGATGATGTCTTAACTGCCTGTTCCTTTCTCGTAGGAGGCAAGGGAGCAACAGTGGGGGAAAACTCTGCCACAAAATCAGCCAACACCTGGCCTTTAATTGCTATGCGTGGCTGATACTCGAGATCATACTGACTTAACTCCACGGACCACGTCGAGATCCTTCCCGAAAAATCTGCCTTTCGAAGCAGTGACTTTAACGGATACTCAGTATAAACCACAACCTTATGGCTTTGGAAGTAGTGTGGCAATTTCCTGGTTGCTGTCCTAAGTGCCAGGACAAGTTTTTCTAAAGGCAGATATCTCGTCTCTGCGTCCAACAATGTCTTGCTAACATAATAAATGGGGATTTGCTCGGTCCCCAAATCCCTCAACAAGACTGCACTTACTGCATGCTCGGAAACAGCTAAGTACAGAATTAAAGACTCACCAGGCTGTGGAGTTGACAACAGTGGGGGCTCGGCCAGGTACTTCTTCAGGTTCTGGAAAGCTTGTTCACATTCTGCTCCCCATTCAAATCCCTCCCTCTTTTTCAATAGCTGAAAAAAGGGTCTGCATTTATCGCTTGACCTGCTGATGAATCTGTTAAGTGCTGCTGCCATTCCAGTCAGCCTTTGGACTTCCTTGGTAGTTTTGGGACTCTGTAGTCTTTGTAAGGCATCAATCTGATCGGGATTTGCCTCTATCCCTCTCAAAGTTACCAAATGGCCCAGGAATTTTCCTGAACCAACTCCAAATGCACACTTCGAGGCGTTGAGTTTCAGCTTATACTTCCTCAGGATTTCGAACACTTCCCTTAGATCAGAAATATGCCCTCCCTTTTCTCGACTCTTTACCACCATATCATCTATGTAAACTTCCAAAGTCTTCCCGATGAGCTTCTTGAACATAATGGTTGCAAGTCTTTGGTATGTAGCCCCAGCATTCCTTAGTCCAAAGGGCATAACACTGTAACAGTATAACCCTCGTGGTGTGATGAACGAAGTCTTCTCTTGATCAGGTTCAAACATAGCAATCTGATGATATCCTCGATATGCATCGAGAAAACTCATTCGCTCGTAGCCAGAGGTTGCATCAACCAATTGGTCAATCCTAGGCAAAGGAAAACTGTCCTTAGGACATGCCTTGTTCAGGTCTGTGAAGTCCACGCAGACACGCCACTTTCCGTTCTTCTTCTTTACCACAACAGTGTTGGATAACCATTCTGGGTAATAGACTTCACGTATTGCCTTGGCCTCCAATAAACGATCGACCTCTTCGATCACAGCATTTACATGCTGTACGGCTGCCCTTCGTTTCTTCTGAATGATCGGCTTATGCAGAGGATCAATGTTTAAATGGTGACAGATCACATCTGCATCCACCCCAGGCATTTCCTCAGGTACCCATGCAAAGACATCAATATACTCTTTCAGAAATCGTATCGACTCAGCCTTTTCGTTTGCTGGTAATGATTCCCCAATCAAAAAATATCTTTCAGGATCAGTCTCGTTGATCTGAATCCTCTCCAGGCCCTCAAGCACTTTTTCAGCCGGGCTTCTTCCAACATCCTCGATGGTTGGTTGGTCTGGTACTTCTAATGTGTGAACATGGTGGACCTTCGGGGCAGTTTTAATGATGGAAATCAAGCATTGCTGTGCCACTTTCTGGTTTCCTTTAAGGATTTCAATCCCATTTGATCCTGGGAACTTCACCATCTGGTGATAAGTCGAGGAGACTGCTCTCATTTTGTGCAACCAAGTCCTCCCTATAATCGCGTTATAGGAAGATGGGACATCGACCACCAAAAAGTCCGTTCTTAACACCACTGATCCGGCCCGAACAGGTAACGTTACCTTTCCTAGGGGCCAGACTGCTCCTGCACCGAACCCAATTAGAGGTGTTGTTGATTGTTCTAAGTCTGGTTGGGCCAGGCCCAGCTTCTTGAATGCATCATAGTACAACACCTCTGTACAGCTCCCCGAGTCCACTAGAATTCTTTCGATGTCGTATTCCCCAACTCGTAGGGTTACGACCAATGCATCATTGTGGGGTATTTGGACCTCCGCTAAATCATCGTCACTAAATGCCATGCTCTCGTTGCATGCATTAGTCTCTCGCCCTCTCTTGTTTCCCAACCGCATCACGTGCTGATCATGCTTGACCTGTCTTTGCAACAGCCTCACCTCACTCCTCGTATAAGGTGCAGCCAACCCATGTATCATATGGATCACGCCTTTAGGGTGTTGCTCGTAACCCAGTTCCATGGCCTTCCCTTTCTCTTTAGGGTCCTCCTGGATAAACTCTTTGAGATAGCCCCGAGAGACCAAATCATCAAGGTGCCTCTTGTATACCTCACAATCCTCGGTCATATGGCCCCAATCTTTGTGATAACTGCAGTGCTGATTCGTAGCACGTTTTGCATCTTTGTCTCCACCTAGACTTGGGGGCCATTTAAAATATGGCTGATTCTTTATTCGATAAAGAATCCTGTATATTGGTTCTTTCCAAACCGTAGTGATAGAAAAGAAGGACTTGGGGTCAGGAGCTTGCTTGTCCTTGTATGCCTCCTTCTTAGCCTGCCCGTACTCCCTTCTGTCTTTGTAAGACTTGGGTTCTGGCTTATCCACCTTTTTGGCAGGTGCCTTCTGCTGTTCGGCAACCGTCCTGCCATCCTCACGGAGTATGTCATCCTCCATTCTGGCGTGTTGCTCTATCCGTTCCATCAATTTAGCCAAGGTGGCTACTGGATGTTTATTCAATGAACGGCGCAGCTCCCCCCGAACAGGCAAACCAGTTTTGAACGTAGCAATTGCATACTCTTCACTGCAACTTTCAATCTCGTTGAAAGTTTCCCAGTACTTCTTTGCATAATCCCTGATCTGCTCGTTCTCCTCCTGCTTCATGGTGGAAAGACTCTCAAAAGTCTTTGGGGCCTTTCTGCTCGTTAAGAACCGAGCAGTGAATTCCTCTGCCAACTGCCTCCATCCTCGTATGGATCGTGGGGCCAACTTATGAAACCAGGATAAAGCCACCTTGCCAAGACTGGAGGGAAACATCTTGCACAAGATGGAATCATCCCCCTCATGCATAAACATGGCCTGTTGGTAATGCTGTATGTGAGCTACGGGATCCGTATTTGTCTCGTAAAGTACGAATGCACCGTGCTTCACTCTGCTCGGCAACCTTGCTTCTTGTAGCCTCTTTGTAAAGGGAGAGGCTGCAATATTACTCAGGGCCTTGCGTGCTGCTTCTCGTGCAGTCACTGTCCCATCCTCTTCCTCCTTTGACTTGTGGGCCGTAGCCTTGACCCAATCAGCATCAGGTCTCTCGTACCTGTCTCGATGATGCTTTCTTGTGTCCTCTTCCTCGGGGGTAGAACTCCGGTCTCTGCTCCTCTTTTTTCGTGAAGAAGTCTTTCTCTCCGGTGTTCGGCTTCTACTTGTTCTTCCCCTTTTTCGTGGAGAAGCTTCGTGACGCCCTCTAACAGGACTTCTGCTCCTTCTTCCTCGTGAAGGATCTTTTCTGTATTGTACCATAGCATACCTACTGCCTCTAGAATTTCCTCGAGACAGGCCAGAATCCTCCGGATGCTCCCTAATTCTTTCCAATTCTCTGATCTCATGCTCTCGTTTTTTAATCAGACGAGCATACTCCTCGACTTCTTGCCTCTTCCTATCAAGAACGTCGTCACTATGGTGCACACTCCTGGAGTGCGCGATTAATTCATCCCTTTGATGGGATTTACTCCTTCTCGTGGATCTTGAAGCCGTCTCTCCATCTCCTCTATTTTTGGAGTTATGATGCACGGTAAGGGGGCGGTCCTTACTCGTGTTCCTTCTGTGCCCACCCTGGGGCTTTCTCGGAGCCCCGGGTGGTGATTTGTCCCTTCCCTCGTCTAACACATCTTTTGGTTCATGCGGCGTTGCTGGAGTTACTTCCACCATGGTCGTATTTCAAAAGGGAATTCTTTCGTTTCCCACAGACGGCGCCAATTGTAGGGGGATGAAAACAATTGACGCTTCGGATCAACTGGATTGCAACGGCTTATTCGTGCCTCTTCACCGGAACCCTAGCTCGACGTCTGAACCCTAATCTGCAAAATAGACAGGGGGTGAGTGCACCTTTGCCTCTCGTGGCAAAGGCCCTCCGATGCCTTTGTTAGTATCACGTACTAGCAGTTAAACCCTAATTATCAGTAGGAAAGCAATAATAATGCAACGTATTGCGTACCTTTTACCTCTAGGTTTTCCTCATATTTATAGATTTATGGATGCTTGCTGTCCAAGCATCCTTATTGCCATAGGATTCCTAACTCGTATAGGAAACCCAGGATATCAAGGAGTCTCGTTTCCTTTATCAGTTTATGGAAAAGAGTCCTTTTAGGATTCTTTTCCTTTAAGAGCCGAACATCCCATACTCGTTGGGTATCTTTCTCAGATCCTATATTCTTGGGATCTTTATCCCTATATGAGACATGACTATTCTGGAATCTTCCAGAGTATTCTCTCTGCTCCTACTCTCGATTGGAGTTCCATCTTTGTTCGGCCGTCTCATAGCCGAACAGACGGCTTGGACCAGTTAACTCACATGTAACTGGTCCTTGAGCCCGTACAACCTCCCTGGACTATTGACTTCTCATGTCACTGGTCCATATTGCCGAACACTTGTTTAGCATGATGACTGTCCTGTCTATATTCAAACTATGGTCCCACGTACCATTTATTCAGATATCGATTGCATTGCTTTCAACCCGTGATTACTCGTATCACATGCTAGGTTCTTTACATCATCTGTTCGGCTGTATCATAACCGAACAGTCTATTTATAGCCATGACTTCTCATATCACTGGTCCATATCGCTGTTCACCGAACTGCCCGGCGATAAGTCCAGTCGTATTTACCTCGTGTTCCCAAACATCACGTGTTTGGTAACTAAATGTATCTGCTCGGGAATACCTCCCTACATCGGGAACCCGGAACAGCGGAACCGAGGTTGGGTGTGTTAAACAAATGATTTTGAAAGATGGATTTGTATATGAAAATGGAGACACTGTTTACGATGAGTTGTGTAGGAGAAACTCGGAGAATCTTGGACACCAACGATAGTTATATAGCGATTGCGGATGTGTTATTGATATTGTCTTTTGTAGATGTGTATACACGTATCATGTGGAAATCGATGTTTTATTATAACCTATTGTTTGTAAGTTAAGATAGGTGGGTAAGAATTTTTTCATTGAGCTTTCGTAGCTCATGGTGTTACCTTTGGTGACCCTGACATATTATATCGGTGGCGACGCTGGTATAATGTGTCAAACTTTGTAGATGATCAAGGTGAGCGGTACACCTTGGAGGCCTTTGGAGCTGAAGAGCTGGCTCAGATGGAGGAGCAGGCGGAGCTATAGTTAGGAACCTTAGTTCCCTTCCCTTATGTAGTAAAAATACTCTCTTGAGAGTAATGATGTAATAATGAGCCAGACTCACTTTGTTTTTGTAATAAAATGTCTTCTTTAACGTACCCAAAATTCGGGGCGTTACAGGCATTTTCACGAGGTGGCCCAACTCATCTTTCCATCATACATTTGTGTGGTTTTCACTATCAAATGTCAAGCCCATACAAAATGTTTTATTATCCTTGCATCAAATGGGTAAAACGCTAGTAAAATATGTAATAGAATGACGAAAAATATTTCAAAATATGAGTGAGATGACTAGCAATTGCAGTAACAAGAGTAACGAATTGGATTTTGATTTTCGTATTCCATTTTTTACTGATGGTGCTCCATTGTGTTTATGAAGTTACTAGTAATTTCACGTTAAAAGTGGAGCGCCATCGGTAAAAAGTGGAGCACGAAAATTAGTTTCCTAATGAATTTGATATGAAAAATAATACTCCTTCCATCCTAATTTAATTGTCACTTTTGAAAGTTTGTGTCACTTTTCAATTGATTATATCTTGTAATTTCTACTCCCTCCGTCCCAAATTCTTTGTCCAGTCCGTAAAACAGAGTGTTAAAAATAATATAATTTTTGCAAGAAAAAATCAAAAGTTTTTCAACAACTTACTAGATATCAATGAGTATTTTTAATTTGTGAAAAAAGTTTGAATTTTTTCTTAAAAAAATGCATTATTTTTAACACTCCGTTTTGCGAACCGGACAAAGAATTTGGGATGGAGGGAGTAATATTTTATGTAATTTTAAAAACATAGTATTATAGAACAAATCGAGATCTATCAAACAAGATCTATATTAGATATAAAATTTTATTACCAATTTAAAGATATAACTAGTTTTTTTTATCCAATTAGAATAGAATTGAGACAAGTAAATTAGTAGGACGGATGGAGTACATATCAGTGATGTTGCGGATAATTACAATTATTTCATAGTAAAATTTTATGACATGAACTTGTGTATGAATCTTTATAAAAATACGTTAATGATTTAGTCTCGTGAATACACTATGACAGACATTGAGCATGTGCAATGAAAGTCCCTAAGGCTGGTATCCGTTAGATGTGATAAATTAGGGAGTAAAGTGATAGTTCAGTGAAAGTTGTAGGGGTAAAGTGTAAACATGCTTTTTCCCTTGGGGGCCGCTATTCACAGCCCTCTATTTTCTCCCGGAGCCCGTTAAAAATTTGCAAGTAATTACAACATGACCCCCTAATATAAAATGACCTACTTACCCTTATACCTATACATGAAATGACCTATACGCCCTTATAACCAAAATCCATAAATTATCCACTACCCCCTTCCCCTCAAAATCCCCCCAAAATCATCATTCACGTTTGAAAATAAAAAAAACACACACAAACTCCAGTTCTTCATTCTCGGCTTTGTACTGTTCATCTTCTCTTCTCCCGTCTCTCTAAATCACCATTCTCTTTTTTCCGCTCTCTCAAATTTTTCAATGGAGGAGGAGCAAAGACCAAATATTGTATCAATGAAAGGTTTAAGTCCTTCCATTGATCCATTTTTTGACCCACTTGTAGGATTGAATTTTGAAATTGAATCAAATTCTATTGGCAACCATATGATGGCAGAGGAGAAGAAAGATATTGTGATAGACATTGTATCTTGGAAGCCACGTGAGAAGGTAAGTTTTTCCGTTTACAATGCCTCTGTTTTGTTGTTGTGGCGTCTGAATTTTGTAAACCCAGTTTTTGAAGGGTTTTGTCGATGTTTCTGGTTCGAACAGAATGAACAGAATAAAGTAAGAAATTTCGGTAGCTAACCACTGTAAAATATTACCATACTCGACAGCTAGTTACCGAAATTGAGATATATTTTCAGCATCTAATTACCGAAATATATGTTTCTTGTTTTTGTTGTATGCATTTTCAACATGTAGTTACCGAAATATAATCTTTTTTTTCAACAACTAGCTACTGAAATGTATGTATGATTTTCCTATATAGTATTAAGTTTAGCAGTTCTTTACCGAAGTTTAAACATATTTTCGACATGTATTTACCGAAATATAATATTTTCTTCAATAGCAATTTACCGAAATGTATGCATGATTTTCCCTATATAGATAGTTCGGCAGTTGTTACTGAAGATTGAATATATTTTCGATGTGTAGTTATCGAAATATAATCTTATTTTCAATAGCTAACTTATGTTATGTATAATTTTTGTATACATAGTTCGATAGTTGGTTACCGAAGTTTAAACATGTTTTTGATGGGTAATTACCGAAATGTAATCTTATTTTTAATAGCTACTTACCGAAATGTTATGCATAATTTTTCTATATAGTTCGACAGTTGGTTACCGAAATTTGAACATATTTTCGACGTGTAGTTACCGAAATATAATCCTATTTTCAATAGCTACTTACCGAAATGTTATGTATAATTTTCCTATACATAGTTCGGCAGTTGGTTACCCAAGTTGGAACATATTTTCGACGTGTAGTTACCGAAATGTAATCTTATTTTCAATAACTACTTGCCGAAATGTTATGTATAATTGTCCTATACATAGTTCGGCAGTTGGTTACCGAAGTTGGAACATATTTTCGATGTATAGTTACCGAAATATAATCTTATTTTCAATAGCTACTTTCCGAAATGTTATGTATAATTTTTGCATACCTTCGACAGTTGGTTACCGAATTTTGTATATATTTTTGACATGTGGTTATCGAAAGTGATACTTATGTTCAACAGTTATATACCGAATTCTATGCATTTTTTACATTCACTTACCGAAACAGATCCAGAGAGGTAAAAAACTTGTTTTAATAGATTTTTGAATTTTTGATACTTTCTTCAGGGTGATGCTTCAACGCACAGCAGCCACATAGGTCCAGTGACCATAGCACCGGAGTGTACGATGGAGAATGTGAGTGCGCACGGCAGCCACATAGGTCCAATGGCCCTATATGATTTGACACGGGAGTTTACAACGGAGAATGTGAGTGTTTTCAAATAGGTGGATGATTCAATGGTTCTTTGGATTTTGTTTGTTTACTGCTATTAAATGTTTTTGTTGAATCATGTTTGTAGGTTTTTGCATCTGAAGATATGTTGAGAGATTGGATAACATCTACCGGCAAGGAAAATGGGTTTGTAATTATCATAAAGTCGTCAGAGAGAATGGCAAAGAACCGAAGGCCAAGGATGCGGTTTGCATGTGAACGGGGTGGAAAGTTTAGACCGTTTATCAACAAGGCAAAGGACAAAGGAGGTAATTTGAAGGAGAATGGCAAAGAAGCGAAGGCAAAGAAGATAGCATGCGTCACAGGAACTAAGAAATGCGAATGCCCGTTTCAACTGAGATGTGTTAAGGGGTTGGAAGGTTGGACTGTCACTGTCTTCAACGGCAATCACAATCATCCTCCCACGAAACAGCTTGAGGGGCATGCTTATCCCGCGAGGTTGTCTTCGGAGCAGTCGAATATGTTGGTGGATATGTGTGTTTCGTCATTGTCTACACCACGAGAGATCCTAAGTCCAATAAAGGGCAAGGATGAATTCAATGTAAGTTCAATTAAAACCATCTACAACGCACGCTACAAGCATGGGTTTAAGGACCGAGCGGGGCGATCTCAAATGCAATATTTATTGGCTAAGTTACAAGAATATGGGTACATCGAGTTTAATCGAAAAGATGACAATGACTGTGTGAAGGACTTATTTTGGTCACATCCTACTTTTGGTGACATGTTGCGTGCTTTTCCTCGGGTTTTGCTGATGGATTGCACATACAAGACCAACAGATACAGGTTTTCTTTGCTCCAGATTGTTGGCATTACATCCACCGAGAGGACTTTCTTGGCTGCCTTTGCATTCATTGATGGGGAGAAAGAGGAAAACTATACGTGGGTTTTGGAGAAATTGAAGAGTACGATGGATCCCGATGCACTTCCCGGTGTTATTGTGACAGACAGGGAGTTAGCTATAGTGAATGCCATTACAAGAGTGTTCCCAACGGCCAGCCATCTTCTTTGTCGGTGGCATATTGGGCAAAATGTATATGCCAAATGTAGGAAAATGTTTGATGAGACGACTTGGGCTCTGTTTAAGCATGCTTGGGATTCACTGGTGTACTCACCAACTATATCTTTATACGAGCAAGCACTTTGTACAATGAAGCGGGAGTTTGTGCTATATCCAGATGCGATTAAGTACGTTGAGACAAATTGGTTGGGACCGTATAGGCAGAAATTCGTATCAGCTTGGACGAACAATTTAATGCACTTTGGCAACCTGACAAGCAACAGGTAAATGGCTAACACTGTATGCATATTTCACAGTGTCCATAGATTATCAGAATTATATATTGATATTTCGATGCCTAAAACTTTCCTTTACCATTTCCACAGGGTTGAGTCTGAACATGCGAAGCTTAAATCCCACATTGCAAATTGCCAAGCCAACTTCTCGGGTGCCTAGGCTAAAATGCACGACTTCGCTAAATTACAAATCACGGATATAAAGGGTAGCTTTGAGAAAAGTTTGAATTGTTGGTAGCACCAGTTTAGGATTCCTATCTTTGACCATCTAAGGGGAGCTACTTCACAAACTGCCATGGGTTTGATGTTGCCGGAGATAAAGAAAATTGATGACATGGTCGTGGAGGACAAGGTTGACTGTGGCTGTCCTATTCGTCGAACCCATGGTTTACCTTGTGCTCACGAGATTGCTCCATTCAAGAATCGGGGTGAACCCATACCATTGTCGTTGATTGATGATCATTGGAAGATGCTTTCATTTGAGAAACATAAAGATGATGATGGGGCAATTTTGAAAGTAATGAATGCCGATTGGAATATCTTTATGGCCAAAATGGTTGCCCAAAACCCTATGACCCATATGCATTGGATGAAGACTTTGAAACCCATTTTGAATCCATCAACCACATCCCTGTCTTCACCCTAATAGAAGGTCCAGACCCGCGGTCGAAAGTCAGGTTCGGTCAATAAGTCAATGCGTAAGAACCTGTCTGAGTTTGAGTATGTTGAGGCATCCTTGGAAACTCCTAAGTTCGTGAAGGAAAAAACCCCCAAGGCTAAGGTAGTTGTGAGACAAAGGTCCAAGGCGAATGCCAAGGCGGGCGTGGAAACTCCCGACAAGGCGGTGGATGATAATAGCCCCAAGGGAAAGGCCGTTGTAAGAACCCCCAAGGCGGCCAAGGAGTTACCGAGGCGGAAGAAGCCAAAACTTGTTGGAACCCTTTTTGTAGGACCGTACCTTAATAACTTTTCGAAACCAATTCAACCGCACGTAAAATCTATTACGGATGTGAGAAGTGATGGAAATTGTGGGCACCGAGCGGTAGCTTATTTTATGCACCAATCCGAGCACAATTGGAAGACATGCCAAAATGATTTGCTCTTGGAGATGAATAACCATTATGACCTTTACGAAAAGATGACCGGTATCGGAGGTGCTAACAAGTTACGTTATAGATTGTCATTCTTTCAAGACGAAACTGCACCCGAAGACAAGTGGATGATTTTTCCTGACATGGATCACGTTGTAGCTTCTACTTATAATGTGGTGGTTGTCCTCCTATCCCAACTTCAATGCCTTACTTTCCTTCCACTCCATTCTCGTCCTCCATCATCGGACAAAATAAGGGTTCTTGGAATTGGACTCGTGAATGGAGATCACTTCGTACAGGTACATACCGTTTAATTTTCTTTCTCAAAAATTCAACATTACTAGAAATTGCCTTCAAGTGCAATTTTCAAAATCTTTTACTTTGACAGGTTGATCTAAAATCATGTTCCCCCTTGCCGCCTATTGCCAACTATTGGTTCAAATTTCAATGGGAGGAGGCCAAGGAATGGGAGAAACTTTTTTCTGCCCAAATATAAGCGTTTAAAGCCATAATAGGAAGTGATGTAGCAACTGCCGAGTCCTTTGACATATATTAGTTTCATTTTATATGTATGGTTATCATGTTGACGCTTTACATTGCAATGTTGTTGACTAAGCACCACAAGATCGACCTCGGTTTCGCTCTTTGTGCCATTTATTTTATTATGGGGTTGATGTGAAGAAATTGACTGAGCACAAGTTGATTTCAGTATCTCAATTCCGAAGTTCTTGTAATGTTCTAGTAGCTGCATATCGATATTTTTGTAATTTTTCAGCATTTACAACCCGAAATTGTTATTAGATTTCAGCACTTGGATACCGAATAATTGGTACTATTTCATCATGTGGATGCTGAAACATGCTTTTTTTAGAAGAAACAGTTTGGTGGGCTCTCTCAGGCACGGATTTATTGCCCTGCTCATTTAAACGAATGCCCAAAAATAGCAAAGTGTCGCTGATTACAAGAATCTTTTTTCCCAAATATGAGTACCATAATTTACAGAAAATACAAGGCAACATTTGAGTGTCTATCCAACATTTAGAATGTTTCATTGATTATAAGACTCGTTTTCCCACACTATGAGTACCACAACTAACAGAAAACAAGTATAAAATAACATTGAAAATGTCAAACGATACTATTTGAGGATGGAGCAGGTTGGGGTAGCTCGGCTTCCTGCACAGCAACAGGGCACGACTGCCTATTATTGCAAGACCCAGAGAGAGTACATTAAGGGAAGTGAAGGGAGCTCCACACACCTTGACAGCAACAGGGGCATCGACGTGACTATAACTCCGACGACGTGGAGAGGGTAAGCGACGTGCCTTCCACTCAACAACGAAAGCAAATGTGGCCATTGTAGTACGTACGCACACTGACCGACGTTCCCAAAACCTCTTATTCGGACAAGGGAACGAACGGTGTGAACGTTGAATATTCCCAATACCTCATATTCGGATGGACACGGCTTCATTACCTAGCTTGGAAAAAGCATGACAATGCACAAGCCATTGAAATAACTTCACTGAAACTCCGGCCATAGGGTTTACGAATTTTGTATACTCAATAAATTTTGTATGAAATAGTAGGAAATATAGAGGGAGATGTGAGTCCGAAACTCCCCCAGTCAGCTCCCAATTTATAGGCATATACATTGGGGCTTTGAGATGAAGATAATGGGCTGTATGGAGGAAATTGCAACTTGAAAACAAATAAAGTGATTTGACAAGGCACTGCACTCCATATTTACGAAAGATTCTCTCCCTGAGGAGGATCATGTGGGTGGGGGCACTATACAGAAGTTTGATTGCCGAAATAATTGGGGCAAAATATTCTGCCCTATTTTCAACATTTGCTTGCTGAAATAATTATAAAATTTTGATTTTCTTATTACTGAAAAGTGTTAAAAATTTCGATTGCAAGTTGATTTCAGCATTTGCTTTCCGAAATTATTATAACTTTTCAGTAGTTGCATACCGAAATTTGTGTAAAGTTTCAGAATTTAGAACCCGAAGTTGTTATAATATATATTTCAGCACTTGGATACCGAATAGTTTGTACGATTTACAGAACTTATATGCCTTTTTAAATTCTCTACAGAACATATATGCCTTTTTAGATTCATCCCCTGAGGAGGAGCATGTGGGTGTGGAGGGCCATACAGAATTTTGAATTGGGCTGGGGGAGTAGATGAAGAGGTGTATGGAGAAAACTGCAACTTGAAACAAATAAAGTGATTTGACAAGGCACTGCACTCCATATTTACTAAGATTCTCTCCCTGCGGAGGAGCATGTGGATGGGGCCCGTAATATAAATTTATGCAGAACAGTATGCTATATTGAAAGTTTTTTTTGTGAAAGGCACTTTGATAGTAGTTCAAGGAAAGCCGTGAACAAGTCAAACCCAAAATGCTATTGAAAAGGCATTGCAAAATGTAGTTCAAAACAAAAACCTGTACAAACCCCTCGTTAAACTTGTTACAAGAGAGAGCGGAACAAGCTTGACCAAATGTCCGTTCCCCATAAGCCCAACATGTCTAAGTAGCAAATGTCTTACACAATTGAAAATACAAATAAGAACTGTTTATCCATAAACCCAACATCTAACCTCGCCCCCAAACACCCCACCTCCTTTAAGTAACAAATGTCGGCCGTAAAATGGCTTCTACGTCCTGCAGTGCCTGTTGCAACTCAACAGCTCCAAGTCCGGTATCGCCCAAAGCCCTCTGTACCACATCCAACACATCCCGAACCTGCTCCTCGCGACCCTGCCTAACACGCCCTCCACCAGGTGCCAGACCACGTCCCGTTCTCGCCTCAACCACGGAATGTAGTCATCAGTACACGCCCAAGGAATCCCAGGTGGTGTACGCTCTTTCTTATCCTCAGGCACCAAGTGGTAGTTTGGGCTAGACCAAAAACCTTCAGTCCATTCGTAAACAACAGTGTAGGTGTGCTGCCCTCTCGATGCACGCTGAGGTGCTATAGGGTCTGCGGGTATTCGCTGTAATAGACCAAACTGCCTTAAGACTCTGTCGGGGAGGTATGGCTCCACATAGGACATGGCACGAATGGGACCAGTGTAGAAAGCAATTTCAGAGACATTTTGCCTGCGGTCCTTGTACGGGTAAAATATCACCTGTTTGTGAAACGAAACATATGATATCTACCAGTACAATAAAATAACAAGTTAATCAAACAATCCAGTGAAAGTCATCAACTAACACTGTATCATTCATTCAAAAACTAAAGTCTGGCATATATGTGCAACTTGGTTTTGAGGTAGGACAAGGGAAAGTAGTGAACACGTCAATTGAAAAGTGAAACGAACTCCTATAAAGGACAATAAAATTAGGACGGAGGTAGTAGTTATTAATTATCTCGTGGTTCTTGGATGTTGAAAAAGCTCTCTATTGGGTTTTCTTCATTTCAACTAAATTAATTTGAGGCAGGGTTACTTTGGCAAGCTATCTTGATTATTCATGTCCCTGTACGCTTAAGAAATTTCACGATTAATGATTCTGCTTTATTAATGTCCCTGCATCACTGTGCAACAGTTACGATACTTCAAAAGATGAGTTAAAGAAGACAATGGAGAAGGCTAATGGTTTGATAGTAGATATTTTGAAGAAAAAGCCATGTCCTGCATCTCAATGTGTTACCGAGAATTTGGAGAATATTGACATAGGTTAAGTTGGAACTTCTCCTATATTTGATTAGCTTATAAAAAAAGCCATGTCCAGTTGTCTGTCCTTACTGGATGAGTTGAATTTCTACTCTCTAACTGTAATCAATTCAAAGACAGCTTCTAATTAGCAACGTAATTCTACAAAATGTCCCACGCTCCAAAATTGGTATACTAACTGAATGCAGGGTGTGTTAGAATTCTACCTCATCTACAAGTAAGTTGTCCAACACGCGCCAGTAGTGTTGTACACTAGTGCCACTCTCACTATGCAGACACCAACGTCGTGCCCGTGGAAGCTCTTCCATGTACTCTGGGTCAACAACAACAAGTAGCGTTGGGAAGTGCTCGTTTATCCACGCCTATAGCATTACACGCATGTGAAGCATATTACAATCATATATCCGTAACATGAACTTATTGGTTTTTTAAAAATCAAAAAAAGTAAGTGTACCTCTAGTAATATAAGAAATCCACCCATCTGCTTTGCCTTCCTCCTACTCGCATAACCAAGATTTCTGTACAAATATGCCAAGCAACTAGAGCCCCATCCGTACGTATGAACCTGATCTAAATCCTCCAATAGTGGAAGGAGGTCAAGCTGTACAAACCCACCTGACTTGTCACAAAAAAGGGTGCGCCCAATGACATATAGCAGGTACGCACGAGCACAACACACAACCCGCTCGTCTGTGTTCGTCTCATTTACCTCTTTGAAAGTCATCTCCAACCAACTCAACTTAACTGCATAACGTTTAACTGCATTCGCAGTAATTGCATTTGTCGCTACTTCCTTCGACACACCAAGCAAATCCATTAACAGTTCTTTTGGCGTCCTCTCATCCTCCGTGTACACAGGCAATCCACGAACAAGTATCCCGAGTAGATGTTCTACATCATCTAATGTCAACCCCATCTCACCAAAGTCAAAGTGAAAGGTGTTCGTCTCTGGATGCCACCTTTCAATAAATGCAGAAATTCTAAAGGAATTGCATTGCGAGTTTTTATTTATGCTACACAACGGAAGCAAGCCCGAATTCATAACCTTTTGTTTTAACCTGTCTTCTGTAACTACCCAAGTACCCAAAAGACCCGAGTGTTGATGCAATCTTAATGTACCCCTCTCTTCTCCTTCCAAAATGGCTTTAGCCACATGTGTGTGAAAACTTTTTAGCAAGGATAGGTCCTCCGGACCACCCACATCCAAAGGCACATCGTCATGTTGCTGCGCTTCTGCCCGGCCCTAACGTCAACGTCGGCCTCAAATAACCTACACATATATACCAATAATAGCATCCAGATTAGTGTTCATAAAACAAATAAATATTAAAAAAACTATTAAAAGCAAGCGAGTATAAAATTGGAAAAAAATTACCTCTTCCGGTGGCTGTTCTATAACCTACACATATATTAAATAACATACAATACATATTATTGTTCATAAAACAAATAAAGATTTAAAAAAATACTATTGAAAGCAATTATGAAATTATAAAAAGTTTACCTCTTCCTTTAGCGGTGGCTGCGATGCTATAACCTACACGTATATGCAAAAACATACAATACATATTATTGTTCATAAAACAAATAACGATTAAAAAAACTATTGAAAGCAATTATGAAATTGGAAAAAGTTTACCACTTCTTCTAGCGGTGGCTGCAGTGCTATCACCTACACGTATATGCAGAAACATACAATACATATTATAGTTCAAAAAACAAATAAAGATTTTAAAAAAACTATTGAAAGCAATTATGAAATTGGAAAAAGTTTACCTCTTCCTCTAGCGGTGGCTGCAGTGCTATAACCTACACCTATATATGCAAAAAAAATACAATACATATTAGTGTTCCTAAAACTAAAAAACTATAGAAAGCAAATAATATGAGTTAGTGTTGAACAAAATAAAAACCTAGTGGAACCCTTTTTGGAAAATTTTCACCTCATCCTCAAGTATGTCATCGAAGACAACATCTTGCTATTCCTGACGAGGCACTTTGGCCATGCCCCGGCCCTGACCTCGGCCTACTCGAGTTCTAATTCGAGGCAGTGAACGCATAACCTACGCGTATATAAAAATAATACAATTACAAGTTAGTCTTGAAAGAGGTAGTACTTACATATTTCAGTTTTTTGTTACCGAATGTTTCATAAATACTACAAAGCTGGTGTGAAATTGAAATTTTTTAACCTCATCCAAAGGTATGTCCTCGACGAAAGCATATTCCTCTTCCTGACGATGCAATTCGGCCTGGCCCCGGCCACGGCCCCGATCTCGGCCTCCTCGAGTTCGAACTCGAGGCAGTGAAAGCATAACCTACACGTATATGAAAATAATACAATTACAAGTTATTCATTTCCACAGGAAGGACGTTTTAACGACTGCTTGCCGAAATAAGCTTAACATGTCAGACACTGATTACAGAAAATGATAAACAATTTCGATTTTTGGTTACCGAAAGTTGACCAAAATGAAACCAAAAAAGAATTTTGTTTCACAAGTGGTTATCATACGTGAAGCTTCTGCTTCTGATCTCCAATAAAACAAGAGGCACAACGCTGTTGCTTACAAACAGTTAATGCCTGAGACATAAACTACCCCTATTCACACCCTTGAATTCCATTACCAGAAAAAATCTTTCACAAAAAAAGTACTAGTAACAAAGTTCTTTGTTTTTCTCCAGCTAAACATAACCACTTTGACTTAGATGCTTTCAACAAAATATTTTCAATACAGTTCTTATTTATCAATTTGGTTGATCATGCTCGTATCCATTATAAACAAACATCAAACATACTTCAACGTGGCTCAAATGGTTGAAGTTATCATCATCAATCTTGCGAATAGTATGCCATCATCAATTTCTAGGCCACTTCAGCATGGCATAACTTAAAGCTAACTAGTTAATTCACATTCTGTTAGATTGTATTAGTGGATACTGGACAAAAATGTGTAGTCTTTAAAGAGGGAACGATACCCTTTTATCGATGAGTCATAACAACGAATGCTACACATCAAGTAGTATCAAACATTCATGATAAAAAGATCCAAGTTAAGCGGAGTGGTTTTTTTAGTTTTTTGTACGCAAACTAAAATAGTTTTTTGTACACAATGTTTCACATTGTTCGTACATGCCCTTTCCACTATATGTGGGACAGATCCGAGCTAAGCGGAGTGGTTTTTTTATTGAGTATAAACTCGGGCAGGTATGTCAAGTCTCGTGTTCTCAGGTCAGATACCGCCTATGTGATAAAAAGATCAACCGGTTAAACATTAGATACTACGAAGGAAGATGGCAGAATTTTTCTATGACAAAGACTCAAGCTATTATACATCTTGTTCCAAAGAAGGTCATGCAAAGTCAAATTTCGATCGAAAAATCAACTATTGAAAGCTGTTTACCTCAGCAGCCTCAAACTCGTCTTGAAGGACACCCCGGGCCCGGGCCCGGGCCCGACCTCGGCCTCGAACTCCACGTGGTGGACGCATAATAACCTGCATATAATAACAATAATACAAATTTACAAGTTCGAAAAGGCAACAAAAAGTAAGAATGCCAATAAGACCATGCACTATCAGTAAGCTATGGCTTATGGCAGGAAAAAATGAAGACTCCATAGTAGTACTCTATAGCTTTTCAACCGTTGTCGTCAAAACGTACTCAGACTTCCTCCAATTGATACAAGTGATGCAAATAGAGACAGCCAATGTCCAAAGCAAACTCAATAACATTTTCAAACTCATTCGGCTCACTGCAACAAAGTGTTCATTGCTCTCCCTCCTATATGTCATATATAACATCAAGAAGATGAGTATAAATCCAACAGAAGTACAGCAAATGCGGATCAACTGGGCGATCCTTGTATTGTTTGCTTCCCAGAACTTGTATAGAAAATTTGTTTGGTTGACAAATCAAGTCAAAAAAGTTTTGTACCAAGTGTTCTGCAAAATTGATTCCGAAACAAAGAAGAAACATGAAGAATAGCAAATTAGCAAGACAACTTATGAAGGCCATACCTTAGCTTTCCATTTGGTCTGATAATAACCCCATTACTATTTTGTTGAGTATGAGGATGTTGTTTCAAATATGAGTACGTCTTTCGGAAAAACTAATATTAGTACCCTATATGAGTACGTTTTTCAAAAAAACTAATATCAGTACCCTCACTAATATTTTGTTGAGGGACACAGGCTATTGGCGAAGTTGTTTATAACCTAAATACATCTTTGGGAAAAAAGACCAAAACCAGTTTGAGGGCCACAAGTTAACTGGTTTTAGTAACTTTTGAACCTCTACAGTTTAAGTCATTGGATCCACAACTATGAGGGATCAACCATTGTTTTGGAAAAGAACCAACAACTTAGTCGATTCCAAATCAAGGATGGGTGTATTCTGGAAAAAAAAAAAAAAGACAAAATAAATAAATAGGTTACTTAAAAGAAGTGGGCTTCACCAAGCTCATTTTCCAGATTATTCAAAGAGCCCTGGCTCAAACTTTTGTCAGCTAGCAACTGCACTCCACATATCTAAGACTTGCTATAAACATTTCAAACAGTGAGCATTTCATCGACACAAACTAAAGCAATCCCATTCATGCAGGACAATGTAATAAAACGACAAAATCTTAGGAATCCACCTACGAGCAGAGAAGCTCCAACAGGAGCTTCAAATCCTACATGGAGGTATGGGCACTTTTGACAAGTACCACAGCTCAAATTCAGCTGCCTCTCATGAAGCCAAATCCACTTGTATTGGCATGAGGTTCATGCGAAATGTGCAAACCAATACAGGATAAAAAAATAAAAAAACCCTAGCATCTCACATATAATCTTACAGATCTCAACATTCACCGTTTTTGGCTACCAATTTCGGGATCTAATTACCAAAATTTCTAAACAAATACGGGATCTAGTTACCAAAATTTCTACACAAATATGAGATCTAATTACAAAAATTTTTACACAAATACGAGATCTAATTACCAAAATCTCTACACAAATACAGAATCTCTACACAAATACATGTATGTAAATGGGTGGGCTGGGGTGGCGGCGGTGAAGAACACAGAGAGAGAGAGAGGGAGAGAGAGAAGAAAAGAGTGAGAGAGAGAGAGAGAGAGAGAGAGAGAGAGAGAGAACGGCACCTGAGGCGGTGGTGCGGCGGCAGGAGTGGCGGCGTTGCGGTGGTGGCTATGGAGGTGGAGATGGTGGGAGCCAGAAATGGAGTGGCGTGGGGAGACGTAAATGGGTGGGTCGGGGGATTAAGGTTTTTATTTGGATGGGTGCAGGAGTTAAAGTGTAATTTTTGGGAGGGACAGGGTATAATAGGAAGATCTGGTATATTTAATAGGTTACATGGAGAAATTTTTTTTTTTTTAAATATTAGAATGGACTATGTGGAGTAACGAGTTCTGAAAAAAAAATAGAGGGCTGCGAATAGCGGCCCCCTTTCCCCTTTGAGATCGAATAATGAAGGTCTGAAACCCTTTTTCTACTATAGATTCGAAACGTGTGACTAGTGAAACCCGACAAAAAACTCCCCCACACACTCTCTGCTTTAACCGAAAAAGTAAATTACAGACATCCCCCGCGCGCCCCCTCTCTCTCTCTCCCACCCACCCACACATAATGATTTCCCAAATCCGTCACTACAAAATCCCACTAAGATTTCCCAAATTGTTAAACTCTTAAATATGGGTCCATTTTCGCTGCTTACACATACAACGATTTAACTACAATGTTGGAGCCCAGTGTTTTGTTTTTGTAAAATCCAAATTGGGTTGTGTGAGATTTAAGGGACTCGAGAGTAGCCATGGGGAAGCTTGTTTTGGGTTTATGGGTTGTTTTTGTTTTGGGGGTTTTCAGCAAATGTATAGTGGGTTTCGAGCATTTTAATCTAACTGAGCTGCGATTTGAGTCATTGCATGGAGGAGTCTCTGCTGCATCTGCTGCTAGTAATCCTCTTGTGGTGGATCTTACTCTTATTCAGGGAGCTGCTGCTCAAGGCGCTGGTACTCTCTCTTTCTCTCTCTCTCTCTCTCTCTCTAAAACTAGCTATGTTTTCTTTGTTTTTGTTCGATACTTTTTTTCTTTGTCATTACGGATTTGTATTTGTTGAATCTTAAGCTAAATTTGCCTAATTCTCTGTTTTCCTTACACTCTGTTTGGAAGTTGCGGAAAGAAAGAGAAAAGAAAGGAACAATTATTATCAGAGGAAGTGTGGAGAAAGTTGAAGTTTGATTCGTTGTTACTGTATTTCTTTGTTACTTTCTTCTCTCTCTCTCTCTCTCTCTCTCTCTCTCTCTTCTTTTTTGCCGGTTCCAAAGGTGGGGAGGAAACAAAGTACGCAGCAATTAGGAGTATTTTCCTCAAAAATGCTACAGGTACCGAAATTGGGGGACCGAAATCGGACCGACGGCCGCCGGCGGGCCGTCTCCGGCCACCGGACGGCCGATCCGAGCCGTCCAAAAATTCTAAAAAAAAAAACCGAGGGGGCCCACGCGGGAATCAACGTCATCCGAGGTGTGTAGGGTGCTTGATCGGAGCACCCCTTTTCGTGTGTATATGTGTATATACACACGAAAAGGGGTGCTCCGATCAAGCACCCTACACACCTCGGATGACGTTGATTCCCGCGTGGGCCCCCTCGGTTTTTTTTTTTAGAATTTTTGGACGGCTCGGATCGGCCGTCCGGTGGCCGGAGACGGCCCGCCGGCGGCCGTCGGTCCGATTTCGGTCCCCCAATTTCGGTACCTGTAGCAACACTCTTCTATTTTCCTATCCTTTCTCTGTCTATCCCACACTACAAAAAAACATTATTGGGTAATGATTTTTCCACCCTTTTTTTATCCCCTTACACTTCTTTTTTGGCATTATTCTTGTAAAATTACAAGCTTATCCTTTCACACCTGAAAAGTCAGGTACGAATAATTGGACTAAAATGTTACTAGTTTTGTATATTTTCGTAAATAAAGGGCGAAAAAGGAGTGGAAGTGAACAATACGGGAGTGGAAAGTCAATTCCCTATATCCTATTGTGAATTTCGATCAGCTTTTCTTTTTTGGTTGATCAACTTGTTTTTTGGTTTTGGTTTTCTTTGTTTACCTTGATAACGTTTTCCACTTTGTTTGGTTGACTGTCATTATTAGGTTGAGTGACTTCATGCATGCTGTTATTTGTTCTAATTAATTAGGGGAGTTTCCACAAAGTAATACAGTAAGTTGTTGACAACTTTTTGATTTTGTTCTTATTCAATTTTTTTTTTTTGTTGCGTATGTTAGTTTTGCGCCAAATTTTTATGTATTAAGCGTTCATCTTGACGAGAGGAATCGGAAAAGTAAAAAATTATGACTTTTACACAATTATTTTGGGAAATACACAGAATATCCAAGAAAAACCAAAAAAATCGAGACGAACGCTTAATACATAAAAGTTTGACGCAAAACTAACATACGCGATCTTTTTTTGAATAAGAACAAAATCAAAAAAGTTGTTATCAACAACTTATTACTTAGTGGAAGCTATTGATCAGTGTTGCTTGTAGTTGATGGTAAATGGTAGATTGAGTTTAGGTTTACACAGCTTAGATTTTCTATCACATCCATCATGCATTGCGTACCCTTTAAGTGAAACCTTGGCCTCAAAATTTTGGACACCGCTCCTCGGCAAACTGCACCCCCGTGCAGTTGGATTTTTCTGGCCATTTGCTGGACCTATTTCAATGATCAAATCCGTCCATATTGTAGCTCTCATCGGAATGCACTAGTGTGGTTTAAATCGTGTCAGTTGTACTTGTATACCAATTAGTATGTAAAGGAAAATAAAAAAAAGAAATCGAATCGAAATTTTGATGGTTCTTATCTTGTGCGTGCAGAACATCAGTTTGATTTGTTTTGTTTTTTTTAACTCCGTTCACATCTAACTGGTCTCCAATAAACATGATTTCAAACCACATTTATTTGTTTCAACGAGATCTAAAACATATGGATTGGACCGACTATTGAACTAGGTCCGGCAAGTGGCCGGAAAAGACCGAACTGTACCCTTGCATTTCACGGCAACCTGCCGAGAAGCCATTTCCCAAAAATTTATCTCATGGGGTATCTCTTTTTGTACTAGGATATGATTTTTGCTACCTTAGATGCTTACCAATATTCCTGGTTATGAAATATGCCTAATTCCCTTTTCGTGTGATTAACGCTGGCAGTATGTTTGGACGGAACATTACCTGGTTATCATTTGGATCGTGGATCTGGGTCAGGAGAAAACAGTTGGCTCATTCAATTGGAGGTTTGTGAGGCAATTTCAAGATAATTAGTATTGCAAACATTGCGATTGTTAGATATTAGAATTCCCCATCTCCTTCGCTTACTGTCATTACATTACTGAATTATAGAAACTCGAGGGCCCGTTCGATAAGGCTCTTAACGGTTTGGGATTGGATTACTTACTATCATTGCATTATAGAATTATAGAAACTCGAGGGCCCGTTTGATAAGGCTCTTAAAGGGTTGGGATTGGATTGCTAAGGAGGGGTATTAGCAATACCCTGTTTGATTCCAAAAATGAGGTTGGGATTGGATTGCTTGCTAGTCCGATGGGATGAGCAAGATCCCAAACTAGGGGTATTAGCAATACCCCTTGGGACATGGTATTCATAGTCCAATCCCCTCCTTTAACGGTGCAATGACTAAACTGTTCCTTTATTTGGGACCCCTATAGTGCAGATACTTTATTATGAGAACCTTAGACACAAATATTAATTATGATCTTTTAGGATAAAATTATCAGAAAAATAAGATCTTCGGACCGGTTCAAATAGATAAAAAATTGGAGCACTTTAATTTTTTAACCATATTTTTTAATATATAAAGTCTCAAAAAAAATCAAGTGCTCCAATTTTCAATTTGTTTAAACCTGTGCGAAGATGTTATTTTTCTGATCAAATTATTCTAAAGAGTCATAATTAAATTTTGTCTCTAAAACTCTCATAATTAAGTTTCTGCTCTTTATTTGGGACCCTAGGGAGCATAATTATGAGAGCCCTAGAGACAAAATTTAATAATGACTCTTTAGAATAATATGATCAGAATAACAATATCTTTGAACCGGTTCAAACGGATTGTAAATTGGAGCACTTAATATTTTAACCATATTTTTTACTATATAAACAATCTAAAAAAATTAATTGCTCAAATTTTCAATTCACTTAAACCTGTGTGAAGATGTTAATTTTTTGATCATATTATTCTAAAGGATCATAATTAATTTTTTTTTCTAGGACTCTCATAATTAAATATCTGCTATTTATTTGTTATCCTTCAATTTTTGCATAAGGGCAAAAATGGAAATGTATACTATTAATCCAATCATGTCCCATATGAAACAAACATGATATAAATAATCCCATCATCTAATTCTGTTCAAAACAAACATTCAAATTACGAATCTCATCTCCTTATGAATCCCATCTCTTTACGAGTCCCATCTTGTTATAATCTCACCTATCTAATACTTTTAACAAACGAGGCATCTAACCTGAGTTACTAAATTTAGCTGTTATGTGTTTTTTTTTCAATTAGAAAATTAGAGGTTGGTCCTATTTTTTAGCTTCGGTGTCATCCCAACCCTAAATATTGCGGCCGAACCTGGACAGGTTTTGTTCTGTTGTGTAATGGCTTTTTTGCCCCTGTAAACTATATGAATTGTGTATGTGAACTATGTGAATTGTATCTGCAACCCGAGGGGTATTTTCGTCCGAAATAATGGGCCAGGAGGCCCAGGACTATATCGGGTAGCAATAATATGCGTAGGGACTAATTTGGGCCCGAGCCTAATTTACGGGGCTGGCCTATAAAACCCCCCTTTTTAATTCTTGTTTCACTGCTAATATTACAAAAATAAATAAGAACTTAGTTCCAAGCATATATGCTGAAGTGCTTAAAACATGACAGCATTGGTAATATGGATTTTTATTTTAATCATGTAGACAGTTATTTCTTGTCGCAGTGAGAGCTCACGATTCTAAAAGCTGTTCTTAATGTGTGACCATCAAGAGAATGTGGACAAATAATCAATAGTTTGGAGTTCGAAGAAAATTGAAGGGAGTTATGAGACTTTTAACGGGACTTTTCATGAACCGAGGGTTGCCTTTCACTCACATAAAGCCTTCTGACGTCCTAGAAATAATTCTCTAGAAAATTGTTCCATTATCTTGTTTGAATTGCATGAAGTTCTTTCTTTTATGGACTCCTGCATGGGTGTCGGATGCATGTATGTGCCTAAGTGTTGAATTAATCTAATTTTTATCTCAAGGACACGAGGACAGGCCAAATTATTCATATTCCTTGGTATGCTTCTTTTATATTTTTCAGTCAGTGTTGTGTACAAGGTGTCTTATGGCATTTCAATGATAACAGAGGAGTTCTATGCATAGTCCATTGGTAAGAATTTGATTGCTATATGAATGTCTAATTGAACATGTAAGATCCAGATCCTATACATTCATGTCTTAAAGAGTCCATAACAAAGACAGTTCAGTTACTCTGTTTAAGTATTTTTTTCTGTCTATGGTTTTGCTTGTAACTGTTTTCCATTATGTTATGGGATGCAAATTTTATGGTGGGAGGCTTCATGCTGCATTTTTTCCGCACTGTGCTTCTCGGTTTCTATTGAGAACCTGATTTTATGAGATCTTCTGAAAGGGTGGAGGCTGGTGTAATAACAGACGATCTTGTGTCTACCGCCAAACAACTCGGCGGGGATCATCAAATTACATGGAAAAGCGGATACCCTTTACTGGAATACTTAGCAACAAGGCCGAAGAAAATCCAGGTACTCTCAATCTCAGATTGCGAATTGTTAAATCTTAAATATGATTCCCTTATTTTCTCCTTTTCCATTTTCGTGTATATATTTTTTCAACTTGTGTGTGACAACTTTTGCTTACTCATGGTCTGGTTTCATTGCAGATTTTTTCAACTGGAATAGAGTAAAGCTGCGTTATTGTGATGGTGCCTCCTTTGCAGGGGACGGTGAAGATAAGGTTGGTGGAACTATATGGTGGTTTTTGATTATCCTTCTATTGCCAATATTGGTGCTCTATTTGGCTTCCAAAGAGTTGAACAAAAAGGAATGAGATAGGTACCTAACAATCCCACGTCCTACAACCAAATAATTTTACTTTGATAAGGTACTTATTAGTCTATTTCATTACCTCTTGTATCTTTGGCCGCCACGTGGTGCATAGGTAAAGTAGTAAAAGGAAATAATTCTCCAGTCTCCACCAAAATCAGTTGCTGAATATACACACGACTTTTGGGTACCTTTTCCTACTCCATGATAGAAAAGGTAATAATGCTTAAAGCTTGGCTATTCAAACAAGAATTCTGTCCTCGTGGTGCCAAAGTGTTTTAATGCTGTCATCTCCAACTTCATTTGCGTTTTGCAACCATTATTTGTTCTGTTTATCATATTAAGCCTGTACAAAGAAGGATAATTACAGACAAATTAAAGAAAACTTAACTTGTAGTTGTAGGTACTGTTATTAGAGAAAATGAGAGAAAAGTGTATTGGGTGTCAATTGACCCTAATTGATAAAGAGCTTTATTTATATTATGTCGAGACCCATTACATAACATGACTACCCGATGTGGGACTAAACTATTCTAACACTCCCCCTCAAGCTGGAGAATAAATATCACAAAGTCCCAGCTTGTTACATAACAATTCTAAACGTGGTTTGAACAATGATTTGGTGAAGATATCGGCCAACTGGGCTCCAGTAGACATAAATGGAGTAGCTAACACACCACTGTCAATTTTCTCGCGAACAATGTGACAATCTACCTCAATATGCTTGGTTCTCTCATGAAACACCAGATTCGAGGCAATATGTATCGCCGCCTGATTGTCACAGTACATAGGAATGGACAATTGCACCTGAAATCCCAGCTCCTCAAGAAATGATCTCAGCCAAACAACCTCACATGTAGTATGAGCCATAGCACGATATTCTGCTTCCGCACTAAACCTTGCAACCAGAGTCTGCTTCTTACTCTTTCAGGTAACTAGGTTGTCACCAACAAAAGTACAGTAACCAGTTGTTGAACGTCTATCAGACGGTGACCCTGCCCAACCTGCATCAGTAAACGCCTCAACACGCAGATGACCATTGGAACGGTAAAATAAGCCATGTCCAGGATGAGCCTTAGGATACTTCACAATGCGAATACAAGCTTCCCAATGTGGAAGACGAGGAGCAGACATGAACTGACTCACCATACTAATAGCAAACGAGATATCAGGACGAGTATTGGTAAGATAATTCAACTTACCAACCAAGCGACGATATTGGTCTGGATGAGAAAACTCCTCCCCCTGATCAACACAAAGTTTGACATTAGGATCCATCGGAGTCTCCATAGGCTTGGCTCCTAACAAACCTGTCTCTTCTAGAATATCCAACACATATTTCCTCTCGGACAAACTAATCCCATCCTTAGACCTTGCTACCACAATACCCAAGAAATACCGTAGCTTACCCCCAAGTCTTTAGTGTGAAACTGACTATGTAAGAACTGTTTTAGCTCTTCGATCCCTTTCTGATCATCTCCAGTAATAATAATGTCATCAACATAGACAATGAGCAATACTTTCCCTTGAGCTGATATAAGGGAAAATACAGAATGATCTGATTGACTTCGACGCATGCCAAACCTCAAAACAGCCTCACTAAACTTGCCAAACCACGCTCTAAGAGATTGTTTTAAGTCCATAAAGTGCCTTGCGAAGACGACATACCTTATGATGCTCCCCCTGAGCAACATACCCAGGTGGTTGCTCCATATAAACTTCCTCCTAGAGCTCGCCATGGAGAAAGACATTTTTTACATCAAGCTGAAACAACGGCCAGCCAAGATTGGCGGCAAGAGAAATAAAAATCCGCACAGAGCAAAGCTTGGCAACAGGAGAGAACGTATTGGAATAATCAGCAGCATAAGTCTGGATGTAGCCTCTTACAACCAGGCGAGTTGTGTGCCGCTCAACAGTGCCATCAGGAAGATACTTGACAGTATAGACCCAACGACAGCCAACAGTAGATATCCCAGCAGGAAGAGTAATCAACTCCCATGTGCCATTGTATGAAGAGCAGACATTTCATCCACCATAGCTGTCCGTCACTCAGACTGGGAGAATGCCTCCTGAACATTTTTAGGAACAGAAATGGAGGAAACAGTAGTAGTAAAAGCACGAAGAGATGAAGAGAAATGAGCATAAGAGATAAATCGAGAAATAGGATGAAAAGTGCTCAAGGTAGTAGTATAACCATATTTTACCGGTGGACGACGATTCTCACGAGTCGGATAGCGAGGGGTAGGTGGATCCGGCGACGGGGGAGAAGACAGAGGCGTGGGCACAGAGAGTTCGGCAGACTGGAGGGGTTGAGGAGGCGGAGGCGGAGGCGGAGGCAGTGCTAGTGCCAGGAAACGACGACCATATACCTACAAAGGGTTGGGTGAAACAGTGCCAGTAGGAATAGCCATAGCGAATACAGACTCAAGCGGAAGAAGGTCGATGGTAGTAACAGGGTTTGAGTAATATGGCAACGACTCATTGAACATGACATTAGCACAGATAAAGTGACGACATAAAGTAGGAAAGTAACATCGATATCCTTTCTGGGCGTGTGAGTAGCCCAAAAAGATACACTTAAAAGACCGAGGATCAAGTTTACTCCTATCAGGGTCAAGAGCATGAACATAACAGGTACACCCAAAAACCCGAGGAGGGAGAGAGTGGATAGGCTGACTAGGAAATAAAACCGTATGGAGAACCTGACCACCTAAGACCGTATGGGGAACCTGGCCACTTAAGACCGTAGAAGGCATACGGTTGATTAGGTAACATACAGTGAGAACGGCGTCACTCCAATAGGACGTAGGGACCTGCATTTGAAATAATAGAGCACGCATAACCCCAGATAAGTGCCCAATCTTGCGCTCAGCAATTCCATTTTGTTATGGAGTCCGAGAGTACGACGATTGGTGAACAATGACATGATTAGCGAAAAACTGATAAAGTAGATGGTGAAAATATTCGCGGGCATTATCTAAACGAAATATCTTAACACAAGTATCAAACTGATTTTTGACTTCTATGTAAAAAGTTTGAAAAATAGATTTCCATTCAGATCGCTCTTTCATTAAATAAAGATATGTGATACGAGAAAAATCATCCACAGAAATAACGTAATACCAAAAACCAGAAACACTGGGCACATGAATAGGCCCTCAAATGTCTGAATGAACAAACTGGAAAGGATGAGATCCACGACGCTCAATCCTAGGTAAAAAGGGGACTCTATAGTGTTTACTAAACTCACAGACCTCACAAACCAACTTATTAATAGACTCTGAAGAAAGGGATGACCAAGACAACAGTGCTGTTGGTAGGGAGATTCTGATGTCTGAAGAGCTGCAAGCTGAGGATCAGTCAGGTAATATAAGCCACCTCGCTCAGTGCCCCCACCAATCTTCCCCGTCTTGAGATCCTAAAAAACATTGCCATGAGAAAGAAATGTGACGGAACAACTTAAAGATTTTGTAAGGCGGCTCATAGATATAAGATTAAAAAGTAAACGAGGAACATGTAAAACAGACGATAAAGTAAGAGAGGAAGTGACAGGGACGGAACCAAATCCAGTAACAGCAGTGGTAAAGCCATCAGCCATGGTAACATGAGATGGTCTACCAACTGGTTGTCGATCAAAGAAAATAGATGTATCAGTCATATGATCAGTGGCGCCTGAGTCAATAACCCAAGGGGAGGAAGAAGAGGAGGTAACACAAGCAACAGATGTACCGGTCTGAGCGAGCGTAGCAGTAGAGGATCCTGTTGCAGCCTGAAATGACAAAAAGCGCTGGTACTCATCTGCTGAAATAGCCATACTATCGGCAGAGGATGGAGTAAACGGTCCAGTATCCGAAGAGATAGCAGCCTGATGAGCTTGGGAAAAACCGTCAAGATTATAACAGAACTCCACCGTATGATTTGTTCCCCAACAATGAGTACACAATCTAGAGTCACGGCCACGACCTCAGCCACCTCCCCTGATATGCGACTCCCACGATTATCAAAACTAGAGTCACAATTCCCAAAACCACAACCAAAACTACGACTTCCAAAGTCACGACTACGACCTCCAAACCCAGAATCACGGCCGCCAAAGCCACGACCACTCACCCCATAATCGCAGCCACGACTACTAAACCGAAAATCATGGCCGCGACCACAACCATGGCTAACGGATAAAACAGAGTTGTCAGAAATAGCGAAAGACAAAGCAGAACGGCCAGAAGTCGGTGCACCAGAAATAGACGATGACTGCCGGAGACGACTGAATACCTCGCTGAGAGGAGGTAAGTCACGATCCCCCAAAATCTGATTACCCACAGGTTTGAAAGTGGATGATGCACAAAAAACGAGTAACCCTCATGCGCTCACGCTGGCTCCGTATAACCTGAATATCAGCAGAAAGTGGCTCACAAATATCCAATTCATTACAAATGCGCCGGAACTTAGCATAATAATCCTCAAAAGAATCATCACCCTGAGATATATTAAAGAAATCATATGTGCGACGGAGATTGTCGACACCTGAATACAACTCTTTTGCCTGTGTCCACACCTCTCTAGCTGTATCACAAAACATTAGCATACTAGCAACATGTTCCGTCATACTATTCCATAACTCTGAAGGAATACGGGCATCAACAGGTTTCCAAGCCCCATATGTGGGTGCATCTGCAGCAGGGGGCTCACAGTCAAATAAGAGTCCTCAGACTGACCCATATAATACACCTCAACAGCTTTAGCCCAAAGAACATAATTGTCCCCATTTAATGGTGTGGAGGTAATAGAGCGCCGCTCACGAGACCGAGAGCCACTAAAAAGACTACCAATACTAGTAGAACTAGAACCAGAAGTGGTACCAACAACTGTAGAAAGAGGGCCTGAACCTGTTTTCTCTTCAGACATTTTCCCAAACACGTAAGGAGCACAAACACAATAATCACCAACTAATCAACAACGACCAACTAATCCAACCACGTATAATAAACCAAAAACAACTAACACTAGATCAAACGACAAATACCGACGTGTATGAACTTGCTACTGCTCAAACCCAACATGACCAATTGTAACCCAACATCTCTAATGAAGCAGCAACCGTAGAAACCATAATCCACACAATAGGAGTAAAAAATAACATAAACCAGCAATATCCAACTGACTGCAACATGACCCAGCCACACTAACAGACTGCAATGTTAACCAATGAAGCTCCGAACAACATCAACGCTCATAGAGACCATAAACCAGCAATACTAACACCATAGACTGAACTAATGTACTGAAACTCACATGAATCAGCAACCAGGAGGGTTGACGTAGGGCCAGTGAGGATCGCCGGTGACTAGGCAGGTCCGGCGAGGGCTGCCGGCAACAGGACGAAGGCTATCGGACTTGGAACAGAAGATCTGAGTGTCAAACAATGTGCGATATAGGTTTTTGGATGTCGGAAGTGGCTCGGTTTAGGGTTTTGAACATCAGGGGTGATTCAATCTAGGATTTCGAGCCACAGAATAGTTGATTAGGGACTGGGTTTAGAGGCGGCAGAAGGTTGATGGTGGATTAGGGTTTCGGCAGGGGTATAGGATGGTGGGTTAGCTATGTCGGCAGGAGTATACGGCAGTTATGGTGGTGTTTTAGGATTAGGGTTTAGGTATAGCTTTGATACCATGTTATTAGAGAAAAGGAGAGTAAAGTGTATAGGATGTCAATTGACCCTAACACAAAGAGCTTTATTTATATTATGTCGAGACTCATTACATAACATGACTACCCGATGTGGGACTAAACTATTCTAACAGGTACTTTGGTGCTAATATGTTCGTTACTGCTAGTTTTGACAAAATAAACTCCACCGTCATTGGCTGCAAATATCCTTCTATTACTGTCATAAACTATGCAGTAGGCAACGGTGCTTATTTGACATTTCCTGCATGACTTTAAATACGCTAGACCAGGTTGATGAATTGGTCGATTCCACTGGCTTAGTTCGAAGCTCACTCACAAAAAAGACAAGCTTCCTGTGCTGAGGTTGACTTGAACTGTATTTGACAAGCTCACGAACATTCTTAAAACTGTAGAAAATTGAGATACTCAAGCTCATATCAAGCTTGACTCATATAGAAGCTTGCTCGAGGTTGCTCTTAAGTCTTTAGATAATGGAGTTAAACCTCAACTTGTGTGGTCATTGCCTTTCTGAGATAAACTTGAGCGACCCACTGTGTGCCTCAATTCGTATTTAGCCTACAGGCATCTTGTTTGTTGAGTTGAGCCCTAGTTTTGAGTAATGTGTATGCACACTGGTTTACGTATTATTGATTCATTTCTAGGCCGCAAAATTGGAATTTAAAGGACAACGCATATGGTCAGCAGCTATGGAAGAGTTAATGTCAAGGGGGATGCACAATACCAACCAGGTTTTATGTCTAGAAAAACACTCATTTTTATTCTCGTTTAGTATGGGTTTCTCTGACGATTATCCGAATTTCTGTTTCAGGCACTTCTTTCAGGGTGTTCTGCCGGAGGTCTGGCTTCTATTTTGCACTGTGATGAGTTCCGGGACTTATTTCCTGGAAGTACTAAAGTGAAGTGCCTGAGTGATGCTGGATTATTCCTGGATGCGTAATTTCTTAAGGCCCTAGTAGTCTGATTATATTCTGCACAACTTCTATTTGGACATCCTCCTGAGCTTGGTTGTCGGTGGATCTTTCTGGTATTGCAGGGCTGATGTATCCGGTGGCCACACTCTCAGGAAATTTTTTGGTGGTGTGGTCAGCTTGCAGGTAATTAACATATTTAGTTTTTTATATCATCCACATGTTTTCCTTGTGTCATCTCCTTCGTGCATGGTGCAAACTAGTTACTATGGGACTGGTTAAAAAGTTTCAAACCAGGTATATGCATCCTGAAATTGGCAAATTGGATTGGAAATGTGAATATTTTTTGTTTTTATCTTTTAATCTCAGCGTGTTGAAATATTGGCTCTGCTCCTTGCAATATTCATATGTTCACTACTTTAATAAAATAGGATATTTGGATGGATTGGTATCTATTGGGAGTTTTGGAGCAAAGATTATCTGTGCAGGAGTACGTGTTTCAATCCTTTGTGTGTATGTATAACATCCAGTTGGTCTTCACGTTATAATCACTTATTAGTTATGAACTGGGTGTAGTTGTGTGGTTAAATCCAGAGAAACCCCTGCCCCCCAAAGAAAATCCGATGATCAAAGATTTAACATATTTAATCACACTTTACTTATCAAACAAAGTGAATCATGCTTTAGCTGTGTGATTTTTAGTTTATTAATAGAATCATGTACAAATCCAGCAATTAACCTGTCTCAGTGTACATTGCCAGTCAAACAGCTCAAATCGTCTAGTTTGTGGACCTTCTCTATGACAATGATCGATTGTTTGTTTGTATGTATGTTTGTTTGTTTTTCATTCTTTGCGTTCTTGGTAAATGGAAATATGTTTGGCTACAACAGGGCGTGCGAAAGAATCTGCCAAGTACTTGCACCAACCATCTCGATCCAACTTCCGTGAGTCCCTTCCTTGATATTTACATGCAAATGCAGGAGATTCAAGTTCATAAGAACGATAGCAAAAACTAATCTTCCCTTTTTTCTGAAACTCATGTCGACTTGTTTTCTCTTTCATCCTTTCCAGTGCTTCTTCCCTGAGAACTTAATTGCCAACATAAAAACCCCTCTATTTATTCTCAACGCAGCCTATGACTCATGGCAGGTAACATTGCATTTCTCTATTGTTAATGCTTTTGGGCAACTTGAGAAATTTTACTGCATTTCTTTTGTTCTTGATATGGTATATGTCCTTGAATGACAAACTTGATAAATTGTGTCTAATTCTTAAATTCAGGTCCAGGAAAGTTTAGCTCCAGCTGCAGCTGATCCTTCTGGTTATTGGCGTGATTGCAAAATGGATCATGCACAATGTACTGAAGCGCAGGTCCAGTTTTTGCAAGGTGATCTCATATAACGAAAATGACCGACAGTGTTGGGATTCATATTTGGCTTTGCAAATGTTGTTAAAGAACTTATATCAATTGATTAATGAGTTTGTGCATTCTTCGGAGCAGGGTTCAGGAATCATATGCTGAATGCAGTAAAAGGATTCTCAACGTCCGAGCAGAATGGCTTATTCATAAACTCTTGTTTCGCTCACTGTCAAACAGAGAGGCAGGATACATGGTTTGCTGATGATTCTCCTCTGATTGGCACCAAGGTACGCATGATGTGGTTATACATGACTATATCTATTGTTATGTGGTGGGCCCCTGAAACACCCAACTGCCGCTAGCAGCCCAGGATGGATGATGCCCAAGATAGCGGAGGAGAAGAAACAAGCAAAACCATTTACCAATCTATTATGGAGAATCCAAAGTACAAACAAAAGCATAAGCGAGGCTAATACAGTAATACCTAAATGGTTCGGCCTATCACCTACGTCCTTGGTCAAACGAACGACAAAGGCTTCCACTAATGCAAAAAAAAACTTCGAAGAGCTCCAATGCTGACAATCAAATTCTCAAAAAGAGAAACTCATGAACTCGAGTTACAGTTTCTCTCATCAAAATGCAAATAGAATCTCTCAACCAAAGCTCAACGTAACTCTTCTCACCAAACACTAGTTTCAAGTAAGAGACAACAAAGGAACAAAGTACCAACAGATAACCAAAGGCCAGACAATGAATGCAGCCAAAGGCCTACAAAGACCTTACCAAAGATTGTAGTCTACCAAAGCCTCCGTTTGAGTCCAACCCCAATTGAGCGAGTCATGCTTTACTCATGCTCAAAAAGTTCTTTCATGAGCTAATTCTTGTCCTAATTGATTCCCTAGCACTCCAAGTCCAAAACCAACTAGGATGTACTCAGAACAAAGTTCTAAGAAGTTCAAAACCAAGTCAGAGGCGGCCTAAGAAGTCAAATCATGTAAATTACGAAGCCTGTGCTGACCCCATGCTTGAGCGCAACATTGGGCGCAGGACTGCTGGGCGCCTGACTCAACAATTGAGTGCGAGATCAGGTGCTGGATTCTATATTGTCAGAATTGAGCAAACAAAGTCTATATCAACATAATATATACATGTACCCTTGAATGCACATATATCAGCCCATCATGTCTTTACTTTCTGCCTTCAATTGTGTTCTTTTTTGCGTTCTCTCACCCCAAGTGCCTTCTGTTTTCTCTTTTCCACATCATCTTCATTGCACATAAAGAAATCAATTCTATAAATCAAGTATTGCCCTCGTGTTTATTTTGATTCTTGTCGCCATTTACCAGTAGGCAAGTTCTGTACATATAACTAAAATATACGTGCACTCAACAATTTCTGCACTAACATGAAGGCATGTATATATGCCGATAAAAAAAAAACATGAAGGCGTGTAACAGATAAGAACACACACAAACAACCAGAAATACGAAGGGTTCTTGCATAAAGACTTGTCTGTGCATCTGTTATCTTAGCTAAATTGTTGTGAACCATCTTATATATGGGATGTTTCACATTGGCAGGGAATCGCACTAGGTGTAGGTGACTGGTATTTTGATCGAGCAGACATTAAGGCCATTGACTGTCCGTACCCCTGTGACAAAACTTGTCATAATCTGGTTTTCAAATAAGTCGCCATATTATTTACTGCATGTAGCTTTTCTTTTCTCTGTTTCAATTGACTCATTGAAGTTGTAATCTTGTTGAGTAAAGTGGAGATCCCATTGAGTGAAAACCCGCAATTTAAAGACAACAAATAGCATCATGAATCTATATGAATTCTCTTCACAATTTTTCTTTCTTTTTGTCTCTTGAAGTTCTTTTCCATCATTTTCATACAGTCTTGGAATGTGTATCTGCATTTGTGGTGTGGTGGTTTCGAGTAGCTGAATGGGTAGATTCGACTGTCTCTCCCCTATCCTTGAGCTAACCTACAAAATGAACATCTGTTATTGCCACTCGGCTGTAGACAGGGTTTGGGCTGCCCTAGATAGTAAGCCCAATCCAAACCAGGCTTAGTCCACTACAGCAATCCTACTAGTCTTCACCTTTTAAGACTCATCCAGGTTGGCTGCAACTATTTTTTGGTGCAACATATCCAGCTCTGATTGTCCAAATTATCAATCAGTGGACTGATTGAGATGGGAAAAAGTTTTTTTTTGCCAGTATTTAATTTAGTTGAACATGTAGCTCTTGGTAGAGCAAATGGGTGGGGAAAAGATTCATGAAGTCGACTCTAGTAGCTTCTGTTGAATCTTCGACCTACAGTTGGACACAAAAATGACTCCCAAGATAGGGTAACTGGGTAAGTACCTACAAACTTATTGTGGAATTCAATGTCAATTAGAAGTGAATAACACGATATGAATACTGGTGAAGTTTAGAAGGTGGCGCATGAACCACGTGTTTGTTTTTTTTGCCAAACGGATAATCCATTCATTGATAATAAAATCGAACCAAACATCAATGGGTGCATCCAGCTTCAGACAAAGACGTGGATAGCCACAACGTTGGATAGGTTTCCCAAGCAGAACCTACACAACCATAATCCCTACTAGCTAAACAATGAACAACACCATTACCACTACGTTTAACAAAACTAAACTCACACAACCGAAAATCACACGCCAATCTCCGGAGATCTTCCACAATAACTTAAAAAACACGGTGACTAACTTGTTCCCCTTTGACCATTCGAATAAAGCTTAAAGAATCCCCGTCAACCTGAATACATGTAAACCCAAGCTCAGATGCGAAAATAAGGCCTTCTCTAGCTGCTATTGCTTCAGCAACGAATGGATTTGAGAACCCACTCAGTGCCATGCTTCTAGCTGCCAAAATGCGCCCCTCTGAGTCTCGCCCTATCAAACCCACACCACCTGACGACTATGAACATCCACCACATGGTGTTCGCTGACCTTCTTTGGGAGTTATTATTCTCTACTTCTGGAGCACTTCATGGCTTTTTTCCACCACAGCTTTGCGTGAGAATCACACATTTTTGCTGTGGAACTCACACACATTTTGTGGTGGAACTCATACAATGTGTTGCAAGGAAGGTCATTGGAACATCACGTGGTGGTGCTCCAGGCACACGCATGTGATGCTCCAGGGCAGGGATGGAGGGAAAGAGGGGCACGTGCCCCCACTCGAAACTAAAATAATTTTGTTATATTTTCGCATATTCAGCATAATTATGAAATTAAGTGTGCCATTATACATACACACTTGCATATATCTCGAAAATATACATATAGAATTAGTTTTATGTTTCAATTTTGTCATATATATGGTGCATCTATACTTGTTGGTTTCCGAACTATTTGTCTATTTCGGTCAATTCTTTCTTAATTGTACTTATTTTTAATCGTCTAAGAGCAATATTTTAAAATAATATCATTAATAAAACTATATCAATCATTCTAAAACTTGTCGATATTTATGTAAAACATACTCTCAAATTTTGTCATAGATTTTGTACTCATTTTTACATAATTTAAGTGTGAGTATATATGTGTTATATATTTTTTGTAGTTTGTAATGCATGTCTTAATTGTGTACGATCTTATTGTGGTTAATTAGAAAAATAAATTTTTGCCATTATGATTATCAAGGTGCCCCCACTTAACAACATTCCTGAATCCGTCCGTGGCTCCAGGAGCACTTAATAAAATTTTCCAGTTTGGAGATTACGTGAGACTTTTGATTGGGACATAAAAATAATAAAAGTCGAGCCAGCTGGTGCTATGAAATCCTCACCTAATAATTCTTCCAATTTCTAGTCCTCTTTGATGCCTGCCTGGCTTTGTTTTTTGTTGGAATAAAAAAAGTGGCATCTGGATAACAGGCAGGTTGGTTTCTTTCATTTCTTGCTATATAACATGTTGCTTTAATGAATTAATTGTTGTTGTCTGCTCAACGGAATGGAATTAATGTCTCCATTCCAACTCCTCTAGCAGCAAAGAGAAATCATATATACAAAAATTACAAGGGAATTGGGTTGGGATAGCATTTGTATTTAGATAGACAATAATGGGAGAGTGGCGGACCCAGAATTTTATTGCACTAGGTCAAGCCATCAAGCATCTACAAGTATAATTTTGCACTTGTACAAAATGACCCGGAAAATAACAAAAATAATAGAACAATAACCAAAATGAGATATTCCCTCCGTCCTGATTTGTTTGTCCCCTTTTTGACTTTTTGAGAGCGTTTGATCTCTAAAAAAATTGTCTATAATTTTTAATTCGTAATGTTTTAATATGCAATATGGATTTTGTTTGGTAGATCTTAATTAATTTTATTATTCAAAATCTTCAAAAACATAAAAAAACATTATAAAATATAAGATATAAGTATATTTTTTAAAGACATGAATTTTGACAATTGAACAAACAAATTGAGACAGATGGAGTATCTATTTATAAAATGTTGACTTCCTTTCCCTTAGGCCTTGTGGCCGTCTTCCATGTTCCAGAAACAATGAGTTCCAAAAAACAATCACAAACTCGGATTTCCATTCCCATATTCATTATTCATGTAAAGAGAAAAAGTATTTAGAGAAATAGAGTATTTGTGGCTGAAATCAACTCTTTAAAAAAAGGAAAATGGGATCTAAATTACCCACCTGTAAAACGGGTTTGTTCCCGGTCCAATTCCAGCTGAGCTCGTTGGCAGTGGTGATTGATATTCAAGGGTTTCTAGATTTTTTCTTCACAGGGTGAGTTCTCCTCCATTCTTCAATTTTTTTCGGGGGGAGAGAGAGATAGAGAGAGAGAGAGAGGAGGAAAAAGTGAGGAAAGTGGAAAGGGCAACATTGTAGTTTGGTTGCAGTATAGGGGCAAAATGTTTAGGGAAAATATTCTATGGGGCAAATTTGCAGAAATACCCCCAAAATTATATTACTTCCTACGGAAATTTTGCAAGGAGTGGGGTCAGTGGACCCCCTTGCCTCAATGTCAGTCCGCCCATCTGCACCATAGGTGTACTATGTGCTATGATCGTGTTATTGAAAATGCTACATTATATAATACCTCGTCACGATCAGATCTGGGGGTGCTGTAGTGCACCCTCCGCTTTTCATCCGAACAGTAGACGGCTCGAATTTGTAGGAGCTTGGATTAAATCTGAGCCCTTCATATCAAGATGGACAGTTGAATCTGCCGCACTTCAGCAACTCTCAATCCGTCACGATCAATCATATATGTAACCACTTGGCCATTCGATTTCTTTTTCATCCCGAGCAAAAAGGGTAGGAGAGAGAATTGTGTAATATAACCTTTTTTGGGCGTCTATATATACCTGCTAGCTGGGCGCAAGACAAGAGGGAGCGTAGATGTACGCTAAGATGCTGGGGCACCAAATTCATGGATCCGCAGGCATCCCTGGCTTAAACCATTGCCTAACTCAAACTCAACAAAAGTATAGTCACAAGAAGCCGAAAACATAATCCAAGAGACCCAAACAAATGTTATTCACAACAAGTCATTTAATTTGGTGAATCTGCAGCAAAAAACCTATCTTATTTATTTGCATTGAGACCATATGTATCAGACATTAATGTACACCTAGCTAGCTACCTTGTTCAAGTTCAGATAGATGATCTATATATACCATATAATCCACTGAGCAAATCATTACCAACTTACCAACTCATGCATGCCTCAATCTTGATCACACACACACACACACACACACACACACACACACACAAATCCTTTTACTAGTTTCTTGGTTAGCTAATTAGTGTTTCAGCTACTTCAACTATGTATCAAACCCTACCACAAGGCTAGCTAGTTGTGGATGTACTCGAATTGCACTAGTATTATTTACCGTCTAGTAGTAGCACGACAAAATGCCAAGTATAATTCAGTAGGTTCCATGACATTAATTTCTGAATGTGAAAGTACTAGACTTTCTATTCTTTTGAAATCAAGTGTCTTGAATTAGTTTGCGCGTTCTAGACTTTAGATACTCGACGCTAGCATAAAACAAGAATTACGAATTTTATAGGGAACGGATAATGCCGACGGTGCTAATTGGAGAAAATGTTAAGTCAGAGGTTTGGGGCGCCATGATGCTCCCACCATTTCAGTGTAGTTCTTTTACCATGTGCGTAGATGAATTCCGCGCAAATATATTACACGCGTATAAGTAGAAAATAAACTTGTTAACATTTAAACTCCACTCCAACAACAAAACAAAACAAAGCCAATTAAGAAAATAAAATAAAATAAAATAAAACCAACAAAACAAAGCAATCATATGTACGAATAATTATTCAATATTCTCAGAGTATATGAACAGTATATTCCTTCCTCTCACATAACATATGGGTCCCATATGTGTCCATAGATTATGTGAAAGGAGCGAATATACTGTTCATACACTCTAAAAGTATTGAATAATATCCGCATATGTACCCTACAGTTGGGCTAGCTAAATAGAAAACTGGCACGAATCAAAGAATTCTTTCTAGTGATAATAAAATTAATATATTCGTGTCCCCTTACCTTGTTTCTTTGCATTGTCACCCAGTTTGTTTATCATTTGGAACACAATTATCTCACGTAGGAAAACTGCATTTTATAAAGTCTCACCTATTTGTGTATAGCACTTCGACAGATCCCTGAAGGATCAATCCTATAGTTCAATAGACAATAGCAGAGGATCGTTTAAAGTTGGAGAGAAATTCCGTATAAACTTGCCCTACAAGAATAGTAGCGGAATTAAATGTTTTTTTTTCTTAAAAACGGAGTATAAGAGGAAGCAATTTTTTATAGCAGCTGAATTTTCGATTCTATTCTCTTGGTTGTCGGATTTGTTCCCTTGGGTTTGTCTTTTGGGCTTAGGTGTATTTCTTTTAGGTTTATTTTTAAAAAAAAAAATTAGACACCGGTTCCCCTTTTTAGATTCGATTTGATCCCAAACCTGAATTTTATTTCCGAACCTGCATAGGCTCGGTAATGGTACGTGATGACATTTCTACCCCAAAGCCAAATGGACCCCCTCTCTCTAAATGTCTGTCATCTCTCACCACCCACCCCCACCCCTGAGCGAAACCCCCACTACCAATGCCCAGTGCAGATCGACATCGCTGTCAACCTCTCCGACGAGTCCTCCTTCGCCGTCCACCACTACCTCCGCCCCACCGACGACGTCATGCTCCTTCAAGTCCGCACCACCTCCGTCCTCTACAACACCGACTGGGGCGCCGCCGACCTCTCCATCTCCAATGACCACGAATCCCAACAGAAACTCGAGGACAAGTTCGACAGCTAGCTCTCCATCATAGATTGATTCAATTTTAGTGTGGTTGATCTTTCCCATTAATTCTCCTTCAATCATTTCTCGTACATGTAATTGAACAGATCTGAATTTGATTCTAAAGTAAGAAAGTTATGCGAGGACATGTTGAAAATTTGAATTCAAATATGAATTTGATTCTCGTCGGAGAAGATGCTGTTGTTGCCCGTCGGTTGCCGAAGAAACATGGGATCATCGACATTTGTTTGTTGTGAATTTAATAATTAATGTGGAATTTAGGGGGAAGGGGTTTGGAAATTGGAATCTGCATTGAAGAGAAAGTTATTGTGTAGTAAATTTTGTTCGTGTGTGTATTTTCTATAAGAATTGTTTATTTTTCAATAACAACTGTGTATTGTCCATGAGAGCTGTGTATTTTAGTGTGTGGTGAAATTATGTGAACTGTGAATTTTCTATGAGAAAAAGTTTTCATAAATAGTTCTCATAGAGACAATTATGACAGTTCTCATAGAAATAATTCTCATAAATACAGTTCTCATAGGAACAAATCTTATCGAGACAATTCTCATAGAAAAAATTCTTATAGAAACAGTTCTCATAGCAAATGATTTTATTTTATTCTTACATAATTTCATAGAGAAAAACTTCTTTTCGAAAGTTTCCGTAAAAAGAGTTTACTGAAGTGAATTGCTGCCGTCCAAAAGTGTTTTAGACGGTTTAGATTTTAATGAAACTTTTTCGGTGAAAAATTAATTGTGACCAGTCATAATTGAAAACTAACTCAGCCATTAATTGCGTGAATGGACAGTTGAGATTGCGCCGCTCCGTAAACACCTTGTTCACGGAGCGGTCGTGAAAAAGTCTATCTCAAATTTCATATTCAATATAGATCTTTTTTAGTAAATATCGTCGAATATGTTCAAAAATCTAATTTTAAAATAATAATAATATCTACAACCAAAGATATGACTTTTTAAAATTTATAAACAATGTTTTAATGGTATACCAATGCTCGTGGAGCATTGGATAATTTTTTATACTAGATGCTCTCTAGCTCCGTGCGCTGATGTGCGTGAGGAAGGCAAGGGCATGGTTGGAATAAAAAATGCAAATAATTGTGCAGGACTATTTGAAGTTCGAACCTAAAAAACGGGGCTTATCTCTAAAAACCCTATTTCTTTTGAGTTTTAGTCGGTTTGGTTGTAGGCTGTTGGGTTGTTTGCGGCTTTCGTTTTACTGTGGTATTTTTTGGTTGGCATCTTGCCTTCCTTTGGGTGTGGTGCGGCGTATGCCGGTCAGAGCCAGCCTTGGAGTTAAAGCAAGTGTTGTGATCACTTTAGGCCTCAAAAAGAATTTGAACTGAAAGGGTTCCTCCTACTTTTTTATCCCTTATTATAGTCCAACAAAAGAGGCCCTATTTTTAATTTTCACTTTAAGCCCCCAAAAAGTCAGGGCCGGCTCTGATGCTAGTGGACCTGTGATCCCTTTAATCTTTGTTATCCTTCTCAAAAATCTTTTTGTCGATAAAAAATAAAAATTTATAAGAGGGAAGCAAACTCTTGAGTCTCAAGTCTTTGACCGCTAGGCCAATTAATAACTTGGGGTTTCTTAAATACCTTTCCACAACTTAAAGTGGAATAAGTTGGTTTTGTCCTAATTCATTTTTTTTTTTGACATTAGTTAGTTTTGCGTAATTTTTTTTTGTAGATTATTGATTCGTCTTGACAAAATGAATCGGAAAAGTAAAAAAAATTTACTTTTATCCAAATATTTTGAAAAATATATGACTTTTTTTTTGTTTAAAAGTGGTTATTTTTCAAAATATTTGGGTAAAAGTAAATTTTTTTTTTACTTTTCCGATTCATCTCGTTGAGACGAATCAATAATCCACAAAAATTTCGCGCAGAATTAACAAATGCAATTTTTTATTTTTGAATAAGAACAAAATGATTAAGTAGAACAACCACTTAATCAATTTATATTATGTTTGATTCCCAGAGAGACATGCAGGTAAAGAATATGATGAGCAATTGAATTATCTAATCCAAAATCATAAGAGAGTTGAAATTAGAACTTGGAGCCATCAGTACATCCCCTCTTCAGTCTGCCCTTGCAAATTAAATTCCATTTATTCTTTTTTTGTTCTTCCGTACAGAAGAAGATTAATGTAGGAGGGCCCAAAACACGAGTGCACAATAATTTGGTTCACATGCTTTCAAGCCGACAACAATATCTATCTTATAAAACAGAGCGGTTTTTATGTACACATACAAACAAGAGTACCTCTCCAGCCGTCAGATCAAATTTTCATTAGGTTATAGCCATCCAATCAACTTCTTTAATAAATTTATCTTGATCCCTCCCTCCCTCTTTCCTTACTTCTTTGGTAATGTTGTCATTTCTAGGGACAAACATATTTTTTTTCTTTATTTAACAATGAGCCTTTTATTATCAAAACGTTTTCTTTTCCCTATCGTCAATCTTTAACTCTATTATTGGGATGTTGTGCATTGTCTACTCATCTGTTAGAAAACTCTATTTCATTTCTTTCTTCCATCAACTGAGTAACAATAGAAAAATATTATAAAAACTTTACTCATACAAAAGAATAAACTTAAATTTTTTTTTTTTTTGGTAACAAGTTGTTTCACCTATTTCTTGGACGCAAGATTGAAAGTAGTAGTGCTTGATAATTTGTCTCAGTTATAGGCCTGTAGCATTCCTTTGATTTGAAGGGGGAAAAAACTTAAGTTGTGGCATTCCGTTGCAAGAATTATTTTCAATGTAAAAAAAAAAAAACAACATTCATTAACTTATGGGAAGTGGAGTTTTAAAACTATTCATTTTTTTTTGGATTAGTTGTTGGTTGAACTATATTAGATACGGGTGTGATATAAGTATTGGTTGATCATGATAGTTGTTAACAAATGGTTGTGCATAAGTTAATTACAAATTTCATTTGGGTATGTGCTCCTACTTTTTCAACGAGTGTGGTATTATTTGTTGTGAAATTATTCTTAGAAGAAATTAGTTCAATTTATACCATTTGTCTATTTGAAGAGAATTTTAAAAAATAAATTATAAAATTTTTCATTTGGGTTTTTTAAGATTACTAGAAGGGAAGGATAATTTTTTTTAAGTTGTAATAAAAAAGTGTTGTGTCGTGTCTTTTTTTTTTTTATCGGCGTATTGTGTCGTGCCTTTAGGCACGGGTAATCACTAGTAAGTACTACTATCAAACTCTCACTAAATTCAATTTATATGAAATAAAAGGAAAAAAAAAATGAAAGCTGGCGAAATATGATTGTGCACGTGGGCGTGCGCTAGAAGCTTCCTATGGCTATGTACCTAGAGCCGAGCAACGGACATGAAACACAATAACACGGCACGAACCGGACACAAAGTTAACGGGTTAAGGTTGAACATTTCTGACACAAAATACGAAAATGACACAACTCGAAAACATGAATTCTAAATGGGTCGGGTTCGGGTTAAACACGCGAGACACGAAATTAACATGACCAACACGGTTAATAATCTGTGTCACCCATTAACACGAACATATATATAATATGTATGGTATATCTGTAATTCTATATAGAGTTGGGTAACGGATACGATAACATGACATGAACCGGACACGAAGTTAACGGGTTAGGGTTGAGCATTTCTGACACGAAACACAAAAATGACACGACTCGAGAAACACGAATTCTAAATGTGTCGAGTTCGTGTTGGGTGGTTAGTGACACGAATCCAAATGACGCGACACGAACACGATCCGACACGACCTATTACCCCACGAATCCGAATGACACGACACGAACAAGACCCGACACGACCTGTTACCCAGGTCTAATGTACCTCATAATTGATATTAAATAATTCTTTCATAAAAATACCAAAAATTATACTAAACATTTTCAGTCACCTACCTAATTGGAGTAAAAAATTTGGCATTCGATGCAGACTTCGGTTTGAGTTTTGAGAAAAGTTTTTTTTGAGAATAATGAGTGAAGAGAGATTGATAAAAAAAAATTATTAGGGACTGTGGACAGAAATTTTAAGATCCAAAACTAACAAGCATTAAGTGTTGATCAGAAAATGAAGAATAAGAAAAAGCAAACACCAATCATAAACGGTTCTTAACAATAGGATGATGAGTTCACCTCCATACTCCCATCTCTCCATACCTCTTTAAATTACCATTTGTGTGATTTAAGCGAACCTATAACAATGATTCGAACTGTTTAATTGGGAACTAGGGAAGGAAAAGTGTTTGTTAAAAATCAGCTTGAATGGAAATGCACAAGCAAGTGAACAAATCAAAAATATTTTTCATGCTACTATGGGTGGCATATGTAAGACTAATTTTTGATTTAGTCATTGTGGTGGCTCACATATTTTATATGACACATATTGATTATGAGTTTAATAGGATTTTCCATATCTTTATTTTATTCTATTGGTCAAATAGAGAAATTGTTTCCCTAAATACGCTATACTTTGATGGAAAGTTAATATCAATGTTTAATAAGGAAACTGGTCTTCTCTCTGCCTATAAAAGATTGTTTAGGGTTCCATCAAATTAACGTGATATACTAAACAGCTAGAATGAAAGGCAAGCGAGAGAAACCAGTTTTCCACCTAGGGCTTAATGCTCTATTAAATTATGGTCGCTACAATCACTTACCGGATCGTTCAAGTTCCACATAAATGGATCCGGATACGCCGTTCTTGATTCTATAATTTTTCGCTTAATAATTGTATTGTGATTATCATGATAGTTCTAGACCCTGGCATAACGTAGGTTGTTAATTATCTAACACCATAAAGAATAAACTTACAGCATATACATTTTATTTCCTTATAGATCAAAATACAATTCGTTTATGTGCCTATTTTTGTCTGATAAATCTTGACTTTTCGCAGAGATCGATGTTCTGGTTTATGATACATACGGATGAATGAATGAATGATTTAGGTCACAATTGTAGGTCAGTGGTGGAACCACAAATACTAATCGAGACTGGGATGGTGGGTAGCTGCCCTTAACAAAATAAATGCTCTACTCCTTCCAATTCAAAATAAATGATCGTTTTAGGGATTTCAAAAATTTTAGGAGACACTGTAACGACCCGAATTTTTGCCTTATTTTTTTTAAATACAATTTTGAAATATTAAATATTAATTCAATAATTAGTTAGATTAATGTGTATAATTGATATTGCTTAGAAAATCATATTCGAAATATATTATACTTTAGAGATATACATTCATCCCTTATCCTTCCTATTTAAGCCCTAACTAGAATCCTATTGGAACTAAACCTCCACTTCCCTCTCACACTCCATCACCCCTCTATCTCATCCCCTCTTTTTGTGCAAAACCAAACCCTCTTTCCAATCCCCATTTATTCAGCTGAGAGAGAGAGGAGAGAGAGACACAATTACTCCTCCATCCTTTTTATTCCCAAAAATGCTACTTGCACAACCGTTGTGTGCGTAATTCTGACCGTCCAGATGTATTTGGATGGTCTAGATTTTAAACAAACTCTTCCAAGAAAAAGTCTAACTTTTATGGGAAAGAGTTTGAGTGAATTGTGATCATTTATTACAGCAATGGACGGCTAGAGATTGGTTGTGTGTTGTGTTTTACACAACCGTTGTGTGTGTAGCACTTTTGTTTTATTCCGGGGGAGGAGAGATTCGAAGCCTTTAACCTTTTGTTTTGTAACTTTTGTTCTTCCTTTCCTTGTTTTATTTTTATTTTTATTTTTTTCCTGTTTGTAATCCCTAACCAAGAAAGAAACAAATCTTTCCAACCTCACTACTATTTTGCCAAGAAGAAAGGAGGAAAAAGAAGAAGAAAGAAAGGAGGAGGGGAGATCCACCATTGCCACCATCACGCACTGTCATACTATTTTTTTTTTTTTTAAATTCACTCTTAGCTTGAAACTCCAAGGATCAAGGTAGATTTTTTTTTACCCCTTAACTCTAAGTATATTATGAAATTTTTATGTGTTATATTATCTGGGCAGGAACCCAATTGACACAACATATATTTTAAGAAAAACAGTCAAAACCCATACTCGATGTCGCGGCCGCAACCCATGGACCTCATGGCTGCTATCTTCGATACCGCATTCGAAATGTTTGTCTTGAACAGTTCTGTTTTTAAGTTCTTAAAGTTGATTAGTGATCATTCATGAGATGGGTTGTTAGTTGTTACTATTAAATTATTATTTACTGATCCATGATTGTTTGGTACTAGATTAAATTGTACTAAAATGTGGACCGCATAAAAACATGTTATTATGTTAGGTTGACACTTGTATAAAAAAATTGATTTGTACAATATATAGAATTCGAGCTTATAGTATCTTGTTTTAAAACTACATGGGAAATAGACTTAATAGAATAACCATAAGTTAAATAAAATAGATTATCATTATATTATTAAAAGCAATAGCCATTGGGAGGATATAGAGTAAAACAAAGAATTTAATAGAAATGATAATCTGTAGTTTAGTTAGCTTCGGTGATAACTAGTAAGTTTATAAAGAAAATATTAATACACTGGGATTGTAAGTTTTGTGCCAATCCGTGAATAAAAAGATTTTGTAAATGAAAGAGAAAGTAGTTTAAAATAAGTTACTCCCTTCGTCCCTATTTAATTGTCCACTACGATTTTGCGTTCACTTTCAACGGCTTATATCTCTCGACGTATATTGCTAAAATATGCAATATGGATCTTGTTTGATAGATCTCAATTTTTTCTATAAGACAATGATTTCAAAAATATAAAACATAAAATACGTCGAGATGTGCTACGTCGAGATGTGCTAAAATATATTGTTAAACAAAAATGCTACTTGCACAACCGTTGTGTTGATTGTGTGCGTAATTCTGACCGTCCAGATGTATTTGGACGGTCTAGATTTTAAAAAAACCCTTCCAAGAAAAAGTTGAACTTTTATGGGAAAGAGTTTGAACGAATCCTGACCATTTATTACAGCAATGGACGGCTAGAGATTAATTGTGTGTTGTGTTTTACACAACCGTTGTGTGTGTAGCACTTTTGTTTATTAAAACCTTAAATTTCCAAATCATGTTCTATTTTTAAGAAACCAACTTTGTTAAACTACTAGAGTAATCCTAGGGCTTCTGAGATAACTTAAATCCTCAAATGGGTCTAGGTTCTGATTCGTCATGGAACTCAACACAAATCCAATTAGGAGTAGTTTATGTGTATTTCTTGTGCCGTTAGAACTCTTGATAATGCTTCATCGATTCGTGTGCAATTGCTCTTCTGTGAAACCAAATCGAGATTGTGGAATGTTAGTTTGGAATTGAGCTCATTGGAGATATGTACACGATAGTTCAGTTAGCCTGTATATGTGGTGGTATTATGATATGTTTACTTGTCATTTGAAATGATTGCTTTGTTGATTGAACTGAGAACGTGGAAAGGACATTAGAGATATTGGAGGAGTTGTGTACTTAGAGAACTTTGTTCCAATTCTTTTTTAATTTAATAACAGTCACTATATCCTTATGGTAATGGTGGTGGAGGTGGTGTGGTGGAGTGGTACGTGGGAGCAGTGTTCTAAAAGGCGGGATTAATTGCCGATTAATGGGCGATTAATCGGAAATTTGGGCTGACCGATGAGATTAATGGCTAAAAGGTTGAATTAGGCGGCTAGAAGATTAATCGGACTTTGGCGGCGATTAATCGCCGCTTAATTGGTCGGCGTGTAGGCGGCGATAGGCGATTAATCGATTCATGGGCGATTAATCGGCTAATGGGCGATTAGGCAAGGTAAATCTGAATTTTTAGAAAACGAAGGGGGTAACTGTTATACTCATACCAGGTTATTTAGGGCTTCGAATTACTGTGTTAGGGCTCTCATTCGATCAGCCTCTCGTCGATCTGGGTCTGGGAAGAAACCCAGTCATCGCCTACTGCCGACGCCAGTTCATCGACGATCGCCTCTCATCACCGACACCGGTCATCGCCGACGCTAGTCATCGCCGACGCCTTTCATCACCATTCACCGCCACTGTGCCTCATTGTTGATTGCTGTAACTCTCGATCCCTCTCTCTTGATCCCCCTCTCTCTTTGTAATCTCTCTCTCTCTCTCTTTGTGTGTAATTTCTCCGCCCCTCTCTCTCTCTCTCTGTGTAATTTCTTGACCCGCCCCGCCCGCCCCCCCCCCCCCCTCTCTGTAGTGAGTAGTATTTTTTTTTACAAAATTTAACACTTGAGTCTGAGTAGCAGAGTAGTGTAGTATTGTAAATTTATGGTTTGGACCGTTTGGTGTAGGCCGTAGCCGTGTAGACCGGTAGACGTGTAGTAACTAGTAAGTATTGATGGTAGAGAAGATATATCACATCAACTAGAAAAACTGTGATTATTGATGATAGGGAGGTTGTAGAATATTTAAAAAAAAAAAAAACCGACTAATTGCTAAAAGGCGATTAATGGCCGATTAATAGGTCTCGAAGCTTGAAGGTGGTCGGCCGCCCGCCTAGCGCCGAGCGCTTTTTGGAACATTGCGTGGGAGTGGTGGTGTAGTGATGGTAGTGGTGGTGGAGTGGCGGTGATGGTGGTGATGGTGGTGAAGTGGTGGTAGGAGCGGTGGTGGTGGTGTAATGATGGTGGTGGTGGTGGTGGTGGTGGTGGTGGTGGTGGAGTGGTGGAGCTAGTGGTGGTGATATGATGGTGGTGGTGGTGGTGGTTGTGGTAAAGTGGTGGTGGTGGTTGGTGGAGTGGCAGTGGCGGTGGAGTGGTGGTGATGGTGGTGGAGGTGGTGAAGTGGTGGTAGGAGCGGTGGTGGGGTGTAGTGATGGTAGTGGCGGTGGTGGTGGTTGTGGCGGTAGTGGTGGAGTGGTGGTGGTGGAGTTGTGTAGGTGGTGGTAGGAGCGGTGGTGGTGGTGGTGGGTAGATGTGTCAAACGGCACATCACAGCCCGTTTAACTCCGTGCTTCGTGCCGGCCCGTTTACAGTATTTACTCAAATCGTGTCGTGCCATGCCATTTGGCAATCGTGTCATGCCGTGCCGGTCCGTTTACTTAAATCGGATCGTGTCGTGCCGTGCTGTTTGCCAATCGTGTCGTGTCGTGCCGACCCATTTTCTTAAATCATGTCGTGTCGTGCCGACCCATTTTCTTAAATCGTGTCGTGCCGTGCCGTTTTCAATCGCGTCGTGTCGTGCTGGCCCATTTTCTTAAATCGTGTCGTGCCGTGCTATTTTCGATCGTGTCAAGACTTGCCGGCTTGTTTACTTAGTCGTGTCGGGTCCGAGCCGTTTTAAGTCGTGCCATTTTAAATAAATTCCTTCAATGATGGATGATGATAATGTCCTGTACAAGTTGAATAATGAGAAATAATCCCAGGATTTGGATTTTGTTTAGTCCTTTGTCTTGGAATTTATTTGGGAAGCTTGTGTTGGTACTACAAACATAATACTATGCATTAGTACATTACAACACCGAATTTTACACAAGCTAGATTCAACTGAAAGTGCACTGCTTTTTAGTTTATCTTGCTCGAATCATCAACAACTGACCCATGACACCCGTTACTTCTAAACTGCAAAATGCACGGCTTGATTTCATCATCCAAGTCAGAGTTTAAATCCTCATTGTCAAAATGAATGTTTTCAGGATCCATCTCCTATAAAAAAATTGAAAACAAAACAAAGAAAATTAGAACAAAATATCGGATCTGGCCATTTCTGGGAGAGTGAAAATTAGTACTAATTACTAAATATAAGAAAGTAACAAAATAAAACTAGAGAGAATAAAACTTAAATATAAGCTTTTACTAACACACAAATAAATTAGTTTTGAATTTCAACCAACATTTTTTTTTATCGACTATATGTCTATCCCTTTCTTCAAAAATATACTATGAGGGGGAAATGGCATGAAAAGAACTTTTTCTTTCTCTGTGATAACAACCGAAGCACCAATGGATATGGAACGAAATACAAAAAATTATCCTGTTGATGATAGCTGTCTTTTATTTAATTTTGGGACAACCAGAAACCACAAGTCCACCACCACATCTCTAATCCTAATTTGCTTCCATTCTGTGCTACTACTATTTTTTATTATCTTTAAAAAATATCAGATCTGTAAGATGGAATCAACCCCGATCACATGCATTTGACGATCCAAACCCTAAACAAAAATATCAGATCTGTAACATCTGTTCACGTCTGGAGAGGGAAGTTAGAGAGGTACCTGTTGACGTGTGGAGAGGGAAATATCAGATCTGTTGATGTCTGTGACCAGAAACGGAAACTCGCCGTACGTGTCTGTCACCGGAAACGACCTCAGCCGTCGAGTTTCAGAGACAAATCGCTGAACGTAATGGAGGGTTTGACTCGTTTGAGTCGGGCAAACTCGGGCAAACTCGACTAGGGAGAGAGAGAGAGAGAGAGAGAGAGAGAGAGAGAGAGTCGTTGAGAGTGAGAGATAGGTGAGAGGTCAGAGCAGAGAGCCGTTGAGATTGAGAGAGAGATGTTGAGTTTGAGAGAGTGAGAGACAGAGACGACTTGAGAGAGAGAGAGAGACAAAGAGTGGGCTGTATCTTGCTAGGGCTTCATCTCATTGTATTTATACTAGTATCAGATCATGTGCATTAGTCGCACCATAAGGAATGTGCACTCAATAATGGAAAGTTCTCTCAAAGTCCAATAATGCATCACTCGAGGGCCGCCCGAGCCATTTTTTGAATATCGGAACCGTCTACCTTTTTATGTGAGAGTGATTATATCATTCATGCAAAAAATGAAGTAAATTGGTTATCGTTATATACTTGATCGCACATAACAAAAAATCTCCTATAAATGAATCTACGCCCCGATGAAGGGGCTTCCAAAACCCAACAGACCCGAAAATTTGCAAGAATGATTAAAACACCAAGAATAACAAAATGAACGGTATGGATCATCGTAATCGTGTTGCGTTTATGTGGCTAGCGTACATTAGACTATAGCAGAATACCTTGGTATAGAACCAAGTAAGTTCAGTGTATAAATTTGAATGGTAGCTGTAAACTCATTTTTTCGAATATTCGATCTAAACCATTACGATTTAACGTCTTATCAAATTTATCATTCTCACCTGAATAGGTAATAAATGGATGTCGGAAACCACGTGATCGGAACACATTCGGTGCTTCCAGAGGCATTAAAGCCCTATAATGCACTACTTGAGGGCCGCCTAAGCTATTTTTTAAAAATTGGAACCATCTAACTTTTATGTGGGAGGGATTAGATCATCCATGCCAATAATCAAGTAAAATGATTATCGCTACATACTTGATCGGACGTAAAAAAAATTCAATCAAACAATGAATCAGCGTGCCGATGAAAGAACTTTCAAAATCCGATGCACAAAAAAATTTGATCCCATGATTAAAACACTAAGCACAACAAAATGAACGCATTGAATGGTATCGATCGTTGTGATTGCGTTGCGATTGTGTGGCTACTGCTTTGATGGCCTCGTTTTTATATAATAGAGCTACATATTATATACTAATTTTTCAAATTTATAACAGAAGTTAATTGGTGGCATAGTGGTTTGTTTGTGTATGAAAGAACCTAGGGACCTGGATTCAAGTCCTAGTCCAGGCTGTCCATCCAACTCCTTTATGTTTTTTTCCCCTTATTTCTACAATGTATTTTTTTTTTGAGACTTTTTTTCTTATTTCTCGTTAGATTTGGAGTAAATAATATACAACTCTTGCACATTTCCTTTCGTATTAAATTACCCTTACACCATAAATATTTTGATAAGTTTTTTTTATTTTACTCGTTAACTTGTAATGTTAAATTTACATACCAAAGGTCCAAAGCCTATTCACTAACAACAAAAAAATACCAAATAAAAATTGATAATTTTTAAAGGTAAAAAATTGATTTTTTAAAAACATGATTTTTTTAAGAAATTGTTTTTTTTTAAATTAAATATCTTAGATGTTTAAAGGTAAACAAATATTTTTTACCGAATAAAAATTGTTTAATTTTTTTTTAAATTAAAAAAAGCCATTTGGCTTTTTATTTTTATTTTTTTCTATGCCTCATGTCGTGCCCTTTCGTGCCCGTCTCGTGCCGTGTCGTGCCCATGCCCATGCCCGTGCCCGGCTAGAACCGTGCCGTGCCCGTGCTATGCCGCCCACTTCCGTGTTCGTGTCGTGCCCCGGGCCCATTAAGATCGTGCTGTGTCGTGCCGTGTCAGGCCGAGACCGTGCCTGTGACGTGCCGTGCCGCCCCATGCGCGTGCCGGCATGACCCATTTGAAACCTCTAGTGGTGGGAGTGGTGGAAGTGGTGGTGGGAGTGGTGGAAGTGGTGGTGGAGGTGGTGGAGTTATGGAGCTAGCGGTGGTGGTGATGGTAGTGGAGGAAGTGGTGGTGGTGGTGGTGGAGGTGGTTGTGGTTGTGGTGGTAGTATGATGGTTGAATGTAAGTACACAAAAATTCAGCCAGAATTAAGTAGCTCAAAGCTACTTAATTTTTTTCAACTTTTTAGCCTATATTTTAAGTGGTACTTAATTTGTTAAGCAATGTAAAATATGTTATCAAACCTACTGAATCACTTATTGCTTAATTGATTCAGTTTTAAATGTTGAATTTAGGTTATCAAACAAGCCCTTAGAAAATGGCAAAAGTGGATATATGGTTTTGTCCTTCACTTATCAAAATTAACAACAACAAAAAAAAAAACCGTTAATATGGCCATCCATTTTTTGGAACGGATGGTGTAATTACTATTAGCAACACCGCACCACGTTCCTTCAAAACCACTGAAAAATCTGTTTGATCGTCAATTTCAGGGTCCTAAGATTTACCCGGCAAGTTAGCCAGCCCAACCCAGACACATGATTATTAAAAAAAAAGCAATATAAAGTAGGAGTGCTTTTCTTGTGGCAGACTTTTGTGTAATAATGCTCCAATAGATTGTAGTAGTAAAACTTACCACACAAAATGTCATTTACTTGCAAGGAATGATATTTGACATCGGTTTTTACGGAAAAGTGAAGACAACAGGAATCAAATTTGTAACATCTTATGAATGGCAAGATTCTTCTTAATAAGGCACCCCTTATCCCTCATTTTTCCGCCATCCACATTTCTTATCTTCCAAGCAAACATAGAATCTTTTTTTGTCCCCTCGCTCTTTAGGGAGACATTATTCAATGCCTCGATGCCTCATGTCTCTTCTTTACCATACATTGATGATGTGGAGCTCATACAATTACTATTGTGCCCCACAACAATGTGTGGTGGTGAAAGAACATAGGCACGACATGACTAGGGATGTCGATTTCCTCTTTCCCACCCTCGCCTCTGACCTCATTGCCCTTATCTGATTGGGTATTTTCCATCGGATATGGAAATAGCATCAGATGATATTTGCTTCTCCCGCCCCATTTTATCTATGTTCATTTCATTTCGTTACATATGATAAGAGTAAAATACCAAATAATGAATCAATATTCTATTTTCTTGTCAAATCTCTTCGAAGAGAACAAAATTAACAAAAGTTACAACAGTGATCGAATGGGGACCGACTTGCTCTGCCACCTTCCCAATTTTCCCGCTCCAACTCGTACTTTGCCCTGATAGGGTGGGGATGAGCTAGGGACTATATTTTGATTCTGCACCTGCCCCATTGCTATCCCTATATGGAACGGTGCTCCAGGGCACTGAATGAATTTTCCTCTATGGGGTATCAGCATCAAGATGTGTCCCTCAGAGGGACCCCTTGCCTCTGTTCCTCCCAGAAGTGGTTAATGTAGAGTAGCAGAGGAAAACTGTGTGACGCATCTTTCACACTTGATAAAAGGCATGCATTTCGTGGCCTTCCAATTCACTTTAGATGTCCCAATCTCCTCATAACTGGATTGAACCTCTTGCTTCGTCGGTGCTTCATAACCTATATGTTTAATTGTACATATTGATTTGATGCGATTTATGTATGGAAGGAAAAATGGAAAAAAACAAAAAAACAACAAAAAAAAAAACAAACAAATGCATAATTAAGAAAACAGTTGCGAATGGTGTCTCGAATTCAATCAGTTTTATATTAATAACCTTGATGTGCCGCCCAGCTTTATTAATATGCAAAGCCCGATCGGACCTTTTCTAGGGTAATTTCGACCCAGTTAGTACTCCAAGGATTTCCTATAGAAAGGGCCTTTCGGCGACTTCTTGGTTTAAGTACGAGAGTGATTTTCAAGTATTGCAGCTTTTGTATAATCCTCTCGTCTTCCAAAATATAACCTATTGATCTTTGCCCGTGGACGTACGCAAATTGTAAAGTCGAATCACATATATTCTTGTGTCATTTGCAATTGCTTTATTTTTTTTTTTTCCCCCTGGATTTAGTGATATATCATAAAGATTCATGACGAAAGGAAGTAATGAAGCACAAAGGTCAAAAAATTTCCCAATTTTTCAGTGATCTTCGTATCTAATGTTCGTTGATAATCTTGCCTTAAAAATTATGATCCAAATATAGACTAGACCCAATATTGAAGTCTTGAAAACCAAGGGACACGTTATCTTTCTTTATTTGAGAGAAAGTTATTTATTCATTTGCTTTCTCATGTTGATTAACAGTCTACGTCTCTCTTTATTTGGTGTGGGGTTTCCTTCCTAATTTTCCATTTGGAAAGTGATTTAGAGGTACATGCTTTACAGGTATTAATTAAGATGGTGTAAATTAAAACTAAAGTGGTACAAGAAGTCAACAATGTCTATTGTCTTCAAAATCTCAGTTAGTTTAACAGATAGGGGAAGTGGTTTAAACTAATTTAGGACTATCAAATATGAACATATCCTTTGTCTATGAGATAGTGATAGGCTGATAGCCAATAGCCACCCCCATTCAAGAAAAATATATGGTTTCTTGATAGGAGTATTTTATTGGGAACATAAGGTGTTTCGTGCCTGTTTTACTTGCATTCATCTCAGACGAACTCTTATAACTCCTCTCATAGCAAGGCCTGAATCTTGGAGTTGAGGACACCACTTCTAGGCCTTTTCATCTACTTTGCATTTTGAAGTTAAAGAGATGGTAGGGTTGAAAGTGATGAAAGTATTCCAGGAACCTAAACAGATCACCCTCTCTGAATTTTGTTAATTTCTAGATATGCTAGCCACCCAAAAAATAGAATTAGACTATAGTTAACCTTAAAGCAGTCCACAACACAACACAACACACCACAACTGAATCTAAATCTACCCGGCCTCATCCATATATAATATTGTTTTTTCAAGGCGAAAGTTGATTGTGTTCACGTGCATGTCACGTTTGCTCAGTGGGACTAGTAGAGGAGGGATATATATATACACGCTCGGATTGATAGCAATCCAAAGTAATAGTTAGCAGATTATCAATACCACATGCCTTACATATTCCTTACTCCGTGCATGCAACGCTTCCTTCCTCCCCGATTATTTCATAAAACAATTGTAAATCTTGTCTCAAGATATTTGTAATCCAATCCCATGTACGTCTGACCTCATATATTAAATTGTTTTCTCAAGTAAAAAAGAAGACCCCGGTTGGATGTGGAACGGCTAAAACCTGGTACGTCCACTAATCATTATTCGAGTGTAGACCGGTGCGGTGAAGTTGTTCAAATGTCGCGTTTGCTTGGCTGGACTACTAGATGAGTGGTATAAATACATGCAGATAGTGTCTGGAGTAATAGTAAGCAAATTACCAATACCACTTGCCCTATTGCCAATCAAACCTCACGAGATTTGTAACACAATCCCATGTCTAATCCACAGAACCGGCCTTGAGCTAAAAGCCCAAGGTGTGACCCTTTTAGGTTCCTAAAAAATTTATGAATTTTAGGAGCCCTTCTCTTTGCTACCCCTAGTAATAGTCCAAAAAAGAGACTCAACTTTAATTTTTCGCATTAAGCCCCGGAAGCTAATCCAACCAATCAGGCACCAAAACCAAAACAGTGTAAAAAAACACAACATATTCAAACATGAATTTTTATTCTGTATCTCTTACCATGTTCCATTGACAAAAGAGATAGAGCATAAACTTTGTTTCCATCACAAACAGATTGTATAAAAAAGGCTGAGAATTCTGTATCATGCCTATTTACAGAAACAAGAAAAACTGTAATATTTTTTCTCCACCTTTTCAATCAGAGGCTCCCAAGCCAAACACAAGCTAAGAAATTTGCCTATAATTGGCAGAAAGTCTCTGGAAATTCCTATCATATATGCTTCCACCTTCTAAAGATTGTTGTTGTTGCTGCTGATTCTGATCCCAATTAGTACTCAACACCTCCGTTGCGAACTCCGTTTGGTTCTGAATTGTGAAGAATGGGGTTTGAACATATTCAGGCCATTTGATTTCTTCCGGTTCCCCTTTGAAAGCGTGAATCTCCGGTTCTTTTTCGGATTTTACACAATTTTCTAATCCCCATGGAAAATTTTGGCTTTGCAATTCAATGCTGTTATTGCTTCCATTGCTACTACTGCCATTGGTGCTGAATGCACAATTGTTCCAACTGTGGTGCACCCCATTGATATCAAGACTAGAGCTTATGAAAGGATGATTAGTGGGGAGAATTGGACTTGAAATGGAAGGGAAAAAAGTGGTGTTTGGATTGAGGAACAGAGAGGTGTTTGGATTTCCAGAATCATAACTCAAATGCTGGAAATTGAAATACCCCGGATTTCCACCGGTGGAGGAGCTTTCATGGGAGGAAACAAACCTGTCTAGGAAGAATTCATCAGTCGTCGATGGGGTTAAATTGGTCAAATTACTGCTGTTGTTGCTTGAGTGCTTAGTGTTTGGACTTGGATATTTTCTCTCCATTGCCTTGTCTGAATTCCCTGCATCAATAATTGTGACTTTTTCACTGAGTTTCTCATTGGTGGTGTTGGATTCAGATTCCCCCTCTTCATTTTCGGCCTCAGAAATCGGCTTGTGAGTGTTTGGATCAATTCCTCTAAGCTTAAGCTTCTTCTTGATAGAGGAATTCCACAGATTCTTTATCTCATTATCGGTTCTCCCCGGTAATTGAGCTGCAATCTGAGACCATCTGGTGAAGCAAGCAGGGCAGGACAATTTTTAGTGAAAACTGTTTTTGAAAACAAAAACAGAACACCTATCGCTTCGCATTCGTTTTCATTAAACATCCTTTTGGTTTTCTCAGAAAATGGGTTGTTTTCGAAAAGAAATTCGGTATAAACGTTTTTGAAAAGTAAGGTTTTCCGTGTTTTCCAGAAGATAAAAACGAAAACGATACCAAACGAGTCAATACCCTGCCTGTCGCCAAACAAAACTATAAAACACAATTCGAAAGGCTCTGGACGTGGTTCTGTCCGGAATAGTGTTTTAAAGCTGTGTTGGTATAGTCTCTTTGCTATGAGTACGTCACTCTTTGCATATATGACAGTTTATAGAAACTGTTTTTGAAAATAAACCAAAATCCATCATCTTGATAAGGTATTCTTTTTGGATGAAATGGTTTTCAAGAACTTGAGAAAATGTTTCTACTAGTTTTTCTAAGAATTGGGTTGTTTTCATAAGCAAACTCCGCAAAAGGGTTTCGGAAAACTTTTCAAGAATTACGTCTTTTGAAAGGAGAAAACAGAAAACAAAAGCGTTACCGAATAGGGTAGCTACCTGTTGCCCAGAAGTGAATGGAGTTCAATAATCAAATTCTCCTCTTGCTGTGAAAATGTTCCTCTTTTCAAATCTGGCCTTAGGTAATTTATCCACCTCAATCTACAACTCTTCCCACACCTCTGCAAACCTGTTGACAGCATTTTAATCGTACAACAAACTTAAATATTGGAGTATTGAATACCCTTTTTACTGGCATTTGATAAAATTACCAAAAAGCCAATGAACAAAACACACAAGAGAGGAGGAGAGGAGTACTACTAGCTACCTGCTAGTTTAGGCACAGAGCTCCAACACCCATGTCCATATTGGGAAATATGCTTCATAAGTTTCTCATCTTCCTCTGGGGACCATAGCCCTTTCCTTAGTTTCTGCTTGTAACAGCATGAGTGCCTCCCCATGTGGAGTGGCAGATGTGATGAGAGAGAGAGAGAGAGAGAGAGAGAGAGAGAGAGAGAGAGGTGATAATGAGGTTGAGAAAATGAAATGGGAAGACTAGTAGGAAATCAAATTATTAATAGGGGGAGGAACCTCAAAAGAGAAGGGGCCGGGGTCACATTCAAGAGGGGTGACTCAATATTGTCGCTTTTTTAATAATCTTTTTAGTATCAATTTGGTTTTTATTTAATTTGTTTACAATTTTTTTTATCAAGGTTTTGTTTTCTTTGAAAATGTGAAAATTAGCTTCAATAATCTGACCTTTTTTTATCCTTGTATCTATTAGAGGTTTTGGAAATAATGAGTTTGACAGCACTGGTGGGGCAGATTGACAGAGAATTAGTATTTTTGAAAGAGTGCTCTTCCGTTCAAAGGGAAAAAAAAAAAAACACAAGAGTACTCTTTATTTTCAGAGGCTAAAATCAATAAAAGTAAGGTTCATGATAAAAAGTCATATATGGACTTTGAAGTTAGTATAGTGGATTTTAAATAGGAAAACGATGTTACATAACGGCTATATTTCACGTGAATAATGTAGAATATCATTATGTAAAGTAGAACAGATGCGTTGATTCTAAACAAAATATAGGATACAACACACGGGTGAAACTTCAAAAAGTATGTAACTTTGTTGTGTATTATATCTGAATAAACTAGTTTAGTGGTTGGTAATAAGAAATACTCCGTAAGTAATATCTTAAGAAGTCATATCTCTCATAATAAACCTCAATCACAGAACAGATTATAGTACAAATTTGTATTTGTCTTAAGAGTGTTTGAAAAGATATTTTCAGGAGGGCATAAGTTGAAATTTCAAGAATGAAAAATAAACATTGGTATAAAAACCTATTCATCCCATTTGATGTGTTTCAGAGAGTTGAGGGAGCATTAAGTGTTGTAGGGAGGTATTCCCGAACAGGTGCAAAATGAGCCCGAGCACGGTCAACAAAGGGTCAACACACTGTGGACCACTGATATGAGAAGTCAATGGTCCAGAGAGGTTGTACAATTCTCGGTACAATAACATGAGACGTTATTGGACCAGATACAAGGAAAATGACATGAGATGCCACTGTTTATAGAAACTTGTTCGGCAAGAGAGAGTCGAACAAGTGGAGAGTTCCTTACAAAGGATATGGTTCAAATTGTTTCCTTAGGACCAGTAACACGTGAGGTAATTGGTCCAGGCCATCTGTTCGGCCATGAGATGGCCGAACAGAGAGAGAAGTCCTATTTGAGGGAACATTCTCGAAGGGTCCAGAATCACTGATATTCAGTTAAAGGATGAGATCCCAAGAATATAGGATCTAAGAAAGATACCCAACGAATATGGGATGTTCGGCTTGATATGGAAAAGAGTCCTACAAGGATTAAGGTAATGAACCGATAAAGGAAACGAGAATCCTTGATATCCTGGGATTCCTATACGAGTTAGGAATTCTAGGGCAACACGGATGCTTGGCCAGCAAGCATACGCAAATCTATAAATAAGAGGTAAACCTAGAGGAGAAAGGTACGCAATACACTGCATTCTTATTGCTTTCCTACTGATAATTAGGGTTTGATTGCTAGTACGTGATACTAACAAAGGCATCGGAGGGCCTTTGCCACGAGAGGCAAAGGTGCGCTCACTCCTTGTCTGTTTTGCAGGATAAGGGTTTCTCTGACGAATTAGGGTTACGTTCAAGAGGCACGTGGAGCCGCTGCATTCCAGTGCTGTTCAAAGCACTACTTGAATTTATCCACCTACAATTGGCGCCGTCTGTGGGAAACGAACGAGTTCCCTTTGAAATACGACCATGGTGGAAGTAGAGCCAGCAACGCCACACGACCCGAAGGATGTGCTAATTGGAGGAGGGGATAAGTCTCCACCCGGGGCTCCGAGAAAGCCCGAAGGAGGACACAGAAGGACCACGAGTAAGGGCCACCCCCTTACTATCCATGGCAACTCCAGAAATAGAGATGGAGAGACGGCATCGAAGTCCACGAGAAGGACTAAATCCCATCGAGGGGATGAATCGATTGCACACTCCAGGAGTATATACCGTAGCGAAGACGTTCTTGATAAGAAGAGACAAGAAATCGAGGAGTATGCTCGTTTGATCAAAAAACGAGAACATGAGATCAGAGAATTAGAGAAAATCAAAGAACATCCAGAGGACTCTGGACTATCTCGAAGAAATTCTAGAGGTAGTGAATACGCTCTGGTGCAGTATCAAAAGGCTCCTTCGCGAGGAAGGAGGAGCAGAAGCAGAAGTCTGACCCCGAGGCGACATAAGACTTCTCCACGAAAAGGGAGGAGCAGGATCCGAACACCCAAGCGAAGGAGGATATCTCCAAGAAAGAGGAGAAGCAGAGGTCGGAGTTCTACCCCCGAAGAAGAAGGGAGTAGAAAACATCATAGGGACAGGTACGAGAGACCTGATTCCGATTGGGAACGAATTAGGTCCAAGAAAGGACTAGAGGATGAAGCCATGACTGCACGGGAAGCAGCACGAAAAGCACTGCAGAATATAGCATCTTCCCCTTTTGCAAGAAAGTTACAGTAGGCTAGATTGCCGACCAGGGTAAAGCACGGGACATTCATTCTCTACGAGACAGATGCTGATCCCGTGACCCATATACAACATTACCAGCAAGCGATGTTTATGCATGAAGGGGATGATGCAATCATGTGCAAAATGTTCCCGTCGAGTTTGGGGAAGGTTGCTCTGTCCTGGTTCCACAAACTGGGCTCGCGCTCCATCCGAACATGGGTGCAATTGGCCGAGGAATTCACTGCACGGTTCTTGACGAGCAGGAAAGCTCCCAAAACCTTTGAGAGTCTTTCTTTTATGAAACAAGGAGAGGACGAGCCGATCAGGACTTATGCAAAGAAGTACTGGGAAACCTTCAACGAAATTGAAGGATGTAGTGAAGAGTACGCAATAGCCACGTTCAAAACGGGTTTACCTGTTCGGGGGGAACTGCGTAAGTCTCTAAACATGAGTCCCGTGCAGACATTGGCAAAATTAATGGAGAGGATTGAGCAGCACGCCAGGAACGAGGATGACATCCTACGAGAGGATGGAAAGTTGGCCGCCGAGCAAGTAAAGGGGCCTATAAAGAAAGTTGACAAGCCAGAGCCCAAAACTTATCGTGAAAGGAAAGATTATGGGCAGGCGAAGAAAGAGCAGTACAAGGATAAACAAGCCCCGGATCCCAAGTCATTCTTTTCAATAAACACGGTTTGGAAAGAGCCCATTTACAGGATTCTTTATCGAATAAAGAATCAACCATACTTCAAATGGCCCCCAACTCTTGGTGGGAATAAAGATGCGAAACGTGCTACGAACCAACACTGCAGTTACCATAAGGATTGGGGTCACATGACAGAGGACTGTGAGATGTTTAAACGACATCTTGATGATTTGGTCTCACGAGGTTACCTCAAAGAATTTATCCAAGAGGATTCCAAGGATAAAGACAAGGCAATGGAATTGGATTACGAACAAAATCCAAAAGGGATAATCCATATGATACATGGATTGGCCGAACCTTATACGAGAAATGAGGTGAGATTGCTTCAGAGACGAGTGAAACATGACCAGCATGTAATGCAGTTGGGGAAGAAAAGAGGTCGCAACGAAGGGGCAAGCAACGAGGGCATAGTTTTTACTGATGAAGATCTGGGAGGAGTCCAGGTACCTCACAATGATGCTTTGGTCATAACCCTACGAGTTGGGGAATATGATATGGAGAGAATCCTGGTAGATTCAGAGAGTTGCACCGAAGTGCTATACTACGATGCGTTCAAGAAACTGGGGCTCACACAAGAAGATTTGGTACAATCAGCAACTCCACTGGTCGGATTTGGAGCAGGAGCAGTTTGGCCGTTAGGCAAGGTAACTCTGCCTGTTCGGGCTGGGACAGTGGTGCTACGAACCGACTTCTTAGTGGTGGATGTACCGTCTTCCTATAACGTGATTATAGGAAGGACATGGTTGCACAAGATGAGGGCAGTCTCTTCAACTTTCCATCAGATGGTAAAGTTCCCAGGGTCTAATGGGATTGAGCACATCAAAGGTAACCAAAAGATAGCTCAACAATGTTTGGTATCCATCATTAAAAGAGTCCATAATGCCCACCATATTAATGCTGTGGAAACTCCGGATCTGCCAACCATTGAGGATATCAGAAAAGACCCAACCGAGAGGGTGGTTGAGGATTTGAAGAAAACACAGATCAACAAGACTGATCCAGATAGGTATTTCCTAATTGGGAAATCACTGCCAGAAGAGGAAGAAAATGAACTGATTAGTTTTTTGAAAACTTATGTCGATGTATTTGCTTGGACACCAGAGGAGATGCCTGGGGTAAATGCAGATGTTATTTGCCATCACTTGAATATAGATCCACAGCATAAACCGGTCATTCAAAAGAAACGAAGGGCAGCTGTACAGCACGTTGACGCTGTAATCGAAGAAGTGGATCACTTGTTGGAAGCCAAGGCAATAAGGGAAGTTTATTATCCAGAGTGGCTATCAAATACTGTTGTCGTCAAGAAAAAGAACGGAAAATGGCGCGTATGTGTTGACTTCACAGATTTAAACAAGGCATGTCCTAAAGACAGTTTTCCTCTTCCAAGGATTGACCAGTTGGTTGATGCAACAGCGGGATATGGACGTATGAGTTTTCTCGATGCATATCGAGGATACCATCAAATTGCAATGTTTGGGCCAGATCAGGAGAAGACGTCTTTTATTACACCACGAGGGTTGTACTGTTATAATGTCATGCCTTTTGGATTGAAGAATGCAGGGGCAACGTATCAGAGACTGGCGACCATCATGTTTAGAAAATTGCTCGGCAAAACTATGGAGGTCTACATAGATGACATGGTGGTAAAGAGTAAATCTGGGCAAGGCCATATTGCAGATTTGAGAGAAGCTTTCGAGATTTTGAGGAAATACAAGTTGAAACTCAACGCCTCGAAGTGTGCGTTTGGAGTGGGCTCTGGAAAGTTTTTGGGCCATCTTGTAACTCTAAGGGGAATAGAGGCAAATCCCGACCAGATAAAAGCCTTACAGAATCTGGAAAGTCCTCGGACAACGAAAGAAGTCCAACGATTAACTGGGATGGCAGCAGCTCTTAATCGATTTATTAGCCGATCAAGTGACAAGTGCAGACCTTTCTTTCAGTTATTGAAAAAAAGGGAAGGGTTCGAATGGGGAGCAGAATGTGAACAAGCCTTTCAGGATCTAAAGGGATATTTGGCCTCTCCTCCCCTTCTTTCGACTCCAGAAACAGGTGAGTCTCTGATTTTATATCTAGCTGTTTCTGAGCATGCTGTAAGTGCAGTGCTTTTAAGGGATAAGGGATCCGAGCAAATCCCAGTCTATTATGTGAGCAAAACTTTGTTAGATGCCGAAACAAGGTATTTGCCCCTCGAGAAATTGGTCCTAGCATTAAGGACAGCAGCTAGAAAATTGCCACATTATTTCCAGAGCCATAAAGTTGTGGTCTACCCCGAGTTCCCATTAAAATCATTGCTCCGAAAGGCAGATTTCTCGGGAAGGATCTCAACTTGGTCCGTTGAGTTGAGCCAATATGAAATCGACTATCAGCCGCGCACAGCAATCAAAGGCCAGGTGTTGGCAGATTTTGTGGCAGAGTTCTCACCTACGGTTGCACCTCTGCCTCCTACGAGAAAGGAGTGTGAAGCAAAGTCTCCTGTAACGAAGAAACAGGCGTTAGCCGAACAAGATCCCCTGGAATGGAAGCTGTTTGTTGATGGGTAAGCTTGCAACACCGGTTCAGGTATTGGAGTTGTGCTTTTACCCCCTGAAGGGTCAATGTTAGAATTATCTGTTCGGCTAGGGTTCAATGCATCAAATAATGTGGCAGAGTATGAGGCACTCTTAGCTGGTTTGAGAAGTGCAAAAACCCTAAAAGCTGAACGAGTTAGGGTGTATTCTGATTCACAGCTCGTGGTCCATCAACTGTCCGGGCAATATGAAACCCGGAGCGAGAAGATGGCAGCATATGTACAGGTGACCAGAGATCTACTTGATACCTTCGAAAGGGTGTATATTGAACAGATAAGTTCTGGGAAGAATGCTCATGCAGATTCATTGGCATGGTTAGCCGCAGCTATGCCATCTGAGTTTAAAAGAAAAATAGCCGTAGAGTATTTGGCTGAGCCGAGCATTGGCAGAAGTGTAGAGATGGTCTTGGACGTGAACCAAGGACCAAGTTGGATGGACCCAATAATGGAGTTTTTACGAGATGAAGTACTCCCTTTGGACAAAAAGGAGGCACATAAAATCAGGACCAAATCTGCTCGGTTCTGGTTATCCCCAGAGGGAAAACTATATAGAAAGTCTTTTACAGGACCCTACTTGCTTTGTATGCATCCTGAGATGGTGCAAAAGTTCCTCCACGAAATTCACGAGGGGACTTGTGGAAGCCATGCTGGTGGTCGGTCCATAGCCCACCGAGCAATCACCCAAGGGTATTGGTGGCCGTACATGCAAGAAGATGCTAAGGTGTACGTAAAAATTTGTGAGAAGTGTCAGAAGTTTTCACCAATGATTCGAACACCAGCCGAGGACCTGGTGCCGCTAACAAGTCCCTGGCCGTTTGCTCAATGGGGAATGGACATAGTGGGTCCACTACACAAAGCAACTGGGAATCGAAAATTCCTATTAGTTGCAACAGATTACTTCACTAAATGGATTGAGGCTGAGCCGTTGGCCAAGATTACTGAACCTATGATAGAAAGGTTTGTGTGGAAAAGCATCATAACTCGCTTTGGGGTACCCTATTCGTTGATTACAGACAATGGGTCGCAATTTCAGAAGAAATTCAAAACTTTCTGTGCCCAGTATGGGATAATAAATTATTACTCGACTCCAGCCTACCCTCAAAGCAACGGACAAGCAGAGGCTTCGAATAAAACGATCCTTGATGGGATTAAGAAATGTTTGGATAAAGCAAAGGGGAAATGGCCCGATGAATTGCCATTGGTCCTATGGGCATACCGAACAACGCCTAGGAGGTCTACGGGAGAGACCCCCTATTCATTGGCATATGGAACGGAGGCAGTTATTCCATTGGAAGTAGGTCTGCCGACCAACAGGACCACTTTGGTTGAAAGTGGAGGAAATGACAGAGCCTTGGAGATTGAGTTAGACTTTGCCGAGGAACGACGAGAACGGGCCTTGGTGCATTTGGCCTCATACCAAGAGCAGCTCATCAAAAGTTATAATAAGAATGTACACCCACGAGAGTTTGGTGTTGGAGACCTTGTGCTACGAAAAGTGCTCGGCAATACTAAAGTGGCTAATGAGGGAAAGCTAGGGGCAAATTGGGAAGGCCCATATCGAGTTACAGAAATCGCGGGCATTGGGGCTTATCGATTGGCGGACTTGGACGGGAACCCAGTGCCAAGACCTTGGAATATCCATAATTTGAGAAAGTTTTTTATATGAATAAATTTTTATTTTTGCACATCGTGATTGTGTGAGAGTTACGAATAAAACTCTCTTATGTTCTAGTTCTGTTATTTTAGCTGCACGGGGTACGAATAACGCCCTCTTGAGCTCTATAGCTTATGAATAAAGTCGCCTTTTTTTTTATATACTATTGTTGTTTCTGGTATTTGTTTTAAATACGAATTACAAAAGTAAAATTCCCTCATTCGTATTGGGGAGCAGGGTATAGGATATCCATTTAAGTACGTGAAACTTAAAAATATCCATTTAAGTACGTGAAACTTAAAACAAAAGTTTAAGTACGTGAAACTTAAACTCAAGTTTAAGTACGAGACACTTGAACGCAAACGCAAGTACGAAACACTTGTGTGATGTTCTAAGTACGTGACACTTAGAGTATGAGAACACTTGTTTGGAATTTAAGCCATGAAATATCCAAGTACGAGAAACTTAACATTGCATACGAATACATGCCTACAAGCATACGAATATATGCACAAACAGTCCACAGCATACGAAAATATGCACAAACTTGGAAAGCATACGAATATATGCATAAAGTACGTGACACTTTAGCCGATTTAAAGTACGAAACAACTTACATAAGTACGAAATACTTAAAACATCCATGATAGAAATATGTGGAACAAGTATCTTGACAGGAATCATTCAAAACACAGATATAAAGAAAGGCAGAGCTCATTCATCTTCAGTGAGATCTTGCACAGAAGAAGGAGCAATTACAGGAGCTACTGGTGCAATCACATCATCAGTGGCAGTTTCCTCTCCACGTTGACCACCACTGGCTTCCTTTTGGCCAGAGTTGGTCATATCACTCTGAGGCTCCACTTCGGTAACAGGAGGCTCCGCTGTCTGCAAGACCTGTTCTTCATCTCCCTCTTCAGCAATTTCCTCCTGATCACCAGCTGCTGCGCTTGGAAGCTCAATATTGGTCCAAAGTGGAGATGACTCAGGAATCTCTGCTTTTTCAAGGCAGGCCCTCCAAGACGCCACCCAAACTTGATCCTGAATTCCAGGCATCTGGTTTGTGTAGCTCTCTGTGGCAACTTTGATTCCTTCGTTATATCCCTTTTCAAAGGCAGCCTTGGCTTCATTCTGGGACGTCTCGAGCTCCTTCAAAGTCTGGGCAAGACTGTCCTCAGTCCCCTTCAACTGTCCTTTCAGGCCATCTGCAACCCCCTGGGCCTGGTTCCTTTCTCTCTCAAGCCTGATGATGGTACGTTGGAGCTTGGAGTTTTCACTGACAAGTTTTGCTCGTTGGGGCTCTGATTGGCTAAGTTTTTGAGCCATGGCCACCATTTTTTGCATCACCTGGAAACATTCAAAACAATTGTGATAAACATAACTGTTAAAGTTCTGTGTACACTATGATCACAAAAAGAAATTTTACCTTGGCGTTGTGGGACATGAAGGAACTGAGAAGATTGTCTGGAGACATTGCAACTTCTTTTTGCATGTCCCCAGGCAACAAAAAGGCCTGGGACAATGCAAGGGCAGTCCCTTCGGTCTCGACAGTGTCCCGGGCAGTGATAGCTCGGTTCCCATGAGAGAAGGAGGGAGCCCATATTGGAGCAGGAGACGAGGAGGAAGGTGGGGGTCTTTCTTGAGTTTCCTCCACTCGTTGACGTTTCTCACGGTGAAGGGCTTCAATCTCTTCAAGGGAAAATCCTGGGGGAGCATCTGTTTGAGTTTGAGGGCGACGACCACGACCTTGGCCCCGAGCAGCGCCACGACCTCGACCAGGTATGGTGAGAAGACTCCCTAAATCAATTGGCTGGTTCATTGCTGGAGGTGAAGGCGTGTAACCGCTGGAAGAAGAACTTGATGTGGGACTGGAGGCTTCTTCGGCAAGGGGAATTGGTTCGTCGGAGATTGGAGGTGTCCGAGAACGCCTTTCTTCGGAAACAGGTCTTGAAGGACCAGCCGCTGCAAGGTTGTCCGCTGCTCGGGTACGCCGATCGATAAACCCCCCGTATGACGCTTTGTAACTCAGCAGAACCTGAGCCGCTCTTGCTCGGCCAGCAAGGTAAGTCCCTTCGCCGTTGAAAGCAAGTGCTCGCTTGATATCAGCTACGTGCACTTGAGGGGTTATGATATTATAACCCCGGTTAATGTTCGAAGCTGCAGCCGAACAAAGCATAAATAATTAGAAAGCACGAAAAAGCTTTTCCTATGAAAAAGGACAAGGATTTGAAATTAGGGGAAAGCACTAACGTGGGCTCCCGAATACATGAGGAGCGTGAAAACCAATCACTTGGCCGTCCTCATCTCTGGGTTCGAAGTTGCCCGTGACAATCAGGAAGTCGTCGTCATCCCCTCGAGCAGAGTCAGGGAGTTCAAGGACAAGCTTCTTCCTAGAATCCCTACTCTTTAAATAATATGTGAGGGCATCCCCGGTTCTAGAGATACTGTATAGATGGTGAATATCATACAGGCCTAGCGAAGTCCCTAACATTTGGTTTAAGGTATTTATGCCCATAACTACCCTGAAGAAATTAGCAGAAACCTGCATTGGCGAAAGCCTGTAATACGCTAAGACTTGGCGGAGCAGAGGGGCTAGGGGAAACCTAACTCCGCCTTCAACGACGGCTACTACTGGAATATGAAGGGTGTCAAAATCGAAGCTTTCACGAATGGCATCCTCAGGAGCCAAAACGGTAGCTACGTTGTCAGGAATCCCATATCGAGATCTAAAACTAGCCATGGTTTGAGGAGTATTACAATGTCTACGAAATCTCCCCATTACCAGAAAATCTTTTGGGGTTCTTTGAAGTATAAAGAAAGGGGACGATGAAACCCTAACGAAAGATTGTGAACAATCTACCAAGAGAAAAAGAGCAGTAAGGAGAGGAATGATGACTTACGAAAAACAGTCGATTGAATCCCTAAAAGCAGAAAGGAGGAGGTCTTGAAATGATGAATAGAGCTTCAATGGCGGGTAAACCTTGAAATCGCCTCTTTCTGCTGAGGAAGTCTAAGAGAGAGATTGAGATATTTGAAAATGGGACGAAAACCCAAAAATACCCCAAAAGTGGGTGGCGTACGTGAAACGTCATCCCAGACGCCGTTTGAGCGTTCCGTTTTCCCATAAACACGTCTGTTCGTATTTAATGAAACGCAATACGATGATCGACGCGTGTAAAGGTTAGGGCTAAAAGCTTGTGACGGCCACAAGAAAAGATGATTTTTTCTTAAGCAAAGTGATGAAACATTGCACCAATATGTGAAATAGGGTGCAGAAACAAAGTGAATTTGTTCGGTTAAAAGCTTTACTCGTCATCTGAGTAAAATATAAACGAGCAAAGCTGGGGAGCAATTGTAGGGAGGTATTCCCGAACAGGTGCAAAATGAGCCCGAGCACGGTCAACAAAGGGTCAACACACTGTGGACCACTGATATGAGAAGTCAATGGTCCAGAGAGGTTGTACGATTCTCGGTACAATAACATGAGACGTTATTGGACCAGATACAAGGAAAATGACATGAGATGCCACTGTTTATAGAAACTTGTTCGGCAAGAGAGAGCCGAACAAGTGGAGAGTTCCTTACAAAGGATATGGTTCAAATTGTTTCCTTAGGACCAGTAACACGTGAGGTAATTGGTCCAGGCCATCTGTTCGGCCATGAGATGGCCGAACAGAGAGAGAAGTCCTATTTGAGGGAACATTCTCGAAGGGTCCAGAATCACTGATATTCCGTTAAAGGATGAGATCCCAAGAATATAGAATCTAAGAAAGATACCCAACGAATATGGGATGTTCGGCTTGATATGGAAAAGAGTCCTACAAGGATTAAGGTAATGAACCGATAAAGGAAACGAGAATCCTTGATATCCTGGGATTCCTATACGAGTTAGGAATTCTAGGGCAACACGGATGCTTGGCCAACAAGCATACGCAAATCTATAAATAAGAGGTAAACCTAGAGGAGAAAGGTACGCAATACACTGCATTCTTATTGTTTTCCTACTGATAATTAGGGTTTGATTGCTAGTACGTGATACTAACAAAGGCATCGGAGGGCCTTTGCCACGAGAGGCAAAGGTGCGCTCACTCCTTGTCTGTTTTGCAGGATAAGGGTTTCTCTGACGAATTAGGGTTACGTTCAAGAGGCACGTGGAGCCGCTGCATTCCAGTGCTGTTCAAAGCACTACTTGAATTTATCCACCTACAAGTGTGTCCAATATTATGTGAATCTAATTTCCTAATTAATAAATTATATTGAAAAGTGTCAAACACTCTACTTTTAAGAGCGGTGCTGTCTAGCACGATATGCCTCTCTACAAAAAAAAATGTCTTTACTAATGAAATTACAATACCCGAAAACTTTGGAATCTATCTTGCACCATTGAGTGACGGAGAAACGAATAAGAGATTAATTAAGTCATGAAGAGATTCATTAAAATATTCCAGTGATATAAAGAAACCTCACTTCCAAAAAGATTCTTTGTTTTTTTTTTTAAGAGCAAGTTCATGCCAAGAATCCGAATACATAATAGGCCACAATATTAGGGGGGGGAAAAAAAGTGTTAAAATTAATGTTCTTGCACATGAGAACTACCCATGATTATTTGGTTAGTTAAGCATTGAAAATTTGGTAAAACCCAATAGAATATTGATAACAACCCTAGCTTGTACAGTTATACATTCTCTTGTTCCTTTTGATGACAGTATATTATATTCTTAAAAATCTCCCATTGACTCTCATACCATTTCTTTAGGGACTTGTTAAATAATTAATTTTTGCCAGATAACTTTCGACCAAAATTGGCCTTAATTCTCTTCTTCTGGCAGTTTGATTAATTTTCCAAACAAGTACTTATCGGGAGCTTTGGAAAATGAAAGGTAGCTTCCTTTTCATTTTTTATTTTTTTTAACCGATAATAGTTGATATTATAATTTCAATCAAATAGTACATCAAGACGAAAACTCGTTCTTAAACAAAGGATCAAGTAACCACGACGGCGACAATTCATCCCACAGAATATATCACAAACCAACTAAACATTTTCTTGCAAAAACAAGAAACAACCCAAAATAACCCAATTGGGAGAAATCTAGTCGGGAGAAAAACTTAAGGCAAGAAACCGAAGAGAAAACCTCCACAAAATGGACAAGAATAAGCAAACGATTGTAAACCAACAAGAAAATGAAAAAAAAAAACCCCCATAGGGGAGATCCCCCGTGAAAACCCTAGGGGGAGGGAGGAGAAACAAAGAGGTGCGACGACTAGGGTTTAGAGATCTAGAGAGAGAGCGCGCTTCCTTTTCATTTAATTAAGAGTAATCGATCTTTAAGTTCTACCAACTTCCCAAATCATTCATTAGTCTTCGTAGAAGGGAATCAAATAAGATCCAAAAATCAAGAAACTATCTTCTATTGATGAAAATTCTTTATTCGTTTCTTGTTATTCTATTTTTTTTTTTTTTGTCTGATTGCTAAGAAAATTCGAGTTATGTCTCCATTAAAGTGTCAGGCTTAAAACCAAGATACATAGGAAGTTAAAGAAGCATAAAACAAGACAAGGATTAATATTCATGCCGTTTGATCAACAAGAGGATGATAAAAAAATAGGGTAAATTTTAGAAATGGTTATTTTAGTTTGCATGAATTCTTATTTTTGTTCCTCTACTAATAATTGTGTTAATTTTAACTTTATGGTTTACATTCCATCTCAATTCCGTCCCTCTTGCTGACGGTGACGGAGTCAATATAAAACAATAGAATTGAAGGGCACAATTGTCATCTTCCCTCAAAGGGGGATGAAATTGAGATTTTACATAAATTAACCAAAGGGACTATTTCTAAAATATTACATTTTACTTTTGATTTTGCAAATAAAAATAAGAAGCATCATACGTAGTATATTTGAAACATTCATTATTATTTTTTGGGTAATTAAAATATGTTCTGAAAATTTAATTCTAAATTTTATTTAATGTAAAAATATAGTAGAAAATTCAAAAATCAACCCCTTAGTTAAATGTCTTGTATCATGATTTAATTTTTTAATGGCGTTATCTTATTTTTAATTATCTCTTTATTTTCTTTTTCACCCGACTAAGAAAAAGTGTCAAAACTATTTTGTTAATCTTGTAATCATGATTGACTAGAAGTGAAACATTATTGAATATAATAAATAAGTGAGTGCGGTTTCGATATTAATTACTAGCTTATATGAATTCGAAGAGATTGTCTTCGTACTTCATATATTGCTATTAATTAGTCGTTAAATTATTGAAAGACTAATACAGATGTAAACACCGGATTTTTCTCAAATTATATTTCACCACTTCGGCAATCAAGAGCATAAGCCCTTGATACTGAAGTAGGTCATACCGAAGAGGAGTGTGCAGCTCTCGGTAAGCATAATACGATGCAGAAAACATTAGGTTTTCTCACAATTGGCTGTACAATCATTTGATCTGACAAGAATCCTAAAACATCTGCATGTGTATAGCCTGGTTGTAAGGCATGCCACTTCTGGACGAGTGCAGTTTCCTTTTCAGTCAACGGTCAGAAAACGAATCCAGGTAACCCTAATCTTGGCCAATCGGCCAGCATATACTTTGGAACATCCAATTCAGGTCTCGTCAAAACCCGAGGATGTTCCATTGTTGGAACGTCACCAGACTATTGTTGGTACCCATGAGTGATTTGGACTTAGAAATTCTTGGGTGGACAAAATACTGTATTTCCCAAACTTCACCAAACATCATGCACAGTGTTTATGCGGTAATCTAAGGCCTCCAGACATGTGTCGTGTGAAACGGAGCTCGTTTGCTATTTTTACCCACATTACATATTGTGAAATGGATAGTATTTTGTTCACATATTTCAAGATTGAATTTCTTCAATCAAGCCATACAACAGTTTATCCTCATGATTACAAAGTTCTCCGTAAAATTTCAAGTCAATCAGACTTCTTTTGGTCTTCCGATCGCATGTATCACTAGAAATCAGACGAGAATCGTATGATAACTTTTTTGTCGATCTATTTTGGGTTCTAAAAAAATGATTTAAATCGCAAGTTTTCTTAAAATATTTTTTTATGAGTTGCAAAAAAAATAGCTCAATCCGATATCCATAATAACTTAATTTTCAGAATTCGTAGAGAGGCTTCCAAAAAGAACCCAAAAAATATTTAAACTAGACCCTCAAGTTTATTTGCTGGACATCCAATCATATCAGATATATGAAACAATAAATGAGGGGCCCCATAGAGAAGCCTGTAATCTCCCATGCCTCTATCACGCACTCGTGAGCTTATCTTACATAGTGTATGAGCTGTGATATGTAATGAAGTCAAAAAATCGAGATATATATATATACACACACATGTATATTATTGTATATACGGTGAGGTAATTGAGTATCTTTGGGCGGATTAAAAAAAAAAAAAATTGAGTATCTTTGGAGTAATGCTCCATATCAATTACAACACCGACGTCATTTTTATGGATCACAAAAGTCATAGATCACGTAATATTTATCGATCACAACACAATTAAGTAGAGTACGCGTCCTTACTCCAAAAGTAAAAAATTAATAATTTCTCCATACAGATGTTTATTCACTCATGTTCTTTGTTGCACGTCTACAAATGTTGAATTATTTGTCGGTTTTGCTCTTATCTCTCTCTGTCCTTTCCAATTATTAACAATCTCAATTGCTGAACTCTTTTTTTTTTTTGGGTGCATGGGTGTGTCCGTCTGTGTTGGGTTGGGGGGAAATTCCGGTATAGATTCAATTCTAGGCCAAATTTTCTTGTGGTATAGGCTTGTAGCTAGTAAACATTTCCAGTCGATTTTGTATGGTCAGAGAGATGCACCAGCTAGCCCAAAGATTTAATCTAGTTGGTTGGTGGTTTTGCTATCACATAATTTACTAAAGTTTGATACTTTGCGTTAGGCCACAAGAAAGTAATACTTACTTACTTGTGAATTTTTTAGTCCCGACGTGGATGACTTACCTTTGACCCGACCGGGGAGAGAATTAATTTGAGGTGCCTGTAAACTTACCTTTTGATCCGAACCCTGAAAGTTGAAAACAAAAGCTCTAGTGTTATACAGTGATTAGGGCTTGATTGGATGGTATATTGGAGGGATGTATTACCTCATACACCCGTTTGGATGCCATTTGTGTGGGTGTATTATCTCATCCTGCTCTTCCGTATCCAGGCTAATCGCCATTTGGGGTCATAGATTATTGACACCCCCAGGGGTAGCAATAGATCATCCGGCCTAATACACCTAGAATTTTGACTCTTCTACCCTCCCCCATCCCCCCTCTTCATCTGCCCCCTTCACACATACACAGAGTTGGACGATTACAATGAGAGAGCAGAGCGTTGTCGGAAATTACATCGCCAGAGAGAGTAGGACGTCATCGGGTTCTTCTTCTTCTTCGATCGCCAAACGGATGACGCGGCAGACGGATGACGCGGCAGAGGGGTTTAATTGATCTGGGGAGAGAGAGAGTCATCAATGATGGGCGAGAGAGAAAGAGAGACTGTGAAAGTGGGAGACTCCGGCAAGGGACTCTGAGATGGCAAGGGGCTCACAGATTTGAAGAAGAAAAGAGAGAGATCGAGATGTATTGTTGACAACGAGGAGAAAATTATTCGGTGCTTTGCACCTAGGAAATCAAGGCAATCCAACGGTCCAATGTTGATTGTGAAAAAATTATCTGGTGCTTTGCACCTAAAAAATGTATTTTAATTATCAAAGTAATTAATATATTACTTAAGGAATTTATTATTGGTTAATTGTGAAAAAATATTTAATTGTATTTCATTTCGTAATTATATATTTAATCAAATCAATAATCTAATTTAACACTGCACAAGACCAAAAGAGTCATTTGACAGGTTTTTACATCATACACTCTTTCTTATCTCCCATTTTATTCATTATTCAAACCAAGTGCTATTTTGCCCCCTCCCCTCTCTTTAATACATCATCCAAACCATCTACCTTTTAATCCCCTTCTATAAATGTCATATCAATATAGGTCATCCTTTCGTAACTAATACCTCATATTAGGAAAAATTTTAAAATGACACCTGAACTTTGTACCAAATGTCACAAAGACACCTGAACTTAAGTTTATTTCAATTAAACACCTGTACTAACAAAATCTTCAAATTTAGACACCTGAACTTAAGTTTATTTTAATTAAAAATCTGTACTAACAAAATTTCCAAATTTAGACCCCCGCCGTTATACTCAGTCCCAAAAATTGCTGATATGGCATCTCCAACCCGTTTAAGTTATCCCATTGCACATGTTTCCAACAGGGGACGATGCACCCGCGAAACACATCATGAAAGAAGAACTGGGTTTGGGCAAAAAAATATGTGCAATGAGGCAACTTAAACGGATTTGAGATGCCTTATCAGCAATTTTTGGGACGTAGTATAACGGCGGGGGTTTAAATTTGGGAATTTTGTTAGTATAGGTGTTTAATTGAAATAAATTTAAGTTCAAATGTCTAAATTTGAAAATTTTGTTAGTACAAGTGTTTAATTAAAATAAACTTAATTTCAGATATCTCTGTGACATTTGGTGCAAAGTTCAAGTGTCATTTTGAAATTTTTCCCTCATATTATCTTATCTCTTTTCATAAATAATACACTAAAAACTCATACTACATCCAAGCGGACGCTTAATTTGCACAGCCACACGACACACACACGTACTTTACACGGCTGAAGTTCCAAGGCTGATTTGTCGTCAGAATCGAAAGTTGACTCACCCTCGGTTTCAGCCTTCAGGAGATTCGGAGAAAAGGATGGACATATAGATGTGGTTTTATTCGAAAAAGAAAGAAATTTTATTGGGAGCCTACTTTTTGACTTTTTAATTTTAACTTTTTGATTTTTTGACTTTTTAGATTATGGTCAGAATGTATTTTGAATCTGTTAGAGTGTTTGGATGATATGTGCAAAACGATTTTTGCAACAGGAGTAGTGTTTGGGAGATATGTGATGAAAATGAATTATGAGTTAATTTTTTACCATGTTACCCTTGATCATTTATTAAGGGATATAATGTGTATAAATAATGGTTTAATCAATTCTGTAAAGTTTAGATTGCGACACAAAAATCCTCTCTATATGTTTTGGCAGAAATAAAATTTTCCCATAAAATCTGTTGAGAAATAAAATTTTCCCATAAAATCTGTTGAAAAACAAGTTAATTTCATATATTTGGTTGTAATGCAAAAAACAAAAAATGTGAAACCAAAACAATAAAAAAAACCTATAATCAACTCAGTTTCCGTTGAGTGCTAGCCATCTTTATGGGGAAACAAATAGTAGCACCTGAAGAACAAGAAAAAAATTGCATAGCCAGAGTACTTCACATTTTTTGTTCAGTGATGGGTTTGTTATTGGGGAAATTATAGTTACCCCCCTCGAACTACCCCTCGCATACACTTACCCCCCTTTAACTTTTATTTTTGGCACTTAACCCCCTCAAACTAACTGAAATTCAAACGGTCATAACTTCAAACGGTCATAACTTCTTCGTCCAAAATCGAAAATTATGCAAATTATATATCGATTTCGAGGTCTTGAAGTCAGCTTTCTAATGACACTAAAATCACATCACAATTCAAAGCACACAGAAAGTTATGATCAAAACGGTCTTTCTGTCTACCAGCCCTTACTCTTTTGATCATAACTTTCTGTGTGCTTTGAATCGTAATGTGATTTTAGTGTCATTAGAAAGCTGACTTCAAGACCTCGAAATCGATATATAATTTGCATAATTTTCGATTTTGGACGAAGAAGTTATGACCGTTTGAAGTTATGACCGTTTGAATTTCAGTTAGTTTGAGGGGGTTAAGTGCCAAAAATAAAAGTTAAAGGGGGGTAAGTGTATGCGAGGGTTAGTTCGAGGGGGGTAACTATAATTTCCCCTTTGTTATTAGCATAAAAGGAAAGGACATTTGGGTCTTTTGGATATAAGAAAATTGAAAAAGGCAAAAAAGAGAATGGGAAAAGGACCTCCGGAGGTCCTTTTAGCTTTTGCTCTCTTTCATCAAATTTGCAAATGCATTCTTGGAAAATGGGTTTTGGCTTGTGTCCCCCAAACACCAAGAAGTTGAAAAGCTGAAAATGAAAATGCAAAAATTAACCTCCCAAACAGCCCCATATATATATCATACAGATAAAAATATAACATCGATACGTGATAGGAAGAACTGTGCTACACACACAGCAATCTGTGTATAGATTGTGCACAGATTTTGTTGTGGGGCCCACCACGGGTCCCACACAAATCATCCGAGCCGTTTATTAAATGTAAAACATTTTTTCAAGGGTCTCCGTAAAAAATAAGCTCAATCCAATACCTATAGGTGCTTCATTCAACCATCTAATTTTTCATTCAGATTTCCGGATAATGAAAAGTTATATGATTGGATCAAACACCTATAGGTATCGGATTGAGATCATTTTTTATGGGAACCCTTGAAAAAACGTTTTACATTTAATGAACGACTTGGATGATTTATGTGAGACCTACGGTAAGCTCCATAATAAAATCTGTGCACAATCTGTGCACAGATTGTATGTGTGTGTAGACTTTCAGTGATAGAAAAAGAAATACAAAGAGAGAGCGCTTCGAAGAGTGAACAAAGACTTTTCAAGTGCTGCCGCTATAGGCGGAGCAGTGTTGGCGGCAGGTGGGACCATGGCCCCCAAGTTTTAAAAATTCTATTTATATGATATCTAATATTGAGCTTTACTGATACTCCCTCCGTCCCTAAATAAGTGTCCGGCATGCAAAATTAGGCCTTCAAAAAGAAGTATTTGTTGAGTTAAAAAAATCAAATTTTTTTCACAAATCAATAGATAGCAATGAGTTTTATTATATTGTGAAAAAAAATTAAATTTTTAAATAAAAAATATGCACGTTTTGTAAAGCCTAGTTTTACGCGCCGGACACTTATTTAGGGACGGAGGGAGTATTATTATTAGTAATGGCTTCGTATAATCTTAATAATTTTGATTTGATTTAATATAAATAGATTATTTCACATTATCATATTTCAATTTCTTTAATATATATAAAAATAAACATGAGGCCGTTGTAGTCTAAAGAAATAGAATAAAATGATTCATACACTTTTACTGCATTAGGCAAAAGCTCCATGATATAATAAGTAGAAGTTTGGATAAAAATATGGCGTATCTATTAAGTCGGTTCCTCTCGGGTCAAAATTCTAACTTCGCCACTAGTTGATGCTTGCAAAATATCAACCTTCCCACCAGTCAATTTCTTTGGGAAATAACAAGCTACGAAACACAACATAAAAACGTATTATACTCCCTCCATCCCACTTTAAATGTCCCCTATGGGGATTCGTGCATTTTCAAATCCAAAAATAACATATTTCTACATGTTAGTAATTTTATTTTCTTACACCAAATTGAAGTGCTCATTGAGTACTTATAATTTGGTGTATGAAATTAAAAAAAAATAATGTGTAGAAATATATTTTTTTGGGATTTGAAATTGCACGAACTCTCGTAGGGAACATTTAAAGGGATGAATGGAGTAATTGCAAAGATGCCAACTATTCGATGTTTCCAAAGCCAACCTATCGCACTCTCCAATATTTAGCCCAAGATAACCTTTGTATCAACATATAAAAAACATCCCTAAATATTCCCTCCGTCCAATAATATTTTTTCGGTCCGTAAAACGATGACGTAAAAATAATAAAATTTTTGCAAGAAAAACTCCAATTTTTTCAACAATTTCACTAGATGTTGACGAGTTCTTTAAATTTATGAAAAATGTTTGAATTTTTTCTTGAAAAAAATGCATTATTTTTGAGTCCTCGTTTTGCGGATTGGACAAACATTTTGAGACGAAGGAAGTACTAAAAACACCTCTGAATTTCAACAGTCACCCGGAATCCCCACCGTCACCTCGCGACCAAGGCCCTCTTATAACACAACTTTAAAACACAACTCTAAACTGACATAAGGCACTGTATCTGCAACCGTTCAATGTACGTGGGCCAAGGTGCATCTAACGGCTCCAAACACAAATGTGTCTGTGCACAATTGTGTTTTAAAGATGTGTTCTAGTATCGCTCTCTCTTATAAATGTTGGTTAATTGTAGCATGCATTATATACTACTATATATGTCTTTGGGCCCTAAAAAAATTGACACCGACGACAATATATATATACTGCAAAAGGCTTTAAATGGGTACAGCCAAATGGTGCTGGAATTATATTATTAATGTGTAACATATATACCTCTTCAAAAAAAAAAAAAATGTGTAACATATATATATATATCGAGAATCAATCCAGGGTGTGTGGTCTATTTATTTGAGATTGAAGATTTGAAGCTGCTGAGCTGGTATTCTTTTGCAGGGGTGGATGAATATTAACTCCAAAACCTATTGGCATTGAACCGCTAGGCGCCAGCCCATCAATTATATATTCGCCGATCGAAACAAGATAACAAGTATGAAATATACATGTACCGTATTGTTCTGCTCCAAAATGGCTCAAGGACTGAGCGGGGGCGTGCCAAAACTTGTTGTGTCTAACGTAAGGGTTGAGCATCCCTTTCTGACTTCGAATCTGTAAGAGAGATCGTGCTGCAAACCTAAGGGCTGGATTGCAGTGTTGGTTCGTGATTTTGCCTTTACGAGCGATGACTTAATAATTTCCTAATCGTGTAGGAAAAGAAATAATAACGTAGAATAAATTTATTATGTCGTAATAATAAAGTTGGGGGTACAAAAGAGATTGAATAACTTTATTATGTCGTAATAATAAAGTTTGGGATACAAGAGAGATAGAAACCCAAATTACTTGAAGAAGTAATTGAGTAAATGTGAGAGAAGTGAGATAATTGCTTCACTGAGAAGGCTTTGGTTTTAAGCGTTGAGCTTGATTGGTGTGTGAACCATTTTTTCTTCTTGTGAACTAGTATTTATAGGCAAATACTGTACTGGTCCAGATCTGAGCTAAGTTTTCCGCCTTCACCACGAGTTGACAAGCGTCCTATGTTTGCTCCAGATATTGCCAAATGTCCGAAATAACTTCCCACTAACATATTTAGTGGGGTCATGGGTGGTTATTTTGGAGTTCCATATATTACCCATATTATTTGATCATGGGCAGTTAATGGAACAATGGGCCTATTTCTCCTCCTTTTTTCGTGGGCTAACAGAAACTTCCAGCCATTTGACCTAGTCAAATGGCTCTTTGCAAGGTAACAAGCACTTATCCATCTTCCACTTTTCATGGGATCCACGGGTAATGGTCCATTTAATTAAATTAAATGGCCTCTTATATACTTTACCCACAAAAATGCTTCCTGAGGCATAATCAACTTCCATGGGCTATGGGCCTCTCTATTCTTTTTTATTTATATAGGCCTAGAAACACTAAGCCCGTGGCCGAATTAAGTTAAAATTAATCGAGCCCAATAAATATTGTCTTGACCCATTAATTTTAACTCAATACATCTCTATTTTTTGCCCAATCTAATCAAATAATAATTAAATGGCTTTCCAGCGCTAGCCCAGGACTGGGTGCCAAAAACGGGTGTAAACAATGCCCCCCGGCCTTGATCTTGTTCAAGATCTAGACCTGTTGATTAGGATAGAGTACAGTTTTTGGCAAACCAAACGAGTCCTTTAATCTTTATCAAATCTTCAAACAGTTGTTAGGCTCTACCTTAGCCTAAAAACTTTGTTAATGGTGACCTAAACTTGAGGTCTTTTTGAAACTTTATACTTGAATAATTCCTATGGCCTCAGCTTACGCCTTTTTAATCCAATCCTCTATGGCTTGCTTGGTTGGTTTTCCCCAAAATCCTTCATTTCCCACATAGTAGGATAATGATGCTTGAGATATTTTCCATTTGTCAAATGCTTATGTAAACCACCATCCAAGTCCATTAGAAGATACACATTACCTCTGAGTACTCAAGAAATCCGGTATGGTCCTTCCCATGTTGGAGACCACTTGCTGTACCTTGCATTCTTTTCTCCTAAAGGAAAAACAGCCCTCCAAACTAAATCTCCTTCAAAAAAGCTCTTCTTTCTTACACGTTTGTCATAAACTCTAGCAATTCTTCTCTTCTGGACCAACATGTGGTCAAGGGCTACAAGTCTAACTTCATCCAAGTCCAATGTTAAAAGCTCTATGAAATGTTAAAAGATTTAATAAAATAAAATAAATGACTTTTAACATGAAACTTGACTGTGGAATGTACCCGCACAAAAAAGCAATAAACAGACTAAACAGAATAACATAAGAAGGAGTATGTACAAGAAACAAGATAATGCACAGTATAATACACTACATCGTGTGGTGTTTTAATATAACGTATCCAGTGCAGAAATTATTTTTTGTGCTTTTTGAATATAAAGCTTGTTTGAGACCCAAACTCAGTATAGAAAGACCAAGAAGGGCCTCAATCGGCTCCCCTCAAAGGCTAAACGTGGTTTAGCCCAAGGAATTTGTTTATATCTTTTGATCGAAGCTTTGGATGTGCTTGAAGATGGAGGAATGGAAGTTGATTTGAACTTGAAATGCTTGAAAGGGGATTGAAGGATTTGAGGTTGTTTGGATGCTTTGAGGTGGAGGTCCTCCTAAGTCAGTAGTTTACTGAACTTAAGAGAAGAAGAAGAATGGGGGTATTTTTAGAGAGTGAGAGTGAGAGTCTAGAAAATGGTAGAGTAACTTTATTTGGAGTTGAAGGGGTGCTTCTCAACTGGGGGGGGGGGTGTATTTATAGGCAAGAGGGCCAATGATGATCAATACAAAGAGGGGAGGTGGCTTCTAGGCCGAATAAAACTTATTCTCTGCACCTGCAGGCGTGAACGACAACTTTCTGCAACTGTCAAAACTTTTTCCGAAACGCCGCGCGACACAATGAGAAATGCCGTGCTGTATATTGAAATCTTGTGCGGCAGAGTGATTTTTTGAAATTTTCTGAAATGTTGCGCCGCGTTTCTAAAATGCCAAGCGACGCTTTGAAACGCAGCACGGTATTGTGTGTCACCACAGCACATCAAACTTCGCGAGGGCGCCCTGGACACTCCCAAACTCGGATTTGAGCATGGTTTGAAGCGTTGGAAAGCTTATCGAGTCCTCTTTCTAACCCAATTGGTTTCACTCAAAGACATTTTATACATTGAAATGTGTACCCATTTTACCATCAGTGTGTCATGGAAAAAGTTATTTTTGACAAAGCAAACGTGTTTTTCTCTTTGCAATTGGACCGAAGGCCACCCTATATGTTTGGGAAGGGGTTTTCTTGAGGTTTAGAGAAGGAGTGACAACGGAGCAACAATCCAAGCCTTGAAGGTATATTTTTCATTATTTCATCATCGGGAAACTTAAAGATTATTCGGAGGCCCAGATTGGGGTGTCTACAGTAGTCCCTCTTTAACGGAACTTAGGTACCATTGCTTGGTATAAGTGACATTAAAGATTAGACATCCCAATCCATTACTCTAAAGTCTTTAAGTTAAATGCAAGAATGCAATAAAGGTGGTCACGCCAATGGAGCTGCTTATGTACCCCGTTGTAGGGATCAGACCAACGTAGTTCATTCGGGACAATGCATGTAAAACGAGTCTCAAAGGACGAATTAAGTAGTAAACTTGAGAAGATTGAGTGCTTGAGCGCCATGAAATTTCTTGATACGAGTCCTGGGGGGACTAAAATTGAGACGAGTCCTCAGGGGACTAAAAATTCAGACGAGTCCTTAGGGGACTAAAAATTGAGACGAGTCCGCAGGTGACCAAAATTGAGACTAGTCCTTAAGGAACTAAAATTGAGACGAGTCCTCGGGGGACTAAAGTTGAGACCAGTCCTCGGGGAACTAAAATTGAATCGAGTCCTCGGGGGACTAAAGTTGAGACCAGTCCTTGGGGGGACTAAAATTTGAGTCGAGTCCTCAGGGGACTAAAATTGAGACGAGTCCTCAGGGGACTAAAATTGAGACGAGTCCTCGGGGGATTTAAATTGAGGTGAGTCCTCAGGGGACTAAAAATTGAGGTGAGTCCTCAGGGAACTAAAATTGAGTCCCAGAGGATTAAAATCGCGACGAGTCCCAGAGGACGAAAAATGTGCCTTTTGACCAAGGCACGGTCATTTTAATAGATTTTAATGCTTAGACGGCGAAAAGACTTGATTTTTTGAAAAGCTTTAATTTCGGAAGAGATTTGAATTTGAATAGCTTGAATTTTGAAGACTTTGAATTTTGAAAGAAGCTTGAGTTTTGAAAGAGACTTGAGTTTGAATAACTTGAATTTTGGAAGGTACTTGAATTTGAATAACTTGAATTTTGGAAGAGACTCGAGTTTGAATAACTTGAATTTTGAAAGAAGCTTGAATTTTGGAAGAGACTTGAATTTGAATAGCTTGAATTTTGAAAGAAACTTGAATTTTGAAAAGCTTGTATTTTGGAAGAGACTTGAATTTGAATAGCTTGAATTTTGAAGACTTTGAATTTGGAAAGAAGCTTGAATTTTGAAAGAGACTTGAAATTGAATAGCTTGAATTTTGAGGAGGGGGGGGGGGGGTCTTGAATTTTTGAAAAAACTTGAAATTGAATAACTTGAATTTTTGAAGACCTAAATTTTGAAAGAGACTTGAATTTTGAAAAGCTTGAATTTTGGAAGACACTTGAAATTGAATAATTTAAATTTTGAAGAACTTGAATTTTTCTTTAAAGTGGTTTGAACTTGAAGAGCTTGAATTTGACATTCGATTGAGACAATACATGAATGATGATGCAAGTTGATATGTCATGGAATGTCAAGTGACCATGTAAAATCAATACAAGTATGACAAAAGTGAGTCCCGGAGGATGAAGTGCAAATAGAATGCGAGTCTTGGTGTAGCATCCCGTATTTTTCTAAATATTAATTTTACTTTAGACTAATAAAAAAAAAGTAAAAGAAGGCATTCAGTTGTGGTGAGAGTAGCTTGGTGTGAGTGTCAAACTTTGAGGCAAACATGTGGCAATAAGGATGCTAGGTGTATATGTTAGGGTATGCGGTCAAGTGTACCATAATTGGGTCTGATTAAATAAAAGAAATGGGAGTCGGTGGCTTGTGTTTTTATACATTCATGAATTAGTCTTACTTATAATTAGAGAGCACTAGTCACAATGGAATTTAGGACAATCAGACCCACATTCTTCTCTAAGGTTAGGCCAAAATGGCCGTGGAGTTCTTCTTGAGTTATTGAAGGCTTTTTATACACTTCAGACCTTGATGTCTCGGATCAGAGAGATTATAATTTTAGGATGGTTCTCATATCGACGAGGTGATATTCAAGCATAATTTGAGGTACCGAGTAGTGTGCAATACATTCCTAGCTAAATCTCTTTGCAAAGAGTATTCTTTGATTCTCTCATATTTGTACTCATTTGATGTCTAAGCTTGTTTATTCAGTTATTGTCACTTCTTGTTTCGTGACGGAGAAAGTATTTGGCTGAAAGCCATGAAACAGATTGGTATATGTTTAAAAGCCCACTGGGTCATAGAGTTATGAAAGATGTACGATGGACTGCCCCACGGGGAGTCCAGTATGTTTATGGGGCCCATGTGCCCAATATAGAGTTTTGACTGAGTGGTGCTTGGAATGTTATCGAAATGAGCCGGGTATGAGGCTACAAATGAAAACGTTCAGAATGGTCCCGTATTTTTCTAAATATTAATTTTACTTTAGACTAATAAAAAAAAAGTAAAATAGGGCATTCGGTTGTGGTGAGAGTAGCTTGGTGTGAGTGTCAAACTTGGAGGCAGACTTGTGGCAATAAGGATGCTAGGTGTACATGTTAGGGTATGCGGTCAAGTGTACCATAATTGGGTCTGATTAAATAAAAGAAATGGGAGTCGGCAGCTTGTGTTTTTATACATTCATGAATTAGTCTTACTTATAATTAGAGAGTACTAGTCACAATGGAATTTAGGACAATCAGACCCATTCTTCTCTAAGGTCAGGCCAAAATGGCCGTGGAGTTCTTCTTGAGTTATTAAAGGCTTTTTATACACTTCAAACCTTGATGTCTCAGATCAGAGAGATTATAATTTTAGGATGGTTCTCATATTGATGAGGTGATATTCAAGCATAATTTGAGGTACCGGGTAGTGTGCAATACATTCCTAGCTAAATCTCTTTGCAAAGAGTATTCTTTGATTCTCTCATATTTGTACTCATTTGATGTCTAAGCTTGTTGATTCAGTTATTGTCACTTCTTGTTTCGAGACAGAGAAAGTATTTAGCTGAAAGCCATGGAACAGATTGGTATATGTTTAAGCCCACTAGGTCATAGAGTTATGAAAGATGTACGATGGACTGCCCCACGGGGAGTCCAGTATGTTTATGGGGCCCATGTGCCCAATATAGAGTTTTGACCTGAATGGTGCTTGGCATGTTATCGAAATGAGCCGGGTATGAGGCTACAAATGAAAACGTTCAGAATGGTCCGACTTGATTTGTTATCCTCGTTTATTGAGCATATTCTTTTTGCTAGCCATGTTATTGTCCTCATATTGCATATACTACCCGGGCGTTTTATATTTTTCAGGTGCAAAGCAAGTTAGTGGGGACCCGAGTTGAAGTATTTGGAGTAATTAGTTTTAGAGATTGTTTTGAAATATGTATATTTTGGAGGTTTATAGGCCCACCATGTATATTTATCTTGAGGATTTGTAATTCTAAGAGATGTATTTATTTTGAGACAATGTAAAAAAATCGGGTCGTCATAGTTGGTATCAGAGCTTAGGGAATAGGTCTTATATGGGACTTGGCGGGCATGTGACTTTTGAGGTTATAGAAAAATATTTGATCCGAGTGCGTAGTGGAAGCGTGGTTTGAATTTTTGAAGCCCTTGAGATATTAATTTTTGCGGTTATTAGGATGATGGGCATTTTGAGGTCATTGAAAGGCTAAATTTCGAGGACGAAATTTCCTAAGGTGGGGAGACTGTAGCATCCCGTATTTTTCTAAATATTAATTTTACTTTAAACTAATAAAAAAAAGTAAAATAAGGCATTCGGTGGTGGTGAGAGTAGCTTGGTGTGAGTGTCAAACTTGGAGGCAGACATGTGGCAATAAGGATGCTAGGTGTACATGTTAGGGTATGCGGTCAAGTGTACCATAATTGGGTCTAATTAAATAAAAGAAATGGGAGTCGGCAGCTTGTGTTTTTATACATTCATGAATTAGTCTTACTTATAATTAGAGAGCACTAGTCACAATGGAATTTAGGACAATCAGACCCATTCTTCTCTAAGGTCAAGACAAAATGGCCGTGGAGTTCTTCTTGAGTTATTGAAGGCTTTTTATACACTTCAGACCTTGATGTCTCGGATCAGAGAGATTATAATTTTAGGATGGTTCTCATATTGATGAGGTGATATTCAAGCATAATTTGTGGTACCGGGTAGTGTGCAATACATTCTTAGCTAAATCTCTTTGCAAAGAGTATTCTTTGATTCTCTCATATTTGTACTCATTTGATGTCTAAGCTTGTTGATTCAGTTATTGTCACTTCTTGTTTCGAGACAGAGAAAGTATTTAGCTGAAAGCCATGGAACATATTGGTATATGTTTAAGCCCACTGGGTCATAGAGTTATGAAAGATGTACGATGGACTGCCCCACGGGGAGTCCAGTATGTTTATGGGGCCCATGTGCCCAATATAGAGTTTTGACCTAAGTAGTGCTTGGAATGTTATCGAAATGAGCCGGGTATGAGGCTACAAATGAAAACGTTCAGAATGGTCCGACTTGATTTGTTATCCTCGTTTATTGAGCATATTCTTATTGTTAGCCATGTTATTGTCCTCGTATTGCATACACTACCCGGGCGTTTTATATTTTTCAGGTGCAAAGCAAGTTAGTGGGGACCCAAGTTGGAGTATTTGGAGTAATTAGTTTTAGAGATTGTTTAGAAATATGTATATTTTTGAGGTTTATAGGCCCACCATGTATATTTATCTTGAGGATTTGTAATTCTAAGAGATGTATTTATTTTGAGGCAATGTAAAAATTCGGGTCGTCACACCTGGAGGTCGAAGTGCTAGACAAAGTGCAGTCCTAGAGGACAAAGTGCAGTCCCAAAGGACGAAGTAGATAGAGTGCGAGTCCCGGAGGACAAAGTGCTAAACAAAGTGAAGTCCCAGAGAACAAAGTGCTAGACAGAGTGCAATCCCAGAGGACGAACCACAGCTCAAGAGACTAAAAGGCTTTTAGGTCAATTCTACCATAGCTCGAGAGAAGCTACAGGCTTAAAAGATCGTGGATTGATCTTGGAATTGACTCTTGAACAATCATTCGAGATTTGCCTATGACACCGAACAACAAACGATGATGATATTATGGGGACATGTCTGAGCACCCTATTTGCTTTACTGTCTTTGGCCAATGGACCGGTATTCTTCGAATTTGGGTTGGATTCCGTGCCGGATTTGAGCTGGGGTTTTCTTTTGGTTGGGGTTTGAGTCTTGGATTTGCTTTTCCCTATAGACGACATTGATTCGATGTACCCCAACGAGTGACGACCTCCAATCCTAATGGTTTTGACAAGCAGTTGACCAAGGGCAACCCATGCTATGATTACAGCCTAACGAACTTCCCTCAAGGGTGACTTTCACGAGTTTAGGATTGACAAGACCAAGACGACTGGCTCGACCTTTTAGCAAAGGGGGTGGATTTGACAGGACTATGTTGACTCAAATATATGAAGGAGGGAAAGACCGTTTGTGAATGAAACGACTTTCAAATAGTGCATTTGATTGGGCGGAGAGTTTGACTCTTTGAAGAAAATAGGATTCATGTCCCATAATTTACGACAAGTTTTTGTGATTTTTTCCTTCAAAATTTGTTTTACTCCATCAATTGATCAAAACACGAGAGTTTTTATCACGAACCAAGTTTGCTAATGATGACCCATGTCTCCGCTTAGATTTTTGCTTTGATTGATGTGGGTTTTGCACAATGCCTCGATGTATTGATGTCCTTTAACGTAACACTTTGGATTCTCGCTATCAAGTTGTGCTTTCCAATTCGAAAGGACTTTTTGGGTTGTAATGTGGGCCATAGTTTGGGCTTGACAAAGAAAGGATATTAGGCTCAAAAATTTCACTTTCTTTTGGGCTTTCAAAGCTAGCAGCTATTTTTGTATTGTAGGTGCCTTCTTTTCATTTTTCATTTGTTTTCTCATGCTTTCAATGCCTTTCAGTGTGTTTGGCACTTTCATCATGTTGATGCTTTGAATCTCTATGTGTTTGGCACTTTCACCCTTTTGATGCTTTGAATCTCAATGTTTCTTCTAGCACTTTATTTCTCATTTCACCCCGATGCGGAGGATAGCTGGCTAGCTGGCTTCTTTTTCAAAGAATTTGATTGTGGCTCAAAGAGGCTATCAAATGATATATCTTTATGTGTAGGATGAAAGAAACGATGGCATTTCTTCATTTTAGATTGCACAACCTAACATATGAATCCTAGATGCTCATTAAGAGGCTTTTGTTTGCATGCTCTAACTTTTGCCTAGGTCAGATTTTGAGATTTTGACCGAGCGAGCTCTTTTTTTTCTTTTCTTTTTAAGGCATTGTTCGTTGACATGGCGTTGGGGAGCGGTCCCTTAAAATTGTCCTTCTTGCATGGGGTGAGGGTTCAATCAAAAATCATCTCATGTTTTGAAGTGATTATTATGATTCTCAAGTGTTGGCGGAAAACAATTCCGAGTTGGGTCGGGGATAATCACAAAAAACCTGAGTTTATTATGATGATTTTGACACAAATACGCGATACTTGAAAGACAGAGGCCAAACCAGCAGGGATTGACTCGAAAGACTATGACCGAACTTTGGGATCAACTCGAATGCCCATGACCGGGCCTCAGGGTGAGGCTGCCTACGTATCCCATAAAGGAATCAGGTCACAACGTAGTTCAAGATTACGAAACAGACTCTTTATTTTGATCCTATACTTGTCGTCAATCCGAACTTATCTGCAAAATCCACCTGTACTAACACCGCCCGTATCAGAAAAACCTTTGATCCTATACTTGTCCGTCACTTCATCAGCGATGGGGTGTATGTTGGCACAGGAAGGAGACGATATGGTTGAAAGAGTTGTTTATTATCTAAGCAAAAAGATGGTTGGATGCAAGGAGCGCTATACTCCGTTGGAAAAGACATGTTGGGCACTTGTTTGGGCTTCCAAGAAACTAAGACATTACATGCCGGTATACCTCGTAAGGTTGATTTCTTGAGTGAACCCTTTGAAGTACCTATTTGAGAAACCAGCTCGTAGTGGTAAACTGTCACGATGGCTACTCATGTTGGCAGAATTCGAGCTCAAATATGTTACCAAGTCAGTAAAAGGAAGGGTCGTCGCAGAGTTCTTGGCCGACCACCCTGTCGAGGGAGGTGAAGACGCCGAATTCAAGTTTCCTGATGAAGATCTGATGATCATAACCGAGGACGTTTGGAAATTGTACTTCGATGGAGCCGCCAATTAGAGAGGATTTGAAATTGGTGTGTTGTTAATCTCACCTGATGGATCCCACATTCCTCTTGTGTTCAAGCTAAACTTTAAGGTCACTAACAATCAGGCAGAATACAAGGCTTGCATTGTAGGCATGGAAGCAGCAATCGAAATCAGCGTGGAGAAATTAGAAGTGGTTAGGGACTCTAACCTGGTTGTGTCGCAAGCCAATGGTGATTGGAAAGTCAAGGAGGAAAAGCTAAAGCCATATTATCAAGATCTTTAAGATCTCATTCCTCACTTTAACAAGGTGACCTTTACTCATGTGCCGAGGCTTAAGAACCAACTTGCAGATGCTCTGGCAACATTGGCATCCATGATTGAAATCCCCATTGGTGTAAAATTGAGACCCATTGTGATTGAGCAAAGAGATTCACCAGTGTATCAGCATGTTATGGTTATTGACGAACCTGACGACACTCTCCCCGGTATCATGACATTTAGAGATTCGTGGAAAGATGAGAATATCCTATTGAAGCAAGCAAGAAAGACCAAGTAGCTTTTCAAAGGCTGGCAGCGCAGTACGTCATCTGCGGAGGGAACCTATATCGAAGATCACACTATGGAATGCACAAGCTATGTATCCATGGTGTGGAAGCCAAAAGGGTAATGGAGGAGATTCACGAGGGAGTGTGCGGTCCTCATATGAATGGCAACTAAGAAGATTCTAAGACAAAGATACTTCTGGTCCACTATGGAAACAGAATGTGTAGAGTATGTGCGATGATGTCACAAGTGCCAGATACATGCCAACCTCATGCATGTCCCGCCATTAGAACTACATCAGATGACTTTTCCTTGGCCTTTCTCAGTGTGGGGAATCGATGTCATTGGAAGAATCACACCGGCGGCATCCAATGGTCATAAGTTATCCAAGTTGCCATCAATTATTTTACCAAGTGGGTAGAAGCTACTTCTATGTAACTCTGACTGAGGTACAAGTCGCCCATTTCATCAAGCAGAACGTCATTTACCGGTATGGGGTCCCTCAGGCATTTGTATCCGATAATGGGGTTCACTTCAAAGGCCGAACCAAGGAAGTTTTGGAAGAATTTTAGATCCAAGTGCACAAGTTAACAACTAACCGGCCGCAAACCAACAGGGCCGTGGAGGCAGCGAACAAAACAGTCAAGACAATTTTGGAAAAGACCATCCAATCCGTAAGAAATTTGCATGAGCAGCTACCGCTAGCATTATGGGGATATCAGACGTCCATACGTACACCGGCAGGAGCAACTCCCTACTTTTTAGTTTATGGCATGGAGGTTGTGCTCCCCATCGAGCTGGAGGTCCCATCTCTCTGAACCATGATTGAGTGTGAGGTTCAAGAGGCAGAATTGTAAAGTAATAGATTTGAGGAGCTCATGTTGTTTGACGAATGAAGGTTAAGAGCCCATTACCACATTCAAGTGTACCAACAGAGGATTGCGCGTGCATTCAACAAGAAGGTGAAACCAAGGGACTTGGCAGAAGGTGACATGGTTTTAAAAGAAATTCGGGCACCAATTTTTGATTCGCAAGGAAAGTTTTGACCGAAGTGGTCAAGCCATACATCATCAAAACCATCATGTCCGGAGGAGCTTCACAGCTTATCAATTTGGATGGAAATGAGTTTTCAACCTTGGTTAACTTGGATCAACTCAAGCACTATTACCCCTGAGAGAGGCTCGTTGGACTGAAAACCGCAAGGGCGGGCAGTTCCAGGCAATAGTTAGAGCAAAAACCTGCAAGGTTGGAAACTAGCAAGGGCAGCCTAGGCAAAAGTTAAGGCATATAATAAAAGTGCTCGCTAGACCGAAAACTCGAAAGGGCGGTACAATGCAAAATTTAGAGCGCAAAAGGAGAGTGTTAAAACCAGAGCGAACCCCATCTTGAACTATGTCATAACCTGATTCCTTTGCAAAAAGGTTACGTAGGCAGCCTTGCTTTGAGGCTCGGTCACAATCCCTCAAAATTAAAATCTAAGTTGCAAAAACTCGAAGCATGGAATCAAGAAGGGGGAAACCCGTCATAACTCACTTTTATTCTCGAAAATAATAAGTACAAGTACGACATGATAGATAAAGTGGGTCCACAATTTATTTCATGATCAAAGTAGTAGGGGTGAGTCAATTTCCTCGAGCCCTTGCGCTCGTAGCATTGTCCCTCCTTAGCCACTTCCGATAGCTTCCGTTTGGTAGCACGGATGGATAGGGATGCGCATCAGTGACCTCACGAGTCCCCCAGAACTCCTGGTTGTAGTAAAGGACAAAAGGGCAAAAGAGAGGTAAGACAACATCCACTAGAACCTCCACAGGCGCCTTTTGGCTCAAACTGAGCTGGCGTTGAATCCGGTAGGGAATGTAGAAGGAAAAGACCTCCAAACCAACAAGAGCAACCCACTGAGGCCCCATGAAATGCACTGTCATAGGCGGAAGGTCCAACTAAGAGCACCTCCATGAAATGGTCTCAGCTCCTAAGCGTTTTAAAAAGCTGACCCATTCAGAGACACACCTGTCCGCAAACTCAAAGCACCGGGGGGACAGCAATCTAGCCTTGTATGTCCAGTTGCCCAGGGCAATGCTTAGCACATTCACCTTATCACAAATCCAAATCTGCAAAAAAAAAAGAGAAAAATAAGTAAGAAACTATAGAAAACCAAGCCAAGGGTTGAGGTAAAACGAGAATGTGAGAAAAGCCCGAAAAAGGAGAACTGAGTGAGGAGCCTACTTGTAAGAGGAGAGGGCTGCCCCCAAAAGTCTCAATCTCTCCGAAATGAACTTCGTCCAAGCTAATCAAAGTTTCCGCTAAAACCATCAGAATCACTTCTTTCCAAGCCTCAATCTGAACAACAACACTGATCAATGCCGAGCTAGCATGACCAGTGGAGGGAACCAAGAGATAAGCTACCAACAAGCACATGCAAAGGGCCATCATACGTCAAGACTAGTAAGTCATGTCCGTAAGGTCACCAGAAGGAGAGAACATTTCAATGAGTCGCATGGTGTTGAGATGACCATTGCTGACCAAGTATCAAGCGGCACCACCACTCAATCCAAGAACCGTAGCTAAGACCTTGAAAATGTTCACACGTACAGGAGGGATGATGACCTCTCCCGAGCCAAAGCCGCTGAGGTATGCCCGGAACTCTTCCACGATTGGACAAAGCTCTTGCTCCCGAAGTGGAACACATGAATCTCCCGGTCCTAGAAACTCACTGCTGCCTTCAAAAGCTTGGGGCGGAGGCGAATGTTGCGAAGGTGCCTCTTGTAGTAGACGCCATGAGTGCGAAATTTGAGCCAATCGATGCCATCCATGGCAACCAACCAAGGGCGGAGTGAACCGGTGAGAGAAAGAGCCATTTGAAAGAAGAGTCTTTGAGAGATGAAGAATGTTTAGGGTGAAGAAAATTTGAAGATGGAGGTCTGAATTTATAGGAGAAGTGGAGGGAGCAACTTCAACTTTCTAAGATTCTTGGCTTTCAAAAAGTGAAAATTTTCCATGAGTCTTGCATAAGAAAAAGCTTGGTCATAGCATAGAAACACAATACAGACATGCATTGGCTCATAAATACCATTGCAGGGGTCAAACTTCAGCCATCATGCAATCTGTCTTGGGAAGGAGCAAACTGCAGACTGTCAGGAAAATAATATCGTGCGGTGTACTGGAACAACGCATGGTGTATTAGAACTCCAAAATATCAGCACGGCGTACCATTGTTACACCGCACGACATTCTATGGAATCACGGTATTTAACAAAATCACGCACGATGTTCCATAACCATGCACGGTGTTTCAAAGTCTGCATTTCTGCAGTTTTTGACAGCAGAAGTTCAAAATGGATTTGAGGCCTTTAGGGGTGCTATCAACTGCCAAAACACATTTCAATGAGTGTTTGGGACTTCGGAGATGTCTCGCTTCTAGTCAACTCTCAAAATTCAAGGTCGTGGTACGAAAAGTCGATAAAATCCTGCTCTTGAGTCAAGTTGAGGTATCAAATTCCATTTGGAGTCATTTCAAGCCATTCTTTGGAGTCATATAAGTCATAATAGTCAAACATAATTTAGTCCAAGTTTCGGTTTAAAGTGTTGGCCAAATTTCAAAGTCATCATCTTAAAAAGTTAATATTTCCGCGCTTTTAAGCATAATTCAAGGCGTGAAATCAGTTTTTGAAGTTGGCTCTCAAGTCATGAAGCTCATTATTAACATACGTGGTCGTGTTCAAGCCTTTAACAAGGATGTTTGTAAATTCTTAGATATAGCGTCAATTTTTCGTACTTTGTTCAAATTCTCCTTTGATTTCTATTCCCTCGTCAATATGTTCCTTACTTTGGGCTAGGTATCAAACTCAGTTTCATGTTCTATGGCTAGTTGTAGACACTTCTCGAATGGGGCATCGCCATACAGATTGATCATGTACGTTTGGTTCCACTTCATAAATCAAGATCGTGGATATTCCCATGGCTAGGAACATCGCCACACGATAGCGGTTATCATCAAAATAGAGTCGCCACTTAGTTTATAAAAACTAGGAAAAAAAATAGAGATTCCGGGTACAGGAGCCAAGAGTACAATAAGGGGAAGGTATTAGGAACCCCTCTTTGCCCAGTCGTGAGACTGGCCCGTATTCATTCGACATATGATTAGTACTTGCTTTATTTAATTCTAAACACGTAATTAATTTTAGCCTTTAGCAGTTGATAAGGTGAGCCAGAACGATAATTAAAAGCATGCATCACAAGTAAACAAAACAAGACATGCTGTCCCAGGGAAATGGATCTCTCGACCGGTGAATAGATGTCACGGCCGAGGGATCCCACTGGATTTATATATCGGCCGAGGGATCGATGCCCCAACCGATGTTCTTCCTCATACCAGACTAAATGATTAGTAAAAAATCAAAACGCTACAATTAATGTATAAAAACATGAGAAAGATCAAACCATAGGCCCCTAGGCCTCACCACCTTGATCTCTCCGCTGCTTGATTACTTCAGATTGAGGATGATTGACCGATTTGCTTCTCAAAAACCCTAGGATTAGGATTTGTAATTCGGGGGTTTGATCGTCGGATTGTGGCTGCCTTCGAGTGGTTAGGGCTTTTAAAGAAGGAATATGAGAGAGTGTTTGTGCAGAGATTTATGGCTAGAGAGGGTCGATTGTGATGTGTATTATGTATAATTTTGAAACCAAAGGCCCCTTTATATAGGCATAGGGTGACTCACTCCAACTAATCATAATGCACGATTCGAATATGAAGTTTATAATGAAAAGATCTCTTCTCAGAATCTCCTTACGTAGCCCGAATGCATCGGAATTTGGCTGCTGGGGTTTTGAGAACGGATCAAACGATCGACAGAACATTCCAGAATTTGGAAAATAGATGATCTGGCGACCGAGTAATGGATGTGGTGGCCGAAGAATTTATCTGGCTACCGAGGAATCAATCTCTCAAGGAGATTTTCAAGCAACATGTTTCACGGGTGAAACAATGAAGTTGAGGCCGTGAGATAGATCTTACGACCGACAGATGGATTCTCCTAGGATTCTGTATTTCTGACTAAAAGGCTATATGGCTCTGAATTGAAATAATGGTTAGGCCAAATTGAGGTGTCTACAGATGTCCCTCTTTGACTGAACTTAGACGGATCACGAGACATGTTTAAGTAAGAGCCAAAGCCGTAAAACAATTTCAATTTGGTCGAACCACTATTCCAAGGGTTTTTTTTTTTTGAAGAAGAAGGTTTTAGCTATGGTCAAGCCGGGAGGCTGCCTACGTATTCCACAAGGAAAATTAAGACCCTAGGGGCAGTAAAAAAAACAAAATGGCAGAGGGTTGAGAACAGAAGACGTACCTTCGGGTTTTAAAGGCCTTAGTGCAACGTACCTGGGCAATGCTAGAATTTTGGCGGAGAGTAGTTGAAGGAGTGTGGGGCTGCTGGGGAAATTTTTGTAGAGAGCATCCTCGGTATTTTGGGGTAGATCAATACACAGCGGGTGAGTCGTTTGTTTTTCTTGATCATCCTTCCTTTGACTGAGGGGAGCTCAGTAGGGTAGTCTATTCTTGCGAATGAGCTTGATGGAATTAATGTAATTGGGGTGGAATCCATACCATCTTCTAGAGACAATCGGACGCCGTATTTGAGATTTGGAAGCACGAGGCCAGTAACTGAAGCATGGAGCTTGAGATGAGAGAACCGAGGCACGGAGCCAGTTGTAGTCATGAGGAAAGAGCCTGAGAAATCGGAGCTTAGAGCTTGAAGTGATGGAACCGAGGCGTAGAGCCGATGTCAATCATAAGGCAAGATCATGTTGGTCAGAGCATAGAACTTGAGGTGATAGAACCGAGGCGTAGAGCTGGTTACAATCATAAGGCAAGAGCCTAAGGTTTAAAGCTTTGAGCTTTGAAGTGATGGAACCAAGTTGCGAAGCCGGTTGATCGTCAGAGCATAAAGCTTGAAGTGAGAGAACCAAGTCGTAGAGCCAGTATCGATCATAAGGCAAGAGCCTAAGGGGTCGAAGCTTGGAGCTTGAAGTGACGAAACAGAGGCGTAGAGCCGGTTGCATGCAGGAATGACCTATTTCATGAGTGAGAAGAGAGATGCAAAAGATAGTATGTGATGATAATGGTTAGATGTGAATAGATATGATAATGCAGACTCGATAATGACAGTGGTGATGCAATATGTGCACGGGCCCGTGCGTGTGTATTGTTTTAAACGAGGAGCTTCTTTCAAGTTCTGGAGTTGAGGATTCGAAGCGTAAAGCTCGAGCATTCAGAGGATAGAATCTGAGCATTCAAAGTACAGGCTTTGAGCATCTAGTACGCAGTGGTTGGGCATTCAAGCGTAGAGCTTGAGCATTCAAGTGTAGAACTTGAGCATCTAGTACACAGTGGTTGGGCATTCGAAAAGCTTCGAGCATTCGAAGTGTTAGACTTTGACCATTCAAGCATAGAGCTTGAGAATAGATGATATCTTATTGGATATTTGCGGTACGGAGCCGGCTGAGAAAGCAGGCATAGAGCTGTTGAGATAATGAGCGTAGAGCCGCTGAGATAGTGGGCATAGGGCTGCTGAGTAATGGGCGTAGAGCCGCTGGGTGACTTTGATGGAAATGGTGAGCTCAGAGCTATTGAGATAGCAAGCGTAAAGCTGCTGAGTAAAGGGCATAGAGCCGCTGAGTAGTGGGCGTAATGTCGCTGAGATAGTGGGCATGGAGCCAGTGAATAATGGGCGTAGAGCCGCTGAATGAGCATAGAGCTGCTAAGATCATGAGTGTAGAGCTGCTGAGTGACTTGAACAATGAGCGTGGAGCTACTGAATAACTTGATGACAGTGAGCTTGCAGGCATAAAGCCGCTGAGATGGTTATAGGCGTTGAACTGCTGAGATGGTTATGGGCGTTGAGCCGCTGAGTGAATGAGCATGGAGATGCTGGAGCTATTTGATTGTGAGCAAGACAGAAAGCATGGAGTTGCTAGATAGCATTAGCCATGAGCATGGAGCTGCTAAGATACTAAGCTTGGAGCTGCTAATAATGAGCACAGAGCTACTTAACGATTGCTGGCTTAGAGCCGCTGAATTTATGGGCATAGAGCTGCTGGGTGATGGTGAAGTCTTTGAGAAGTGGGCGTAGAGCCGCTGAAAAGATGCTGAGCGATTTGATGGAGATTAATGAGCATAGAGCTGCCGAGAAATTGAAGTAGTGAGTGCAAAGCAACTTGAGCTCAGGGCCTACTGAATATTAGCATGATAGTGACTTGACGTTAGTGAGTAATTACGGAATTGTTGAAACGGCGAACCTACACGCACAAGGCTACTAAATAGCTTGGTAGTGAGTACTGAACTGCTAGGATTTCGTCAAGATGTCGGGCATGGAGCTTGAGTTTAACATGTCGGCGATTTGAGAGGTAAGTGACCAGTGATTGTGAGCCTGCTGCTACGAAGAAGGCTTTGGAAGAGTTCCCATGTGAGCTTAATACTGGTGCTTGATATTCCTTGTGCTTGGGGATGCCCCCAATGCTAGTTTTGACCAAATTGCATTTGCTCAGGGGTGCCCCAAGGTTGATTCAATCATTGTTCATCATAGGTTCTATTAGTCGAGGACTCAGAACTTCATAATTGCTTGAGTTGGTGTGTTGAGCAAGATCTGATGCTACTAGGGGAAATGGATTTGGGGCTAGCAAATAGAATAGGCGACCGAGAAATAGATGTACCGGCCGAATCATTGATGAACCGGCCGTGAGATGTCTTAATTCCAAAGGTCTATTTAAAGACCCATCTGGCGCTTCATTTCATATTCTCATTCTCTTTGTTTTCCTCTACTACCGAAGATTCCTCTCCTCCTCTCTACCACCAAGGGCTCCTCCGTTTTTCATCTCTGTTGGCCCCGATCAATGGGCGATGCATGGGTATGGCCGATGTGGGCAGAGGGAGACCGCGTTGCCATTGGTCTTGTCTTGAAGCTTGATTTGGGACCCTTGCATGGGGGGCTTGCTTTCATGATTCAAAACTCCTAGGGTGGTGCTTGTACGCGGTATGATGATTTTTCTGGGTCATGTGGTGATCTTTTTGAGCTATGTGATGATTCTTCTGCACCATGGTACTTCTCTGATATAGGTCACCCCAGGGGTGTCTTCTCCTTTTTTACAGCTAGTCTCTGGTGTTCGGACCACCAGAGGATGCAGCATCCTCTTCTCCTCTTCCCTTGTCTTTCTTTTTTCTTCCTGCATTGGTTAGTCAGGCAGAAAACTTATGTATAGTTTGTTTAGAAAATGAGGGATGATTCACCTTGTGATGTAAAAAGCTTTTGATTATATGACAGAAAATCTTTTACTCTAATATGTGATTGTGTACACTTTTATATGCATCGCTTATGTAGCATAAAATTGGTAATTTGGTGAAAATTCGGTCCACTGGGAGAACCGTGGAACTCCTCTATAAACAAACCGTTCTGGCAGCCGACCAATCGATTAGGCGGCCGAGGGATCGATTCATCTTCCTGGGGCAGACTTGAGTTAGCCTTGATTTTCACAGGCCAAGGAATATATCCTGCGGCCGCCATATAGAAGTGTCGGCTGACAAAACGGCCTAACTGATGCGAATTCTAAATTCGATTCCGATTCGGACTGCGATTCAACCTAGCCTATAAATACACATTTTTATGGACTTCAATAGTTTTGTCAGCAGCAGTCCTTAACATATGGCACAACCGGTTCTTAATCAGTGGTTGAATTCTTTCAATGGCCTCGACCGTCTACACTTTAAGTCCTTTGGTATGGACTTCCTCTTCTCCCTACGCCAAATTCCTGTGAATTTTGCTTTCCTCCATGCAGCTACTAGCTTGTGGGATCCTATTATTCATGTCTTTCAATTTAGAAGAGAAGAATTGTGCCCTACCATAGAGGAGTTTGCAGCTATTATGGGCCATTCGGATAGAGAAGATCTCATTGTCCCTAACCCTTTGTTCAATCGTGGCAACCTTTTGAACGCTTTGCTCCAACTTCAGAAACACGAAGTCAGGTTTTTTATGGTGAATGGAAGATTGGAAACTCTACAGCTTGTTCAGCGTTTTGGTACAGCCGAAGCTCATTGTCAAGTTTCTCAATAGAAATCGTGCTTTCATGCGCTATGCGTCTATCTTCTCCATTACTACTTGTTAGGCCCTTCCTCTGGCCATGCTGATCCTATGTTGCTTGATTTCGCCCAGCAAATTGGTAAACGCGTAGGCTTTGCTGGTTTAGTGTTAGTAGAGACCTTGGTGGGTCTCAATGCAGTGAAGAGTAATCCAACAACCCAGTTCTCAGGCAGTCCTTTGTTACTACAGGTTCACTATTTTATTTGCTTATTACCAAATTATCTTTCAACTCGTTGCTCTTTTGTTTTGAATCACATGTTCTCTCAACTTGCAATTTTTCCATGTTTTCTATAGGTGTGGCTTTTTGGGAAACTAAGGGTATGGGATGCACCAGAGTGGCTTCCCTATAGTTCAGACCACTGCATGGAGCGTCGCGTGACTAGACAGTTTTCAACTGAGGCTGCTTGGATGGCATGGATGAAGACTCGCAAGGGTGACCGGATCCAATGGGTTTGTCCCTGGTATGGTATTGAAAGCATGATTGTAAGCACAATGAACCATTTCGGTGTTACAGTGATTGGTATTACTCAAGTCACCTTCTACTTTCCTACTCGTTTTCAAAGACAGTTTGGGGCTGAACAAGCTAAAGTCCTTGGTGTTCCTGAGTATGCTACTTCCAAGGTCAATGATGCCAACCTTCGCCACAATGTGCTTCGTCTATGGCCGAATTGAGTGATGCAAGATGTTGCTGAGAACCTTGCTAACAAGCTATCAGGTTCGTACAAGCGTTGGTTGGAGAAAAACCTTTTGTAAGACAAAAGTGCAAAGAAAAGGAAGACCTAAAGATTGACACATTGCTTATGTTTAAAAAGATGTTCTTTTCAATGTTTGATTCTAGTTTTCATAGATCAAGAATTGTTTAAACTTGCTTTTTCTTTTTCTTTTTTAGAAATAATAAAACACTGGTTACTTTATTAAAAATGCTTTTGCCATGATTTGATAGTGAGTATGCTTAGGATAGACCAGAAATTCGGAAGTAGTAGTGATAACTGTGGCCGAATCTCAATCTAGAGATTGCCTACGTATCCCATGGAAGGAATCAGGCCATGTACGTAGTTCCAAAAAAGATTTTTTTTTTTTAGCTAGGGTTCACTCGATTATTTTTCTCTCTTTTTATACTCTTGATTTTACCTAAAACTGCCCTTGCGGGTTTTCAGTCTAACGATCTCTTTATTTATGCCTTAGTTTGCCTAAGTCGCCCTTGCGGATTTTCGACCTAGCAGACTGCTTTAAGTTTTGCTTAGGCCCACCCCACCCTTGTGGTTTTCAGCCCATCGAGTGTCTCTCAGGGGTAATACTTCCTCAGCTTGTCGTTGTTGACTAGTGTTGTGAATTCCATCCCATCCAAATCTGCAATGTATGCTGCTCCTCTAGACAGTATGCGTTTGACAAAGTAGGGTCCTCCCCAGTTTGGTTTAAACTTGCCTCTTGGGTCTGAAATGTAGCGACGGATTGCTTTGAGTACCATATCTCCCACCTTGATGTCTCTTGGCTTCACCTTTTTGTTGAATGCTCACGTAATGCGGCGTTGATACCCTTGTATGTGGTATAACGCTCTCATCCTTCTTTCATCCAGTAATGCCGACTTGTCGTAGCGGGTTTGAACCCAATCCTCTTTGATCACTTCAATCTCAGCCAAAACCCTTAGTGAGAGTAGTTCCAGTTCGATAGGCAAGACAAATTCCATCCCATAGACTAGGGAATAGGGAGTAGCCCCAGTTGAAGTCCTTACAATTTTTCGATAACCCAATAGCGCTAGAGGTAGTACTTATGGCCAGTCTGTGTAGGTGTCGGTAGTCTTCCACATAATTCTTTTGATGCTTTTGTTTGCAGCCTCAACTGCCCCATTTGTTTGAGGACGATAAGTAGATGATCGATGATTCTCTATGCCAAACTCAGCGAAAAGCATCTTCGTTGCCCCTTTGAAGTGAGATCCTTTGTTACAGATGAACTAATTAGGTACACCATACCGATAGATGATGTTGGTGTGGATGAACTTGGCTACATGAGTAGCTTTGAGGGTAGCATAAGAAGTTGCTTCTGCCCACTTGGTGAAGTAGTCAATGGCCACCAAGATAAACTGGTGCTTGTATTTTCCGTTTGGATTTATACTCCCAATGACGTCTATTCCCTAGGTGGAAAATGACCAAGGGGATGTCATGCTATATAATTTTGTATGAGGAATGTGCAAGCGATCAGCGTGAGTTTGGAAATCGTAACATCAGTGAACATAGTCAACATAGTCGGCCTTCATCGTCGACCAATAATATCCTTGACGCAGGATCTTCTTTGCGATTGTTGCCCCACTCATGTGTGGCCCACAAATTTCCTCGTGCATTTCCTTTATCACCTTCTGGCTTTCTTCTGTTGTGACACAAAGTTGATTGGGGCCCATGTGTGCTTTTCGATACAGTGCTCCACCACAAACTACAAATCGGGCGGCGAACTTTCACAAAGCCATTTTATCCTTTGAGGTGGCTTCGGAGGGATGCTCCCCTTCTTCCAAGAACTTCTTCACATCCTCATACCATGGTCTTCCATCGTCCTCACCTTCCTCAGTGAAAGTGCACTCATATGCTGGCTTGACCTTTTGCTCGATCATTAGCAGCCACATTGTGAACCCTAAGGGTATTTCGACCATAGAGGCCAATGTTGCCAGTGTATCTGCGAACCTATTACTCACACGTGGAGTGTGTGTGAAACTAACAAAGTCGAATTGTGGAATTAGAGCTTCCAATACAGAGTGTTATAGTTTCAGCGTGTCTTCTTTAACCTTCCAATCTCCTCTTGCTTGGGATACACTAGGTTCGAATCTCCAAAGACCTCTACCCTTTTTGCCCCTAGTTCTAGGGCTGCCTCCATTCCAGCAATGCAGGCTTCGTACTCAGCTTGGTTGTTGGTGACTTCAAACCTCAGTTTATTTGATAGAGTGATATGAGAGTTGTTTGGGAAAACTAGCAATACCCTATGCCATATCCACATTGGTTTGATACTCCATCGCAGTAAAGTTGCCAGGTGTCATCTAGGAGAAATAAGATGCCCTCGTCTAGGTCTGTTATAGGATGATCTTTCATAGTCCATTATCTTTTTGCTGAGGTAATATATGGCGCACTCTACTTTAGGATCATTTTATTGTGCTAGCATACATCCCATGGATGTGTCTGTTACTGAGAGGTACAGAATCAATGGCTTTCCAAGGCGGGTTCTGAAGGTACTCCTTGACCGCCTCGAATGCTTGTTGACAGCCTTGATTCCACTGAAAGTCTGTATTTTTCTTCAAAAGCTTGAAGAGAGGTTCGTAAGTGGCTGTGAGCTTGGAAATGAACCTGCTGATGAACTGCACCTTTCCCAGAAAGCTCCTTACTTCTTTCTCTGTCTTTGGAGGTGGTATCTCCATGATAGCTTGTATCTTGGAAGGGTCTACTTCAATTCCTCTCTGAGTGATAAGGAATCCTAGCATTTTTCTAGCTGTTACTCCAAAAGAACATTTTTTTAGGATTAAGACGCAACTTGTATTGCCTAATCCTCTCAAAGAACTTTTGAAGTGCATCGTAGTGTCCTTCCCTTTCCTTTGATTTAACTATCATATCGTCGACGTATACCTCTACTTCTTTATGCATCATGTCATGCAGCAGTGTTGTTGCCATCCTTTGGTAAGTGGCTCCAGCATTCTTCAACCCAAATGGCATCACTCGATAGCAGTAGGTTCTCCATGGAGTGGTGAAGGTGGTCTTCTCTCTCTCCTCAGGAGACATCAGAATCTGATTATACCTAGAAAACTCATTCATGAAAGATAGCAATGCGTGCCCTGCGGTGTTGTCCACCAGTTCATCTATATGAGGTAATGGAAAGTCATCCTCTGGACTAGCCTTGTTAAGATCTCGGAAATCTACACAGACCCAGATTCCCCCAATCTTCTTTGGCACTGGAACGATGTTGGCTACCCACTGAGGGTATTCGGTGACTATAAGAAAATCGGCGTTGATTTGCTTAGTAACTTATTCTTTTATCTTTAAGACTCAATCGGGGCGCATACGTCTTAGTTTTTGTTTAACAAGTTTCGCATCAGGATGGAGAAGAATTTTGTGCTGAACAATTTCGGGGTCTATTCCAGGCATGTTCTCGTAAGACCAGGCAAAAACATCTTTGTATTTTTTTTTAAAAATGATTAGTTTTTCACTTTTCTGAAAAGATAGTGTTGCACCAATTTTAACCAACTTGGGCTCATTTTCAGAGCCTACGTTTGCTGTGATTATTTCTTCAAAAAAAGATTTGGCGTGCCTCTCTTTTTCCCTCTCGATGAATTCTAGATTTTCTTTTGGAATTTCTTCCTCAAAAGTTGGATTATCATAATCCAAACAGTTAATCATAGGCAAAGTGAAATACTCTAAATCCTCCTTCTCATTGCTAAAATTGTCAAAAGACATTTTAGAGTCAAATTCAAAATAAATATCATGCTTTGGTGCTTTAACCCGGTTTTCCTCACTAGACTCAGTAGTTTGAAAAGATGAAACACTAGACTCAGACTTGGTTGACTCGGAGTCGAAATCAAAATCGAAACTAAGATCGGGGTCAGCATTTTTTATTTTGTATTTTAGAGTGTGTTCTACGGTCCAATTCTGTATCACTACTCTCTCGAATCCTGCAGAACTCAAGGCCATGTCTGGAATGTTTAAAGCTTCATGCCGCCATGTGATCTCGTTCGGCAGCATTTCCCTCATAAATGCGCACCATTGATTCACGGACATTTCCGGATAGATCATACCCCGCTGGTGCATTCGGCCGGGCAGATGAGGCCAGTTTGCTTCCGGTACTGTGAGCAATCCCAATTTGTCAGATAACCAGAGCTGCATGAGTGGAAAAACAAGTGAGAAGTTACATAACAGCTTGAGAGAAAAGACAAGTAAGAAGCTTCGATATAGCCTTAGCTAAGAGATGAGGTAAAAACAGAACGTGTGAAAGCCGGAAAAAGGTGAGCTGAGTGAGAACTAAGCTAACCTGCAGTAGTAGTGGACTACCGCCGAACACGTCTGTTTGGCCGGAAGAAACCAAATCCAAACCTATGAGTGTCTCTGCCAGAACCAGTGGCACCACATTTCTTCGGGCGCCCATTTGAGCGGCGATGCTCACCAGCATGGGGTTGACTCGCCCATTTGGAGATACCAGTAAATAAGCAGCCAACACGCCGATCGCCAGGGCAAATCGACGTCGAGCCTGCACGGCTATATTCTCTACGTCACCTTCTGGCCCATACCACTCCATTAGGCGCATGATGTTGATTTGCCCGCCAGTTAGCAAACTTTCAGCCGCTCCCCGGGTGATACCAAGACTTGACTGTAGGAGCTTTGGCATGCTTTTCCTATAAGGCGGCATGACAATCACGCTCGAGGCGACTCCTTGGAGGTATGCTTGGAATTCCTCCACGGTTGGGCACAGCTCGTTAACCCCAAACCTGAACACGTGAACCTTTGGGTCCCAGAATTGTAGGGCTGCCCTCAGAAACTCTGGACGGACCCTCACATTGCGAAGGAAACGGAATGCGGCCAGCCCGTGAAACCAGAATGACAACCAATCTCTAGCAACAAAGGCCGTGAGCCAAGGGCTAATCAAGGTCGGAAGATTATTTGCCATTCTGCTTCCTCGTGGGACTTTCAAACTATGGGAGGAATGCCTTTCATTTGCAGAATATTGGCCTCTTTATAGGCAGAATGCATAGAGTGTTGTCCCTTCCCAGTACAAACATCCATGCCATGTGGCGTTTTCTTCTCCAAAGTGAGGGCATCTGTGCACTGCCCCCCCTGAAGTACTCTGAGCAGTTAAAGGTTGATGACGAGGCTTGGACGTCCAAAAATCTGAGATGGTCAAAATAAGGTGGCCTGGCACAGCCCAACCATCGCGCGATGGTCTCAGTCCATCGCGCGAGTGAGAACCATCCACTCCATCGCGCGACATTCTCACTCCCTCGCGCGATGGTTCAGTCTGCATTTTGACAGATTTCACCAGCTACTGTCCAATTTTGGTCGCGTCCTATTCCAAGGGTACTTTTGCAACTTTTGTGGTTCCGGCAAGTCAATGTGAGCATATGCAACCATATCCAAGCATCGGATTCGAGATATCACGTTTAACGAGGTTTTTGAACCCTCGGTGGCTCGTTTCAAGGCCAAATGTGTGTTTCGGAAGGTCGAAACTCGTTCCGGAGGGTCGTGTCTTTTCCTCTCAGGCCGTACAGGTCATGGTGACCTATTGTGACTGTACAGAGGTGTCGGTTTCAGTCCGGGACATAATAGAGTCATGTTTTCCCATCTCGTGTCCCTTTTGTGTCCTTCGTAAGGATTTTGGGCAATTTTGCGTTTCGGGAGGTATTCCTCGAGTCCGTCGGCTCTCTTGAGTCATTTTGTGTATACATGACCTCACGAAAGTGTTCTTTTTATCCAAGTTAGAATATTCTAGGTTTTGGCTTTTAAATGTCCAATATTCCATTCCCTCGTATCCTGACCGTATCCTGGGGTACATTTTCATTTTTCTCTGAGATTAGTTCTATCCGTACGTATGTGTGCGTTTGTGAACAGTCTCGGTACATTATCAATGCAAGCATGGTATTAGTGGCAAGCGTTTATTTATTCTAAGATCATTGCAAGAGTAAAATGAACTGAAAATGCAAATTTTATAGCTAATCCATATCTATCCATGTCAAAACAAGGAATACTACTATGCATGCGGCGCTTCGGCCAGTCAAAAGTCATCATGTCAGCTCGGGCACACTCGCCCATCAAATCAAAAAGGCGCACAGGCCCCAAGAACATGTATCAAGTATCAACTAAGGCACTCCGGCCTTCCATCTATCTACGCGGGCATGCAGGCCCAAAAGCAAAAATCAAAGATGTGGAAAGACAAATGAGGCTTCTTAGTAGCCCTCAGTCCTCCCCGAACCAGTCACCATCCCCGTCGTCGTCGTCGTCGTAGCCTCCCTCTCTAGGATCCTGTCTAAAACCAGGGTCATCGGCTGAGTCGTCTGAACCACTGCTGTCAGGCGCCTCCTCGTCCTCCTCTTCTTCTTCTCCCTCCTCTTCCTCTTCTTCCTCAGAATCCTCGGGCAGGATCAGCCGCTTCTTGCGGACCGGCTCATCTTGCGAGGGCCTTTGGCGCATCTTCAATTGATACCTCTCCTCTGCGCGCACCACGGCTTCTCGGGCCGCCTCCTCACTCGCGACGGGTGGCTGTACGCCCTGCGTCTGTGGTCTAGTAGTAGGTGGAGGAGCAGGAGTTCTGCTTGCTAGCTTCTTCTGCGGAGGCTCTCTCGCGCTATTCCTCCTAGGAGCCGCCCATCCCTGAGTCTGCATTGTAAAATTTTGCACATTTAGTATATGTTCTATGTATTGTATGTTTGCAAGCAGGTACAATCAATTTCAAAGTTGACGGCAATTAAAGTACACTATGTATCGAGCAAAGCATGCGTATGTCAAGTATCGAATGCAGGAATGTATCGTCTCTCTAAAGGATATACCTGAGATCTCTGAGCTGCCGGTGGTGGGTATCGCAAGTCCAAAGGCAGGCCACTTGCCGCCCGTCTTATCACGTTCTCCAATGCGAGCATACGGCGAACGGCTTCGTTCGCCCACTCATTAGGCACCTGCAAGGATAACTTGAACATAAGTAATGGGGCAATATTTCAAGGCTTTATGGAAGTACAATAATGAAGGGTACGATGCCTTACCGGCACAGTGACGGGCGCTGGCTCAACTCTGGCAGGAACTAGGTGTAGCTCGGCCGGATTGCCCTGAGAATCCACCACAGCTATACGCCATGTCAACTCTGGTGGCCCACCTCTCACAGGTCCACTCGGACCCCGCCTCGCGCGACTCTCGCCACTGCTCTGCCTCGCAGCGACGGCCCTCCTCTCCTCAGCAGCTCCACGGGCCTGACTCCGAACCTCCCTGAACTCTCGTACTCTCAGCGGCCCCGCCAAGCGCTCTCTTTGGTAAACTGCATAGTCCATGCCGGGACGCAGGTAACGTGTCAAATCGGTGTCAGGCCGCGTGAAGATCTCTAGCTCGGCCAACGTGTACTCCCTTGTGTGTGAGGCCCGTGGTGGAAGCGGTCCGAGCACCTGAAACCCTGCATGGCCCAGTGACTGGCGTGTCACTCGGTCACCCAAGTACCACTGCCAACCAAAAGCCGACTCCAGCAGCACTCTGCTCGCCGTCACGGCCCTGCTCCTGGCCAAGTACTCAGGCTCTGACTCTGCCACTTTCCAAGGATCCCACTCTACCTGCGCAAGCAAGCGATGCAAACGTCGGTCAGCGACAGCATTAAAGCAATAAAAGGGACGCATATTTATATTTGATGAAGTCGTGACATACCTGTGAGGGTCGGAGCTCGTCTAGGTATACCCTGAAGCCGTTCAGATCGCCTCGCCCTCTTTTCTCTCCCATATTCTTTTTGCTCCAGATATGAGCACGTGGGAGGATCCCCAAGTCCAGGCTCTTTGTCACTGGACGGCACATGTTCAGAACTTCATAGGCCTAAAGCTGCACAGTTATCAAGGTTCAAATCATTAGTACAATGCAGGAATATATTTGAGCAGTTTATGTATTCAAACAGATAAGTACATAATGAAAAATGTACTTTACTCTATTATGTTCATACCTCCCAAATCCGCCAGTAGCCAGCAGTGCTCATCTCAGTCCTCGACGAGTCCCCCATGAAACCATAAGCCGCACCAAGCGCAGCTCATCCCCAGTCAAAACGTGAGGCCGTCCTCAGATCCCTCAGTGCAGGCAAGTACGATAGGTGGACCTTGCTTCGCCTGTTCGGATACAGGGTGGCACCAAAAAGGTACAGCAAGTAAGCTCGGGTCATCTGCTCCGCCTCTTGCTCCGTCGCCACCTCCTTTGCAAGGTACCGAGTAAACTGCCCATATCTCGCCATCCCCTCCTCAACCTTGGGCACCTCTCCCAAGAACCACTCCAGGGCCGCCTCGTCCTCCTGAATGCCTGAGTCAAACGGGATAGGGTCGCCTCCAACCCTCAGACCAATAATCGCCGCGAAGTCAGTAGGCGTCACTGTCATCTCCCCGAGCGGTAGGTGGAAAGTGTTGGTGGTATCTCTCCATCTCTCTGCGAGTGCAACCAAGACCGCGTGGTCATTCCAGGCCCGAGTCAGGGTCTGTATGAACTCCCCAAAGCCTGCCATATCCACCAACTGCCTCACTCTCTCCGGCAAACCCTGGTACAACGCCAAGGAGCTACAGGCGCCCCCGAAACCCCGGATGTCCCTCTGTCTCGTTCTCTCCTGCATTAGACACGGAAACAAGCAACAGGAAATATATCAGCATGTGAGGCTTTCATTCTCAAGTTCTAGGTAATCAATACAACTTGGCAGCAGATGGTTGGTTCAAGTTATTATGTCTCATGCATGGCATTCAACGTGAAACTATAGTGTCACTATTCGTATCTACTTCAAAGGATCATCCTATGTTTCTTGGTACGTAAGTAGCATGCGTTGTATTAAAATGGTAATCACAAAAGTAAATGAGGGATTTTCAGAAATTTACCTCAGCCCAGCTGCTCGAAATGTGGGTGTCGGGGTCTCTCAGAACAAGCTTGGGGTCGTACTCCGCTTGCCGTGGCTTGTATGCCGCAAAACCTTACGGTACAAACAGGTGTGGAACTGGTGACCTGTACCACTCTGCTGAAAATGGAGCACAAGTCAAGCCCTCCGCCTCTGACACTGCTGTCACTCTGGGTCCCTCCCCCCTCGCTCCAACCCGCTCCTCGGCCTCCGCGTCCCTCAAAACCTCCTCCTCAGCGGCCCTCGCCCTCTCGGCTCTCGCCGTAGCCTCTGAAGCGGCTATCTCCCGCTCTCGCTCCTCTCGAGCCTCCAAAACGGCGGCCCCAATCATGGGATCCTCCTCAAGCAGCCGGGCTAGCCTCTCCTCGCTCAGGAACTCCGCAAGATCCTGTCTCGTGATCGGCCTGTGGCCCGATGATGTGGCCCCCGGCCGAAACAGTACCTCCTCCTCCGGAACCTCTGCGGTGTCCTCTTCCTCGCTCGCCACACCCTTGCCTTTTGCCGGATCCCTCAACGGAGTCTCGCTTGGCCCGTCGCCACCACCCTCGGTGCCTCCACTGCCTACACCCTCGAGAGTGCCGCCAACTATTACCGAGCCACTTACGGCCTCGCTCGGGTCCAGTTGCACGACTCCAGCAGTCACGGCCCCGACCTCCACTGTCGCGCGACGGTTTGACTGCGTCGCGCGACGATCCTTGTCGCCAACCACCTCCTGCTCGTGACCCTGTTCGCCTTCGCCACCGCTAGTTGCCTCTCCACTGGGGTCTGCGGCGGCCCCCGCTCGTGGCCGATTCTCTGTTTCGACCTCCATTGGTCCTCCCTCGTCCTCCGGACGATCAACCACTTGTTCACTACCTCGGATATCGCTGTGATCGGCCATGGGTGATGATATGCACGTGGGTTTGCTTGGTTTTGGGACGAAATCAAGGGTTTGGAGAGGAAGAGTTTGGGAGAGAATAGTATTGGAGGGAGTTCGAAACTGCTGTGAGCGGTTTTCGAACGTCCCCGTAGATTGTATGGAAGAAAGCAGGTCCGGGCCGGGTCTGGGCTCTTAACAGACCCAGGCCTGAACAGATAACCCTCGCGCGACGGTATGACTATGTCGCGCGATGGTTTGGTTGGGCCTCCAGGCCCAATGCAGCTTCTGGATAGGCCCAATCATGCTTATCCACCCTTAAGAGCCCATAGGTTCTCACTTAGGCGCTGCAACAATTTTGAGATTTATTGTGAGTTGATGACTTTTAAAATCCAAGGCGCATTTATATCCCCAGCAGTGGTCTGCCCGCGTAAAGTCCAATTCCAATCAGCGACGATCTATCCGTCCAATTTCAAACAGCGACGATCCATCCGTCCAATTTCAAGTCAACGACGATCTATCCGTCCAATTTCAAGTCAGCAACGATCTATCCGTCCAATCATCAATCAGCGACGATCCATCCGTCCAATCATCAATCAGCGACAATCCATCCGTCCAATTTCAAGTCAGCGACGATCTATCCGTCCGATCATCAAAACAGCGACGATCCATCCGTCCAATTTCAAGTCAGCGATGATCTATCCGTCCGATTATCAAAACAGCGACGATCCATCCGTCCAATTTCAAGTCAGCGACGATCTATCCGTCCGATTATCAAAACAGCGACGATCCATCCGTCCAATATCAATCAGCGACGATCTATCCGTCCAATTTCAAACAGCGACGATCCATCCGTCCAATTTCAAGTCAGCGACGATCTATCCGTCCAATTTCAAACAGCGACGATCCATCCGTCCGATTTCAAGTCAGCGACGATCTATCCGTCCGATTATCAATCAACGACGATCTGTCCGTCCAATATCAATCAGCGACGATCTATCCGTCCGATTATCAATCAACGACGATCTGTCCGTCCAAATTCGGATCAGCAATCAATCTGCCCACCGATTCGTTGGTGCACGGTATTTGTTTATACTTGCTAGCACTTTTCGTTTAAATCGGCTTTTGGGTGGATTGGATGGATGTCTAGAAATCTTTGACGTTACCCGTACCAGCCAATGGTGCTCCGCGTGCCGTCAAAGAGGGACTACTGTAGACACCCCAATTTGACTTCCCGATCGTTTTACTTTGTTCTTCGGTTTCTTGATTCCCCAATGATGAATCAGGTCGAAACAGTCTCGAGAACTTGGAATGGCTTGAGTTTGGCATGTGAGGAACCCATCCTTAGCCCTAAAACCTTTAATCAGAACCTGGACCTTGGTTTGAATGTCGCGCGACAAACTAGGACCCTCGCGCGATGGTCCGTCTGCCAGGTGGCGGTCAAAGTCAAAGCTTTGACCATTGACCCTCGCGGGGTTGGCTGGACCCTCGCGCGATTCTCTCACTTCATCGCGCGATGGTCAACACCTGTCATTTTCACCCAGATTGCGTGGTAGTCAGGGGGCTACAGGCCTATGTGACCCCGTTTTCTCGGCTGAACAGCGTTCTGGGGGGGCTCCCCTTGCACCACCTCACCCCCCATTCTCCCATCACCTTTGCCACCCACTCCTCCACCAAGCAATTGTAACCAGCATTGTTGGCTGGTTACAAGGCCTTGGTTAGCCATCCACTAACCCCCTTTTCCTATAAATACCCCCCTCATGCTTCCTTGCAAAGGGTTACCAATCTCTCTCTAAGAAAGAAGAAGGCAAACTCAAGCACAAACATCTCACACCATTCACTCCCACACAATCACCCTCCAAATCTCACCATCTCATCATTCAAGCCATCTCCAAGACACTCAAGCAAAGGTATAATATCTTTCTGCTCACTGTTCGAACCCCTAAGGGGGGCTGGCAGGGTCAAGGCTAGTAATCGATACCAGTTCTGGCCCTAAAGCTAGCAGGGTTTCAAGAGCTGTTAACTGGGAAACCCTCGCGCGATGGTCCCGTATACTGGCGCGACAATTCTGTCTGCGTGAGATTGGACCACGTGGGGAAGGGACCCGGGTCTTTAAGTTTATTATTGTGTTTGTAGTCTTTTAAAAGTCTTTTAAGGAGCTTTAGCTCACTGCTTTGCTGTTTTGCATGTTGAATATCATTGTTTGGCTTAGTTTATAGCACCTCTTGGTTTGGAATGCTCTTGGGATGCTCCTGAACATGTCTCAGAGCCCTCAGTATGCAAAGCAATTCCTGGAAGTCCAGTCTGAACAATCGCGCGGCTGTCTCACTCTGTCGCGCGATGGTTCTTTGTCTTCCAGGGACTGCCCTTGCATGAGCAGCTTGGCCTTGGCCTCCGTTTAGACACCCCCACTGTTTAGGGGTTGCGTTTATATAATATTTCCGTCTGTTTGTTGTAATATTGTTTACTTTCAAGTACCTATAAACTGCTTGGTTTGCACCTGGGTGAGCACTGGTCCTTCCAGAGCCCAGAAGGGGATGAAATTCAAACCATTGGTGAAGCATCAATACTCGCGCGAGTATATGGTTATGTCGCACGATGGTTTGCTTGCATGCGGATGAACTCACGCATGCAAGCTGGCTGTTTGTTTGTGCCAAAATCATACACAGCGCTGCCTTGATGTATGATTGATGTTTTGAACTTCATTCCATTTATTACTTGTCATCTCATTCATCCATGCTATCTATCACATCTTGCAAACTGTTACAGTTTTAATCCTTTAAACTGTTCCCCCGCCCTAAATGGCTAAAGAATTGACTAATCAAAGCAGAATCGCAAACAAACATTTTTCGCAAATGCCTAAGTAGAGACCGATCTCCGGATTGCGCGAGAGGGGTGCCATAAAACCCTTCCCCTCTCGTAACCTGGCTCCCGAACCCAGATATGGTTATGACGGACTGGTTCCTTAACTTTTTCAAATCAATCAGAGCAGCAAGTGCTTCGAAATACGGTTCCTTGGGTGTCGGACCTTCAAAACCCGAGTGGCGACTCTGTATTTTGCGAGCGCTCGCTTTCCCCGCACGCGCTCCCTCGACCCGGGCCCCTTGCCTCGCGTCTCGGAATCCGGAAATTCCGAAAACGGGCACCGCATGCCCACAAGTATATGAAGTGACGAATTGTGGATCGATAGAATGTAAACTCATTGGTTGAAACTAATACTACGGGAAACATAAATTTTTGTCTCACTATATTCATTACCAACATGATTTCTATTCCAATTTCTTTTGGGTATTAATTCCAATTCCAATTGAAAATTTTGTCCTTTTTCTTTTTTATGTTGCATTGAAATAGTATGCGGTGGGACAAATAAAATATTTATTTTGATGATATTCTTAGTTTTTTTTTTTAATTTACTTTTTATTAGGTTTATATGAAGTAGGGGTTGGTGTTGCAGATGGTAGAAATTGCATGGGAGAGCTACAGGAAAATATGGCGATGGAGGTGGACGGGTGCATAAGGATCACATGCAATATTGCGAGACATGAGATCCTCGTACTGTTGCTAAAGGGATGTGAGAATAGAGGATTTGATTATGGTAAGAAGTAGACAGGGATACGAATGGATTGAAGTGGGTTAGAATGTGTGAGAATCCGAAGGAGGATTCAGATGTAAGTCATGACAAATTGGGGCTTGAAATTTATTACAGTTGACTGTGTTTTTATAGGTCAGAGAACATAAATGGGTCTAGTTTTGTAATTACTATTGTATATGATTTGTTGGACATGCAATCATGTTACGTTTAGACCAAGATGACATCATTTGTAGTTTATTTTGTTTCAAGTGTGACCGACTCTCGATGGAGCTGTTTCTAGATTAGTCAATGTGGTCCCAGCTAATTAGCTAGAAATCGGTTCGTGTTGGGATCAATTTATGTGGGTGTGTGTCCTTAGGCACAAGCAACCCACACCTAGCTAAAGAGTAAAGACCTCAAAGCCAGTAATAATGTCACATTCTTCGAGCCGTGCCTGAAGGCACAGACATGCACTAGTCTATCTATCTATCTATCTCTATCTATATCTATATCCTATGGAAATGTATGTGAACCTCTAAAGCCTCAAAACCTTCAACCCTTAATTTCTAGATTTTTTTACTTTTTAAAAACAGCTAAAAAAACCACCACATTACACGTGCCCCACCTAAAGACTAAACGAAAAAAAAAAAAAATGTTCAACGTTCAACCAACCACAACCACGAGCCAAATGGAAAAATAAATAAATAAAATAAAGTACCCCATGCCCAAAAGAACCCCACGTCCTGTCCCACCCATGACCCATTGGCCAAATGGAAGACAGGAAAAACAAAAACCATCCATGTTTCTTTCAGAAAAAACCTCCGTCCAACTCTCACACTTGCACTTACACATTTTTTACACATGACCCACAGACTCCCACCACTTGCAGTTTCACAGTTTTTACACATCCGCTTTTCAAGTCCTCATTCTCCCCTTTTTCTCTCTTCTTCCGATATTTAAACTTCTTCTCATGCATCTCCTCACTTTTCCTCTTATTTAATCCTCACCATTTCCCCTATAGTCCCTCTCCTAATTAACGAAATTGTCAATTTTTTTATTTTCCAGATTTTGAAAGTAAGAGCCTATGTTCAAGAACTATACTGAATTAAGAGATTGCTCAATTCACTATAACATTTGGTTTAAGTTCTCATCAACTGCTCAAAGGTTAAAAAAAAAAAAATTGTATTCATGCATTTTTCTTGCCTCTTTCTTTAATTTTTTCACATTTCCTTTCCTAATGGTGTTTCCACTTTTTTGTCTCTAGATTTTGATTAAGAGATTGTGTTCACCAATGTTTGGTTTCAATGCCCATCCACTGTTCATAGGTTAACGCCCCTAATTTTGGGAACGTTAAACAGACAATTTTTTTTGAAAATCTAAATAGCGTCTGACTCATTATTACATCATAACTCCCATAAAAGTATTTTCATTACATAAAAGGAGGGGAAACTAAGATTTCTAACTACAACTCCGCCTGCTCATCCATCCTAGCCAGCTCTTCGGCTCCGAAAGCCTCCAAGGTGTACAGCTCACCCTGATTATCTACAAAGTCTGACACATTATACCGTCTGACACATTATACTAGTGTCGTCACCAGTATAATATGTCAGGGTCACCAAAGGTAACACCATGAGCTATGAGAGCTCAGTAGAATAATCCTATATCAACTAACCCATAACTTACAAACGAGTCATACAAATAGTATACAAACTCATGATTTTCAAATAGTACATGCATATTCAATAAGCAATTTACAATGACACATCCACATTCCCTATTCTAACGTTCGTGTCTGTGATATCTGTGTTTCTCCTACGCGACTCCTCGTAGACTGTGTCACCATTTTTCATATACCAAATCAACATTTCCAAAATCGTTTTTACACACCCAACCTCGGTTCCGCCACTCCGGATTCCCATTGGCACACAAAAACATGGAATTTGGCATTGGCTCCTCTCCACGATAACCAATCCACAATTCAAAACCCTCGGTTCCGCCGCTCCGGGTTCCCGAGTATCCCACAATGGTTCCACCAGTCCAGGTTCCCATTCGGGTTTTCGAAAATCATTAAAACAATTGCGTTGGCTCCTCTCCGCGGATAACTAAACCACAATTCATCCCTCGGTTCCGCCGCTCTGGATTCCCGAGTATTAGGGCTGTTACGAACCCGACCGGACTGAAAAAGACCGAAAAAACCGACCGATCGGTTCGGTCTTCGGTTGGTCTAGGGGCATTTTTTGGCGGTTCGGGGTGGACCGAACCGAGGTCGGTTCGGTCTCGGTTTTCATAAAATTTATATGGACCGAACCGACCGAACCGATATTGGACCGAACCGACCGAACCATATATATTATATATAATTATATAAATCGTTTTAATCTTGACCGTCAATCCATTTGGAGTTTTAATCTTGACCATCCACTACTCCCAAACCCTACCCTATTTATCTTATACTCTTCCCACCCCTCCAGACTCAAAGACCACGCAGCCATTCCCTGTTTCAGTATTTTCCCTCAGTTCTCTCCCTTCTCTCTAACCTCGACGAAACCTCCATGATCTGCACTGCCGTCCTCGCCTCCGCCGCCCTCACCACGTACGCCGCCTTGTCCACCATCCCTGATTATCAACATCAGCACCGCAATCGATCTCCATTCCGCCACCACATCGGTAAGCCGTAAGCGGATTTCACTCTCCATTCCGCCGCCGCCCTCAGATCTATTCTCTCTATGTCTGTGTGTGTGTGTGTGTGTAACAGCTAACATTGCTAGGTTCGAGTAGATGCTTGAACAAATGATGTTGGTGGGATGTAAACCAGTCAAGCTATGGATTTTGCAAGCTTAGCTCGAAAATTTAACAGTGTGTGTGTGAGATTCGAGGGTGAAAATTTGAATGGAAAAAATTTCTTTCACTTTTCTCTACTGCAATTCCTCCTTAATTAATTTTTTGATTTAGCTATTAGGCTTTTCAAAGCTTCAGTAGGCAAAGTTCTTGATTATTTAGCATTCTCGTAGGAGGCTTATGACTCGGCCGCTCGGTTTAATTTGGTTATGAAATCGATTAGCTAGTGCAACAAGCACCACTAAACATTGTTGGAAATATATGACTTTCAGCTTTCAGCTAGACCATGTCACAACCTACCAGTGCTTTAGCACAAAGAAATTGTTCACTTCTGGCTCTTAGTCTGTTACTGTTTTTTTTTGGAATTTCTTTGCTTGATTACTATGTGTAACTGAATGTGGTTTATCTTTGTCTCGTTTATGTGTATGCAGAGAGGTAGGCGTGAGGAAGGGGGGAAATTGCTATCAAAATCGACAAAGCCGACGAAATGTCTGACCATGAGCATGAAGTATTCAATCTCAAAACCCTATATTGGCTTGAAAATCATATCTTCGTTGAATATAGTTCACAAGTTTAATGGGTTTAGTGTTTACAATTTACATACAGCTTAATTTTCGCATGAACATGAGGTGATGGACTGAAAATTAGATTAGTGCACGAACAACATGAAAATCAGATTGTGATTATGTTTGTTTTAATTTTCTACTGTGTTAGATGGATGATATGGATGATGATGACATTATGGATGAAGGTGCTGAGTTTGATATCCCTCAAAATGCTGAACTAAATGATGATCTCATGCCTGAAATTAATAACGAGTCTAAAAAAAAGAAGGTTGTTGGTATAAAAAAAAGGCTCCTTGTTGGAAACATTTTACCCTTATTACACCGGAAGGTCATCCAAAACCTAGGGCTGCATGCAATTGGTGTGGGACAGATTATGTTTGTCACTCGAAGTTAAATGGTACTAAATCACTAACTCATCATCTAGCGTATCAATGTACCAAATATCCACCAAGTAAGAAATTTACGAGTTCTAGGCAAAAACTCCTTAGTTTCAAAGGAAAGAAAACAATGGTGAAACAAATGCAAACCTTGTGCCTGTGGCTTTTAGTGTTGACGCTTGTAAAAGGGCACTAGCGAGGATGATAATAATTGATGAGTTGCCTTTTTCATTTGTTGAGGGTGAAGGATTTAGAGCTTTTATTAGTGTTGTTCAACCAATGTGCAATCCTCCTCATAGGCTTGCGATGGCAAAACAAATTATGGTCATGTATGAGGACGAGAAAAAAACATTGAAACATACACTCAAGAATCAAAGGGTTTATCTTACAACGGACACTTGGACTTCAGTCCAAAATCTGAATTACATGTGTCTTACGGGTCATTTTATTGATGAGAATTGGAGGTACCAAAAGAAAATTCTGAATTTTTGTGTTGTTCCTAATCGCAAAGGTGATACTCTTGGTAGAATGGTTGAAGAATGCTTATTGTGGGGGCTTCGGCGATGGCCTCGGTTATATAACCAGACTACCATTAACCGAAGTCTCATATCAGGCGTGACCGTGTATACTCCTCTGTACTCGCTCGGTGTCAAGTCTCCTGTTGGCGCTTCGGGTATTACCGAAGAGCAAGCATTCCGTTTAAGATCTCTTGAAAGAGTAGCACACCAAGAGGGGACCAAGAGCGACACGTGGCGGAAAGAATCATCTAGGCCAGGTCTGGCCATGTGCTTCGTAACCGTCTTATCCGGTGCGTCATCTATGACGTCACCCGAGGCGGTTTACCTAAGCGTGATCTCCACGCGTTGGCTTGGAGCCCAAGTTAACCTAGGTCTATAAATATAAAGGGATACTCATCTTTGAGAGGTATGCCATCTTTCCCTAACCCTAGACCTAAAAACAACTCTCCTTACATCTAACTTGATCGTCGGAGGGTCACTAGGCTATTCCAGCCTTAGTGACTTGTTGCAGGTTCAGCGGCGGAGGAACAGAGCAGCGGAAGAGAAGTACTAGTTCAGGCCAAGGTCCCTCATCCTAAATCGAATCCCTACAATTGGCGACTCTGCTGGGGACCTAGCCACCCTTTCAACTTTCACCTCCGCCTTTCTGCTCCGTTAAAACATCCAGAATCAAACATGGTGGAGATCGACGACGCACATCACGGTGGTACCGCCCACGGGCTCGGTTCCCTCGTGGACCACAGCCTGGCTTCTGGCGGAGCGGCCGCCCTTGGAAAGACCCACATATCCATCGGAGTTGGTTCCGGAGCGTCAGCTCCAGACGCAGGCCCATCCTCCAAGCTCCACTCCTACATCCGCCATCTCGAGCGAAAAATCGACGACCTCACGACGTTCGTGGACCGCGACAGACACGTCCGAGACTAGTTCGCGGAGATCAAACACCTCCTCATCTCCCCATCTCACTCCTCCGGGAGCCGCGGTGGAAGGACAAACCGTTCCCCCCCCCCACGCAGTCACGAAGCCGGTCACCTGCTAGAGCACAGACCCCGCCCCTCAGTCAAGGATTGTCTTGAGTCACCAAGAGCGGCGGACACTCAAGCCCCAAAAGACGCATCGCACAGGGACCGTTCTCGTTCCCCTGTGCAACTTCGAAGGAGACCATCGGCCTTTGACAAGCTCGATGGTGCGAGCGTCTCTGCCTCCTCCACCCACTCGGTCCTCGTGGGCAAGACAGGCCGGGAATCTACCCCTAGCCTCACAAGGGCATCCAGGGGAGATGACGGCCTTGTCGAGATCCAGACTAGAGGATACCGAGAGCGCCTGAAGGACCCTCGAGCCAAAAGTCCCATTGTCTCGCACCCCGGCGGCGCACACAGCAGGAGCCCGGTCACCGAGCGCCTCGAGCCTTCCGCTCGGGATAGCTACCGACATCACCGCCGAGAGCGTTTTCCCAGGAAATCGGTTAGTATTGACCCAAAGAGAAAGGAGCATGAACGATTGGACAAACTCGTCCCCAAGAAGCATACAGCGACCGAGCGTCCAGACGGCCCCGACCGTTCAATCCGACCTCATCGCGATGCGCGACTTACACGACTCACGACCTCTCCCTTCACAAGAGAGATCGACTCGGTTCCCCCCCCCCCCCCCCCCCCCCCCCCAAGGGATTCTCCCAGCCCAAGTTTGCCAAATATGACGGCAAGACCGAGGCGTACACTCATCTGGTTCAGTATAAAACTGTCATGTCTCTGTTTCTTCGGAATGAACCCTCGGACGACGCCTTCCTATGCAAAGTGTTTCCTGCAAGCCTCGGCAACTTGGGCCTCACCTGGTTCAATCAACTCCCGGCTCGGTCAATCTCCTCGTTCGATTCCCTCTGTGATGCCTTCATGGCCCGGTTCGTAACGAGCAACAAGCACGAGAAGGAGATCGACTCCCTCTTAGCCCTCCGGAAGAGGAACGACGAAACGCTTCGGCAATACGCCGGCCGTTATTGGGAGTTGTTCAATGAAATAGAGGGTTGCGACGGCGTCATCTCTGCCCGAGGATTCAAGCTCAGTCTCACCTCCCAAGACGAGCAAGTCTACGACGACCTCGCTCGCCATAAGCCAAACTCCATGAAGGACCTTATGACTCGAATTGAGGGCTGGTGTCAGCTCATCGAATCCAAGGCAGAGAGAGGCATTGGGAAGCCCACGAGTTCAAAGACGTTAAACACCTCGGTGTCCATACCGGCTCCCACACCTGTCCCAACATCGAAGAAACAGGTCAACACAATCAACCAGTCGCCGAGGAGGGGACCGAAGCCAAGTGACTTCAATGCCGAAAAGACCGTCTTCACTATTCCTATCTACCGGATCATCGATCAAGTAAAGGATCAGCCCTTTTTCTCCTTCCCAAATCAAAAGCTAGGAACTGAGAATGGGAAAATCAAGAATCCCATCGTCCGATGCAGTTACCACAGCGAACAAGGTCACTTCACCACAGCTTGCAAGCCCTTTAAAGCCTACTTGGAGCAGCTTGTCGCGGGAGGCCACCTCGGCAACTTCATCGATCACGAAAAGACGACGGCTCGGGCGCAACGGACCGAAACAAATACGGAGGAAGAGGTCCAGACAATCCACGTCATACACGGTCCCTTGAACCCCGAGGCCGCTCGAGTCATCCGAGCAGAGTTGAATGAAGCCTCCTCCTCCAAGCAGGTCATGTTAGTCGGCCCCGAACCAAAGCGCCCTAGAACCGATGACGGCTCCAAATGGACGATAACGTTTACCGAGAAGGATCTCGACCGCGTCCAGCTTCCCCACAACGACGCCCTCGTGGTCACGCTACGCGTCAAAAATTTCAACGTCCGTCGCGTCCTCGTAGACCAGGGTAGCTCAGCCGAAGTCATGTATTACTCTCTTTTCAAGGATCTGAAGATTCCCGAGACCGACCTCCGTCCCTCCGAAGTTCCCCTTATCGGCTTCAACGGAGCTCCTGTCTGGCCCATCGGTATGATCACTCTTCCTGTCCGCGCCGGCTCGGTAACTCTTGAACTGGAATTTGTGGTGGTCGACGTCCCTGGCCCTTACAACGCCATTGTCGGTCGAACCTGGTTGCATAGGCTTAAAGCGATTGCCTCCACTTATCACCAAGTGGTACGTTTCATTGGCACTCACGGGCACCAGGAAGACTTGTACGGAGACCAGACCGCGGCCAAGCAGTGCTACGTCAACGCCGTCCGAAGCACCAAACAGACCTCCCGGGTGAATCTCATCGAAACCCCCGAAGCCCCAGTTTTGGAGGACGTCGGTAGATCCCCCGACTAAAAAACCGTTGAAGACGTGGTCACCATCCCAATCACCGAGGACGGCTCCCGCTTCTTCCTTGCCAGTTCCTCACTTAGTGATACTGATCGGAATGAGACGGTAGCTTTTCTCAACCGAAACATTGAAGTGTTCGCCTGGACCCCCTATGAGATGCCGGGGCTCGACCCCTCTTTCATCTGCCACGAGCTCAACATCGACAAAGCCAAACGACCAGTCGTACAGAAGGCACGACGGTCCTCTCCTATTCACTCCGAGGCCGTCATTGAAGAAATCAACCGACTCCTAAACGCTGGGGCAATCAGAGAGGTCCAGTACCCCAAGTGGTTGGCTAACACCGTCGTAGTCAAGAAGAAGAATGGCAAATGGCGTGTCTGCGTCGACTACTCAAACCTCAACGACGCTTGCCCGAAGGACTTCTTTCCTCTTCCCCGTATCGACCAGCTCGTCGACGCCACCTCCGGACACGAGCGACTCAGCTTTTTGGATGCGTACCGGGGCTACCACCAAATCGCCATGAGCGAAGGCGATATCGTGAACACCGCCTTCATTACCCCCCACGGGATCTTCGGTTACCTTGTCATGCCCTTCGGTTTAAAAAATGCCGGAGCAACTTTCCAGCGAATGATAACCAAGATGTTCGAGCGATTACTAGGCGACACTATGCTGGCGTACATTGACGACATGGTGGTTAAAAGTCTTCGCACCGGTGATCATCTAGCTCACCTCGCCGAAGTCTTTGAGATACTCAAGAACCACAAACTCCGCCTCAATGCCGAGAAATGCGTCTTCGGCGTCCACTCCGGCAAATTTCTTGGCCACCTCGTCTCCCGACGCGGTATTAAGGCCGATCCTTCCCAGATTCGAGCTATTGATCAGCTCTCGGCTCCCCACAACAAGCGCGATGTTCAGCGTCTAACCGGCATGGCTGCAGCCCTGAATCGGTTTATAAGTCGTTCTTCGGACAAATGTCAGCCATTCTTCGCACTCCTGAAGGGCAGCCGACGAAGCTTCAATTGGACGGAAGACTGTGACCGAGCCTTACAGCGACTAAAGGAGTATCTTTCCGCGGCTCCACTCCTCGTCACTCCTCAGAACCAAGAGGATCTGTTCCTCTACCTAGCTGTCTCTCCGCACGCTGTGAGCTCGGTGCTCGTCCGACAGGAGGGCCGAGAGCACCAGCCAATCTATTACTCCAGCAAAACCATGACTCCCGCCGAGACGCGTTACCTCCCCCTGGAGAAGCTCGTGCTCGCCCTCATCTCAGCCTTCCGAAAGCTTGCCCCGTACTTCCAGTCGCATCGCATCATCATCCTGACCGAGTTCCCCCTCAAATCTCTTCTCTGGAAGGCCGATCTCTCCAACCGAATCTCACAATGGGCCGTTGAGCTTGCCAATTTTGAAATCCACTTTCAGCCTCGGACAGCAATAAAAGCTCAGGTGCTGGCCGACTTCATTGCCGAGCTTACACCGCCCAACATATCCGCTTCGGAACCCACCCCGAGCACCGATGCAGTACTCCAGGCCAACCCTAGCACAGCATGGCAGCTTTTTCACGGAGATGTTTGGAAAATGTATGTCGATGGTGCCTCCAACAGCCAAGGTGCAGGTGCAGGCGTCGTTCTTCTCTCACCTTCCGGTGTCTTGCACGAAAGCTCATTCTCCATCAACTTCCCAGCCTCCAACAACGAGGCCGAATATGAAGCATTGATCTCGGGACTCAAGACTGCCGAAGCCATTGGCATCGAAGAGCTCGTCGTTTACAGCGACTCCCAATTGGTGGTTAATCAACTCTCTGAAGAATATGAAGCTTGGGATGATCGCATGCGTTCCTACCTCAGCGCCGCAGTCCAGCTCATTCAACGCTTTAAAGCAATCAGAGTCGAGCATATCTCCAGGGAACAGAACGCCCACGCCGACGCCCTTGCAGGGCTCGCTTCGGCATTCTCATGTACCGGACACCGCTCCATTTCCTTCAATTCTATTGACAAGCCCAGTTTTGAGCTCGATGATCTACAAAAGGAAATACTCAACATAGAGCTTGGCCCGAGCTGGATGGATGAAATCGTCCTTTACCTGAGGGATGACTCCCTTCCCACCGACAAAAAGGAGGCTCACCGACTCCGAAACAAAGCCGCTCTCTTCTGGCTCAATCCCAACGGCGAGCTTTACCGAAGATCATTTACCGGGCCATACTTATTGGTTGCGCACCCACATCAAGTTTCGGGCATCATCGAAGAGCTTCACGCCGGCGACAGCGGTTGTCACTCCGGTGGACGGTCACTCGCCCACCGAGCCATCACTCAGGGGTATTGGTGGCCGACAATGAAGAAGGATTCTGAAGAGTTCGTCAACCGTTGCAAGAAGTGTCAGATGTTCGCTCCCATTATCCATCAGCCGGCCCGGGACCTTAGCCCTCTCACCAGCCCCTGGCCCTTCTCCCAATGGGGCATGGATATCGTTGGAAAGCTCCCAGTCGCTGGATTCAAGTTCCTCTTAACCGCAATCGATTATTTCTCGAAATGGGTCGAGCCCGAGCCCCTGGTAACCATCGAAGAAACAGACGTCATCCGCTTTGTGTGGCGCAACATCATCTCACGCTTCGGTGTGCCGTTCGCCATAATTACTGACAATGGAGGGCAGTTTACAGGGCAGAAGTACCGGGCTCTGCTTGACGAATACGGTATCAAATGGGACACGTCCACTACGGCTTACCCCCAGGGCAACGGACAGGCCAAGGCTGCAAACAAGGCAATTTCATGTGGACTTAAGCGCCGACTCGAGTCACGACGGGGAAAGTGGGCCGAAGAGCTACCCAGGGTACTCTGGGGCTACCGCACGACGCCTCGGCTATCCACCGGTCGCACTCCTTTCTCCTTGGCATTCGGAATGGAGGCGGTCATCCCACTCCAAGTCGGACTCCCAACAATGAGAACAGAAAATTTTGATGAGTCGGTCAACAACAACACCATTGCTTCGGACCTCGATTTAGCCGAAGAAGAGAGGGACAACGCAAGGATCAAGCTCGCTTCATACCAACAAGAGGTTGCAAAGGGTTACAACCGAAGCGTGCGCCTCAGGTCGTTCAAGCCTGACGATCTCGTTTGGAAAAAGGTGGTGGAGAAGTCCAAAAAGCGAAAGCTAATGCCCAATTGGGAGGGTCCCTACCGAGTTCTCAAGCACCTCGGATCGGGTAACTACAAATTGGAGAAGCTGGATGGTTCCCCCATTGCCAAGTCATGGAATGCAAACAACTTGAAGAAGTTCTACGGATAGTGCTCGGTTACCGAAGCCCGTTTGGTCTTTATTACGTTGCATTTTCTTTTAAAAAGTTGAGGGCAATCTGCTAATGTATTGACAATACTCCACCAAGTTTTAATGAGAATTATCTCTTCGGCACTATTCGTACACTAATTGTTTAAATTACTTATACTTGGTCCGTTCTTGCCCGGACCATTTTATACCGACTTCAGGGATATTGTTCTCCCATAGGTGATACCCTCGGACAAAATTCCCACCAAGTCGCCCAGGCCTCTTCGGTCGTCTTGATTTCTGGTCACTCGCTCTAAGGATACTCGGCCTCTCTCTCCGAGCCCCTTATACCGACCCACCAAAAATTTCCACTATTCGGACTCGCTGCGTCACGAACCTATGGCAGAAGCCATACCCCTTCATGACCCCGGCCTACGTCCCTAGCAGTAATACCATCCCGCCTCTGCTCGATAAGTTCATTTCTATTAATAAGCAGGGGGCGCGCAAAATCAAAAAATTCATTAAACATGTGCTTCTGATTCGGTCCCTACCGGCCCTCCTACTAGCTGGGGCTTCGGAACGAGTCACTTTTTCTTGATTAAACATAATTTTTATGCTTGGCAAAACAATTCGATTAACGCTTCGGTTAAACTTGTTTCCATAAACTTTTCAAGTCCCACCGAAGCAGGGGCATCATAACCTAAGGAGCAAACCAATCAAACAAGCATTTCAAAGATAAAAACATTCAAGAAAAGAAGAGCATTCATTCACAAACAATAAACAAAAGGGTACTGCTTCAGCATCAAACAATTACAATCCCTGGAACAGCAAACTCCAAATGTCCGGAGCCGTCCAGTAAACCGACCATTCAAGCAAAAGATTAAAGTACTTTTCAGAGCTGCGAAGTATAAAGTTCCTATGCTTCATCAGGGAACAGGAGCGCTGAGGTCAGCTTGCTCCTCGGTCGCTTGGGGCTCTTGGTTCGGCACCTGCTCGCTTTCCTCCTCTGGTAGCACGAGCTCTTCAGGAGGGGGCTCAGGCACGGTTCGAAGCTCTGAACCCTCTGGCAGAGTAAGCTTGCTTATCAAGGCCTCGTGCCCGTACCGAAGTCCGTCCAAGAACCGATCTCTGAAGAGCTCGGCTTCTATCTCCCGGACCTGCTTCTTATATTCTACTCCGGCAGCATCCCAGCCTTCATCGTAGCCTTTGTTCCTTGCAAACTCGACCTCCCGGGCTCCAGCAACCCTCAAGGTGTCAGCATCCTCCTCAGCTTTAGTGGCCCTCCCTTCAGCAATTACCCGCTCCCGGTCGCACCTCTGAAAGTCGGCCAGGTAGAGGTCACAAGTCTCCCTCGCCACTTTCAGGTCGTCCTCTCTCTGAGCAAGGGTTTTCCTCAGCAGCTCTATCTCCTGCTCCCGCGCCTTGCATTGTTCATTCACCACGAGCGCCCGAGCGCCGGCCTACCAACACAATTAAAATTGATCAAATTCCAACAATCGATCAACGGGGTAAGAAAAGAAACTTTCAGAAGTAACTTACTTTCAGAAGTGCCTGCGCTATCTCTCCTGTCAGATCCTCGGTGCACCCATCAACAGCTCGGGCATCCTTCGGAAGAATACATGACCGAAGCAGCCCAAACGCCATCCCAATGTTGGAAGACGCACTATAGGCGTGATGAATTAGGCGCCCCGAGTAATGACGAACCTCGGGGGCCCAGGGGACCTCCCTCGCCGGAACACGAGTCCCCGTTTCGGTTCCCCCCCGGCTTTCCACATCTCCCTCGTCTCCTTTGGTTCCTGTCTCTTCTATCAAGATCGGCTCCCCGCTCCTTCCTTGTCCGAAGCCTTCTTCCTCGGTCCGAGCCCTCTTCTCCGGAGGCTCCTGAGGAGAAACAGGGATCACCCTCGAGGTTTCGGCCCCCGGTGAGCCAATCCTGACGCCAGCACCCCGTCCTCGTGGCCTCTGGCGCCGAAGGTTGAGCACTTCTCTTCCGCGACCGCTCATCTCGCCATTAAGTCCCGTCCTTTCTGGGGTCTCCCGGTCGATTTCTTCTCGGATCACACCTCGGGGACCAGAATCACCAACTTCGTCTTCTGTCGCCCCAGCTCCTCCTCTCCTACCTTCTCCTCTTCCTTGGCTTCTCCCTCGGCCACGTCCTCGTCCCGCTCGAGGAACACCTTGCTGCCTCGGCTTCTTTTTCAAATAGCCAGTATAGGTCGGTTTGTATCCGAGCAGATCAGGTGCATACCGACTCGTAATAGGAATGGCGTAAGCAGCTGTTATTTGGCGTAAGCAGCTGTTATTTGCGCTCGGTTAGCCCTTCCCCGAAGCTCTGCAACAATCCCCTCGGCTGAAAGATAGGCAATGGAAGAATCAGTATACAATGAGGAAAGAAAAATGTGCTAACATAATAAAGCTAAAAGGAGACTTCTACCGACCAGGAGCCCCGGTTTCGAACTGAACTGTGGTGGCTGTGTCCGCGCTTTCCCCGGGCCCAAACATAAAATTCCCGGTAACCGATACATAAATACTCGCCCACTCTTCCGAGTCGGGAAGATGGTCGATAAGGAATGTGTCGTATCCCGTCCTACAGGAGAGGTAATGACGGTCGCTCTCTCGGTTAACTCCAACGAGGTATACACCGAAGAGCTCCTCGAGTCCGAACGTGAGGTTGTATTGCCTCCTCAGCTCTATAATGCTCGTGATGATCCGGTAAGAGTTCATCGTGAGCTGAGAAGACGTGAGGGAGAGGGCTCGGAGAACCCTTCGGACAAACTGATGAAGGGGGAATCTAACGCCCCCCTCTGTGATAGCCATCAAGGGGAAGATAAGTGCTCCCTCCCGGTGAGGAAGGTCCTTAGGGTCGCTGTTCGGTAAAATCCGAACGTCAACGTCATGAGGAACGCTGTATACCCTCTTGAATTCAGCATAAGAAGCCGAGGAGCCGTCAAAATACTGGTTTCGGTATGGGCACGGCCTCATCGCCCTCCTGCGTCCCCGCACCTCCTCGGGGGCATCCGCGAATGGACCCGGACCTTGGTTCGAGGTACTTGGGGCTTCCATCTCTTGGGAGTCAAACGTCATCACCTCACGAGGAGCTCTCAAGGGTTCGAATGGTTCAACGCAGTCGATTGGAGTCCGAAAGAATGCCCTCTCCCGAAGTGTCTGGCGAATATCCTCGGGAATTTCGATAGGAGAAGAGCCTGAACTACTGGAACTGTCCGAAGAGAGCTCGATGACCATTCGCTTCTGCCTAACCAAGGAAAGGAATACAAAAAACCCGTTAGCTATATGCTCAGGGAAAAATCAAGGTCTAACACTCGGTGCGGAATGGTCATCGCTCCTCGGAGTCCTCGGGCAATCAATTCCTATGAAGGCGCTTCCCACTTGGAAGAATTTTTAAGGATCAGAAGTCCATTCCCTTGGGATCAAGATGAATCTAGGTCTCGGGATGAGTTTTGGCCTCGGATGAGTTTAGACCTCGGTAAGAGCGTGAGCAGCGCTGGAGAAGCCCAGCGCCGCCTTAAACCAGACGGCGGCGAGCGGTTGCTCAGCCAGAACAAACGCAGAAAATGGCGAAAAACTCAAAAACAATGGTCAAAACGTGAAGATTAAAGAAAGGAGATCGACATACCTCAAGTTCGTGCAAGATCTCCCAACCGAAACGATCGAAATCTCGATTGAAAGCTGGAAGTAGACGGCGGCGGCGGTTCGACTTCAGAAGCGGAGGAAAAGGTGACGATCTCACCTCTGTCTCTCCTATTTATAATGGGAGAGATGGAAAGCTGCGCGGGAAACGAGATGTCGTGCACGGAGCCGTTAAATCATCGACACGTGTTATCATCAGACGGCTAGTATTAAGGACTCTGCACCGAGGACAAGCGCCAGATATTCAGACCTTAGGCATGTTGACGCGTGTCACCGAAGTGACGTTTCGTACCAATCCGCTGACATGGCACGTGCCGAGACAGCCTTTCTATTCTGAGACCTCGACAACTGCTGACACGTGGTTCTCGTCTGACACATGCAGGATGGGATCTACCGAGGCAGGTTTACTCTCCGGTGGTTCTTTAAGAAAGGGACCGAGGTCTGATATTTCGCATGATGAGGTCAAGACCCTGAAGCAGGCGTATAAGGCTCCAGGGCCTTGAGGGGCTATTGTGGGGGCTTCGGCGATGGCCTCGGTTATATAACCAGACTACCATTAACCGAAGTCTCATATCAGGCGTGACCGTGTATACTCCTCTGTACTCGCTCGGTGTCAAGTCTCCTGTTGGCGCTTCGGGTATTACCGAAGAGCAAGCATTCCGTTTAAGATCTCTTGAAAGAGTAGCGCACCAAGAGGGGACCAAGAGCGACACGTGGCGGAAAGAATCATCTAGGCCAGGTCTGGCCATGTGCTTCGTAACCGTCTTATCCGGTGCGTCATCTATGACGTCACCCGAGGCGGTTTACCTAAGCGTGATCTCCACGCGTTGGCTTGGAGCCCAAGTTAACCTAGGTCTATAAATATAAAGGGATACTCATCTTTGAGAGGTATGCCATCTTTCCCTAGCCCTAGACCTAAAAACAACTCTCCTTACATCTAACTTGATCGTCGGAGGGTCACTAGGCTATTCCAGCCTTAGTGACTTGTTGCAGGTTCAGCGGCGGAGGAACAGAGCTGCGGAAGAGAAGTACTAGTTCAGGCCAAGGTCCCTCCTCCTAAATCGAATCCCTACACTTATTAGATTGGGGAATTGACAAGTTTCTAACCGTTACGGTTGATAATGCATCCTCAAACAATCTTTTGATTAGATACTTGGAGAGAAAGACCAAAGATAGAAAGACCACCATTTTTAATCACGAGTTCTTGCATGTGAGATGTTCAGCACACATTTTAAATCTAATCGTACGTGAGGGATTGCAAGAGATTGATGTCCCGATTGCAAGGATGCACAATATGGTGAGATATGTGAGGTCTTCCCCATCTAGAATGGCGGAGTTTTGGTCATGTGTTGAGAAGGAGAAAATAGTGTGTAGGCTTAAACCTTGTTTGGATGTGTCTACTCGGTGGAACTATACATATTTCATGTTGGAGAGAGCTTTAACTTATCAAAAGGCCTTTGATCAATTGTGTGATGACCCGAACTTTAAATTAAATGTAAGAGAGAAGGAGATGGACGAGGATTTTGATGATGTTGATAGTTTTAAGGGTATAAATAGGGTAATTGAAAGTGAGAAAAGAAAGAAGAAGAGCGGGGGGGGGGGGGAAGGGAAGAAAGAGTACATTGGGCCTCCAAGTTCAAGTGATTGGGAAAAGATTAAGTTGTATGTAAAGTTTCTTCGAGTGTTTTACGTTGCAACTTTGAAATTTTCGGGTTCTTTGTACGTCACTTGCAATGTTTTTTTTGATGAAATGGTGTTGATTCAACAAGACATTATGAAGTTATCTGAAAACGAGGATAGTGATTTGTATGATTTGGCAATGAGTATGCATATCAAGTTTGACAAGTATTGGGGTGATTTTGATAAGATTAATCAAATGATGATGTTTGCGGTTGTTCTTGATCCTCGATGCAAAGTTGCATTTTTTGAGTATTGCTTGCAAAATACCTTGGGCTATGATAAGGCAATAGTTGGTCAGTTCACGGATAACTTAAAAAGTGAAATTACCCGTTTATTTGGATGGTATGTGAAGCATACTGGTAACTTGAATGTGCGTAACAAAGAGGTTGGAGGGATCATCAGACACCATAGATTTGGATGGACTTGACACGGACATTGGTAACCATAAATCTTTAAAATCTCAATTTAAGATTCACAAACAAATGGAGGGCAATATGGCAAGCAAAACGGAATTTGAAAAGTATCTTGCGGAAACTAGTGAGGATGATTGTGACAACTTTGATGTACTTCGTTGGTGGAAGTTAAACTCTTCGAAGTATCCAATTGTCTCTCAAATGGCACGAGATGTGCTAGCAATTCCCGTGTCCACTGTCGCCTCCGAATCCACTTTTAGCACGGGCGGACGTGTTATTGATCCTTATCGAAGTTCTCTCTCTCCGAAGACCGTGGAAGCACTAATTTGCACACAACAATGGATTAGAAAACCAACCAAGATCAATATAAGAGAACAACTTGATGAATTGGAGGCATTAGATACGGGTACTATTCTTACTTTTAATTCTTGTTTTCTTTATTTTATGGTTTTTAAATTACTTTCATGTTGAATGTCTAATTGTATGTTTTTATTTGTTTTCTTTTCCTTCTATGTTTTTAGTTGTCTTAAAATCAACTGATAAGGAGTAAGGCGATGCGCTTGGACTAAGGAGTTCTACAAGGGGTACACAAGTTTATGTCTGCAAATTCTTCTACTAATGTTTCCAATTGATTTTGAACTATCTTAGGTTTTCTTTTCTTTTTTCCCTTGGCAGGGTGTTGATGGAGGACAATGACCATAGTAACAGACAGGTCTCTTCTAATCTTCCATTGTTTGATTTTGTATACTAGCTTTCATTGATTTTGAGTCGATCATCCCTGCTTATGTATTGAATGTGGGTTTTCATACTGCCTAGAACTCATATTGCATCGGCTAATAGGATTGGCTTTTATTGTCTGCCAAATTTCTATGAGTAGTTGATGGATTGTTGAGAAATTTCATAACAAAACTAGCTCCCATGAATTCCTAAATTTGTTGAAGGTTTTGTTGTTGTTCTATGGCTACCTCATAGACTATGTCTTGTAAAGCCGGTTATTTATATTTTGTCGTACATGGATTAGTTTAGCTACTTTTTTTTTTTTGGTTCTTGAAGCTATATGTTTTGGATAGATATTTGCACAATAAGTAAGCTATTCCTTTTCTTCCCAACATACAGAGATTATTTACTGTCAATTTTATGTACAAGTCTAGAAATCATTTCATCAGTAAATGGTTCAGTTTTGCTTGCAATCAGTATAGTCTGGAAATCATTTCATCAGTAAAGTCTGGAAATCATTTCATCAGTAAAGTCTGGAAATCATTTTATCTACTGTCAATCTTTTGCTTGCAGTTTTGCTACAACAGGAACATGAGAGTAGAAGGTGTAGCTTGGGCCTTTTGTTTTCTTTGGTTGTGGAGCTTGCTGGGAATTCAATAACATGGCGGCTTAATTAGGAGTCTTTTATTTTATGTTGCCATTAGCATTTTGAACTTGGTAGACTGTTGCTTGAAGTATGGTGTTTTTGTTTTCTGATGGAGACTTTAACTTGAAGTATTGTTGGTATTCTGTGTTTTCTGATGGAGACTTTAACTCAAAGGGAAAATGTAGTCTTGTATTTTTTATGCTTGCATGCTACATTACTACTGCCACTAGATTCTATTTCTAGGTGTAAGTGGATGTGTTGTTTGAGACTTTAACTTGTAATCTCAACGTTCTCAATTTATCATGGTTGTGCTGTTTATGACTAAACAAAGAGAGGTTGGCCAATAGGTCTATGAAATGAATGGATTTTTTGTATTTGTGGATCAGTGGAGTGGATGAGTGCACAGCAAATTGGGCCATGTGGGAAAAAAAACTTCTTTTGCTATAAATAAAACAAGTGAAATTGGCCCATCATCAAAGAAACACTATTATAAAAAAAAAAAAAACAAGTGGAATAGGCTTATTTTTGGCCCATTATCAAGTTTTTTTAAATTGGCCCATTTTAATTTTTTTATCTTTGGCCCAATTAGGCCCAATTCGTCAGAACGAATACCCCGAATTCCCCGACCAGACCGAATCCACCCCATACCGAACCGAACCGAACCAAAATTAATACGGGTCAGGATCAGTTTCGGAATTACATACCCCGAACCGACCGAATAACACCCCTACCGAGTATACCACAATGGTTCCGCCGCTCCGGGTTCCCATTGGGTTTTCGAAAAACACACACACACCACACAATGGGCAAGTCCGGCCACATTACAGTTTCAAAAACACAACTTGTCTTTAACACACCCTAGGTGTCATGTTTCTACTTTCTCAATTTTTGTGTCTCGTTACATGCATGGACTCCACGGTAGGACTTTTCACTTACGTACACATAAATCATTCATTGTAATCTTGAAACTAAACTAGCAAGATCATCCAACTCTATATTACTTATCATGCTCATATTATCACGTAGTCATGCTCAAACATTTAGCACACAATATAAAGCATAGTGTCACATGGACGGACACCTTTGGAGTGGATACCACTTATGCTTTATCACACATCAAACAAGTAATCCAAGTAATGCTCATAACCATCCTTAAGATCAAAATACGAATACTTCCATTCAAGTCTATGTTTCCAAAATCCATTCTCTCTTCCTTTTTGAGAAGTTCAAAACAACATATGTCTTTTCGGAAAAAAGTCGAGTTATTCAAAATAGTCATATTTCCTTTCAAGCCTGTAGTAAAATATTTTTCAAGTTCTCATGCATTTCAAACATTGCAAATGATATACACATTTTTATTTATTTGTACTTAGAGATAGGGGTAAGAATATTCTACTTATACTTAGAGTTAGAGAGTAAGGACACTCTACATGATCATACAACTTTTCTATATTTAGGATTAATGAGTAAGGGAACATCTACAGTTCTTCTTGGTGGTAGAGCGGCTACGGAAAAGTAAGTCAACTATCGGACGGAGTGACTTCCTACGGTAAGTTTTCAGTAGTTTCGAAAGAGAAAGGTTTCTCTCGAAACTAGTTCTTGGCTAAACTACTAAATTTTTTGGATCGAGAGGGTGATCAAGTGGTGATTTATTGGCGGCTTTGAATGAGTTTCTTGAAGAAACTCAAGAACACTAAGAACAAAGGAAGAACAAAGAACAAACTCAAGAATTCTAGAGAGAGAAGTTGAAAGGGTTGAAGATGTGAGTTGAATGGCATGAGGGGGGGTGCTATTTATAGCAAAAATCTTGGCTCTCTCTCCTCTCGCCGACCCTCTCTCTCTCTCTCTTTTTCTCTCATGGATTTTCTCCACGACCCGGTGACCCAGATGTTAGAGAGTCCTATCTCATCTTGGAGATAAGATAGGATAAGTTGAAATAATTCTAATCTCTTAGGATTAGAAGACTTCTAAAGCATCTAGGATGCTCTCTCTCTATTTATTTCCTGCAGGATGTCCATAAAGAATAGACACACAATAATATATACCAGAGGTATACAAAAAAAGATATAGAGTTCTGAGAAACTCTCTCTCTTCGATAGTTCTCTCTACCATTAAAGAGCAATCCGAGCTTTTGTACCGTAGAATAGAGGGTGATACTCGATCCGCGTAGTATCACTCCATCGCAGGAATTTGTCGCTGATTTGGTACGTGATCGAGAGTTCATAATCCATCCACACCAAGGTCCGGTTCGTTTAAAGTTCGCAAGGTATATAGAGTAGATTTCCTCATTCACCCAAAAGATATAGACATGTAGAGTAATTATGGAAAGATTTAGAATGGTAATTGTTGGAAAAATGGAATTTTAACAAAAGAGAATTTGGTGGGACCTACACCGCGCGAGTTGGGCCCAAGTGGGTTTTAGATACTCCTTGCTAAGGAGTTTAAACCAGAAAAAGAATGAACAAATTTCATTGAGAGATAAATGAGAAATTGTCTCTCAAAATGGGTTTCGGACTAACAACAGTACACGATTGGCTGGTCATAGCTGGATTGATTACCCAGAGTTATTACCCACGATTGTGTATTCAATTTTGGGAATAATAATCGTATCAGTTTTATTCCAGAATTGAATTGCATAATCAATTCCCCTATTGATTATTGGCTCCTCCATGAATATTTGTATTCATTGTCGTATTGATGGCAAAGACTCCTTCTTCAGCTATATAAGGGGACCTCTACCTTTGGTTTCAATACACCGAAAATAATTCAAAGCATCTCCACTATTTCTTCTGCAATACAATTGTTCTTTTCGAGAGAGAGGGAGTACAGACACAAGTTGGTTCGACGGGCAGTCTATGGCGGTGCTCCGGCAGCTGAGTGATAACCAAGTCAACCCTGGGAGACGAATACCGACACAACATCCAGCACCGATGAGGTGGCGAATTTGTCTTAAGGGCGCCGTTGTACAAAACGGGTCTCGGTTTGCAAATTCTTGATCCTTTACGGTTCATGTTCTATTTACTGTATATGTTCAAGATCCCTAAATTTGTAATTTCTAGAAATTAATGAATTTCATTATTGTTTTCTGCACTATTTTCCTACAATTCACATCCGCAAATACACCAAATTATTATGATGTAAAATGGCAAGAAACTGAGGTCGCATATACATAATGCAGAACCACCGAGTCAGAGACTGAATGCGTGACTGAATTAGTTAGCAAGTTCACTGGAAAAAATATTTTCAGCCTTTAGATTCAAGAAAAAATAACTAGACACAGAAAGGACAAAATTTCAACATTTTTTGACTTCTAAATTCATATCCCCAAAAAAACAAGATATGCATGCTTGACCTTAAAATTTGTAAACCATAGAGTACTGGCATTAAGGCACCCTACCAACGAGACATAGGACAGCAAAAAGGGGACGGAAAGACCTAAACAGGGCATTAAGGCACCCTACCAAATCAAAACCAAACAAGACATACGATAGGAAAAACGGGACGGAAAGACCTAAACAGGAATTCTAGCTAAGAAAACTGGTTCACTGAATGTTTTAACCTCTATAGCAACAAGATGAATCTAGAGGTTGCTATACTGCCTGGACAAGGTGTACTGGAATTGTTTTGTAAATTTCTATTTTCTTTCTGGAATCAATAGCGTCTCCTAATAGAGCGATTTCTCCGATCTTTCCCACTCCATTTACTGCCTGCAATTCTCATTGCAATTCTTAGTTAATTCCTCTTCATTTCCACTTGGGTACGTTCTCATCAATTTTGAGATTGGTCCCCAAAATTGGTCGAGGTGCACAAAAGGTGGACTAGACAACTGAGTAAAGAGAGAGAAAAATAGAGAGGTGTTACGAACTGAACGAGATCTTGGAGCACATTAAACGATGTCACATGAGTACAAATCCTCTTTTTTTTTTGTATTGTCCATTCAAATGATTAACAACGTAAATAGTTTTTTCTTGTTGAAATCAATGTAGAATCTATACTATATTTTAAAGAATCTAAACCTAAATTAAAATGAAGCTCCCTTCTTATCTCTTTTTCCCTATATGAAATTTTCTCATTTTTCATCTTTTTATTTATTATATTCTACACTTGTTACAAATTGCAAACTACATAGTACTTGTAACAACCCGTAATTTTTATCATTAATAATATCATTTAAAAAGTATTATTCGTAATAATAAAATTCTTTTCCTTAATAGAAATATACAAATATAATTATCTTATCTTATTTATCTTCTTCTTCTTTTTTTTCAATTTGCATGCATGCATGCATGCACACTCCTTCCATCTCTCCCTCTCCTACTCAGTCTCTACTTTCTCCCTGATCATATATTCGTCATTATCTCGTCCATCTCAAAGCCCAAAAGATAGAATTTTCATTAATACAATCTTATCACCCTCTTCAAAATTCTCCTATAAATACCTCATCACTTCGACCCTAGGCACCAGTCCAAAATAGAGAGAAAAATCGGAGAAAACCAAGCTCCAATCCATGGAGTTTTAGAGATAGAAAGTGAGAGAGAGAAAAGTGAGTTTTGTACCAAGACTCAACCGAAATCCAATTCGATCGTTCCAAACTCTTCCCACAACTCTTAGCATCACCAAACATCGTCCAATTCGGACCCAAAGTTTCCCCGTCATCAAACCCGAAGTTGTCTTCTCCAAAATTCCAAGTTTCGATTTGAACCAATTCGATCCGATTCAAGGTATTATAATCCTATCCAACCCTTCTCTAAGTATATTTAAGTGTTTTTAAGCTTAACCCTACACCCCAAATGGACCCATGCATCAAAACCATCGCGAAACAACAAAAAAATCGATTCTTCTCTCAACCTTGGGGCCGCAACCTTCGGACCGCAAGGTTTGACTCGGTCAGACCTTGCGGCTGGGCCTCCCACCGCGAACTTGGACCAGTTTCATTAAAAATGGTTTGAAATAACTTTGCAACCTTCCAAACCTCATTTTTGTCACCCGGACTATTTTTCCTAGACTATTCACACCTCAAAGATCATACCTTGTTAATATCATATTTTATTTATTTATTTATCTATTTATTAATTATTTATTCGTTATCTTTCAAGATTTTACAAACGAAAAATCTTTACGACCTTCCGAAGAACATTTTGCCACCCAAACTATTTTTCCTAGACTCCTCGCATCTCAAAGATGATATCTTGTTAATTTCATATTTTTTCTTTACTTAATTTACTATTTATTATTATTTTTACAGTATTTCCAATTAAAATTACCTTACGACCTTATAAACCTTATTATTAATGCCCGAGTAATTTTATTTAGACTCCTTACCTTCCGAAGATGAAACGTTATTAACCTCGACCTATTTTATTTATTAAATAATTTATTATTCATTTATTTTACTTTCAACAACTTTTGTTAATATCTTTATTTAAAATAATTTCGCGACCCTCCGAACCCAACTTTTGACACTCAACTAGTTGCATAGGACCTTTAGGACTCTTACTAAGGTCATGTTAATTATTCTATTTTTTTTACCTGATTAATGTATTTAATTAGTTTTTAATCAAACTAATTACTTAGAAATAATTAATGAGAGCCTAAAAAAAAAATTTTAATTCTTTTGAAAGTTCTTACTTATTATCATCTTGGCCATACGAGATTAAGGGCAACGGCTCATTCATAAAAAGTTGCGTGATTGCATTACTTACTAATTATTTTGTTTATTATTTGATTAATTTTATGTTGCACTACTACTTGATTTGAATGCTAGATTGGATCCTATAGACATGGGGTGGTATGCGAAATAGAATTCACTTAGACGGTGCTAGGTAATGGATAAATTGAGAAGTTTTTCTTTTTAGAGATTGCCTGCATGCGGGATTTTGAGATGTGATGAGATTTATGATGAGATTGAAACTGGCGGGAGTCCAGTGACGAATTGATAGACTGGCGGGAGTCCAGTGATGATTGTGAAGTAGTTTGTGAAGTGGTGTATAAGATAAGCGAACTCTAGTTGTGATTCAAGCATGATAAGCTTTCCCTTTGTTGTAGTTATTGGGGTGCACACTCGGTATATAACTTAGGTGTATCTGTGACAGCAAAGGGAAGTGATCTTATGGGACCGAGCATGGCTAGCGGTTGGGAAGGAAAGATCTCGTGGATGAGATCTTAGATTTCACATTAGAATAATGAATAGTAATAAATTGGTGTTTGTAAATCTCTGTTCTACTTTTCGCATCTTTATTATCCTATTACTTGCTAGCTGTAAAGTAAGAGGCGTAGTTGGGTTGGATTATACTACGGGGTGAACTCTATCACTCAGGTATGGATTGCTTGGCATTCGTGCCAGATTTTGCAAAAAATCAAGAAGAGACACAGAACTCCAAAGGCGAGCAGTTTTATGCAGAGGAGAATCCAGATATGGGAGCCGAGCCAGAAGATGTTTGGGATCCGTATCAAACCTAGAAGTCGGCTCTGTACTCTGTCTAACTCAAAAACTATTTTTAGTATTTCCACAGTAGTTTGTAATAAATGAATCTTTATGTTGAACTATCTGTTTTGGATTTTGAACTTTAATTTAATAAATTTTTCAGCAATTAATATTTAATGCCTCCGATTTTATTTCCGAAAATTGGGGCGTTACAGTACTTTATATTACTTGAAAAAGTAACTATATCTTCTTTTTGATGTTTTTTTCTTTCTCTATGAATCGAACGGCCTGCTAGTGAATTGGAGTTGATTTTCACACTTCTCTTTTACAATTCACACACTTTTTTTTGTCTTTATTCACTTAAATTTACTATATTACCATTTATTCAATACAGTTTTCTAGGGGTGAGCAAATAATCCGTTAAACCATGAATTCAGTCCAAACAGAATTATTTTGTTTGGTTTTTAAGTAGTGTGGTTTGGTCTTGGTTTTAAAAAATTCAAAACCGAATTATATAATTTGGTTTGTAGATTTACATTAACGGTTGCAATTTCAAACCGATCCGGACCGTATATATACATTTATATATTTTAGTTTCATATAGATACACCAATAAACATAGGCTATGCTATAGTGAATTAACTTCCTAATTTAGTACTCCACTTTACTGCTACATTACTTTACTGCAAATAGTAATTGCCCTAAATTTCTATTAGGCCCCGTTCCAGAAAATTTCTTAAAAAATAAATAGTTTATTTCACATTTTCAAACTCAAAAATAATGTAAATGAAAAATATTTTTTTAATTTTTTTTTTTGCATTGTATAAAAGATCTCATCGAAATCTTTCAAATAAGATCCATATTGCATATTTTTAGATTTTAATAAGTCTATAATTTTTTAGCTTGAAATTGCCTTCTTAAAAAATAAGAGCTTTTTTTCTGTTCTGGAACGGAGCTTTAGAGCATCCGCAATGGGAATAATCAAAATCAATAACCAAAATGTGTCATGTCAACATTTGATTATCCATTTAGTTCATAATCAAACTTAACAACCTTTACCTCCACATTGGTTATTTTTACATCCCTAGAAAAAAAAAACCCCCATAGTACGCAATGCACCTATGTCCAATTTCAAACGAGTTTCAATCACATACCCGACCACACCAAATTATTCGTCTCAATGAGACGATTCTAATGTGTGGTATTTTTTAGTTATTGAGTTTTGAATTTGGTTATTGGGTTTTGTTATTGAGTTTTGGTTATTGGTAAAAGTTGTTAAGTTTGGTTATGGAATGAATGGAATTTTGTTATTTGCTAAAAGACTTGTAACTTTGCTTATTACAATGTGAGGTATTTTTTTAACATTGTTGTTAAGTTTGTTTATCCATGCCAATTTGATTATTACAATGGGGATGCTCTTAGTCTACGAGTTTTGGTGATGGTTGATTTTGATGGGTTTTGGTGATTTCAGTAGAATTTTAAGTTTAAATATGACTTTTGGTTTTATTTATCTATGCCATTTTGAGTACTTTAAATCTTGTATAAAATTGATAATTTAACTTCAAGCAAACCATGGTTCAAAACCGAAATCGATCCGTATCTTAAAAGTCTGAATTGGTTAGATTTTAAGAATTTTATGGATTGGTTTGGTTCTCAAAATTCATAAATCGTAGATATTGGTTTGGTTCTTTGTTTACTACAAAATTGAACCAATCCGGACCATGCTCACCTCTAATTTTTTCATACATTTGGAGACAATATTGTAAATTACTGTGGAAAAAAAAAAAAGATGGAAGGAAGCGAGGATGATTAAAAGGCGAGTGTTAAAAATCATTTTTTCCTAAAAGAATACTCTGGCCTTTTTCTATTCCTTCCCCGTAAATCGGAGACTATAAAACGGCCTTCTCTGGTCCGTTTTATTTCCGGGTCAACAGAGCAATGGAAGCAGTAACCTCCGATCCACCACTCCACCACCGCCACAAACGCCCCAAGGAAACACAAGACCACACCACCACAACCACGATTTTAGACCTCCCATCTGACATAACATGCGACATTGTATCTCGGCTCCCTCTCAACTCCATCTTCACCTGCAAACGCGTCTGCTCCTCGTTCCGGAACCTAACCCTAGAACCATTTTTCCCTCGCCTGCACCTCCCAAGGTCTCCTCTCTGCCTCATCCTCCACTGCCGCTCCAACCGCCTCCACCCAATCACCCTCGGGTTTCTCCCACTGGACGATTCCCTAGTCGATCTGTGCCGCCGGGGAGCCACCATGAAGTTCCGGACTGAAATAGGAAACCCTGCCGGTAGTCATCTCCGTATCGTTAATTCTTGCAATGGCTTAATTTGTTTGGCAGATTACACTCGTCCAAATAATGTTCATATATGTAACCCTATTACAAGACAACATTTTTTTGTTCCCGACTGTAAGACGGAGCCAAGTGCCATGATGGATGTGATGAAACGACCTCGGTTTTATTGATATTGGTACGGCTTTGGGTATAGTCAGTCAACCTACCTTCACAAGGTCGTTAGGTTTACTGCGAATTTCGAAAAAGAACCTTATAGATTGAACTGTAGCATTTATACACTTGGGGTTGATGATGAATGGAGGACCCTTGGAAACTCTGGACAACCACTACCTTTTTTTGAATGACCTGGACAACCGCTAGACGATATTCATCGTTCCGTGTTTTGTAATGGAGCTCTTCACTGCATAGGCTGGGAAGATTTTATGTTATTGCTATGCTATTCTGACATGGAGAAAGAGCAGTGTGGAAACCTGCCCTTGCCTAAATTCACCCCGCCTTCTCATTTGGTTGAGAAGAGTGCAATTTTGTTTACCATCCTTAAAAGAGGGTGAACATAACACCACAAAAAATGATAAGCATAATATCACTTTGTGGTAGGATCTATACTATTTCAACCAATAGGAATGAGGGTAATGTTCACCCTCTTAAGTGGAGGATGAACAAAACTCAACTTAGTTGAGAATCGTTTCCATCTTGGAGTTGTAGATAATTGTTTATACATTCGTGATTGCCAACCATCTCCATTTACTGTTCCTGTCAACATATGGGTGATGAAAGATTATGGAGATGTTGGGTCCTGGACTTTAGAATGGATTATCCAACAACCACTTCCTTCTGGGCTAGATTGGGACCTCAAACCGATAAAGACTTTGGAAGATGGGACGGTGTTGATGATTGTCGGAGAGAAAACCCTCGCGTCTTATAATCCGGTAGCAACAGCCATTCAAAGAATAAGTTATCATGGAGTTAAATTTTGGAAAGATTCATTCACTGATGTAGCGAGCTTCCTTCCTCCTCCATGACCACTATGAATGAACATGCTAAAATCTTCAACTCAAGGTACTAACATCATGACTCTTGTTACGTTATTACTAGATCACATGATTATTTAGTTTCTAGATTTCTTTACGTATATCTTAGCCTAATTGTACTAATTTAGATCTAGATATCAAGAATGGATTTGAGAGCTTTACATTGCCAGTCGAAATAGTGTTGGGTACCTGTTTGTTTGACATCCTTCTTTGAAAGGTTTTAGGTGCTAAGGACCTAAGGTTCTTTCACCGCAAGGTTATTGGTCCTTGGCAAAAAAAGTTAAGAAACTTTCCGGAAGGGGAAATATATTCCCTTTGGGAAGGGTCATGGAGAAGCATTGGGACAGTCGATCCCTGGCAAGTTTCAAAACATCTCATTTAATGCATTCCTCAATAATGTTATTCATCGGCTTGCTTTTGGCTTTCATTGCCCGAACTTGATTCGTTGTTTCGACTTGGGGATTGACAATTTCGGGGCGTACCTGAACCTTCTGGTTTTAGTTCAGTTGAAATTTTTTGGTCAGGTCACATGCGATTCGGACTGTTACGAGGTTGTCTCTTGTTGTGTGATTATTTTGACAGCGAATATGCTGGAATATGGGTGATAAATGATTATGGGGTCAAGGAATCTTGGAGTAAAGACTTTGTCATTATGCAGTCAACTAATTATTACGAGTTGATAATTGTTTTTGAGAATGGAAAAATCTTGATGTCATTCATTGGAGATGCTTTTTTTCTTTATGATCCTAAGTCGGAACATTACGGGGATGTTCAGATTTATGGAATCATGAGCCAAAGATATAATCAATCTCCATTCGCTTGGAGGAGTGTTAGCGTATGTGTCTCAATTATGTCTCATGTATACTAATTGTACTTGAGTTGTACTCTTTGATTTGTTCATTAGCTGCGTATTGGCAAGGCTGGGGTACGCATGTTGTATATAACCGCAGCCATCTTCTATCAATACTGAAGTTGGGATTCATGAAAGGTATACTCTTTATCATCCCAATTCTCTATTGGAACAGATAGAGCCCTTTGGCAAGGTTGGGTATTAGGTATAGCCTATGAGGGGGGTTTCGATGTTCATTGGGATTGCTCATGTTTCTAGTTTCGTTCACTTAGAGATGTTGCAAAATGAGAAAATGTGAAGGTACTCATTTCCAATCCAAGATAAGTTTGTCTTTTGAGTAAAAATCACATGCAAATTGCAATAAAACTCGTGTGTGTGTCAGAGCTGTCTGCAATTTCCTCCATGGCAACTTTGTCCCACCTGTGCTGTTGTTGCTAAGCTTGTTTATTTGTTATACTCTTGTGTTCAACAAAGTGATTTGGTTCTTTTACTTTCCTAGGTTATGTATATTCTCCACCTGCATATTTCAAACTATGAAAATACTAGTCTGTTTATATTTGTTGGAGAGGTGGTGCACAAGCTCACAGTTAGCAGGATTTTCTGGCAAAAATGAATCTTGTTTCTATGTGTCTCTTTCCAGTCTCTAGGTTTGGACTCTTTATTTATCACTTTCTCAAAGAAATATGCTCTGTTAACTTATGCTCCTCCATTTGGCAATTGACTAACATAACTTTGGTATGTTAAGCCTCTCTTTCCATATATGCCAGAAATAAAGACGAAACAAACCTGAGTGGGATTGTAAAGCTTGGGAGGTTAGGTTTGGTGTCCAAGAGTGGTGCAGTTTGAAAATCAATGAAGTCTATGACTCTATGCATTTGTTACTTGAAAATTACAAGCAGATTACTTGCAGCGTGTTGCATCCATGTTCGGATATGGCTGTTATGTGCACGTACCCACTCCTAGCATGGAGTGGTTTTGAAATACAATTTGCGGTTACCCTTTGACCTTTGGACTTGCTTTGGCAATATTGCCCTTAAAGTGACTAGGCGTGGAATAAATTTGATAGGAGTTTCTAAGTGTTATTCATGTTTAGGATCTCAAGTTAGGTTCAGACGATCGTCAAAAGCCACAAGGAAGCAAGCACTCATGGCATCATGCCCCTGGTTTTATGTTTTACATGTTTAGTATTTTGGTGGATATTTTGTATTCATCAATCATTGCCATGCAAACGTGAAGAACCACATAGTATATATCCATGATGCTGTACTACTTCCATTTTGATTCATCTATCTAACATTTTCATTTTCTTATCATATCATACTTCTTTTTTCTTCTGAAAAGCTTGGGTTCCTGGTTTTGTTCTTGTTTAACTTGAGTTTTTTTTTTTGTCTTTTTAATAGTGGTCATAAGAAGTTAATGGTGAATGTTACTTGTGTCTATCCACTCATCATACACAAATGTGTCCACGTATCTATTTATGAACAGGTGCGCCATATGTTTGCCTATTATTTTGTACCATGTTTGAGGATACCTTTCAAACCTGCTTAAGTTGTTCAAATATGTACAGAAGCAACTCCTTTTAGCAGCACGACTAGGAAATTTGAGCTAGAGACAAATTTTAAACTCACCTGGCATGACTCAACTATGGAGACGATTTGACTGATCTACTTGTTTGCATTTTTGCTAAGAAGTTGTATGGTTGGGGCTATGCATAATAAAACAGCTAATTTTTGGAATTGTTACCTTTATGAAAACGCCATTCTTGAAAGAATTACAACAAGGAGTGTCGTTCTGTCTGTGATAGGCATGAGTAAATCTCGGGGACATGCATGTAACTGATGACCTATTTGGTGTGTCATAACTGAGCTTTCTGGAAGACAAATATTTATTATCTCTCCGTTTTAGCTATCCTAATAAATAGTCTTATACTCTCTGACATTTGGATTTTATGCAAACTTCAGATGTGCAGATCCTGAAATGTGGGAATGTTTTTTGACGGAAGAACAAATATGAAGATCTTGTTCAATGTTGCTTCAGGAAGCAAAAGTCGCTTTTTTGGGACCTGTCCGAAAATGTTGAAGTAAAGCTTGATTCACTGCATTGGCTATTTAAAGTTATTTAGCTTGTTTACCATTCTAGATTGAAGTTAAGTAGTTTCGGGGCTGTTCAATTGCAAATAGATTTCAACTGTTGCTAGTTAAGCTATGGTGAATTTGCTCTTTGGTTCTAGTTCTATGCCATGTAACCTGAAGCCAAATATATGGGGACCTTGAATCTATCGGTTTTATAGTAGTAGGTGTTGCAAATTGAGGCGTTCCCGGTTCCACGGGCTAACTAAAAAGTAGAAAGAAGAATTCGTTTCTAAATGGTAAAGAAAATCTATCCTGATATGAACAATGAGAGACTAGTGTTGGATTTGTGAACCCGATATACTCTTGGTTTGCCTTCACGTCAAGGTTCGAATTGATCGGCCAAGTCACCGGAGTCTATGGGCAATGCCCACAGATATAGCATGTCATGTGCAGCCGACATAACTTTTACATTCTTCATTCATTAAATTGGTATGAACCGTGAATGTATCCAATTAGTCCATTGGAGAATCCGGAATCACGAAAAATCTCCGTGTCAGCCTTTTCTGTTTGCATGTTTTGTAAGATTCTCTACAAGCAAACAAACATAACAAACCTCCAATCATGTTTGGTTGTGGTATGACATGATTGGGATTAGGCAAGAACAAGATTCTTAGCCCCGCGACATCGAATTGGTTTTGGAACAAATTGTTGTTTGAATGCTGAGAGTAAGACTATTATTATATGTAAGATTGATTTGCAGTATACATATACATGCTTTCTCTATACATGATTGGGTCTTCCCTTAAATTGGCATTCCCTTTCTAATTTAGTTTGCTGCTATTCAGTCTAACTACTCTCCTGTCCCAAACCACCTCCCTATTGATGTTTGGACTCAGAACTTGATACCCCCCGCCAATTAAGGCTCACAGTTTTTTTATTTTTTGTTTTTCAAAACAATAACAAGGATGGTTATCACAGTTGGCTAGGGCCATCGAATTCGGAATGGGAAACGTTGTACTGCAGTGCAGTATTGTAACAGTTCAAAAGTGTTTTTGATGGTTCAAATTAAAAACAAACTCTTCCAGAGAAGAATTAATTAGTTGATGAGATCGATGGCGCACTATAGCACCTCCGAATCCCGGGCGATTACACTTCTTAGTTCTTACTTCTTATCGTTAGTAGATCCTTCAATTTTTAACACCAAAAGTATGCTTTGCTACATACATATACCAATTTGAAGGGTGACTTTTTATAGTGTACTCAAATAGATCATTCAAACATGACCCTTCAAACACTTTGTTTCAATAAAAATTGATAGCCACTAAACAATGGAGTATAAAGAGTTAAAGCACAAACGATAAGAAAGTGAAAATTTTCTTCAACAAATAATGCTAATAGTACTATACTAGTTTGGCATTTAGATTTTAGAGGGTGGGTGGTAGTAGTCTTCAAATTTGAAATGTGACAAGTTAATTTCAAAGGGTGAGATGGTGCTTGAGGGGTTTGCCGGAGCACGTACAAAGTACTAAAATCTTCAAATTGGTTAATATTTGAAGTTTGAGATGTTTCATCATTGTTTTGAATTGTGGGAGAAAAGTTATTACATCTCTTCTACCACTTAAAAATGCCGCTTTTAACAAGGTAACCCAAGATTACAACAAATTGGACCACTTAAAATTATACTTATGCTTTGTTTGGAACTTGTGGAAAAGAAGATAAAAGAAAGAGGAAATTAAAAAAAAATATCTCTCCCATTGTTTGGTTTGGAGAAAAGATGAGAAAAAATAGAAAAATCTAGAATTATAGGCAGTATAAATTTTCTTTCATTTTTCTCCTATTAACCAATCTCTTTCTTCCTTCAATTTTCTTCAAGTTCCAAATATGGTGCGTTCTTGCAAACTTATAATCTGAAAACTTATTTTGCTATTTTTTATTTTTTGTAACTTTCTGTTTAGCTTTTCATCCTAATTTTTAGGATTAATTGTTCGTTTCGACAAGAGAAGTCTAGAAAGTACAAAATTATGACCGAAAGCAAAAAAAAAGTACTAAAAACAAGAAAAGTATCAAATAGCTATTTTATTTGTCTAAAATGCCATCTTATTTTAATTTTTTCAACATCGGTCCATATTTTTATATTTTTCTGATTGACGAATGATTAATCCCAAAAGTTACGACGAAAAGCTTAACAAAATGTTACAAAAAATAAAAATATCAAAATAAGTTCCGGATTATAAGTTTACAAGAACACACCTTAGTCTTTGGGGAGTGATTTTCGCACTCCTCAAATTGTGTTAACCTCATTCCCCAAAAGTTAACAATTTGGGGAGTGCGAAAATCAATATAGAATTAATTATCGCACTCGGTGTGCGGTTAACAATTTAAAGAGTGCGAAAGTCACTCTCTTTTAGTATCAAATTAGAGAACAATTTTCCATGTCTTGGAAACATAGTTTTTGCATCCCAAAATGGCAGGGTACATGAAACCCATACATGGAAGTGTACAAAAAAGTAGAATCGACGGTTCGTTTACACTGCTATGAATCTTAACTGTCTATTCCCTTTTCTTTTTCTTTTTTGAAATTGTCCATTCTCTTTTCATGTACACTTTTATTGATGGATTTTATGTATCCCACCAACCTTATACTCAACTGTAGTACGATATTGGATACTTTCCTGGGATCCGGATCCTCTATAAGGATTTCTCTGTGAGGATCTGAAAACTCTCGTTTTTGTCATGCATACACCGAGCAAGGCGCAGATGTGATTGCAGGCGTTGGTTGGTTGAGTGCGGGCGTGCCAAGACTTGTAGCGCCTAACTTTGGATAACGATTGCTGCGAATCGTGACTTCTAACTTGTAAGGGATTGTGTGTGACCCAAAGGGTAATGATCACAAGGAGGTTTGTGGTTTGCCACACGGTTGTGGATCTCCTAGTCGTATAGGAAATGCGTAAAACGGAAAGCGTAAACTTTATTACACCGGGATAATAAAGTGGTACAAGAAAAGTAAAATTCAAACTACTTAAAGAACTAAGTTCGAATGGGGTTTGAGTATGAGGTACTCGATAGTCTACTTTACTGAAAGTAGGAAAGTGTTTTTAATCGCTGGGCTTTGATTGGTATTGGACCTATTTTTCATCTTGTGAACTTGTATTTATAAGCACAGCAGTAAACTGATTCATGCCTGAATCCGAATTCTGCTTTGCTCCACAGGCCGACATGTGTCCCATGATGCCACGCTTTTCATGCATGCAAGATCATAGGCAGTTTCTGGCAGTTAACAAATCATGGGTGACGTGGCAATAACTCTCCATTACCCCCTTTTTCTTGCTAGCTTGACATGTGGCCAATTGACAGAGTCAATTGGCCTTTGAACTTTGGAGGGAAATAACTGATAATAGGGTCGAACTAATCTCCATGGAACAATTATCCGGCGTATCTCGCTCCACTTGGATTTGAATTAAACAGACCTTGCTCCAAATCATAAAATTAATGTAGCCCATTAATTTTTAGCCTGGGTAACTTGTAAATCTCGGCCCAATTTAATTAGTATCTAATTAAATGGCCCTCCAGCTCTAGTCCGAGATTTGGTGCCAAAAACGGGCAAAAACCTCCCCCCCCCCCCCCCCCCCCCCCCCCCCCCCCCCCGACTTTGATTCTTGACTTTTAGGATCAAGGCATGTATAAAAAAGAAAGTTGTGTTTGGCATCCAAACAGTCCTTGAATCCTGTTTTAGCATACCTTCTTTTGTTTGCCTTGCCTATGGATAGTAGGCATTAGGCATATTTATGCTCCATTCAAGCCTTTGACAATATAAGATCTATCTTCAGGTCAGAACCATGAAAGACCCGACAAAAAGGCCTAGAAATATGTTGAAAGGCCTAGAACTTCTTCTTGGAGTGCTTATAAATGTGGTTCAGGCCTAAACAAAGGGTTCAAAAGGCCTTCGTCTCTGCGGAAAAAGCCTTTGTAAATCAATAAAGTCATGTGTCCAAGCCTTGTTGTAGAGAAACCATAGAATCATGAAAAAGGCCTGGTAAAGCCTAAAAATATATTGGAAGGCCGGAACATCTGCTTTGAACTTTCAGGCCTGCTCAATGAAACGAAAAGGCCTCCCCCTTTGGGGAAAAGGCCTAGTAAAACTCTAATAAGGCCTACTCAATGACTGATAGGCCTTGGCCGAACATTTTAGAGATGCTTGTTCGGCCTATGAAGGACTTTTCATTGGCTACTTAGCACTTTTTACAACTACAACCTTTTTGCGTAAACCGAGTGAATAAGATACGCTTTTGATGTGCCCCACAAAAATGCAGGCGTAGTTCCACAACTTTAAGGCCTACAGTTGGCCTATGCTTGTAATTTCTTTTGGCAGTTTGGACAATGCCAAAAAGGGTTTCATTAACAGGGGGAGGAAGGGGATCACCAATTACAAATGAATCAAGATCAAGCCTTGGAGTGCCGTCGGTTTCCTCTTCTACATTCAATTCCTCCTGCTCTGGAATGAGTGGAATGTGCAATTCAGACTTGACCCCATAGCTGATGGCAGGACTAGATCGTCCTTGACTTGCATCTCTGCCCAGGAGTGAATCTAAATGTGGTGGCCCTTCAGACGCTTGAAATGACATTTCAGAGGAGAGAACGAGTTGATCTTTCCATGTTCTGGCTTATTCTAGGTCTGAAATCTTGCTCCCTTTGCGTTGAAACAGACCTATCTTTTCACTCCTCCGAGTATGGAAATAGCTTACCATCTAAAAGTTTTTGGAAAACTTATGAATGTTGGCTGCTGTGATCAGGCCTGAAACTATTGCCACAATCTGTATCATCTATGCTTTGCTGCTGTTCAGGAATCCTTAAAGGGCTGAACTGAGACTCTTGCCCCCCGAGTCGAAGTCCTTGGCCTATTTGCCCCCCGAGTGTAGGCCTTTCAGAAGTTAAGGACTGAGAAAATCCTGGAGGCCTGGAGTACTTGTTAGAACCTTGTTTAAACACATTCAGGCCTGAAGCTGGGCCTAAAGTGTTAAATTGTGATATCTGTGGTGGAAAAGGAGTTGATATCCGTGCTAAATTGTCTTCGATGACCTTTTTGGAGTTGATTAGACATTCTTTAACCTTACGCAAACATGCATCCAAGGGATCAATGAATTCCTGTGAGAGTTTTTCATCGGATGCAATAGTACAGGACTGAGTACTCATATTTTCTTCAACTTGGCCCTCAAAGGTCTGAGTAAGAGGATCATCAAGCCCACCATTTTCGGAATTCATGTTGTTTGAGCAGGGCTGAATACATAATGTTTGAATAGTCACGTGACTTGGCACTAAAGAGACCGTTTACCTCATAGCGTAATTGGCGATCCTCTTCTTCAAGTCTGTCAACTTCATCTTCAAGCCCTTGAATTTCATTGTTGTAGCGATTTTGTGCTTCAAAAAACCAATCCTCCGTAGGATTGGGTCGACGCCTCTCACAATCAAGGCGATAGATTTCATATTCAAGCTCGTCGACTTTATCATCGCGCCAACGAATTTCTTCTTTACATCGTCGAATCTCAACATCCAATTCAACGTATCGAATTGACATGCGAATGAATCAGCGTAATACCCCTTGAAACGACTAGGGTCCTACCGGGCGTGCTAATGAAAACTCTCATTTTTGTCACAGGTACGCCGAGCAAGGCGCAGATGCGATTGCAGATGTTAGTTGGTTGAGTGCGGACGTGCCAAGACTTGTAGCGCCTAACTTTGGATGACGATTACCGTGAATCATAACTTCTAACTTGTAAGCGATTGTGTGTGACCCAAAGGGAATGATCACAAGGAGGTTCGTGGTTTGCCACACGGGTTTGGACTTAGAATCTCTTAGTCGTATAAGAAATGCGTAAAACGTAAACTTTATTACACCGGGATAATAAAAGTGGTACAAGAAAAGTAAAAGTCAAACTACTTAAAGAAGTAAGTTCGAAATGGGGTTTGAGTATGAGGCACTCGATAGTCTACTTTGTTGAAAGTATGAAAGTGTTTTTAAGCGCTGGGCTTTGATTGGTGTTAGACCTATTTTTCATCTTATGAACTTGTATTTATAGGCACAACAATAAGCTAATTCAGACCTGAATCTGAATTCTGCTTTGCTCCACAGGCCGACATATGTCCCATGAGGCTCCCTCTTTTTATGCATGCAAAATCATGGACGGTTTCTGGTAGTTAACAGATCAGGGGTGATGTGGCAATAACTCCCCATTACCCCATTTTTCTTGCTAGCTTAACATGTGGCCAATTGACCATTTGAACTTTTTGGGAAATAACTAATAATAGGGTCGAACTAATCTCCATGGAACAGTTATCCGGCGTATCTCGCTCCACTTGGATTTGAATTAAACGCGCTTGCTCCAAATCATAAAATTAATGTAGCCCATTAAAATTTAGCCTGAGTAACTTGTAAATCTCAACCCAATTTAATTAGTATCTAATTAAATGGCCCTCCAGCGCTAGTTCAAGATTTGGTAAAAAAACGGGCATAAACAGAATCCTAGGATCCTATGAGACTTTTAATGTGGAGGTGCCAACATATCAATGAGGAGATCCAAGAGCTCATAACAGCTCCTCTTCATTGTTTTATAAAACGACACAGTTTCAGAGGAAAATAATTTTGCCACTCTTTTTATGTTAACGTCACTCTCCTGCAAGTGTATTTTTATGCCAAGTTAAGAAAAAAAGGAGGGGATAAAATCAGGAGACCTTTCAGATATCCCTATTGTTTCATATCTTCATAGAAAATTCTAACATCACACTCAATCACACACCCACACTCACAACAAAGGTGGGGCCCACATACACTGGGTGTGTAGTATGTGCGGACTCCACCTTTGTTGTGAGTGTGGATGTGTAATTGGGTATGTAAATGGATGTGGTAGTAGAATGATTGTATCTCATATCTAGGGTTTCGTATCGATTAGACAGAGAAGAAAAATGAGAAGATCAAAGAGATTGGCACATCGCGCCGCCGCCGCCGTCCCCGCCGTCACCATTTCAGACCTCCCAAGCCACATCACTTGCGACATTCTATCTCGACTCCCTCTCAACTCCATCTTCACCTGCAAGCGAGTTTGCAAGACCTGGCGTGAGCTTACTCTCGAACCCTACTTCGCCAAATTGCACCACTCAAGGTCTCCTCTCAGCCTCTTCTCCTACCAAAACGGTATTAATATTAATAATAAAACCCCCTCCTCTCACTTCGAAATCCTCCCGCTCCACGATCCCTGGGTTATACCTCGCCCCATGAAATTCAGACTTGACATCTACTTCCCTCATATGTATATAGTAGCCTCATGTAATGGGTCGATTTTGTTGTCAAATTTCTCGTCTAATGATGACCTTGATACTGTGATTGTGTTTAACCCACTTAGGGCACAACATTTTATGCTTCCAAAACCTCCGAAATTGGCACGACAGACCGATAAATTGGTCCGATTGGGGTTGGGGCATAGTCCATCAAATGATCAGTACAAGGTGCTAAGGTTAACTAGTACATATAGACCGGGTAGATTGTACTGTGACATTTTTACAATTGGGATTGATGATGAGTGGAGGAGCATGGGGGACACTGGACAACCACCCACTCATAGAGTTGCCCGAATTATTTTTCTGAATGGGGCTCTTCACTGGATAGGCGTTGAGAATTTAGGGTTTATTTGCTACTTCGATGTCGAGAAAGAGCAATTTGGAAGTGTTCCCTTGCCTTCACACATTGGAGAAGGTTTTACTTATCTTCGGGTTGTAGATAATCAGTTGTACCTTCACAACGACCATTCGTGCAGTGTTTGGAGATTCTGGGCGATGAAAGATTATGGAGACTTTGGGTCGTGGACTTTGGAATGGGTCATTGAAGAACCAATTATTTACAAGTATATTAAAGGACATGTCAGGCCATTGAGAATGTTGAAAGACGGAAGCCTGTTGATGATGTTCAAAAGTTCACCAACGCAAGACACCAAGACTACTCTAGCTCTAGCATCTTACAATCCTCGAACAAGAGTGCTGAAAAAGAATAAGAAACGTGTTATTGTACCTTGGAGCACTTCAGTTGCTGACACAGACATACCGTGTTTCTTCTCTCCGATGGATGCTTTGAAATGACTATGTCAAAGTCTTTGAGTTAAGGTACTATTCCATTACATCACATCGTCATAAGCTTGTTTAGTTGGAAGAATTTTATTTTTATTTGTAATTAGTTTATTGGTGTTAACCTTGTGATTGTTTGCAAAATTTGGTCTGATTCGGACTTGGGAGGGAGAGATTACTCACAATGAGTAATTCCATCACTTGCAATAATTTCTTGACTGATGGACAAATGACAACCTCTTAACTGTAAACTGAAGATATAGGAATGAGGTGCTATTTTACATGGACTCGGTTTCGGGGTTCAAGCGCAACTGTGCTATTTTAGTATTGAATTCGTCTAATTTCCATCTCAAGAACACTGACCACACAGATGCAAGAATTCAAGTGTAATCCAAGAGTTCTCTGCATTTTTTTGTGATAAATCCGAACTGCAAAAATTCTTGGACTCTCATAGCCTTATCTGAATTTGGAACATGGATACACTACATATTTAGAAAAAATCTACGTAACATGGATTAGAGGGTGGTCCGGGAGCCATTGGGTCTCGAGAGATAGCTCATGATCACAAATCTGAATTTTCACCCACTAACAACCTCAGGAATCCTCAAAAGAGTCCTGATAAAGAAATTGAGTATTGTAAGTAGTTATAAAATAATGCTTTTATCCTCTTATTTGCACCTCCTTTTGGTTTCAGTGGAATAGTTTTTATATTTCTTTTCTTTTGTTTTTTTGATAACCAAGGAGCAACCCTATTGCCGAGCCACAATTAGACCCAACTACGCGACCACAAACCTCGGGGGAACTAGCGCGAGTCACGGCCCCCCACTTACAATTAGGGTACTCACCCGGTGGGGAGTCGAACCCCTGACCAAGGGAAGTACTTCCAAAGTCAATCATATAATCTACTATTTAATCCTAATTCGACATTAAAAGTATATTGATTTTTCTCGAATAACTGAATACTTTTGTTTGTAAATATTTGATTCTATCCATGACATATTTCTCCTTGACTATTTTTTTAATTATTTAATAGAATAATGGGTTACTATGGATTAGAGTCTGAATCCCAAAGCAGGATTGAGTATTGTGTTAAGTGGTTCATGAAAAAATGCTTTTATCCCCATATTTGCACCTCCTTTTTAAGTGGTAAGTTCATGAGATTTTACAATTGCAAGTACTGATACTACATGCTTTCCTATTCCATGCCCCTTATCTTGTTATTATATTTTTTTGATTTCCAATGCCATGCCGAACTACTGTTATTTCAGTTCATTTGACTAGCAATTTGTTTTATTGGCAGTTATTCTCCTTTTTTCAATGCGAACTTGGGTTCTTGGTTTAGGACTTTGTTAGCAAGAAAGCTTTTTGATTTTGCTAATTATAAATTTATTCAAAGAAGTGGGTCATTGGTTCAGTGGTCAAAGATTTACTTATTAAGGTGGTTTTGTATTTGAAGCCCTGTGGTATCTAGTTTCCATATGGCATCAGAGGTTAGGTTTGCTCAGAGGGAAAAAAAATATGACAAAGGTTAGGTCTGTAGTGAGTGTAGTCAATCTATCCGGCCCTTGCAAGACTATCTCGAATTAGTGTAGTTTCAATAGGAAATTAATGTTTCTCGTGTATATACATTCAACCACACAAACCTATTAATGTGTAAGCCTATCAACTGGTGTGCTGCAGATTGACAAGTATTGGATACGTTTGAAAGCTGCTGCTGCAATGAAAACCTAGCTTCATAAATAGATATAGAAGCCACTCCTTTTGGCAATATAAAATTGAGCTAGTTATATTGAACTATCCAGCATTAATTCTAGCTATCGAGTTGTATGGTTGGGGCAATCTATGATATCGCCCAATTGCTGGTGGGAAATCTTCTTGTCTGAAATAGACAAGAATTTGTGTGATAATCCATGTACAAGGGTGAATTTGATTTTGTCACTAACAGATCTATACTATATATTAAAAAGGAACCTTTTTTCATGAAAGCTTAATAGAAGGAACAAGTACTGGTGCTTTGCTTTTAGTTTGTCTTTTTACAGTATTTCAATTTCAATAATGTAGCACTTCGATTGACGTATTAGTGTTGAAACTGAGCTTTCTGAAAGACGAATAGTCATTTATCTCACCGTTTTGGCTATATCATAATTTTGTCTTATCCTCTCTGACTTTTGAGTTTTATCCAAAATTCAGATATGCAGAGATCCTGAGCTGTGGGAGCTTTTGGGGGGAAGCTGTGGGAACTTTTGTGGGGAAGAACTAATATCAAGATCTTGTTCAATGCTTGTTCAGGAAGAGGAAGAGGAAGAGGAAGCGGAAGTCGCCTTTTTGGTACAGCTTGGCAGGACCTCTCTGAAAATATTGAACAATGCTGGACTCACCTCATTGGCTATTTAAACTTCTTTAGCTCTTTAACAAGTTTAGCTCGATCTTCAATAGTTTTGGGGCTGTTCAATTGCAGATAGATATCAAATGATGCTAGTTAAAAGTATGACGAATTTGCTCTTTGGTTCTAGTTCTATTCTATGCCATGTAACCTGAAGCAAAATGCATTTGGACCTTGAATCCACTGGGTTTTTTTTTTTTTTTTGAATTGGATAAGCAAAAGTTTCATCGTTGAACACGGATGAATAATCCACTATAGCAAGAATAGGTACAAACCAAAACCTATGAAGGTAATGTTCTAATTGGTTTGGAATCTACCAAGACATTCTAGAACGTTTGTCCGTGTTGATTGATTGTTAAAGAGTTAGATTGATTTGCATTCTCTGAGCAAATGGTTTGTGTCTGGGGCAATGGTTTGCGCCGGATCCATGATCGCTTGAATCAAAAGAGTTGAAAGGGATAACCTATTCCAAGATTAATTCTATAAACTTCTAGCTAGTTAGTGATGTTAGTGAGTTTTGATGATTTTAATATAACTAGCTAGTTTTGATATGCAATTTTAAGTTATTCAAATAGTTTATGGGGATGATATCTCAATTTCAAGTGTTCAGTTTAAAACTGAAACTAAACCGCCTTTTAATGGCTTGGATTAGTTTGGTTCTATAAATTTTATGGGTTGGTTTGGTTCTCTTAATTCTTAATCTGTAAATAGTAGTTTGGTTATTAGTTTTCTGTAAAACTAGACCAATCCGGTCCATGCTCACCCCTAGAAACACATTTACGAACTTCTACACATATTTCATGATATCGTGATGTTTTTTCACCTCGTCGAGTCCGCCTCAAATTTCGCTTCTCTTCTCCTGCTTTCTCTCTCTACATAACGTGTTCATCTCCTCTGGTTTCTGTTGTGTACATGTGCGTGTGTGTTGCGTGGAGCAGAGGAAGAAAAGGAGAGGAGGGCACGTAGCCCACAAAGCCCAAGAGGTAAAATGACCATTATAGCCAACCGACCAAGAACAATGTCCAACCAATCCAGGGGTACAATTGTCCAAATTGGACACAAATTGCCAAGCGAAAATCTGCCCAAACCTGATCTTCTTAAGAAGAGGTAGGATAATAATTATCTTCCTAATATTGACTCCCTACCAGAGATTCTTGGCTCCGCCCTTATTAAAGAGGAGAATCATTTTGCTGCATCTTGGAGGCTCCGCCTGTCGCCAGGTTTCGTTTCGAGGGGATTGGTAATTAAGTAGGATTAAGATTGAGATTGATAAAGAGAATAGATTGGTAATGATGTGAGAGTAGTAATTTGCATATTTGTTTTGCACAGAATTACAAGATAGGATTATTATCTACTATGTTTATTTTACATGGGATAAGATTGGATTGAAAATGTCTATTTCTATTTTTACCTTTGTGCAAAACTGATATAAAAATGGTAAATGAAAATGAAGCAAACATTAAAAAATATGGTTAAAAATTAATTATACAAAATTACTCCTATTTTTTTTAGACTTTTTATGTATTAAAAAATATGGTTAAAAAAATTAAGTACCCTAATTTTCGATCCGTTTGAATCGGTGCAAAGATCTTATTTTTTCTGATCATTTTATCTCAAATTATCATAATTAATTTTTATCTCTAAAATTCTCATAATTAAATATCTTCTTTGTTTGAGACTCAGTAGAACAAATATTTTATTCTGGTCATCACCAATCCCATGGGAGAGGATTGGTAATAACACCCCCCTTGGGTTGGCTAATCCCATCAGTCGAGGGATTGCCCATCCCATGGGATACCTAATCCACCCCAACAAAATCAAATTAACCAAACACGTTATATATTCTTGGACTGGACTAGACCACTTTCGTTATCCCATCCCCCCATGGCCCAAGCGGGCTATCTATCAAACAGGGCGTAGGACTACATTGTATGCAGGGTCAACGTAGGCCTGTCACGGGGCCAGATTCGATCCGGATACGACAGATCCGGATCCAATAAAACCCAAATCTGATCCAAATTTGATAAGACTCGAATTCGATAGTGGTAATCCGGATCCGAATTCGAAAAATCCGGATCCGATCCGAAAACTTTTTTCCTTCAAGAATTTTAGCAAAAAAAAAATTTCCGAAAAAAAATTTAAAAAAATTAAAATAAGAAGTAAAAAATAAAAATACAACTTCTTAAATATTTTTTTTTTCAAAAATAAAACATTTACTGTTTTTCTAAAAAAAAATTTAAAAAATTAAAAAAAAATAAAGTTTGGATTCGGATCAATAACGGATTTAATCCAATCCGATCCTTATTTAGATTACCGGATTCGGATTATCGGATCGACGTTATCGGATTCGGATCGGATTTTTCAGATCGGATCCGATCCATTGACAGGCCTAGGTCAATGGAAGCTTGAGTCGACCTAAACTTTGCTCGAAGTCCAATCCAATTCTACAACAAAATCTTCTTCTACATTAGCAGCTAGAATAGAATCTCGAGGGTTTTGATGAGGTTGAGGCATCTATATCCTACCTCTTCTTAAGAAGATCAGGTTTGGGCAGATTTTCGCTTGGCAATTTGTGTCCAATTTGGACAATTGTACCCCTGGATTGGTTGGACATTGTTCTTGGTCGGTTGGCTATAATGGTCATTTTACCTCTTGGGCTTTGTGGGCTACGTGCCCTCCTCTCCTTTTCTTCCTCTGCTCCACGCAACACACACGCACATGTACACAACAGAAACCAGAGGAGATGAACACGTTATGTAGAGAGAGAAAGCAGGAGAAGAAGAGAAGCGAAATTTGAGGCGGACTCGACGAGGTGATCCCTCCCGGACCTCACGTAATACCCCTCTCTCTCTCTCTCTGATCATCCTCCCTCTCTCTCTGATCAACCTCTCTCCCTCCCTCCCTCCCTCCCTCTCTCTCTCTCTCTGTGGCTCGGAAAGACAATATGAGCAAAGCAAAGAAAATCAGTCAACTCACGCTCACTGGACGATCCCACCATCAAATCTTAAACCCTAGGCTAGCAGAAATCGCATAAGGTAGAAATATTTTCTCTGTGTGTTAAATGTTAATCCTTTCTGGCTGTAGATCTAGGGTTTTCTTTAAATTTTGTTTCTATGTATTCGATTTGCCCGCTTGCATGTCTTTGTTAGTGTTAATTTTTTTAGGTTGGCAGTTAGCGGATTGGAGATAGAAAGAGGGCGGTGGAGGTGGCAATCGGTGGTGGTGGTGGTTTTGTTGGCCGAAGACAACCAAAACCAAATCTGTGGTTTGCTCTCTCGATCAATCGATTGAATCCACTCTTCGCCCTCTCCCCCAAATCTACTATCCAAAAACCCATAATAATTTCACTTAGTTTTTGAAGCTTTACGTTAGAGTTTCACTATTTTTGAAAATTTGACCGAAAATTAAAATTACATTGAAATGATGTTTGATTTATGCAGATTTGAGAGTACGTAATTCTCTAACTTCTTCTTTTTTTGAGGTGACCCAAAAATGGAATTTTTAGTTCCGGAAGATAAATTTATAGCAAAATAAGTTAGGGTTTTTAATTCGATTTCATCAACTTTCATGACTATTTTGCTGTAATTTGTGATTGAGTTCTGAATATCTTTGCTCTGTACTATTTTTCTGCTCTGCTTCAGCGATGGAAGAAGACAAAGAGGAACAGGGGTCCACTAATTTCATCGGATCTTGTCCAGAAATCAAGGGTCAAAGGTGAGATTTTTATCTAAAATTTTTGCGCCTCCAATTTTATTATTATTATTTTTTTGAAAATTTGGGGTTACACACTGATTGATAAACTGCTTTGGTCTTGATCTTTAGTTTTTGGGGCTGAATGTTGCATATTCTCTTTGGTTTGTGTTGAACTATTAAGTATCCAATGTGCTTTTTAGCGTATAATGCAACTCATGACCTTGCTCACACGTATAACTTTGGAAACGCATCACCTTTGGGGATGATTTTATGGAGGTGAAATGATTTAGGTGAGCATGAGTCACTATACAGGAATTCATGCTATTCATGGTAATAGTCAATCAATTTTTAAGATCACTGATTACACTTATAGTAATTTAGATGACAATATTTGGAGAAACTTCTTGATCAATCATGGAGATCTTTGATTGGGAACAGGTTTTAGCTGCCACTCAAACACCAGGAGAAGGAGAAGTAGGAAAGGAGTGGTTCTAAGGAGCAGCAGATTATAATTTACGTGTATAAATGAGGTGTGTGCTAGGCTTAGAATCATTCACTATCAATCTATTTTTAATCTTTGGAACTTTAAAAGGACTAATTGTGGTATTGATGATTTTAATAGGATGCCAAGAAGAAGAACGTGGAGCACATACTAATTTTGTCCGGTGATCATCTCTATCGGATGGATTACATGGACTTTGTGCAGGTACTTACATTTTTATAAAAATAATGTCACATCCAGAGTCTTCAGTTGATTTCTTATTGAGCAACGTAATTGCAGAAGCATGTCAACTTACAAGCTGATATCATGGTTTCATGTGTCCCCGACTCCCCATGGATGATAGGTATGTTATAGTCTTCAGGTTAAACATAATTCCAGCTATTTAATATCAGGTCTTCAATGCATTTGAATTTTTATGCGACTGCACCTTGTGCCTAATGAACTGCCAATTTAATTTGTTATTATGATTAGCAGATTTCTTGTTTTTAATTTTATACAATGATATTATTGTTCTACTCCTGACTTTTGAGAATATACTGTTCTTCGTTGCATAGTTGCATAGTTATTACTCGAAGGTTGTCGCCATTCTTCCAAAGACATGAGTAGGACCATTTGGATTATGCTGAGGCCTAAATTGTGCATTCAATACACAAGTACCACGAAGCTGCCATAATTGAAATTTACTTTCTGCCAAAACTTGTGAGGCATGATATTGGTGGTACACAATAGAGATCTGCTTTCTATATGTTCTCTCTGTTTGCTGTTTTAGTTTGAAGTATTGTGTACATGTTTCATATTTTGCTGTTGTGTTTAAATACAGCATTGGATTGACTTGTAGTGTAAGTATTTATTGGTACTTGTGGTTGGATTATTTAAAGGGCATCCATATTTTATCATAGCCTAAATATTCTGTGAGTTAAAACCTTGTGGATGGATTCAAATGGTCTTAACAGGTATTCTGTGATTTCCCATTGATCTTGGCCGGGAATTTGGGCAAACAAAGTCATGCAGTTACTCCAAAATTCCAGTTGGTTGTGCAGCTACTTATGTATATGAAACAGACTTCTGCTGCCTACTTTAGATAGGCTTTTTGCTATCATAAAAATGACATACTTATCTATATAAAACTCAACACCAAACTCCTACAGCCTATGTTTCGGAAAAAAATTCCACACCATTCAACGGGCATGACGGACGTGCATCGCACGTCGCGATGTACCTAGTATGAAAAAAGGAAAACGCTAATAACAGTGCATACACTATCAATAAGCTAGGCAACAAAATACAATTATTTTTTAAGTGTTAAAGTGCCTTCAAAATTTCTAAAGGTGTATTGGAAATTAGGTTTTTTTTTTTAATTCTTCTTGCCTTTATAACAAATCAATAGGCTGTCAATAGCATAACCAGTAGAAAAAATGCTTGGCATTTTTAAGCGCCCAATCTGAGACTCAATCTCACCATACATTATGTCATGCCCTCGATTTTTAACATAAATAAAGATAGTTTTTTTGTAAATAAAACTCCTCACGATATCTTACATAATACACCAAAAGATTTCACCATGTCCTAATCATTAAATTACAGATCCAACTCCAAGAGTTTGAATATATTACATCATAAAAAAAAATAGGTTCCATTACATTCCCAAAAAAATGCATTTTATCAAAATGTCCATAGGTCTCTTTTACCACCTCTTTCGAGAATATCACTTGAATGCATGCACTTCGCTCTATGTTACTGCTCCGGGTTCATACCTGAAAAATGATAGGTTGAGCTACACTAGCCCAGCAGAGAAATCTACACAACCATTATATGCAAATGGGATGACAGGTAGAATGAATAACGGGGACAAGGTAAGGTATCTCAAAGTAGAAACAAAACATGATTAGTGATTGTCCCAATATCGACGACATAAATGAAGTTCCGTGACTATACATCAAGACTATAGGCTAACCATAACACCCTATTCCGAATACTCTATCCGCTCCTCGACTTCGCTTTAGTCATAACGTCACATGTTTAAAGAGAAAGACCTGTTGATACATGACTCTATGGTGTTGTCTCAGCAACCAATCACTTCTCTCGTATATTCATCAAATAAACCCTTACGTTTACTCATATATATATCACCTTTGCAATCCCACATCACATGGCGTAAACAAGTGCTCCTTCCGGGCTATTCATGGAGTCCCGCTACTCCCTACAAATACCTTCCTCACTAAAGGAACTAAATCACATCACGTAGCATAAGTCACCGTACCACAATTCCTCCAACACACCTCACCACTCAACCATTCATCTCAATCACATATAATGATTTCACAACGAAGACTTATTCACAAGAGGTAGTAGTTGTAATAGTAATAAGGATAATCCGACTTCATTCAACTCATAATCATTACACCATTCATTCTTCATATAAGCATTCACATATCAAAGGATATTCTCTCACAACGATTCATAGATTTTCACCTTGCAACTCGTAAAATCGTATAAGTTACGCAAGAGGTATACCACATATCAAACACAAAGAAATGTCTCGCGTGTCCACGCCTAGCGTTGTTTAACTCAAAAGAGTGTTCTACGTGTTCGTTTTTCACATCGTATGTCAACACATATAACCTTCGCCCACCTATATTCCTTATATTCTCTAAACCCTCGTTTCGGTGTCATAAGACTCATACGGAACCCAACGACCACCATAAAGCCTAGTATACCACTAGCCTCGTCAAACCACTCAATTAAGTACTTAGGAGAACCTAAGAATATCCATGTCTCACCCAAACGATTCTAAGGAAAAGGATTTTCCAACATCTACGAACATATCTATCTTATTTTGGCTACCAAATCTTATTGATTAAGAATTTGGATGTGAGACCACCACCATTGGAAAGTAGACTTCCGGCACATGAATTTCGGTATAAAATTTACCCAAAACGAAGTTCGGATGAAAAAGTTATGCCCTTCCGAAGTTTTGCCAAAATGCTGAATTTTTCATTTCCTACCGGTAGGACACATTTTCCTACCGGTAGGAGACCACAATTTCACGAAAATGACTCTACTGGACAGCGTTTCTACCGGTAGGGCCAAAACTCCTACCGGTAGGACTTGGGTTTTCAGTGCACGATTTTCAGATTTCACCAGAACAATTCCAACAACAAAACCAATGATCTAGGGTGCGATTCAAACACCAAATCAACACATAAACATATAATAGTTGTGAGAAATCCCTACCTCGAAGTCGAAGAACGAAATCCAAGCCCAACCAAGCAAGCCCTAGCTCCGAAAACTCCGAATCATCCGAATACTCTTCTCCGAGCTCAAACCCACGAATTTCCAAGCTCTATAACACTTGAATGCGAGAACTTTGCGGCGGATTGAGGTGGGTTCGAGGTATTTTGGGGTGTTCGAGTGTGAGAGAGAGAGAGAACGAGAGAAGCCGAGAGAGAGAGATCGGGAGGAGAGAAAGAGAGTTGGGGATTTTTTTTTTCTCTACACCCTCACACACACACATATATATACTAGGACACACACACCAACCACACTTGCACTCCCTCCATTTTTAATCCTATCACATTGACCCCAAATCAAATAAATTCAACAAATTTCACATTTACTCGACAGTCTAACATTAATAAACCTTTAAACGATTTTTTTTTTTTTTGTTGAAAATACGGGTCTCTACATCCTACCCTCCTTAAAGAAATTTCGTCCCGAAATTTGCATAGAATAAATGAAAGCACACCATCAATGGATTTCTTGTCCTAAGGGCCGTGTTCATCACACAACGCTTCGTATCCGCCACTTCCGTGTCCAAAATGCAAGAAAAGTAGAAAACTCTATAATGCCACAACTAACTAGCTTAGCTTTTTACTAAACAATTGCCAAGTTCCGATGTTCATACACGTCAAATCACGAAGTTGTCGTATTCATACAAATCATAGTCATGTTACCATCTAATTCCAGTCTCACAAACCATATCCATTCTCATTACTTCCGACTAACCAATTCTGGTTCCGTGGACCGCGTCCAAACACAAAAGAGAATTTCATAACGTTGTAATTCAACAACCTTGTCAAGCAATACGTAATCGAAAAGTTCTAAGATTAACTCATCCATCCCAAGATTTACTAGATTCTTCGCGCACGCTTACAGGGAAATCAACTTTCATACATTTCTCCTTTCACCTCATTTCTTTACTCCCCGACTTACTCAAATTATTAAGACTCGCACAAGTAGAACTCTAATAGTTCTTAATACTAATTCAAGACAAATTCCCTCAAAAGACAAATGCCGAGTAGTTGTTAAAGTGTCCAACACGATGAAGTCTAAACTAAACAATGATCATGAATTTCCAACTTATATTTTCCAAAGCCATGGTGAAGTGTTAGTTTTGATGAAAATTTTGCCCCCTCCTTGAAAACTCTTGTTCAAGTAGTTGCCAAACCATTGAAACATGCCCATGTGTGACAAAATTCTATAGAATTTGAAAGGAAATGTTCATTTCGGAACGACATTATCAACAATTAATTACGAACAGCTCACTTGGTCATTTGAAAATAATGACAATTTTGTCAACATGGAAATGGACTATGATGTAGCCGACTCCAAGTCTATACCGTTATCATTTTTGAAAATGATCTATACCGTTATAATTTTGAAAATGAACTATGCAAAGATTCAATTTTCACCAAGCATTATCCCTTTCCGAAAATTTTTGAGTTCAAAATATGTACATCCGTAAGTGTAACAACTTTCTAAACCAAGACCCACCACTCCACACATTTCACTATATTTACGCGGCGCTCCAAGTAAAGAATTCAATTCATGTTCGGCATATGTCCACAACATCCATGTAGTCTTACTTATTCAATATCTCACGAAGGATTAATTAGGCTATTGAAAATCTCAATAAGACCATAATCTATAAAGTGAAAGGCATGCAAAAAAAATCATCAAATCATAAGGTATAACAAAATAAGGAGTTAAGATTAGAGATTTCAAGCATCACGTAACGTTACATCTAACTACGAGCTTTGGGTCACCCCATTCAAACACTTCCTATCGATCATCTATTTAACACGTAGCAAGTACCTATACGCACATCATCATCTATCCAGTATCGTGTTCCAAAAGCAAATTCCACACGCTAAGCTTACATTACAAGTCAAGCATGTAGATTAAAACTAAACAGCAACCGATTTCATATACAATTACCATAATAGACTAACCAGTTGCAAACCCACTGTACGAATTAATGGTTTACACATCATCGAACACATCTACGCATCAACGGGCTCACACAGTACCCAATACGACCACGGGCTCACATAGTGCCCAATACAATGGGTTCACACAGTACCCAATATAGTACGGGCTCACATAGTACCCAACACACTACGGGCTCACATAGTGCCCTATATGACAACAGGCTCACATAGTGCCCAAAATACCACAGGCTCACACAGTGCCCAATATAGTACGGGCTCACATAGTACCCAGCACACTACGGGCTCACATAGTGCCCTATATGACAACAGGCTCACATAGTGCCCAAAATACCACAGGCTCACACAGTGCCCAATATAGTACGGGCTCACATAGTACCCAGCACACTACGGGCTCACACAGTGCCCTATATGACAACAGGCTCACATAGTGCCCAAAATACCACAGGCTCACACAGTGCCCAATACCATCACGGGTTCACACAGTACCCAATACAACCACGGGCTCACTTAGTGCCCAAACTTCATAACTCGTGGCTCTAAGAAGCCCAATAGTAATTTAGTTCATTTCAATCCCACAAGACCTTGCACGATTTCTATTCATTTTATCAATTTTGAGTATTTTCATCCCATTAGTCTAGTTGTCACAACACTTAGATTTTATCAGACAAGTTCATAGAGACAACTCTGCAATGCTATCCAACACTAGAATAGACCATACACTTCATAATAACAATCATTTGGCAATTAAGCACTTTGTATACGCATAAGTAATCTCAACATAACATATAAATTCACGTTACCTTGCAACGCGGTATGAGACGCATGACCCGACCCCGTGGGTCTTTGTACGCTCCCTCTGCTTGTCGATTGTGGACAATCTACCGCTAAGTGCCCCGGATGACGACATCGATAGCAAACCCGAGGTGGTCTCTGACCATGATATTCCTTCTCCTGAGGACAGTCTACTGCACGATGGCCCGACTGGCGGCATCGATAACACACAATTGTTGATCCCGACGGAACTCCTGACGTTCTGGAAAGATTAGGTGGTTCTGAACTATGCTGGCCCGAGGTGGACCAAAATTGATCTCTTTGTCTCTTCCTGCCTTGGCTCCCAGATGTTTCTATAGATATGTTCTTGCTAATGGTTTGTTTCCTCGACTCCCGCACTTTCGCCTCCTCTGGTATTTCCTCCGTATACTCAATACTTCTAGCACACTCGATAATGTCAGAAAACCTTTCAATTCGTTGACCTACCACAAACTTCTTGATAGACAGACATAACCCTTTCTCAAAACGCCTACATTTCCTACCATCGGTTGCAACTAACTCTGGCGCAAAACGGGACAAGTTTTGGAACCTAGTGGCATATTCTGAAACGGTCATGTCACCTTGATCTAACCTTTCGAATTGGTTTCTAAGCTGTTCGCGATACGACTCTGGAAAATATTGGTTTTCAAAAAGTGTCTCAAATTTAGCCCATGTCAAACTTTCCTCAACCGGCTCAATTTCCTGATTTGCAACTCCAGCCGCCCTCCTAGCATCTCTCCTTACTCCTAAAACAGATTCCCACCACTCGTTCGCCTCACCGATAAGTTGACAAGCTACTATACTCACCCGTAGGTCGTCCTCCGTAATCTTAAGGGCATTGAAGATCTTACGAATTTGTGAAAGCCAATGGTCGGCCACAAGGGGATCGCTACTCTCCCCATCAAACTGAGGTGGATTTCTACGGCTAAATTCTCTCATGGCTACTATGGCCCGACTGTCCGCGTTATCCCTAGGAGGTGGTTGCAAAAGATTAGCTGCCGCAAGTGCCGCTACAATATCCCTAGCAAGCTGATTCTGTCCTGCCCCCATTCTCGGATTCCCAATCCTACCCCGCCTATTCTCAGGTCTTGGAGGCATCTCACTACAAAGAAACAATGAAAAGATCATCAACAAAGGAATACACTGCGAATCTCCAACTCCACCAATCCCATCTAACAACTCTACGCCATTATACGGTAACATAAATGCAATGCCACATAGTTGGATACATATCAATCACTCAATAGCACATAAGTCATGTCACAATGCAATAATATTTTTTTTTTGAACCCATGAGACTCAAAGTCTCCCCACGGTCTCGAGGTATTCTAAACTTATGCTCTGATACCAAGTTGTCATGCCCTCGATTTTTAACATAAATAAAGATAGTTTTTTTGTAAATAAAACTCCTCACGATATCTTACATAATACACCAAAAGATTTCACCATGTCCTAATCATTAAATTACAGATCCAACTCCAAGAGTTTGAATATATTACATCATAAAAAAAAATAGGTTCCATTACATTCCCAAAAAAATGCATTTTATCAAAATGTCCATAGGTCTCTTTTACCACCTCTTTCGAGAATATCACTTGAATGCATGCACTTCGCTCTATGTTACTGCTCCGGGTTCATACCTGAAAAATGATAGGTTGAGCTACACTAGCCCAGCAGAGAAATCTACACAACCATTATATGCAAATGGGATGACAGGTAGAATGAATAACGGGGACAAGGTAAGGTATCTCAAAGTAGAAACAAAACATGATTAGTGATTGTCCCAATATCGACGACATAAATGAAGTTCCGTGACTATACATCAAGACTATAGGCTAACCATAACACCCTATTCCGAATACTCTATCCGCTCCTCGACTTCGCTTTAGTCATAACGTCACATGTTTAAAGAGAAAGACCTGTTGATACATGACTCTATGGTGTTGTCTCAGCAACCAATCACTTCTCTCGTATATTCATCAAATAAACCCTTACGTTTACTCATATATATATCACCTTTGCAATCCCACATCACATGGCGTAAACAAGTGCTCCTTCCGGGCTATTCATGGAGTCCCGCTACTCCCTACAAATACCTTCCTCACTAAAGGAACTAAATCACATCACGTAGCATAAGTCACCGTACCACAATTCCTCCAACACACCTCACCACTCAACCATTCATCTCAATCACATATAATGATTTCACAACGAAGACTTATTCACAAGAGGTAGTAGTTGTAATAGTAATAAGGATAATCCGACTTCATTCAACTCATAATCATTACACCATTCATTCTTCATATAAGCATTCACATATCAAAGGATATTCTCTCACAACGATTCATAGATTTTCACCTTGCAACTCGTAAAATCGTATAAGTTACGCAAGAGGTATACCACATATCAAACACAAAGAAATGTCTCGCGTGTCCACGCCTAGCGTTGTTTAACTCAAAAGAGTGTTCTACGTGTTCGTTTTTCACATCGTATGTCAACACATATAACCTTCGCCCACCTATATTCCTTATATTCTCTAAACCCTCGTTTCGGTGTCATAAGACTCATACGGAACCCAACGACCACCATAAAGCCTAGTATACCACTAGCCTCGTCAAACCACTCAATTAAGTACTTAGGAGAACCTAAGAATATCCATGTCTCACCCAAACGATTCTAAGGAAAAGGATTTTCCAACATCTACGAACATATCTATCTTATTTTGGCTACCAAATCTTATTGATTAAGAATTTGGATGTGAGACCACCACCATTGGAAAGTAGACTTCCGGCACATGAATTTCGGTATAAAATTTACCCAAAACGAAGTTCGGATGAAAAAGTTATGCCCTTCCGAAGTTTTGCCAAAATGCTGAATTTTTCATTTCCTACCGGTAGGACACATTTTCCTACCGGTAGGAGACCACAATTTCACGAAAATGACTCTACTGGACAGCGTTTCTACCGGTAGGGCCAAAACTCCTACCGGTAGGACTTGGGTTTTCAGTGCACGATTTTCAGATTTCACCAGAACAATTCCAACAACAAAACCAATGATCTAGGGTGCGATTCAAACACCAAATCAACACATAAACATATAATAGTTGTGAGAAATCCCTACCTCGAAGTCGAAGAACGAAATCCAAGCCCAACCAAGCAAGCCCTAGCTCCGAAAACTCCGAATCATCCGAATACTCTTCTCCGAGCTCAAACCCACGAATTTCCAAGCTCTATAACACTTGAATGCGAGAACTTTGCGGCGGATTGAGGTGGGTTCGAGGTATTTTGGGGTGTTCGAGTGTGAGAGAGAGAGAGAACGAGAGAAGCCGAGAGAGAGAGATCGGGAGGAGAGAAAGAGAGTTGGGGATTTTTTTTTTCTCTACACCCTCACACACACACATATATATACTAGGACACACACACCAACCACACTTGCACTCCCTCCATTTTTAATCCTATCACATTGACCCCAAATCAAATAAATTCAACAAATTTCACATTTACTCGACAGTCTAACATTAATAAACCTTTAAACGATTTTTTTTTTTTTTGTTGAAAATACGGGTCTCTACACATTAGCAAGGAGCCAATTAAAATCAGGGCAAGCACCCATAAATCCCGTTCAATGCTAGTCCAACCTCTTGTGGATAACTAAAGTTCAAATTTGCGCATATTATTCAAACACTTTTACAAGTTCTTATTAAAATAAAATTAAAAATTAGTCTACCATTTACGATTTAGAATATAAAAAGTGCTCTTAAGGGAGCATTTGGGAGTAGTCTTTTTTTCTTTTTCTTTTTTGTACTATGGATTGTGAATCTTTTTGGATTGTGGTTAGGAGTAATTAATTATGAATATGTACAGTATTTGGGAGATACTATATGTATAATAAATTTTGCAACAAATTAATTTTTTTATCATGTTGTCATTGGTTATTTAACATGATATTATAATGTGTGTAAAATTTTCTTAAAAGATCAGGGTAATTTAGTCTTTTCGTCGATAGAAAAATATGATAGTACTAACAAGATAATCAGAATTCAAGAGCTATTGACGCATTCTCTATGTTGTGTGGTTCAAATAATAATGCATTTTCGTCTTGGGCTCCCAGAATATGAAAATTCAAAATGCACAATCCCACCATTTACCTCCCAACAGGCCTCATTACTAGTTACTCATGTGTGTTAAGTGATAGGGTTGCAAACGAGCCGAACAGAGCTCAAACTCGGCTCGTTTACTAAATAAGAAAAAAATTTGAGCTTAAGCTCGGCTCGAGCCTTAATGAGCCGTACCCTTAATGAACCGAGCTTAGTTATTTACTAAATGAGTCTCTTTAATTTAGCCGAGCCTCCCTTAACGAGTCGAGCTTTTGTTGAACGAGCCAAGAACTCGAGCTTGACGCGTTTACTAAACGAGCCGAGCTCTCGAGCTGCTTGGCAGCTTGTTTGGTTCGAGGGCGTTGGGGAGAAAAGAAAAGAAACTAAGAGAGAGGGAACTCTCTTACACGTTTGGATGACCAAAAGGTGGGAGAGGGGGAGAAATCGTGGGAGAGCTGAACCCCTTAAAACCCCAATTTCGTTTCTCACCATTTTTGGTGAGATTCCGTGAGAAAGAGAGAAGATCTTGAGTTTACCCCTCTTCCACCTCCCCTCGCCGCCGCTGCACCACCACTTCCTGTCCTCAGGTCGCCATCACCGCTGCAACCCAACCCCTCACATCGTCTACTCAAGTGAGTATGCAAGGTCTAGTGAAACATCATTCGGGAACCCTGCTTTGCCAAATTGCATCTCTCAAGGTCTCTTCTCAGTCTCATCTTCTACTGCAACAGACAACAGTAATAGTAATAACATTAACAATAATGATAATGATAACTCCTCCTCCTCCTCCTCTCACTTCGAAATCTTCCAACTCCACGATCCCCCTATTTCAGGTTACCGCATCGCCTGAATGAAATTCAGTACTAAAATCTACTTCCCTCATATGGATATCCGATTGGTAACCTCGTGCAATGGATTAGTTTTGTTGTCGAATTACCCGTCTAAAGACCTTGTTATTGTGTGTAACCCACTTAGGGCACAACGTTTTATTCTTCCTAAACCTCCGAGGTTCTGCTCTTGTTACTACAGGATGCACAAATTTATCCCACCACAAGAGACCAAACAGCCTGAATTATTTATCTGGTATGTCACAAAACATGGAAAACTAACATAATATCCTCAGAATCTATGAATACAAATACACATACTTGGTTGATGTCCCACGGACAAATGATAGAGCATAATCTGGCACCTGTTTTTGTTCATTCAAGATTATTCTCACAAGAATTATGAGAAATGTAAAAAATGAAAAAGAGATTTTTGCAGCCAACAATGCAAAGCAATACCAAAGGTTTTCCAAAATTGACTGTCGGTCTTTCGATTGATGGGTCCAATTCCTCCTTGTTAAGGCCCACCTGAACACCAAGCAAGTCCCTATACTTAGCTCCCAGTGAAAACACATCAAGAGCAATAACCACAAATTTTACATAACCATAGGAAGCTTCTAAATTAGCACAACAAAGGATGAAAAAGCTAATAATTCTTTTTGGTACAAGGCAAACTCTCTCATAATCATCTTTATTCAGTAGATAAGGTATATGCTCATACAACATATCCTTTTGCCATGCACTATTGTCACCATTCAAAGATAGAAATAGATCTGCATAGCACAAAATGAACCTATATCGGAGACTCCAGTTTTAAAGGATATTATCACCCCTCAAGTGCAGCAAGTTCATACAAAAACAAGTGTAGAAACGAGTGTATAAGCAGACACCCTGTAAGATGTGATTGACAGTACTCCCTTAGTTGTCTAAATAAATTTCATGTTTATGGCGTGGGTAATTTCACACGGTTAACTTGGTAGCATAGATGATCATGAATGCATAAGTAGTATTCAATTGATGTTGGCAGTGGTTCTAAAGCTTCATTGATCTTGGCTTTATGGAGATAGATAAAAGGATCATGCATTTTATTTGTCATAATTATAGATGATTTCTATCTAGGTTGAGTTGAATAGGACTTTTTTCAACATTTCACCATGGGTTTTTTGATTTTGACTATGTGCTAGATTACAGTTTGCAGTTTATAATACAAATACTTCGCGCCCAAGGTATATTACCCCTTTTGCAAATTATATTTCCCAAAAAGTAGACCAATCGTTTGAACCCCTATCACCTTTTGTTTCAATATAGGCCATTTTTTTCCTCAAAATTATTCCAACCAAAACCTGGAAACTTTTTTGTTCATTCCCGATGCTTCCACCACACTAGTTCTTATGTGGGATTTGTTCAAAAAAATAAAAAATAAATCCCACATAAGAACAGGCCCAAATGGGGTAATACATCAAGAGAGATCATTACTACAAAGCAAAAGCCCAGCCTATAGTTACAAAAGGCATCCTCAAGCCTCAACCCTTCATTAAGATTGACATCATCATTATTGCCGATCAAAAAATTTTGATTGAAATCGTCATTTGAAACTCCAAATACGTAGCCGAAGCATCTAAGAACAACAACAATAGCTCATGAGAATCATATCAACAGCATCAAGTTATTGTAATATGTGATGACATCGCACCCTAAACAGCTCATGTGAAATGGCAGCAAATGCATATGCAGCAAAGTTGACCATGTCAATATAAATTGTTTCTCCCCGTCAGTAGTTAAAACTGCATCAACATTCAACAGAAATATTATTCCTTCAAAAATACCAGCATACCAACATATATATTGAAGGGGGAAAAACTGAAATAGTCCCTGTAGTTAAATATTTGTGTCAATTTGGTCCCTGTAGTTATAATTGACTCGATTTACACTCTGTACTTTCCATTTTGTTCCAATTTGGTCCAATTACTAACTTCCGTTAGTCCGCCGTTAGTCCTTTAAACAGCAAAATCATATGGTCCCTTTTTTTTGGGTTAAAATAGACCCGTTCCGCTAAATAAGCCAACTGGCTTTTTTTTTTTTATCCTTATTCAAAAAAAATTCGTATTTGTTAGTTTTTTTGGGGTTATTGCATCCTCATGACGAGAGAAATCTAAAAAGTAAAAAATTATGATCGAAATTCAATTTTTTTTGAATAAAGACGAAAAAATTGACTTATTGGCTTATTTTTGTCTTTATTCAAAAAAATTAGGTTTCGATCGTAATTTTTTACTTTTTAGATTCCTCTTGCCATAATGATGCAATAATCTCCAAAAAAATGACGAAAAACTAACAAATACGAAAAATATTTGAATAAAGACAAAAAAATAAGCCAGTTAGCTTATTTAGTTGAACAGGGTTACTCATTCTCCTCTTGCCCTAACATACCTCTAAACCAAAACATAGTTCATTCTTCCATTCTCCATTGATAAGGAGGCACCTGAGAAGAAATTTGGTTATAGTTTTCTGCAAAAAATTGCCCTTAAATTCATCATTTTCATTATCAGTCATGAGGTATCATAATTAACAACTGGTATTGTCTACCTATTCAACTTGTGGACAAATACTAAGATACCTTATTTTTCTACATAGTACTAAAAATGCATATAGAACCATGTCTAAAAGTCACAACATGATATAGATCCAAAAGTCAAAATATGATAAAGAACCATGTTCAAAAGTCAGAATATTACATAAACTCAGTTCCAAATTTAGCAAGTCATAAACTAACACATAGACATAACAAACCACTCAACTAGGTTACAATAAACCTAACTTAACCGCCCAAGTGGTTACATAAAATAGGGCCATGTCATTCCATTCATTTTCCTACACTTGGCCCATGCACTGATTCTTGACTAGGAATGTTGAAAAATAAACCTAAGCCAATTTTTTCATCTTTATTGAAAAAAAATTGAATTTCGATCATAATTTTTTACTTTTTAGATTTCTCTCGTATGATGATGCAATAACCCCCAAAAAATTGACGAAAAACTAACAAATACGGAAAAAATTTGAATAAGGATAAAAAAAATGCCGAACGGGTCTGTTTTAACCCCCAAAAAAGGGGGCCATATGATTTTGCTGTTTAAAGGACTAACGGCGGATTAACGGAAGTTAGTAATTTGACCAAATTGGAACAAAATGGAAAGTACAGAGTGTAAATCGAGCCAATTACAACTATAGGGACCAAATTGACGCAAACACTTAACTACAGGGACTATTTCAGTTTTTTCCCCTATATTAAATATAGCTTACGAGAGATATGCAGCCAAAACACAAATAAACTAAGTAAGTAGACAAACACAAGATATGGACAGCCCCTAACTTTGACAGACCGACACAAGATATGGACACCCATGACATTACCAACCCCCCACCCCATAGGAACAAAAAACACAGGCCCTCCCCCAGTGATATAGACATCGCTAACAAAAAATCACTCTTCCAACTCCCTTAATTCTTTGAGCAGACAAACTCATAACCCACAAAGACTTGTGAGATAGGACACTACACACCCACACCCACAGACAGAGTGGTAGCAGCCCTAACTTATCCCACAATGCTTCTCAGTCTGTGCACAAAATCATCCGGAGAGTAATCATTCATCCCACATTTTGTTCTTACCCAAAAGCCAACCCTTATTTTTATGAGTTCTAAGTTCTGACTCCCAATCTGGATTGACATTTTCAAAGACATTTGCATTCCTCATGTTCCAAGAAGTCCACAGAAATGCAAATGGAGTACATTCCTAAATGATTTTCTGTATTGGCTTCAAGTTCCAATCCTTTCACCACATAAATAGTGTTTTGGAGATATCTACAGAATACATTCTGAACGTCTTTTTATTAACCAAAATAGAAAAAGTCAAAAATAAGAAGTCAAAAAGGACCTCCAGGCCTCTTTCTTACTTCTTGCCTAGAATTGCAAAATCGATGAACTCATTCCCATAGAATGGATTCTAGAATGAACTACCCAAACACTCAAAACACAAAATTGGGTTAATAAGAATGTGAAAAACGGCTAACCAAACAGGCATCCTCCTCTCTCCACTTGCCTTCTGCGTGTTCAATTACCATACGGAATTGGCTTTGTTGTTATTTTTCCTCTTATACTTTTTCTTAAATACTCCCTCCGTCCGGATTTAATAGTCATTTTTGAGAGTTCGTATCATTTTTCAATCGATTATATCTTGTAATCTATAATGTTTTAAATAATTTTGAAAACATTGTCTTATAAAACTAATTGAGATCTATCAAACAAGATCAATATTAGATATAAAATTCATTATCAATTTAAAGATATAACTCATTTTTTATCCAGTTAGAATTGAACAAGGGACTATTAAATTCGAACGGAGGGAGTATATGTGTAATCGCATGCAACTAGGCTGTTTTGGTGTGTGCCATTTTGTGGGTACTGTCATCAGGTCATGGAATTCTTTCTCTTGAAGGTAAATGTCTACGCAAGTATTGAATGTTTCAATTTGGAAACTTCATTCAAGAATCAATAATACGAGACAAGTATATGAAGTGACGAGTTGTGGATGGAGTATAAACTACTATGGTAAACATAAATTTTTCTCTCATTAGTTTCATTACCAACATGATTTCTATTCCAGCTTCTTTTAGGTATTCCAATTTCAATTGAAAATTGTGTCATTTTTTGGTTTTTTAATGTTGCATTGAATTGATATGAGGTGGGACAAAAAAAATTTGTTTTGATGATATTCATAGTTTTGTTAATTTGCTTTTATCAGGTTTATATGAAGCAGGGGTTGGTGTTGCGGATGATAGAAACTTGGTGTTGCGGATGGTAGAAACTGCATGGGAGAGTTATGGAAAAATATGGCGATTGAGGTGGGCAGGTGCATGAGGATCACATGCAATGGGGTTCGGTCCTCCTTGCTAAAGGGAGATGAGAATAGAGGATTTGATTTTGGTAATAAGTGGATAGGGATATGAATGGGTTGAAGTGGGTTAGAATTGGTGAGAATCTTATAGAGGATTCGATGTAATTCATGATGAATTGGGGTTTGAAATGTTTACGGTTGACTGTATTTTTATAAGTTAGTGGACAAAGATGGGCCGCTCACTGGTACAGAGTCTGATTTTGTAATTTCTATTGTATATGATTTGTTGGACATGCAATCACATTAAGTTTAGACCAAGATGACATCGTTTATAGTTTATTTTGTTTCAAGTGTGATTGACTCTTGATGGAGCTGTTGACTTATAGATTAGTCAATGTAGTCCCCACTAATTAGAAATTGGTTTGCGTTGGGATCAAGTTATGTGGGTGTGTGTCCCCTTAGGCATGGGCAGTTGCCCACACCTTGCTAAAGAGTAAAGACATTCAAAGCCAGTTATAATGCCGGATTCTTTGGGTGGCACGGGCATGCGCTAGTACATACATATAATGAGAAGTTTTCCTCCATGGCCACCATAAAACCCCAATCCTACCCCATCCTCAGCAACCTCATATCCTTCCTCCACAACCGCCACCACTTCCACCCACCCATCCATCACCATCCAAGTCAACGGCTTCCTTAGCCTCTCCCACGGCGTCTGCACCGCTAACCCCACCATTGTCAACCACCTCCTCTGCTCCAACTTCTCCAACATACAGAGCACCATCTATATGTCAGAGAGAAGTCAATAGCAAAGAATTTCGGTACCAATTTGGGCATCCAAACAGTCGTTGCCATCCCCTTGTTGAACTCTTGCAGTGAATCAATAGTCGTTGAAGCGTTCGACGCCTGTAAGAATTTTAAGCAAAGCAAATCGAAGCCTAATTTGTTAACCTTCGGAATCGTCGACGAAAGTTGTGTTCATAGAAATCTTTTTCCATCCCCGGACTTGTACGAACATCTTCTTCCCTTCCAAGTTCTTGCCCCCTGTCTCCTATAAAATTTGATGTATTGTAGAGTTTGTCGGAGAAAATGATTGAGAGAAAGAGTTGGAATTGAGAAGATGTGTACGAGAGAGAGAGAGAGAGTAGACTTTGAGTGTTTGGACAGGCGTTGTTTCATTTATAGGAGGGCAATATAGTACTTTGGTTTCAAATTTGACGGCAAATGGAAATTTTCCATCCCAAACCGTTACGGATGGCAAACGAAAGGTCTTAGATCAAAGTCAAATAATAGTTCAAGAAGGTCAAGGCCTCATTTGATAACAGTGATAGATGGATGGGATTAGGATTTTGATTGATAATGAGTATGTTTGTTTGAAATGGGATTAGATGATGGGGATTATTAATATCGTGATTGTTTCGCATGGGATAGGATTGGATAAGGGAAAAAATGGAAATTTGTAATATCAATCCAATCATATCCCATGTGAAACAAACACGATATTAATAATCACATCTTAAACAAACATACTCGTTATCAATTCCTCCTCATTATCAATCCATTCTCATTATCAATCTCAATCTCAATCTCAATCATAATCTCATCTCCTTATGAATCTCATCTATCTATCATTGTTATTGTTTCGTTCGCCGATATATCAAATAAGATCACCCCAAGCGTAGGGTATAAGTATCCAATTGAAGCACAATAATCCGGAAGACGGCCAACTTTGTTTTACGTATGCAGTGGAAAGTAAAAGGCTAAATTAAAAGCGAATTAATTAGGATAAAAAGTAGGTTAGGTCTAGGAGATCTTAACACCCACGGCTCAAGTAAAACTACATTTTCCACCCGATTACACGGTTTAAGATACTCAACTAAGGTTCTTAACCCAGAAAATAAAATGGTTCGATTACCAAGCTAACTCTAGAATTTATTTAGCAAACACCTCGAGCGACAGAGCTCCAAGCATCATGTGTGGTAAGTAGGCTCACTCTTACCTACACATGATCAAGGAGGTTAACACCTTAGCAATTTGACAAATAAATCCGAACTACACATCGATTTTCGAACCAAAGATTCAAATTTTATTAGTGAAAAATGTAATTTTTACTCAAGTCATGAGGTACTAATCACCCCATGACCTAACCTTGGAAAACTACTCACACATATTTAAAAAGATAAGAGCAAGCAAAAATCTAGCTAGCATATTTGAAATAACAACACTAGAAGAAAACTAGATTAAATGATAGATCGGAGTAGCGGCTACAACTTTAATGAACGAAATAATAGCAAAACTAAACTAATAAAGGCTGAAAATTAAAAAGTAAGTGCTGGAAAAATGAAGAACACCAAGAAATAAGCAAATCTAATTCTAGATCTAAAATTATGCAATCCCATCCTTTGTACAATGTGACATCACGTCTTTTATATACTCCAAGGTACGCGCATGGAATATTCTCCAGGAAACCTTGAAAATGCCCCTCCTAAGTCCTCGGTACCGATGGAGAATGCCTTAAGCTGCTGTTGAAAGGGTCTCAGTATCGATGGATGCTGGCCTGGTCTACCGATGCCGAGCTGCTGACGGCTGCCGCTGATGAAGGCTCGGTACCGATTGAAGAAATTAACTCCTATCGATGCCGAGCAACTAATGGCCATCATTAATGAAGGCTCGGTACCGATTGGATGAATTCCCTTCTACCGATGCCGATGGCCTATCTCCAACACTTGGTTCTTGCTCCTTGGCTTGCCCTTCTCGAGCCGACAAGTCACCTTCGGGTCTTTGAATGACTTTGGTATGCTTTAATGCTTTAACTCTCCTGTATTGAACAATTTCTCTACAAAACGAAACTAAACTACCTTACGAGCAAAAGTAATTAAAAGCAACAAATTAAAGGATTAACTTAAACTAATCTAGAGATTTAGCGCACCCTACATTGCATTATCGGGTGCTTATCATTTATCAAACGAGGCCTAAGTGTTGAAATTTAAAGGGGACAAAGTGCCACCGGGTGACAGTTCAGGGGGGTTTAACATAATTTCCCCTAAGTTGATAAAAAGGTTGCAGCCACATTGTTACCTTGCCTTGTTTTGAGGCAGAAATAAATGTTTCGTTGGAATTCTTCGAGGGTTGAAATTATAGGTTACATAGCATCTATATTATATTAGTCAACTTTGGATGGCTTAAGTAAGCAAATATTAGAAAAAATCCAACACTTCCATTCACTCGCAACCGGATGCAAGTGAAGGCATGGATTGATGAGGTGAAGCGGTTGATTCGGACAGAGAGTTGACCACGTGAGCTAAAGTTATCCAAAACATAGCTCTAATATTATGAAAGATTTTTGGAGAACCTCAACCTAAAATCAATTCACAGAAACTTCCTGCAAAGAAGTATTAAGAGAGACCCCTCTCAATTCAACTTACGATGCCAAGTACTCCGTAATAGATTCCATTACAACCAGATACTTCACCAATAATCTTGTGGTACAACCAATATTAAAACACGGGATTGTGGGGCAGGCGCACCCACTTGCAAGAAAGATAGTTTAATGAAGTTTTTTCCACAAGGAAATAAGTAGTGACATATCATGACATAAAATTGTGAAAGGGCAGGTCATTATCATGCTTTGCAGGTAATGTTACCACAAACTAAAAGATATGATTAAAAAAAGAGATTGATTTACTAAACTATTATCCTTGTGATTACTAATGAAATTGTTGCGCGGATTAAAAAAAATGAAATTGTTGTCACTCAATGAATGACAACCAAAGAGTATCCAAGAACAGCTGTGATATATATATATATATATATATATATATATATATATATTAACAAGGAAAAGGCCCCCAGACTAATATTTCTAACCAAAAAACATCTACAGCTCTCTCCTAAATCTCCTGCATTGACTACATCCGAAGCATCGCTTCTTACCGCTTTGAAAACAAGACCAAGATGAGCATCGACATTGAAACCACAACTTTGAAACCAGAGCTTTCCCAGAAATTCTGTTTCTCGCTACCCCAATCTCCGCCATGTTGCTTTGTTGCTAGCTGATCCCTGAGTTCTTTCAGAGCTTTGTCACGCCGCTCACCCATCTGTTTCATAGGATAAAACGAGACAGTATACATGAGCGAAAAACATGATGCAATGTATTGAGATCTCAGTCTCTTAAGCAGTGAATAAACATACTAAATATTGCTCGAGTTTCACACTCTGGGTTATCTGGGTTATGCATAATCAAGCAGATCATCTTCATTGGGCTAGAACCGTTGAACATCATTCACTTAAAACAATATTCCATTCCCCTTTTTGGGGGGTTTTGGCAGTTTGTTTTGCTTTTCAAAACACTCAGATCATCGACCTTTTCGCTTGATGGGGAACCAAAATTTTCACAGAAATGAGCTAATTGCACAATTTAACACTACGGAGGACAACTTGTTAAAGAGTTTCTTGCCATGTACAATTTGAATGTTTTCGGTGCTAGTGCAAAATTAGCATTGGGCCAACCCCAACGGCAAAAGAATAAATGCACTTTAAACAATATTCCATTCCCCTTTTGGGGGGGGGGGTTTTGGCAGTTTGTTTTGCTCTTCAAAACACTCAGATCATCGACCTTTTCGCTTGATGGGGAACAAAAAATTTCACAGAAATGAGCTAATTGCACAATTTAACGCTACGGAGGACAACTTGTTAAAGAGTTTCTTGCCATGTACAATTTGAATGTTTTCGGTGCTAGTGTAAAATTAGCATTGGGCCAACCCCAACGGCAAACGAATACGAATAAATGCATCTGAAGCATCGAACATCTTGCATAAATCTCAGATAAAACATCAAAAAAAAAAAAAAACCACACTATGTAGGATGAGAGAGATTACCCTTTGGAGTTTTCTTGTCTGAGCACGAGCTTCCTGGAGGCAAAACTCCAACTTTAAAACCCTCTTTTTTAACTCCTGATCTGCTCTCTTATGCTTCTCCAGCTATTAAGACACGAAAAAACATATCAAAATCTCCTAATAAACCAGAACAATGTTTATTAAGGACAAAATGAACCCAGATCTTGGTCTCGACCCTCGAGAGAACCAAGAGGAGATACTAAGCAACAAAAACCAGAATATACCTGTGATTCCAATTCCTTAGTTTTGATCTTCCAATGAGCAGACATAATCCTTAGTTCATCTCTCAATTTGGCTATTTCTTCATCCTTTACAGTCAGAAGCTTATTGATATTTTCAAAGTTTTTTGGAGAAATCTCATCTAGTATTTTCCTTAGTTCACAATCTTTGCTTGCTCCAGCTTTGGCTATTGCTTGCATGATATCATGTTCAATTCTTAAGACGTCATCTTTTAGTTGCTTTTGTGAGAATTCCCTTACTTGAAGATCTTTTTGCAGAAGATCTAATTGCTCTCCCAGTCTATTCACACGAACCTCATGCTCTTTTAGAGAAGTGTTTTTTTCATCTAATTCCTTCAACAACGCTAAACACTGAAGTTGGGCTGATTGAGCTGATGCAGCACTTGCATCTGCAGTTGCTTTAGTGGCTGAAAGCTGTGATCTCATATCATCCAGCTCCCTGAGATGCTGCATTAAATTAATTAAATTACATTCAGGATCAACAATATGGAGAATCTATTATTAACCAAGTCTTACACTTTTTAAAAATTACATGCACATTAATAATATAAACCCAACAAAAAACACATACAGTTCCCGTGATGTTTGTTTGCTCGTTGGTCCTACCATCAAACAGATCAACAAAGATGTAGTTTTATTGAACAATTAATCATGTGATCCCAATGCACTCTTTTGATTGAGTTAAAAGAATTTCAAATATTACAAGAAAACACATTATTTGTTAATTCGATCAAAGGCACGACTATTGAAGATAGACAAACAAAACTGGACAGCGGGAGCATACAACAAATATAGGACTGAGATCCATCAGCTCATAAGCCCAAGCAACAGGCGATTTCAAATTCTGAATAACTCAAACCATGTTATTACTGTGTATCTCTATAAGCCATATATATTCTGATGTTCAAAAGGAGTATATTCAAATAAGATGAATTCTTTCGATGTTCTTTGTTCAATCCAGAAGAGGACAACGAAGATTGCATTACCAAATGAAATTTACAAACCATAACTGATGTTTAAGATTCCAGGGGATTCACTTGTAGAAGAAGTTTTATGGTTACGAAGGGACAAAATGTATTCTAGAGTTCAGAAACGTGCAGATAGAATCCATTTTATCCACGGCCCTGATTGATAATGCAACAGAAATGTGAAGAAGTTGGAAGACAGTACGTCTCCTTATGTTTTTTTGATCGGCAAAAAGAAAACAGTAGGGCTCCTTATGATTTGGAAACTAAGAACCGCAACCTTCAGAAATGTTAGAAGTACACCACTCAATTAATGGATTCCGTAAAACACATTTCCTTATTGATCGACAAATTATCATGCTCATTAGATAACCAATAACATCCCAAAAGGTTAAATTATTGAGAAGTCCACATAAAGTCATTTCATTTGGTCTTCCTTTGAGTTCACTATACACAATCTTTAGATTCTCCATATTTGTTAAGAGATTACACTCCACTCTTTCAGTGTTCAATTGATATGCAATCACTGTGAAAGTCAAGTTCAGAAGTGGTTTTAACTTCACTGATGTGCTGTATATTCAAGTGTTAAAGCATGAAGCAACTGTGTTATGTTGCCCTTCACACCACCATTTGAAGGGTGTCAAGGTGTAAACGGCAGTAATAGATTTCTGTGCAGCATGCTAATTGGTACAAAATGTTCCCAGAAAAAGTATTTCTAAAAACTCTGATTTGAGTTTCAGACTGTTAACAATCTTCAGTAAACAGGTTTTTGAAGATAACATTTGCTAAGGAGTAGGCATAAACTAAGAGGTTCACTGTCCCCTTAAAATTTCTTCTTTGGGATTTATCATATCCTTTCACCATTACGTAATAATGACGGTGGGTAACCAAGACAGACAACGAAGTACAATATTTATCAGTTCCTGTACCAAAGATTTTGCCCGCAAAAGATACTCCATTGGTTATTTTGTCCTCAAGGTCCACTTTGACCCCCTATGGTTTGAGCCATGTGTGGTTCCCCCATATGGTTCAAAAATGGGCACATAACCTACCTATGGTTTGTAAAAGGGGGTTCAGTGCTTATGCCGTTAATGGAAACGACGAAATGTCTAATATGCCCTTGTATAGTTGTATACAATTTTACACACTTTGGGTTTTGCCCTCTTCTTTCTTCTCAATTCTCTCCCTCCTCTCACCACCACCGCCCGAGTTCAACAAAACTACGGGAACAATCCTCGAAAACGCCCCCTCTCGATCGATCAGTGAGTCAGCCTTCCAGCGACTGGTGGTGTCTTTCCGACGGCCTTTTTGTGCTATTTCCAGCAAGTCCACCGTGGTAAGTTGAGGATCTTGGGACTGGGTGGAGGCAGTGGTGTTGGGTGCCATTTGGATATGTGGTGGTGCTAAAGGTTTGCCGGAGACTATGGAGTTCGCCGGAAAAAATGGTGGAAACATGTGGTGATCTCGGTGGGTCAACGTTTTTTGGAGACTAATGGCCACACATAGAGATGGAGGGGAGCACGGTTTAAGTATGGACGGAGGAGATTGTCGGTTTCAATGGAGGAGGGTGGTGCAGCGGAAGAAATGGAGAAGAGATGAGAGAGTGGGTTTTTTAGACATCTGAGGGCAAAATCGTCTTAAATCTATATATCCCAATGCCTCACACGCTTAAAATGCATTTGTTTCACACTTGGCGTTAAAATGGACAGAAATGGGTCAATGAACCTGCTCATTTTTACAAGCCACAGGTAGGTTATGTACCCACTTTTGAACCACCGGGGCATGAACCAAACCACAGGAGGCCAAAGTGGACTTTGTCCCAATTTGATAGTATCGTAAAATTTAACTAAATTGCCATATTCATAAGAACCTTTAATTGAAAACAGAAAAATTAAGGCTGGGCACTAATTGCCGAAAACTCTGAAAGACATTCACCTTAGTGCCAGACACCCTTCTACTTGTTAATAAGGCAAAACCAAACAGTAATAAGTTTAAGGAGAATTCATCATCTAGTAACCTCATTCGATCAAGCAACCATCAGATTCCTACAAGCCCAGCCGATTTTTCTCTTATCTAATTCATATTTAACCAAGGAATATTCCTTTATATGTGTATTTACCAAACTAGTTCTCATACAGTGCTGGGACAAATCTTTACCCCACCTTTTTTCAGCTTTGAAAAGAATTAAAATCATCCCAAACTATCTCTTCAATATGATAACAACTTTTTACATTACAAGAAGTTCCAACCAAAGGGGAAAAAATGCATGTATCGAAAGAAAAGATATAAATTTACAACACGAATACTGCATATATAACTATCATTAACAGGTATATAGTTACAGGAAAAATAAAGTTCATGTATAAACACAGAATCATAGAATTTTTGTATTTTAAAAGAAGAAATATACTTCACAGAGTAAACCGCATAAAAATAAAAATAAAAATAAAAAGCTGGAATACAGCTGCAGATAGATTGGCTTTGGTTTTGTTAATTTCTATGTTCTCTGTCTTCTGACTATAACCAAAAATAAAGAACAGTTTTTGAACCATTCAAATCAGAAAGAGAAACAATAATACGCTTCATCATACTTGGGTAGTTGGATACTATATACTCACTAGGCCAGTAAACAAATAAGAAAAAGGAGCCCAAAAGTTGAGGAACAGACGTGCTCAATAAACTATAGACACTAAAGACTTAAAAACGGAAAATCGCTGTAAACACAAAACTCAACAAGATCAACAAATGCAAAGAGACCCTAAAACTTTAATTACGGAACTAATCAAACAGATTCATCAGATCAAACCAGAATTTCATAAACATCAATTGGTGTGTTCCACTAACTAAAATAAGTACTTATTAGATTTTTGAAATAAGTACTTATTTTTTGAAATTAAAAGTGATGTATTGTGAGAGAATGACCTGTCTCGTAAAGCAGAAAATAAGTACTTAAAAAATAAGAACTTTAGCAGAAGGGTACCTAAAGAAGCGAAGGCTTCCGTTTGGATACATGTAGATTTCAAACAAAGGGATACATCATTACTATTCATGATGAGAATGGCTTAAATTTATATCAGATGTATGTCATGTCTAACATATAGATTTTAAAATTGAGTTTGGGAGCTTTATGGATTTCAAATAACTATCTCTTAGACTTTAATATGAAATCTTTCATGCTAAGGATTGTAGTTATTCAAGGATCCTAACAAAATATAATCTTTTAGTAACACAAACCACCTGTAGCTAAACATAAGATCCTTGAACCTGCCCTTTCAATTGAAGTAGACACCTATGTCCAAACCCTTTCAATTGAAATACACATATCAAAACAGGGGAAAACTAGGAAAATGGGTACCTTCTCAGCTGTAGATGCTGATGCTTGAACCTGCCCATTTCTCTCCTCTAAGCTCTTGTGTAATCTAGATATCTCCTCCTCCATGTTCTTAGCCTTAGCCTCTGCTTCCTGCCAAGAAAAAAAAAACCCCAATAATAATTAGATGGTCCCACAAACAGCACTACCTTATAGACAAGAACAAAAAGTGGAAATGATTTCTTTTCCCAATTACACACACTCATACAAACAAAAACACATGCTTATCAACAAAAACAAAATAACTCCTAACGGAGTTCAATTCTTTTTACCTCTATACTGATGCATTTCCTGCCTTTGGATCACATAAAAATTTTAAAACACAAAAAAAATTCACACAACCTAACGACGCAAAATACACCAGCTCAGAGGTAAACCAATTTCTCGGTATAGAGGATTTGAGGGGCTTCAAACATGCCTGTCTAGTTAGGGTTTCGCGAGCAAAAGTCTGCTCCTGGGAGGCGAGGCGGCCGCGGACGTCCTTGAGCTCCGCCGCCAGCGACACAACGTTCCGCCGGAAGTTCTGCTTCTTCTCGCTCAGATCCTTCAGCAACGGATCGACCTCTCTCGGCCTCTCCGAACTCGTGGACATCACTTCTCTGTAATCAAAGTAATCACTTTTCGAAGCAGTCGAGATGGATCAAAGTTTCTTCTGACTTGCCGTGGTGTGCTTGATGCACCGTATCAGGCCCAAAACCGAGTCGTCGCCACTGCTCTTGTAGCGAAAGCTAAGCCCACATCCCTCTGCAACGTGGAGATTGTAATATTCAAGAAAGTTAGAAGAAGGAAATTTGAAACGCTGTAACTAGTACGGAGTATTTTATTAAGGTTTTGACGATTCTTCAGTGAAATTCAAATTTCAAACGCAGAAGGGGGGGGGTGGGGGGTATACTCTCAACTTAAACTTGGAGAGAACTCAAGGGTTTGTTAATAGACTTGTCTCGGTAAGGCTTGCTATCTCAAGATCGAAAGATCAAGCGATTTGTCCATGGAACACCTCACCTCACGAAAAGGCGTGAAAAAGGCTGTGGAATGAGCTAGAGATTACTCCGATTTATCGAAACATTTTTTATTTCAAACAAACAAAAAAAACCTTGTACTTGAAGAGGGTTTAGAAGAAAGAAAAATCGATCTGAATCACAAAATTCAAAAACAGTTGACACAGTATAGAAAACAAAAGTTCAAATCTAGTAGTACCCTCAAACTTGGAGAGAGAGAGAGAGAGAGAGAGAGAGAGAGCCCAAATCTAGTTGCAACACATCAGTGCCGGTAAATCACAAGAAAAACATGCGTAAGCATACGTAGTTCTAGAGAGAGAGGGGAAAATGACATACCCTGCGCGTGTTTTGAATTCACGACCACTGTAGCACACTGTACAGAACTGCAATCAACGCTAGAAGGTTCACAAACCAAGGTAGGTACATTAAAAAGAATCGAAGTCGAACGGCGGCCGTCGGATTCACCTACGAAGACGCATCTCTTCTCTGCGTTTCGCGTAATCGGACGGATGAGAAACGAAGGGGGGGAGAGATACGGTGGGGGTGATGACAGGGGATTAGCAGTAATTACGCTAGATGTCTGAGCCAGAAACAGGCCTGGGTAGGTTCGGATGAGAGAGAGAGAGAGAGTGTGTGTTTAATGATGTGGGGGCCGCTGGTTCGGGTCGGGAGTTTTGGGTTTCGTGGAAATGACAAATTCCGAAGCTATGCAATGGTTTGACTTGAGCGCGGCAAATCCAAATTTTGGATTGGTAGATTGGTTTCGTACAGGTGGCTGGATTCTGATCGTTGGATGCATGCGAATACAGCAAAGTTGGCCAGTGAGTGATTAATGGCATGTGGCCCTTGTGTTGGAATAATTTACTACTGTATTACTACTCTATTTCCGGGGTGGATTCGAATCTCCGTTTCAATTTCTCAAATAAATATATAAAAATAATAATATATTTTTAAATTTAAAAATAATGAATTTACGAAAATAATTATTAGGATTTTTTTATAAAGTTTGATAGATCTTATCGATATATACATCAAATAAGATCTATATTGCATATTTTTTTATTTTAATAAGTTTATTATTTTTAAGTTTTAAATTTTAAATAAGTACTTATTTTTTAAGGGGCTTTACTGGAACACAATAAGCTAAGACCCTTTCGTTTAAGAGTTTTGAATTTTAAATTCTAATTATTATTATATTTTCATTTTTTTTCTCTATTTTTTTTCAATCATTATTCTATTTTTCTCTACATTTATTACCTATAAATCTAAATCCAAAATCCCAAATCAAGCAGAGTCTAAGTGGGGGTTTTTTTTTTTTCTTATTCAAATTTGGAGAGAACAAAAATATATGGTAAAATATTGGGTTTTTTTTGTTTTTATTCAAAAAAATTTAGGTTTCGATATTAATTTTTTTCTTTTTAGATACCTCTTGTATGACGAAGCAATAATTCACAAAACAAAAAGGCTTTTAGATACCTCTTGTATGACAAAACAATAATTCACAAAAATTAGCAAAAAATTAATAAATGTGAAAAAAGATATAAAGAAAAAAAACATTTGACTTATTAAGCCGAACAACTCCTGCGCTCCAATTTATTTTCAGTTACTATTCAACCACACACATTCACACAAACACTTTACACATACATTCACATCTTTTGGTGGGGCCCACACACACTAGAGGTGTAGTTTGTGTGGGCCACAATGTGAATTGGTTTGTGTAAGTGTAAATGTTTGTAGTTGTAGAATGACGCATCGTTTCATTTTTTCAAATAAGTACTTAAAACATAATAATCTATTTTCAAGCTTAAAAATAAAGGGTTTATGAAAATAATTTTTCAATTTTTCTTGCAGAGATGAGATTTATCAAACAAGATCCATATTATATATTTTTTGTAGGGGTGAGCAAAAAATCCATGAATCCAATCCAAACCAAAAGATTTGGTTCGGTTTTTTTAGTAGTGTGGTTTGGTCATGGTTTAAAAAAATTAAAAACCGCATTATATGGTTTGGCTTGTGGATTCATGTTCACGATTATAGTTTCAAACGGATCCGAACCGTATAATATATAATTATATATAAAATAAGTTGGTTGCTACCATGCTGCTACTGTCATTTTGCTGCCTCATTTCAATTATATAGTTTTAGGAATTTATTTGGTTAAACTATCATAAGATGTTTAGTAGGTGGTATTCTTAGTTGGTTCATTTTAGTGACTTACCAATATTTCATTTTATTAGTTTGAGGCATATGTTGGTACTCTACTCTTAAAATAGTTGGTTGATATTAATTTGTTTTGGTAATTTGAATGAAACTGATTTTAATATGAGTTTTTTAGTTTATCATCATAATTTTAAGTACTTCAAATACTTTTTGAAGACAATAATTTAGTTCAAAGGAAACTGTGGTTAAAACTGAAACCGAACCGTAGTTTAATTGATTGGATTGATTTGATTCTATACCTATTGTGGGTTGGTTTGGTTCTGTAAATTTATAGTTTTATACTAGTAATCCATAAGTATTGATTTGGTTATTGATTTACTATAAAATCGAACCAATCTGGACCATGCTCACCCCTAATTTTTTGATTTCAGTAAATCTATTATTTTTAACTTCAAAATTATAATAAGTGCTAATTTTTTAAGAAGAAAAACTAAAATGTCACTTGATTGATTTCTTTCTTTCCACTCCGAGAAAAGTAACATGACAAGATCCCAATATTTACCCCACTAATTATGAAGCATATCCACTCAACACTAAAACCCTCCCTGTTTGTTAGGGTTATGAATTTTGAATTCTACAGTAATCATTATCTTATTTCCCTTCAATTATTATTTTATTTTGTTTTAATTTATTTTCAATCATTATCTTTATTTTCAATCATTACTTTATTTTTTTTTATACTCATTACCTGCAAATTCAAATCTAAAATCTCAAAACGAACGGGTGTAGATGTCTGTTTGACCCCAAAAAAAATATCCATTCAACACTCTATTTATGACAAGGTCCCAATATTTACCCCACACATCGGATTTTTTCGACTTTTCGTCGGTGAGCATGGTCCACTTCAGTTTCCATTTTGGAGCATGAAACTACAAAATTTTCAGTTAGTTTTGGGTAACTGAGAAATTCTCTCAGACAGAACCAAAGCGAAAATATTGAACTAAAAGCGGGATGGCAGGCCTGTTCCAGTTTACCTTTTTTTCTAAAAGTTTTTTTTTTTTCAATTTTCATATTCAAATATAATAAAATTAAAAAATGTTTTTTTGATTTTTTTTTGCACTGTATAAAAAATATTAATGAGATCTATCAAACAAGATCTATATTTGTAGAAAAATTATTTGCGTAAATACATGATTTTTGAGCTTGAAATTACTTTCTTTTTCAAATAATACTTTTTCCGGAAACCAGAACACTCCCAACACATGAACCCTAAACCACTATCAGATCATCACTACCGACGAATCATCACTAGTGTCTACCAACGAATCATCACTAGTCACCACCAACAAATCTCATATAAATCATCTCTATATATATGTCGAGCTCACTTGATCTCCAACTCTCAGTAGGTAATAATTAAACTCACACACATCCCCTCCCTCTACCTCTATTTCTTTCTGTTTCACCGTAGGGCCAACGATCTGAGACAAAATATTCGGTGGTCTTGGGGCACAGGGCACCACCAAGCTAGTGGTTCTCCAATATTCTTAACCACCACACAATTTTATGGGACTCAATACTAAGTATATCGACTTCACAAAAATATATGGTGGTGTTTTCCACTTTTCTACCGCGTAGGCGTGAGCGAAAAATTAATGGCATGTGCAGTATGAGAGCGGGCGTGTCAGGACTTATCGTCGTCCAACGTATAAAAGGCGTGAGCGCCTCGATCTGACTTCGTATGTAGTAAGACTGCGTGTGAGCCAAAGAGTGAGGCCACAAAGAAGTTTGTAGTTTGCCACAACGAAGTGAATTTAAAATTTGTCAACCATATGAAAAAAAGTAGAGAACACAAATAAAAATTAAGAACTTTATTATATCGAAATAGTAAAATTGGTGCGAAAAAGATAAAAATCCAACTTACTTGACGAAGTAAACGGATTGAGACAGCTGAAAAAGTGAAGATAAAACAAACTTGCTGGAAGTTTGAGTTTGATAGAAGCAGTTGAGCTTTTTGGTGTTGTAACCCCTTCTAAGTCTTGCAAACTTGTATTTCATGCCAATCCACGGTGCTGCCATGTGTCCCATGTCCACGGATCCACTTTCTATCATGGGAGTTTTTTTTTTTTTTGAACATGTCTATCATGGGAGTTTACTTCCCTGTTTTGGAGCCAAAAATCAGTGACGAAAAAGTAGAGAGAAAATTTAATTTCGTCCCTAAATATGAAAAAATAAATTCATCACTGTTTTGACAACTTTTGCGACGAAATTATTTCATCACCAATTATAACTATTTAGTGACGAAAAAGATATTTTTGTCACCAAAGGTACCTATTTGGTGACAAAATAAAATTTTCGTCGCCAAAAGAGTAAAAAAGGATACGAAATTAATTTTTGTCGCCAAAGATAACTATTCGGTGATGAAAAAAATATTTCGTCACCAAATGGACCAATTTGGCGATTAAAAATATTTTCGTCTTTCTTTTTTTCATTTTCAGCAACAACAAAAAAATTTCGTTGCCAAATAGATACCTTTGGTAACGAAATTTATGAATTACGCTTTGTCACCAAATATATTTCAGGCATAACTCTTTACTCAGAACTCTAATTAAGATGATTTAAATTGGGTTTGAATAATAACACAAAGAACTACGACTTTCATGTTTATCAAAATTGCTAATTTAATGTTTAATGGTTGAAAATGCCGTTCAAAATATATTTTAATGTTAAATATATGTGTTATATATTAGAGCTTGTGCGCAAAACTTAAGAGACTTGGGTTCTAAACCCAGCAGGAGCAAGAAAGTGGCATTTTTTTCACATATGAGAATGTCTTTGGCGACGAAAAATTTCGGCACCGATATGTCACCTTTGATGAGCCAAAGGGAATAATTTGTGATGAAATTTTTTGTCGTCAAAAATCACAATAGGTGACGAAGAAAATTTCATCACCAAGTCATTTTTCTGTGACGAAATTTTTCGTTGCCAAAAGACACTATAGGTGACAAAAAATAGATTTCATTACTAGGTAGGAATCCTCAATATATAACCTTTAGTCGCCAAAATTTTTTCCGTCAATTATATTACTTGTGACGAAAAACATGCAATTTGTGACGATTTTCATTCGTCACCCAATGCAAATTTTCTTGTAGTGTCATCTTCTTAGGTATACCTTTTAAGACCAAGTGTTGTGGTCGAGAGGGGGTCCATGGTCAGGCGGGTTAGGTTGCTATTATTGGTATGAGAGCTCCACTCCAGTCCAAGTGGTGGGTAGGATGTGCTCTACTACCACAAACACCAAGGGAGGTTGTTGAAATTATGCAACGAGGACGTTGTATTCCTAATGGGGAACGATTGTAACACCCCAAATTTGGAGAGAAGTGAGTACTCTTTTTTTTTTTTTTTGTGAATGGCAAAAGAAAGTTTTATTAATTTTTGAAATTGTTAAAAAGACAAAAGGGAATAAGTATTTGACGACATTATATCTTTAAATGGAGCTAAGAACAATCATGTGTCAATACGAGATCCAATCCGAGATTAGCAAGATGTCAACTAAGGATACATCCATTGGAACAAGCTCACACCTAATGACCGAAAAGGCCGAGCCCCAAACACCTTATTGGCTAAAGTTTCACTTGACATGTTTAACACCCATCTAGTGTTACATGTCACCTTCTTATTTATACTTTGTAAGGCCAAATGATCTCGCTGAAAGAGGGTTCATGGTCAACTGGGTTGGATCGCTACAATTGTTTCATTGCTACCAAACAGCTTAATCGAAATGGCATATAGGCTTTCTTTTGTAACATCCCATATTTTCGATATTTGAAACGACCATTTTTCTTTAAGTTTTCGCCTAAAAAGAAACCATGCAATTACATAAATTAGAAGTATTTTATTTCTTTTTGCAAATTGCAAAACTGTCGGCAAGTTAAAAGCTTTCCAGTACAAGTAATCTCTTTCCTCAGACAATTCATGTTGGGTGTTCCAGTTTAGGTTCTTATTTTAAAAGTTTTTCTTTTCAATTTTTAAACTTAAATATAATGAAATGAAATATAATTTTTGATTTTTTTTTGCACCGTATAAAAGATCTCTTAAAATAAGAATCTAATACCTTCTTAACTAATACATGTTACATCAATATGGACCATCCCTTCTTAACTTATACCTCTTACTATTTAATCTCTCCTTCATAAATAATACACCCAAAACACATATGACATCCAATCAGGCCCTTATTGTATTGTAATGTGTAAACGATAGTTCTTTTTCAATAAAATAATGCTATTTGGATTTGAATAGCTTGTTTGCCTAGGTTGTTGGGGAGTGGTGACTAGCTAAACAGTAATTATACCGACACAGATTTTTCAACACAGACAGCCTGCACAGATGGAATTTGGACCCGTTTTGGGTCTCACAAAGATGATCGGAGCCGCTCATTTTGTTCAAAATATCTTGTTTAAGGTCCTCGTAAAAAATCAGCTCATTTGGATGTCGATAAGAGGGTTTACGAAACATCCAACTTTGCTTCAGAAAATAGCCTATTTTCTGAACCAAAGTTGGATGTCTCGTAAACCCCCTTACCGACATTCAAATAAGCTGATTTTTTACGGCGACCTTAAACAAGATCTTTTGAACAAAATGAACAACTCCGATTTTTTTTTTGAAACTCAAAATGAGTCCAAATTCCATCTGTGCAGGCTGTCTGTGTTGAAAAATCTGTGCGTATAGCACAGTTGCTAGCTAAACTAAAAAATGGGGAAGTTAGCCAAAACTACCTCAATTCTTTTTCAACCTAGGGGATTGGGAAGGACACGGAACTTTTTTTTCCCAACATAAGGACATGTCGGCATTTTTGGTTTTCAACGGAAGGACAGGTGACGCCTTTTTTTTTTTAATGCCAGGCGGTGGGGCAGTCTCAAATCCCAATTGCACACTCTCTCTCTCTCTCTCTCTCTCTTTCACTCTGCAATTAGAGCCCGTTCCAAAAAAAGGAAAAAGTCTTTGTCTTGTTCGCTTAACATATTTACTTTGTTTTAATTTTGTTTTTCACTCATTATCTTATATTTTTTTTCAATCATTATCCTATTTCTTCAATTATTAATTTCATTTCCCTCTCTATCTCTCTCCACTCATTATCCCTCTCTCCAATCATTACCCTATTTCTCTCTCCACCCACTACTAAAACTAAAATATCCAAATGTGCTAAACGAACAAGGCCTTATTTTTTAAGAATATAATTTCAAACTCAAAAATTATAGATTTATTGAAATCTAAAAATATGCAATATGGATCTTATTTGAAATATCTCGATGAGATTTTTTATATGATGCAAAAAAAATTAAAAAATTATTTTTCATTTATATTATTTTTGAGTTTGAAAATGTGAAATAAGCTGCTTATTTTTTAAGAATATTTCTGGAACGGGCTCTTAGTCCCACACAGGTTGTAGGGTATCCTAGAGTAGGGTAGAGTACCTTAAGGTTTAGGTACTTTCATAGAATTTTATGGTGCACTTTCCTATTATAGAGTTTTAATAGTTTAGACACTTTCATAGGGTACCTTAAGATTTTAGGCACTTTTCACATATAGGGTACCCTAGGATTTTAGGCACTTTCATAAGGTATTTTAGGGTTTTAGGCACTTTTTAAGCATTTGCATAGAATACCCTAGGATTTTAGACACTTTCATGAAGCACATTTGTCATTATGTTTAATTGCAAATGGTATTTGTCCTTAATTTTTTGCTAAGTCACCCTAAAAATTTCCATTCAATATTAGAATGAATATTTTCAATTTTAAAAATAAGTCCAATAATTGGGTATGCAAACAAGTCGTGGACCTCCCAACCAGATGCGGTCCCTGGGCTGCTGCGGGTGGGGGCCACCACTTCCCATCATTTCACAGATTTCCCCAAAACTTATGCACAAAGATAGCATGGACTTAAAAATCACAATCTCAAATTGAGTGAGAATTTGACCACTCCGTTATATTATGGGAATCTTAGGTTCCTTGCTCAATCAATAAAAAGAAAATTGACTATAATAAAATTTTAAAATAATCAATTCTTGCATAAGATTACGGAATTAATCCAAACACAGAAATAAAATTACTTCAAACATTTTATTCTTAGGAATCTAACTCCTACCAATTATATTCTTATTCCTACTCAGCAAAATTTCTAAGAATTTGATTCATAATAATCATATTTCTATTTTTACTGAAGATTTCGTCATCGAAACATAACCTTATATATTTGGTTATTTACACACAAAAAATTAGCATTGACCTATTTAAGTAACTGGCTATTTTTAAATTGCTTTACATTCATCATCGTCAAAATCCAGATGCTCCTATTATTTTCATTGGCTCTCCCTAGGCTCCCTAGCACAATTTTTACGCCGGCCACTGCTTTCATCTGCGCGAGTTATGAGAACACGATACGGCGTGCCTCTATAGTCCACAACCTGTCTCTTCTTCTTTTTACCGAAAAAGGCAGGAAGCCTATATAATAGGGGTGTGCAAAAAACCCGTGACCCGACCCGACCCGAAGGGGTTCGGGAGGGGCCGAACATGTGGTTCGGTCAGGTACGGGTTCATTTTTTATTTTTTTTGTAAAAAATCAATTTTCGGTTCGGGGTGCTGTTTTTCTTTCTCAACCCGACCAAAACCGACCAATTCATACAGATTACTTCGGTTTTGGTCGGACCCAACCCGACCAAAAAAAATCGGGTACGCGAACGGTTATTCCCACTTGTTCGATTCGGGTTCGGGGCCAAAAAAACTGACATGCACACCCCTACTATATATTGTACCATTAATGTAATATCGGACAAAAGAGTACGTCAATGTACTACAAACCTCTCAAAAGAGATAAGAAGGTGTGTGGCCCGTTGATCCTTGATCTGAATTCCTCCTCTGTTGGTTCCAAGGTTGCCTAGCCTTCTTGCCCTATTTTGCACAATGAACGCACGATTAAGACCCGGCCGGAGTTGCCCGGCAAGATCCTCCAGCGAGAGGATGAGAATGTGCAGAAAGTAAAGTAAGAGACTAGGGTTTTAGTGTATTGAAGCATGTACCTCTTAGGGTTGTTATCCTTTGGTATTTATATAGTCTGCTTGACTTGCTCTTCAAGTATGGGCATGTGCCTTGCACGGGTCGGCTGATGTCATTGTGACGCCACCGATAAGATCTGGTAACTGTTTTGGTGTAAGCTGGCTCCCCCATGTGCGCCCATCATTATCTCTTGACATAACTGCTTTAGCGCGTGGGGAAGCATGCGGCATCATGGTTGACCAAGCCTTACCCTCACCTAAGCTTGAGGGTAGGTGATTTGTAGGGGAAAATAGCCGAGGGAGTCACTGGCCTTAAGGGTAGCCGAGCTTGATGACTTTCTCCTGGTGCGGGTTGTTAGATGAATGCATCATCGTTCACCGCCACACTCTGGCTATTGCCGAACCCGGGTTAAGCATGGCCACCCGTCTTAACCTTAAATTCGGTTTCTCAGATGAGAGGTCCGAGCTGCCAAGTTCGGCCTACTACAGAAGGCGTCCATACAAGGAGGAGAAAGCCACCATAAAAGGTAGACAACAAACCTCCACTATCTTTTCCAGTGGCGTAGCAAGAATTTTGACTTGGGGGAGAGGGGGACCTTAATATTTTTTATCGGAACGTGTACTTATTATATTATTAAGTTATTGTACCAATACATTACATTTGTCCATTGAAAAGAATCTAGCCAAATGCAGTTAAAATATACCAACCATTTTGTTTTTTTTCTTTAGATTACTTAATTGTCACATGCTTACTTTTTTATTTATGAAAGAAATTGAGAATGTAAAATAACTAGTTTTTTATCGGCTGTTTCTCCTGAGATTACCGATTTTTGGCCTAACGACTAGGTGGATCTGGCGGTTCTGGGCGGCATGGTCGGCATGGCCTCCCACTGTGTACATTGTTGTGTGTACCGGTCCTTGCCTAACAGTAAGGTGAGCTTTTGCGGCAGTTTTACATGTTTGTGCACCATTTCATATCTCCGATGGGTGGCCAAAGGTGGCATGGTGGGTTTCTGGAGGTGTCTGTTTGGTGGTGGTGGTGGTTTCTGTCTGTAGTGGTAGTCGTCGGTGGTTGGGCGACAATATTTTGAAGATGCACAAATGATTAGGGTTAGATTTTAGATTTTCTTGGGCTGGGCCTAGCTAGCCCATTGGGTTATGGTTATTTTCGGGCTGTTATTTTTAGATATAGGCAGTTATAGGTCCTTTGTTTATGTTTGAGCTTGTATGTGTTTGATCTGGGCATTTTGAGGCCTTTAAGTGTTCAAGTGTCATGCCCTTAGGTGTTGTAGGGCTTTGCACTATATTTATCCAATTGGTTGGGTTCTCCTTCCCTCTCCTTCAAACTTGATGTAACCTTTATCAAGTTTCCTTAATATATATTCTAATATGTAAAGGGAGAGAAGCTTATGGTGTGACATGTTTTTTAAGCCCCATCACAAAAGTGTTTTCCACTTTTAATTCTAAAATAAAATGATAATAACCTTTTTCGGAGCTTTCCATGGATGAACCGCTCGGGGTAAAATTGTAACAAACACTCTCATTGCAAACACTAGCATTTGTGCCCGTTCTATGCACGAGAAAAAAAAAATCACATTGGTATTTTTTCGGCTCTGTGTATCGGACGGGCACAGCGCTATGCATATGTAATGAAAAAGATAGTTTAATTTTTTTTCACGGTCCCATATTCGATGCACGGTAGCATTTTTTCCATTATATCTACAGAATAACATATAATGGTGTGCACGTTTGCACGGGACAAAAAAATTCACATTGTTATTTTTTCCACTCCCGTGTAACGAACGGGCACACAGCTAATTGATAGAACAAAACTTTAATGTGAACTTTTTGTTGTCTCATACATTAAACAGTCACAACTCTAATTAGTAAAATATATAATTTTAAAAGCCATCAATATAGGTTTTGTTTGGAAAATAAAAAAAGTACAATTTTCATTTATCATTACTTTGTTGTAGAGACCCGTGAATTATTCTATCTTCTTTAATCATTTAAATATGTGAAATAGCGTATTTTGAGGTTGTATTGATGTTTGAAAGTGTTGGTAGTAAGTGGGGTTTGATTCGGTGTCCGTCGGAAAAATCTCAATTTTATGTCCAGCCAGTACCGGTACTGCATTTTTCCAGTACCAGTACCCGGTGTCCAGAAGTTGTGTCGTTTGGCATTTTGAAGGTTCCAGTACCGGTACTGCATTTTCCCAATACCGGTACCCGCTGAGATTTTTTCTGATTTTTCAGCACGTATTTCAGCCCACTATAAATACCCCCCTTTACCATTTTTCACACCCACGAACCAGACTTGGAAACACCCCCTCTTACTGCTTGACCAATTCCTAGACCTAAAAATTGGGTTGCCCCAAGCGTAGGGCTGAGACCGATGTAGCACAATACCTGGTAAGACCGGAGTCGAATCCACTAAGAACGATGAAGTGTGTGTTGTGAAACCTTGGGTTATAGTATTAAAATAGCTCTTAGGTAGCCACCCCTAATATTTTGGTTGATTGATTACTAATGCTACTGATAGATTGCTTGAAAGAATAAAAAGAGAGGCGCGGTCGTAGGGAATTCGGCACTTGCTACCCAATTAGAATCCGCTCGCTTTTCATAGTTCTAAAAAAAATGATTAAATTTAGGGAGATTTGGAAACCCCGAAGAATGCGAATCCTACGGTTGCCGGTCCCGTACACAGCGGCGAACAGGTTTTGGTCCCCCGTTCCCGCTCACATGAGCCCTGCCAATACCTCGGATCGTCCAACGGACGTAGTTTTCACCAACTAAATTTATTTAATTGAATTAATGTGCAGAAAATTGCGAGACGAATCCTAATTGGGTCGCGGCGCGCCTTTTCCCAGCGACCAAACCTCAGAAAAACTACTCACTCATTATTAAAAATAAAAATAAATAAAAATAAACCTTAACTTGCATCATGTTTGAAATCTAATTTAAACAAGATATTAAAACTAAGTTAAGATCCACGAGAAACTTTAATTAATAACGAAACATAAAGTTACCGGAAGATGTGTTCTTGAACAAAACTTGAAAATTTCAAAAGTAAAGAGCTCTGGAAAGAAAGAACGTAAAAAGAAAGCTGCTAATCAAAAGTACGAACCCTAAAAACAAAGTCTGGGGAGGTATTTATATTAATCCCCAAAGTCTAGAATTAAAAATAATTAAAATACAATTTTTCCCGTTAAAACCTTCGGTAGCCCTACAAAGAATAGTTGTAGGGCTACGGGTTTCTCTGTTCCCCAGCTAATGCACTCTGTAGGGCTACACTTCTGAGCTGTAGCCCTACCGCCTACTTTAGTGAGAATTTTGTGCTTGCATGCACTTTTTAGCACCCGACGCGTCCATCACGTCACCCGACGCCTCACACCTCCATCACGACTTCCCATGGCGATGTCCGACACGGCCTCAAGGCCTCGCAATCCAAACTTGGCGCAAGAACCGCCTTATTTCCTACGAAACTAACAAAGACACAAAAATAAGACAAAGCACGCCATCAAGTGGAAAATGGAATAAATCGCGTCTCTAACGCGCTAATATGCCCTACTTAGGCGCTTATATCTACGATATCACGCGCCTATCACACCCCCCAACTTGAACGTTGCTAGTCCCTAGTAACGAACGAAAAGAAAAATAACAAAACAAAGACTAACAAGACATGAATGGGGATACGAAGGTTATACATGCTGTACAATAAATAGGCGGGTCGAAAAAATTTCGCCTTCTCACTCACCTGCAACTCAAGCATGCCTTGGCAAAAAGATGAACAAAATTAGTGCTGAAACACATGCAAAGATAAATGCCCCCACGAAGGCAACAATGCTACATTCGCTCACCGGAACACTCAAACATCCCATGCAAAAAGCGTTTGGCGAACCACGTGAGACCGAAACAAAGGCCTCCATGCGCCAATCAAAGACAATGCTCACAAAGAATAAAAGCACGATATAACAATCACGATTCCACAAAATGAGCAACATTAATATAAAACATGCATGAACAAGAGTTTAACAACGTGCACAAGATCTACTAAGGACTTAATTAGGCTTATAATGACCGTGGTTCCGAACGAAAGGGAAACTGCAAAATTAGGTGGCGGCCTATAGTAGTGCGAGGGTGACTACCCAGACTGGCCGCCACCTTCCCCTTAACTACCTGGTATGCACCCACTTGTGCCAACCATAACAAATCCAAACAATGAAACAAAATATTTACGATAGTTGTTATAGACCCACATGAAATAATAGGAAATAAAAATAATCCACCGACACTAAAAACTCGACACAACACAAACACCACCACCACACTAGACTCAAGCATCATGGGAGTCCAAAGATCATTCCGAACCGCTCTCGGCAAAGTCGTCACTGACCTCTAAGTCCGAAAATTGAGGCGGTTGATATAGAGTCGAGAACTGCCCTATAACATGATCAAACAATCACTTATTTTGATGTGCCAGTAGGTGCTGATTTCTCCCAACTTGCCTCAACTCCACGTTTTCTTTTTCTTTTTCTTTACTTCTTTTTCTTTTTCTTTTTCCGACTTAGCTTTATGCCTTGAAGGTTGGGTTTGGTTCCAAAACATGACACCCATCAAGACTTCTTCACTTTCACTTTTGACGACAACGATGCTCCAAATCCAATGCAACAAGACACTCATGATGCACAAAGCTAGACCCCCCAACTACAATCCAACCCACACACCGGTTTCCTAGGCTAGACTGAGGAACTGACTCAAACTGGTTTAAGATTGGTCAATGGGACTCATTTGTGGTCTAATCATACAAAAATGCCTTGTCTCATCCCCTATGCACGTTACCAACTCTCATAAATGCATGCAAAACATCTTACTACTCAATTGTGAAATAAAAACCTACTATTTTTCACAAATGCGAGAAAAAGAAAACAAAGAATATGAGAATGTTTATCAAAATGCATTATTAACTACGTGGGGACACCTACTCAACGTAACGACAGCATTAACATGTTCACAAAGGCGCCAAATATATGCATGAACTTGAATTAAAACAGGCACAATAATTCGGCTAATTCTAACATGCTCGCCTAACAATACAATCAAGCATAACAAATGTATCCCCGAAAAAAAATAATAAATAATAATAAATAACCTTAAAATTACCCTAGCAACGCAACAAAACATGTACAAGGTACACCCTTCCCCTAACTAGAAACATGCTATGTCCCCAGAGCATGCAGACACAGCAAAAGGAAGCACAAGGGAAAGGAAATGGACTTACGGGTGGCAACCAACCACCATGACCTCGGCCAATGTTCGAGGAATTTCCTGTCACCCGGCCTCAGGGCCATCACCGTACCCTGCAAAAGACATTAGTACCGCCCGATTGTGGTATCCGGGCTCCGAAAACAAAAATAAAAAGAGAAATACTCCACCAAATCTTCATGCGATCAACGTGTCATACTTTTCTCCACATCCCTCGCCGGTGGGCAAGAAACCGGTGGCTATACAAGACCATGATGCTATTTTTTTTTTATTTTTGCTTTTTCCAATTTTCTAGTTTTTTTTTAATTATAAAAGAGATAAACAAAAACAACTAAACAAGCGACAAGAACTAAAGAACAAAGAAATGAAAGACAATTATACATAGATTGTGCCAAAAACACCAGAACTTACTAAAATCCAACGTTACCAACACAAAATTGCCCTTACTAACCGGAGCTGGGCACACGATCCTTATTTTGATAGCGGCGTGCGAAGCTATAAAACCCAAGTCAATGATGGGTACCCCTATTACTAGGGGCCGAGTCCACTTCTCAATGAAGAGAGTGGTACGCAAAAGCTACCCGTCGGAACGTAGCCACAACGGCTACACAACAGGGTCATCCGAATAAACAGGATCGACCAACACCGCAACCGGTTCACCTACTTCACCCAGGATCGACCAACACTTTCATCAAACTCCCTAATTCTGGAGAATCTAAGAATGACGCCGCCTTGGCTATCTCCAGAAGATCCTTATACAAAATATTATCGACATGCTCCTGCACTAGCGTGTCGATCAAACTCACCTCATCATCCTTGACTCGGCTATCCGCATTGAACACTTTCACCTCCATTTTCAAGTCCCCAAACGACAGTTGGACTTGTCCAGTTTTGCAATTCATGACAGCACTGGAGGTGGCTAGAAATGGACGGCCAAGGATGATAGGAGTCTTCTCAAAGATCTCTGGTATTGGGCAAGTATCCAGGACAATAAAGTCGACAGGAAAAAGAAACTCGCCCACTTGAATTAAAACATCCTCCACCACCCCCTTTGAATTCTCACACTCCGGTCAGCTAACTGTAGCGTGACCGGTGTGGCTCTTAGATCGCCTAAGCCAAGCTTCACGTATATCGAATATGGGAGCAAGTTGACACTTGCTCCTAAATCTAGCAAAGCCTTATCGAACTTTTGACCTGAGATCGCTATAGGGATGGTGGGACAACCAGGATCCTTACACTTGGTGGGGATCTCAGCCTGGAGAATGGAGCTCACTTGTTCCGTCAGGAGCACTTTGTCCTGACTCGTAGTTCTCTGCTTTGTCGTGCACAGATCCTTCAAGACCTTTGCAAACTGAGGAATTGCGTCAATGGCTTCCATCAAGGAGATAGGAAACTGAACTTTCTTGAATAATTCAAGCATTTGAAAGTTCACATTGACCTTAGGCTTTGCCATCAAGCGATTTGGATATGGAGCAATGGGTGGCGTTGGAGTCGTGGGAGCTGCATGAGCAGGCACCACCACTTCAGGAGACTCCGCCTTTTTCTCTACCTCAGGAACACTTCCAAATCTGGAACGACTGCTGGAATAGTTACCGGCACCGGGGGTGGTACCGATTTCTGCTTTGGAGGTAAATCCTTGTCGATCACCTTCCCACTTCTGAAAGTTGTGATCGCCTTAGCCTCTTCAAGACTGAGATTCGGATTACTTGGGCCAGAAGAATCGCCCACATAATGAGTACTAGCGGCATTGACTAGAGGTTGAGATGGAAACTTTCCCTTCTCCTGCTGGACTTGCCCAACTACTGCTGATAATTGGGTCAATTGGGTCCTAATGTCACCAATTGCCTGCTTGGTCTGCTCAGTAAAGCTATTTTGAGACTGAATGAGAGCCTTAATCATCTCATCAGTCTGCTTATCCCGCGGGGGATGGTTAATGCTAGGGGGTGGTCCAAAAGCTGAAGGACCGAACCCCTGCTGCTGCTGAGGAGGGTAACGAAACTGGGTCATTTGGCCTTGAGGAGGCCGGAATTGCTGAACTTGTGGCTGAGGTGGTGCCTAGGGTTGCACCGGGGCTTTTTGATCCCTCCAACTCAAAAGTAGGTTTTGGGCCCACCCTGGATTGTAGGTATTTGAATACGGATCCCAACGCTGGTTAAACGCGTTCACCTCAGCCTGATTACTATGGTATGCGTCTTTGACAATGGGAAACGCGGGGCAGGCAGTGACTAAATGCCCCGGACATTCACATAACGTACACACTTCCTCAATTCTCACCTCATTCGCCTGATGGACTTGCTTGACCTTCAAGTCCTCTAATTGTTTAGCCATTTTGTCCAGCTGGGACTGGACATTGTGCTCTCGCACACTAGAAGGAAAAATGCCAGACCCACTAGGTCCCTGTGCAGCCATGGCCCTATCACCGAGGTCGGAAGGTTCCGAACTTCGGTGTTTCTCAGCCAACTCGTCGAGAAAGTCCCACGCATCGTCTGGGGACTTGTCCAGAAAAATCCTCCTCCTTACAGAGGTACTCAATTTGTTGGACTGTAGCAATATTCAAGCCCAAATAGAAAAATGATACCAACTTGTGTTTCACGAAACCATGATGCGGTAAGGACAACAGCAAGTCCTTGAACCGCTCCCAACACCTTAAAAATGACTCACCCTCTTTCTGCTTATACAATTGGACTTGGCGAGTCAGGTACTTCGATTTACTTTCCGAGAAATATTTCTTGTAAAATAAATCTCGGATAGCAGCCCACGTCCTGAGAGACTGTGGCTTCTGCATCCGCAGCCACTTATCCGCATTGTCCCTGAGCGAGGCTGGGAAAAGCTTAAGGCAAGCATTCTCCCACTGAGTAGTGGTGGCCAGGGTGCGCACCAACCCCTCAAAATGACGGATGTGCTCATACGGATCCTCATTCTCCTTCCCATAAAACAGGGGAAGGGCATTATGCGTACCAGGCTTAATGGTGAAAGCATTGCATGCTTCCACCGTCTCGATTGGTAGAACTATTGGACTAAGAGGAGTGGTCCTCTCAGGATGCATGTGTGTACGCATCGACATCGGTGGCTCTACTATTGGTGGCTCAATTATTAAATCAACGAAAAGGCCACCGATATCAAAAGAATCACCACTAAAAGACTCTCCCTCCACGATTACTCTCGGCTCTCTCTCAATGGCTACGAGACGCCTAGTATTGTCTCGGTAGTACTTAGGCTTTAGAGGTGATTGCTTTCCTACGATGGAGGATTGTCCACCTCTACCTATGATGGCTCAAACAAAACTAAAAATAAATAATAAAAATAAAATAAAACTAACTACCCGAATTCTTTAACACACGTTACCGTTCTCGGCAACGGCGCAAAAAACGCTTGACCGATTCCTAGACCTAAAAATTGGGTTGCCCCAAGCGTAGGGCTGAGACTGATGTAGCACAATACCCGGTAAGACCGGAGTCGAATCCACTAAGAACGGTGAAGTGTGTGTTGTGGAACCTCGGGTTATAGTATTAAACTAGCTCTTAGGTAGCCACCTCTAATCTTTTAGTTGATTGATTAACTAATGCTACTGATAGATTGCTTGAAAGAATAAAAAGAGAGGCGCGGACGTAGGGAATCCGGCGCTTACTACCCAATTAGAATCCGCTCGCTTTTCATAGTTCTAAAAAAAACGATTAAATTTAGGGAGAATTGGAAACCCCGAAGAATGTGAATCCTAAGGTTGCCGGTCCCGTACACAGCGGCGAACAGGTTTTGGTCCCCCGTTCCCGCTCACATGAGCCCTGGCAATGCCTCGGATCATCCAACGGACGTAGTTTTACCAACTAAATTTATTTAATTGAATTAATATGCAGAAAATTGCGAGACGAATCCTAATTGGGTCACGGCGCGCCTTTACCCAGCGACCAAACCTCAGAAAAACTACTCACTCATTATTAAAAATAAAAAGAAATAAAAATAAACCTTAACTTGCTTCATGTTTGAAATCTAATTTAAACAAGATATTAAGACTAAGTTAAGATCCACGAGAAACTTTAATTAAGAACGAAACATAAAATAAGTTATTCACTCATCTTTGTAATAGACTTACTTTTGGCTAAAGATGTCGGGCAATAGATTGCATGCTATGGTGTGATTGGACACGAAGATTTTTGGAGGCTAATTTGATTTAGTTATTCACTCATCTTTGTAATAGACTTACTTTTGGCTAAAGATGGGTTTGTAACTAATTTACTTATGAAATATCTTTTGACTTAAGTTTGTAATGTTCTAAACACTCGTACTTGTGTTTAAGTTATTTTGAGCCGTGGTGCCAAGGATGTATTTCTCTAAAAATGGGAACTCGTTTGTAAATTGAACAGGTGGTAAACCATTTTGGGTATTATTTATTTTATGTGAGGATCTTTTATCGAAATGGTTTATTTATTTATGTTGAAAATCGAGGGCGTGACATTTGTTGTACTACTTAAAACTCAACTCATTTTCATTAAAAAAAAAAAAAAAACCCTCAACTCCTTCCCCTAAAATATCTCCCCCACCCCTCCCTATATTCTCTCTCTCCCTCCTCCCCCCACGTTTTTTCCCTCTCTCTCTCTCTCTCTCTCTCTCTCTCTCTCTCTCTCTCCCATTTTTGTAAATTATAAAAGAAAATCAAAACTCTAGAAAATTAGAGATGGAGGTTTGGAGGATTGATAAGCCTAAACACATTACTATAGAATATAGATAGACTAGTAATTGCTTGTGCCTGAAGGCACGACGAAACACCTTTTGAGCACAACTAAATGGAATTACCCTCTCTTCTGACCAACCCAACAACAAACCCGGATGTCACGATCTTATATATTGCTATTATCTTAAATAAACTTCAAACAATATCCATCTAATTAGATTCAATTAAGCATATATAAGAAGAAAAAAAATCAATCTACAACAACCAATAAAAAGAAACCTGTCTAAATTTCAGGACAAAGTATAGTGACAACTTAGGCGAATAAAACCACTGCATAATGACATGCTCTTTCCAACCGCCCTAACTTCCACCAAACATATATGCTAAGGGTCAGGACAATGACTACCTATTACTTTTTTCTTTTTGCTTCAACATACAATGTCACAAAATTAGTTAATCACCGATCTGAAAACCAAGAAAAATTAAAAGCAAGTTGAATATGGGAATATAGAGTCAAAACTAATATGATTACAATAGCTCGTATGTTTAGGCGCGGATCTGAAAATCAAGAAAAATTAAAAGAAAGATGAATATGGGAAATAGAGTCGAAACTAATATGATTACAATAGCTCGTATGTTTGGGCGCGGATATCAATTCCCTTCCTTGAGGGTCTTCTTAATGGTGATCATTGACATAGAGGCATGATTTTCCAATTTGAAGGAGGCACCTCCCTCGAAGCCCCAAGCTATCTAAAGATGACATGGCATAACACAATCAAGCAACAAAAGCAAAATATGTTGAGCACATTATGAGAGTTTAAAAGGCTGAACAATTACAACTCCATCTCAATTTTCCTCTATCTATAAAACTTTCTAGACCAATTAAAATTTTCAGCATACATTCAAAGTACCTACCCGTGTTCGATCCAAATACTTCCGACTTCAAACTTTCTACTTACACTTTTTCAATGCACATACTTCCGACATCAAACTTTGTACTTAACCTATTTACTTAACAAACAATCTAATTGAAATCATCCAAGAAACAAATAGAATTTACATGTAAAATATGAACCAACAGCTCTGAGCTACAACTTATGATCACTAAGGAATTCAACAACCTTGAAATGCTAACTTTGAACATTGCCTTCTATGCCTTCAATTTCAATCCTGGCTTATTTGCGTTCCTTTTAATATTGCATATCTGACCATGAATAAAGAATTACCCCAAGTATTCTGTTTAAACTTCAAAATTTTGAGAGAGGAATATTTCTCTTTACCATGGTTATAAACAAATCCAATTTGATTGAACTATACATAAGCAAGAGAAGGAGATACATTAATTATGCTTGAAAAATGAGATGTGAAATTGGTTGTTTTTTTCCTACCAAAATTTGTGTTTTAAAATAAGCTTCAGATATCCAAATGGTCAATTCAATGCAAAGAATATGAGTAGCAACATATCGGAGACGAATCCAATGCTACCCATTTTGCTCTCTTTTTAATCACATGCAAAAGTCAATCAATGATTCAAATTTTCTTTCCATTAGTCGAATTTCTTCAATGTTGATATCAAAACTTTAATAAAAACATAATACAATTTTTTTTAATCGTAAAACAAACATCAATTGAATTGATCAGAACTCAAGAACAAAAACTAAAGAAGAACTCGTAAAATAGAGATTCTTACCGTTAATGATGAATTAGTGAGAAACTGATTGCTATTGTGTGAAGTTCTCGATTCAAGCTTCACTTTGTCAGTCAAATCCTAGGGCTACAATAAAAATGAAAGTCTGGGCCTTATCAAAGACATTGAATGCAATGAGAAAGTTAGGTTGGTTTTAAATATAACTTAGGGGGTGTTCCAACTCCAAAAAAAGAAGGTTTTGGAAAAAGGAAGGTAATTTCAAGCCCAAAAATTATATGTTTATGCAAATAATTTTTCTACCAATATGGATCTTGTTTGATAGATTTCATTGAGATCTTTTATACGGTGCAAAAAAAATCAAAAAATTATTTTTCATTTTTATTATATTTGAGTTTGAAAATTGAAAAAAAAGAACTTTTTAAAAAGGAAGGTTAGTTGGAACGGGGCCTTACAGTGTCATTCCCATCCGATTAAACGTCATCATAGGAACCTACAAAGTAGGAAATAACATCCATTCAGTATTCAAGCAATTATCACATATTGTGTAAATGAACAAAGATTCTCATTACTGAATGGTGTTTCAATGTAGTATACTACAACGAAAGGGAAAAAAATAAATGGACACGGAAAAAATGGCCATAATTGAGTACTTATATAGATTTGCAAAGAAAAAGAGAATTTACAAAGTCAACTTTGATAATGGACTTTAACGTTAATATACGAATATGTTAATTCTAATCGTAGTAAGATTTGACCTGATCGGTGATTTTTTATTTTTTTTTGCAAATGTATTTGCGACGTGATATATTTTCCATTGAAAATGCATAAATAATGGTTGTGATACATTACTTTTCCAGAACATTTCCAAATTATAAGCATGATTTAAAAAAGACGAATACCAAAGTGTGCCCTAACACCTTTGACCTGAAAATCCATTTAGCGCATGCATAGGTATAATACACATATATTATCTAATAAATTCCAAAACCATAATAAATAAAATCACTCAAAAAATCTTTCCTTTTACAAAAAATGGAAGGGGAAACGTGTAAGACTTAAAAGGAATGTTGAATGAATGGTCTAGATTTATGCAGAATGAGGGGATAAATCTTGAGCGTTGGTTATCTATTGGATTCAATAGATGCCCACGTCCAGGGCCGGCCCAATGGGAAGGCCCAAGAGGCCGCTGCCTTGGGCCTCCACATTTTGGGCAAAAAATGGGGCACCCCTTCCTAGATAAGTATATATATTTTCTGTGTACAATTATAATATAAACTCCTTTGGTGGTTCAATGGTAAAATGTTTGCTTTCTCACATAAGATGTCTAGGTTCAAATCTTGGTAGGGTACTTTTTTGTAGTGTCTTTTTGCCAAAAAAAGTTTTCTCCTATCACACACATATTGGGATTGCTGTGATTCAAACCAAGTCTAATGAATATTATTGCAACCACATATGCTATTAATGCCGAACTATTTACCATGTTGAATAGTATGAATGAAAATTATATATAGAAAAGTATTTATGTTTATTGTTTTTAAATTAAAAAATTTATGTAGGGCACTATTCTACTATTTGGCTTAGGACATTCAAATACCTTGGACCGACCCTGCCCACGTCTCCTTCAAAAAAGAAGTAACTGCTTACCTTAGAAAAAACAACTCCACGTCAAAATTGATTTTTAGTTTTCCTCTCCACCCACAAATTCAAATTTGTCACTTTCCAACTCTGTGGAATACTCTAACAACAGATGTTTTCGACGACGGTGTTCATCGTGTTGGCAACCATTTTGTGCGGTATGTAATGGCACCAAGCATTTTGGTGTCTTTAATGGCATAAGGCTGAGGCAAGAGAAGGAAACCACTGATCCGAATTTTCAGAGGTCTTGCACTTTTTCATCTTCACATACTCTTTGCTTCTTTTTTTTCCCTGTTCCATCTCTTCGTTTTTTTTTTTTAAACTAAGGATCCAGGCACAAGCGATACATTTGTAAATTGGATTTTGTCAAAATATGCAAAATAGCATCCCGTTTATTGTATGATCAATTTTTCACAAATTTTTACAAAATTCAATTTGCACATGCATTGTGTGTGCCTCAGCTTCGAATAAAATGTTAATTAAAAACAAACCTCCACACAAGGAGGAATTAATACAACCTCTTTCTCAACTACACAATCATCCCGGTGAGCTTCTGCAACAGGATGGTGGTATGGCAATTGGTGTCTTCTCCAATGGTGGCCAGCGGTGGCGTGGCGGTTTGTCTGGTGAAGCTTCGTTTGTGTCTGTTTGGTCATTGGTGGTTTGACAGGCGGACGTGGGGCAGTAGGTTTTGGAAGAAGCACAGAAGATTGGGTAGGTTTTGGATATTCTTGATCTGGGCCTAACTCATTTTGGTGGATTTTCAGGAGGTTTTGGGCTTTTATTTTTTGATCTGGGCATTTTTTAGGCTTTTGAATTTGTTTTAGATGTATTGTTGTATCTGGGCTCAGAAGCTTTTAGGTGTTTGGGGGTCATGCCCCTAGGCTAGCCCTCTTATCCAACTATGGTTGCATTTCCCTCCTGTTTCCTCCGATCTTGATGCACCATTGTCAAGTTTTTTAATAAATTTTTTTTTTGATTAAAAAAAACTGCACAATCATCCAAATTTATGAAAGTATAACCCATACATCACTCTGTGTGACGAGAAAAGAAGTTAGACCACTATATGACCTTTGCACCCGATAATTACAATCTATCGTCTGCTATCTAGACTGGTCAACTGGACTATGAGTAGATGTAGCTCTTAGTCCTGTACTCATTGAATTTCAGGAGAGGCATGGAATTCGAGTCTATGGAGAAAAATTGAAACCCTTGTAGTCGTTAACCTCTGTGTAAGTCCTCCAGCATTTTCCACGCAATGAGCGATGGTCCATTTTGACCCCGACCCATAAAACACAAGTCTTCTCCACATCTCAGGTGTCACACGTACCCAATCAGGCAATGAACATAGTGGAGTATGTCACCTAAAAGAAAATGAACTGCAAACACAACGCCCCTAGTTGCGTCGTTACTTGACGTAACTCAATTCTATTGTACTCCACTAGCTCAGTTTTACATTTTTTAAGATGTTGTTAGTTTTACGTCAAAAATTTTAAATTAAAATATTTATTCTTCTTTGCAATAGTAATCTAGAAAATAAGAATCATAACGATATTTAAAAAAAACTCATTCGAGACAAAAATAATCCCAATAGAATTCTTTTTGATATCTATTTTTCTTTTTCTGGATTATCATAAAGTTTGATCATTAATTTTCTTATCTTTAATTTTTATTCCTCTCATTCAGAAGGATAAATGAAGAAAATATACTTGACACGAAACTAATGAAAGTTCGCAATATATAAAAATAACTTGAAATGAATGAGTACTCCTACGGTGATAATATAGATTTTTCTGGACGAAACCGTTCAACTCGTTGCTCATGAAGACTAGTGATTGCTGCTTTGCTATTTGCAAAGAATCACGTAAGGAAAAACGTATTTGGGTTCATTTCGGGTCCCAATAAAATCTAGAAAAATATTCATAAATTTTGTAATATTATTTTATGGAGCCCTGTAAAAAATCAGCTTCAATGGACATCAGTATGTATTACTTTTGGATTCGTAAGGGTGAAACTGCTCAGTTTGCCCCTACGAATTCAAAAGTAATACTTACCGATATCTATTGGAGCTGATTTTTTTATAGGGTCCTATAAAATAATATTCAATAATTTATGGATATTTTTCTAAATTTTTGTGGGACCCGAAATGGACCCAAACGAGTTTTTCCTTGCGTAATTCCCCGCAAATCTTCCTTGCTATTAGGATTTCCCCTAGTGATTGTTGTGATATTTTGCTATTATGACCATCGTGGCGTTAGCGAAGGAGCCAGTAGGGGCGGTCGCGCCCTGCAAAGAAAAAAAATTGTACTAAATAGTATTTAAAAAATAATAATTTTCTATGAAAATACATAGGCTCGCCTCCCTCTAGCATTTTGAAAAAAAAAAAATCAAATAGTACTAACCTTTGAAATATAAGGATACCAACATTAATTAAACTCTAAAGACTATGGGTTAAAATATAACAAAACATAAATTTTTTGAAGATTAACATTGTGAATTTGTGAGTACTCCATTAATGAACTTCCAATTTTTCGCCCACAAAAATCCTTAATCTCATAAATTGTTATGAGGGTTTCACATGTTTTCATGTGCTTTGTAGAAATTGGTGTATTTCTCCTTTGTATCTCTTTAGTAGAAGTTAGTGGAGTGGTTTAGCTGCGGCTTTAGTTGTTGATTTTGCCTATGGAAATACGCTGGGGTTGTTTTTGGGCTTTTTTTTTGGTGGTTATAAAATTTACTTTACCAAAAAAAAAAAAAAAACTCATTACCCTACTCATGAAATGTCCTTGTGCAACATGCATATATCATTTCATTGGATAAATCATAAAGAACTTTTGGTAATTTTTTTTTTTTTTACTTTTTACATTCTGCATGTCAAGATAAATAATTAATTCAAAAAATTTGACTGAATATCTGTAGGGGGCCGAAATATCTGAAGGATCACAGGGCTCACAAGGTCCAGAAGGGGGAATAAAGGCACACACGCTGTTTGACCCGTCGTCCAGTTGTCTCAGTTCATCTATAAATAAGTTTGGGCTTCGGCCTGATGTGTCATTACTTATCCGAAGGATAAACGGGACCATGGGTACTTCACCGAACGAAGAATGCCTTATCCGAACATTCGGAGATTCTTCGTGTGTCGGAAGTGGATTCCACCGAGTACAGTCATTTATGGAACCTTCCAATAATATCTTTTGATAAGTAAGCTGTCCGATCTGATATTCGAAGTGACATCTCAGAGTGAGGTGACCTTTCTGACATCGACCCATGTGACTCTGTAAGGTTTGGGAAGTGGTGCTCATTAAATGGCCCTGTTGCAAGACGCCATCCGAGCATTACGCGACACGTGAAAAGTAAAGTCAACTTGCTTAGCACTCTACTCCTTCAGCTATAAATAGAAGGGTATTATCATCTAGAAAGTGGACCAGAAAATCTTCTTCTAAACAGACTCTCTCTTCGTCCAGCTTATTCTCTTATCAGACTTCCTCTTCTTTCTCCACATACTGACTAGTTCGTCGGAGCTTATTCCCGGAGGAACACCCCCCTCTGGTTCTGCAAGTACATCAAGACCGGCGTCAACTCTCACGGCCCAACACACGAAGGCAGCAGCACTAGAAGGATCACAAAGAAATCCACCCCCACAATATCATAAAACTTAAAAAAAAAAAAAAAAAAGCAACCAAAAAGACAACAACAACAATACACAATAATTTATTCCAAACACACCCAAGTATAACAAAATTAGATTAAAAAATTCATCGTAAACTACTACAAATTCACGAAAATATAAGATTTTAATAAAAAAAACTAAAATACTGAAGTGGAGTACGATGACTGAACCATGATATGTGGGGAAAATGTCCACAATGAAATATTAATATAAATTGTAATAAACATCCAACAATAACTTGAAAAGTAGAAAGCCCTGCAATTGATTGGAAGAAATAAAGTGGCACTAGGAGGGCGTTCCACTTTCTTTCTAAAAATACTTTTTGAAAAAGAAGGTAATTTCGAGTTCAAAAATCATGTGTTTATGTAAATAATTTTTCTACCAATATGAATCTTGTTTGATAGATCTCATTGAGAACTTTTAAACGGTGCAAAAAACAAATCAAAAAATTATTTTTCATTTTTATTATATTTGAGTTTGAAATTACTTTTTTTTTTTTTTTAAAAAGAAGGTTTAGAAAGAAAGCGAACGGATTCTAATTGACAGAGGGAAAAAGGAAGAATAGAGATCGTGCAGTGGAAGAATACTATTTTTTTTTTTTGATCCGCGTGGAAGAATACTATTGACTCAGACTTGGTTTGGCTTAACTGTTTTTTAGGATTACTTTTTGCCTTTATTTAAAAAATTGCTTTTGTTAGTTTTTTGTTAAGTTTCTTTGAATTATTTGTTTGTCTCAACGAGAGAAATGCCAGAAATAAAAAATAATGATCAAAAGCTCAAAAAAGTTACTAACTAAAGACAGAAGAGTAATACAAAACGGAAAAATATTTTTTGAATTGTTTCTATTTTTCTTAATTTTTTAAAGTTGACTCATGTTTTTGTACTTTTATATCTCCTCCCACCGAGATGAATAAATAATTCAAAAAAGTATAACGAAAAAAAATCAAAACAAATACTATTGGAGTTCAAATACAAAATATTCCCATAACAGTTTAACCAAATTAATTAATGTGGGAATAAGAATTATTAAGGAGTACAAGAGAAAAGTCTTTAATCTCCCCTTTTTTCAGCATAAATTATTATACTCCATTATTATGTAATCTCAAAAATTCCTAGGAAAAGTGGAGTGATGAGATTCATCCTCTAAGAGCATTCACAGTGGAATAAGCAAAATAAAAAATTGTTAAAATTAGCAATATTAGATCAAAAAAATGCTCACATTAGAATAACCAAACCTAGCAACCTCTTAACAACTCATCAAATTTTGGCTCTTCAATAATCAAAGTTAGCAATATTTTGTCAATAACCAAATTTTATCTCTCAATCAAGTACACCAACATTACACAAAAACCTTCTCTCTTCCATTCTTTCTCTCAACAATGTTTTCAAAAAATAATTTTAAAAAACTGTAACTTTCAGATTTTTTTTCTATTTTTTTCCCAAACTTTTTTTTTACAAAAAACAATTTTTTCAAAAATTCTAAAAATAAGTAAATAAAGTGTGTTTTTCAAAAATCTATTTTTGAAATTTCAAAACTCTTTTATAGAAAACTGTTTTTTTAATACAAAATCTGTTTTTAAAAAACTATATTTATAGTTTTTAAAATTTCAAAATTATTTGTGTAAATATAATTCTTTCAAAATTTCTCAAAATTATATTTACAGTTTTTAAGTGAACAAAGTGTGTTTTTTGAAAAACTGTTTATAACATAAACTGTTTTTTTCCTTTCTAAAATCGCTTGTGAGATTTGATATTGCTAATTTTAGCAACCTTTAAATAAATAATCAAAATATGATGTGATATGTTTTGATTATTCACATTTGCTTTTGAATTTAGAGATGAGTATCACATTCCAATTCAAGCTCTTCCCAATCATATCATATCATAGAAATCTAAATTCCGAAATTCCAATTCAAGCTCTTCCTAATCATATCATATCATAGAAATCTAAATTCCGAAATTCCAATTCAAGCTCTTCCCAATCATTTTTTTCTTTATCTTTTTCCATTTATCATTCTTATCATTTTTTAAAAAACTTTTCAAATACCAAACCAAACACAGTAATTAATTTTAGCAGTAATTTCCTTTCCCTTTCTTTTCCATAGATAGATACTCTCTTTTCTTCCTTAGAAGTCAAATCGACGCGTCAATCCAAAGACGACTCGAGGTAAACTCTCATCACCTTCCTTCAGGGACACAACCGTAATCTAACCACAAAAAGAACTTTTCCCCTTCCTTTATATTCTTGCCCGACTGCCCTCCTCCACTCCCTAGAGAGAGAGAGAGAGAGAGAATAAAGAAAAAGAGAAAACCCCGCTATCGTGCGCCCTCTACTCGTACCACTCCACTCCCTTCCCTTCCCTTCATCACCCGAGACAGCGATGGGCGGCGACGGCGGAAGAAACGGCGAGGTCCGGCAGTACGAGATGGCGGAGGCGCAGTACCAGAAGGCCAAGATATCTGTGTGGTGGGACATAGAGAACTGCCAGGTCCCCAAGGGCTGCGAGCCGCACTCGATCGCACAGAACATCACCAACGCCCTCGCCAACATGAACTACCTCGGCCCCGTCTCCGTCTCCGCCTACGGCGACACCGGTGGTATCCCGGCCTCCGTTCAGCAAGCCCTCAACAGCACTGGCATCGCCCTAAACCACGTCCCTGCAGGTATAGACGTACTCATCTGTATGTTTGTGCTTGTAAATATAAAAGTAGTCCTGTTATTTACCAAAGAGAAAGAAGTAGTCGAGTTTTTAAACTAGAAGTTAGGTCTTTGATCTCAGATTGCGATGTGATCTCGAGGTTTCGCTTTGATATAGGGCTTTAATATACATGTTGTATGTTTTGTATGTAGATGCCGATGATTTGTGTGTGTGTGTGTGTGTGTGTGTGTGTAAATGTAAAAGCATATCTGGCTGTATGTTTTATGTGGATGCTGCAGATGTTATGTAATTTTGGATGAATTTTTTTTTTAGTCGAGTAGTAATTAAAAGTTGGGTCTTTTGATTCTTGGATTGCGATCGAGTGGGGTTATGAGTGGAGAGAGAAATGAGAGTAATGATTGGAAGTAGAGGTAATGATTGGAGAGAGAAAGAGAATAATGAATGGAGATAAGAGGTGCATAATGATTTTAAGCAGGGGGTAATGAGTGTTTTTTGAGTTAGGATTTTTTTTTCTTCACAAACCAATCCAAACAAAGCATTAGTTACTTATCCAAAGAAAAAAAAAGATCTTGAGGTTTTGATTCGATTTAGGATGTTGATTGTGGAGATGTAGTTGATTGGATGGACTTTTACATGATTTGTTTGAGTAGTTGGATTTTTGTAATCCAAGAAGATAATCGGTCAATTTTCTGCCAAATATATTCAGTTTACGTATTCTTGTACTTATAAATGTAATCTCATAGTTTGCTGTGAAAGTTTTGTATCTAGAGCACTTCATCTTATGTTGTGAACCGTGTATGCGGAGATATGTGCACAGCCACGTGCATATGTATGGATGTAGAAACGGATGTGTGCTCATAATTCTGGACGAATTGTTGTCTCCGGGTAAAAGTGGTCTGACCTCCTTTAATATTGTTGTTACTGGTCACAATGGATTTTGGCTGTGTGATCTTGAGCATTTTATTCACTGGACAGTAGATAACTGATTAGAGTCATTAGACTGATGTGCTTATACTTACAAAATAAAATAAAATTAGACTTATGTTTATGGGTATGTAATCTGTGAAAGCTGTTTAATTTTTTGATTGCAGAAAATGGTCCATCAATTTGTGCCTAATTTCGAGGGTTTATGATTTGTGGCTTTGATGCATTGGTAATTTGGGGTTATTTATTTGAATCTTGAGCTCTTCATTCTCTGTTGTGAATTGGATTCTCAATTTGTTTTCTCTCTCTCTCCCTCTCTCTCTCTCTCTCTCTCTCTCTCTCTCATGTTTTACTCTTTTATTTTTATGTGCTTGCTTGGCAGTTCAGTATCCTTCTCTGGCCTTCATCCACCTTTATTTTGGACACTGACGGTTCTTTTTACTAGAATATTCCTTTCTTGAATGTCACCATTCAAGTTTGGGATTGCCTATATCTTCTATTTATGAAGCCAATACTTCGATTCTTGAAGGGCCTGCATCACTTTGTCGTATTCTTTGTAATAAAAGGTTCATTTCTTGCGTCTGGAAACTGGAAAGCCTGTAACTGGGAATCCATGGACAGTGATCATTGATAACTGGAGTTTTCTCTATCTTTTCTGTTGTAGTACTTCTTTTGATAATTTCGTATCTTGTTACGTGAGCTTTACTTGTGTAAAATGTTTCTGAGTACGTGGGGTTGAATACTGCTTTGGTGATTTTTGCATTTGTTCTACACTGTAGAATCTCGCTTATGTATTAATGTGTTTCTCATTAAGTTTTTTAGCGTAGTGTGTGTAGCATTTGCTTCTTTCCATTGTTGGCTGGGGACTGAGGTTTTGCTTACTGAATACATATTTTTCCTTTTGAAAAAATAGTGGTTTTTATAGACATCTACTTGGATTGGATAATTTGAAGCAACATTACTGAATGTCGTATAATTTGATGAATTCACGGTTGCGTAAGGTAAAAGAAAATTGTTTACTTCACAATAGGAGTTAGCACCTTCTCTGTTTCTCAGTAATACGTACCAATTTTTCTTCTATTTCTTTTTAACCTTGTTGCCCTCAAGCTCTAAAATCTTGTTAATTTCATGCCTTTCTAAGTTGGGACTTGGATTCTATGGAACAGGTGTTAAAGATGCAAGTGACAAGAAGATACTTGTGGATATGTTATTCTGGGCTGTTGACAATGCTGCTCCTGCTAATTATTTATTAATTTCTGGAGATCGAGACTTCTCCAATGCTCTTCATCAATTACGGATGAGGAAATACAATATTCTCCTAGCACAACCTCTGAAGGCATCTCAACCTCTCGTTGCTGCAGCAAAGAGCGTATGGCTCTGGACAAGTCTTGTGGTCGGAGGACCACCCGTGCCAAATGTTGAATCATCACAATTTGTTTTCGGTGGCTCTAGCTATTTACCCAACTCTGATTCATTACATGTTCCAGTTTCTGAGCATATGCAGATGAACCAACAAGCGCCATCCTTCTCTGAAAGTCCTCAGAAGTTCTCAAACGTAGGGAAGGGACCCGATCCTAAACACAAAGGAAATCTACCTCGTAAAACCATGAGTCAACCAAATATTTCCAGAAGTTCGAGTTTGCAAATAGGGGTTCAAGGAGATCAGAATAACATGAACACCCGCGATCAGAATAACACAAACACCCGCCAACCTGGATATATGCATGCTAAGCAATTCAATGACCCCAATGAATCATCTAGTGCTTATAATCAGAGAGTTCCCTTCAGTGGGCCCCCCTCGAATTTCACTCCAGGAAATGCCGACCTTTCCTGGACCAACGGCAATAATCTTCAGAGCTCTTACCACCAAAACCACTATTTGCAGCCAGTTAGGCCAAATAACCTCCCTTTGCAACCTCCTTTTGCACCTCCCTTTGCAACCAGCATTTACAACCCTTCTACTTCTCAACCACGAAACGGAGTAGAAATGAAACAAAGTTATGTATTTGAATCTCCAAACCATGTAAATTCCAACAGTCCGCAAAAAGGACACACTGTCCACAATGCACCGCCTGTTTACCATGACACGTCAAGCAATAGGCGCCCCAATGGTCCCGAATTTCTTCCTTCATCTTCCGCAGCAATGGGGCCCAGTAACATCTCTGCAAATGGTCTATGGGGGAGTCCTGGATGCCCCAAACCTTCTGAATATGTTCAAGGCCTGATTGGGGTAGTTTTACTCGCCTTGAACACTCTGAAAACAGAAAAGATTATGCCGACTGAAGCAAATATAGTTGATTGCATACGTTTTGGAGATGCCAAGCACCGCAATACTGATATTAAGAAAGCCCTTGAGAGTGCGGTTGAGCAGCAGCTAGTTGTAAAGCAGAATTTAAATTTCTCTTTGCAATTATATGTGGGTAAGAATGAGAAGCTATGGAAGTGTGTGAACCCCATTGGGGGCAATCCTAACCAGTACCCTAATACAACATGGGATGAAATCCGGAAATTTTTATTATCCTCCAAGGGAAGATCTACCATAATGGCTTCTCAATGCAGGTAAATCACAAAGGGTCTTACTAACCACCGACTTAGGGGTTGTTTAAGTTGGAGATAACGACAAATTATTTATCACTTCAATACACATCATTAATCTCAACCCACTTCTACAACCAATACACATTTTAGGCCCATTATTTGTCTCTTAATATCAACTACCGTAAATCTCAAGACTCTTCTACACTAACCAATTCACATGTCATGCATGATAGAGGGTCTTGCTAACCATTGCCCATTGACGGTGGTTACGTTGGAGATAAAGAAAAAATATTTAGCATTTTAATACAATTTTGAGGAATTTCAAGACACTTCACTTCTCCCGCTGCACTTTTACACAATTATTGAGGCTATACACCACCCATTTGGTTGGTGGTTAGCATTTCCCAATATGATAAATGCCATCCATTTTCTTTTTGTCACTTTGGCTTCCTTGGATTCATCTGACTGCAAAGTTTCTCTCAAATGTCTTGATTCTTAGGTATGAAGCTGCTACTATTTTGAAGAAGATGTGCTTAAAAGAGCTTGCATTGGGTGAGGTACTCCAGATTTTACACCTGGTGATCAACGTAAAGAAGTGGATGACTCCTAACCAGTCTGGATGGAAGCCAGTTAACATCAGCATTCGAGAGACCAGCCCTGGTCCATAAACTCAACAAGAACTAGTATTGATTGGGGAAGGGGTCCGATTTATATTATATAGTTTGTGGCATAGATGCTGGTTGGTTGGAACTAGGGATAGGTTATGTTTAGGAGGCTCTCTTTCCCAAGAGCTATCGGTTACGTAGTTGCAAGGTAATTTAAGGCAAGTTTAGTAGGTACATAGGATGATTCTGCTGCTTCCAGTTATAGGTCCAATCTTAAGGCTAATTGGAAAATTTGCTTGGCTAAAGTCTGGTGTGTGGAAAGAGGTCCTTGTGGACTTTGCCATAGGGCTGCTAGACATTTGCTACCATGGCATTCTGCACAGGATTGGTACGTATGTATTACGTCGTTCATAAGGTATTTTAAGTTTTCAGAAAGTTGCTGAATCAAAATACGGGGATAGCAACGCTAGGTTGCTTCATACCCAAAGTCTTTGAAGAAACATGGAGGGAGAAGTTTAAGCTTTATAATTCTCCTGCATAGAACCTCAAACTATCTTTCCCAGTTTAGGCTTGAGCAACTTATGTCCCGTGTTCATGGAGTTAGCAGTGTGTTTTTTTTCCCACGGGAGTTAGCAGTGTTAAGTGGTTTAAAATTGCAGAAAAATGCAATATGATGGCGGAAAATAGTTTTCGATGGTGATTTAATCAAGATGGAGGATGAGATCTATGAAGTGAACAGAGAAATGTAAGACGCTAGTTACACAGCCGATGAAAAAGTTACTGCAGTGGATCAAGCTACTTTTTGCTTCTAAAGTTGGTGGTATTTTAAGGTGGAAACCAATTAGTCACCTGCTATGTGTATCACATTACCAAGGTAGTACAAGTACAATGCATGCTGCTGTACCTTGGAGTGTGGTGGTCCTGTAATTCAACGTGGTTGCAGTTTATGGAGCTGTAAAATCTAGCTAAGATTTCTGTTGGGGGTTACAAAGACAGTTTATTCTACTGCAGTGTTTGGTTGATGTCTTTATCTTATATAATATGTGTTGCCCTTTTATTTTGGTTTAGTTTCCCGTGTTTCTGTTTTTCTGTAGATACCTGGATGTCTATGAGTGATGACTTAATTATGCTCTTGCTGAGCAGACTTGTTGAATAAAGTTTGTGGATGTCATTTTCTTGTCTCGTTTTGCCTAAAGTGATGTACTGTATAATTTATGGTTGCATGACCTCGGTTTAAGCAGAGAAGTGTATGGTACTTGCTGGGATACACATACATGGCTTTAGGATGCTGATACCCATGTCCGTATCCGATGCAGCAATTTGGAGTGATTGACACCCTAATTAGCATGTTATTAGAATGTTTTGCATCTGTATGGAGATCGTCAAGTTTGACAAGGCCTTGAATCTGGATTTCACATCTAGTCATCATCTCGTCTCATTCACAATGGGTATTGGTTATGAATATGGAAAACTCTTCCTACAGTGTAGGGAAATGACAGTGATGTGCAGGAATTTTTGAAGCTCTATTTGGATGACACATTGAAGAATATCTTATTGAAAAATATCAGGTAAATGAGTTGAGCATATTATTTTTTGCATCATTATGCATGTTGCTTTTGGGTTGATATGATATGATTAGAGGAAAGCAATACATAAATGATACATGCAAGAGTTTTGATGTTTTACTCTCTTAGTTGACTCGCTCACGAGTAGAGAGTCTTAAATTTTATTTAATGCCATGTATTGGTACCACTTCTACCCGAAAAACTTACTATTGCCTTTGCTGCGTTCTTTTGGCCAAAAGAATACTGGTGGAGATCAGCTTATCTTATTTCCGCTCCCTTTCTCTAGATTTTTGGTCGTGTGCGCAATCGGTTTAATGTGCTTTCCAAGCAAATGGTGGCCTTGCTTGATTCTGCGTGACCACTTTTGAGGTGTTAATTTAGTTATAGAAGATCCTACTGGCATTCCCTCCCCCCCCCCTTCCGGCCCTTCTTCTTCTTTTTTTCGTTTTTCTGGTTACATGGTACCAATGTCTATAACAATGACAATTCTCTGAAAACGTCGTAAAACTACTTCGCCCGAGCGATATCTGTTGTCTTCCTTCTCTCATGGTTTATTATTACAGTAATAATAAACAGCTTTTCTTCCAAGTTTTTAAACGTTTTGTAGGATTATTTCTTCTAGTTGATCTTTGGGAGTATTTTGTTACTTTATAAGTTCTCCCAATTTCCAAGGCTTGACGTGTTCGTTTTGGGTCTCAAAACCCAACTCCTCTCTCTGCGCACGGTCGGTCGCGTAACACCAAAAGTATATTTTTAGAATTATAAAAACTTTACTCACCCAACATTGTTCCGCAACTAACCTAGGATATATCCTACCTCACATGTACACCCTAACTTAAACCAATAACTAAACCCTAACTTCAAAGATACGAAACCCTATCTTTAAAGATACAGCCAAGGATATGCCTTGGCCACCACTTTGCTATATCGGATAAAACCTTAACTTGTTAGAGAAGAATATTTTTAGGGTGTAACCGAATTGTTTTGGATGCTTGAAATTTTAGGGGATTGTCTATTTTTTGATGCTTATTGAAGTAAGATTGTGTTCTTTTGGATTCTTAATAGATGTACTTGATCTACTTTATCTTCTCAAGATGGCTTGCTTCAAGCTGAACATAAATAAGTCTTTTTGTATGGCTCTGCCTGTCCATACATGATACATGTTTCTTATGTTTGGCTCTGAATATTCAAACAGCATAGGAAATTTGACTTCTATCTGAAAGTAAGTTCAAACCGAGCTGGAACTCATTTATTTCAAGATAAATATAACCTGATCGTTGTTTCATTGATATCGTTCCAATTTTATCAGATATCTCCGAAGGGGCAGTTCATCGATATCTGATTATTTGTAATTTTGGCTTGGTTGAGCTTGTCGAGGACTTCTACAAACAAAAATGATTCATTATTGAAGTGGGCCCAGAATGGGTTCAAAAAAGAAAAACTGGACGATCCAGTTAATTTCTGAGGTGGAGAGGAGCAGTTGACTTAGCGATTGTGTAGAGTGAGATTGTGTAGTGGGGAAGTTGATTTAACGATTGAGTGGTTGTACTTTTTTTTTTTTTTTGGGCCACAACGATATACATCAGCGGGGTTAATGGAGGTGTTAAAGTTAGTACGGGGAGGCCATAAGCTATCCATAGCCCTGGCCCCCTAAAGAGCCTGCCCCTTGTAAGGCTCGAACCCAAAACCTTCCACAAAAGGGATGCAATGACTGACCAACTACACTAAGCAGTGGTCGTCAATTGAGTGGTTGTACTTAGTACAGTGAGATTGTGTATTAAATTCACGCTTGTTTTGTTTTAGAGTGTAAATTCTGTCCGGATGAGGCGGAAAATGGGGGTTTTTTGCCACCTCTGTGAGCCCTTTTCGCGCAATTTTATGGGTAATCCAAACCGTTCATCTTTTAGGTTCTGTAAAATAATGTATCCATGCAAAACATCAGTTTGTTCGGACATCGATAGGTATGTTAAAAGTTGAGTTTTTAGACGAAAAAATGTACGGCTGTGGACAATTTAACTTAAAAAATAGTTGACAGATCTAGGTTGTCCATTTTTCGTCTAGAACTCAACTTTTAACATACATATCAATGTCCGGACAAACTGTTTTTTTACATAGATACATTATTTTATAGACCCTACAAAATACACAGTTTGAATTACCCAAAAAAATACGCGAAAAGGGCCCATGAGGGACATTGACGGAAAACCCATTCTGTCCGGCTCATCCGGACAGAATTTTATCTAGAGCCACATTACATTCAGAGAATTACTACAATAATGAGAAACTGCATCATCGATCCTAGGACATCCGTAACAACTAAATTAAAGTCCAGTACAAAACAATCCAAGAAATAACCTCACCTCGTGCGAGGAAGAAAAAAACTAACGAAAGGCTCTAATAATACACGAGAATGGAGAATTAATACTATGTAATTAATGCCTTAAAGCCAGATTTAACCTCTTAAACAAGTGTACAAGGTGACACGTGTCAAAACAGTGGTTCCAATTAATAAAATATGGCGACGTGGCGCAATGCAATTGATTTGGAGGAAATAAATATTTACACCGGCGGTGTAAAGAATTTATTCTTTTGAAATAATATATATAGCTTTATGATGTCGTGTGATTGGAATATTATAGACACTTCTAACGTACTCCAAGAAAAAAACTTGGATCGACCACATTTCATCCTTTCTTCCATTTAGGGAAAATAAAAAATAAAAAAATCTAGAAGGCTTTCACATAACGAAGAGGGTCCTCTCCAGTTAAGAAATTAATGGTGCCGGTCTAATTTTGTTCTTTTCAGACCTAAGCAATTTCTATTTTAATGATATGATTGTTATTTTGCAGAGTTCATCGAGATAATCAAACAAGCAAAAAAATAAAGAGCAATTAGTTTGTCGGCTAAGGATTAATCGGACTTCTATTTGCAAATATATTCACGCCGAACTCAAACTTATTTATTTGAAGAAAAATATATTTTGATGATGAGTTCACCAATATTCAATTATTACAATTTTGGTACGGTTGAGCTTGTTGAGGATTTCTATGAACAAAAATGATCACCATTATTAAAGAGGGCCCCGGAAAAAACGGGACGATCCAGTTAATTTATTAGGTGGAGAGGATCCCTAACCCCCCTTTCGTTTAAGGGTTTTGGATTTTAGATTCTAATTATTACCTTATTTTTCTCCAATCATTGCTCTTATTTTTTTCTCTATCTCTTTTCAATCATTACCCATATTTTCAATTATTACTCTATTTCTCCCTACACTTATTACCTATAAATCCAAAATCTCAAAACGAACGGCCGCCCTTTGCATTTTGTTAACATGGCCCACAACTTTTGACTGGAAAACTAATCTAGTGCAAAGAAAAGAAAAGAAAAGAAAAGAAAGACAATTGCCGATAAAAAAGAAAAAAGAAAAGAAAAAGACAACCTTTATGCAAAGTTTCAACAACAATTAGAATGGCTCTGTTGATTCTAGTAATGACATATGACAAATTCTACACTCGTTAAAGTACTACTCTATGTTGGATACTCATGTTTAAAAAATTAGGTACTACTATTCTAGGTTGGATTATGATGTTAACAAGAAAAGTAATATTCTGTGTTCATTTTAACTTTTAAACTTGGAAATTCATTTTTGCATTCCTCAAATTACTAACCTCACTCTTAAAGACGAAAGCAAAAATCAAATTCATATATGGTTTTAGTAATTTGGGAAATGCGAAAATCACTTTCCTTAAACTTTACTCCTAGTATTTGGAATTTTGAAAAAAAAAATTCTTCGCGTAAATGATGTGGTTGTCAATAGCCGTTGAGTTGTCTTTTTTATTTTATTTTTTATAACCGGATGTCCAGACAGCTTGCACGCACCTCGTCTAATTTCGGAAGCCTAAAGTTGATGATCGGGCAAACCCTTCAATCATGTTTATAACATTAGCAGCAAATATCGCGTGAAATTGATCATAAATGTCAAATTCTGAAACTAAAACATCAAGGGCGAAAAAGGAGCAAACATTAAGTGCTACGGTAACACCATTCGCAGTGGTGTCACTAGCCTAACCTAATACTAACCGTCAAAAGTTTCTTATATGCATGTAGTACCCAAAGAAAACCGTCAAAAGAATGTAGGAGCATAGAACAAAATTGCCATGCAACGAAGTTTTATTGCCACAAACCTCAAAAGTTTTATTGATATGTACCTACCAGTTTCAGCATTCTGACAAAATCTCTTTGCAAGTTGACTTATGGTGGCCGGTACCCTTGCACCTACTACATTTTGGTTGCCGTTTACGTTTGACCACCCTTTGTGATTCAATTGAATCAGCAGGAGGCCGGCCTGCTTGAAAACGATGAGGAGGAGGGGTTACAGTCACCGCACTATTAGAAGAGTCCTTCTCCGTGGGCCAATCTGTATTTGGAACAGGATGTATGGATTCAGAATACGTTAACCTGAAGCTGTCAGTTGTGAAGTATCTAGAACAATAATCATATAGGTGACGACCAAGGCAATTGATTACAGCAATGGCATGGCAGCATGGCAAACCAGTAAGCTGCCATCTTTTGCAACTACAAACCCATTGGTCAAGATCAACATCTTCAGCGGTGTCGCCAGACTCGCCACGGACCTCAAACGTGTTACCACCTGAAATTGTCACTTTAAGGGAACAAACATTTAGTCTTTCCTTCTCTAGCTTTTCCTCCATGGATGGAGTTAGCCTTGTCGTCCATTGGTTGGAGTCTACACGGCGTCTATAGATCAACTCCATGACCTTCAGCCGCATAGTAGTCACCATTGTGGTTATCGGTAATTCATGCGCTTCTGATGCCCAACTGTAGAATAGCTCCCCAAAGTTTGCTGTCAGATGGTTATATCTTGCACCCTGGAAAAACGCATTTGCCCAGTGTGAAGGCTCACTCTGCAAAACCCAATTATAAGCGTCTATTGAGATACTTCTAATGTTTTGTACACACTTCTGGAAGTCTTTAGGCCTAGGTGCAGATGCAGCAGCATAGAAATCCTCAACCATCAAACACTTCACTTCATTGGAATATTGCCCATTCAAGTCTCGGATAAGTTGTTCCGAAAGATAGCGTATACAGTACCCATGGTGTACATCCAAACCGCGAAATACATCCGAAATCGAATTCCTTAGTCCCTTTTCTCTATCTGCAATAAACGTTATGCTCTGAGCTGTTGAAAATGCAGATTTTAGTTGTACCAAAAACCAAAGCCAGTTCTCATCGGTTTCCGCATCGACTATTGCAAAAGCAACAGGAAAAACTTCGTCAGCCCCATCAGCAGCTGTAGCTGCTAACCATGTTACTTGGTACTTTGACTTTAAGGGTGTGCTATCAAGGAAAAGCAGAGGTCGGCAACCCTGTTGGAAGCCATACAAAGAGGCATGAAAAGATACAAACAGGCGACGAAAGCTCGAGTTTTCCTTTGTGGTGAAGGTAGCTAGACTACCAGGGTTTGTCTCCATTATTTTCTCACAGAGGTTGGGTACCTGGCTATATGCGGCCTTAGTTGAACCATGAAGCTGCTCCTTAGCATTCTCTTTCCCGTGCCATGCGTGATGGTACTTTAGCTGAAGTCCATATTCTTGTTTAATGTCACTCATAATATCCTTGGGCTTGTAATTCGGGTGATCCTTCATCTTCTCCTTGATGATACTTGCTAACACATTTTTAGTCGCCCGAGCCCCGGTTGTCATAGTATTCCCCTCACACGTATGTAAGACATTCATTTCCTTAATACGAAATACTTGGGTGTTTGACAACTTTCTTGCATGAATAAACCATGAGCAACCTTGTTCTTTACATTTGGCAGTCACGCGGGAAGTGTCGTTCTTGACATACTTAAAAGTAAGTTGATGTGCTATAGCATACTGACATAGAGCCTCACGAAATTCACTAACACTATTGAACCTTTGGCCAACACCCGTGAGTTTGTTCTGCCACTCTTTTGCAGCTTTAGGATGCTTCTCCTCATCATTGGAACCATCAGAAGGAAAGGGTGGAGGCATATCAGTGGGACTATCCATATGGGCATCGACATGGGTAATATCATCTAGAATAACACTGTCATCCACAACATTGTCCACAACATTAGGAGGGTCAACTAGAACGCCTGCTCCTGAAAAAGTAGTCCGACTTGACCTGCAGGATCAAATGTTCCCAAACCTTACATCCAAAAACAGTAACGCTCTGTTTGCATCGATGTAAGAAACTTAATACAACAAAATGTTTTTACATGCGAAATGATTTTGCAAAAATTATTCCCTTTTATTTGCTTTTCCGCCATCTGGTTGACTTTAGGCAGTTTGTTGTTACGCCATTTTTACCTGTTCCAAGAGATAAGCTGACCTGCTCCAGCTTTGCCTCAACCTGTGGGTCACTTGTTTACATCAAGCTTACCAAAGGCCAAGGCTGATCAAGAAAATAATTTCAGAAGTGAATGACATCAAATGCTCTGAGCTGTGAACGACTGAATTTTAGAATCCGCAAAATGGCTTACGGGGTTCTGGAATGTAAATCATTTCTGGCCTATAATGTAAACTATTTTCCCTGGAAAAAATTCTACGTAAGCTGTCCAACCAAAGAACAGAATATAGGTAAATTATTTTCAGGAAACCGTTTTACCCTGTAAAAAACAGAGCCTAAGACTAAAATCTCATGTCACCTATTAACAAAAAACTGAATTAAATTGCATGTAAGAAAAATGGAGGACTACCTGCTTGCAGACATGTTTGAGACATGGGCTGCAACTACATCTTCCATAATTACATATATATCAGCAGTGGCGGAGTTAGCATGGAATTTGATCATGCAATTGAGGTCCTTGTCATTAGATATTGTGATAAGTGTCTTTTTATTGCCCGGCAGGAAATATTTGATGGACATATTACCATGATTGCTGTTAAACACCTCTGCTACTTCCCTCTTGAAATCTTTGTACTTCATGTTCTCATCAATTTCCCTAGCATGAGCATCCCCACCTCTATATGACAATGAGCCATCTTGATTGGTCTCGAATTCACCGCCAGATTGAAGTATAGCTATAACTTTCTTCCCCGCCATGACCTGAGTCATTATAGAAGACCATATACTTAATCTCGTATGAAAAATGATGGGAAACATATATTTCCCCCTTGTGGTTAGTCATTATAGAAGACCATATACTTAATCTCGTATGAAAAATGATGGGAAACATATATTTCCCCCTTGTGGTTTGGCCCTTGTAGGCATAGCATGCAACAACCTATGTTACATGGACTTGGATGTGAGGATTGGGTGCGGATGCAAGTCCAAGCGCCGGACCTTCCTAAACATAAATCTTAGGATACTGGGATATGTTCCCCAAATTGGGTATGGGTATGGGGGCATGTCCTGTACACTTGTTTGTAGTATATATTACATAATTTTTCGGATTAGGTAACATAAATTATATTTAGAAATGTATGTAAAACAAGAAGAGGTTAAGAAAAATAGGTTTTTGCTATTTCCTGTAAATATCATAACAATTAGAGGATCCGAGTGTCCAAATGGATACGGTTGTCAGACACACGACTCGGGTACTTGGACCAAAATGAAGGATCCATGTATCATTGGTAACAACAAATAAGCACCTACCTTCCTAAGTTTTATGGACTCTCTCTCTCTCTCTCTCTCTCTCTTCGATCCAAATGCCATCCAATCATCACCTTTATCTCTGGTAAAGGCTGGCCTTGAACGTTTTTTCCGGCACTGCAGTGGTGCAACCCAATTTCAAATCGAAGAGTACAAATTATCTAGAGAAAAAAGGAAAATATAAAACGCTTCCAGACATCCAAATTAGACACCACTATTTGTTATAAGCAAATGAAGTTTTCTGTCCAACACTTTGAGAGAGAAATTCAGCGTTTTATCTCTTTTCAAAACTTGTTACCTGGAACGAGGATCCTTCCGATACAAAGAACGAGGATAGGAACAAGATACGCCACATGTCCTAAATGGTGGTATGGTGGGGTAGACTCCTATAGTTGTGGTATAAGAAGGAACAAATTGTAGGAGACAAAAATCCAATAAGCAGAATGGTATTTTTGAAATCCTTGATGTAAAATAGAACTTTAGAAGCATTTGGACAGACTTTTTTCTTTACCATTTATCCTATTAATGTATCATTTTTGGTTGATTACGTCTTATTTTCATCTCCCTCTAAAATGGCAAGGACATAAGTAGGAAAATCATCAAGATTGCTTGATCGATATGAACTCACTGTTTTGGGATGTTAGTGTTCCATATTTTGGATCATGCGTTCCTATGTAATTTGCTAGTGTGATAGCAAATTGTGATAACAAAGTTTCAAAATCTCCTACCCTAGATAGTGATTAGGAATTGCCATAAGATTAAACTTTAAGATGCATGGATACAGGCACGGGACACGACACAACAATTCTGAATAGAAGGGAATCGGCAGGCAACACGGCAAAAAGTATATACAACCTATGTATTTCGTTGTTGTTCACATGGATAATGTACTATCAGAAACAACCAAACTCGTATAAGCCTTTGCAAATCTTACCTTATACTTTTTTGTCAATATTATTATATTGCTTTATCAAGATAAAATGCTTTTATTTGTAATCTTTACTTCGTATATTCCTCAACAGTTCTAACTGAACCCCAGAAATTAGAATTGATCCCTTTCGTGTTCCCAACTGTGTCTAACTTGAGGCACTTGCTTCCCCAATGCATCCCCTGCTTAAAATTAACAAAATCAAAAGGACACGCCACCTAAGTGTCCCATATGTCCCCGGCCTGTCGCATGTCCCCAACATCTCTAACACTACAATTAGGCATGTCAGTGCTTCATAGAAAGAACTCAATTAGGGTTCTTAGGGGTTAATGAAACCTATGGTCCTCAGCAAACTTGGGCTGAGGTTTTGCAGGACCTCCCAGCAAGAACCTACCCTCTGGAATTGGCATGCTTAAGGACTTCACCTCATCTCCATGTTCAGGTCCATTAAACCATAGCGTAGAATATGTTCTTAGTTCTCAACAATGAGAAGGTTACCCGCACACAAGCCAAACCACTAGGGTTAAAGTGAATTTTGTCCAGTAACAATACCTACACACAATTGAAGAAGTAATAGAAAATCTACCACGCGATAACAATACAAAGATACAAATTCCAAAAAACAGCATCCAATATGAAGCTCCACCTAGAAGTGCAAAACATCACTTGAATTGTCTACACTATTAACAAAACTCTAAATAAAAGCATTGCTGGACGCTTGATCTTAACCCTACAAATGCAAATTTGCCAAATTATACTTTTCAGATTACTTATGGGTGGTAAATAATATGTTTTCTTCTAAAAAAATTAAGGGTGGCAATTTGCAAACCTATAAGACTTCAAACAATTTTAAAAAGGAAAATAATTTTTGAACCCCGAAACTTGTCTTTCTAGTGTGCTTTGGGAGTAGTGCTATCAGCCATGGGTAATTTTAAGCACTTCACGCTACAATTTTTTGTCTTCAGTATTTTTTTGACTAAAACTTATTTTTCGTAATTTTTGATTTAGTTTTTCATCAGAACTTTTGGGATTAATTATTTGTCTCGACAAGAGAAATCGGAAAAGTATGAAATTCCAGGCCGACATTGAAAAAACGTTTTGTATAAGACGACATTATAGACAAAAAAATGCCAGCTATTTGTTTTTTTTTGTCTTTAGAGAACTTTTTCTGCTTTGGCCATAATTTTGTACTTTTTAGATTCCACTCCTCAAGAAAAGATGATTGATCCAAAAAACAAAACATGAATTAACAAAAATCTAGAAAAGCAAAAAATACCAAAACGAAAAATACAAAAAATATAGCATGAACCCACCCTAAATGACAAGTTTTCGAGTGCATTTACAAAGAGTACAAGAATCATAACCTTTTAAATAGAACACTATCGTTATAATAGCGTTTCAAAAAAAAAAAAAAAAACCATTTGGAGAGCCACTAGTGGATGCAGGGCAAGCCAGGGGTTATCTATCAAAACCCAGATAATCTGGTTTCAAACCCGAAGCATACAAGCAATACAAATCGCATGCAGCCTCCATCTGGTAACAGAATCGCTCTTTTTCTTGCGATGAAAGTACATAATCGATACGAGTCAAATGCATATTTGCAAGAGAGTAGATTTTGATGATTAGAGACATAGTGTTGACCGATTAGAATCCAAATAGATGATTAACGTCGTCTTACCGAGAATCGACGGCCGAGTGTTGATGAACCTTAGATTTGGCACTGGGGTTTCGGGGAGTGAAGGGGTTGGCGATGATCCAGAGAGAGAGAGAGAGAGAGCGCAGCTGTGAGTGAAATGAGACGAGTTTATATACTTGAGGTTTTTTTTGAGAGGAGGGTCCACTATAGCATGTTTCTAACCCACTAGATCCATTGATCAAATTTTTAACCCATTAGGTCCACTAATATTTATTTGATAAGGTATAAAGTTCACTACATTTAAAAAGGGAAATAGTGCCTGACAAAATTACCATTTTCATTCAAATCCCATACTTTTAACCCATTATCCCTCATTATCCGTTTTACATTTGAAATCCCGGCAATTACGTTGGAATAGAGCAACAGAAGATTCTCCTTTTCTGATACACTGTATATAACGTTATTGTACATATATAACGTTATATACTCGTTCATCAGTTCACATTTAATATGAGATACTTACATTTTATGTTATATACTCATTCGTCAGCTCGTATTTAACATTATATACTCATCCACTCATGACAGAAGACCACATATAACGATATTAAGGATGCAAACCTAAAATGATTTTGGTTGTTTAGGTTTAACCTTATATAATGTCATATGTTCATTTTTCAAGGAATACACATAACAGAAACATATATTTAACGTTAGATACTTATTCATCAGAAAAAAATGAAATTTTGACCTGGCCTCATATAGCAATGTTAAATGGGATTTTGTCGTGTATTTGAATGCATAAGTCAAAATATGACCATGTAGGTACAGAGACCATATTGTGATGAATTATTATCAATCACAAATGTAACAGCATGCCAACATTTTTGTGTGTGGATAATTTAGCTTGAAATATAAAAAGAGGCTAAGCGAATGTACAGTCTACAAGGAGCATACCCCAGGTGGAAAGAAAAAAAAAGAGACAAAGATTGAGAAAATTGATGAATGCCAAGTGGCTACATTGATCTAAGCCAATAGTTGATGAGTTTGCTTTCAATTGACTACTTGGAACAGCAGAAGGAAGGACATGAATTATCTTCAACACAGTACGGTCTTTGCTGGTATCATGCCAAACAGATGCCGAACAACAGCTTGTTGATGAGAAGGCACGAGCAGCAATTGTAGAACCGACACTGATCTAATAGTCATCAACGGGTGCAAAGGTTGCTCCAGAAAAAATGTGAACCCCACCTCGTAGAAAGAATGCTCTGATATTTATCAACGGCTGCAAAGCTTGCTCTAGAAAAAATACTCTGATAGTTTGCTCTGATAGTCATGCATCCGTAGGAGATTTGTCAATACGATAATATTTGCAGACTGTATCACATGGAGCAATCATTTTCTAGTCTAACTTTGTATTGCTTCATCTTGTGAAGTAAAGCTTTCAAAAGTTGTTCAGAGCCATATGATGAATTGAGAGAATATATATAAATTTTGAGGAAGGTATCCTGTAAACAGTAGAACAGGAAGACCCATTTGTTAAAGTGTGTACAGAAAAGAAAAATTACTTGGAGTTTTAAGGTGATTTTTTCCAACCTTCACGTGAGAAGGAATTAGTTGCTAGAGGTAACCATGCTGATGTAAACCCGGATTTTGCAATATCAGGAACCTTGCTCTTTAAATTTCTCCACCAATCATGTTTATGAGACTCCCAGTTGAATTACTACTCAAAGTTATACAGGAAATCGTATACTGTATACCCCTATATATTTCAGAACAGAACATCATATGTATTTTCTCACAAGACAGTAGATCATATATAACGTTAAATCAGTAACTATAAACTTTGTCTAGAATTTGTATAGTTGCCTTGTAAACAATTTCTTTGATAAAATGTGTCCACTTATTAGTGACTCAAGGCCAAGGAGTCATACGTAAACAATTTCTTTTACTCAGTGGTAACATAACAATACTGTTGTTTTTGTATGAGCAAAAAATAAAACGAATGAAGACAAGAAAGAGTGCATGAGGCATTGCCTAAACACAACCAGGAAAGATTGACCTAGTACTACACTTGGAAAAAACAAAAGAAAACAAAAGAAAAGGAAAGGAAAGAGATTTGATACTTGCGCTGTTTTTTGGTACTTGAGAAAAGAAGAGAACATAATTAGTTTAGCTATCTCTATAAAACCAATTAAATTAGATTATTGAAATGGTCCGCGCAACGGCCTAATTGATCCGAACATGATTGGTGAAAACATGATATACAACCTTACACAAGTCTACTGATCATATATAACATTATATCAAAGTTAATATAGAACATCTAGCATTTGTATGCTGTTGCAATACAATGAAAATGATATAGATTATCACATATAACCATATATAATTCAGGTAATAGCATTATATATAACCTTTCACAAGTCAGTATGTCATATATAACATTATATCAATGTTAATGTGGAACATCTAACATTTATATGATGTTGCAATACAATTAAAATGATACCGTATATCATATATAACCATATATATTTCATGATATAACTTCATATATAACCTTTCACATGTCAGTATATCATATATAACATTATATCAATAAATCCATGCATATATAACCATGTGTCATTACCTGTACTGAATGGATGATAGTCCACATATACCCAGATTTTTGCATACAATTAATTCACGTTTCCAACATATAACAGAGAATTCGTATATAACCATCATTTCATGATCATGTCTGTTCGACAAGCAAAACCCTAACTTTACCAAACCCTAACCTAGAAAATTTATATAACCATATATAACCTAAGTTCACATGTAATTGGCTAAGAAACATATCTGCCAAACGATCAAAGTGGATAATAGGAGAGAGAGATAGAGAGAGGGAGAGAGAGAGAGAGACGATCGACGTCGACAGATTTGACAAACGATCAACGTCGATCTTTGACCTTTGATCTCGTTGGAGTATTTCTCTCATTCTTCATATTTGGAACGAACTGTACCTTGGGGCTAGGTCGACGATCGACGACGAAGAAAGTCTGGGATGTGGGTTGATCTCTGCTTTTCGTCGGTAGATCTCGATGTTGGAGTGACGATGGCAATCGTGGGCTTGACGAGGGCGACAGAGACGACACTGGTATTTGAGTGCTCGAGGATGGCGACGACGATCGAGTGGTTGAAGACGAACTCTTTTGTCTAGGTTTGGGAACTGGGCTTTTCTTCTGAAAATGGATGAAACGGATGAAAATGGGGGGGGGGGCGGGGAAGGGGAGGGGTTTTGTAATTTTTTGAAATGGGATAATTTTGGAATGGATGAGACGGGGCAAAATATTTTTTAAAATTAGGGGTATATTGGTCTTGCCGGGTTCATTTAATCCCTAATAATAGGCTAGTGGACTAAAGGGGTTATGAAACTTAGAAGTAGACTAGATGAGTTTAGAAACTGCTATAGTGGACTTATGTAAAATTCTCCCAAAAAATTACTACTACTACTACTACTACTTTATATGAAAATCAGTCCCACTTTTAACACATCTGATCGTCCCCCTGCTTCCAAGAAAGAGGTTTGTGATTTGAGTTTGTGGAGAGACGTAGAATGAGTTTGTGGAGAGACGTAGAATGCTTTTAATTATTAATTTGCTAATTCTTCGTTAATTTCTTCAATTAGGTACACAATATTGGAAAAAAAAATCAGTTCCATAGATATATTGTTCGCCTTTTATATGGGTTAACAATGCAAGAAAGTAATTTTTTTGTGTGAATTTCTTGGTTCCGGCATAGATGGTTTGGCTTTGATCAGATTGGGAAGGAAATTAATTGAGATGCACGTAAGCTTGCGAGAACACTCCTAACCGTCAAACCAAAAAAAATACTCCAATAATTATGGTAGGAATAAGATCACCCTCTTACCATTTGTGGGTTCTTAGTGGTCATATGTTAATGATCGAAACCGTTCACTTGCAGAGCTCGTGGAAAACATTAGTCTTACCCTATGTTGTTCATCGGGTATCGATTGATATATACGGAGGCATTCCGCTCACAAAACAAATAACACAATAATTGACACTCAATCTCAGCCCTTGCTTTGGACGGCTGAGATTAGATCCCACAACACAAGTACAATCCTCTCATCTCAACCCACATGCTATCTCCCTCAACCCCATCATACCTCTCTCTCTCTCTCTCTGTGTTCAGTTCTCCATGAGCAATTAAAGCCCTAAACGCCGGCGACTAATCACCTCCCTCATGCAACCCCGGCGAGCGAACAAAGGTTGAAGTGTCCGTTTTGGGTTATATATAATACAGAAATGATAGAGGTACCGAAAATGGGGAAGGGATTTCATACCGCCGGCCGCCGGTGGGCCGTCTCCCGCTACCGGACAGCCGATCCGAGCCGTCCAAAAATTCTAAAAAAAAAAACCGAGGGGCCCTACGCGGGAATCAACGGCATTCGAGGTGTGTAGGGTACTTGATCGGAGCACCCCTTTTCATGTCCGATCAAGCACCCTACACACCTCGAATGCCGTTGATTCCTGCATAGGGCCCTTCGGTTTTTTTTTTTAGAATTTTTGGACGGCTCGGATCGGCCGTCCAGTGGCCGGAGACGGCCCACCGGCGGCCGTCGGTACGAAATCCCTCCCCCATTTTCGGTACATATAGCAACACTCTATATAATAAGTTTCTAATAAGGACCTTAAAATGTGGACCTTAAATGTAGAACTCATAGTTTGGAGCCTTCCAGATCATATTTTGATGATCCAAACCGTTAAACTTTTTTGTGTGTGTATTTGCTTAAAATATAACTGGAAAGTGCTTAATCCAAACACTTTTTATATATAATAGGTTTTTTGTTAAGCTTTATGGAAAACTGTTTGGATCAACAAACACTTTCTGGTCATATTTTGAGTTGATTTTTCGCAGGTATCCTTAAAAACATGTTATAAATAAGTTGAACGATTTTGATCATCATAATATGACTCAAAAATAGAAAGTCCACATTTTAACAAAATGAGGAATCCCTTAATAGAAAGGGGACTAATGTATATTTTGAAAATGATATTCGATTAACATGATTATTTGAATGGTTGTAGTAGTTTGCGAAAAATTATTTGGACATATTTTAGATTCTAGCTTCTAAAAACTAGTTTAAAATGTTTGTCAAAATTTTTGTATAACTGAATACTAGAATTTACAGTTTATGAGAACTTGAAAAATGAAAGAAATTCTCAAAATTTCAAAGCTTGATTTGGGTAGCTTTTGAAATTCTCCTACTGGCTTACTGTGCTGTTGTCCCATTGCTCATGCATATACTCTTTCGTGCTCAAGATGTGTTGGCTCCATTGAGGCTCAAGACGACTGACACCCAGTCCAGACATAACCTTGGTTGCAGGTGCCGACATGACCCACTTTAAACTGCACCATAAAACCACCGGAAATGATTGGTACACACCACATTTACACAGATCCAACCACACCTCTCTCACATAACATATATATAGGTCCCATCATGTAGGGCCCATATGTATGTGAGAGGGGGTGGTTAAATCTATGCAAATGTTGTGTGTATGTAGCATTACTGTAAAACCACAGAACCAAAAAGCTCAAACTCAGGCTAATAGGAGTACGTTATCAAGAAAAAGCAACAAAGATGAGAGCTGCAAGACAATCCTTAGAGGGTACTACTTGTACAATCGCTAACAACAATTACAGGAATTTCGTCGCTCCACGAAGAACTATAGATAGCAAAACAATCGATTAGAAGAACTATAAACAGGCAAAAGACATCTCGACCCCTTCTCAAAGAGCTTTCAAAGAGTACGGGCAGTGCCACTGGTCCATTGATTGAACCTGGTAAGAGAAAAGCAAAGGGATTGAATAAGGCAATGCCGAAGCAAGTTCAAGAGACAAAAGCAGTGAGCTATCACCTAGGCAAAGAGAGACAATACAAAAGCCCCATTTTTGTCAGATGAGTACATGGAAGCACAACAAATAGAACCTTATTTTTCCCGGTGGCATAAAGAGAGCATAGTGTTGATAAAAAAGAAATGCAATAGATTTTTTATTTTTTATTTTTTTTGTGAAACTTGAATGGAATAGAGAGTTTAAGCATTAACACAACAAACAAAAGATGGATAGTCAAAAACATGAAAGACTAAATCGTCCAACCAACTTGACTACTAACACTTTTTCCTGAAGATAGAGATTATGTATCCAACAAGATGTGGGTTAAAGAAGAGGAGACTTCAACAATAGCAGAAAGGCTCCACTCTGATGGCATCATAGATGCCCCAAAAGGCAAAAACCTACTTCCCCTCCTATATTTGCTGGAATTGCAGAAGGCCGAACATCCGTATGACGAAAATACACTCAAAAAGTCATAGGACTATGATGGAAAGCTAAAACGACCATCAAGTGAAACTTGGCACAAGTTAAGAAGTATATCGACAGTGCTTTTACGTATAGGTAGGTGGCTACATCAGGTTTCCACCCAAAAACAGACCTCACTGTTTTCGAGGAGCAAAAACTCGCATAATTCTTGAATTAAAGATGTCTCACATGCTGAGCTTTTTTCCGCCCTTCGATAACACTGATAGAGCTAGCAGGATTCTCAGATGTCAAGAGCCTCCTCAATTTCTACGGTGAAAAACCCTAGGGGTTTTTTCGACAGTTTCCATGGCCTCCGCTGCGCTTTCTTGCAGGTTCCTCTCTATGGTTTTCTCCATAAACTTTTCCTGAATTTGTTCAACATCTGTTATGATCTGTCCTTTGAGGTGGGTCTCAGAGTTCAACCTCTGTCCTTCAAGGGTCTGTGGTTCTTGGATGGAAGGTCTTGGGGTCCTAACTCCTAAGAGCTGGGGGAACTCAATTAGCTATTAAATCAGAAACCAATGGCATGAAAGCGAAGGCAAGATGTAAATGATTATTACAGTGGTCCAGCAACTTGCCTCTGTCCACTACCAACATCCATCAAGTGATTTCTAATCCACTGAATCAACAAGGGCTTTTCACTAGGTTAACACAAAACCTTTCCAAACCTTTCGTCCATGACATATACAAACTCTAACAAATAAACATGGTTTTCATCGCCAACTCAAAACCAACAACTGCCAAACACTACCTAGGCCCCAAACGAGGACTGCTCCCATTAGCATCCAAACACGTGTGGATGAACAATTTGTATAGCTCAAACTTCACATGATGTGTAGAAGTTTTACCTCAGAATGAATTCTAGCAAACCATTAGAGAAGAGATAAAGCTTCGCCCTTTAGTGGTGGTCACTGTGCTCCCTTTCACAAACCCAAACATGAGCAACCACTCATGGAAGGGAAACAAACGAGTGTAGGAAGTGTCCTAGCAAGCTAGCACCCAACTGCTCAAAACACATCAACCTTGGCCTTAAACAAGCCCAAGGGTATGTATAGCCTTGCCCAAACCTATGTTAGGTGGATCCTTCTAGATGACTAAAATACCCATGTCGGACACCCGCTAGTTGGATAAAGGTATGGAATCCGTATCCGACACATTTAGTTGGACATTCACCTAGCAAGCAAATTTTATAACTCAAATTAGCGATGAATAACGCATGGAACTCCTGTTCCACTCTTATATTATGCATGAATGCCCCAAGCAATTGGTAACCATTATTTTACCTGTGAAAATAAATGAAATATACTAACAAATTTAAAATTTTAAGCACATCCCTCGTCATTGAGGCCAAAGTTTTCAAGCCTAATGCGCAAGGCGAGGTGAAGGCACCAAGGGGTTAAGGCGAGGTATTTTGTTCAAAAAAAGAAGGCGAGGTATTTTGAGTTTGCACACCCTTTGAGAACAAGATGTAGGAAATCTTGGGGACGGGGGGGGGGGGGGGGGGGGGGGGGGGGGCCTGAAAACAATTGGCAGTTGATAGTGATTAGCCGTCTCTTGCAGCACACCCTTTGAGAACGATCCAATATGCGTATGTTTCCAAACTCTTCTGATACGCATGCATCAGCAGATTAGGCATTGAGACTTGATGCGCACACATCAGTGCCTTTTGGGCCTGGCTCGCCCTAATGCGTGCATCAATGCATGCCCAAGCTTTGCGTTTAACAACTGCTTTTCTTATCCAAGAAAATCCTAATCTATATTATCCTAGGGAAAAGGGAGTGGGGGGTGGAGTTCGAACCCTCACCAAATGAAGAGCCTATTATCTACTCTACCAACTGAGCTAGGAGGCATCTTCCACATGCAACTGGTTGACGGCTTATGTTTTTTGAATTTGATCAGGTTGGTTGACCACAAAGCTGGTTGGTCGACCAGAGCCATACTTACAATTGGTCAACTAGCCAAACATTCTTGTCTGGAGGCTTGTGACTCGACAAACGGTTGGTTGAACTAGCCAAACATCCTGGCCTGCATAGCATAACTAGCTACAATTGGTCGACCAAGGTTAAGGCAGGACAACCACCTTGGGCCAACGGTCCCCATTCTTTGCCTCTTCAAAAGAATATGCAAGACTAAGTTACTATAGGCTAGGGCTGTAAATGAGCTGAGCAGCTCGCGAGTTCGGCTCGGTAAGGGCTCGGTTTGGCTTGGTTCGAAGGATAAATGGGCGAGCTCGAGCTCGATTTTGCGGCTCGTTTGATAAACGAACCGAGCTTGAACCTAGCAGGGCTCGGCTCGAACAGGTTTGCGAACAGGTTCGTCTTGACTCGAAATATATAGGCTCGGCTCGAACATGCCAATATAGGTTCGTGAATAGGTTCGTCTTGGCTCGAAATATATAGGCTCGGCTCAGCTCGAATATGCCAATATTCGGTTCGACTTAGCTTGTTTAGCCAAATTTTCAATATTAAGGCTGAAGAGTTGACGAATTCGAGCCGAGCCGGCTCGTTTATTCTAGACCGAATACTAACGAGCCGAGCTTGAGCTTTGTACATGCTTGTCGAGCCGAGCTCGAGCCAAGCTTTTCCGGCTCGATTCGAACTCGAGCCGAGCTCGAGCCAAACGAATTTTGATCGAGCCGAGCTCGAACATGCCAATATTCGGTTCGGCTCGGCTCGTTTACACCCCTGCTATAGGCTTCAACAAGACTTTCTGAAGTCTTCCGAGTCCAGAAATCTACACCAGTCAATCAAGCCCATTCGCTGGTCAACAGGGTTCAGAATTGTGGTATCGGGATGCTTATCGGCATCAGTAATACGGCCGCGTGGTGGCCAAAATATTGTTAAATGGTAATACCAGTATCGTAGGTCTAAACTCCATTTACGTACTCGCCAATTTTAGAGCCCCACTAGTTGACAAGCAGACACATGTTTTATGTTTTGAACTGTATATGTGGCCTGTATCCAAGGTCATTCTCGTAGCCTACAGCCCTCCGGTTACGAGAAGCCATTTCCAAGTGAACACTTGTCTAAAGCAAGCTTGACGGTTTTAATCCTGGAGCAACGTCCAATCAACCTTGACATGAGTGAAGCTTCTTAACTTTTAAACAACTCCTGAGAACTTTTTTTTTAAGAACTTCAAAATACAGGATCCATTTCTTTTGTAGTAAAGAATTCGGCAAACTTGACAAGCATTGACAAAAGGATTTCTTTAAAAATTTAGGTGGGGTCATAACCATTCTTCCATCCACATCTATTTGGTGAAGCAAAATTGTGTCCTTATCAGTGTTACAATATCAGCTTTTAAGAACTTCAAAAATACAGGATCCATTTCTTTTGTAGTAAAGAATTCGGCAAACTTGACAAGCATTGACAAAAGGATTTCTTCAAAAATTTAGGTGGGGCAACAACCATTCTTCCGTCCACATCTATTTGGTGAAGCAAAATTGTGTCCTTATCAGTGTCACAATATCAGCTGTTACATACTGTACCAGTGGTTACTGGACGAAGTTTTGGATTCCGATGCCTTCACTTAGATCCAATACCACCCGATAAATTGCTATATCACCGGGATACCTATCCTGATTGTGCGATTTACAATCCTGGACATTACCCTCTAATCATACACAAGCTATTGGACAAGTTCTCCCACCACAAGCGCTGCACTAATTGCAAGAAGATCTTATATTGGTTGACCTGGATAGAGTCCCTAAACTTGAAGTTGGAGATGTATGCTAAAGACTACAAGCCTACAACCTTTGACTATTCCTTGATTGACCCAGCCAAGAAAGTATCTTGAGATAGTAAATTTGAGATGATAGTTGCAGAGTCAGTCATGTGACTCATGTGCGCAATGCCACATTGTCTTGGGTTGAACATAAACATGAGATCATGATGCACAACATGATGACATGCATTGCGAGTGCATTGACATCTTATATGGTGCCAAATCTAAACCAGAAGAGAATGTAAATATACGGATATGTTTCCCAAAAATCAGCAGCATATATGTCAGGCAACCAATACATCAACCGAATCACACAGACACAAATAGTATATAAACCCATGCAATACACAATAAACCAGCCAATACTGTAGACACACAGATCAAAATTACCATGCAACTATGCCATCTTCCTAATACGCTACAAACCTGAAACATATGCATCAACAAAGGTCACCAAACTGAATAAAAAAGTCATAAAAGAAAACATCTTATTAGAGTTATACTTACATAGCTCAGCACTCCAACAGAAACTCTTTACACGTTGACTTTTTGTGCCCAAGACCCTTGCATCTGCTGCATTTTGGTTGACGTTTACGTTTGACCACGTCTTGTGACCCAAACGGCTTAGCAGGAGGTCGCCCTGGTGGACGACGAGTGGAAGGAGGGGTTACAGTTACTGCACTCTTAGAAGATTCCCTCGGCACATACCTATCTACAACTGGAACAGGATTAATCAACTCAGAATATGTTAACCTGTAGCTATCACTTGTGAAAAATCTAGAACAATAATCATAAGGGCTGCGATCAACACAATTGATGATAGCAATCGCATGGCAGCATGGCAACCCAGTAAGCTGCCACCCTTTGCAACTACAGTCCCATTTATCAAGATCCACAACTTCACTTGAATCACCATGAACCTCAAATCTGTTACCAGCTGATATTGAAACTCTAAGGGAACTAGCTCTTTGGCTTTCCTTTTCTAGTCTTTCCTCCATGGATGGAGTTAGCTTAGACAGCCAGTGGTTAGATTCTTCTCGTCGTTTATGAATCAACTCCATAACTTTACCTCTTATTGCATCAACCATCAAGGTAATGGGTAAATCATGTGCTTCTGATGCCCAACTGTAGAATAGCTCTCCAAAATTTGATGTCATGTGATTATATCTCGCACCCTGGAAAAACGCATTTGCCCATTGCACAGGCTCACTTTGCATAACCCAATTATAAGCATCTACCGAGAGAGCCTTGATGCTCTCCACACACCTCTGGAACCCAACAGGCCTAGGTGCATACGCAGCTGCGAAAAAATTCTCAACCATAAGACGCTTCACTTCATGAGAAAATTGCCCTTTTAAGTCTCTAGTAAGTTGTTCCGAAAGATAGCGTATGCAGTATCCATGGTGCACATCCGCGTCGTGAAATACATCCGCGATTGATTCCTTTAGTCCTTTCTCTCTATCTGCCACAAATGTTAAGCTTTGAGCTGTTGAAAATGCAGACTTAAGTTGTACCAAAAACCAATGCCAGTTATCATCAGTTTCAGCGTCGACAATGGAAAAAGCTACAGGAAAAAACCCATCATCACCATCAGCAGCTGTTGCTGCCAACAATGTGCCTTGGTATTTTGACTTTAAGGGTGTGCTATCAAGGAAAAGCAGAGGGCGACAACCGTGTTCAAAGCCATACAAAGACGCATGAAACGATACAAATAGGCGATGAAAGCTTGAGTCTTCCTTAGTGGTAAAAGTAGCAAAACTACCAGGATTTGTCTCCATTATCCTCTCACAGTAAGACGGTAACTGCTTGTATGCCTTCTTATATGAACCCTGAAGCCGCTCTTTTGCAATCTCTTTCCAGCGCCAGGCCTGATAGTACTTCAGTTCAATTCCATGTTCCTGTTTAATGTCATTGACTATATCCTTTGGATGGTAATCGGGGTTGACTTTCAGTTTCTCCTTGATGATATCAGCAACATAATTTCTAGTCGCCTGATGCCCCGTTGTCAGTGTAGCCCCTTCGCATGTATGTGTGGGATTCAATTTCTTAACACAAAATAATTGGGTGGTTGCCAACCTCGATGCATGAATTCTCCACGGGCATCCTTCTGCTTTGCATTTGACAGTCACACGCTCACTTTCATTCTTCTTGTACACCAAAGCAAACTGATGTGCAACAGAATATTTACGCAGGGCCTCACGAAAATCATGAACACTATTAAATCTTTGGCCAACACCAGTAATAGTGTTCTCCCACTCTTGCGCAGCTTTAATATGATTCTCATCATTGGAACCAACAGAAGGAAAGGGCGTAGGTATATAAACGGGAATGTCAATAGGGACATCAACTTGCATAGTATCATCTAGATGGGGTGTGTCATCTACGATATCACCAGCAACATTAAGAGGGTCATCAACTGGAACCATTGCTTCAGGCAAAGTACTCTGCGTTGACCTGCAATGTCAAATGTCAAGTATGGCTTTAGGGTAAAGCAAGTGAGGAACTTGCTTTAGGCCCCATCATTTCTTAAGCTTATGAAAAGAGCCCAGTTTACATATATTTCCTTGTGTAGTTGATAACAGTTAAGATTCCAACGCAAACAACATACCACTGGGCCCCTAAATTCCGAGTTTGATTAATCTACTTTTTTCATTCCCTCAATTTACTTTTCGAACTCCCTCAAGAAAAAATATATGTTTAAAAGACTCGACAAAAAGGAACAACTTCTTATTTAAGGCTCAACAAAAAAAAAAAAAAAATGTTCTCATCAATACGCACAAAAAAGAAAAAGAAAAAGGTTAAGACAGCAGGAGGACTACCTGTCAGCAGGTGGGATTGAGACAGGGGGAGGAACTACCTCTTCCGGAATGATATATATATCTGCGGTGTTGGAGTCACCATGGAATTTGATCATGCGTTTGAGGTCCTTGGCGTTGGAGATTGTGATAAGTGTCTTTTTGTTTCCTGGGATGAAATACTTGATAGACATGGTACTAAGATCACTGTTAAACATCTCTTCTATTTCCGTCTTGAAATCACTGTATTTCATCTGGTCGTCAATGTCCATAGCATGAGCAACCCCACCTCTATACGACAATGAGCCATCTTCATCGGTCTCAAATTCACCGCCTGACTGACATATAGCTATAACTCTCTTCCCGGCCATGTCCTAACCAATTAAGAAAAAACTTACTTTTTCTTGATATTGAAAATTATTCCCTTCAATCAAGTATCATGGAAAGTAGCAACACGTACAGTAAGGTGGTGTAAAAAAAACACCAAAATAAATCAAGGACAAGGCTATTAATTCTTGACATGGGTGTATCATTCTGAAGCTCCACTTATAAGTGAAGAACGTCACTATAAGTGTGACGAAGGTCCGAAACCCACTTGCGGGTAGTAGTCATGTGACTCATGTGAACCAGATGCTGTGTGGAGCCTTAGTCCGCTCTAGCACTTTGGTGGGATAGTGGTGACAGGCTCGCCTCCTCAGGCAGTAGCTATGGCTCAAATCAGACATTCCACAGCTGATGGAAACCCTTGTGGTAATGCCCAAGGGGGTTGCTGCGATGGTTGCCCCTTCCCATCCTTTTGATTTAGCAAATAAAAGACAATGTATGGTCAAAACTAGGGAAAATTTCCACTAACAAAGCCAATTTTCTCAAAATTTTTTGTCTTCACTAAACCATTTTTAACTTTGGCACAATACTTTTTTACTTTTAAGGTGGAATATAGATCAAAATTGCAACAAAAAAAGAAGTACAAAGTAAATTGACACATTTAAAAAAACTACTATGAAAAAGGAATTCAGATGAAACAATTCCAATTTGGGTCACTCAAAATCTCTAACTTTAAAATCACTTGAATGCAACTCCAGCAATGTCACATACCGTTGAATACACAATCACACCCATAGATAGGTGTCAATACAGATACATTACATGTATATCAACGGACCACAACAGCAGCAAGAGCCGCATGGAAATTGAAACGAAGAAATCAAACATGCAAAGTCAAACAAAAAAACCCTAATATGGGGCGATTCAGAGAGATTAACATATTTGAAGAAAGGTCTGACCTTGGAGATCGAAAATCCACGGGGGAGTGGTGAGGGAACTTTAGATTGGTGTATCTGGGGTTACGAGGAGTAAAAGTGTTGGTGGTGTCCGAGTCTGCAGGTGGGTCGGGTCGTCTAAAGAGAGAGAGAGAGAATCACACTTGATTAACCTGCACGACGAACACTGGATAAAAGTTTGGCAAGGGCTGGTTGTGGAAAAATTATTCAGTGTCCTGGGTACCGCCGCAACATGCCCCCTCGCCACATATTCGTGTAGGGTTTAAATTTTGTCCACTTTTAGGTGGAAACCGAAGGTCCATTGTATACCTACCCTTGGGTTTACTGCAGTAATTTGCAGAGCAATATATCCTCGTCCAAATTAAGTTTGATTGGATATTCATGTGAATATAAAGGATAGTAATTTTGCCACACTATTTTTTGATATTGCCACATTTTACAAGTGTATTTTTTACACCTTTTTTTATATTGCCACACCCTGTGTATTTTTGCACCAAAAAATACACTTGCAGGGTGTTGCATTATCAAAAAATGGTGTGGCAAAATCATTTCCCAATAGGAAAAATTTCACTTAGGCTCCTGACCTTTTACATAAATCACATATAAACACCTAACTTTTCTTAAATTTCATATAAACACCTAAACTTTTTAAAAACTCATCAATTTAGCACCTGACCTTTCTTAAATTTCATATAAACATCTGAGTTTTCTAAAAACTTATCAATTCAACACCTGCCGTCACCCTTCCGTCTAAAATCAAACGGAAAAAAAGTTAAGTGTTCCAATTTTTTATTCGTTTGAACCAATGCTAAGATCTTATTTTTTTGATCATTTTATCCTAAAGAATCATAATTAGTTTTTGACTTTAAAACTTTTGTTAGTCAACTTTAAGAAAGTCATATAATCAAATATCTCTTAGGGCTAACTACCGAAAGCTTTATAATCAAAAATTAATTATGATTCTTTAGGATAAAATGATCAGAATAATAAGATCTTCTCACTTGTTTAAACGGATTGAAAATTAGAGTAGTTAATTTTTCAACCATGTATAGACCGTTTATATATTAAAAAAATATGGTTAAAAAATTAAGTGCTCCAATTTTCAATCTGTTTAAACTGGTATGATGATATTATTTTTCTGATCATTTTATCCTAAAGAATTGTAATTAATTTTTGACTCTAAAGCTCTTGTTAGTCAGCTTTAATAAAGTCGTATAATCAAATATCTCTTAGGGCTAACTAATGAGAGCTTTAGAGTCAAAAATTAATTATGATTTTTTAGGATAAAATGATCAGAATAATAAGATCTTTACACTGATTTAAACGGATTGAAAATTTGAGCAGTTAATTTTTCAACCATGTATAGATCATTTATATATTTAAAAATATGGTTAAAAAATTACGTGCTCTAATTTTCAATCCGTTTAAACCGGTGCGAAGATTTTATTTCTTTGATCATTTTATCCTAAAGATTCATAATTAATTTTTCTCTGATCATCTTATTTCTCTTAACTTTTTTTTCCGTTTGGTTTTAGACAAAGGGGTGATGGCAGTTGTTGAATTAATGAGTTTTTAGAAAGATCAAGCGTTTATATGAAATTTAAGAAAGGTTAGGTGTTGAATTGATGAGTTTGTAGAAAGGTCAGGTGTTTATATGTGATTTGTGTGAAAGGTCAGGTGCCTACGTGAAATTTTCCCTTCCCAATATAAATAGTTAAACGATTTTTCTATTATCAATCCAACAGGCTGTCTCCAAGTAGTATTAAAATGTTTTTTTCTAAACCTCGGTGTACTCCTCCGTAGCACACTTTTCAGTTCAATATAGAGTTATAATTATGAAATGAAAAGTATGTTACGAAGGAGTACACCGAGGTGGACAAAATATTTTAATATTAAACAGCCCATTTGACTGACTATTGAAAAATCGATATTAAAATTTGGTTTATAAAATGGACACTCAAATAACTTAAGTTAAACGGTTAATAACCGTTTATTTATAAACCAAAATTTAATTTTTGATATACCTAACGATGTCCGAACAAGCTGATTTTTTGCATAGATAGATTACTCAGCGGCTGTACTAGAAGGTTCAGTTTAGATTACTATAATCAATGTATGCTGGTGGAAAGAATTTAAACTCATTCATATAATTCTTTTGATAAAAATGAAATTAAAAGTTGAAAAATTAAATACTAAATATTGAAATTTTTTAAGTTGAAAATTTGTTTAATAAACATATCATGCACTGAATTAAAACGAACTAGCAATAACCCGTGCATTGCATAGGAAGTTTAAGCGGGCAATCGGAAGTAATTTTTTTTACATGAATTTGAAAGTGCATATACATATGATACCCTGCCACATCCGCTAAACCGTCACACCACACCATTATTTGTAAGGGACCCCACCACACATACTTCGGGACCAAATCTAGGTGGTGTTAGTAGTATGTTTAGAGCTATAATTAGGGGTGATAGGGAGCCGAACTTGGGCTTGTCCAACAAAGTTTGAGTTTTCACTTCTGAACATCATTTTTTATTTTGATATACAGCACATCCTGATAGAAATAGATTAAACCAAAATAAGAGATATAGAAACTGTTAATTTTTAGCATATGAAAAAATATCTAGCATAGACCCATAATTTTTAGCATATGAAAAAATATCTAGCATAGACCCATCATTTTCTTCTCTGCAAAGGAGCCACATGACTTGGATGCCATTTGGACGGAAAAAGGTGGGCACATGACCCTTTTTGATGGGTAAAATTGTCCCTTCCCCTTCCTCCCTCTTCCCTCCCTAGCCAAACCACCACCACCATACTCCCAATTTCAGCACACCACACCCTACCAGTGGGTTAAACATCAATCCCATCCCTCTTCTCCTCCCTAAACAACAGTCTTACCAAAAAAGACAAAAATTATCTCTGCTGTAGAATAGAACCTCATTCCTCCTCCTCCTCCCCCAACGCTACTTGTTGAGATTGCAACCATTGCCTGTGCGTTAAACATCAACCAAAACAAAAAACTTATCTCTCTCTTGATTTGAAAGAAAGATGGTGAACGGTAGCGGCGTTGGGAAGGTATTATTCAAGGTCTCCTTGATCTCCGATCCCAAGCTTCCCTTCAAAGTGTCCGTACACCCACCCACCCACGATTCTGCAAAAATTCTCATCCTTAGGTTTCCATTTGCTTACAAATTGAAAAACACATTCGATTAATTCTATTCATTTATTTTCCTTTCCAGGTTTAGTATCCCCGAAGTAGCCCCGTTCACCGCAATTCTCAAATTCGCAACAGAAGAATTCCCCTTCTCCCAAAATTTAGGTCCAAAAATCACATACACAACACCCAACATTTCCTGAAAAATAGTCCTCGCCGCCACCGCCGCAGCAACCACGCCTTGGCCACGTCGACGGCGGCGGCCGTTCAAAGCATATACCAACGCCACATGTCCATCTTCCGACTCCCCATAAAATCCTCCGTCATCGTAGTAATCAAATTCCCAATTAAATCCTCCATTGTTGTTTTCCTCGTAGGGAAGAGATTGAAGTGGCTGGATATTGGCCGCCTTCATCTCCAATCGAAGAATTGTTACGACCACGACATCAAATTGAAAGGTCCAGAAATTAAAGCGAAAACCCTAGTTGTTTTTTGAAACTGCAATTCTCTCAGCCCTATTTCAATGGATGAACGTAATTAGACAGTTTTTTTTTCCAGCATCGAACGCCATAATACGTTTAATCAATTATAAGTGAAGCTAGAGAGAGATATTGAGAGAGAGGGGGGAGGAGAGAGAGGAAATGGAGGATGATGAAGAATGAGAAGCCAACCCCTTTAATGACCCTAATTTTTTTTTTTCAAATAAAAATTGTAACATTAAATTTTGAATTTAATAATTAATTAGATCGAATAACTAAAATACATTATCATGTGTATAATTGATATTGCTTACAAACTTGTATAGAATATATATTATGCTTTAGATATACATGGATTCATACTCATCCCTTATTAACTACACCCTAAAAATTCTAACTAAAATTTTACCCCAACAAAACCCATATTTCCCACGTTCCCACACTCCATTCCCCACCCCTCCTCTACAAAACTAACTTCCTCCCCACTCTTTCATATTTTTCGGCAGAGAGAGATCTTCTCCATCATCCTTCACTATCTCCTCCTTCTTTTCTTTTTCTTATTTTGCCGAGTGAGAGAGAATTAATACATTGTAGTCCATATTCTATTTTTTGTTTGTTTGTTAGTGTGTTGTCCTTCTTCTAATTTTCCGAGAGGGAGAGAAGAGTGACTGGAAATGAAGGAAAGAAAAGAGAAAAAGAAGAAAGAAGAAGAAGATCGTCTATTGCCGCCGAGCTAGAACTCCAAGGATCAAGGTGGATTTTTCTTTATGTCTTAACTCTAAGTATATTAGATGTATACCGTAGTGTAATTAGGACTCAAATCGAGCCCATGTAAAGAGAAACCGAAATCGTCAAAAACTATTCGAACCATTCGGTACCTCGCATCCGCAAGCCACGGTCTTACGACCATCGTCTTTTTCTCATGCGGCTACAATGTGTTTCGGACTAAAAATGTGTTTAATCTGAAAGAATATTGAGACTTGTTTAGATTCTGTTTTGTTTGGTTACAGCACAGTACAATGGTAATAGTTATGTTTTATTGTTTCAAGAAATGCATGGTTAGTTTAGAACTTTTTACAGGTTGTATGGTTTATAAGGATTAAAAAGACTTAGTGTAATGACTAGGTTACATAAAGAAAATATTTGGAGGTACTACCATACAAAGAAAGAGGCAAATATTTTTTAGGAATCAATCGTACTTTGCAAATGATATTTTGTCCGGATCTAAAATTTAGACTTAACTATCTATATTATAAAACGAACCATGCTACTGGTACATACAATCTGTGCACAGATTTTGTAGTGGGGCCCACCACAGGTCCCACACAAATGATCTGAGCCGTTCATTAAATGTAAAATATTTTTTCAAGAGTCCCCGTTAAAAATCAGCTCAATGTAATATCTATAAGTGCTCGATCCAATCATCTAAATTTTCATTCAGATTTTCGGGTAATGAAAAGTTAGATGATTAGATCAAGCACCCATAGGTATTGGATTGAGCTAATTTTTTACAGGAACCCTTGAAAAAATGTTTTACATTTAATGAACGGCTTGGATCATTTATGTGGGACCCGTGGTGGGCCCCACCACAAAATCTATGCACAATCTGTGCACAGATTGTATGTACCAGTAGCATTTTAGTTATAAAACAGAGTGGGTATCTTACAGAATATTCTTTCTCAACGGTTCAGATTTATACCTGACCAAAATTTATCTACCCATACAAACAAATCTGACGGTCCAGATTATCTTCATCCTTCCTTCTACAACATGGCATTTTGGTAAATATTGAAAACTTCAAGACCACAAAAGGAGCTCATTTGAATTGAATTATCCTAATCAATCATGATAATTAAGGCATGATTTGTCTCAAGACCACAAAAGGACAATTGTCTCAAAACTGGAATTTTTTTTGAAGGGATCCTTTTAATTAAGGCATAATTTGTATTTTGTGGAATGAATGAAATCTAATCTGCTTGATTACCTCCTCCTCTCCCTCTTCCTTTAAAAATAGTCTCCGTGCTTCCAAGACATTCCTTCCATCTGCAATCTCTCTCCACGCAATGCAGGCATCGCCAATTTCGGTAAGGCATCTACGTCTCTCGCCAATTTCGGTGATGCTCTGATCTAGGATTTTTCTGCCGGTTTATGCCTATCTTCGTAGATGACTATCGCCGATGGCCGCTAGATGGCTTCTACCTGGTTTGTTTTGATGATGCATTTTTTCTTACAGCAGGAGGTCGAAATGGCTTTGGTTTTAGTTTAGTCCCATTTTTGAAACCCACTTCGAAAACTTTCACAGTGTAAGTTCTCTTCTATCGATTACGGATCTTTTTGCATTGGTATATTTTTTCTCATTTCTTGAATTGGAATCCCTCTGTTTCTATTTCTTTTTTTTTTTGGGTATGTACTCCGTATCTGTTTATTTTTTGTCATTTGCTTCATTTTGTTATCACACTTTTTTCCCTCTTTAGTTGTTTCCTATAGACCAGTGCCAATTGATGGGATTTATTCCTTTTTTTTTTTAATTTTTGGGTGCAAGTCTGGGACAACTTAAGAGAGGGACAACGTAGTATTTTAAGATGTGTTATTATCTCTGTTTCCGGAAATGCAACTTGGAGTTTTTCCATGTTTTGTATCAATGCTTCCTCTATTTTGATAAAATTAGAGGAAAAACAAATAAGGAAAGTGTAAAGTGAAAATTGTAAATTAATATAGGTCCTAAAACAATAAGAAAAATGGACAAGGAAAGTGTAAATGTTCACTTAGTTTTTTGTCGTATCCTTCCGTTCTCCTCTCTCTCCCCGACAGGTGGGGGAGAATCCACTAGCGTGGTGGGATAAAGAGTGTGAAGTGGTTGACTCAGTTATATCTCATCTCCCCAAAAATGAAACCCATCCATTTGTAACAACTATTTTGAAGTAGAAGCTAAGAAATTCCCATGAAACCCGTTCATTTGAACTTTGGGTATATTCTTTCAAATTCCCAAGTAATATTTTGCTTTCATTTTGAATGGTGCTCGGTTTTAGGTTGAAATTGCAAGATTTTTGGTTATTTATGCTTATCATCCTGTGCACACTAGATGTTTGATATTGTACCTGCTAACATAATTTTACTTCTTTGTTGGCATTTCATTTCCAACATAAAGGTATGAAGTAAGGAACTAAATACCACCTCGCTATTTCATCTCATGGGCTTGATTTCATGGTTATTCACTGGCCATGGAGAAAAGTCAGTTCTAGGTTGCAAAGATATTACAAGCAGCAATGTTATTCTCCATTTATTCCTTTAACAAATTTTTTTTCCTTTCATAGGTTGAACATCCCCTGCAGTGCTTCAGTAAGATCTCTCGCTACATGCAGCTCTCTTCCAAGCAAAAAAACCTATTTATTATGTGAATACGAGTGTCTACATTGTGTTTTATTTGTTTACTAACAAGGGTTCTTTTGATCAAAAACATAAGTTTTAGCTAGGGAAAAGCAAATGGATGAAACGGAGTAGAATCTGTGCATTTATTTTTAGCTACAGTGCTTCAGTCAATAAGATCTCTTGCTACATGTAGCTCTCTTCTGAACCAGATAACCTATTTATTATGTGAATACGACTATCTACATTATGTTTTATTTATTTACTAACAAGGGTTCTTTTGATCAAAAGCATAAGTTTTAGCTAGGGAAAAGCAAATGGATGAAACGGAGTAGAATCTGTGCATTTATTTTTAGCTTCCAAGAGTTTTTTTGTTTTAGTTTTTGGTAAGTACTTTTCCAAGAGTTATCTTGATCATTAGGATTAAACTTTGTTATTTTTTTTAATTGCTGCATCCAGTGAGGTTAACAACATTTGACGTGCTGTCTTTCTTTGATTCACATTTTAATTACGTGTTGTCTTTCTTTGATTCGCATTTTAATTGAAGGGTCTCTCTCTCTCTCTCTCTCTCTCTCTCTCTCTCTCTCCATCCATTGTACGGCTTTGAGCTTATTATATTTTTTCTTCCTAGGTTAACGGGTCTTTATAAAAAACATAAATTTTGAACAGGGAAGGAATTTATTGGTGGATTGAAGGAGGAGGTAATATTGTTGTTGGCTTAATAGGTAGTTTGTTCAAAATTTATGAACATGCCATTATCAAAAATTATGAACATGACATTGTCTGATTTTGAGAAGCAAAAAATACTGATTCTGTCCTAATTTTTGAATTTGGTTATTCTGTTTTCCATTTTAATTTGATCATTGTTATGAAATGATGCCAGCATAACATTCTAGACACTTTCCTGAAAAATTAATAATTTGGACTTCGGAATATGTTTCATTGGGTGCCGCTTCTCTGATTCAGGTTTTGTTTGGACACTAAATTTGAGTTTCAATTGTTCGTCGTCTTTATGAACGGTTTGTATATTGGTTGTATTGTCCAGGTACTGAGATATTGATGGGGATGTGTCTGGATATAGTTTCATGGAAATAATGATCTTACGTTTATTTACTTCTTTAAGGTTTGTTGAGGAATAACTTCCAGTTAAGCCATTAGCCTGTTATGTTCTCAAACTTGATGTCTTTGGTTGATATACTTGCCATTGAGTGACTTACAATTTTCTTGCATAATGCGGTTTAACATGAAATTGACTACTTTGAAATTAATTGCTTACTTTGGTGGAGAACATAGGGATGACGGTTGCATGACTGCGCGAGCATGGAGGCTGAACTTCGGGGGGTTCGCCCCAAGACTTGGATACATCTGGGGACAAGGACCGACTCAAGTAGAAATAGGGGGCTGAAAGCAGTGAATCTGATCAAAGAAAACCAGCTTCATAGCAATCTAATCAAGGAATGCAAGATCTTCCTGTCTTTTATGTTTTTGTTTTGGTCATTTCCTCTTATGGTCATGTGTTGTATTGCTTTGGTGGTTGGCTTCAATCAAAATGGAAGAGAAAGTGAGTGGATGCACAATATGAATTCATGTAGAAATCCAATATGATTGTAATACATTCCTATCTTAAATAGTAAATACACTCTAAATTTGTAGGTAGTGCTGTCGGCACGAGTAATTGGTTTGTTCTTTGCCGTGATAAAATTATGTTGGTATGTGCCTTTGGGCACGATCAGTTTGTTCACACATAACTAAGGTCGCTCGAATACGTTTGGATTATTATTTTTTGCATAGTTGAATTCGTTGGGTAGTGGATGATATATTGTACGTGAGTTCAGTGCTTATTAGCATGTGTCGATCGTTCGACCCGTGCCTTCAGGCACGGCATGCACTAGTTTATAATAAATTATGTAAGCATTGAATAACACAGAACTTGTTTCATTATCTAACCATCAACTTAAATATTAGATTCCCAATTTCGATAAAAATTCCAACACCTCTGTGATCAACAGATTCCAAAATCATAATTTCACATATCATACTATACATGTCCTGCTAGGCTACCCTCTATAATGCGAGCTCCTAGTAGGCTATTCTCATAATTCTAGGTCCTTCAAGCTGCCTTCAAGGTCCTGCTAGGCTACCTTCAATACCTAAGGTCTTGCTTGGCCACCCTAGCTACACCGGTTCTTTCAGGCTGCCCTCAAGGTCCTACCAAGCCGCCCCCAATCACAAAAGGTCCTGTCAAGCTACCCCCGAAGTCTTGCTAACCCCACAACCTTTCATTTGTTTCCTTTTTCCACTAACCAGAACAACGTCTACATAAGTTCTCTAAGTCCACAACTCCTCCAATGTCCCTAATGTCCTTTCCTTTCTACGTTCTTAGTTCAATCGACAAAGCAATCATTTCAAATGAGGAGTAAACATATAATAATATCACCACCTACACAGGATAATTGAACCACCCTACACTCATCTCACGTGAGCTTAAGTTCAAACTAATCTCACAATAATATTGATACATTTTCATAATAGAGTAATCGCAGGTGTATAAATAATAACAACAGTTCATACGGAATCAATGAAGCATAACATTATTGATAATTAAAAAGACAAAAGAATTTCACTTAAAGTATTTGAATTTGTCCTTGTGACTTTTGGGTTTCTTTATGATTTAGCACACAAGTTCATTTTTAGTAATTTTTATTATTTGTGGGTTTAGAGTTATTTCGTAAATCATATAGTAGATAAGTAACTTTGTTAAGTTGAAACCCCAAGTGTAATTGATCTTCTAGTTGGGGTAATTTCTGTGAACTCGTAAAACCTAATATAAAATTCATGATAATATTAATAAAATAGAATTTGTTATCCAGTAAAATGAAATAGATAACTAAGGTATCCCTTAAAGTTTTACCCCTTTAATTGCCAAAGCTTATTCTTCTTTTACACACCGAACTTGACTGGGTCCATTGTAAAAAAATTTTTGTGTATGTCTTCCTCCCATATATTTTACTAGTGCTTGCCCGTGCCTACGGCACTTACTGACTAGTGACTCAAACACTATCGATTCATTAGTTTGTAGTATGTAATCCTCTTTTTAGTGACGCGAAAGAGAATTATTCGTACTTACGGCACTCCCTCAACTATACATTTAAGCTAGCTACAATGAACTATCAATTTGCTTACAGAATTCACTCTTAGGCCTTTTCTTTTGCTGATTGGATATGGTAAGAGAATAGAAAAACTAAATAAGATAAATCAAACTATTTTCTAAAATAAGGAGAAACTTATTTCCAGAAATCACAATCCAAATAGACCAAGGCTAGACCATCACGTATGTTCAATCGTAAAAGTGGCCTTTTTACAAACAGGTGGTGAGTACTCATTTATCTGTAATTCCTTCAAATTCCAAGCAAACAGTAAGAAAGAAAAATAAATTCTCCAATCAATTGAAAACTCGAGAACAACCTCAAGTGAACTCATTTAACGAAGAGGAGAGAGAAACCGATTTCTTACTTGAGAACCCGACACAAAATCGATGGGCTGAATGGAGTCCAAGAAATCAAGCCTCCTGGTTTCCTCTGAGAGCAACGGAAGTGGTGACGGTGGCAAAATCGATGTGAACGTCCTTTAACTGAATAAAAAGACAGAAAATAAGGAGCAATTCAAACCTCACAAAAACCATAACTGGGGCTTCGAAACCTTAACAACGAAGACTCCTAGTTTCGTCTAGAGAACGATTTGAGCAGTTAGGGCTCCGATTGAAAATAGAGAGATCGATAAGAGAGGGAGTACGGTGGTGTGTTGCCGGAGACCGATAGGTAGTCGTCGCACATCAGGGAGAGTCCAGGTTGCTTCGTCGGAGGTGGGGAGAGAAAGAAGGGAGGGGAGGGGAGGGGAGGGGAGGGGAGGGGGGGAGTGTGTCAAGGGAAGAGAATACACGTGGGGATGGGTGAGGTTCAAATTTTAGACGAAGAAGATTACTATAAGTATTTTTGTCCAAATATAGTCAAAATTTATTATAAAGAGCAATTTTTAATATATTATATATTAAAAAATAAAATATTAAAATTTTTAATTTTTAATCCGTTTGAACCGGTGCGAAAATCTTATTTTTTTGATAATTTTATCTTAAATAGTCATAATAGAATTTTGGCTCGAAGGGCTTTTAATGGGCACCCTAAGAGAGTCATGAAATTAAATAAAGAGTCTTAGGATACTTATTGAAAGGCTTTAGAGACAAAAATTTATTATGACCAAGTAGGAAAAAATGATCATAAAAATAAAATCTTCGCACCGGTTCAACCAAATTGAAAACTGGAGCACTTAAATTTTTAATCACATTTTTAATATATTATATATTAAAAATATATAGTTAAAATATTAAGTGTTCCAATTTTCAATCCGTTTGAACCAGTGTGAAAATCTTATTTTTTTGATAATTTTATCTTAAATAGTCATAATTGAATTTTGGCTCAAAGGGATTTTAATAGGCACCCTAAGAGAGTCATGAAACTAAATAAAGAGTCTTAGGATGCCCGTTAAAAGGCCTTAGAAACAAAATTTTATTATGACCAAGTAGGATAATAAAATCTTCGCACCGGTTCAACAGGATTAAAAAATATAGCACTTAATTTTTTAATAACATTTTTCATTTGTGAACGTGTGTGCTGGCGTGTGTGAATGTGTGTGCATGTGCATAATAGGTGCCACATGGGTGCCACATAGGACAAAGGTGCCACGTAGGACAAACACCCTTCTGTTTTATTAGATAGAATTGTCTATACTAGTGCATGCCCGTGCCTGAAGACACGGGTCGAACGATCGACACATGCTAATAAGCACTGAACTCACGTACAATATATCATCCACTACCCAACGAATTCAACTATGCAAAAAATAATAATCCAAACGTATTCGAGCGACCTTAGTTATGTGTGAACAAATTGATCGTGCCCAAAGGCACATACCAACATAATTTTATCACGGCAAAGAACAAACCAATTACTCGTGCCGACAGCACTACCTACAAATTTAGAGTGTATTTACTATTTAAGATAGGAATGTATTACAATCATATTGGATTTCTACATGAATTCATATTGTGCATCCACTCACTTTCTCTTCCATTTTGATTGAAGCCAACCACCAAAGCAATACAACACATGACCATAAGAGGAAATGACCAAAACAAAAACATAAAAGACAGGAAGATCTTGCATTCCTTGATTAGATTGCTATGAAGCTGGTTTTCTTTGATCAGATTCACTGCTTTCAGCCCCCTATTTCTACTTGAGTCGGTCCTTGTCCCCAGATGTATCCAAGTCTTGGGGCGAACCCCCCGAAGTTCAGCCTCCATGCTCGCGCAGTCATGCAACCGTCATCCCTATGTTCTCCACCAAAGTAAGCAATTAATTTTAAAGTAGTCAATTTCATGTTAAACCGCATTATGCAAGAAAATTGTAAGTCACTCAATGGCAAGTATATCAACCAAAGACATCAAGTTTGAGAACATAACAGGCTAATGGCTTAACTGGAAGTTATTCCTCAACAAACCTTAAAGAAGTAAATAAACGTAAGATCATTATTTCCATGAAACTATATCCAGACACATCCCCATCAATATCTCAGTACCTGGACAATACAACCAATATACAAACCGTTCATAAAGACGACGAACAATTGAAACTCAAATTTAGTGTCCAAACAAAACCTGAATCAGAGAAGCGGCACCCAATGAAACATATTCCGAAGTCCAAATTATTAATTTTTCAGGAAAGTGTCTAGAATGTTATGCTGGCATCATTTCATAACAATGATCAAATTAAAATGGAAAACAGAATAACCAAATTCAAAAATTAGGACAGAATCAGTATTTTTTGCTTCTCAAAATCAGACAATGTCATGTTCATAATTTTTGATAATGGCATGTTCATAAATTTTGAACAAACTACCTATTAAGCCAACAACAATATTACCTCCTCCTTCAATCCACCAATAAATTCCTTCCCTGTTCAAAATTTATGTTTTTTATAAAGACCCGTTAACCTAGGAAGAAAAAATATAATAAGCTCAAAGCCGTACAATGGATGGAGAGAGAGAGAGAGAGAGAGAGAGAGAGAGAGAGAGAGAGAGAGAGAGAGACCCTTCAATTAAAATGCGAATCAAAGAAAGACAACACGTAATTAAAATGTGAATCAAAGAAAGACAGCACGTCAAATGTTGTTAACCTCACTGGATGCAGCAATTAAAAAAAATAACAAAGTTTAATCCTAATGATCAAGATAACTCTTGGAAAAGTACTTACCAAAAACTAAAACAAAAAAACTCTTGGAAGCTAAAAATAAATGCACAGATTCTACTCCGTTTCATCCATTTGCTTTTCCCTAGCTAAAACTTATGCTTTTGATCAAAAGAACCCTTGTTAGTAAATAAATAAAACACAATGTAGATAGTTGTATTCACATAATAAATAGGTTTTCTGGTTCGGAAGAGAGCTGCATGTAGCAAGAGATCTTATTGACTGAAGCACTGTAGCTAAAAATAAATGCACAGATTCTACTTCGTTTCATCCATTTGCTTTTTCCTAGCTAAAACTTATGCTTTTGATCAAAATAACCCTTGTTAGTAAACAAATAAAACACAATGTAGACACTCGCATTCACATAATAAATAGGTTTTTTTGCTTGGAAGAGAGCTGCATGTAGCGAGAGATCTTACTGAAGCACTGCAGGGGATGTTCAACCTATGAAAGGAAAAAAAATTTGTTAAAGGAATAAATGGAGAATAACATTGCTGCTTGTAATATCTTTGCAACCTAGAACTGACTTTTCTCCATGGCCAGTGAATAACCATGAAATCAAGCCCATGAGATGAAATAGCAAGGTGGTATTTAGTTCCTTACTTCATACCTTTATGTTGGAAATGAAATGCCAACAAAGAAGTAAAATTATGTTAGCAGGTATAATATCAAACATCTAGTGTGCATAGGATGATAAGCATAAATAACCAAAAATCTTGCAATTTCAACCTAAAATCGAGCACCATTCAAAATGAAAGCAAAATATTACTTGGGAATTTGGAAGAATATACCCAAAGTTCAAACGAACGGGTTTCATGGGAATTTCTTAGCTTTTGCTTCAAAATTGTTGTTACAAACGGATGGGTTTCATTTTTAGGGAGATGAGATATAACTGAATCAACCACTTCACACTCTTTATCCCACCACGCTAGTGGATGCTCCCCCACCCGCCGGGGAAAGAGAGGAGAATGGAAGGATACGACAAAAAACTAAGTGAACATTTACACTTTCCTTGTCCATTTTCCTTATTGTTTTAGGACCTATATTAATTTACAATTTCCTTATTTGTTTTTCCTCTACTTTTATCAAAATAGAGGAAGCATTGATACAAAACATGGAAAAACTCCAAGTTGCATTTCCGGTAACAGAGATAATAACACGTCTTAAAATACTACGTTGTCCCTCTCTTAAGTTGTCCCAGACTTGCACCCAAAAATTTAAAAAAAAGGAATAAATCCCATCAATTGGCACTGGTCTATAGGAAACAACTAAAGAGGGAAAAAAGTGTGATAACAAAATGAAGCAAATGACAAAAAATAAACAGATACGGAGTAGATACCAAAAAAAAAAGAAATAGAAACAGAGGGATTCCAATTCAAGAAATGAGAAAAAATATACCAATGCAAAAAGATCCGTAATCGATAGAAGAGAACTTACACTGTGAAAGTTTTCGAAGTGGGTTTCAAAAATGGGACTAAACTAAAACCAAAGCCATTTCGACCTCATGCTGTAAGAAAAAATGCATCATCAAAACAACCAGGTAGAAGCCATCTAGCAGCCATCGGCGATAGTCATCTACGAAGATAGGCATAAACCGGCAGAAAAAACCCTAGATTAGAGCATCATCGAAATTGGCAAGAGACGTAGATGCCTTACCGAAATTGGCGATGCCTGCATCGCGTGGAGAGAGATTGCAGATGGAAGGAATGTCTTGGAAGCATGGAGACTATTTTTAAAGGAGGAGGGAGAGGAGGAGGTAATCAAGCAGATTAGATTTCATTCATTCCACAAAATACAAATTATGCCTTAACTAAAAGGATCCCTTCAAAAAAAATTCCAGTTTTGAGACAATTATCCTTTTGTGGTCTTGAGACAAATCATGCCTTAATTATCATGATTGATTAGGATAATTCAATTCAAATGAGCTCCTTTTGTGGTCTTGAAAGTTTCCAATATTTACCAAAATGTCATGTTGTAGAAGGAAGGATGAAGATAATCTGGACCGTTAGATTTGTTTGTATGGGTAGATAAATTTTGGTCAGGTATAAATCTGAACCGTTGAGAAAGAATATTCTGTAAGATACCCGCTCTGTTTTATAATATAGATGCGATTATTTGTAATGTAAGGGTTAATGGGTATGATTTATCTACTTAGTGTCAAAACTCATTTTAGTGCCATTTGGCCTGGCGTTTTATGCGAGGTATTCAGAAGACGAGAGATGGTCAACACTTTCAGAAAGAGAACCTGGTTGTTGAGACTGAGCAAGAAGAAGTTTGGAACCCATATCAGAATTAGGGTTCTACTCTATCCGTTTTGTTTAATAAAGGTTTCAAATTTCTGTATCCATACCCTTAGATGCTCTAATTTATTTTTAGTACTGAATTTTCAGATTTCAAGAAATGTAATCTTAAATGGTTATTGTTATTTTTTTTTTTAGACTCAAATTATGTTTACCATTAATCTGAATTTTAAAGCTTCCGCTGCTAAACTCTGTTTTGGAGATTAATTTAACTAAATTCATTTTTAACATTTATTAAATCAATTGAAAATGGTTTAACTAACATTTTCGAAAATTGGGGTGTTACAACCCCGTTTAGTTGTCAGGAAAAGACAGGAAATGATGGAAAAACTAACTTTCCCATAACTTTTGTAGTGTTCAATTGCTAGGAAAATAATGGGACCTATGTTTTTAAGTTTTCTTGCAAGATTTACTTTCTTGCAAAAGTGTTCCTACTAAAAGTATAGGATTTTGCATCACGGAAAAAGGTTTCCTCAGTGTGGCGCCAAAATAATTGGCAGATAAGGAAAAAAGAGAATGACACCAATATAATTTGCTCACCAAATTGGTAGTACATTTTTTTGGAAGTATTTATTTATCTTGTCATTAGTCCTTAGTTTTGGTTTTTGTACTAACTAATTATCAGTGGATATTTTTTATCAGCAATTAATCAAGCACGGTTGTTTAACATTTGTTTATTAAGTTATAATCTCCTTATTTTAAAGGTTTTTTTTTATGGTGAATTATGTCAATTTGAACAGAGATTTGCATGACCATTCAGAAGATAGAAAATTGAATAGGAAATTGCAAGCCAATTTTTCCATTTCATGTTAAGACTTTGTATTAGATAAAATGCATATTCCGCATGTGTTAATTTTTGAAATATGGTAGCCCTTTATTTGGAATTAGCCATGAGAATAAAAATAAAGAAGTTTCTCGCAACTCGCAAGTGTCTTTTTTCGGCAAATAAACAACTAAACTGTAGTTTTCCTGCAAAATTCTTTTGTTAAATGAACACTCACAAAAAATAGATTTATTTTTCCTTTACTTGACTTTTCTTGAGAATAACTTTTCTGCATAACATTACTGGCAACTGAACGAAGAGAAAAGCAATTACCCGAAAATAGCAAAGATGGACCAAATTAACCCTAAAAAAGGTCATGTGCCCAACACATGACCTTTTTCCGTCCAAATACCAAACACCATCTAAGTTAGGGATGACATTGGAACCAATTCAAAAGTGGAAGTATTTGTTTGTCCAAATTGAAAGGTGAAGGACTAAATTGAATTTTTTGTCAAAGTTGAAAGGATATAAAAGAAATTTTTTCCGTAAGAAATCAGCTCATTCTGATATCAGTAAGGTCTTGATCGACTCATTCAATTCTATCATGTCAAATTTGACAGGAATCTACTAAATGAACTGATCAAGCCCTTACCATTATCCGAATGAGTACATGTAATACCCCATACCTTTAATTGTGTTTAGAATTAATTTATGTGTAGAGTTTGGGTTAATTATGGGAGAATTGAGCTTGTTTTGCTTGATAATTGAAATAGGAACACAAGGAGACACATGGTCACACATGCATTGGAACATTTTCCCTGGTATAGCTTGATAAACAAAAGGGGAGTTCTACGATATTCCTGCCTCTTTTATTTCCACCGCTTAGAGGTCTCTTTCGTTCCACTGAGAGAGAGAGAGAGAGAGAGAGAGAGAGAGAGAGAGAGAGAGAGAGAACGTAGAAGAAGAAGAAGAGAAGGAAATTTGGGAAAATCTTTGCTTTGTTGAGATTGAAGCTCTACAAGGTAAATACATGATTCTTTGTTCTTAATCTCATAGCTTCCATGTTCAATTTCATACTTTAAGGTAGGGTTTTGAGTTTAGAGACTTGGGAACCCTTGTTCATTGAGTTTTGGGGGAGTTCATGGTGAACTTTTGAGGATTCATATGAATTTCAAAGTGATTACTTGGTTTTGAAAATCTGCAGAATTGTGATCTTATGTCTGGCCTGATTTTAGAAATTTTTTTAGAGGTACTTCTAAAACTCGTAAAATCGTGAGATTTTTCTGGGAGTTCTTCTATGTGTCTTTTGTACGTGGTAAAAATTTCAGAATGAAATTTAAAGTATTGAGCTCTGTAGAAATTCGCAATCTAGCAGCACTCAAACTTGTCTTTATGCAGTCAGCACCAACACATGTTGGGAAAACAGCCATATCTTTTAGCTCGAGTGATGAAATTACGAACCGTTTTCTGATTTTGAAACTAGACACATAGACCTTTAAAAAATATGTAAAGATTATTCTTTAATTATGCCTAAGCAAAATCAGTTTCTGGTTTGAAGTTGTCAAAACTGCAGATTCTATAATTGTTCTCTCGAGGCTCGCTATCCAACTTTATATTTTGACCGTAGAGTTTTGGTTAGTAATACTTAGGACATCGTGATATTATGATACGATTGGAATATCTTGAATTGTATCTAATATATGTTCTTGATGCTTATTTGATATAGGAAGTTTGTGTGAATGCTTGGAGTTGAAGTGAGTGACTTATACCCAAATTACATGGTTTTATACAAGTTTTTTACTTCAATGTTTTATCAGACATGTTTTGTACAATGATATGATCTCCATGGAAACTAATGAAAGGAGGAAATGTTTTCCTATCTAGCAAAGATATTCTTACAATGTGACACATAAAACGCTAGGGGTAATGCTAAGATGTCGAAGCTTATCCACTATCGGTGTCACGCCCTCAATTTTAAATATAAATGATAATAGATTTTACTCAATAGAAATATCATTCTCTCCCTCATAGATGCCTCATATTACATGCTAGGTCCATACATCAACCACCAGTACACTAAATTATACATAAAAGTCCACAAGAGGTGAAGTGTTGCATACTCTCACTTTAAAAGGAAATAGATTAATATTACAATTTCAATTCTCGAAATATGATTTACAGAATGAACTAAAGACTCCTTAGTATGAGCTTTCAAAAGATGGTCAATGATGCATATCGAACACTCCAAGTTATGTTCCTTGAGTTGTACCTGAAAATGAATGGTTGAGCAAACACTTGCCCAGTAGAAAAATCTCTAACAACTTTATATTCATGGGAAGACGAGTGCCAAGGAAAAAATATTTTACTAAAAACATTAACGTTTTGACTAGAAATAGAAAATGTGACACAATCCCAACTTTTAAACATAAGCATACATAAAACTCTATCTCACATACCAACCTTCTTAACCACATAGATACACCTTCACTTAAAACCTCTATTTTTTTTTATCATCAACATCACTACTTGTTATTACGTTCCCATTTCAGTGACCTAGAAACATCCTAGATTCTCTAACAACCGTTTTTTCTTTCTATTCTCACTTCATTAGTCCAGATCTCATCTAAGTATCCATTCTACGTAGAACTAGGAGAAACATAAAGTGAACAAGGACGCTTCGAACCAAACCTCCATACGACACCAAAGAACTCACACGACTACCAGTCTAATCTTTTAAATCTCAGGTTAACACTTATCGCATCCTCCCTCGTGTCCCCTTCATCACGTCATCTTGTAAGTGTCGATATATCAATATTTATTCCGCTTTCTCACCCATGACTTATATTCTAGTCTAAAGTTATCATCTACCAAAATACTTTTACATCAAATTCCCTTTTACAAGTTTGACATGCAAATACCATTTATAAACCTCTTACAATGTATCACACAAACATTCATACCAAACAAATTACCCCGTTACTATCTATGTAATCCCTAATCTTTACCCTTACTATCATACTTTCCACTTCAACATCAACCCAACATGAGTAACTCACAATCACACGTATGCACATCTTTCATCCAAACTGGCATCAGGACAACGAGCCCAATGATAAAAAATCTATGAGATACAAACTCAAGTTCAAAATTCATTATCCTTCATTGAATATTTATTTATGTCTCAATTCCACATTATTGGTTAATAAACCATTTTCATAAAAAACCATCCATTTTTAATAGCAAAGTAGTGTAGAGGTACACAAAACTTGTAACGCCCCGATTTTTCAAGAAATTTCGGAAGCATTAACCCTAAAATACACTGAATTTTACAAACTATTAGGCCCCTATTTATCCTTATACAAAAATTACAATTTCAAAATAATAAAAAAATCTATGTACATTTATTTAACAAAAGCAACTCCAGAGCGACTCTAGTTTTGACACGAATTCCAAGCAACGTTGGCCCAGACTCTATTCCAGGGGGTCCCACCTGTATCAACTGCTCCACTGTGAAATCCTGCACACTCTGGCAAATTGAACGCCGAAGCAAACGATTTGCCAGGATACAAACGTATCTTGAGTGATAATTCACCAAGTAGAAATCCTAAAATCCAATACCACATTATGCAGATCAACGATATAATAATTCATAATACACAGAAGGTACAGAATAATAACACATCGTCTTTTTCTTTACTATCCATCATCTTACATGAAATCTAAGGATCATCTCCACGAGATCCTTTCCTCCCACATCTACTAACTACAACCGTCTCATGGGTCCACTCTTCCTCTTGCTTATCATGTACCAGGGTCCTAGGTGAGTGCACCTAAGTTATGTACCGAGCATGTTCTCACTTAAGACCATAACAGGAGGATCGAGTCATCCCATGACGTATCGTACATTAGGGTCGGACATCCACTACCCCACGCTAACTACAACCGTCTCATGGGACCCATTCTTTTCCCCAAAGAGAAACTTTCCATGACATATCATACATTAACTGTAACGCCCCCAATTTTGGGTACGTTAAATAAACAATTTTTTTTCAACTTCAAAATAGAGTCTGGCTCTTTATTACATCACAACCTCCGTAAGAATACTGTTCATTACACACGGGAAGGGAAACTAAGGTTTCTAACTACAGCCCCGCTTGCTCCTCCATCCTTGCCAGCTCTTCGGCTCCGAAAGCCTCCAAGGTGTACAACTTACTCTGCTCATCTACAAAGTCTAACACATTATACTAGCGTCGCTACCAGTATAATATGTCAGGGTCACCAAAGGTAACACCATGAGCTACGAAAGCTCAGCAGAACAATCTCATACCCACTAACCCATATCTTACAAATAAAAGATCATATACAACAGATAGTAACAATATCACATCCACATTCGCTATTCAAACTATCGTTGGTGTCTATGATTTTCTGAGTTTCTCCTACGCGACTCATCGTAGACCGTGTCACCATTTTTCATATACTGACCAACATTTCAAAAATCATTTTTCAACGCACCCAACCTCGGTTCCGTCGTTCCGAGTTCCCGAGTATCCTCACAATAGTTCCGCCACACTGGGTTCCCATTGGCACACAAAACTTGCATTGGCTCCTCTCCGCGGATAACCAAGCCACATTACCAATGAAGCTACCACGTCCAGCCGCATTGGCAATCTTCACAATGGGCTACTAAGTCCGGCCTTATTGTGGTTTTCACAATCCACACCATGGGCTACCAAGTCCGGCCACATTACGAGTTTTCATACACACAACGGGCTACCAAGTCCGGCCACGTTGCGGTTTTTACAATCCACACAATGGGCTACCAAGTCCGGCCTCATCGCGGGTTTCCATACACACAATGGGCTACCAAGTCCGGTCACATTGTGGTTTCAAAACACATCTCATCATTATCCACACCCTAGGTGCCATGTTTCTACTTCCTTGATTTTTGTGTCTCGTTCTCATGCATAGACTCCGCGGTAAGACTTTTCACATACGAAATCATAAATCATTCATTGTAATCTTGAAACTAAACTAGCAAGATCATCCAACTCTATATTGTTAATCATGTTCAATCAATACTTAAAGCATAACGCCACATGTACGGACGCCTTTGGAGTGAAAATCACTTATGCTTTATCACACCACAAGTAATACAAGCAATTCATATGTGCATGCTCATAATCATCTTAAAGATCAAAATACAAATACTTCTAAACAAATGATAAGTTCTATCTTTCGAAATCCGTTAAGGATAATCTACTTATACTTAGGGAAGTGAGTAGAGGTATTCTACCGTTCTTCTTGGCGGTAGTGACGACTACGAAATGTAAGTTGATAATCGGACGGAGTGACTTCCTATGGTAGGCTTCCGATAGCTTTGAAAGAGAAAGATTTCTCTCGAAACTAGATCTTGACTGAACTACTTAAACTTTTTGGATCGAAGGGTGGTTGATGGGCGGTTTAGTGGCGGTCTTGGATGAGTTTCTTGAAGAACACAAGAAGAACTCAAGAACACCAAGAACAAGGAAGAACAAAGCAAGAACACTAGAAATTCTAGAGAGAGAAGTTGAAAAATGGAAGGTGTGAGTTGAATGGTGAGAAAGAGGTGCTATTTATAGCAAAAGTCTTGGCTATTACCCAATGGATAAAATTTTCCTTAGCAATTATTGTCCAATGGGTAAAGATTTTTCTAATAAACTATTCTAATAAACACATGGTACTTGTAATAAAATAAGTATATATAAATCCAAGTACATATATATATATATATATATATATATATATATGTATAAATAAGTACTATGAAATCTAGGTAGATTTCCAAATCCAATAAAAAAAATACAAGATCAAAATCCTTGATTAAAATAATCTAAATTAGCACATGTTTCTTATTAAAATAATGGATTTTGTACCTAGAGAATCCTAGGGTACTAAATCTACAAAGTACTTATATTATATATATATTAGTATATCCACACATGGGAAATCTAGAAAATGGTTTGTTTAATAACTGACTCTTGTACTCATGGAAAGATTAACTCTATTATCCAAGGGGTAATATTTACCCTAGCATGTATTGACCAATGGTTAAAAAAAAAGATAATACTTGAATAAGACTTGAATGACTACATGTCCTTTTAATCAAATATATAATAGTATTATGAAATCTAGTAAGATTTTCAAGTATCCAATAAAAAATTATAAGATCAAAATTCTTTATTAAAATAATCCAATTAGGCACATACCCCATTAAAATATTAGATTTTGTACTTTAGGAAATCCTAGGGAAATCTAGGATATATATTATAAAGTACACACATATATATTTATATAAATATATCATCACATGGAAAATCTAGGAAATGATTATTAAAAAAAAAACCCTAGTACTTGTTGGCAAAACTAATACTATTATTCAATGGGTAATAATTTCCCTAGCGGTTAATAACCAATGGATAAAAGGGTGAGGTACTTTATTCATTAAAATAATACCATGTCCTTTAAGCATGAGTATATATAACAATATATATGTACCTTTAACAAATCTAGTAAAGATCTTGGGTGAAAGATCTATTGTCCAAAGGATAAAAGTTTTCCTAATTTTTATCGACCAATGGGTAAAGGTTAAAGGTCCAAAGGGTGCCACTAGGTTTGGAAGGTTCAAGGAGGTTCAAAAGGCTCATCTAGGGTTAAGAGAAAGTAACTAAATAGTTAGAATCTAACTATACTTGCCAAGTAGAATTTCTAGCCAAGAAATATAAATTTTAAGGACTAAAATTTAGTTAAAACGGAATATAGATATTTAAAAGGAATTTTAAAAGTAAATCCAAGTAATTTCAAATAAAATTCAAATATTTAACGAAATTTTTATTTACAAAAAATCAGGGTTGTTACATTAACGTCTCACTAACTATAACCGTCTCATGGGACCCATTCTCTTCCTCGAAGAGAAACTTCCCATGATGTATCATACGTTAGCGTCTCACTAACTATAACCGTCTCATGGGACCCATTCTCTTCCTCGAAGAGAAACTTTCCATGACGTATCATACGTTAGTATCACAATATCGGGCCCCGCAGGTAACCCATTTCAACACAAGGCCCCATAGGTTACCCTTGCCATCGCCATGGCTCAATTCACAATCCACACAGTACTCACACTTTCAACACTTTATTATTTTCCATTTACTTATCATCGTCTACATGATTCACAACTCGTAACCACCCTAGGAACCTATTTGTCCAATCTACAGCCACAACAAAATGTCACACGGTTCAATATTTCAACTAAAAGTACTAACAACACATAACCATGCGATAAAATTAATCCTGCCATAGAATTAATCATGCGAGTAACAAAATAATATTCAGTCAAACAATTAATTACTACACTTAAAATTAAGTCTATTTCTCTCGTTTAGAAATTTTATAAAACATTTCTACTATTTACACATTTTCTTTAACTCTAATATTATTCATAGATTTTACAAATAAATTTTTATTGGAAAATACTTATTGCTAAATTTAGTATTTACTAACTATATTAAATATTAATATGAGATTTTTATAACAACAAAATTATGCGAGACTATTCTAGTCAATATTTATTAGAGTTAAAGATTAACTAATATATAGTTAAAGATTAACTAATATATAATCTAAAATATTTCTTGTTTACAATCTAAATAAATTTTTACTAGTAAAATATTCTTGTTAATATTTCATAAACATTTATCTACCCCAATAATTTATTAAACACGTAAACGTCCACTCAAATACAAATCAACAATGCATCATCAATAATAATTTCACAATCAAACACTTGTTAAACGATTATAAATTTTCACACGGTATAACACTAATCATTCCAGCACAATCGGACTGAATTTTCATATAAACAGGACTAAAAATAAATTTAACAATTTAGCAGCAGGTCATCATCTTCAATGAACTTTAAATCTAAGTCTTTAACTCCATTAAAATGCAGATTTAGGTTTCGGATTTTCGGAAAACTACCTCAAACGCGATTCTAAATCCGGATAAGTGTTGTATGGTGTTCGTAGATCGCCATGGTGGTTCTGAAATCTCGAGGCAGCGTCCGGCGGCACTCCGACAGGGCCCGTAACGGCGGTGTGCCCACGAAACTCACGCTGTGCACACACCTACGACCACAACTCACTCACTCACTCACTCTCTCTCTCTCTCTATTCTAGATTCAACAATAGAATTGGGAGTGAAATAATATACTGGTGTTCAATTTTCGGATTTATGTGAGTATGTATAATGAGAGAGAATAATGTAGTAAGAAGATGAGAGGATAAGTGTAGAAGTGGTGGAATGAGGAAAGAGAGTGATACCGATAATGATAAAAAGATAGGGGACAAGTGCCACATTTGGGGGGGGGGGGGTTTCAATTCTAATGTATGTGGATGCATATATGTACATGGTGAGAATGTATCTGGATGCGTGTATGTATAGGATGAGAGAGAAAAGTGGAGAGTTAGTTTGAATAGAGTTCTACTTAGGGTTTAGATAGGAAAGATAAAAGATGAATATGAATCACTGATTCCCTGTATATCTAAAGTTTAAATACATATCTTATACAATAGTGCAAATAATATCAATTGTACACATAATAATATTTTAATTATTCAATCTAATTAATTATTGAATTAGGAATTTAACAATATAAATTTGTATTAAAAAAAATTGGGTCAAAAATCCGAGTCGTTACAAAACTAGTACGAGTCAAGCTCTGTTGATTCGAGCTTGAATACCGGAGTCCAATAATTTGTGCCTAAATACCTGAGTCCATTGATTCGCTCAAGAATGCCAGAGGATTTTGTTTTAAAAATCCTTTTCCAAAACATCAAGTGAATTCAACCATTTTCTAAATAGCAAGTAACACATAGCACAACCAAGATTATCGAAGATCCACACTTATCCTCATTTCATCGTTTTCATGCATCACTATCATTTCATCATCATGTACCTCGAGCAATTGCTTCTGCCAGGCCAATTAAAGGATCCTGATATCCTCTGCCTAACACTTCACTCGTCAGTGGGTCCAGAACAAGTTATGAGCGATTGCTCCTACCGAGTCAGTTATAGGATCCTGATATCCTTTGCCGAGCTAGTTATAGGATCCCAATATCCTCTGCCAAGCTAGTTACAGGATCCCGATATCTTTCACATAGTAAATCAACCCATAGTTCTCATCAATCAAATGACTTCAACATCAACTCATCTTAATGCATATCAATACTGCAACAATACATATCTTTTATACTCCCTCCGTCCTTTTTTAAATGTCCTACTTCGTAACTCCAACTTATTAAAAATATATTATCATTATACCTTTCACATCAACTTTTTCCTCCACTTTCCCTACTTATCCATCATCATGACACTTTTACTCACTTACTTTTCAAAAATGGAATCTAATTTTAGGGACAAAATAGATAATGCACCAACTTTTACCCGCTAACTTTTCAAAATGGACACTTATTAAAGGACAACCCAAAATGGAATACTGGACTCCAAATAAAGGACGAAGGGAGTACCATGCAAGTTTTTACATGATTAGTTTTCCCCATTTATTGTTTCAATATATATACATAGCCAACCGTTTCACATCACGTTTCCCATTAATCTCATCATTAATCTTGTCACCAATCCATTTATTCTACTACTAAGTATCTACTAATTAATCACAAACTCATCTTCATGCAAGTAGCTAGGAACAACGACTTCACCTTCCAATTTATAGTTCAAAAGGAAATTAATAGTTGTAACTCACATTTTTATTTTATAAATATAATCAATCTTTGTCATTCAAGTATCTCTGTTCCAACTTCAATATACAATCCACCATGTCAACCTATATTTTCTCTAGGTGTCGACGAACATTTCTCTAGTATGCTAACCTACCAATTAAGGCTCGTTAGACCTTTCAAATAATTAAACGTATGTAGAAACATCCGTGTCTCACTCAAATGATCCTAAGGGTAAAGGGTGCCCAATATATACAATATATTTACCTCGAACACTTAGAAGTGTACCAATTCACACGTAAAATTTGAATACGACCTAACCTCCAAAATTGGTATGGATTCTAACAACCAACCTACCGTATTTTAGTTATAACTTCTTATAGGTTTAGAATTTGATCATGAGACTACCACCGTTAGAAAGTAGATTTTCTGTACATCAATTTCAATATATAATATGCCCCAAACGAAGTCCAGATGATAAAATTATGATCATCTGAATTTTATCAAAAATGCAAAATTTTCAGTCTTTATTGGTAGAGAAATAGTTCTACCGGTGGAGAACCAAAATTTCAATTTCTATTGGTAGAGAAATACTCCTACCGGTAAAAAACCATAACAGACTCGCCACAAGACTGTTCTTACCGGTAGGACTCAATCTCTACCGATAGAACCTAGGTTTTTCAGCGCGCGATTTCTAGTTTCGACAGATTTCTCCCAACAACAAATACGGACGTTTAAACACCCTTAAACACATCAAACCAACACATAAACACATAAAGTAGGACAAAAATCTCTACCTCAAGCTTAGAGAGCAAAACCCACAAGATTTGAACAAGCCCTAGCTCCCAAAACTTTGAAATCAATCGATTACTCCGCTCTGAGCTAAACCTAACAAAATATGAGCTCAAGATCGCATACAAAAGGTGGGATGGAGGTTAATTTTCATGGGTTTTGAGTGAGAGAAAAGGAGGGAGAGAGATATCGGGGAGAGAGAGCGAGAGAGGGAAAGAGAGCTGTGAGTGAGTGTGTGTGTGGTGGAAAATGGTTCTCTACACACACACCCCATCTATATATCACACTTGCAAATTACTCTTGCACCTCAAACTTCAATTTTCTTCACATTAACCCTCAAAATCAATTAACCACAACATTTCTTAATTATAAAAATCAGGAATTAATACAGGTCTCAACAACCAGGGATGCTTGGTAAATCCACAACTATGGGGAATGTGCTTTATATATCCCGGCTATGTTTATATGACTCGAATCTCTATGAAATGTTTTAGATGGCGTGACACTTGTCTTGTGGAGTCAGGTCTTATTGTAATTTTGTAGACATGAGATATGTTCAGATTACTTGTTAAATTCTGTAACCATTGTAATTAGCTTCTTAAATCTCATAATTAAGCACAACTCTGAGGTGTGTTTGGGAATCCTTAGCCCTTTGTTAATGTAAGTTGTCGTTTTATTAGATTGCACAGAATATGCTCCCATTAGTTACACACTATTGTTCCTTCTGATTATATAATTTTGAGAAGTTGAATATATGATATGGCCTTGGTGATGGTTTCACCGGCGCTTTGTTATGATTAAGACCTTCAGGAACGGGTCAGGGTCGTTACAATACATTTTTTCCGGGAGCTCTTAAAAACATGTTTTAAACACATTGAACGACTCTGAACATTTGCTGAGACTCTAAAGAAAGAGAGTGTCAAAGTTGGTATCAAATTTGGTGTTAGCGGATCCACCCCCACCCACCCACACATATATAAATATATGTACAACAATATATGCATGTAAGTATATAATTATTTAGAGGATAATAAATTAAATCACCATTTGTGGTGCATGTGAGTGTTTGTATATATACACTTTTTTGTGGTGTTGGCATTTTTTTTGTCCTTATTCATCTCGATTAGAGAAATAAAAAAATCATGATTAATACTCAATTTTTTTAATAAAGACAATAATTATTCACAAAAATCTATTTGTTTCTCTTTATCCACAAAGTTTTGAGGTTGATTCACAACTTCTTAATTTTCCAATACCATTCGTTGAGACAAATCACTAATCCACAAAAATTTATCACAAAATTAAGAAATACAAAAAAGTTACATAAAGATAGAAAAATATGTAAGCCTGATAAATCACATCACTGTGTTTTGGGATTAGATGGGTCACATCTCAGTTGTTATTTAGTCTATTTGCTAGAGTTCTCGACATCACCTACAGACAGACTACACCTACCACATGTAAACTTAATAGGAATTACCTAAGGCGCGTTAGGCACAACGGCAACCAGGGCCGACCCTGATATTTTAGAGGCCTAAAGCACATTTTAAACTTGGGCCCAGCTTCTTTTAACAAAAATAATCAATTTAGGTGGCTAATATAAGGCAAAAAGATCAGATATTGTATTTTAGCTTCATAATTTAACTAAATTTGAAATTAAAATTTTCTATTTTAAAAGAAAATAGGAATCAAATGCAACAAAGTACCACTCAGTATTTTCTCTAACTAATCATGTCATTAACTCTAATTATAATAATTTTGTTCTTACCAATAAGATAATTAGTTTTTTTTATTTTTTTTTTATCAAAGTTTGTTGAGTAGAAATAAACTATTTTAATTTATCTCTAGTCAATGGTGTTTTATTTGTGAATTTGATATAAAAATTAAAAGTAAAATTAAAATACACAAAACAACATAAAATAAAAATTTATCAAAACATTTATGGTGTGCAAAAGATTTGAATATTGGTCTTAAGTAACATCTACAATTACTAAATCATACTAACTAATCATAATACAAAAGGTGCAAGAGTCATTATTAGATCTTATAGGAAAAGAAGGGAAACAAATAGTGTGTCATTCTATACCTAGATCCTTTAGGCAAAGAAGGAACAAAAAAGTGACAAAGGGAAACTCCTGAGGTTTGAACCGAAGACCTATAAATCCTATTGAAATATGCATGCTACTTCTACTAGAAGTCATCTTGTTCTAATACATGGAATAACACACACACACACACACACACACACACACACACATATATATATAATATAATATAATATAATGTAATATAATTGTAGACACCTCAATCTGGGCCTCCGAATAATCTTTAAGTTCCCTAATGATGAAATAAGAAAAAATATATCTTCAAGGCTTGAATTGTTGCTCCTTTGCTACTCCCTCTCTAAACCTCAAGAAAAACCCTTTTCTAAGCATGTAGGGTGGCCCCAGTTCAATTGCAAAGAGAAAAACGCGTTTACTTGGTCAAAAATAACTTTTTCCATGACACACTGATGGTAAAATGTGCACACATTTCAATGTATAAAACGTCTTTGAGTGAAACCAATTGGGTTAGAAAGAGGACTCGACAAGCTTTCCAACACTTTGAACCATGCCCAAATCCGAGTTTGGGAGTGTCCGGGGCGCCCCCGCGAAGTTGAGTGTGCTGAGCTGTCTCGAAATGCAGCGCGGCGTTTCAAAGCGTCGCGCTGCATTTTAGAAATGCCGCGCGACATTTCAGAAAATTCCAAAAAAATCACTCCGCTGCACGAGATTTCAATATACAGCACGACATTTCTCTTTATGTCGCGCGGCGTTTCGGGAAAAAGTTCTGACAGTTGCAGAAAGTTGTCGGCCACGCCTGCAAGTGCAAAGAATAAGTTTTATTCGGCCTGGAAGCCACCTCCCCTCTTTGTATTGATCTTCCTTGGCTCTCTTGCCTATAAATACACCCCCCTCTAGTTGAGAAGGACCCCTTCAACTCCAAATAAAGTTACTCTGCCATTTTCTAGACTCTCACTCACTCTCTCTAAAAATACCCCCATTCTTCTTCTCCTCTTAAGTTCAGTAAACTACTGACTTAGGTTGACCTCCACCTCAAAGCATCCAAACAACCTCACATCCTTCAATCCCCATTCAAGCATTTTAAGTCCAAATCAACTTTCATTCCTCCATCTTCAAGCACATCCAAGCTTCGATCAAAAGGTATAAACAAATTCTTAGACTAAACCACGTTTAGCTTTGAGGGGAGCCGATCGAGGCCCTTCTCGGTCTTTCTATACCAAGTTTGGGTCTCAAACGAGCTTTATATTCAAAAAGCACAAAAAAATAATTTTTGCACTGGATACGCTACATCGTGCGGCGTTTTACAACACCGCACGATGTAGTGTATTATACCGTGCATTATTTTGTTTCTTGTACATACTCTTTATTATATTATTCTGTTTAGTCTGTTTATTGCTTTTTTGTGCGGGTACATTCCATAGTCAAGTTTCATGTTAAAAGTCATTTTTTTTATTTTATTAAATCTTTTAACATTTCAAAGAGCTTTTAATATTGCTTTACATGAGGAGATGAACAAAATGGTCTCACAAATCATTTTTCAGAGATTTGGGAAATCTAAAAAACTATTTTGCGGACCTATGGTTTGTTTTGTCATGTAAAAGTGAACTGATGCTGGAATGTGTAGACAGGTACACCGCACGGTGTTTTAGTTACACCGTGAGACGTATTCGAGTCGTCATGCGGTGTTTCACATGATATTGGCGGACTATTGTAATGCTGTTATTTTATTTTCTGTACATTGCACATCTATTTCATATTGTACAGTTCGTACCACAAGCACGCCAATGTGTTATATTTAATCCCCTGTCCCTTTCCCTTATATGTTTTAAAGTTAAGTTTTTCAAATGATATTAAATCCCCCATTTAAAATGCTTAGTAGAGACCGATTTTTACCGGGCGAGCGGGGTGCTTTTTTAACAAAACATTTTCCGCTCGTAATATGGCTCCCGGATCCAAAATCTCGACTTTTTCGCTAGACCAAAGCCTTTTTTTTTATCTCAAACAAACTCTCGGTTTCTCGGATCATCCATCTCAAAAATTCGGGTGGCGACTCTTCAATCGTGCCGGGCCGGGGAGCCCACAATGGCGACTCTGCTCGGGACGATATTGCGTTAATCAAAACTTTGGAAATTAATACATAAATGAACAATCTTTCAAAAGTCTGTCAAAACAGTATGCTCCACGCTGCTAAAGAACGGAATGGTAACGTAACAGGATTTCACATCCGACCAATCCGAACTGGGACTTTTACTATTGTTCGCTTGTGTAGTTTTCTCCAAAGTATTGATTAGTGGAGTGAGCCACGCTTGAAAGGCATTTTCTTTGGGGGATTTAAAGTCGTTTGAAAAAAATTTAACTTTGTTTTCTTTTACACTCTGCACAACACAAGCCTCGCCAGTGCATTTCGGCAATCTTGCCCGGTTTACCGGTGACAAGTTCTCCCGGGATGCCTTACAACCCTCGACGATGATGAGCCATCGTACTGTTCGACCACTGTCTTGCAATATACTTGACATGGAGAGTACATTTTGGCTCTAGTCCGGGGAACCCTTCTAAGACCAAAACCGGCCTTCTGCACTTATACATAGCCATATAACTTTCCCAACTAGGACAGAAACCTGTGACTAGGACTTATGTGATATATCCTGTTTATGTGCATTTCTTTTTTGTGCATGCATATCATTCATACATCATTACATTTTGCAGACTAGAGGATAGGATTCCTTTAGGACTCTTCGCCTTCCCTCGGTCGGTCTAGGAGACCTTAAATCTATGGAGTTTGAGATACCTCCGGTGTTCGCCGTGCCCGAACGGCCCCTCTGGTCTGGATCTAGCCTTAGGATGTGCTTGTATTTAGGTTTCGGCAATCTTATCGCTTTGTCTCGGATGGTCAAGATAAGGAGATTGGCTCTGGTTCCGAAGCATTCGGAATTTAACCTGCCTGACACGACTTACCCGTGGCTGCTGAAACCTTTGGTACAGTCATATCCTAAGTGAGATTTGGAGTTGAGGTAGGTTTTAGGATGTAGACGACGTCGACGACATTGCATGGGCATGATTCTCCGGTAGGATTTGAGCCGCCTTTTTGCTTTATTGTCAGTTCTGAAACATTTGAAGGACTTCACCCAATTGGAACCGTCCGACTCAAAGGTGGGCTTGCAAAGAGAAGCTTAGTCATCAGTGGTGATATCTGAAATGGTGGGTCAAGGGAATGAAATAGGGGAAATCAGGCAAGCCATGGTTAACCTAAAAGATCAACTCATGCAGTCAATTACGAACGTAGATGGTCAGCTCAAGTCAATCGTCGCCGATGTCCAAAAGAACATGACCATGATGTTTGAATCAATGCAAGAAATCAATGACTGCCTACCAACAAAACCTACTCCGAGTCCAGAATCATCGCTCGCCGGGGATGCGCCCGTCGCTGACCCCCAAGTGGCAGAATTGATTGCCAAAATCAGCAAACTCGAGGAATTTATCCTCAAAACAGAAAGGATGGGGAGGAGTGAAATAGACATAGATCGTTTAAATCTGTTTCCCAATGCAAAACTGCCTGGGAAGTTCAAAGGAATGGACTTTGCCAAATTCGATGCTACTGATCCAAAGGCCCACCTGCTAGGGTATGTTGGGTCCCTTTCCATGCGAGGGGTTGAAAAAGATGCCAAGGCTCAACTGTTCCACGAGTCACTTACTGGCCCAGCTCTACAATGGTTTCTTTCCTTGGCACCCTCAAAGAAAAAGACATGGGAGGACATTGGAATGGCTTTTGTTTCCCAATACGATTTCAAGGTTGAGCTGAAAATGACCACCCGAGAACTTGAGAACACCAAAATGGGCGAAAATGAGAGTTTTGCTGACTATGTAAAAAGGTGGAGAGCCAAAGCTGCCCAAATGCACGATAAACTAAACCTAAAAGAGTAGATGCGTATCATCACTAAAAACCTGCCCAGTGCCTTCGCTCCCTACATGGTTTTTTCGCAATCGTCTCTTGATTTTGAGACCTTCTACAATTCTGGATTGGCTGTTGAAGAAGCCCTTAGGGATGGTACCCTCGAGAAGAAAGAACCCACTTTAAAAGCAATGGACTCCATCCCAACAATGGCGAAATCCTTTTTGGAAACAGCAATACCTTCCACATCGGGAACTCCCCAAATGCCAAACCCCTCGAAATAAACCAGATAGCTGATAAGCCAAGTCGCACCTTCACCCAATTCAGCATACCCCTATCCACACTCTATGAATAGCTCCTTAAAGCCAGTCTCATTAAGCCACTCCTACCAACTCCTCTGCCCCAAAGCTTACAGCCTACCACGACCCAAATGCTTTCTATGCCTTTCACCAAATGCCCGGCCATGTTACCGATAAGTGTCACCGTCTCCGTCACAAAATTCAAGACCTTATCGATAGCGAAACCATCCTTCCGCCACCAAAGGAATCAAACACCTTGTCAAACCACCACATTAACTACATCAACACCAACTCCACTACATTTAACCCCATTCACTATATCATACCTACTCACCTACCCAAACCAATTGTACCCATTACCGATGAATCCAGTATTTCAGTATTGGAATTTGAACCAACGACGGAGCAAACAGAGCTTAAAGAGTTGAGGAAGGTTGTGGAGGAAATGAGCCAGAAAATGGATACACAAATGATCCAAATAGGGGCTTTAACACAAAAGATGGATAGTCTCCTCGCCCTCATAGTCTCGGATCCAAATCTAAAGCGAAATGCTAAGGAAGACATGAATGAAGGGCGTTCACCCCCAAAGACAAAGCTCTCTGAAATATTCGAGGGCCTAGCCGAAGCAAGTGAGGCCTGCAATACAAACAAAGATTCCGTTAGAGGCACCCCCGGTACCACAATGAGCCCTCAACTAAACCGCAACGCTAAATCGAGAACCTCATCCCTCTCCTCTGCACCCCAATCCTTGGTTTATGGAGAGCTCCTCAAAGCTGGTCTCATCAAGCCACTCCCTCTAGCTCCTCTACCTCAAAAGCCCTCAGCATCCCATAACCCATGTACCTTCTGTATCTTCCATAACACAAACGACTGCATCCGCCTTCGCCATGCTATCCAAGACCTCATTGACAACAAGGTCATTAAGACACCTCCTCAACCAAAGCCAGACCCTATGCCCAAGTGCAATCCTTGCATCAATGCCGCATTCTTCAATGAAGATGAGTAAAATGTCAAGAGCCATGCAATGGTCTGACTTTCCACGAGTTTTGAAAATTTCTAAAGTTTCGAGTCAAGTTTTCATCCTTATTGTGTTAGTCTGTACTTCGAATCTGTCATACTTTCGTTTTCGTGTTTGTATGTTTTCAAATTGTCGTCAAGAAAAAGAAAAATCAAAACAGAGAGTTAGTTTCGTAATCTTGAACTACGTTGTGACCTGATTCCTTTACGAGATACGTAGGCAGCCTCACCCTGAGTCCCAGTCACGAGCATTCGAGTCAATCCCAAGGTTCGGTCATAGTCTTTCGAGTTAACCCCTGCTGGTTCAGCCGTTGTCTTTCAAGTGTTGCAATCATCATAATAAACTCAGGTTTTTGTGAATATCTTCGGCCCAACTCGGAATTGTTTTCCGCCATCACTTGAGAATCATTATAATCACTTCAAAACACGAGATGATTTTTGATTGAACCCTCACCCCATGCAAGAAGAAAAATTTCAAGGGACTGATCCCCGATACCATTCCAATGAACAATGCCTTAACTCTGGAAAAAAAAAAACAGAAAAGAAGAAAAGCTCGCTAGGTCAAAATCTCAAAATCTGACTTAGGCAAAAGTTAGAGCAAGCAAAAGCCTCTCAATGAGCATCTAGGATTCAGTTGTTAGGTTGTGCAATCTAAAATGAAGAAAGGCCATCTTTTCTTTCATCTTACACATAAAGATATATCCTTTGATAGCCTTTTTGAGCCACAATCGAATTCTTTGAAAAAGAAGCCCAGCTAGCCAGCTATCCCCCGCATCGGGATGAAATGAAAAATAAAAGTGCCAAACACACTGAAATTCAAATCATTAAAAGGGTGAAAGTGCCAAACACATTGATATTCAAAGCATCAACAGTATGAAAGTGCCAAACACACTGAAAGACATTGAAGGCATGAGAAAGCAAATGAAAATGAAAAGAAGGCACCTACAATTCAAAGATAACTGCTAGCTTTGGAAATCCAAAAGAAAATGAAATTTTTGAGCCTAATATCCTTTCTTTGTCAAGCCCAAACCATGGCCCACGTTACAACCCAAAAAGTCTTTTCGGATTAGAAAGCACAACTTGATAGCAAAAATCTTAGGTGTTACGTTAAAGGGAATCAATACATCGAGGCATTGTGCGAAACCTACATCAATCAAAGCGAAAATTCAAATGGGGACATGGATCATCGCTAGCAACTTGGTTCGTGATAAAAACTCTCGTGTTTTGATCAATTGATGGAGTAAAACAAATTTCGAAGGGAAAAATCACAAAAACCTGGTTTGTCGTAAATTATGGGACATGAATCCTGTTTTCTTCAAAGAGTCAAACTCTCCGCCCAATCAGAAGCACTATTCGAAAGTCGCTTCATTCATAAATGGTCTTTCCCTCCTTCATATATTTTGAGTCAACATAGTCCTGTTAAAATCTATTCCATTTGCTAAAAGGTCGAACCATTCGTCTTGATCTTGTCAATCCTAAACTTGTGAATGTAGAGACCCGTATTTATTTTAATTAACTTTAAATGTTTATTGAGAAAGAAGTAAGGAATAATGGTTTTTATGTGATTTGGGGTCAAAGTGATAGAATTGATTGTAGAAGGATACAATGTGTAGTTTACAAATATGTGAGTATATATAGGAGGGTGAGAGAGAGCATGGAATCATTTTGCCTCTTTTTTTTCCCTCACCGGCTCTCTCTCTCTCCCTCTCCGGTCTCTCTCCCTCTCTCTTGCTCTCTCACCAAAACTCCTCAAAACCTTTACAAACTAACCTTCATTCCTCATTCTACATATGATTTTGGGCTTGCTCTTCGTCGATTAAAGCTCGGTGTGGAGTATTTCGATCGAATCAAGGTTTTCGGAAAGCTAGGGCTCATATTTTCGTGGGTTTTGTTCTTCGGCCTCGAGGTAGGGATTCTACCTCACAATATATGTGATATAAGTGCTCTCCTTGCTTGAAATCGTGTCTATTGTTGTTGTTGTTGTGGTTGAATTCCTTGAAATCTGCAGAAAATCTGCTCGAACACCCATTTGTATCGATACTGCTCTTCTCAGTATCGATACAGGAATCTCTGGAACGAACTTAGTTATTGAAGTATCGATACTGATTTAATCAGTATCGATACAATCATGTTTGGAACCTTTTTAAGGCCAGTTGCATAGATACTGAAATTCACAGTATCTATACTTCAATGCCTTAGGGCCAAGTTTTGTTCCTTGTTTCGACTCCATTGTCTTGACCCCCGATCGCTTCTGACTTGTTCCAAACATCACCAAATCACTTCATAACATTATCGATCATATTCGTTGAGTTCATTGTGTATCTTTGCAACCCTCGCCCCTTATTTGGTATAATTGGACGTTGATTTCCATATGGACTTTGATTAAATTGAAATGACACTTATGTGAGTACGAGATTCTTGAACACTTATCGACACAACGAGAACATTTGGGGCCCATCGATGGGTGGGTGCCTGGCAGGGGATTTCAAGGTCCCATAATTAGCCCGGCAGGAGCTAATGCTCATATTGAACACTCAAGGCCCAACCCTCTCGGTGGGCGCTTGGCAGGGGATATCGGGGTCCCATAATTAGCCCGGCAGGAGCTTCGGCTCATGACACTTAACGTGAAGCGATGTTGGACACATGGAAAGTGAAACGGTTAAAGATTGAGGTGTATACCAAATTTCATACCGAGGTTGTTGGATTGTTAAGCCTTGGTTATTGCCTATTGTGTGGTCTGCATCCCGTTCTTCCTTGTGATCATCCTTGCATTTCTCTTGCATATAATGTTAGCATAGAATTTCCTACTGGGCTAGTGTAGCTCAAGCCTATTATCATTTTCAAGTACTAACTCAGGGCAATAGCATGCATGGTTGAAATGCTTGGAGGAGGAATTATTTTTTAAAGTTAACGATTGTGGAGTTATTTAGGCATCTTTGTAAATCTCTTTTGAAGATGTATTTGTAACTTTATTTGTAGAACTTTTGACTATGGAGTATTGAAATCCTTAACTCTTAAATATTCTGTATTTGTGTTAATTTGGGCCTCGGAGCCAAAGATGTAATATTTTGGGAACGCTACATTATTTTGGTTATCGTACGGATTATGGCGAGATTTTATTTATGGAAATCATTTATATTTATGTTAAAAATCTAGGGTGTGACAGTGAAAGTCACCCCTGAGAGAAGCTCGTTAGGCTGTAATCATAGCTTGGATTGCGCTTGGTCAACTGCTTGTCAAAACCATCAGGACTGGGGGTCATTACTCACTGGGATACATCGGCTCAATGTCGTCTACCGGGAAAAACAAATCCAAGACTCAAACCCTAACCAAAGGCAAACCCCAGCTCAAATCCGGCATGGAATCCAACCTAAATTCGAAGCTCTTGAGAATACCGGTCCACTGGCCAAAGACAGTAAAGCAAATAGGGTGCTTAGACATGTCCCCTGTTTCTCAAAGAATGTCATCATCATTATCGTTCGATGTCATACATGAATCTCGAATGATTGTTCAAGAGTCGATTCCAAGATCAATCCACGATCTTTTAGGCCTGTAGTTTCTCTCAAGCTACGGTATAACCGACGTAGAAGCCTTTTAGTCTCTTGAGCTGTGGTTTGTCCTTTGGGACTAAACTCTGTATAACACTTCATCCTCCAGGACTCGCACGCTATTTGCACTTTGTCCTCCCGGACTTCCCTTTGTCTAGCACTTCATCCTCCGAGACTCGCACTCTATCTGCACTTCATCCTCTGGGATTCACTTTTGTCATTCTTGCATTGATTTTACATGCTCACGTGACATTCCATGACATATCAACTTGCATCATCATTCATGTATTGTCTCAATCGAACGCCAAATTCAAGCTCTTCAAGTTCAAGCCATTTTCAAAAATTCAATCTTTTCAAAATTCAAATCTCAAATTCAAGCTTTTCAAAATTCAAGTCTCAAATTGAAGCTTTTCAAAATTCAAGTCTCAAATTCAAGCTCTTCAAAATTCAAGTCTCTTCCAAAATTCAAGCTTTTCAAAATTCAAATCTCAAATTCAAGTTATTCAAACTCAAGTCTCTTTTAAAATTCAAGCTTCTTTCAAAAATTCAAGTTATTCAAACTTAAGTCTCTTTCAAAATTCAAGTCTCTTTCAAAATTCAAGCTATTCAATCCTAGTCTCTTTCAAAATTCATGTAACGCCCCCAAATTCTGGGTACGTTAATAAGACTTTTTATTACAAAAATAAGTGAGTCTGGCTCATTATTACAATACAAAGTCTTACAAGAGTACTTTTAAACATACAAGGAGGGAACTAGGGTTCCTAACTACTGTTCTGCTTCTTCCTCCATTCGGGCTAGCTCTTCGGCTCCGAAGGCCTCCAAGGTGTAGAGTTCACCCTGTTCATCTATGAGGTCTGACATATTATACCGGCGTCGCCACCAATATAATATGTCAGGGTCACCAAAAAGGCAACACCGTGAGCTACAATGCTCAATAGAATAACCCAAACTTCTAATGTAACGCCCCCAATTTTGGGTACGTTAAAAGGGCATTTTATTACATAAATAAGAGAGTCTGGCTCATTATTACATAACAACCTCCACAAGAGTACTTTTATTACACAAGGGTGGGTAACTAAGGTTCCTAACTATAGCTCCGCCTGCTCCTCCATCCTTGCCAGCTCTTCGGCTCCGAAAGCCTCCAAGGTGCATAGCTTACCCTGTTCATCTATAAAGTCTGACACATTATACCGACGTCGCCATCAGTATAATATGTCACGGTCACCAAAGGTAACACCATGAGCTACGAAAGCTCAGCAGAACAAACCCATACCCACTAACCCATGACTTACAAACAATAGGTCATATACAACAGACAGTAACAATAACACATTCACATTCGCTATTCAAATTATCGTTGGTGTCCATGATTTTCTGAGTTTCTCCTACGCGACTTATCGTAGACTGTGTCACCATTTTCCATATCATCATTTCCAAAATCATTTTTCAACACACCCAACCTCGGTTCCGCCGTTCCGAGTTCCCGAGTATCCTCACAATGGTTCCGCCGCACCAGGTTCCCATTGGCACACAAAACTTGCATTGGCTCCTTTTCGCGGATAACCAAGCCATATTACCAATGAGGCTACCATGTCCGGCCGCATTGGCAATCTTCACAATGGGCTACCAAGTCCGGCCACATTACGAGTTTTCATACACACAACGGGCTACCAAGTCCGGCCACGTTGCGGTTTTCACAATCCACACGATGGGCTACCACGTCCGGCCACATCGCGGGTTTCCATACACACAATGGGCTACCAAGTCCGGCCACATTGCGGTTTCAAAACACATCTCATCATTATCCACACCCTAGGTGCCATGTTTCTACTTCCTTGATTTTTGTGTCTTGTTCTCGTGCATAGACTCCGCGATAGGACGTTCACATATGTACTCACAAATCATTCATTGAAATCTTGAAACTAAACTAGCAAAGTCATCCAATTCTATGATCATCCACAAGTAATACAAGCAATTCATGTAAGCATGCTCATAACCATTAAAGATCAAAATACGAATACTTCTAAACAAGTGATAAGTTTCTATCTTTCAAAAATCCATTCTTTCCTCTTTTTTGTCGAAAGTTCAAAACAACACATGTTTATAAAGAGTAAAGACATTCTACTTTCTAACATACGGTTCTATACGTAGAGTTAGAGGGCAAGGGGTTCTACCTTTCTTCTTGGCGGTAGTGGCGACTACAGAAAGTAAGTTGACAATTGGGCGGAGTAACTTCCTACGGTATGCTTTCGAAAGTTTCGAAAGAGAAAGGTTTCTCTCGAAACTAGATCTTGACTAAACTACTTAAATTTTTTTGGATTGAAGGGTGGTTGAGAGGCGGTTTAGTGGCGGTCTTAGATGAGTTTCTTGAAGAACACAAGAAGAACTCAAGAACACCAAGAACAAGGAAGAACAAAGCAAGAACACTAGAAATTCTAGAGAGAGAAGTTGAAGAATGGAAGGTGTGAGTTGAATGGTGAGAAAGAGGTGCTATTTATAGCAAAAGTCTTGGCTATTACCCAATGGATAAAATTTTTCCTAGCAAATATTGTCCAATGGTTAAAAGGGCAAATCATGATTGAAAGCCTTCCATGACTTATCAAATCCAATCTTTAGGCATAAGGCTATAAAATCAAATAAGATCTTAGGCTTTCTAGGTAAATCTAGGTGATCATAGTCTAGGTTGGCAAGTCAAATCTCTATTAACCAAGGGATAATAACTCTCCTAACATTTGTTACCCAATGGGTAAAGAAAAAGTAAGGTTGTCATGAAAGGTTGAAAGGACAAGGTTGACTTCTTGGAAGCAAGGTACAAGATTTCCAAATTCAATAAAAAAATACAAGATCAAAATCCTTGATTAAAATAATCCAAATTAGCACATGTTTCTTATTAAAATAATGGATTAAGTACTTTAGGAAATCTAGGCTTTTATATAATATGAGACATATATGTACTCATGCCCAATATTTAAATAAGGAAGTAGGTACTAAGTATCCAATTGATTAAAAGGCTAGGATTCTTCCATTAAAATAATATTAAAGTACTTAGTACTATAATATTACTAGAAGTACTTAGAATCTAGGATTTAGATTTACTCCAAATATTGTAATGCACAAAATCACATGGGAAATCCAAATCTTGATTTTTTAATAAAAACCTTGTACCTTGTTGGAAGATTAGTGCTATTATCCAATAGATAACAATTCCCCTAGTAGTTATTAACCAATGGGCAATAGTTTTCCTAGCGGTTAATAACCAATGGATAATGGGATGAGATGATATCTAATAAACAATGCATATTTGTCCCTTTGCACATGTGAATATACACCAATATATTTTTATATTTTTATACTAATCAAATATTCTAATGAAAGGCCTATTGTCCAATGGACAAAGATTACCCTAACATTTATTGACCAATGGGTAATGGTCCAAAGGGTGCCACTAGGTTTGGAAGGTTCAAAAGGTTCAAGGAGGTTCAAAAGGCTCATCTAGGGTTAGGAGAAAGTAACTAGATGAATTGGTAGTTAGGTCCCTATAACTAATTGGTTAGAATCTAACTATACTTGCCAAGTAGAATCTCTAGCCAAGAAATATAATTTTAAAAGGCTAAAATTCTAATTATGACGGATTTTTAGGAATTAAAAGGGATTTCAAAAGCAATCTAAGTAATTAAAAATAAAAATTCAAAATTTTAACGGAATTTTTACTTACTAAAAATCAGGGTTGTTACATCTAACCCTTAACTTACAACATTAAACCATAAAATCAACGATTTCCACATAGTTCAACATATGCGACAAACAATGACACATCCGCATTCATTATCCAAACTAACGTTGATGTCCATGATTTTCTGAGTTTCTCCTACGCGACTCCTCGTAGATCGTGTCAATATTTTCCACATTTCATAACCATATCACCTTTTCAAAATCGTTTTAAACACACCCAATCTCGGTTTCGCTGTTCCGGGTTCCCGAGTATCCTCACAATGGTTCCGCCGTCCTGGGTTCCCATTGGCACACATTGCATTGGCTCCTCTCCGCGAATAACCAAACCACACACCCAACCTCGGTTCCGCTGTTCCGGTCTTCCAAGTATCCTCACAATGGTTCCGCCGTCCCGGGTTCCCATTGGCACATAAAACACACACCACACAATGGGCTACCACGTCTGGCCACATTGCGGTTTCCAAAACATTTCACTTTTCAAAAACACGCCTTTTCATAAACCACACCCTGGTGCCATGTTTCTACTTTCTCGATTTTCGTGTCTCGTTTTCATGCATCAACTCCGCGGTAGGACTTTTCACATAGGATATCATTCTTTGAAATCTTTAGACTAATAAGATTATCCAACTCAACATTTTACCACTAGTAATACAAGCAATTCATGCACGCAAACTCATAACTATCATAAAGATCAAAATACGAATACTTCTATCCATGATTAAGTTTCTATCTTTCGAAAACCGTTCTTTCTTCTTTTGTGGGAAGTTTAAGACAACATATGTTTATCAAAGTAAAGGTTCGTTATTCATCATGCTCATACCACCATTAGCAAAACAAGTTTGTTAACCATCATGCATTCTAAACATAATAATCGATAGATAATCTTATCTACTTAAATATACTTCAAGTTATACTTTGAACTAAAGAGTAAGGACGTTCTACTTTCTAACATACGATTCTATACGTAGAGTTAGGGGACAAGGGGTTCTACCTTACTTCTTGGCGGTAGGGCTGCTACGGAAAGTACGTCAGTGATCGAGCGGAGTAACTTCCTACGGAATGCTTATGGTAGCTTCGAAAGAGAAAGGTTCTCTCGAAACTAAGTCTGGACTACACTACTTAAGCCTTTTTAGAGTGGTTTGGTGGTATCTCTCAAGAACTTCAAAGAAAGAACAAGAAACTTGGACTTTTGAACTAGGATTACTTAGAATTTCTAGAGAGAAGTTAGAGCATATGGAGAAGGTGTGAGTTTAAGCTTAGAATGGCCTTCTATTTATAGACCAAGGCTTCCCTCTCTCTCCCTCTCAACCGAACTCTCTCTCTCTCTCTCTCTCTCTCTCTATATATATATATATATATATATCTTTGATTTTCTTTCACATGTCAAGCTTGATTGAAAGCTTGATAGGTTAGGGTATGGGGTTATCTAGGCTTGCATGGCTAGATTTTTGTACCTTGGATTGGATTATGGAAGATTTGGTGGAGGGAAGGAGGGTTTGTACAAGATTTGGTGTTTAAACAAACATAAAAGGACAATTGTAGGATAGATTTTTGGCTAGGAAGAATATACAACCATGGATTTGAAAGCATGCAAGAAGATCATGGTGTACAACCCAATCTCTTTTTCTTTCTTCTCTCTTTCTTCCTCCCCCCCACCCCCCTCTCTCTCTCTCGGCATTTCTCTCTCTCTCTCCCTCTCGGCAATCTCTCTCTCTCTCTCTCTCCCTCTTTCTCTCTCCTAGTACTAGTACACACACATATATATATACAAGGAAGAATAAGTACAAAAGTACCCAGGGTACTAGATTTATAAAATCAAATATCCCCTTAAAATAATCTAATTAGGCACATGTATATTAAACAAATAGATTATGTACCTTGCCAAATCTAGGGCCTAATATAATATGATATGAATGTGTACTCTTGCCCAATATTTAAATATAGAGGTAGTACCAAGTACCTAATTAAATAAAGGACTAGGATTAAAATAAACATGAGGTACAAGTACTATTATATTACAAAAGGTACTTAGAATCTAGGATTTAGATTTACCCAATATTTTAATGCACAAAATCACATGGAAAATTCAAAACTTGATTATTTAATAAAAACCTTGTACCTTGTTGAAAGATTAGTGTTATTATCCAATGGATAACAATTTCCCTAGTAGTTATTATCCAATGGGCAATAGTTTTCCTAGCGGTTAATAACCAATGGATAATGGAATGAGATGATATCTAACAAACAAATGCATATTTGTCCTTTGCACATGAGAATATATAACTATATATTACTAGATCCTTGTACTTATCAAATATTCTAATGGAAGGCCTATTGTCCAATGGACAAAGATTACCCTAACATTTATTGACCAATGGGTAATGGTACAACTAATAACTAGGTGAGTTTGGTTCCTTCAACTAGTTGGTTAGAAACTAACTAAGTTGGCCAAGTAGGGCTTCTAGTCAAGATTTAACATCTAAGAGGACTAAAACCTAATTAGGACAGATTACCGAAAATTACCAAGAAAATCATCAAGCCATTCAAGAGAAAATAAAGAATTTGAAATACAATGAGATTTTTATTTATAGAAAATCAGAATTGTTACAATTCAAATTCAAGTCTCTCTCAAAATTCAAACTTCTTTCAAAATTCAAAGTCTCTAAAATTCAAGCTAATCAGATTCAAGTTTCTTCCAAAATTCAAATTCAAGACTCTCTCAAAATTCAAACTTCTTTCAAAATTCAAAGTCTTCAAAATTCAAGTCTCTTCCAAAATTCAAATTCAAGTTTCTTTCAAAATTCAAACTTCTTTCAAGATTCCAAGTCTTCAAAATTCAAGCTATTTCCAAAATTTAAGCTCTTCGCCGTCTGAGCATTTCGTCCTCTGGGACTCGTCTCAATTTTAGTCCCCCCGGGACTCGTCTCAATTTTAAGTCCCTCGAGGACTCGTTTCAATTTTAAGTCCCCCGAGGACTCGTTTCAATTTTAGTCCCCCGAGGACTCGTATCAAAAATTTCATGGCACTCAGGCACTCAATCTTCTCAAGTTTATTTGTTTTTGCAATTTGTCCTCCGGGACTCGTTTTACCAACATTGTCCCGATTGAATTGCGTTGGTCTGATCCCTGCACACAGGGTACGTAGACAGCTCCATGAGCGCGACCACCTTTATTGCATTCTTGCATTTAACTCAAAGACTTTGGAGCGATGGATTGGGATGTCTAATCTTTAATGTCACTTATACCAAGCAATGGTACCTAAGTTCCATTAAAGAGGGACTACTGTAGACACCCCAATTTGGGCCTCCGAATAATCTTTAAGTTCCCTAATGATGAAATCAGGAAAAATATACCTTCAAGGCTTAGATTGTTGCTCCTTTGCTACTCTATCTCTAAACCTCAAGAAAATCCCTTTTCTAAACATGTAGAGTGGCCCCCAGTTCAATTGCAAAGAGAAAAATGTGTTTGCTTGGTAAAAAATAATTTTTTCCATGACACACTGATGGTAAAATGGGCACACATTTCAATGTATAAAATGTCTTTGAGTGAAACCAATTGGGTTAGAAAGAGGACTCGACAAGCTTTCCAACGCTTAGAACCACGCTCAAATTTGAGTTCCGGAGTGTCAGGGGCACCCCCGCGAAGTTCAGTGTGCTAAGTTGTCTTGAAATACCGTGCGGCGTTTCAAAGCATCGCGCGGCATTTCAGAAACGCCACGCGGCATTTCAGGAAATTCCAAAAAAATCACTTCGCCACACGAGATTTCAATATACAGCACGACATTTCTCTTTATGTCGTGTGGCATTTCGGGGAAAAGTTCTGACAGTTGCAGAAAGTTGTCGGCCACGCCTGTAGGTGCAGAGAATAAGTTTTATTCGGCCTGGAAGCTACCTCCCCTCTTTGTATTGATTTTCCTTGGCCCTCTTGCCTATAAATACACCCCCCTCTAGTTGAGAAAGACCCCTTCAACTCCAAATAAAGTTACTCTGCCATTTTCTAGACTCTCACACTCTCTTTCTAAAAATACCCCCATTCTTCTTCTCCTTTTAAGTTCAGTAAACTACTGACTTAGAGGGACCTCTACCTCAAAGCATCCAAACAACCTCACATCCTTCAATCCCCATTCAAGCATTTCAAGTCCAAATCAACTTTCATTCCTTCATCTTCAAGCACATCCAAGCTTCAATCAAAAGGTATAAACAAATTCCTCGGACTAAACCACGTTTAGCTTTGAGGGGAGCCGATCGAGGCCCTTTTCGGTCTTTCTATACCGAGTTTGGGTCTCAAATGAGCTTTATATTCAAAAAACACAAAAAAAAAAAAAATTGCACTGGATACGCTACATAGTGCGGCGTTTTATAACATTGCACGACGTAGTGTATTATACCGTGCATTATTTTGTTTCTTGTACATACTTCTTCTTATATTATTCTGTTTAGTCTGTTTATTGCTTTTTTGTGCGGGTACATTCCGTAGTCAAGTTTCATGTTAAAAGTCATTTGTTTGATTTTATTAAATCTTTTAACATTTCAAAGAGCTTTTAACATTGCTTTACATGAGGAGATGAACAAAAAGGTCTCGTAAATCATTTTTCAAAGATTCGGGAAATCTAAAAAACGATTTTGCGGACCTATGGTTTGTTTTGTCATGTAAAAGCGAACTGATGCTGGAATGTGTAGACAGGTGCACCACACGGTGTTTTAGTTACACCGTGCGACGTATCCGAGTCGTCGTGCGGTGTTTCACATGATGTTGGCGGACTGTTGTAATGCTGTTATTTCATTTTCTGTACATTGCACATCTATTTTATACTGTACAGTTCACACCACAGGCATGCCAATGTGTTATATTTAATCCCTGTCCCTTTCCCGTATATGTTTTAAAGTTAAGTTTTTCAAATGATATTAAATCCCCCATTTAAAATGCTTAGTAGAGACCAATTTTTATCGGGCGAGTGGGGTGCTTTTTCAACAAATCTTTCCCGCTCGTAACATGGCTCCCGGATCCAAAATCTTGACGTTTTCGCTAGACCAAAGCCTTTTTTTTCCTCTAAAACAAACTCTCGGTTTCTCGAATCATCCATCTCAAAAATCCGGGTGGCGACTCTTTGATCGCGCCGGGCCGGGGAGCCCACAATAATATAATATAAATACGTACAGTATTATTCTGAACATGGGGCCCTAATTTTTGCTTAAATTCCGGAAGCCTAAAGCGGCTTCACCTCAGGGTTGGCCCAGAGCGCAACGTAATACATTAATGCTCAAAAATCTCCTAGTTTCATGAAAAAAATTAGTGCAAAAAAACAACAGACTAAAATTATACATGAATGCTTAGAAATCCTCTTTATCCAAAAGTATTGCATGATAAACAAATTTCACACATTACACATTAGCCACTGCAAAACCAAACTATTTTTTAACCGTTTACGGTCGTTTAGGGTCCCGAAAGCCCAAATTTGCCATTTAAGAAAAGATTTGACTTGCTTATAACTTGGGCAAGGAGAATCCGAATTAAGCCGTTATTTTGGGAGAAGTCTTAGAATTTCCTCTATTTTCCAGTTTGCTATTATTTTGAATTTTTCGTTTTTTGTAATTTTTGCCATTAATTGATTCAGTTTCGATTTGGGGCGAATCTTAGGGTTTTCTCTACTATTTAATAAGTTGTAAGCCTTCTGGGCAAGACAATTGTTGATTATTATCAAAAATTAAAGAGTCTAGAGAGTTTTCTCTAACTTTATAGTTTGTGTCCATCTTTATTGCACGGTTATTCCATAGTTTATATACGCCTTACATCAAATTGGGGATGAAAAGATCTTGTGGAGAAGATCTTAAAATGCACATAAGATTAACAAAAATGCTACTTACACAACCGTTGTGTTGGTTGTGTGCGTAATTCTGACCGTCCAGATGTATTTGGACGGTCTAGATTTTAAAAAAACTCTTCCAATGAAAAGTTTAACTTTTTCGGGGATGAGTTTGAGTGAATCCTGACAATTTATTACAGCAATGGGCGGCAAGAAACTGGTTGTGTGTTGTGTTTTATACAACCGTTGTGTGTGTAGCACTTTTGTAAGATTAATGGATAGTAAGAAAAAGGACGACGTGTATTTCTTCCACATTACTTTTCATATCGACTGTTATATGGAATGAATGCTAGCTATGAAGTAAGGGTTTGTAGGGTTGAGATTCTTCTATTGAGTGAACCTCATCACTTACGGTATAGTGTACCTGGCATTCGTGATAGCTTTTGCAGAGAATCAGGAGGGCGCACAAAACTCCGGATGTGAGCACTACTTTCCAGAAGAGAACCCAGTTGAGGAGACTGAGCCCGAATTTGCTTGGGATCCGTATTAAAACTAGAGTCTGCTTTGTATTTGGTCAAATAAAGTGTCAGATGCTTTAATATTTTGACAAAACTCAATATTTCTTTTTCGGGTTTGTAATAAATTGAATTCATATTTTGAGTTATTTATACTTGATTAATGAAATCATGTTTGATTAGATTAATCTTTTCCCAAGAAATTATTTTAGAAAATCTTTTTTTAACGTGTCCAAAAATCAGGGTGTTATAGAATCTCTATATCCTTATGGTTAGGACTAATATATCGAATTAAATTATTAGTGGCCAATGACTACAAATGTGTTAACTAATACTCCCTCTATCATTTTTTAAGTGTTTCACTTCATAAATTCAACTTTTATTGAGACATCATCACTTTAAAAGTTACCCCTTCCGTTCCTTTTTAAGTGTCTATTATGATTCTACGTGCCATTTTCGATTGCCTATATCCCTCAATGTATATTTTAAAAATATGCTATATAAATCTTGTTTGATAGATCTCAATTATTTCTATAAGATAAAGATTTTAAAACATAAGATAAAGATTTTAAAAACATAATATACGTCTAGAGATATAAGCCATTGAAAATGACATGTAGAACCATAGCGGATACTTAAAACGGGACAAAGAAAGTATAACTTTGTATATTTACCCTTATAAAGGTATCATCATTGCACTTTTACCTACTAACTTTTTAAAATAGAATCTACTTTTTAGAACAAAAAGGAAAATGCACCAACTTTTCAAAATAGACATTTATTAAGGTACAACCTGAAATGGAATACTAGAGCATAAAAAAATGAACAGAGGGAGTTGATGCACACGTTTTAGTGTACATTACAACCCTCACATTAGTATTTTGTTAGACCTAGTTGTGTTCTAAATAATCTTAATTTTAGTTATTTTTATGTTTGCAGGTATCAAATAAGGTTGCTTAATAAATTAGAATCGTTTACCAAAATAAAAATAAAAAATTAGAATCTAGAGATGAAATAATAAATAATAAACATGGAGTAATTTAGAACAAGTACTCTCGTAGCTTAAATGGCAAAAACAAGTTGGATAGAACGCAAATGGTCTAGAGTTCTAGACTTTGGAAATGCATGTAATTGTTTTTTATGGAAAAAGTAACATCGAGAAGCATTGGATAATTTCTCCTTGTTGAGACATGGGTTTTCTGCTTGCTCTACAAATACCAGGCTGTAGAGACCCGCAATTTCTTTTAATAAATTTAAAATGTGTTATGTGAAATAAAATGAAGGAATTGGTGGACGATTTTGATTTTGGGGCTAAAGTGTTGGAATTGTAAACTTGAGGGTGTGTCTGTGTGTGATATATGCTATATATGTATGTGTGTGTCGTGTATTGGGGGAAGGGAAAATCTTTTTTTTTTCCAAATCCCGCTCCCTCTCTCCCGACCTCTCTTCTCCCTCTCGGCTCTCTCTATATATCTCTCACTCTCACTCAAATTCCTTCAAACCAACACAAAACCCATACAATACACCTTCCAATCATTCATCCTTGTGAATATTGGAGCTCGAATCGCATTCGTAGGAGCTCGATGGTTCGTATTCGGCTTGGTTAATGAGTTTGAAGTTCTAGGACTTGGGGAATCCTTGGGTTTCGGCTTTAACACTCGAGGTAGGGATTTCTCTCACTCTTTATATGTTCTTAAGTTGGTTTTGTGCATGAAATCGTGCCATTGACCGTGGTTATTGTTGTTGATGTTGTTGATGTTGAGAAATCCATGAAAATCTGCTCGAACGGCCTTTGTTATCGATACCTTAGCCTTTATTATCGATACCGTTGTGTTCCAAAATTCAGAAATTCACTTGCTATCGATAACATTTGCCATTGTTATCGATACCCTTGCGTTTGGAACTATTTTTAACCAAATGGTATCGATACCTTTGTGTTAGGTATCGATACCTGTTGTTTATCTCCAGCATTTACTGTTTTGCTTCATTTTTCACCGTTTTGGTTTTCGATCACTTCTAACTATTCTAAACCACTTCCAAACATAGTCTTTCGCACTCTAATGATCCCTTGGTCATCCTCATTTGTTGGTTCTCGTCGCGTTGAGCACAAATATCAAATGGAATAAATTATCGTCCTAATGTTTTGTTGATGCGTTCGTTTAACTATTAGTGGTAATGTGAGATGCTAAGATAGACGGAGTGATCATGCTTGAGCTAAATGTGGGTGTTGATAAGATTGAATGTTAGATAGGAGGATGGATAGATCATGAGACACAATGCGAGAATTTGACACTTGATGGCATATCGTACGAAGATAACAAGTTTGGAAATAAAATGGAAATATGAATTGGTAGGTGGACCGTTGACTCGATATCAATCTCTCTCTTTATTTATAATCGTACAATCAGAGCCTTAGAACTACATATATCGAAAAACAATGAAATGAGTTGTAACGACCCGGATTTTTGACCCAATTTTTTTTAATACAAATTTATATTTTTAAATTCCTAATTCAATAATTAATTAGATTGAATAATTAAAATATATTATTATGTGTGCAATTGATATTATTTGCATTATTGTATAAGATATGTATTTAAACTTTAGATATACAAGAAATCAGTGATTCATATTCATCTCTTATCTTTCCTATCTAAACCCTAAGTAGAACTCTATTCAAACTAACTCTCCACTTCTCTATCTCTCATCCTATACATAAAAGCGTCCAGATACATTCTCACCCTGTACATACATGCGTCCACATACATTAGAATTGAAACCCCCCCAAATGTGGCACTTGTCCCCTATCTTTTTATCGTTATCAGTATCACTCTCCTTCCTCATTCCACCACTTTTACACTTATCCTCTCACCTTCTTACTATCTTATTCTCTCTCATTATACATACCCACATAATCCAAAAATTGAACACCAGTAAATTATTTCACTCCCAATTCTATTGTTGAGTCTAGAACAGAGAGAGAGAGAGAGAGAGAGAGAGAGAGAGTTGTGACCGTAGGTGTGTGCATGCCGTGAGTTTCGTGGGCATACCGCTGCTGCGGGCCCTATCAGAGTGCCGCCGGACGCTGCCTCGAGATTTCAAAACCACTACAGCGATCTACGGATACCGTATAACACTTATCCGAACTTAGAATCGCGTTTGAGGTAGTTTTCCGGAAACCCAAAACCTTTATCTGCATTTTAATGGAGTTACTTAGATTTAAAGTTTATTGAAGATGATGATCTGCTGTTAAATTGTTAATTTATTTTTAGTCCTGTTTATATTAAAATTTAATCTGGTTGTGCTGAAATGATTAGTGTTATACCCTGTGAAAATTTAAGATCGTTTAACAAATGTTTGATTGTGAAATTATTATTGATGTTGCATTGTTAATTTGTATTTGAGTGGACGTTTACGTGTTTAATAAATTATTGGGGTAGATAAATGTTTATGAAATATTAACAAGAATATTTTACTAGTAAAAATTTATTTAGATTGTAAACAAGAAATATTTTAGATTATATATTAGTTAATCTTTAACTTTAATAAATATTAACTAGAATAGCCTCGCATAATTTTATTGTTATAAAAATCTCATATTAATATTTAATATAGTTAGTAAATACTAAATTTAGCAATAAGTATTTTTCAATAAAAATTTGTTTGTAAAATCTATGAATAATACGATAGTTAAAGAAAAATGTATAAATAGTAGAAATGTTTTATAAAATTTCTAAATGAGAGAAACAGACTTAATTTTAAGTGTAGTAATTAATTGTTTGACTGAATATTATTTTGTTACTCGCATGATTAATTCTATGACAGGATTAATTTTATCGCATGGTTATGTGTTGTTAGTACTTTTAGTTGAAATATTGAACCGTGCGATATTTTGTTGTGGCTGTAGATTGGACAAATAGGTTCCCTGGGTGGCTACGAGTAGTGACTCATGTAGACGATGTTAAGTAAATGGAAATTGATTAAGTGTTGAAAGTGTGATTGTGTGGATTGTGATTTGAGCCATGGTGATGGCAAGGGTAACCTATGGGGCCCTGTGTTGAAATGGGTTACTTGAGGGGCCCGGTGTTGTGACGCTAACGTATGATACGTCATGGGAAGTTTCTCTTCGAGGAAGAGAATGGGTCCCATGAGACGGTTATAGTTAGTGAGACGTTAATGTATGATACGTCATGGGAAGTTTCTCTTGGAGAAAGAGAATGGGTCCCATGAGACGGTTATAGTTAGCGTGGGGTAGTGGATGTCCGACCCTAATGTACGATACGTCATGGGATGACTCAATCCTCTTGTTATGGTCTTAAGTGAGAACATACTCGGTACATAACTTAGATGCGCTCACCTAGGACCGTGGTGCAGGACAAGCAGGAGGAAGGGTGGACCCATGAGACGATTGTAGTTAGTGGATGTGGGAGGAAAGGATCTCGCGGAGAGAATCCTTAGATTACATGTAAGATGATGGATAGTAAAGAAAAAGACGATGTGTTATTATTTTGTACCTTCGGTGTGTTATGAATTATTATATTGTTGATCTGCATATTGTGGTATTGGATTTTAGGATTTCTACTTTGTGAATTATCACTCAGGATACGTTTGTATCCTGGCAAATCGTTTGCTTCGGCATTCAATTTGCCAGAGTGTGCAGGATTCTACAATGGAGCAGTTGATACAGGTGGGACCCCTGAAACGGAGTCTGGGCCAACATTGCTTGGAATTTCGTATCAAAACTAGAGTCGCTCTGGAGTTGCTTTTGTTACATAGATTTTTGTATTATTTTGAGATTTTATTTTTTGTATAAGGATAAATAGGGGCCTAATATTTTGTAAAATTCAGTGTATTTTAGGGTTAATGCTTCCGAAATTCCTTGAAAAATCGGGGCGTTACATGAGTTGTGGTCGGATGTACGGGGTCATGAGTACCCGGAACTTGAATCGAATGTACGGGGTCATGAGCACCCGGAATGTAAATTGGATGTACGGGGTCATGAGTACCCGAAACTTGAATCGGATGTACGGGGTCATAAGCACCCGGAATGTAAATTGGATGTACGGGGTCATGAGCACCCGAAAATGTATTATGGGTATATGGGGCCCTAAGACCCGAAAAATCTTTTAAGTTCCTTATTCGGTACGTTAATGGAGGAAGAGCTATCTGAGCTCATATTGGAAGTAAATGAGAGATGTACGGGGTCCTTAAGACCCGGGATGTAAGCCAGTAACCGTAGAAGTGTACAAAATGGAATTGATCAATAGGGACACAAAAAAAAAAGGGATGGCAAATAGATCGATTAATGACAAGTGAAGTGCCCTTGAGCCTTAAGTTCCTTCATGAAGTTACGATGGTTGCATTCCTATCATTGTCTCCAACTTCATTCTTTTATGTTCAAATCTCCTCATTTACATATAACATTTGTAGAGATTTTCCTACTGGGCATGTGTTTTGCTCAAACCTATCATTCTTTCAGGTACAACTCAAGAGCATTAGCATGGAGTACTTGGCGTCATATCATCTCATCCTTTTGAAAGTGAACATCAAGGAAACAACTCAGATATCTTTGTAAACTCTTTTGAGAAGACATAAATTGTAATTTTCATTTAAATCCTTTGTTTAAAAGTATTGTAATTATTTAACTTATCTTTGTCTAAACTTTGGAACTTTGGGGCCAGAGTGCCATTGTTGTAATCTTTCGAACTGGATCGTACTCAATAAATGAATATGAGAAAGTCTTTTTGGGTTATTATAAGTATACCGCGGTGGTTTTCTTTTTAAAAGTTATTATTATTAGTATGTTAAAAATCGAGGGCGTGACACATGCAATTTAATATGGGACATGATTTGGATCCATTGGATGGATCAACAATTTCATTATCTAGACATTTGTTTCTTTTACTTTTACTTTGCCACTTAATGCCAATAAAAGGGGCACTTGGAAATAGGAAGGAGGGCAGGACGTAGCTAGGGAGCTACGGCTCTATCTTTGTCTTCTGTTTTTTTTTCCTTCTCTTGTATTGTACTCTCTATTTTGTTCACAGTTAGAAGTAAGTTTATTCTATTCAATGCCTCCAAGTAAGTTTCTTCTTATTTTCGTTATCCTTTTAAATATGTTAGGCTAAATTAGTTGCTAGGGTTAGCATGAAATTACATGCTTAAATATCTATTTATTTTTGTGACTCGATTTCTCCAAACAAAAGTATGGTTTAAATTGTTAAGAGTTCTTCTTGTTCACTTGCCTATTTTTCACCGAATCATTAAAATTGGATTTTCATTGTGTTTTGTTGGATTCAATTTATGATTTGTGAATAACGGATTTAAGTTGTGTTTTAATGGATTCAATGAATGTTTTGATTTTATACAATTGTTTGGCAAAAGAAGAACTAAAAATAGTAAAAGCTAAGAAAAAGAGTTGTCTTGTATATTTTCCATAATAAAAGAGTTTTGCCGCCAGCTTATTGTATAGAGAAATTGGAGAATTGAGAAATATAAATATTATAGATATGATGCATGTAATGGATTCTATTGTGATATATTTTAATGTACTCGCAAGTGCACGAATCGTACCAAAGTATAGTTTAGCAAGTGCAAGGTCGAACCCACAGGGACTATTACGGATAGAACGCAGTTGAATAACTCTAAGAATCTTAAATTAAATTTCCTAATCTAGTTCAACAATATTTTGTTTGGGTTGAGAAATAAAATAAACTTATAAGAATTAAAAGTACTAAAAGTGATGATAAAAATACTAGGGCATTGGAATCCATTACATGCATCATATCCGTAATATTTATGTTTCTCAATTCTCCAATTTCTCTACACAATAAGTTGGCGGCAAAGCTCTTTTATTGTGGAAAATATACAAGACAACTCTTTTTCTTAGCTTTTACTATTTTTAGTTCTTCTTTTGCCAAACAGATGTATAAAATCAAAACATTCATTGAATCCATCAAAACACAATTTATATCCGTTTTTCACAGATCATAAATTGAATCTAACAAAACACAATGAAAATCCAATTTTAATTGTTCGATAAAAAATAGGCAAGTGAACAAGAAGGACTCTTAACGATTTAAACCATGCTTTGTTTGGAGACATTAAGTCACATAAATAAAATAGATATTTAAGCATGTAATTTCATCCTAGCCCTAGCAACTAATTTAGTTGCTCATAATTGAAATGAAAGACAATAATTGAACATAACTTTATTAAATTGCATTAAGAAGATAAACTTACAAGTAATGATGCTTGGTTTTCCACAAAGTAAAAAGAAGAACACTTTTAGAAATAAGCAAAATAATTTTCCTGGAAAACTAGCACACACTTTCCTCCTCATTTCTTCTGCTTTTTAAAGATGTAGGAACGTCTAAGTGGGCTAATAAGGGAATGGGTAGAAATAAATGTGTTATTGAGAAATGGGAAGGAGAATGGGGTGAGGTAATTGGGAAGAGCACCAGTTAAAGCCATCCTTCAGGATAGAATTTGTTGGCTGCCTGGGAATCTAGAACCAAGAAAAAATGTTTTAGTGCTTCTCATGGTGGTGCAATAGGAGGAAATTATTTGGTGCTTTGCGCTTTCATCTTCTTTTCATAAAAAATTGACTTCTAGAATGCATACACCAAGATTTGAACTCAAGAGTTTATGTCTTTAAGTAGTGCAAGTATGCCACTTGAGCTACAAGAATGCTTGCTCCTAATTGCTCCATGTTTGTTACTTATTCTTGTCTCTAGATTCCAATTTACTAAGCAACCTTATTTGATACCTGCAAACATAAAAATAACTAAAATTAAGATTATTTAGAATACAAAATAGGTCTAACAAGGTACTAATTTAAGGATTGTAATGTACACTAAAACGCGTACATCAGATTCCAATGCCCGAGTATTTTTATCATCACTTCAAGTACTTTTAATTCTTGTATCAAAATATTGTTGAACTAGATTAGGAAATTTAATTTTAGATTACAAGAGCTATTCAACTGCGTTCCATCCGTAATAATTCCTGTGGGTTCGACCTCGCACTTGCCAAACTATACTTTGATACAATTCATGCACTTGCGAGTTGTAACACCCCAATTTTCTAAGAAATTTCGGATGCATTAACCCTACAATACACTGAATTTTATAAACTACTAGGCCCCTATTTGTCGTTATACAAAATGTACATTTAAAAAAAATACAAAAAATAGTCTAACATTTTATTTAAACTTCTTCAGAGCAACTCTAGTCTTGATACAGATCTCAAGCATACTCGGTCTCCGCTCTCGGTATTCCTCCTGTGTCAAACAGCTCCACCATTGAACCATGCACCCTCTGGCAAATTGATCGCCGAAACAACCGATTTACTAGGATACAAACGTATTCGTGAGTGATAATTCACCCAGTAGAATAATCTCAATCCTACCAACCCTTTACTCTACAATTAGCATTCAAAAAAATAACAATAATATCACAATTGATAATACACGAGAGGTATAGAATAATAGCATATCGTCTTTTTCTTTATTATTCATCATCTTACATGAAATCTAAGGATCATCTCCACAAGATCCTTTCCCCCCACATCCACTAACTACAACCGTCTCATGTGTCCACCCTTCGTCTTGTTTATCATGCACCAGGGTCTTAGGTGAACACACCTAAGTTATGTACCGAGCATGTTCTCACTTAAGACCATAACAGGAGGATCGAGTCATCCCATGACGTATCGTACATTAGGGTCGGACATCCACTACCCCACGCTAACTATAACTGTCTCATGGGACCCATTCTCTTCCTCAAAGAGAAACTTCCCATGACGTATTATACATTAACGTCTCACTAACTATAATCGTCTCATGGGACCCATTCTTTTCCTCAAAGAGAAACTTCCAATGACGTATCATACGTTAGCGTCTCACTAACTATAACTGTCTCATGGGATCCATTCGGTTCCTCAAAGAGAAACTTCCCATGACGTATCATACGTTAGTGTCACAACACCGGGCCCTGCAAGTAACCCATTTCAACACAGGGCCCCATTGGTTACCCTTGCCATCACCATGGCTCAAATCACAATCCACACAATCACACTTTCAACACTTTACCAATTTTCATTTACTTAACATCGTCTATGTGAGGCACTACTTGTAACCACCCAGTGAATCTAAGTCCATTCTAGCATGTACAACATGATTCAATCAACAACAGCTCAATTCATAACATTATACATTTCAATGAGATAACAAATATAGCAATTGATATGTACGAATAATTGAACACACAAAAGGTTTGGGTTGGGCCGATGCCTTTTGGATTGCTTAAGATTTTTATCGAACAATTATGTTCATCAGACTTTTTATTCACCTGAGGGTTTAATTAATTATTTCGTAAGCCTAGAGCAATTTTAGTAACTTACTACTGTTAGGCTTCTATTAAATTAAATTTTATTAGATTTAAGTGTACTGTAATTTAATAGGGACTTGAGAGTACCTTTACTATCGTATGAAATTAACATAATTATAAGTTTCGATGTCTATGTACTAGTTACTGACTTCTTGAAATTATTTTCTTAGTTTATTAGTTATAATATCAACATATATTTAAATAATAGTAGTGGAGTTTAATAAGTACATCTAATATTTTTATACACCTAAAATCTCACAGTAGTAATTATAAACTAATTAAAAAAAACATTGTTATAAGTTAAAACCATAAGCTATTCATACAAGAGGAACCTTATTGTAGTTAATGCCCAATGATTTAAAATCAAGCACGAGATCACTGTTCTAGTTTTCGGAAAAAGAAAAAAAGAGAGCAGGTTGTAGTTTTAAGGATTTTGACGCATGGATCGATTTGTTTTATTATGACAGTAAGTGATATTGAGATTCAATTCACATATTCACACAATACAAGGACCAATCTGTAATAAAACACTCCACATGCAAACTGTTTTCATCCAGACTCACATTCATTTTGTCGAGAAACAGAGTATAATTTAGTTTAATGGATTTTGATGGTTGGGCTCCATTTTTAACATTATATCTCATCATTACACAATACTAGGACTTAATATACTTAGGAGAGAGTAGGATAGAGATTAATCTACCTTAAATCCGGCTGAAAAAGCGGGTACTAGTTTGCGGACAATTTCGGTAAAATGAAAGAGACGGCGACGGCAACAGGGGACTTGGGGCTGACTCGAAATGATTGGAAAGTGGTTTGTGGATGCTTGGTGATATAGTGATTGATTGGGAACCTGAATATGATGTACAGAGGGATTTTATGTAGAAATCGGTTTCTCTCTCTCTCTCTCCCTCTCTCTCCCTCCCTCTCTCTCTCTATTCTAGACTCAACAATAGAATATAATTGGGAGTGAAATAATATACTGGTGTTCAATTTTTTGAATTTTATGTGGGTATGTATAATGAGAGAGAATAAGGTAGTGAGAAGGTGAGAGGATAAGTGTGGAAGTGGTGGAATAGGGAAGGAGATTAAAGGAGAGGAATACTGATAATGATAAGAGGGATAGGGGACAAGTGCCACATTTGGTGGGATTGTCTTTAATTCTAATGTATGTGAACGCGTGTATGTATGGGGTGAGAATGTATGTGGACACGTGTATGTATAGGGTGAGAATATATGTGGACGCGTGTATGTAGGGAGGTATTCCCGAACAGGTCCAAGGAGGGCCCGAACACATTGTAAGGGGGAGTCATCGTGTTATACAGTATTCGGCAATATGGACCAATGACATGAGAAGTCATTGGTCCAGGAAGGCCGAACAGAAGGAGAGCTCCTAAGAAGGCAATGGTCCAAATAACTGATAAAGGACCAGTTACATGTGAAGTGACTGGTCCAGGCAGTCTGTTTGGCGATGAGACAGCCGAACAAGGAAAGAAATCCATTCAGATGTTAGAGTAATGGAAACACTTTGGAAAGGTGCAGAGATGGTGGTATTCCGTTAAGGAATGAGATCCCAAGAATGTAGGATCTGGAAAAGATACCCAACGGGAATGGGATGTTCGGCTTATTATGGAAAAGAGTCCTACAAGGATTAAGGTAATGAACTGATAAGGGAACAAGAATCCAAGATATCCTGGGTTTCCTATACGAGGTAGGAAACCTAGGGTAACACGGATACTTGGGCAGCAAGCATCCATGAATCTATAAATATAAGGTAAACCTAGAGGTAAAAGGTACGCAATATGTTATATATACACGTTCTACCTATTGATAATTAGTGTTCATCTGCTAGTACGTGATACTAACTAAGGCATCGGAGGGCCTTTGCCACGAGAGGCAAAGGTGCGCTCACCCCTTGTCTGTTTTGCAGATTAGGGTTCAGGCATAAAATCAGGGTTCCGGGCAAGAGGCACGAGAAGCCGTTTTGCAATCCAATTGCTACCTTAAACATCAGTCCAAGGTATCAATTGTTTTCATCTTCCTACAATTGGCGTTGTCTGTGGGAAATGAAAGAGTTCCCTTTGAAATACGACCATGGTGGAAGTAGATCCAGCAACACCACACGATCCGAAGAACCTGCCAGGTGGAGAAAGGGATAAATCTCCACCTGGGGCTCCGAAAAAGCCCGAAGGTGGACACAGGAGGACCACAAGTAAAGGCCGCCCCCTTACTGTCCATGAAAACTCTAAGAGCAGAGAGGAAAGGACAGCCTCGAGATCCACGAGGAAAGGACAGCCTCGAGATCCACGAGAAGGAGTAAATCCCATCAAAGGGATGAATTAGTTGCACACTCCAAAAGTGTGCACTACAGTGAAGATGTCCTCGATAAGAAAAGGCAGGAAATCGAGAAGTATGCTCGTTTGATCAAAAAATGAGAGCATGAAATCCGGGAGCTAGAAAGGATCTGAGAACATCCGGAGGACTCTGGACTCTCACGGAGAAATTCCAGAGGAGATACGTATACAATGGTGAAATACCGAAAGGCTCCTTCACGAGGAAGAAGGAGCACAAGCAGAAGTCCCACTCCAAGGCGACATAATGTTTCTCCACGAAAAGAAAGAAGTAGAAGTAGGTGCCGAACACCAGAAAAACGAAAGGCTTCCTCAAGAAGAAGGAGGAGCTGGGGCCGAAGCTCTACCCCTGAGGATGAAAGGACTAGAAAACATCACAGGGACAGGTACGAGAGACCTGATTCCGATTAAGAAAGGACTAGACCCAACAAAGGTAAAGAAATAGAGGATGAAACCATGCTGCACGAGAAGTAGCATGAAAAGCACTTAAGAATATTGCATCCTCCCTTTTCGCAATAAAGCTGCAATAGGCTAGGTTGCCGAGCAAAGTGAAACACGGAACGTTCATCCTCTACAAGACGGATGCTGATCCTGTGGCACACATACAGCATTACCAGCAGACAATGTTTATGCATGAAGGAGACGATGCAATTATGTGCAAGATGTTCCCATCAAGTTTGGGGAAGGTAGCCTTGTCCTGGTTTCATAAGTTGGGCTCACGCTCTATCCGAACATGGGTGCAGTTGGCCGAGAAATTCACTGCACAGTTTTTAACAAGCAGAAGAGCTCTAAAGACTTTTGAGAGCCTCTCCTTTATGAAACAAGGCGAGGACGAGCCGATCAGGAACTATGCAAAAAAGTACTGGGAAACCTTCAATGAGATTGAAGGTTGCAGCAAGGAGTATGCAATAGCCACGTTCAAGACAGGTTTACCTGTTCGGGGGGAGCTGCGTAAGTCCCTGAACATGAGTCCAGTGCAAACACTGGCAAAGTTAATGGAGCGGATAGAACAGCATGCCAGAAAACGAGGATGACATATTTCTGGAGGATGGTAAGATGGCGGCCGAGCAGGTAAAAGGGCCTGTGAAGAAGGCAGATAAGCCAGAACCCAAAACCTACCGAGAGAGGAAAGACTATGGGCAGGCAAAGAAAGAGCCGTACAAGGATAAACAAGCTCCGGATCCCAAGTCTTTCTTCTCAATAGACACAGTCTGGAAGGAACCCATTTACAAGATTCTTTATCGAATAAAAAATCAACCTTACTTCAAATGGCCTCCAAGTCTGGGTGGGAATAAAGATACAAAATGTGCTACGAATCAGCACTGCAGCTACCATAAGGATTAGGGCCATATGACTTGAGGATTGTGAGATGTTTAAAAGACACCTTGATGATTTGGTCTCGCGAGGTTATCTCAAGGAATTTATCCCGAAAGATCCCAAGGATAAAGAAAAAGCAATGGAATTGGATTACGAGCAGAATCCAAAAGGTATAATCCATATGATACATGGATTGGCCGAGCCTTATACGAGGAATGAGGTGAGATTACTCCAGAGACAGATCAAACATGACCAACATGTGATGCGGTTGGGAAAGAAAAGAGGGCGAGACGAATAAACATGCAATGAGGGCATAGTTTTCACAGATGATGATCTGGGAGGAGTCCAGGTACCTCACAATGATGCTTTAGTCATAACCCTACGAGTTGGGGAATATGACATGGAAAGAATCCTGGTGGATTCAGGGAGTTGCACCGAGGTGCTATATTACGATGCATTTAAGAAGTTGGGACTGACTCAAGCAGATTTAGTACAGTCAGTAACTCCCTTGGTTGGATTCGGGGCAGGAGCAGTTTGGCCATTAGGAAAGGTAACTTTGCCTGTTCGGGCTGGGACAGTGGTACTACGAACTGACTTCCTGGTGGTGGATGTGCCATCCTCCTATAACGTGATTATAGGGAGAACATGGTTACACAAGATGAGGGCAGTCTCTTCCACCTTCCATCAGATGGTAAAATTCCCGGGATCCAATGGGATTGAAAAGATCAAAGGTAACCAGAAGGTAGCTAACAGTGCTTGGTGTCCATCGTAAAGAAAATCCAAAACGCCCACCATGTCCATACGGTGGAAGTCCCGGATCAACCGACTATCGAGGATATCGAAAAAGACCCAACTGAGAGGGTAATTGAAGGTTTGAAGAAAATACAGATCAACGAGACTGATCCAGATAGGTATTTTTTAATTGGGGAATCACTGCCAGCAGAGGAAGAGGCTGAATTGATAAGTTTCCCAAAGACTTACGTTGACGTATTCGCCTGGACACCAGAAGAAATGCCTGGGGTGGATGCAAATGTTATCTGCCATCACTTGAATGTAGATCCACAACATAAGCTAGTCATTCAAAAGAAAATAAGGGCAACCGTACAGCATGTTGACGCTGTAATTGAAGAGGTAGATCGTTTGTTGGAAGCCAAAGCAATAAGGGAAGTTTACTATCCAGAGTGGCTATCCAATACTGTTGTTGTGAAGAAGAAGAATGGAAAATGGCGTGTCTGTGTGGACTTCACAGACTTAAACAAGTCATGACCGAAGGACAGCTTCCCTCTTCCAAGGATAGACCAGTTGGTTGATGCAACTGCTGGATACGAACGAATAAGTTTCCTCGATGCATATCGAGGATATCATCAAATTGCCATGTTTGGGCTTGATCAAGAAAAGACTTCTTTTATTACACCACGAGGGTTGTACCGTTATAGTGTCATGCCTTTTGGATTGAAGAATGCAGGGGCAACATATCAAAGATTGGCAACCATCATGTTCAAAAAACTGCTCGGCAAAACTATGGAGGTTTACATAGACGACATGGTGGTAAAAAGTAAAACTGGACAAGGCCATATAGCAGATTTGAAAGAGGCTTATGAAATCTTGAGGAAGTACAAACTGAAGCTCAACGCCTCGAAATGTGCGTTTGGAGTCAGTTCTGGAAAGTTCTTGGGCCACCTTGTAACCATAAGGGGAATTGAGGCAAACCCCGATCAGATAAAGGCCCTACAAAATCTATAGAGTCCTAGGACAACGAAAGAAGTCCAACGGTTGACTAGGATGGCAGCGGCCCTCAATCGATTTATTAGCCGGTCAAGTGATAAGTGCAGACCCTTCTTTCAGCTGTTAAAGAAAACGAAAGGATTCAAATGGGGAGCAGAGTGCGAACAAGCCTTCCAGGATCTGAAGGGGTATTTGGCTTCTGGCCCCCTTCTTTCGACTCCAGAGCCAGGTGAGTCCTTAGTTTGTTTCTGAGCATGCTGTGAGTGCAGTCCTGTTAAGAAACAAGGGATCCGAGCAAATCCCTGTCTATTATGTGAGCAAAATGTTACTAGATGCAGAAACGAGATATCTGCCCCTCGAAAAATTAGTCCTGGAATTAAGAACAACAACTAGAAAACTGCCACATTATTTCCAGAGCCATAGAGTTGTAGTCTATACTGAGTTCCCAGTGAAGTCGCTGCTACGAAAAGCAGACTTCTCGGGAAGGATCTCAACTTGGTCCATTGAGTTGAGCCAATATGATATCGATTATCAACCGCGCACGGCAATCAAAGGCCAAGTATTGACTGATTTTGTGGCAGAATTCTCGCCCACAGTAGCACCTATGCCTCCTACGAGAAAGGAGCAGGAAACAGAACCACCAAAAAAGAAGAAACAGGCCCCAGCCGAACAAGATCCCCTGGAATGGAAGCTGTTTGTTGACGGGTTAGCTTGTAGCACTAGATCAGGAATCAGAGTTGTGCTCTTACCCCCTAAAGGGTCAATGTTGGAACTATCTGTTCGGCTAGGGTTCAATGCATCAAATAACGTGGCAGAGTACGAGGCATTCTTAGCTGGCTTAAGAAGTGCAAAAACCCTAAAAGCAGAACGGGTTAGGGTATATTGTGATTCACAGCTTGTAGTCCATCAACTGTCCGGGCAATATGAAACCCAAAGCGAGAAGATGGCAGCCTATATACAGGCAGCCAGAGATCTGCTTGATACCTTCGAAAGGGTGTATATTGAGCAGATAAGTTCTGGAAAGAATGCTCACGCAGATTCGTTAGCATGGTTAGCTGCAGCCGTACCAACTGAGTTTAAAAGAAAGGTAGCAGTAGAGTATCTGACTGAGCCGAGCATTGGGAGAAGTGTGGAGATGGTCTTGAATGTGAACCAGGGACCAAGTTGGATGGACCCAATTGTGGAGTTTTTACGAGACGAAATACTCCCTTCAGACAAAAAGGAGGCTCACAAGATAAGGACCAAATCTGCTAGGTTTTGGTTGTCCCCAGAAGGATAATTGTATAGAAAGTCTTTTACAGGTTCCTATTTGCTTTGCGTGCACCCCGAAATGGTGCAGAAGTTTCTCCACGAGATTCACGAGGGAACATGTGGAAGCCATGCTGGGGGCAGGTCCATTGCCCATCGAGCAATCACCCAAGGTTATTGGTGGCCGTACATGCAAGAAGATGCTAAGGTTTACGTAAAAATCTGTGAGAAGTGTCAGAAGTTCTCACCAATGATACGAATGCCAGCAGAAGATTTGGTGCAACTAGCGAGTCCCTGGCCATTTGCCCAATGGGGCATGGACATCGTAGGTTCGCTCCACAAAGCAACCAGAAATAGGAGATTTCTGTTGGTGGCAACGGATTATTTCACCAAATGGATTGAGGCAGAACCTTTGGCTAAAATAACTGAACCTATGATAGAGAGGTTCGTATGGAAAAGCATAATTACTCGGTATGGGGTCCCTTATTCATTGATTACAGATAATGGATCCCAATTTCAGAAAAAGTTCAAAGCATTCTGTGCCTAGTATGGAATAAGGAACTATTACTCAACCCTAGCCTACCCTCAAAGTAATGGGCAGGCAGAAGCTTCCAACAAAACCATTCTTGATGGGATCAAGAAGAGGTTGGATAAAGCAAAGGGGAAGTGGCCTGACGAATTGCCACTGGTTTTATGGGCACACCGAACAACGCCTAGAAGGTCTACGGGAGAGACCCCCTATTCATTAGCATATGGAACGGAGGCCGTTATTCCCTTAGAAGTAGGTCTGCAGACCAACAGGACCACTTTGGTTGAAAGTTGAGGCAATGACAGAGCCCTAGAGATTGAATTAGATCTTGCCGAGGAACGAAGAGAGCGGGCCCTGGTGCATTTGGCCTCATACCAAGAGCAGCTAATAAAAAGCTACAACAAGAATGTCCACCCACGAGAGTTTGGTGTTGGAGACCTTGTGCTTCGAAAGGTGCTCGGCAACACTAAGGTGGCCAATGAGGGTAAGTTAGTTGCCAATTGGGAAGGCCCATATTGAGTCACTGAGATCGTGGGCATTGGGGCTTATCGATTGGCCAACCTGGACGGGAACCCGGTGCCAAGGCCTTAGAATGTCCATAATTTGAGAAAGTTCTTTTTTTGAATAGATTCAAGTATATTTTTTAGGATGCACATCGTGATTGTGTGGGAGTTACGAACATAACTCTCTTGTGTCTTATTCTTTGTTAGTTGCAAGGAGTACGAGTAACGCCCCCTTGAGTTTTGAGTTATGAATTCTGATTTTGAATTATGAAATATTCTTCTTTTTTAGCAAATTTTTATTCTGGGTATTAGAATATGCAGTATGGCACTCATTCTTCAACCTTCCTTCATATTGGGGAGTAGAGAGTGGGCCCATACGCTTTCTTTGCATACATACGAGAATATGTAGTTGATTGTCTAAAGTACGAGTGAACTTAGGCATATATCCAAGTACGTGAAACTTGGAAAGCATACACGAATATGCACATACAACTAAGTACGAGCAAACTTATCTGGTTATCCAAGCACGAATAAACCTGGGATGCATACGAGGAGATGCAATCATCTGAGTACAAATTCACAAAACAAACTTAGTATGTATGAATACATACAACACTGCCTGAGTACGAACACACTTAGAATGCATACGAGAACATGCAGATATCGTTCAAGTACGAAGCACTTGGTATACATATGATAAACATGCGAACACATGGGCACCGAACTAAGTATGAATAAACTCAGAATTCACGGATTGTCTAAATACGAAACACTTAGACATACGAATATATTCAAGTATGAACAAGCTTGGGGTTGCATACAAATACATGCATAAGTACGAGAAACTTAACCAAGTACGCAACACTTAGCTAAATATGCATTTGGAAAGGAACCTTGGCATCAAAAAAATGAAATTTAAAGCCAAGAAAGGCCAAACAAAACAGTGTTCAGGCCAGACAGGGCCACAAAAGGCCAAAACACCTATGTTAAACAAATCTTTTTTTTTATATACTTGTGCCACGCAGGGCCAGTTCAACTGCTTGAAAGACTCGGATTGTTTGTCAAAGGGAGGAGATTGTACTTATTCATCTTCAGTAAGATCTTGAACAGTCGCCAGAGAAGCTGGTGCAGTAATGTCCTCCGCAGCAATATCTCCCCCAGGTTGACCACCACTGGCTTCTTTCTGGCCAGGGTTAGACGTATCAGTCGTTTGTTCAGTATTTGCTACCTACTGATCGGGGATAACAATATTGAGCCCTCTGTCCGAACTCCCCTCTTCCACTACTGTTTCATCTTCGGAAATGGCTTGTGTGCTCGGTAGGTCATTGTTGGTCCACAAAGGGGACGACTCAGGTGCTCCAATCTTTGTAAGACAAGCTATCCAAGAGGCAGCCCAAATCCGATCTTGAATCACAGGGATTTGATTTTTGTAGCTCTCAATGGCTACGTTGATCCCTTCATTATACCCCTGCTGGTATGCATCTTTTGCTTCGTTCTTGCTTGACTCTAGCTCCATAATAGTTTGGTTCAAACTATCTTCGGCACCGTCGAGCTTACCTTTTAGTTCGTTCACCTCCCCACGGGCTTGGTTTTTTTCTCTCTCAAGCCTGATTATTGTGCGTTGTAATTGGGCGTTCTCATTTGCCAGCTTGGCACGTTGGGGTTCAGATTGGCCGAGTTTTTGGGCCATAGCTACCATCTTTTGAATTGTCTGGAGATCCAAACAGTTAACAAAATTACAAGAAGATATGATTTAAGTGATTAGTGATTAGTAAATAAATTTCAAGGAAGGTTACCTTAGCACTGTGGGTCATAAATGAGCCAAGGAGGTTATCAGGAGAGCATGCAACCTCTCTCTGCATGTCTCCTAGCAGTAGAAAAGCCTGAGATAATGCAATGGTTGTCCCCTCAGACTTTACACTATCTCAAGCAGTGATAGGCCGATTCCCATGAGTGAGTGGAGGAGCCCAAATAGGAGTTAAAATCGATGAGGATTGAGGAATGGGCCTTTCAAGTGATGGTTCCACCCGTTGACGTTTGTCCCGGTGGCTATTATCAACTTCTTCCTGAGAAAACCCAAGGGGAGCATCAGTTTGAATGTGGGCTCGACGACCATGGCCCTGAGAGCCACTGTGGCTTCGAGCAATGCCACGACCTCGACCTGCGCCAGGAATGGTGAGAAGGTCTCCAAGGCCGATTGGCTGGTTCATCTCTTGAGGAGGAGAAGGGGTATAGCCGCTTGATGTGGACGTTGATGCTTCTTCGGCCAAAGTGATTGGCTCGCTTTGGAAGGGAGGCGTTTGAGAACGCCTTTCTTCTCCTTGCTCTGGATGTGAGGTGGAGGGACCAGCAGCAATCAGGTTATCAGCTGCACGGGTACGACGATCAATAAACCCGCCATAGGAAGCCCTGTAACTAAGAAGAATTTGGGTAGCCCTTGCTCGGCCAGCAAGATAAGTACCCTGTTCGTTGAATGCTAATACCCGCCTGATATCCGCAACGTGGACCTAAGGGGTGATGATGGCATAACCCTGGTTGACATTTGTGGCTATAACAACATACGAAACACAGAAATGTTAATTAAAGCACGAAGAAGCTTTGACTAAAGACAGACAAAACAAGAGGAGAGCACTAACGTGGGCTCCCAAATCTGTGAGGGGCATGAAAACCTATCACTCGGTCGTCTTCATCCCTGGGTTCGAAGTTTCCCGTAACGATGAGGAAGTCATCATCGTCTCCCCGGGCAGAGTCAGGAAGTTCAAGCACGAGTCTTTTTTTGGAATCTCTACTTTTGAGATAATAAGTAAGGGCGTCCTTTGTCCTCGAGACGCTGTACAAATGATGGATATCGTGCAAACCTGGGGATGTGCCTAGCATCTGGTTTAGAGCATTTATGCCCATGACTACCTGAAAGAAATTGGCAGAAACCTGCATTAGGGACAAACGATAGTGGGCTAAAAAGTGACGAAGCAGGGGTGCTAGGGGAAACCTAACCCCACCTTCAACAATGGCAACTATTGGTATATAAAGGGTGTCATGATCTGGACACTCACGAAGGGTGTCCACAGGGGCGAGGGTGATGGCAACATTCTCAGGGATCTCATAGCAAGATATGAAGTTAGCCATAGCTTGGGGTGTGTTACAATGCTGTCTAAATCTCCCCATTGTTGAAAAGTATGTTTTACAGAGAGGGTATCAAAGAAACCCTAAGAAACAACTAAACCCTAAATCTACGAAAGAAATAGGGCGAAATGGGGAGCAAAGACTTACAATGGATCGGTGATCGGAGTTCCTAATGCAGAAAAGAGGAGACCTTGAGAGGGTGAACAGAGCTCCACTGACGGGTGTGTACGAATAGTCTTTTTTGCAGAAAGAGAGAAAGCGGGTTTAAAATGAGACAAAAACCCAAAAATACCCTAATAAGTGGGGTGGCGTATGTGAAACGTCACCCCAGACGCCGTTTGGGTGTTCCGTTCCCCAAAAGGCATCCGTCCGCATTTAATGTAAGCAATACGATGAACGCCACGTGTAAAGCTTAGGACTAAAAAGCCTGTCCAGGCCGAGCAAAGAGATGTTTTTTCCTTTGCTAATGATGAAAATTGCACCAAATTTATGAAATAAGGTGTAAGAACAGAATAAATTTGCTCGGTAATTAAGAGCTTTACTCGTCATCTGAGTAAAACATAACGAGTAAAGCTGAGGAGCAATTGTAAGGAGGTATTCTCGAACAGGTCCAAGGAGGGCCCGAACATGTTGTAAGGGGGAGTCATCGTGTTATACAGTATTCGGCAATATGGACCAGTGACATGAGAAGTCATTGGTCTAGGAAGGTTGTACGAGGTCTAGGTCCGGTTAACATTAGAAGTTATTGGTTCAGGAGACTAATAAAAAGAACAGTGACATGAGAAGTCACTAGTCCAAGAAGCTTGTTCAGCAATGAGAAGGTCGAACAGAATGAGAGCTCCTAAGAAGGCAATGGTCCAAATAATTGATAAAGGACCGGTTACATGTGAAGTGACTGGTCCAGGCAGTCTGTTCGGCGATGAGACAGCCGAACAAGGAAAGAAATCCAATCATATGTTGGAGTAAAGGGAACACTCTGGAAAGGTCCAGAGACGGTGGTATTCCGTTAAGGAATGAGATCCCAAGAATGTAGGATCTGGAAAAGATACCCAACGGGAATGAGATGTTCGACTTGTTATGGAAAAGAGTCCTACAGGATTAAGGTAATGAACTGATAAGAGAACGAGAATCCAAGATATCCTGAGTTTCCTATACGAGGTAGGAAACCTAGGGTAACACGGATACTTGGGCAACAAGCATCCATGAATCTATAAATATAAGGTAAACCTAGAGGTAAAAGGTACGCAATATGTTATATATACACGTTCTACCTATTGATAATTAGTGTTCATCTGCTAGTACGTGATACTAACTAAGGCATCAGAGGGCCTTTGCATGAGAGGCAAATGTGCGCTCACCCCTTGTCTGTTTTGCAGATTAGGGTTCAGGCATAAAATCAGGGTTCCGGGGAAGAGGCACGAGAAGACGTTTTGCAATCCAATTGCTACCTTAAACATCAGTCCAAGGTATCAATTGTTTTCATCTTCCTACAGTATATGTATAGGAAGAGAGAGAGAGAGAAGTGGAGAGTTAGTTTGAATAGAGTTCTAGTTAGGGTTTAGATAGGAAAGATAAGAGATGAATATAAATCCCTGATTCCCTGTATATCTAAAGTATAAATATATATCTTATACAATAGTGTAAATAATATCAATTGTACACATAATAATATATTTTAATTATTCAATCTAATTAATTATTGAATTAGGTATTTAACAATATAAATTTGTATTTAAAAAAATGGGTCGAAAATCCGGGTCGTTACACGAGTACATTAAAATTTGCACAATAGGAGTACTATGTCTGTAAATGTTATCCAAAATTTTATAGATTTATTTATGAGATAGACCAAGATGTGGAACTTTAAATTTTTTTAAAAAAAAAACTTAAGGATTATGCCAAATAAGATAAAGTTGTCACGTGCCTTACTTCCAAACTTGTATCACAACCAAATGAATTCTTGTCACTAGTCACACTTAGAATCCTCCTTACAAAAACACCCCTTCCAATATTATATAGTATGGGATAATGAATTAATGTTATTTTTGTTAATTATCGTGAGTTTTAATTTAACTAACGGATACTATGTATTTATGGTAGTGGTGGAGTGATTGTTGTGGTAGTGCGATGATGGAGTGGCGGTAGACTGATAGTGGTGGTGGAGTGGGTGTGGTAGAGGTGGAAGTGGTGGTGGTGGTGGAGTGGTATTGGTGGTGGAGTAATGGTGGTGGTGGTAGTAGTGGTAATTGTATTGGCCGCGGTGGTAGGGGTGATGGGGGTGGTAGTGGCGGAGTGTTGGTGGGGATACATATAGTAGCAATAGTAGCAGTTATAGCTAGAGTGGTGGTGGACATGGTGGTGTTCGTGGTAGAGTGGTGGAGGATATGGTGGTGGTGCAGACAATGATAGTGGCAACAGTGTAATGGGTAGTGGTGGAGGAGGAAAGGGTTGAATGCAACCATTCATGAATTCAGTCATAACATAACACCAGTCACAACGTGCTGACAGGGGTATGGGTGGCGGTGGTGGTGGAGTGTTGGTGGGGGTATATATAATAGCAAGGATGGTTGTGATGGCGAGACTGATGGTGGACATTGTGGTGTTGGTGATAGAGTGATGGTGGTTGTGGTGACGACAATGATATTGGCGACAGTGTATAGGGTAGTGGTGGAGAAGGAAAGGGTTGAATGCAACCATTCATGAACTCAGTCATAACACAATATTAGTTACAATGCGCTGACGGCGGTAGGGGTGATAGTGGTGGCAATGGCGGAGTGTTGGTGGGGATATATATAGTAGCAATGGTGGTAAAGATGGCTAGAGTGGTGGTGGACATGGTGGTGTTGGTGGTAGAGTGGTGGTGGTGATGATGACAAAGATAGTGGTGACAGTGTAGAGGGTAGTGGTGGAGGAGAAAAGGGTTGAATAAAATCACTCATGAATTTCTTTTACTTAACTAATGGTCCATATGTATTTGTGGAAGTGTTAGAGTGGTGGTTGTGGTAGTGCGGCAATAGAGTAAGGGTGATAGAGGTGGTGGTGGTGAAGGGGGTGGAGTAGTGGGAGTGGTACGGGTAGAGGAGTAATGGTAGTAATGATAGTGGTAGTGGTAGTGGCGGCAATGGAGTGTTTATTGTAGTGGTGAAATTGTGATGGTAGTGGAGATGGCGGTAGGGGGCGGTGATGGTGATGGTATCGGTGGTGATAGTGGCGGAGTGTTGATGATGGGTATATATAGTAGCAATGGTTAGTGACGGCTAAAGTGGTGGTGGACATGGTGGGTAGAGTGGTGGTGGTGGTGATGACAATGATAGTGGTGACAGATTGACAGTGTTGAGGGTAGTGGTGGACGAGGAAAGGGTTGAATGCAACCCCTCATCAATTCAGTCATAACACAACACCAGTCATAATGCGTTGATGTAGAGACTCGTAAATTATTCTATTTTCTTTAATCATTTAAATGTGTGAAAAATCATATTTTTATGTTGTAATGATGTTTGGAAGTGTTGGTAGCAAGTGGAGTTCGATTCAGTATCCGGCGGTAGAAAATTTCATCTTTTTCTTCGGTCAGTACTAGTACCGCATTTTGCCCAATACCGGTTCCCGTTGTCTAGAAGTTGTGTTATTTTGGCATTTTGGGGTTCCAGTACCGGTATTGGGAATCGCCCAGTACCGGTACCCGCTGACAATTTTCAAAAAACTCAGCATGCATTTCAGACTTCTATAAATACCCCATTTTGCCATTTTTCACACCCAAACCCACGAAATAACCCTAGAAACACCCCTTCTCACCTACCCACTTCAATCTCACTCAAATCTCTTGATTTCTACCTCAAATCTTCAAGATCCAAAGGATTCCTACCTCAAATTCACTTGATTCTCACATTTGGAGGACAAAGGGTGAATTTTATGTTTTTGTTCTCACTTCTTGGTTCTCAATCTTGTTTTTTTCTCTCTCCTCTAAATCACTTGTTGATCTATGCTTGTTTATCTTATTTTTGAGTTATATACACTCTAGATTTTGTAGCAAAGCTTGGGAGGAGCTTGTTCTTGGTAGATTCAAGCTTGTAGCACTTGGTGTACTTAGGGTTTTGCTCAAAACCCATTGTGGTAGGGATTTCTTACTCTTGTTATACATTTATATGATGTTTATGTACCTAGATCGTGCTTTGTTTCGTGCTTGAGGTTGGGTTTTGTATTTCAGTCGAATTTGAAAATTCTGCCCCTTTTTTTTTTTGGATTTCAGCTAACTTCAAACGGCCATAACTTCTTCATCCGATGTTCATTTCATGCAAGCTTTATATCGATTCGAAGGTCTTGAAGTCAGCTTTCATTTTCCACTAGAATCACCTTAAAACTCTTAGTACACAGAAAGTTATGACCATTTGAGTAGAGATGTGTCAGTCTGTCGATGTCTGTAGCTACTCCTATGGTTGTTTTCATTCCGTGTTATGACTCCTTATATGATTAAAACATGTTTAAGTCACTCTCGGGTATGATTGCTTGTGTCCTAATGGCTCGTCATTCGATCTTGTCTCTTGGCACTCGTTAGAGTATAATATTAGTGTCGTTGAATAGAGAATGTACCGTAAGGTTGATAGGAGTATCGTGGACGATAAAGGGTAATGTGGTGAGTGTTATGGGTGGACATGAGCTTGTCTAGTGATCCAATGAGTAGTATTGTGATTCGTATCCTCGTGCCTCGTCTTGTTGAGCTCCTTAGGTTCCTTTGACACTCGTTCTATAAGATTCTCATTTAGAACCTAGTCGGTGATGTGTCGTGGCGTCGTGGTGGATTCGGTACATGACGTAGGGCATCATGATAGACTTAGAGGAATAACGTGGACTTAAAGTATTTATCAATGTACAATGGGGCATGCTTATGAGTTTGTAATACATTGTTGATGATGTATGAACGAATGTGAACTTGGAAAATGATGTTTGCTTATATACGGATTGATAATGCTATTATGTTTATGTGAGTTGTGAATTCTGAATTGAGGATCCTGCAACGCAAGGTTTGGTAATGCGGAGACTCTAGAGGGCCCGCAACGCAAGGTGTGGTAATGCGCAAACCTAGGTGGAGAGAATTTAATGTGACGCAAGGGGTGGTAATACAGTTGAATGTCTCGCATGACTAAGAGAATTTTGATTGACTTCAGAAGTCTATGTTGATGTTTGGTTTGATTGTTTGTTGCTTGGGATTGTGGCTGTCGAAAAAGAGAATGAAAGGTTGGTTTTATCAAGGTTTTATTAAAGAAAGAAATTTAGATTTTGAAAAGAGGATTTTTATCAAAAATCCTTCGGTATTCTTGAGCGAATCAACGAATCTGGTATTTGGGCACAAATCAATGGACTCCAGTATTTAAGCTCGAATCAACAGAGTTTGACTTGTAATAGTCTTGAGTTTTCTCTAAATTGTTTTGGAAATCAAAAAGTAAAGTTTTATGAAATGAGGCTCTATGGTGAATGGTATGAGTTTAAATGTTGCTTCTAGTTGACGTATGAATGGTTAGGGACATCTGTAGGACGTCTAGGATTCTCCAGTCTTAGTCCGTTTGTTCGTAGTGGTAGCTCTTGTATCTCACGTTCGTTTGTTGAAATTCATTCACTCTAGTTGCATGCTTCATTTCATTTTCATATAACTTGAGTATAGATTTCTCTACTGGGCTAGTGTAGCTCAACCTATCATTTTTAGGTACAAAGTAAGAAAATTGGTATGGTGTGCATCACGTGCTTGTTGATCATATGTTTTGAAGGTATAAATGCGGCGGCATTCTGCATTTGACTTGAAAGAAATTCTTGAAAGAATGATTATTGTAAATTGTAATTATATTTCGGTATTTTAGTAAATTTAACTTTGAGAATGGGGAAAGATATGTCATTTGGGTATTATCGATACTTTAGTTATCATTTTATTTATTGAAGATGATTATTATTTATGTTGAAAATCGAAAGCGAGATAGTTGATGTCATCACAAAACAATGTGATACATGCTTACCAAAAAGTGTATTGTAACAGTGAGATCTACACTATTTCAACCAATAAAAATGAGGTTCTCTTTAAGGGTTTGTTTGGAACTTAAGGTAAGGAAATGAAAAGAAACGAAAACTAAAAAAAATTTCCTCCTATTGTTTGGTCGGAAGAGAGAGGGAAGAAAATAAGTTTTGTGAATAATAAAAATTTCCCTTCCATTTTCCTCCTATTTTATTTTCTTTTTCTTTCCTTTCTTTTCCTTAGGGCCCCGTTTGATAACTCGACTTGCCACGATGGGATTAGTAAGATGATGAGATTGATAGTGAGGTGCGATTGATAGTGAGATGGAATTGATAAATTGTATGTTCATTTTGCATCGGATTAAAAGATGAGATTGGATTAATAGTACCAACCTCATATTTATTTGCAAATGTTAGGATGAGTTTCAAAAAATGAATTTACATGTAACGCCCCGATTTTTGAAAATAAAATCGGAGGTTTTAAATAATGATTTCTAAAAATTTATTGATTTAAAATTCAAAATCCAAACCGGATAATTCACCCTAAAGTTTTGTCTATTACAAATTATCGTTGAAATACTGAAAATAGTCTTTGTGGTAATAAACTAAGCAAAATAATAGAGCCATCTTCTAAGTTTGATACGGATCCCAAGCATATTCTGGCTCAGCTCCCACCTCTGGGTTCTCTTCAGCATAAAACTGTTCACCTTCGGGATTTGGTGTCTCTTCTTGATTATCTGCAAAATCTGGCACGGAAGCCAGGCAATCCGTACCTAAGTGAACAAGTTCACCCCGTAGTATAATAAAACCCAACTACCCTTCTTACTTTACAGTTAGCAAGCAGCAAGAATAATAATAGTGCGAAAAAGTAATACAGAGTTTGTTCCACATAAATCAGTTCATTACTATCCATTAACTTGACGTGAAGTCTAAGATCTCCTCCGCGGAATCCTTCCTCCCTCAACCGCTAGCCATGCTCGGTCCCATGAGGTCACTTCCCTTTGCTGTCGCAGATGTATCTAAGTTATGTACCGAGTATGCATCCCAATAACTACAACAAGGGGAAAGCTTATCATGCCTGAATCACAACTAGGGTTCGCCTATCTTATATACCACTTTACCATCATCATTGGACGCACGCCAGTTTATCAAATCATCACTGGACACACGCCAGCACTGGACACACGCCAGTTTATCAACTCATCACTGGACACACGCCAGTTTATCAATTCACCACTGGACACACGCCAGTTTCAATCTCATCACAAATCTCAACATCACGCCTGCAGGCAATCTAGAAATAAAACTTTCCAATTCATCCATTATCTAGTATCGTCTAGGTGAATTCTACTCGCATACCACCCCATGTCTCTAGGGTCCAATCTATCACTCAAATCGATGCAATATACAACAAATCAATAATAATTAAAACAATTAATAAATAATGTAATCACGTAACTTATTATGAACGGGCCGTTGCCCTTAATCTTGTATAGTCACAATGTCAACAATAAAGTACTCCCTCCGTCCCAAAATATTTGGTATTTTTCGATATTCGCGCCGTTCTTTAAACTCTTATATCTCCCAATTTATGATATTTTTTATAATTTTGAAAACTTTGTATTATAGATCTAATCGAGAACTATCAAACAAGATCCATATTGCATATTGTTGGAGATTCATATTGGAAGATACAAACGATTGAAAACTGACACAAATATCGAAAAAGTCCAAATAATATGGGACGGAGGGAGTAAGAGTTTTAAAAGGAATTTAAAAGGAAAATTTTCTAAGCTTTTATTAATTAATTCTAAGATAATAGATTAATTAAAAATTAATTAAATACATTAATTGGATAAAAATATTGAAACATTTATCATGACTTTAATAAGAGTCCTAAAGGTCCTATGCAACCAGTTGAGTGTCAAAAGTTGGGTTCGAAAGGTCACGAAATTAATTTAAATAAAGACGTTTAAATAAAGTGGCCGAAAGTGAAGTAAATAGAAAATAAATAATTTGCAAATTTAAAATATGTTACTGTTAACAAAATTTCATCTTCAGAATATAGAGAGTCTAAATAAAATTATTCGGGCATTTTTAATAAGGTTATAAAGTCGTAAAGAATTTTTAATTGAAAACATTGTAAAAATAATAATAAATAGTAAATTAAATAAACAAAATATGCAATTAACAAGATAACTTCTTTGAGGTGTGAGAAATCAAGGAAAAATAGTTTGGGTGTTAAAAATATTGTTTGAAAGGTCGCAAATATTTTTCGTTTGTAAACTTTGATAGATAACGAACAAATAATTTAATAAATAGATAATTAAATAAAAAAAAATATGATCTTAACAAGTTATGATCTGTGGAGTGTGAAAAGTCTAGGAAAAATAGTTCGGGGGTCGAAAACGATGTTCGGAAGGTCGAAAAGTCGATTCGAAACAAAATAGGTCAAACCGCAAGGCCTGACCGGTCAACCTCACGGTGGAGCCTTCTGCCGCAAACTTGACCCTGGTTCTTGCGGCCCGCAGGTTGCGGCCGCAAGGTTGAAGGCAGAAACGTATTTTTTTGTTTTGGGCTCGGTTTTCGATGCATGGGTTCGTTCGGGCTATTGGGTTACGCATAAAAACAATAAATATACTTAGAGGAGTGTTTGGATAGGATTATAGTACTTTGGTTCGGGCCGAATTGATTTTAAAACGAATTTTGAAACTTTGGAGAAGACAACTTTGGTTTGGCGATCGGGGGACCTTGGGCTCGAATTGACCGACGATTGGCGATGCTAGGAGTGATAGGAAGAGATTGGAATGGTCAATTCGGGTCTCCGTTGGTCGTGGCTACGAAACCCACTTTTCTCTCTCTTTCTTTCTCTCTCTAAAACTCCATTGATTGGAGCTCCATTTTCTCCGAATTTTGTCTCTCTTCTGGACTGGTGGAATATGGGGAGTGGCGTGGTGTGCCCTAGGGTCGGGGTTATAGGGTATATATAAGGGAATTCTTTTGATAAGGGGAAATAAAATTGTGTTTAACGGGATTCTAACTCTTGGCTTGAGATGGACGAAATAAGGGTGGAGGTGATCAGGAAGAGGGAGTAGAGTCTGAGTAGGAGAGGGAGAGATAGAAGGAATTGTGTGCATGCATGCATGTAATTGAAAATAATTAAAATGGCTAATTAAAATAGGATAATTCATTTTTGTATTTATCTTATCAAGAAAAATAATTAATTTTATTATTAATAACACTAATTAAATTATATTATTAATAATAAAAATTTCGGGTTGTTACATTACAATTCAAAAAAGCTACACGCATAGCAAGCTGTGCACAGATCCCTTTTTCTCTCGCCTCGTGTCGCACAAAAATGATCGGAGCCGCTCATTTTGTTCAAAATATATTGCTTAAGGTCTCTGAAAAAAATGAGCTTCGTTCGATATCGTTAGAGACGTGATTTTGGGTGTTTTGTTAACTCCTCTAACGATATCGAACGAAGCTCATTTTTTACAGAGACTTTAAGCTTCTGAAGTGATTTTGAGTGTTTTGTTAACGCCTCTAATGATATCGAACGAAGCTCATTTTTTACAGAGACCTTAGGCGACATATTTTGAACAAAATGAGCGGCTCCGATCATCTTTGTGCGACACGAGGCGGGAGAAAAAAGGGTCTGTGCACAGCATGCTGTGCATGCACAACAGCACAACTCTTTACAATTTTGTCTTTGGCATTCAAAACTTTTTGTAGCTCGGCTCCATTTCCCATAATCATTACAATTTCCACTTTGATGGGTCATTACCTTTTTTTTTTATTACTCCATCACGGATGAGTAGCTTCTCCCTCTCTAAATCCAGATTACTCTCTTTTTTGTCTATTTCCCCACTTATCAAACTTCCTCCCTTTCAACCCCCCACCGACCAAACCCCCACCCCCCACCCCTCAAACCCACCGATAAAACCCTCCCCCTTCTCTCTCATGAATAGAAATTTATTCAGTGATAGAAATTCATTATCCCTCTCGACGCCGTACGACAAGAAAAATTATTTAGTGATCCCTACCGTATGACAGCGGACCACTCTAGCAATTTCCTGTAGCAATTTCCCACAAAATTTTTCATGTAGAAATTTTCACCAAAGGCCAGAAGAAGAAGACAATTGGTTTAACAAGGATAGTTTTGTACTTTTGCAATAGTAAGATTGGGATTGGACTGCAAATATCAAGTCCCAATGGGTATTTGTTAATTTGGAATCTTAGAGGCTGTTTTCTAAGAAAAAGAAGTTTAAGAAAAAGAATGTAATTTTAAGATCAAAAATCATGTGTTTACGCAAATAATTTTTTTACTAATATAGATCTTGTTTGATAGATCTGATTGAGATCTTTTAAATGGTGCAAAAAAATTTAAAAAATATTTTTTATTTTCATTATATTTGAGTTTAAAATTACATTATTTTTAAAAAAGAAAATTTTGAAAGAAAGTGAAACGGGATATTAATAGTCCAATTCAATCCGAATCAATTTTGAAAACCAAATACAGTTGCTTTGTTCGGTTGCCAATTTAGTTTTAGTTTTAGTTTTGTTTCCAATTATTACCCTATATATTTCTCCAATCATTATCCTATATTTCTAATTATTAATTTCATTTCTCTTTCTATCTCTCTCCGATCATTACCTTATTTTTCTCTCCACCCACTATCAAAACTAAACTAAACTACCAACCAAACACAACAAGTATTACTAACCGAAAGAGCCGCGGATCAAAAAAAAAAAAAAAAAACCGAAAGAGCCTTGTTAACGGGGCCAAGGTTTCAAACAGAGCCACGGGGCCTAGGTTTCAAACAAAAGCCTAAAAGGAGGCGAATAAAATTACACTCCATTCTCTCTTTTTCTCTCTCGACAGAACACCACTCTCCCCTCTCCCTCTGATCAATCTCATTCACACGATCTCCGGCCACCTCTCTTTCTCTCTCTCGTTTGCTAGTCATCCTCTCACTCTTTCACGTTGACCTCTTGCGATTTTGGGTTTTGGGTTTGGAGAATCCGAAATCCCCCCTCCCCTCCCGGCGGTGGAGGTGGTGATTCACTAACAACGGCGGCGGCAGTGGACTGTTACAGAGGTAAGGGTTTCGAATTTCTTGCTTTGGATTAGGGGATTAAGGTTAGGGCTTTAATTTTGAATTCAGGGGTTTCTGACCTTGGGGTTCTGAAATTCGAAATTGGAGGGTTTTTGGGGTTTGAATTCGGCTTTGTGGCTGTGTAGCAGTGGTTCTTTGGTGGTGGATGTTCGGCGGAGGTGGGTGTGGTTTGGGATTGTGGAGACTAGGCGGTTTCAGGTGGTAATTGTGGATGGCGGCTGGCGGAGGTGGGGGAGCGCCGAGGTTGGGTTGTGTGGTGGTGGGAAGTGGAATTGTGGTCGCCGGAGGTGGTGGTGGTGGTGGGAGCCCCAATCTCTCTCTTCTCTTTTCTCTGTATTTTGATCGTGAAAGTCTGAAGGGGAAACTCGCGACCTGTTGCTGGTTTTTTTTAAGCGAAACGAGTGGTTTCGTGATGATGTCATGCTGACATCAGCACGTTAGGACTGGTGTTGTGTTCTTGCCTTGTGCACGTAGCATTTTTGTCTATTCAATTTGATCGTTGTTGTTTATCTTGTTGATTTGTTCTTCCCTCACCATTGTTTTCCTAATAGTGGGCAATTAAATGGACGAATGGGTTTAAGGTTTTATTGGAAACTCCAAATGACATCCGATTTTCCCCCCTGTAATTCGTTGCTAATATTTATGCTTAAAAGGCTTTTCTCGTAATGTAAAACACACCCACCAGTGTAGTACCTCTACTGGAACACCTGATCACCTTAATCCCCACCCAACACCTCCTAAACACTTCAATTGCCTCTTATCTTTTGCTCTGTATAAAACGAAGTACTCTCATTGTGTTTAGGAGCAACCATGGCATTTAGAATGATAACGAAGAGTTTGAGAAGCAAACTGTTGCCTAGGTTCACTCCTGCTTCTATGTTACATTCTCATGCGACAAGCTTTGGTATCTCTCTCTCTCTCTCTCTCTCTCTCAAACTTGCTCCTGGTTTTTGCTTATTCTTTATCGGGTGTGGTGTTTGCCTTTGACAGACACTTAATTTTATGATTTTCTTATGCTGCCATTTGAATCTCTGCCTTCTAATACTCGTGTTTATTTTGGGGTTGAAGATTCATTTTCTAATTTTCTAAGAAGGTAACAGGCTTTAATTTCCCTTAACTTTCTGGATGAAATACTACTAGGACCCTATGCTTTTGTTTTCAGGTAACCTAATTCCAATTTTGTATGAACATGGTACCAAAACTTTAGCTCTCGTACCAAACTGATGCAGGACAGTTAGGAAATATTGGGGATTTGGTAGTGAACGGAGTGACTAATGCTAGGGTTTAGCTAAAAAGTTGAGACAAGACCAAAATAGGTGTTGTTCTTCTGGGCGATGTGAATGGTATCTGCAGACAGTGTTTGATGAAGTTAAAGATTGTTTTGATGTTTTAGTGTTGGAGAACTAAGTGGCTATTAAGTTAAAGATGTAGAAGAGGATGTAATGGTTGCAAAACCCAATGGAAAGATATCAGGTTGGTCTGTAAAGTGGCAGGAAAATTAGGAAAACACTACCAAATATTCGAAGAGTAACTCTTGGAACAAGGCTCACACCTAGATTCCGAAGGTATCAGACCTAATGCTAGAAATGCATCACACCACCAACAATATCTGTAAAACGGAAACAAAACTTCCTTGGGCCCCCATTTATATATTTTTTAGTTCTTTATAGCCTTCATTGATCTACCAACCAAATTTAGTAGAAGAAATAAAGTGTCCGGTATTTTATGAATGTGGCAGGGCTGCCGTGTTAACTTTGAGGTTTGACCGTGATTTGGCTTTGACTTAGTCGACTCTTGCAAAATTCAATAAATTGGCTAGGACACGCCAGCCGGTGGGGTTTCGTCAGAATGTCCTTCAATGGCCAAGTCAACAATGGAGCAATGTACTTCGGGTGAGTAAAGCTCAGCCGAGCATAAGAGTGCCGAGAGTAGGGGCATAAAGGGAATGTAGCACATAATCGAGAGAGAGGGAGGGAGGGACCCCTCCACCAGCCTGCCTAGCTGTTGATATTTGAAGCCATGGATAGAGATGCAACCAAATATGGGTTACCCATCAACTAACCTTGGTTAGGCGTAGTCATTTCTTCTTAGTGTGTAGATCTGGTTCTATTCAGGCGTTTGTTCTGCTGCAAGCCTCCTCGCCGATTAGTTGACAAGATGTGACACAATCATTCCAATGTGCACGCTCACCTAATGTCTGGTGGTTGGCATATTGCTTGTGTCTTGCATGGCTATGACAGGCTCTTCCTCTGCTGTTAACCCTCCTGTGAACTCTCCTAGTTGGATGCTCCTTGGTGTCTGGTTGTTTGCTTGGATATCCATTACGGATAGGTCATTTCTTCACTTACACTAGCCATGCCGAATAATCCTCCACTCGGATGGTTGGTGCTGGTGGAATAATGAGGCGACATCCTTGGCGGCACTTCAGTGGATTGTTGCCATGTGTAATTTGCTCATTAATAGGTTTTGTCATCTATTCCTTAATTAGGTCTGGGTCATTGCTAATTACTGCTGATATTAATGTCACCTCGTGCAATGAATATCGGACAAAATAATTTACTTGATGTTTTTATTTATGTATCGAAGTGAGATAAAAAGCTCTAATATCTTACTTATAAATCTTAGGTATTCGTAAGTGATTAAGAAGCCATAAAGATTTAGGATTTCAGATAGAAAAAGCTCAAACGAGAAATTACTATATTCCTACTTCTCTTTTTTAGTTAATTCTCTGGCTTCCATTTAGTTTTCTCGAGCTTGTTTCAAGACTTTTCGGGTGTCTCAAACATACATGTGTTGGTGTTGCCTGGACACAAATTGAACATGTGTAAGACAATGTTATGCATGAAAGTAGCTACTCAGTGGGGTGGCCGTGCTTTTTGGGGCATCTATGTTTATTAACCTGGTAAAATACAAGTGACCCAAGTTCGGGGATTTTACTTATCGATGCCGGGGGTTAATTTTTTATGCTCAAAAATCATCCTTTTTTTTTTTTGGTTTTTGTTTTAGTTGAATAAATGAGTGATGAATCAATTTTTTCTAGTACAACAAGTTACAAGGTCACATCCTAAGTTACACTTTCAGGTTTTAAAGAAGTGCATGAAGAAGAAAAAAGCCAAATGGTTGGCAATTTTTTCAGCAGTGTTGCTTCAAACTATGACCTCATGAATGATGTGATGAGCAGTGGATTACATCGTTTATGGAAGGATAGGTCAGACTTTGTGGTGATGCATCTTGGCAGTTTTACTGTTTGTACCATGTTACCCCTTGATTTCCTGCATTGTATTTATTATGCTTGAACTTTTCCCAGACTGGTTTCCAAACTAAATCCATTTCCTGGAATGACGCATCTTGATGTGGCTGGTGGCACAGGTAAGCTCTTATGTTCGCACATGCAATGTCATTTGGTTTTTATTACGGTATCTTATTGTGCGGTCCGTGACCTTCAATCTGAGTCCTTCCTCCGTTGCTTTAGTGGTTGCCTAGCCACGAACCTCGACCTAATCTGCACCACGAAGCACGACTAAAGACCACACTGGAGGAGCCCCGGAATGGCCCTTCGGTGCGAGGATGAGAATGGTGTAGAGAAAGAGAAAGAGAAAGAACTAGGGTTTTGAGTATGGGATAGTCTGTACCTCTCAGGGTTGTCATCCTTTGGTATTTATAGAATTTCCTTAGCTTACTCTCCAAGTACGAACATGTGCTTTGGATAGATTTGGTAACCGTTTTGGCATGAGTTGGCGTTCTCATGTGCGCTCATCATTATCCTTTGGCATAACTGTTTTAGCATGCGAGAGAGCGCATGGCCCAACGGGTGGCCAAGCTCCATATTCGGCCGAGCCTAATGGGCGACCTGGCGGAGAATCCTTTGACGGAACCGTCTTCCTGAAGGTGGCCGAGCCCAGGTGACACTCTCTTGGCACCAGGCGTGAGGTGAGTGCAACGTTGGCGGCTGACAGGCTCGGCTTAGGCACAACCCACAATGACCAGATATTGGACAGTTATGTTCGGCCTGCTACAATAGCCCCTCAATCTCTGCCGTCGCCGAGCGCGTGGAAGGGATTGATGTTGAACTTTGGCCGCACCTACTTACCACTGAACTTGAATCATGGTTTCAGGATAGAATTTTGGCCGAGCTACAATTGTTTTGTCAGCAACATTCACAGACAAGCTCCAACGGAGGGGCGCCAGGTGTCCCTCTATAGTTGGGTATGGCTGGCACGCGTGAAACTCTGCAAGGTTGTCCTGTCATTGCCACGTGTCAAGCGTTGATTGGCCATCAGTTCGGCGGTGCAGTGCTGGGCGGGAATTTCGAAACCGTAACCTACCTTTATATAAAGAACCGTGGGAGGAGAGAGAAATGTTACAAATGTTTTCTCTCTCTAAACCTCCATTTGCAGAGCTTCCCTGTCCTCCTCCTCGCTCCAGATTCACTCAAAATCCAGTTTTTACAGCAAATCCTGTTTTGAGATCGTTAGGTACGCTCCGTTCTTCGATTCTCTTTACATTTCTGCAGTTTTTATGCACTTTCTCCTCGTTATTCTGGTTTTTTTTGGGGAATCCCTGTTCTATATGAACAGTACAAAGGTTGAGATGAGTTCATCTTCACCTTCAATCCGAGCCCCAGCTTTGATGCTGGCGGGCTTTTGCAGACGCTGGAATAGACCGAACCCAACGACTTCGTGTTTTCCTGTTTCCCGAGCTTGAGTCTTGATTGATATAGGGTGGGCCATTAGGGTAGCCGAGCTTGGGAGATCCTCATCCATCGTCGACGATCAGGTTTCTCATTAATTTCTTGTTGTGTTGATAGGTCTGGCTCACCCGGTCATAGTAATATCTTCCGACTCTGAAAGCTCGGGGGACGACTTCGGAGATTTGATAATCCAAGAGTATTTGGAAAGGCGCAGAAGCCGACGCCAGATCTCTTCAATTGCTTCAAATATGTCAGTCGATTCCCAGGACTCAAACGCCGAACGTGATTATGAGTATGGAAATGACGAATTTCTCACCGAGCCCGAGATTTCTTTTTCAAAATTGACACACTCCTAATTCGAGCCCTAGCGTGGACTAGAGGCCGAGTCGAGATTTCATTCTCAAGTCAAGGCCTCCACTTCCGCTATATCTGAACACAGCGGAGTACCCTCCAAAGATAGGGAGGTCGCTGACCTCTATGAGAGGGGTCAGGTTTGTCCCCACGCTCATTTTTTCTGTGGGGAGCCCGGTGAATACGAGAAATTCTGCCAAGACTACAACATCCCTGATGATGTTGTTAGCCAGGTAGGTAGCAACCGTATTAGGGAAAAGAAAGAGCACCACCCCGAGCACATCACGGTTCCACTGATGGCAATTTGTGAAGTTGGGCTTCGGTTCCCGCTTCACCCATTCTTAAGGGAACTATTGTCTCGATTTAGTTTAGTTTCTCACTACGTCGCAATCAATAGCTACAGGATTATGGTGTCAGTGATTGCACTGAAAGAACTCCACGGTTTGGAGTTCACCGTTGCCGACCTCTTTCACACTTACATTATGTCCGGGCACGGTCAGACCGAGCGTAGATATTTGTCGACGCGTCGGGATAAGGAGCCCTTGATAGATGGATTGCCCGACACTGATAAATGGGCAAATTTTTATGTCGAAGTAAGTGGCAACTACGGGTTCGGCGACCAAACCAACGTAGGTACAGTGTTCCAAAGATCAAAGACTTCAGAGGTAGCTTGATTTCCTTGTAAGTGTCGAGCTTGATTTTAAACCTCAGGTATTCTATTTTTTGACTGCCGTCATTCTTTGCAGATCACCAAGCCATAACAAAGACTCAACAGACGTTGTCCGTCGAAAGTCCATCGAAAAGCATGTAGATATCCTCAGGTCACAGGTTTGCAGAGACGCGCCGACGTTGCTCGGTTACGTCCCATCTTATAAGGGAAAGCTCAGAAGGAAGGAAAAAGAGGAGGGGCCGAGCAAGAAGGCTATTGGACAAAAGAAGAGCGAAGGGCAAGCTGGGGCAGTGATCAGCCTAAGCCGAGTAGGAAGGATAAGGAACCAAGGGTAAAGTTCCCAACATTCAGGAAGCCAGCTGAATTCTTGTTCAAAGAGAGCCAACAGTCCGAGTTTCCAGGCATAATCCCCCTTTAAACCATCATACCCGAGTTAGGCGGAGATATGGGAAGAAGGAACGTGGTCCGCTTGAATATTAGGGACGGCGCCGTCGTTCGGCAGAAAGAGACTGACGTGATCGAGCTCGTTGAGAAGAGGCAAAAAGTCACTCATGATTTTTTCCCAACCAAGTCGCCGACTTCACTTTCGAGCGAGAAGGACAAGGCCGAGTCATTAGCTGCAAATGGCTCGAAAGGGGTCCAAAGGTCAGTGAGCTCGGCTGGCCCAGCTGCTGTTTAGGAGTTTGCTCCATCCTTTGCTTTGGCCGAGGGCAGGGTCATTGCAGTTGGGGATTCTGTCAAGATGGAGTCGGGGTTGGCTGTTGCGATGCTCCAAGGTCTGGCTTTGCCGAATGATATGCAGAAGGTTTCAGAGGATCTTCAACTGAGCCTGATGCATGCGAGTGCGTACCTCGTCTAAGTACGCCCCGACCTTTATTCGTTTCAACTCTTTTCTTAGTATTCATTTCCAAGCTTGTCTATCACTGTTAGCTTCCTTGAGCTTATCTTATTTTGTTTTGCAGGCTGGGCAGGCGTTGCTCAGGGCCTTAAACCAGGCCGAGCTTGTTACCGCCGAGAGGTCTCGTTATCGCAATGACCTCAAAATCGAACGTGAGAAGGTGAAGTCATTAAAGACTAGTTTGAAGGTGGCGAAGGCTCGGGTGGCTAAGTTGGAGAAGAAAAATGATGAAGCCAAGGCGAAAACGAAGAAAGCCGAACGCGAGCTCGGGAAAGTTTTAAGGAGGGAGAAGAGGAGGATGAAAGAAGTTGATGAGAAGGCCTATCAGGCTGGTTTTGACAGAGCTGGGGCCAAGTACATGCGGGATGCTCGGAAGATGGTCAATGAGGAGGTGGAGGTGACGGTGCCTGTGGCGTACCGGAAAGGTTACAAGGACGGCGTGGCAGCTGCTGCCAACGCTCTTCAGCTGGAGCCTGACTCAAATTTGTACAAGTCAATTCCAGTAGCTGTCATTCCCGAACTTGTGTTGCCATATACGGATGAGGGTGTGCACCACTTCCTCCTGAGGAGTTCCCCGAGAGTGAAGATGTGTCTGGAGATGATGTCGAGGGTGAAGATGTGGTCGTTGGGCAGCAAACTGGTGAGGTCGGGAGTGAGAAGGTGGCCGAGGATGCTGATCATGAGCCAATGAATGTTGACAAAAGCGCCGTAGCCGAAGCTGACGTTGCTACTGAGGATGCTGATTGAGTTTAAGTGGATGATTACCAATTTTCTTTCTAGACTCCGTGAATTTCATGGTTTGAACGGATCTTTTGTTGGACTGGACGGCTCCGAACTTGGAGTTTACCGTATCAGATGTAACAGTTTGTGGGGGGTTGGCCCGAATGATATATCACGCTGTGCCTCCCAGCTAGGAATATCTGCAACGTTTGTGTTTTGAATGAATGTCTTCCTTTTTAACCATTTTTATGCCTTGGAAGGATTTTGACATGCTTGTTTTTTTTTTTTTAAATGGTGGTTATCCGTAGACCCCACTTTGGTTTTGGTTCTGCTAAGTAGTTGAATGTACACCAGAGTAGAAATTGCTTAACTGTAGTTGGATAATTGTCGAGCCTTGACCAAAGTAGAATATTCGAATTGAATTGATAGATCGCCGAGCTTGGTGTTGTCCTCGGCTATTATGCCCGTTAGGTGGATGATACTTAGGTTAGCAAACAAAAAGTTGAATAGGTGCCCCCTACCCGTGGTTGGGGCTCTGTAAAAAGGTGCCAGCCCGTAGCCATGGTGTTAAGGACTTAATGCTGTTAAATGTTTGTGGGTGGTTTGCTCACCGAAACGTGAGTGTAACTGGGTTGTGGCCAACCTTAGTGTCTTGCCAAGCCGAACTGGAGCCTACATTCTAGCCGTAATGTGTGCCTTAGGCTCAGTGGACCATATGTGTTGTTTTTGCTTCTTAGGGCAGCAATAGTGACCGAAGCATGGGCATGAAGGCCGTTTGTGGGTGTGACCAAAGTTAGCATTTGTGGTTGGCAGAAGTTGCCGAGGGTGGGTTTAAAGTATTGGAAACATGATTGCAACAAGATAAAAAGTACAGAAGACATCATTTACCGAACAAGACTCTTCTTGGTATTGGGAAACGTTGGGATTACAAGAGAGAAATAAAAACTTGTGGCTGAAGCCATTCTTGAAATTAAGTAAAGTGGATAGTGAAGCCAAAGAAAAGATTTGACACATGTATGTGGCCGAGAACAAAGTTGATCTCGAAAAGGTCGATCACATGTATTCCTTTTTTAGATTTTGTGCATTCCACTGGTTGGTAAAGATTTTCCCATTCATGTCTTCCAGCACGTAAGCACCTTCACCAGCAATCTTGACAACATGAAAAGGTCCCTCCCAGTTGGGCTTGAACTTCGTTTTCTTGCTGGCTTGCATAACTTTACACGAGACCAAATCATCTAGTTTGAAGATTTTGATTCGAACACTTAGGTTGTATCCCTTGGCCACCTGCTACTGGTATTCGGCGAGTTTGAGCCGAGCGTCATCACGTTTTTCCTCCGCCAAAATCAGCTCTTGTTCCACAGCTTCATCGTTGGTTTTGGGGTCGAATGTTTCCGTTCTGAGGGTTGGGAATTTTGACTCCAGTGGGATCATGGCCTCCATGCCGAACGCCATTAAAAGGGTGTCTGGCCGATGGAACGCCTTGGTGTAGAGTGGTAGGCCCATAGGACGCGTGGCAATTCCTCAACCCACTTTCCTCTTTTGGAGTTTAGCCAACGCTTGATCCCGGCACAGACGGTCTTGTTCGTGGCCTCGGCTTGGCCATTTCCTTGGGTTATGCTGGTGTAGAGTTGAAAAATCGTATCCCAAACTCGGCACAGAGGTTGGTGAGGTCCTTGTCGACAAATTGAGTTCCATTGTTTTGAGACAATAGCATAAGGAACGCCGAACCTGGTAATGATGTTATGCCAGACAAATCTCTGAACATCGGCTTCTGTTGTTGTCACAAGAGGTTTAGCCTCCACCCATTTTGAGAAGTAGTTCGTTGCCGTGATCAGAAACTTAAAGCCTCCAGGGGCCGTTGGCAGCTTTCCCACGATATCAAGCCCCCATTGTGCAGCCACAACTTCCTGAGTGAAGCTTGGCGAGAATCTCGGGTACTTGGGTTGGGTGGACAACTAGGAGATAAGGGCCGGAGATAGATTTTCTGTAGAGTTGGCCACTTTCGGAGAGCTAGTAGTAAGCGGCTTTGTTCCTGATGCGATAAGCGTCCTTATTGTCTGTGGGTATTGTATCATGCTTGAGGAATGCGACGATCTCGTTCATCCAGCTTGGACCGAGTTCAACGTTGAGTACTTCTGGCATTGTGTCAAAGCGTCGGTGGTCAATGCTACCAAAGTTGATGGTCCTGAACTCAGACGCTTTGGAAGCCGAAGCAAGGCCAGCGAGTGCGTCAGCATGTGCGTTGTGCTCGCGGTTGATCTGTTCAATTTTGAAATTCTTCGCGTTTGGCGTTGCTGATGGAAGAGCCAAGTAAGATGAAATGAGAGCCATCCTCGTTGATGGGCATTTGGACGAGGTCCTCTTGCGCTTTGTCCTCAGCCTTTTCGCCGATGTCAATAATTGCCATGTCCGGGACCTCAACCCATTGAACTTGCTTGGCTTTGGTGGAATTGTGGACAGTTGAAACGTAACATCTTGGAGGCGACCTGATCGCCGCTAGGGCTCCCTATCTTCCATTTGTGCCAATGAATCGGACGACCTGGTGGTAAGTGGAAGCGATTGCTTGCATGCCGTGTAGCCAGGTTCGGCCGAGAATTGTGTTGTACGGCTTGGCACGTTGACGACAATGAATTCAATGCTCAATGTTTTCGAGCCGACAACGACTGGTAGGAAGATTCGACTGAGTGGCCAAACAGGTGCTCCGTTGAATCCGATGAGAGGTACTTCGGCGGGTTGCAATGCTGACTCTGGTAGATCAGTTTCTTGAATAAGTCATAGTACATGACCTCTGCCGAGCTTTCGTGATCAACGAAGCGCGCTTGACGTCGTGGACTCCGATTTGGACAGTTACCACGAGGGCATCGGAGTGGGGAGTTTGCACAAGCTCAAGGTCGCGCTCGGTGAAAGTGATTGTCCACTTAGGCAATTCTGGTCGTGGGCGTTTGGACCCAGGTCCAAACTGCAAGTACCTGCTTGGAAGTGGATGCGCGATCAAGGTCTGCTCGAAGATTAGTTTTAGATTCTTTCGTCACTGGGCCGTGGATAACATGTGTCGTCGGCCGCGGCTCATTGGGGTTGGAATTTTCGACGGGTTGACGGTTGGGCGTTTTGGTTCGATCAATGTATTGGTCGAGATGACCTTGGGCTGCCAAATGCTCCAATAATGCCTTGTACGGGGCGCATGCTGTTGTGTAGTGGCCGAGCTCATTATGATACGAGCATTTCTTTCTTTGGTTCTGATTTGGTTGGCCAGTGTCTGTGCCGAGCTTTCCTGTTGGCCACTCGAACTATGGTTGCCTCATGATTTCCTTCAAGAAAGACCAGATGGGCTCTTTGAAGTATGTGGTTTCGGCTACGTAGTCGTGCACCTTCGGCTGGGGTTTCTTTCCTTCCTTGATGTTGTTGACGTGTTTCTTTGGCTGGGATTGTTGGGTTATTATTGGTGCTGGCTGCTGGGGCGTGACTGTTGAGAGGGGGGGTCGTTGGATTCAGTATTCCTTAAGCCGCGCGATCTGCGTAAAATTCTTCAGCTCCATGATCCGCATCAACTCGCCCATGTCGTGAGGTGGGCAGATAGCAAGTTCGTCCAAGATCTTGCTGCCAGTTTCCAAGCCGTTTTTAAAGGTTCGTGCAGCCCAGTACTCGTCGATTCCCGGGATTTCGTTGAACAATTGCCAGTATCGTTCAACATATTGTCTGAGAGTTTCAGATGGGAGCTTCCTCATCTGAGATAAGGATTCAGGTTCCTTGGCGGTCTTGTTGCTTGTGATGAAGCGAGTGTTGAAGGCACGTTCAAGTTCTGTATGGATCCAGTGGCAGTTTGTTGAACCACTGAAGTCCAAGGGAGCCGAGGCTGGATGGGAATGCCTTGCATTTGATCTCGTCCTTTATGGTGAATAGTTCAATTGTTTGACGAAAATGAATCAGGTGGGTGTAAGCTTCGCAAGTGGTTGGATCGAACTTCGTGAACTTCGGCAAGTGGAAGTTGGGTTCGGCTGTTGTATTGATTATGTGGGATGTGAACGGCGAGACGCCGAGATCCTTCAGCTGCCGTTCAAAGCCAGGGCGTGGCGATTTGCCGTGGCCATCTGACTTCGTTCGTTTGGAATCTTTGTCAGAGGATTTTTCGCGATCTCTGTGCCAAAGCTTGTCACGCAAATTTGTTGTCCGCTAAGGGCCGTCAACTGATTTCTTTGTCCCGGCGGGTCTTGGTGTCATTGTTTGGCCCTTCGATCCGTACGCCTTTCCCGTTCCGTTGAGCCTGATTTCCATTGTCCTTGTTTTTTGGGGGATCGCCCCAAGACGTTCGGAGACATGGCGCCTTGTCTCCACTGAATCTCGGCTACGGTGGGAACCGTTGTGCGAGAGACTCCGCGCGACCAGTCGAGTATGTGCTCGTGAATGACTCGGTATCGCTTGTGTTGGTTCGATCATGGTGGCTCTTTGAGCAATGTGTTCCAAATGTTGTAGGCCGCTTGTAAAGGATTATCTCCCTTGCATCGCCCATGTTTGGTGTGAAACCAAGGCGATCCTTGACGGGGCCACGATGGCCTGTTTCGTGAGGACGCTCCAGTACTGGTGGTGGTGGTGGTGGAGGTGGGGTTTGCCTTCGTCGCCTTTCGCCTCCAGCAGTTCTGGATGTGGCTGGAGTGGTGTCTTGCTGCATTTGTTGTTTCATTTGGGCCACCTCCGCCCTTAGAGCCGCCAGCTTGTTGTCTCTCTTGTCGTCGTGACGCTGTAGCAAGTGGATGTAGGCCGCCGTCACGTCGTCCGCTGCTGGGGAGAGTCCGGAGCTAGGGGGGATTGAAATGGACATGTGCCTCTCCGAGAACGGTGGAAGAATCGTGTTTCCACTGGCGTCTTTTGCCCCTGAGATAGTGACGTCCATCAGATCTCCGCCCATGGTGGTTGAAACAGTGGTTGTTTTTGGGAGGAGGGAGGTGGATTGAAGGAGATTGGAGCCGTTTGAACCAGAAGTTTGGTTCACGTCGGGTTCACCAATTGTGTGGCCCGTGACCTCCAATTTGAGTCCTTCCTCCGTTGGTTTAGTGGTTGCCTAGCCTCCTCGATCTAACTTGCACCACGAAGCACGACTAAAGACCACACCGGAGGAGCCCTGGAATGGCCCTCCGGCGCGAGGATGAGAATGGTGCAGAGAAAGAGAAAGAGAACTAGGGTTTTAAGTATGGGATAGTCTATACCTCTTAGGGTTGTCATCCTTTGGTATTTATAGAATTTCCTTAGCTTGCTCTCTAAGTACGAACATGTGCTTTGCATGAGCCAAGTGAGGTCATCGTGACCTCACTGGATAGATATGGTAACCGTTTTGGCATGAGCTAGCGTTCCCATGTGCGCTCATCATTATCCTTTGGCATAACCGTTTTAGCATGCGAGAGAGCGCATGGCCCAACAGGTGGCCGAGCTCCATATTCAGCCGAGCCTAATGGGCGACCTGGCGGAGAATCCTTTGACGGAACCGTCTTCCCGAAGGTGGCCCAGCCCAGGTGACACTCTCTCGGCGCCAGGCGTGAGGCGAGTGCAACGTTGGCGGTTGACAGGCTCGGCTTAGAACCGAGCCTTGGCTTAGGCACAACCCACAATGACCAGATACGGACAGTTATGTTCGGGCTGCTTCACTTATGTAGTAGTGTACAACTACTAGGGGGAGACGGGTGACTTGGATGTGAAATAATCATTGACAATGCTCTGATTGGTTTTTGAAAACATGTAAATGGATGAGAAATTTTAGTTTTGCATTCTTAGAGGAACATGAAGACCAACCTCAACTTTTCAAGTCGATTTTAGTTTCCCTGTATAAAAAGAGAGAGAATATTTTACTGGTTATATGCCTTCCGTAGTTCCAAAAATCAAAACTATGTATGTATAATGCTCAAAATTTGTCTAGCGAATTGAGGTAATGGGGAAAAGGGAAAAGATTTTTATTTCTAGACTGTAGGTTGGGATGTAAGAAATTTTGTAGAAGGCAGCAGTACACAATAGAAATTGTTGACGGCTTTTCCATGGGAAGGCTTGTGGTTTCATTTCTTTCGGATGCATCCTAACCAAAGGTTTACGAGGATTCAATATTGATGTTCTCGTATTTCAAGAAATGAATCAAATTTAGTAGTGTTCTAAAGCGGCCGCCTAGGCGCTAGCGGTGGTCCGACGCCTAGATTAGGCAGTCAACTAGTCGGCGCCTGGTCCCTACCTAGGTGCTAGGCGCCCCTTTTTCACCCGACTAGATCCTAGCGATTTATAGGTCATTGAAATTTAGTAGTGGGAATAGTACTACCAAGGATGTCACAGTTCATTTACAAATTTGGTGACCCTAAAGTCTAAACAGTTTGTGTACCTTATGAAGTGTGTTGTTGGATACTTAAAGGTTATCGTTGCGAGTACCAGAATATATGGCATCACCCAGCATAATGGGTTGTTGATACTCTAGCATGGCATCGCCCAGCATAATGGGTTGTTGATACTCTAGCTGCTTAAGTATTACTCCCTCCGTTGCTTAATGTTGCTTCCTTGTGGGATTTTTAATTTGTTAAGGAGACATATAATGATTGTACTTCAATTTAATTTCAAGACATCATTTTCACCCTTACGTGTATATTTTATCTACTTTGCAAGACTTATCTATACGACATGTCATGAAGGTATGTCTCTACAAAGTACGACACAGACACGTTGGGGATACGCTGAACAATTTATATGCGCATATCTATTTCTGTGAATATAGGTGAAAGTTTAGGTCCCAATTAAACAATAGATAAGATACAACATGTCTTGGAAAATGTAGGTGATTCTATCCTTCATCTCAGGATTGTATCATATACAGCTAAGCTTGCATATCAAATCAGTTTATTCATCTTGAAAGATGTAACATAAATTATCACAAACTATTTTTGTTTGCCTTCTTTTGAAACTCCTCTATCTGCATTGCACTTTTCTAGCTTGGTTAAAAGCAGTGTTCTAAAAGAAGGATTTAATCGCCGATTAATCGGCGATTAATCGGAAATTTGGCCTAACCGATTAGATTAATGCCTCGAAGGTTGAATTAGTAGGTCAGGAGGTTAATCGGAGTTAGTCGGCGATTAACCGGCGATTAGTCAGTCGGCGTCTAGCAGCGATAAGTAGATTAATCGGTTAATGGGCGATTAGTCGGCTATCGGCGATTAATAAGGGTAAAATCTATAATTTTGGAAAATCAAGGGGTGTAACTGTTATATACTCATACCAGTTTAAGGGTTTTGAATCACAGTATTTAGGGCTTGTTCAACACCCAGTCATCGATTGATCGATCTCGGAGTCACCTGTCATATCTCTGTGTAAAACACGAGATTTCCGAGCCGCCTATCGCCTCTCTTTCTCTCAAATTCGAGATCTCCTCTCACTCCACGTCTCCACCGACCTCGAACATTAGTGTTTTTTTTTTAAAAGCCCACACCCATATTGACACGTTAGTGATTCTGGAAACAAAGTGTAGTAATATTTTTTATTAAATCTTAACACGAAGTGTAGTATTGTTTGGTGTATATAAATAAAGTTATTATAATTGGTAAGTGACTAATAAATGAACGGCCCATACCAATACCAGTTGGTGTTATAATCATGTTAACAGTTTTCTGTAAAGGAGAGATTTCTATGTCATATTTGAAAAACGATTGATGTTGGATTGATAGATGAATGTTTAATTTTTTATGAGAGTTGTCATTGGGGAGTATTTATATATAAATAAATAAAAACCCGACTAATTGCTACAAGCCGATTAATCGGCGATTAATAGGTCTCGAAGCTCGAAGGTGGTGGACCGAGCGACGAACGCCGAGCGACTTTTAGAACATTGGTTAAAAGTACTCTTACTTTACAGGGGATGTTGCTTTTAGGATCCTGGAAAGTCTAAATAATGTATCTCGTAGAGCAGTGCAAGATATTCTTCAAGATAATCTACAGGAAGAAACTCAGATATACGTCTGTGACATTAACCCCAATATGTTGAATGTTGGCAAAAAGTGGGCTCAAGAGAGAGGTAAATATGGGGATGAAGTTGGCATTGAGAGGGTCATATATTACTCTCCTCAGGAGCGAGACAAATCTTCTTGATGATATATCCTGTTTCTATTCAGAACGACATTTTCTTTTGATGTCTTAGGTCTTGAAGATCTCCGATCCCTCAGATGGATGGAAGGAGATGCAGAAGCTCTATGCTTTGAAGATGCTTCAATGGATGGTTACACAATTGCCTTTGGTATTAGGAATGTTACACATAGAAAAAGTTCTTGCCGAAGCCTGTAGGTAACATCCTACTTGTTGACCTAGTTGTTATTTGCTGTTGCAGCTTAAAATCAGTACATTGATTATATAGCTACAACATAGAGAACCATTAAATAAATTGTGAAGCTAGATAAATGGAATGGCTCTCTTTGTCAGTCTTTTGCATGGCTATCTTGCTAGGGTTAGAGTGGTTTATAGTAACACTTGAAGGCCGAAACTTTGTACCTTCTCGCAAAATGATTGAGGTCTTGATCCACCATGCATGCTCTTTTACGTGATTTTAATTAAGAGAGTTTGTTGGAGACTTGTCAAGAGTAGTATATGGTTGGATTGACGTTAGTAAAACGATCATCTAGGGGTTCATCATGGTTCAGAGATTAGAATGTTGGCCCCTATGCACATATGGTCAATTTGGATAATTTAGAAGGAGAAAAGGAAAATGTAAATTTCTTTGCTGGTTACATTTGTTTTGGTGATTGGTTTTGTAGTGTGTGGACATGCTTGGAATCAGGTGCAGAGCCAAGAATTTTGGGCAGTGGGGTCCATGTCATATACTAAGCTGTATTCATAGTAAGAAAAAATTGGACAGGCGTGTTTGGCAATGCATAAAAAACAGGGCAAATGTGCTGATTTTATTGGAGTTCCTTGGGGCAGGTTTTTAATATCAATGGGGTCATAAGTGTAAATATGATTACAATCTGTACCTCTTATTGAGAATTTGGCAAGTCAGTGGGGTTGAGCGAACCCACTTGCTAGAGTGGCTCTGACCTTGGTTGGAATGTGCACTGCACGTGTTATCTATATTGGGACTAAGAGCATAATAGATAGGTATTTAGGTTTAAAAGTGATATCGGGCCGAAAGCAACTTTAGATGTTTAAACTTAAGTAGGTTTCTCTACCTTTAATTATAAATAATGAATATACATGACATATGAACCTACAAGGTGGTCTGCTGAAAGACTGCTAATTTTACATGTTATTCGGTTATTTTGGATGTTGGGTTCAGCAAATGGAAATCCACCAGCATACAACTTTTAACTGAGGTGGCAGATGGGTACATTGATGGGCGATTCTTCTTCTTATGTTTTTTATACCTAATCTCGACTTCTAATTTATAAAGGGTAATCAATTTTCAATAATAACTTTGTCTATTTGGAAACCACTAAGTCCTCTAAGCATTAGTTGCACTGAATTGGTTAGAAAAAAACTTGGAATTAGTAAAAGAAACCTGCTGATTATGAGTCGGTAAGTTTTGGCTATCTGACTTGAAGTACATCTTGTTGTTACATCCACTGAGCTACATTACTTTCATTGCTTATGGTAAATGAAGTCTTAAGACATTTGAACAGTTATGAGGTTGATTTTGTTTTGTAGGGTAGATAACATGACCCGGATCATGCCTCAGGAAGTAATGATTCTGTGCTTCCTTCTGTGGGTATACGATATATCTCGCAACCGGATGCACCTTCTCCAAGAACCCCGCCGGTGACCATCTCTAGGAGGAGCATGCTTCCTCTACAAGGTTCCCCTCCAGGAGGGGCATGCCTCCTCCACAAGCTTCACCTCCAGGAGGAGCATGCCTCCTCCACAAAGTTCACCTCCAGGAGTGGCATGCCTCCTCCACAAGGCTCACCTCCAGGAGTGGCGTGCCTCACCACAAAGTTCACCTCCAGGAGGGGCGTGCCTCCTCCACAAGATTCACCGCCAGGAGGGGCGTGCCTCCTCCACAAGATTCACCGCCAGAAGGGGCGTGCCTCCTCCACAAGGTTCACCTCCAGGAGGAGCATGCTTCCTCCACAAAGTTCACCTCCAGGATGAGCATGCCTCCTCCACAAGGCTTCCTCCACAAACTATGTCTTCGGAGAAGGAATACTTCCTCCACGAACCTCGTCTCCGCCAAAGTGAAGCTTCCTCCACGAACCTTGTCCCCGCCAAAGTGAAGCTTCCTCCATAAGTTACACGTTCCACCCAGGAGGAGACCTCCTCCACGAACCTTGCCTCCGCCGAGGCAAGCTCCTCCACGATCTCCGCCTCCGGAGGAGCAGGGCCTCCTTCAAGAACCCTCCACCCATGGAGGAGTGAGGTCACCTCCGGGCACCTCACCTCCTACTTAACATTTTAAAGACTCCACAAATACTTAAAGGCGACTCTATACACCATCCTAGGCCGGGAGTAGGGCTTAGGTACCTCGCTCGGGACCCAAGGAGGAATGTGGCTTGGAGGCTAGAGCAAGGGGTTTGTCAAGGAGGACGAGCTTGCCTCCGGCGAGCTCTAACTTGACTGGTCCTAGAGAGAGAGGGGGCATCGACCGCCATCTGACATCTTGGAAGAAGTATCATACCTACCGCCTGGCACCATGGAGCCCGTATCATGCCTACCACCTGACTTGGCAGATGATGCGTGTCTCCATGTATCACCGAAATAGCCTCTGTTGGTTCCTCAGTTACGGGCTCCGATGCCTGACTTGGGACTAAAAGAGGAAAGGAGGTCAACCTCCACTCTGTCCACCAATGGGGAGGAGCCTTACACCTGGCTCTCTCTCATCTCCAAGGCTCTTATAAAAGACAAGCATTCAACAAGCATTCGAGACACACAACTAACACCCACCTACTCTCCACTGCCATCCCTCCCTCTCTCTAAGTCCGCCCCGAGCTCTCTCCTCCTCCACCTCCGGTGGTTCCCAAGCACCATTGTAGCAACCGCCATATACCCGGAGGGCGACCTCCAGTACTCTTCCCACTCCTATCTCCCACATTATACTCTGCTGGGGAAGAGTGGTGCTTGCTACAATGCCTCCAAAGAAGCCAACAGGAGCTCCTGGATTGAGTGGTATTGAGGGCTTGGAGGCTACCTCCGACCCCGTCATAGGAGAAATACAACCCATTACACAAACCACCGTCATCGAACAGTTATGCTCGGTGACCGAAACCCTCGCTACAATGCAACAAAACCAAAACCTCTTGATGGAGACCCTACTCGCCTTACAGAAGAAACGCACCACCCCTCTTCCGCCTCAAGCGGAGACGGAGGGAACTCATACTACTGGCTCTCAAACTGAAACTTGCGACAACCAAATCGGTGACGGAGCACAAAACCTCCAATCCAAAGAGACACTTACTCCTCCGCCAGAGATTAGCTCCCAGAAGCTCCCCTCCATGGGCATGGGTTCAGCCGCCGTAGTCCAGAACACGGCAAACACAACCCCCGTCACTCTCGAGCAAGTGCGAGCACTCATCCAATCCGAAAAGAAACCCCTCGCCTTCGCCCCCGATGCGAACCTTTGCCCTCCGTATCCCATAGCGGTCGCAAGCCTAGCCTAACCGGGGGCTTGTTGACCAACCCGTCCTAGGCTTGGCCAACCAACATGCTTAGCATTGGTTGACTGCCAAAGCACCGCAGGATTGTCTCCATCTACGAATCACCATCGAAAATGTAATAACGCCGAGCACCACCTCACTTGATCGCCCATTGAAATATTGTCTAACAATATTCTCCGCCACTGCGTTGTGGGAATCGCAAGCGTAGCCTAATCGGGGGCTTGTTGATCCTCCCTTCCGGCGCTTGGCCAACCTACCTAGCATGGGTTGACTGCCAAAGCACCGCCAGACTCCATACATGAATCGCCACGGAAAATATAACTCCACGTATCGCCTTACTTGATCGCCCATTGAGATATTGTCTACCAATATTCTCCACCACTACGCTGTGGGAATCGCAAGTCTAGCCTAATCGGGGGCTTGTTGATCCTCCCTTCCGGCGCTTGGCCAACCTGCCTAGCATGGGTTGACTGCCAAAGCACCGTCGGACTCCATACAGGAATCGCCATGGAAAATATAACGCCATGTATCGCCTTACTCGATCGCTCATCGAGATACTGTTTACCAATATTCTTAGCCACCACCCCGCGGGAGTCGCAAGCCTAGCCTAATCGGGGGTTTGACGACCATCCCATCCTCCATCCCGGGCTTGGCCAACCTGCGTGCTTAGCACTGGTTGACAGCTGAAGCACCACAGGATCGTCTCCATCCACGAATCGCCATTGAAATCACAATGATATCGAGCGTCGCCTTATTTTTAATCGCCAATAAAGATATTGCCCGCGATCATACAATCCCCCCCTCCTGCACGCCTCGATGCTCTCATTTCGCCAAATTACAAAAAAGGGGGGCAAAGATCGGGAAGACACGCCTCCCTCCCTAGAAAAATTTGGAAGATATACCCCAATGGGGAAGCACACCTCCCTCCTAGGGAAATCTGGAAGATACGCCCCACGCTTAAAAGCGACGCCCTCTCACCCGCCCAAGCAGTCATGTAACTCTCTTGAAAGGAAAAAAAATTCCTTTATGCAATTTGGCGAAACGACAACCAAAAGCAAAACGGTAAATACAAACGAGAGATTGCAAGCCAAGGATACTCCATACATTCACTACCAAAAGTCTATTACAAAATAGGGAGGGGAACCACAAAAGAAAAGCAAACTACCAAAGGATTTTCCCTCCAAACTGTTCTTTTGCTACCAAAAGTTCATTACATGAAGATCATTACTACCATTGATAATGCTCATAAGACATGATCGTTCAAGACATTACAAAGGAAACGAGCATCAACAAAACACAAGTGAACCACCCGGTGCCCAATCCTTCTTCTCCGCCGCAACCCTTGACCGGCGTGACTAGACATATCAAAGCCTCCTGAGAGGGCACTCTCGCGCTCGGCTACTTCACCTTCAAGCTTTCTTCCTTTTCCTCAATCGTGCCGCCGTCGCTTCAACCTCCTCCAATTCTTTACTTACCTTCTCCAACCGATCCCGCCAAGCCGGGAGCTCAAGAAGGAAGGCCATCTGATCTATCCTCTTACGGAGCCAGTCAACCTCCAATTGATAACTTCCCAACGCAGCCAGACCACCATACACAGATGTAAACTCCTCAGGCGTAGCTTTGGGCAAGTTCACATCCTCAAGCAATTCCACAAATGATACCAAGGAAACTAGTGCTAACCTCCTGGAAAAGGTACTCATGTTGCCAAGCCGAACAAAGGTGCTGGGCCACTGAAAGAAGATGTCGGACAGTATAGGTTGATTCTCCTCTCGAGCCTCGGCAAACAACACCCTAGGCTACAACGTCACCTTCTCCTTCGTCTCCAAAGTCACGATGACACTCCCATCGGGATAGCGCGCTATCATAAAGTTGCCCTCTTTCCACCAACGACGACTACTGCGTAGCCCTCCCTCATTTGTCTCGTCCTGCAAGCTCGATGAATTCTGCATAAGTGACTCGCCACCATCGCCTCCCTCCATATGGTTAAACCCCGCCTGGCCCTCCTAGTCATCATTGGCCTCCTCTTCACCCTCCTCCTCATCCTCTTGGTCATCATCATGGTTATTATCCTCACTCCCTTCTTCCTCCATTTCTTCCTCCTCCATTTCTTCCTCTTCTTCCTCCTCACTCGGCACCACACCCGACGAACGCATATGGTGGAGTGACTTAACCTTCCACGGATGCGTCACTCCCTTGGAAGAACCCCTCTCATCCCCCCAAATATCGTTCATAACCCTGTGCACTGCCAAATTTTGATCGAAAGTACCTATTGCCTCCAAAGAATCCAACGGCACATCCAAACCCCTTCCGGCCGCCGTTTCTGAGACCTCCATTCGTGGTGCTTTTGTCACCTCTTCCACAACATCAGGTTGAGGCACTCTCCCAGAAGACACTCCCTCATCCCCCCCAGATATCGTCCATACCTCCATGCACCGCCGCAGTTTGATCTAAGGTACTTATCACCTTTACGGAATTAGAAGGCACCTCCGAACCTCCTCCAGTCTCCATCTCCGGGACCCCCACCCGCGGTATTCTCCCCACTTCTTCCGCAACATCGGGTTGAACTGCTTGAGAGCTCTCCTCATTCCCCTTTGCAGTCTACAAATGGACAAAGAGCAACAAATGTATTCTTATACCAGAAATTTAACAAGCATAAAGAAATTTAAAGATATGAGAAGGCGACAAACCCTAACCTTTTTTCGGTTGCCAGGCTTGGCCACCTCCACGATCCCTTGCGCAGGCCTCTTTGAAGTTCGTTTGCCACCCAATCGTACTCCCTCCACCCGCCCCTCCCCATCCTGGACGCTTAGAGATCCACTGCTCCCCACATCTTTCTCCACAGTACCATATATATTTTTTAGAAGCTCTTTCACCCTCCCCAATACTTCTTCCTTAACATACGGCGAACGGGCACCAAACAATGCAAGGGCCGGATCCTTCACCTTTGGAAGACATAACTCACCATCCGGGCTCATTACATTCCCCACTTCCAAAGACACGGGAACTCCTTTCACATATTCCACGAAGCGTACCAGGTTATCCCTCCAATACTCCCTATAAAGTTTCGTACATCCTCCAATCCTCTTAGCCCCAGGCAACGTGATCGTATTCATTGACCTAAGCTCCGCCGGGAAGGCCGATTTCAGGAACCTTTTCCACACATCTCCCACATCCCCCGATGGCATAAATGGTTTCGGCACCCCCCGATCAAACCCGAATTGGCATGCAACCCTCATCGGATCATAAATCACAGAACCATACCTCCCATTCACAAAATATGGTAACTCCCCCCTCATCATACAACTCATCCTAAAAAGCTCCGCTGTGGATGCATCATCTTTATTCGCAAAGACCACTACATCCTCTTTCGAGTACACGTTAAAAGGAAATACCCCCTTTGGCGTGTTCACATACGGTCGAGCAACAAATTCTCCCTCAACATCAAGAACATCGGCAATATTACCCCGCACATCCCGGACGCCACTTCCCGACCATCACGCCGACCGACACACATTCCGGCACGGTTCCCCCTTCCCCCCACCCTCATCTGCCTCAAAATCATTTGGTTCCGGTGCAACCCTAGGAAACCGCTCAAACAAGAACATATGAAGAAAGTTGGTGGCCACATAAATCGGCAAGTCATACCTCCCACAAGAACGTCGCCCCGCAGCGTGAAGCATATCCAATCTTTTGAACAAAGTCCTCAAAAACAATGGGGCCAACGGTATGGACTCCCCGAAAGCAAGGATCGCCGCAAGCTCAAACAAGGCCGTATCAACACCATCCTTGGGAGGACCAGGAGAGATATACCAAGTTAACCAATAAGCTAGGAACGCCGCCAAATGTGCTGGTTCTTTTAACCCCGGTCCATCGGTCACTACATGAGCTTCCTCCCCGGCCTTCGATGCACCCAAATCCTTGTACCAATATCGTGCCCATTCAGTAAAGGTATTCTTCACTCCACTATGACCCTTCTTCACCCCATCGTGACCCTTCTTCCCCCCATCGGGACCCTTCTCCCGGCGAATGGATTTACGCAGCGCATCGACCACGCCCTGCTGCGTAGGGGAGAGTCTCCTGGAGGACGGGTCCGCTTTTCCTAACACAGGCAGCCTACATCCTCCGAAGTGGGTCCTATCTCACCCCAAGCTACCGGAAGAGTACGAGACTCTGTACTCCATCGGGACACTACCACATCCATCCACTTTTGCTCCCGCAGAACCACCAACCGCAAACTATTCACCACGGCACGATGGACATCGGCTTTTCGTAACAACTCCACGAAATCGGCATTCCCCAAAATATCATCCGCCCAAGTCGCAAACGCAATAGGAGGAACAACATAATTACTGTAAGCAGACAAGCAGTGTGGAAACTCACCACACTCAACCTGGAACCTCAGCACTGACTTGGGAGAAATAAAACAGCCTTCCTCCATCGAAACCTCCTTGTACCCTAACAATGGCTCGTCAACCACTTTCCCAATCTCTGCATCCGCCTCTATTAAACGCCACAATTTATCACCGCCGCCAAGATAGGGTGCTCGAAACCAAAATTCCGGACCAGGCAAAGGAGGAGGCAGTTTGTCTTTCTCCGTTTTAAGAGATTTATGGGATTTGACAGCCGTGGAAGAAGCACGTTCCTGCTGTGACTCCACCACGGCACCGGCACAGCTAGTGATGAGCAATGTTTTAAAAAGCGCTCGGTGCTCCTACCTGGGAAGAGTAGGAAGAGTACCTGAGGTCTCCCTCCGGGTATATGGCGGTTGCTACAATGGTGCTCGGGAACCACCGGAGGTGGAGGAGGAGAGAGCTCAGGGTGGACTTAGAGAGAGAGGGATAGCAAAGGAGAGTAGGTGGGTGTTAGTTGTGTGTCTCGAATGCTTGTTGAATGCTTGTCTTTTATATGAGCCTTGGAGATGAGAAAGAGCCAGGTGTAAGGCTCATCTCCATTGGTGGACAGGGTGGAGGTTGACCTCCTTTCCTCTTTTAGTCCCAAGTCAGGCATCGGAGCCCGTAACCGAGGAACCAACAGAGGCTATTTCGGTGATACATGGAGACACGCATCATCTGCCAAGTCAGGTGGTAGGCATGATACGGGCTCCGTGGTGCCAGGCGGTAGGTATGATACTTTTTCCGAGATGTCAGATGGAGGTCGATGCCCCCTCTCTCCCTAGGACCGGTCAAGTTAGAGCTCGCCAGAGGCAAGCTCGTCCTCCTTGACAAACGATGGCCCCTCTCTCCCTAGGACCGGTCAAGTTAGAGCTCGCCGGAGGCAAGCTCGTCCTCCTTGACAAACCCTTTGCTCTAGCCTCCAAGCCACATTCCTCCTTGGGTCTCGAGCAAGGTGCCTAGGCCCTGCTCCCGGCCTAGGATGGTGTATAGAGTCGCCTTTAAGTATTTGTGGAGTCTTCAAAATGTTAAGTATGAGGTGAGGTGCCTGGAGGTGACCTCACTCCTCCATGGGTGGAGGGTTCTTGGAGGAGGAGATCGTGGAGGAAGCTTGCTTCGGCGGAGGCAAGGTTCGTGGAGGAGGTCTCCTCGTGGGTGGAACGTGTAACTTATGGAGGAAGCTTCACTTTGGCGGAGACAAGGTTCGTGGAGGAAGCTTCACTTTGGCAGAGACAAGGTTTGTGGAGGAAGTATTCCTTCTCCGAAGTCATAGTTTGTGGAGGAGGCATGCTCATCCTTGAGGTAAACTTTGTGGAGGAAGCATGCTCCTCCTGGAGGTGAACCTTGTGGAGGAGGCATGCTCCTCCTGGGGATGAACCTTGTGGATGAGGCACGTCCCTCCTGGGGGTGAATCTTGTGGAGGAGGCATGCTCCTCCTGGGGGTGAACCTTGTGGATGAGTCACGCTCCTCCTGGAGGTGAGCTTTGAGGATGAGGCATGCCACTCCTGGAGGTGAGCTTTGTGGAGGAGGCATGCTCCTCCTGGAGGTGAAGCTTGTGGAGGAGGCATGCCCCTCCTGGAGGGGAACCTTGTAGAGGAAGCATGCTCCTCCTGGAGATGGTCATCGGCGGGGTTCTTGGAGAAGGTGCATCCGGTTGCGAGATATATCGTATACCCACATTAATGTCCCCTTGCGCGCATATACTCATGTCGCGTGGCGAGTGTGTGCGGGCATAATTGAACCGTGGAGGGTACCTCGTTCCTCCTAGGATGGGGTGCCGGAAGATTTTTATGGAGGATGCGTGTCCGGATGTGAGTTGTATTGTATACCCACACCTTCTTTTGTGCAACTCTATGAATTTATCTTTATAATTGCATATACATAGTCGCACAGATGAGGTTATTCTATGAATGCGGGTAAAACCTAACCTAGAACCACGCACAACATGTTCTTGATCGATAACCTGAAGAAGAAAATTCTTTCAGGTCAGAAGATGTATTTTTTATTATAAATGACTTGATGATTTTGTATGATTTAAGAAATGATGCATATTAATTTCATATACTATTAAAATTGTCTTTCTCGACACGCATAACCAAGCTATCATTCGTCCAGTAACTAGCCATAATAGTGTGAAATCCGTGCTCCGCAATCTTTATAGCAGAAAATGTCGTCTCTAACATGCTTTTGCAACATGGGAAATTAGTTGCAATGGCTGGAGTTTGTAATTCAATGGATATACTTCATAGAAACCAGTATCATCAGGCCTAGATCTCAAGAAGTGACAAACTCTCATCACCATAGCTACAAGTTATTCAAGAGTCATAGACATGTAACTTCAAGAGCTCAATAATTGATTGAATTAGGTGAAATAGTGAACGATGAGATGCTTGTTTCTGTTGCATTGTTAAATCAATCTAATTCATTTGATGCTTTTGAGCCCAACTTTTTCTTTCAAAACACTTTCCAGCCTTCAGGTGTAACTGTGTAAGAGATTTTTGTCACTTCCTGAAAATTGCGAATTTTCTCATGGTTTGCACAGGTATTACGAGAAAGTGATGTTACCCTTTTGTTTACATCACCTTCTGAACATGAATTACTTACATTCTAAGACCGTAAATTCAACTATTTAAGATATCGCTTTTGGTTAAGTTCTCTAAAAAATTCCTTTGGTCGGGAAATGTTATAATTAACTGAATCAAGGGAGAGTGAAGCTTCACAAAAACAAAAAAATTCTGTATGCCCCTAGAAATGTGTTTTTAACATGATTAGTTTTGGTGATGCTATATTTTTTTTTTGATAGCTAGATATGAAGATAAAATTGCTCCTGTTGTTACCATAAGTCCTTATATTGCGATCCATGACCACCACATTGTAGAGCATGCGGCAAACCATGTTTGTCCTTTCTATTCTATGCGATCCATGATCCAGCGGATGGTTTCCAATTAAGTATTCGTTTTCTTAGCACTTTGAAATATTTACTTCTATGAATTGTCATTTAGGGGGAAAAAAGTTGTCCCCGGTGGACAAAATATCCTAGCTCCGCCACTATGCATGGATCATAGTGGTAATCTCTGTTATATGGAAGTATTAAGGACAACATCACACTGGCACCGGTGTTGATGCAGGAAGGCGTGTCGAAATAGAAAAACGTGCATCGAGGACAATCACAAATAAGTATGAACTAGAGGTACTCCCTCTATATACACGCGATAATGAGAAAATTTCTCAAATTTTTATTAATTCAATCATAAAACAACTAATTAGCTCTAAGGCTTACATCCTTATTTATAATGATTACCTAACCCTACTAAAATAGAAAATAAAACATATGGAAATAAAATTAACCCTAATTCTTCTTGACCAAGCAACCTACAAAATAGGAATACTAGATCAAAACAGACTAGGAAACTAAATACTTCTAGAAAATCTTGGCAAAAATAAATATTACTACTAAAATACTAATTTTGAATTAATAAAATAAAATTCCTAAACTCATAGATTAATTAGAATATTGGCCTACATCATCCTCCCCGGCTTGAAGAAACTCATCCTCGAGTTTATAAAGTTGAATTTGCCGAAACTTGTCTGCATCAATCTTGTACTTCAAATTTATTTTTTCCAACCCATATTGTAAACAAAGAGTTTGGAGGGTGTGGAAAAATAATTTTCATAAATAAAACAAATCTATCTTCATTCCGGATCAAAACACAAGGACGCTTGCATGTAGTGTCTTCAATAAACTCCCAAAATGGATCAATAAATTTAGTTTCCACCAATGCCAACATTGTAACTTCCATAGTTGTCAAAATCGTACGATTCGCGATTCGAATCGTACGATTCGGTTCGATACGGGTTAAAATCGATTCGAACCGATACTGGGAATCGAAAATGATAAGAATCGTGAACGGAATCGATCGAATCGATTCAAGAATCGATGAATCGTACGATACATACGATTCGCTTACGATTCGCGTACGGCGGGCCCAAAAGTCAAAAAACATATTTTTGGGGGGGTTTTCCGTGATTTCTTCGCACAAAGTGGGTCGAAACTCACTTAAAAACACTCGACGGCAACTAATTTGAACTGGGTCCAACCTCATTCCATCATCTAGGGTTTCGAAAGATGCTAACATGCGTTTTTCATTATTGATCTGCTCTCCAATCTTGATTTCGACCTTCATCTGCTCTCCAATCTTCACCGTGGATCTGCTATTTGCTTCGGTTCTTGGAAGATTAGGATTCGAACGAACCTGTTCATTGCGTATTGACTGTTCACTGTAGTCGAACAGGTTTCTCTCTCTCTCTCTCTCTCTGCTCTGTTTTTTATGGGTAAAAAGTGGAGTATATGCGTGGGTTTTGTAGTTGAAATAGCTGGAATGCAGGATGGCTGGACCACCATATTTAATATGCTTATATGCCTTTTGAGTTTTGTCCACTTTCAAGACATGTTTTTTACTTTTTTGACTGATTCCACCCTTATACAGTGATACACTTTATAGAATATAGAGTATTATATGTGCTCCACTTGGACAGTTGGGCCACCAAATTTAATATGCCTTTTGTCCACTTTCAAGACACGTTTTTTTTTACAGTTTTTTTACTTTCTTTGTGACTGATTCCATTATACACTTTATAGAGTATTTTACACACTCATAAAGATATGACACTTGTAAACCAGTCACCATTAATGCTTTTGATAGTATTTTATTGTTTTGGTATTATTAAATTTGAGTTTTAGTTTGTGACTTAGACAATATGGCGAAAAAGAAAGGGGGTAAACCTAGCAATGTTCAAGACCCTACATGGGAACATTGTGCTCGGGTTAGTGAGGACAATCGAATGCATTTAATGTGCAATTATTGTGGTCAAGCTTTTTGGGGTGGGGTCATTCGCATGAAAAATCACTTGGCGGGAACTCACAACGAGGTATGCGAATGTCCTCAAGTTTCCGAGGAAGTTAAAGATTTTTTCCTTGAGTATCTAAAAGGGAAGAACAAAAAAAAAGCCGCGAAGTTGGAATGTTTTGATGAGGAGGAAGATGTGGGAGTTAATTCCAAAAGTAAGGGGACGATGGATGCTTATGTTACCAAAGGCAAGAAGAAAGCGAAACAACTTTGAATGAAATGGTAAAGAAGAGGAAACCCGTGATTAGAGATATTTGTCAGTTTTTCTACAAGAACGCCATAGCTTTCAATTGTGTTAAATGCCCTACATTTAAGAGATTGGTAGCTTCAATTGGTGAATATGGGAGAGGGTTAAAACCCCCTACTTATCATGAGGCTAGGGTGTCATACTTGAAAAAGGAGGTGGATCTTGTGAGAGAGGGATTAGAGGTGTATAAAAAAGAATGGAAGAAAACGGGTTGTACCCTAATGTCCGATGCATGGAGCGATGGCAAGTATAGAAGCATTACAAATTTTCTTGTCAATAGTCCACGGGGTACCGTTTTCCTCAAATCTATTGACACATCCGGCATTATCAAGAATGTGGATAATTTGTGTGACTTGCTTGATGACCTGGTGAAAGAAATTGGAGAAGAGCATGTAGTCCAAGTGGACCGATAGTGCATCGGCTTATGTAAGTGCCGGGCAATTGCTAATGGAGAAAAGGCCTAATTTGTTTTGGAACCCTTGTGCCGCTCATTGCCTTGATTTGATGCTTAGTGACATTGGCGAGTTTGCAGTCTTTAAGGATACCTTAGCAAAAGCAAAGGAAGTCACTGTGTTCGTCTATAGGCATCAATGGGTACTTGACATGTTTAGAAAATACACAAAAAAGATGGAATTGGCACGACCGGCAATTACTAGATTTGCTACCTCTTATCTCACCTTGAAAAGATTTGATGACTTAAAGATTCAAATTAGAGCTATGTTTGCATCGGTGGAGTGGTCTACAAGTTCTTATGGTAATAGTGCGGTGGGGAAAAAAGTGGAAAGCATAATTTTAGATGATCATGGATTTTGGAAAGCAATCAAATTTTGCATGAAGTGTGTTTTGCCTTTGGTTAAAGTATTGAGGCTTGTGGACGGTGATTCCAAGCCAGCCATGGGGTACATTTATGAGGCTATGGATAGGGCGAAAGAACAAATCGCCAAAAACTTGGGGGAACAAAAGAGAAGGTATGAGAAAATATGGAATGTCATTGATACGAGATGGGATTATCAACTCCATAGACCCCTTCATGCGGCGGCTTACTACCTCAATCCCGGGTAAGTTATTGATTTTCACTTTTATTTCATGTATGTTTTTGCTTTTTTATTTAAGGGTTCTCGGCTTCTCACTTGTTTGTTTGGTCGTTATTGTAGGTTTCAATATAGTGAAACATTTAAAGCCGATAGAAAAGTTAGAAAGGGCTTATACACCACCATCGAGAGGATGTACCCGGATATGGACACAAGGATTATCATTGACGAGCAACTAGAGAAGTTCAAAAATTCCGAGGGTATGTTTGGTATGGACATGGCCAAGTTGACAAGAGATAAGAAGTAACCCGGTAAATTTTAAAGTTTTAAATTTTTAATACTTATTGGGTTACTTACTTACAAGTTACATCTATATTTTCATTTCAAATGATTATGAATTGTACTCTAATAAGTTATTTTTAATGAAAATATATCATAGCATTATGGTGGGAGAGTTTTGGAGAAGAGTGCAAGAAGCTCCAAAGGCTAGCAATAAGAGTGCTAAGCGGCACTTGTAGTGCAACTGGATGCGAAAGAAATTGGAGCATATTTGATATTGTACACTCAAAAAGGAGGAACCGTTTGGAAACTCAAAGGATGAATGCATTGGTGTTTGTAAAATACAACATTCAACTTGAGTTGAGGCAAGAGAAGAGGCAAGAGAGGGGTGATACATATGATCCAATTTGTTTATCTGATATGGAGTCCGACGATGAATGGATCACTGAAAAAGAAGGTCCAGTACTACCCGAAGATCATTCATGGATGGACATTGAAGAGTGCTTTAAAGATGATGGAACAGTTGGGAAAAAGAGAAAGAGAGGTAAAATTACGATCTCTATTATATTATTATGAACTTCTAGTTTATATGAGTACAATTTTACTTAAAGAACTACTTTGAATGTAGGGCCGAGGAACTTGAATGCTTATGGCCGAAAAAAAGGAAAAAAGAAAGCAAGTCAGTTGGATGATGAAGATGAAATTGAAGTGCTTGATGACAATGAAGTCATTGAACTCGAGGGAGAGGAAGAGGAAGAGGAAGAGGAAGAAGAGTTTGATGAAGCGACTATGGCGGATGATAATGATGATGATGATGTGGAGGAACTTGACCTTGAAGATGATTGAGGAATGATCAATCAAAACTATCTTAGAGCTTATTTACTAGTTTAATTGTGTTCGAAACTTTGAATGTTCTTTTTTGATGCAAGTTGCAAGTACTATCGTTATTTGCTAGGGCTTACGTTACGCTATTAAGTATTTGAAATCTTGAAACTTGTGGATCTTGTGTTGATTATAATTGCATGTATGGCATAACTATATTGGTTTTTGAACTTTTTATTGCCATTTATGTAGAAATATAGACCACGGAGGGATTCAGACCCACATCTCTTGCAATAAAAGCAAGTGTCTTGCCTATTTAGACCACGTGATCATCTATTTATCTTTTGAAACACTATATTTATTGATTCAAACATGAAATATACATTCTGTATGCATTTTAAAAATCATGACCGAATCGAAGCGATTCACGATTCGCTATTGGGCCTTTTCGATTCTCTATTCGATTCACGATTTGACAACTATGGTAACTTCTTTTTGCAATATTTTCAGATTTTCTTTTTTTGAAATTTTCTCCACCGGTTTTTAGTCAAAAACTGGTGGCTTACTCCAATCTACAACGGGATTTGGAATAATATTTGATGTGCATGGCCACTCAATGGTAGCTTCATCCACCATTGTCCTCCCCCTCGACTGATGGTTACCAGCCAAAGGTTTGGTGATAGAAACATCATCCAACACCTCCTTCTCTTTCGGAAACCAAGGTTGAATCGGACGACGGCGAGGCGAGTTTCCACCAACAGACAAGGCAGCAATCTGATTGGCCAACGCACCAAACGCCTCCTCCATCCATTGCTCAAGTTGTTGTAACCTCTCCTCCATTCGTGCTTCTCGTGCAGCTTTACTTCGTTCATACACATCTTCAGCAACAACATAACGACCATAATGAACTCATTGTCGTGCCATGATCCGAAATCGAGCGCAGGCTCTGATACCAATTGATGCAGGGAAGCTATCGGAATAACAAGTCTCATAGCAAGGAAAAACCCAAACAATAGAAATCTAGAGAAACCTCTCTAAGACTCTTTATTTCTGTCAATGATCAACAACCGGATTAACAGACAAGGCAGCAATCTGATTGGCCAACGCGCCAAACGCCTCCTCCATCCACTGCTCAAGTTGTTGAAACCTCTCCTCCATTCGTGCTTCTTGTGCAACTTTACTTCGTTCATACACATCTTCGGCAACAGCATAACGACCATAACGAACTCCTTGTCGCGCCATGATCCGGAATCGAGTTTAGGCTCTGATACCAATTGATGCAGGGAGGCGTGTGGAAATAGAAGAACGCACAACAAGGATAATCACGAATAAGAAGAACTAGAGGTAATCCCTCTACAAACACACGATAATGAGAAAAATTCTCAAATTTTCATTAATTCAATCAAAAAAAAAACTAATTAGCCCTAAGGCTTACATCCTGATTTATAATGATGATACCCAACCCTACTAAAATATAAAATAGAAAATAAAACATATGGAAATAAAATTAACCCTAATTCTTCTTGACCAAGCAACCTAAAAAATAGGAATACTAGATCAAAACAAACTAGGAAACTAAATACGTCTAGAAAATCTTGACAAAAATAAATATTCCTACTTAAATACAAATTTTGAATTAATAAAATAAAATTCCTAAACTCGTAGATTAATTAGAATATTGGCTTGCATCAGGTGTGGTTTGGGATCTGTGTTGCATTGGACTCCCCTCTCTAAGATTGGCTGAAGCAAGGGGGTTGATGGTTGCGGATGAGTCTGATGCAGATTGAGGAAGACTTCGTTAGAGATGAGGGGTTTGATATTGACATTGACTAAGAAGATGGAGTCCATAAAGATGCGGATTTGTTTCCAATCACACATGCTTGTGTGTAGAATTTTCCAATTTTATAGTGATTCCAAAAGAGTTTCATTTTTTAATAAAGTTACATTCTCTACACTTAATCTTATTTTCTAGGTTACTCAAAAGTTGTTCAAATCGAGAGAGAGAGAGAGAGAGAGAGAGAGAGAGAGAGAGAGAGAGAGAGAGAGAGAGAACTTGTATTGCTCCATTTGTTGGCTACTCACTGACCTGAGCACCTTAATTTATTTTTACTCCATTTGGTTCCACCAAACACTTGCAATGTGGATTATAAACTTTTGACTTCATCATGTTTATTCAAAAGATGCTTCATGATGTGTACCCAAATTGTCAACCAACGCTAATATCTTGTAATTTGGGGAAGTAGTGAATCTCATTCCTGGGCGCATATCCTTGTCTCCGTGTGTGTAGGTAGTAATTATAGGGGGAGAGAGAGGGACGGATATGCAGCACTTTCAGGTCTATTACACTGATGTTGCACAATGAAAGGTAGTGCAGGCAGCATGGCATCTGTGTCAGTTTTCTTTTTTAACAACTGGGAAGGAAGAGACTTAGAATAGAGAAACAACAAAAGGCAATCTTGGTAACTGACACAAAGAGCTTTTATTTTTGAGCTACATGTACGATTCATGAGAACGTGTGGGTCCAGACAAAAATTGGGCACTTCTAATACTACTTCACCATAAGGCAATAACTATTATTTTTTATTAGTGACAGTATTTAATACATGCATTCACAGTTAAGTTTCTTCGTACATTATAATTTTATTTGCCTCTTGAAACATGTTCCTTGTTAATCTTATTATATAGTACATTATTAGGTCATACTTGTCCTTGTTTAATTCACATATGATGTTCTGTATTGACTGCTTCTGGTCCATTTTTAGGGTACTTAAACCCGGAGGGAGGTTTCTTTGTCTTGAACTGAGTCATGTAGAAGCACTGGGTTTTAAGCAGTTGTGAGTATATTCAACACGTTGGCGCTGCTTATAGGCAAGAACTGCCGAATGATGTATTCCTTTCTAATTATTGGCACTTGATCATATTTTCTATCGTATCATTGTCATTGTGTTCTTCTATGCTCTTGGGGTCCCAAAGGATCCAAGTACATTTGTTACATATGGGGGCCCAAAGGATCCGAGTACATTTGTTACGTGCTAGGGATCTCCCAAAAGTCCTCGTGAATTTTATCCAGTCAGTGTCATATTCAATAGTTATTGCCTGTTCTTACTGGAGCAGAGTTTCTTATTCATTATGCAATTTCATGGTCTCTTTAGGTTTTCTGTTTTCCCGTTAATTATATGTGTTACGCTTACACATCTTTCTGCAGGTATGATTACTACTCATTCTCGGTAATTCCAGCCCTTGGGGAGCTCGTTGCAGGTGACCGGGAGTCTTACCAATATTTAGTTGAGAGTATTCGTCGCTTTCCCCCCCAGGTAATGATTCTTGGGATTCGTGACAATTTTTTTACTCTTCCGATCCTTTTTTTTTCTTGTTCTTTTTGGATTGCCATGGGCTTTAACCCTCATCTTGCTGTTACAAAACTTACACACTTGCCACTGACATTCATGCTCATGATTAGTCCTTTTTTTGTTGGTAAATTAATTTCTTATAAGCAAACAAACTAGAATCCAGGGGTCAGAGCCCATACAATACAACTAACCAAGTCTACACTTGATTTAACAATCAAACAAAACAGCAAGCGCCATTGCTGCACTAGAGCAAAAGAAAACCAACCATGACTGGAATAAGGAAACCAAATATTAAAAATTCGGCCTGGTAGCCTCCACTTTCTAACCATCATCTGTCAGCTTCACCTTCCTCCAAGAGCAAATGCTAGCTCTAATCTCATCCTCAATCAGAAAACTCAAGGCCTCTGTTGTTAGCTCATTCCTCTGGAACTGCCTGCTATTCCTTTCCTTCCACGGGTAGCAGCTAATGACAGCTTATAAACAATACTAGAGCAAGAAAATTCCCTGGCCTGTGAGCACAAATGCATTCAATTTCTGTTGACAAACGCAGCAGTGGTCTTGTCAACGCAATCTTCCTCAAAAGGCTACCCCAAACCAGATTAGAATATCTGCAATAAAAAAGAGGTGTTTATGTTAGAGCAAAGTTCACAAATATCATTTATCTCAAAGATTATTAGAGCACGTAAAATACGAAAATACAAGAAGCTAGAAATAAGACAATGTGAAAATAATAAGAGTAGTAGGAAAGAGCTAGCCTGTGAGATAGAGAGGCGTGCTAGGCACTGCCTTAAGGCTAATATTCCTCCCCTCGTGAAGGTACAACCGGAGTCTACTAGTCCCAAGATTCAACCCAAGCGCTCACAAGCTTTCCTCATCCGATGTCCACGACCATTGGTAGGTTTGAACGAGTCATGAACCGAGTTGCCCTATAAAACTCCTTCACCTTTTTAGCTCTCTCGTAGGGTATATACATCTTCTCTCATTTCACACACATTCCACCCTTGTCCAAAACCCTATACTTTAGATTTAAGTCTCTTCATTATTGTATATAATGATATGAATAAGTCACTTTTATGTTTTTGTAACAGATAACAATTATGCACTAATAATCTAACAGAAAAATAATGATAGGTAATAAGTATTTTATTTTATTTTATTTTTGTTAAAATGTTCCAACAAGAGGTGCTGATGGGATTCATCTCCATCATTACACAACACACACTTTACATCTGTGATCAGTCGCCAACAAAGAACTCTGTCTTTTGTCCCTAATCTTCCCAGAAATACCACTATACCAGCCATTCAATGAAAGCCCATCTTGGAATATGCCGAGGAAACCAGATGCACTTGCTCCAGGGAATACTAGAAAAAACAGTCCTTAAAGCTTACCAAACTGATTTAGCAGTCACACTATGTTGTTATGAGGAGTTAGGCCTAAAGTCTGAGGGGATATTAGTGATAATTTCCCTCATGATGACACTTCTATGCCTTGGCTATTTCCAATTCCAATGATGAATAAAAGATTCAACTTTGACATTCAAGGATCTACCAATATTGTGAACGACTGCATCCCCAAACTTCTTGTAGAGAGAGGAACAACAATATCCCATTTCTTCCGAAAATTACTAAAATTGTATATATTCGGACCTGGTGCTTTATCCCTTTTAATGGACCATATGGCAGCCTTGATTTCAATAACAGGTTTTATTGGGGATTACATTGTCGAATTGGAAACTCTATAATCCACTGCTGATCTTAAAGCTGGATATGCATCCTTTTGAAATCAAAAGTTATATCCCCGATTCCCCATACATCTGAAACTAAGAAGCAGGTACATGGACAAGGAAGAAAAGATATAGGTATTATTACCTTTATGTGTTTTTAGTTGTAAATCTTATTAATATTGTACCCAAAACAACCAAAACTAGTAGGTACTTACACTACAAAAGACAAATTGCATGACATAGGACAAAAGATAAAGTGTTAATATAATACCAACAACCAAACAAGGCTACTAAACATTGAAAGTAGGGTAAAAATCACTTAGACCCCCTCATCTCTTACTCGCTATCACTTAAAACCCTTTATCTTTAAAACCGATCAATCACACCCCCTCATCTATCAATTGGTATCACTTAACACCATTCTGTCCGCATTTTGGACGGAACTTTGCTACTTCCATTCAAATTAAATGTTTTATGTCACATTTACCCTTCATTTTGGAGGGAAAGTTCCCTCCTCCTCATCCCTTGCCTCCTAAAGCTTATAAAAAACTACTCTTTGACACCTAGCAGACATCTCCATCCCCCATTTCCATACCATCAGTTAGCTTTATGCGGATATTTGTTTGATCTATTTTTTGAAGTGTTAAATTTTCAAACCATCTTTTTGTATAAACACACTTATTTTTTGTTAATTATATGATGAAGTTACATATATAGTCACCAATATGTTATTTTACCGGTAGAAAATATATTATTTGAAGGCATTATAAATTACGTGTTAAGTTTAAGGCATTATAAGAACTTCCCCTCCAAGATGGAAGGTAAATGTGACATAAAAATTAATTTGGATGGAAGTAGCAAAGTTTTGTCTTAAATGTGGATGGAAGGGTGTTAAGTGATATGGGTAGTGAACCACTCAAATATCCAACAATGAACATTAATCAAAGCAAGAAAAAGAAAAACAAAGGAGGAAAAAGAAAAATCTTAAAGCCTCCTAATCTAGACCAGTGATGAGGAACATTAAGGATCACCCCATGAGCAATTCCTATTTGATGATCCCGGAGGGTATTTTATTTGTGGATGATTATTTAGTGATAGTTAGATTTATTTCTTACCCAAGACTTTATGGATTCAGAAATATAGTTAGGTTCTTATCTTTGTTTTATTGTTGTGGTTCAGAGGAACCTATTTGTAGGACTATGGATATTATTTGGATTAGCTTATGAAATAGAATGAATTTATTTTTTAGTATTGGTTTGGATGCCTTACCTCTCCTAGATGCGGATTTTTGGGTTCTTTAGGTCTTTACGAAAAGATTCTCATTGTGCTAGTCCCGCTCTTGCCTTGTTCCTGATCTCATTGGGCTACCTCTTCAAGGAAAAATCGTATTGCCCCTCAAACAGCCAATATGTTTGTGTTTCCAATAAATTGGACCTTAATGCATGCTTACTTGATCTCTCATCTGATATAGGTATTGATCTCAATTTTCTGTTGGAGAATGTTTGGGCGGAGCTTAGTCCTCTTTTGTTATAAGCAGGATTTCCAACTGCTGTGATTGACTCTCCACCTGCATCAATAGACGTTTCTTCACAATTTTCTTTGCTGTCATTGTTCAGACTTTGGATATTCTTGATTTTAGAGCTGGACCACTCTTCTAACTCGTCACAGTTGAGTTCTTCTATAAAGTGTATAATATATGATAAGGAACAAGAAGGATCACCCCCACATGCTATTCATGCTTGATCCTGGTGGATAGTTAGTTCTTACACTAGGATTCATTTGTTCAGAGGGTTCCTTTTATTGTAGAAAATGATTTAGTATATTTATTTGTTACTCTAGGATTTATCTTTTTGGAGACATAGCTAGATTGGTCTTATCTTTATCTTGTTGTTATGGTTTGGAGGAGCCTAATTAAAGGACTCTAGGGCTCCGTTTGTTTCGATGTAAAATGTTATTTCAGAAAACAAACTTCAAACTTTTATTTTCCGGTGTTTGGTTGGAACTTGAAAAATATTTTCAGAAATCGACAAAATAGTGTAGAGAGAGAGAGAGAGGGGAGGCTTAAAAGGTGGGAGATATCTGAGAATATTGGTATTGAAGGTAGGTCAGGACTAACGATCGAGGAAACTAAGCAGTGAGAATTGTAGTAGAAGGCAGCGGGTTAATTTCTGAAAATAAATTCCGGAAAATGTTTTACATGTAAAATGTTTTCTTCACTTTTTACACAACCAAACACCGAAAAATAGGTAAAACATTTTACCGAAAAATATTTTACGCCCAAACAAACGGAGCCTAGATATTGTTTGAACTTTGAATTAACTTAAGAAATGGAATGAATTGGTTTTCCTTTAGTAATGGTGTGGATGACTTTACTTTCCTCCTAGAAGTGGATTTTTATTCAGTGTGGATTCCTAAGGTTCAATGGTTTTATTTAATCCTCCTAGATCACCGAACTAAAACATACCTGTTCAGGTCTCTCGTTGTATCTCTATAAACCATGCGTGTCAGAGAAGTGTCCAAGGCGTGTCCAATTGAAAAGAACTGAGAAAATTCAATGGTCCTGACTCCATAGTATGTCGTGTACAACAGATTTAGCAACTAGTTCGGTGTGTCTGTGCTTCGTAGTTCCCAAAGTATTCAAGGCTAGATGAAAACTTAGATTCAACAGAGCTGAGCATTAGTGTGTTGGTTTTTGCTGAAACTGTATGTATTAGCTGGTATGTAAGGGTATTGCGTCCTAGACTCGCAGTACCAAATGTGATTCACCCCTTAATATTTACTGGAGATAAACCCATAAGTATCCTTGCTTATGAAATGAATCTGACTATGAAACTTAGCTATCATGGAACAAGATGGCCTTGACAGAACTCAATGGAGAAAGCAAATTCATGTAATTGACCCCAATTGGTTGGGAGTTAAGGCTCGGTTTTGTTTGGTGGGGCTGTGCTTTGTTTCCTGTGTACAAGAGCCTGAGTGTACTATTGAGAGCAATGATTCATCTATAAGTTGTGGAATGTCAAGTCTATATTCTGACCACTCCTGGTACACTCATCACTGTGTTAGACAGACCTAGGTGAGCTTGCTTAGGCGCATCTAATTAAGCGGACATAACGGTCCTATGTGGCTATGTCTAAAACCCTAAAGAAAGTTTGCCTTCTGTGTAAAATGCCTGAACTATGAAAATACACTGGTATGCTCGGGTAGAATCTGGCTCCATTATTACTTCAACTACTTAACTGATAATTTGCAGAAACAGTGAGAGACTGATATTTTCTCCTCAATTATTATGGAGTATCAAATCTTACACTAACCATGTATAATTTGTATGGTTGACGATTGCAGGATATGTTTGCTTCAATGATTGCGGATGCTGGATTTCAGAAGGTTGAATATGAAAATCTTGTTGGAGGGGTGGTGGCCATTCATTCTGGGTTGAAATTTTAGAGTTTCCATCACGAAGGATGTTATCAGAGTTTGTCTATTTCCTCTTGTTCCTAACCCTTTCTCAGGCTTCAAGTTTGGTAATTAGCTTGGGGGTAATTTTGTAGAAGCAAATTATGGGAAAAATCATTTTGTAGGTTCCAATGTTTGATGCACTTTCTCTTCTTTTCTTGCTTTCTCGAAACCTATATATGGTACTTGAAGGACATTCTCGTTTATTGCTTTAATAAAATATTACATTATCTGGTAGACTCTCTCTCTCCCCCTGAGTGTGTGTGTGTGTATCAAATGTTGGCATATGAACTGTAGAAACTTGAAATAGTAAAAAATAATAGGAGATAAAAGAAGGCAAATGCAGCCATTGGAGTAAAACAAAAGAATGCAGAGAACAGGTACACTGATTGAGTTTCAGAACCAAGTTTAGAAATCCCCTTAAGTTGACATTTCAACAATTGCTCACTGAGTCTTCTTTAGCTACTCTTGATATTGTAAACTGTTTCATGCCAGTACAGGACCTGGGAGAATTGCAGGGTTTTTCAAAGATCCCATTTTGATTCCTGGCATCTGATCGTATGATATGTTCATAAAAATAAAAACTGGGGGATGAAGTAGAGTGTAGGCACGTGGAAACTTTGGTTTATTTTCTTATCGTTAAGCAGAGTTTCTGGTACTTAAAGTAGATGTGTAATATTCCCTACAAAAACAATGATGTTGCTTTGCTCATGTTTGATGGTGCAGTGCATTAGACAGTAATTTCAGAGTTTTTTTGTTTGCAGATATTGCTCAGGGAAAAGTCATTGTCTGATTTTCCCACACTTCTTACCAATGCAGGTTTAAGTGCTTCCATGTTTGTGCAGCATTGAGTCGATGTTAAACTGCGGCCTCGTTAATATTAATTGCTTCTGGATCTCTGTATCTTGATGTCAAAGCTGCCTCTCTTATCATATACGAGGCCTGCTTAATATTTCTTTAGACTTTTTCAACTACCACCGACAACCAGACCTCTGAATACTTGTCTTTTTATTTTGATCCGACCTCCGAATACTTGTCATTGTCAAGAGACCTAATTGTTGAGAGAACCGTGGGTGCAATATCTCAATGACTGGTGTCTGACTGCTATTGTTATACTAAAACTAGTATCGTGTTGGGCAGAATGACAGAAAGTATACCTATAATAGACCATGCTATGTACTCTTCACAGAAGAAGCTACACATGCTTTATATTCAATGTTGTCCACAAAACACGTCCATTGATTTTCTTAGAAAATGCTCCACTGCATATCCAAATGTTTTGTTCAATTTGACAGGTAATTAGCCTTTCTGGGTTGCAGCAACTGGAGTCTTTTCCTGTACATCCTAGTTCTACGCTGCCTCCTCCCTTTGGTAAAAGACATGGCATTGGGACAAGGATCTAGTGGTGCCGGCCATTGGCAACAAGTGTCTCCCGGTATTACAGCTCTTCAAGAGTTTCACTGATGGTTGGCATTCCTGGCTCATTTTTAGGGTTCATGTTCACAAATATATATCACTGATAAGCAATTTTCATTGCTCGTTCATGCCATTGATGAGCAGTGGCTGTCTGGTAAGGTCAGTGATGTCCAAGATGCAACATTCAACTAGTTCATGATGAATCTAAGGAGAACGTTCATGTTCATTTTCTATGGAGTCAGCCTGTGGTCTTGGATACCAGCCCTCATCGTACACTTTTAAAAGCGTATTGGACATGTCTTCTACTTGTTTTAATTGAAAATTTTATGGATTCTGTGATAGAAGACAACACTCTTTTTCTTTTCTTTTTTTGAAAGCAAGATAAGAGGGCTACACTTCAACCGATACTTCGGCTACACTTCTCAAGCCCCTGAATACGTGGTATGTATTGAATCTCTCCGTACTAGGAGTATTCTCTTCATAACGCAACTTATGTACCTGAATCAAACATAGATTAACTTGTAGGAGGAATAAATGGAACCATTCTACACTTGACAATCTAACTGATCGTGTTCTCTACCTTCATGGTTCTTTTCATGGCTTCGTGTTGTATATATATAGTGCCTGTAAAGGATGCCTACCGGGGCTGAGTAGTGCTCGAATTGGATGGACAGTGAGTCCCCTCGAAACCGGCGAACGAAGTCTCTTTGATTCATTGCTCCACCACCATCCAACACTTAATTCTGACTCATGGGAAAGCAGAATACCCCAAAGTTTCTATCGTGGTTAGAATCGATCCCTTCACTAAGCACATGAATGAAGAACTCTGCTCTTTGAAAAGATTTACCCAAAAAAAACTACTCTCCTCTTTGAAAAAAACATTTGTCATGTTATCAAACCTAGTTCATCACGCCTTCCCCATGGATTTGGATTTGCTCAAATTTTGGATCCACTGGTTGTGAAAAAGAACACTTGCAGAACACCAAACGCAGAAAAGACGGGAAAAAATAAATACATTTCACACTTTTCTGTAGAAGCCATGAAAGCTAACAATTTAATAGGGACTATGATGTGGAAAGGTTCATGTTCGTAGATTCAGACACAGATGTGTCTGGAACGTGGTGATGCACGTGTGCTCCTCATTATTGAGTTGAACCCACATGCATTGGATAGATGCAAATACAAATGTGTATGGATTTGTGCATGAAAGTTTGTATGCACATAGATACACGTGGACCCCTCGTTATGCGAGATGGCTCAGTGATCTTGATCTTCTCTTAGAACTCTGTCGACAGTGGAAACATCCATCCTCAATGATTCTTGCTTGACCCATTTGACCACCCTCTCAGCCTCCTTCACCGCCTTCTCTTCCTCCTCCACCGCCGCCTTCAACCTTCTCTCTTGTTCTTCCACCGAAAACGTGCTCATATCCGATAGCATCTCCTCCCTCTTTTCCCAATCTCTTCTATTCTTGGTCTGATCTGCTCTTCCGGAAATACCCTTACTCCTTGTGGTCTTCTTCTTCCCGTTGGAAAAGCAAAAGCAACAAGTTGCAGCATCCATATCAAGAAAAGACTCTTACATACATTTGATCTCTTTGGGTTTAAGAGAAAATTAGGTAAGACTTTTCATTGAGGAAGATATATAGAAGATTCAACTCCTTCAGAGGAAAACCTATTTTAGTTGCGACTTCTTGTTCAATTATAACGTTGAAAACTTGAAATATATGGGTTGGTAAGAGCATCTCCGGCCTTCACCCATATTTTTCCTCAAATTTGAGTCAAATTTTGGATAAAAACTCATTTTGGGTAAACATTTCTCCAACCATCAAACCCAAATTTTACACATCTCCCTCTTTCTCTCTCTCTCTAACTAGCCATTGGAGAAATGGGTCAAGGCAAAAGTTGTACTCCCTCCGTCCCTTTTTAAGTGTCCTGCTTCGTAACTCCAACTTATTAAAAAAACATCATCATTACACATTTCACATCAACTTTTTCCTCCACTTTCTCTACTTACCCATCATCATTACACTTTTACTCACTAACTTTTCAAAATAAAATCTACTTTTAGGGACAAAATAGACAATACACCAACTTTTACCCCCCTAATTTTACAAAATGGACATTTATTAAGGGACAGCCCAAAATGGAATACTGGACACAAAAAAAGGGACGGAGGGAGTATTAGATTTGGGCAAAAAAATGGCTAAAACCCAAAATGGGGAAGGGTTTAGGTCAAAGATTGGAGAGAGATTTTTGTGATTTTTGCCCCATTTTTTAAATTTGAGTCTTAAAATGGGTCAAGGTTGGAGATGCTCTAAGATTATTGAATCACGCTTATTTTGGGCTGAATGACCTCTCTTACGTAAAAAAGGAAGGATACGAAGTAGGAAAAAAAAGTGCAGAACAGCGTCAATGATTCAAAATTATACCGAAAAGATAGTCTCGAACTTTAATAATATTCATTTCTATGGTAAGATAGAAAACTAATCTCAGTGGTCATGCATGGAAAGGAATATGGGAGGGAAAACATGACCAATTTAATCCTCCCTCTACTCGGTGGGGACTTCAAGAAGTTATGAGCATGTATTTTATTGTTGGTTCGATGGTCAGGAGTGTTTTGAGTCAACTTACTCCCATCTCATCTAATCTATCCTCACCCAATGGCGACTCCAGGCAATTGCGCGCATGGGGTCATTCTAATCACTTAGAGTGTTCGGATGCTTACCTGCATCTCGATTAATGGTGCGAGAAAGATAAAAGAGGTAGAGAGCAAGTACTAGTGAGAGAGATAGAGGGTGAGGAACAAATGAGAGAAGAGAGTGACGATAGGGAGCCATCTCCAACCTTGACTTCAAATTAGAACCATCTTCAACCTCGACTTCAAATTTGGGGATTTGAATTTTTTTTTTTTAAAGATTTATGTGGCAATTTAACATATCAAATTTTGACATCTTTAAAATGTCTACCCTAGTCAATATGTCAAATTCATTATTTTAGTAAGCTCTAAAGCATAAAGTAATTAAAGAAAAAAATTGACATCTCATATCAATTTTGACACGAGAGAGTAGATGTCAACTGACACCTAGGCAATTAACATCTTGGTTGGAGTTGATTCAAGTGTTAAGTTTTACGTCTTTGGTTGGAGATGCTCAATATTTTGTTGGGGTCAATTGTTAATGACATAAATTATTTCACCATACTTGTGGCAAAAAAAACCTTCCCATGGGGTCTCCTAACCCCATAGTAATGTACTTTTCGTCGCCATTGTCCATGCCGGCACTGGAAAATTCACAATAATTTAATTTCTTGCGGCCTGGCACAAAAAATCGAACTCTAATCAATTGTGCGGTAAGCAAATTACCGGTCAACCGGAGTTACCCTTGGGTTTGAGCATGTAGTTATTCGAAAGCTTACGTATGTAAACACTATTTTCTTGATAACATGGAGTGTTTGGATCATTTCAAGATAAAAAGTTTTTGGGACAACTATGCGCATCTCGACTAATAATACGAGAGAGAGAGAGAGTACGATTGGTGTACATGTAGAAACTGTTGGAAGTATGTTGTGATATGTTTGTTATTGAGGGGTGAAATGCACTAGCGACTTCAGAATTTTCATTCAGTGGAGACAAAAACGTGAAGTAAATTTTTGTATACAAAGTTCTATGTGAAATAAACACATTTACTTAGGTTGAAAATTTGCTGGGCCTAAATTATCTTGTTTTAATTGTTGAGCTATATTATCTTCTTACTCACAAATTTAAATAATTTCATGTGCTTTGGTTATGTACGAGTACTTTAGTGTCGACAATATCAAAGAAATTTAAAATATATAGTGTATAAAAAAGTTTCGAAGTTTAATGTATTTTATTTTATTTTATTTATCCCAGGGGGTTTGTTTGAAACCCTCAACTTAGAGTGCAGCGGGCCATGGTGAAATGTCTAATTAGTTTAAGGTATCCATGTTAGTGATAATGTTTTCATATGTCGTCATGTGGATAAAGTTTTAAAATTTGATGATGCCAAGAAGCCGATAATTACTTTGGGAAGGGATGTTATACATGACGATAGTGGGGGCCATGCAACTTGCAATCGGCATAAAATATATATATATATATATCCCCTAATAAGTACTAGTTAAGTCTAAGCCGTGATGGGGCCCATTTGAAAAAAAATTAAAGGAAAGTTTGAAATACGTATGTGAAAACAAACAAAGAAATTGTATGTTTTTTGGAAAAAGTGGTTGTGACATCAAGATGGTGGCGGACAAAATATTAGGAGTAGTTGTAGTGTAACATCAACGGACAATAAATCATTATTGAGTACTCAAATTAATTTCTCTTAGGTAAGAATTCCAAGTGATGAAATTAATTTTCAATATGCATGTGGAAATTGAAAATTCTGAATGTAGATAATTAAGTTCGTCTTGACTTTAGTAAGGAGAGATTTAATACATATTTATATTTTTCAATGGGAAGGAAAAAAATTGGAGTACTTTTACTACAAGAAGAAACAAAAAGTAAATAGGAAATTTTTTAAAAAAACACTTGAACTTATACCTCAATGTCCTATAAGCACCCCGAGGCCTGAACTTTCTTTTATTTCAATGAAATACCTGAACTAATATGTCATTATTAAATTGGGCACTCGTTGTAAATTTTCGTCTATTTGCTAATGGAAATTGCACATGTGGCATGTCTGAATGTTAAGATAACATTTTTTTTTTTTTGGCTTTTTCAGAGGAAAAACAAATGCCACATCAAAAAATGTGACTGCAATCGTTTATCAACATCATGTCTTCTCTTTTTTTCCCGCACTTCTCTACCATCATCATCAGCTAGCATCAGCATCAGCACCCACCACCACCTCTCACTACCCCCTCCATCGTTCCACCACCATAATGTCGCTTTCCTCTTTCACCTTCCCACACCTCTTAAATCCATGGGCCATAATTTTTTGGGTAAGCTCCATAAAGGTGAGTAAGGTTTCATCAGCAGCGGTGCAAATCAACCCAAACCTGCCATCATGTGGGGTGGGGCTTTTGGAGGTTTAACAGTGACGTTTCTGCCATCGTAGAGATGACCTGAATAGACCAGCTCAAACCCACCGTCGTCAACTTTGCAATTTGGGTAAAAAAAAAAATGGATGGACAGTAATAGTCGGGGAGAAGAGTAGATGAATGGTGATGGCAGAGGTAAAGAATTGCCGGGTCTTTTTTATTAACCAAACGATGGCGAGATACACATCCGGGGATTATTTTTAACTATGTTTTTTTGATGAATTCACATTCCCAATGGCCAATGGGTGAAATTTGAGAGATGTAGAGGTGGGCATGGCCGCATGGTTTGAGAACAGGGAGGTGAGAGCAAGACCAATTGGAGACCCGAAATAAAGTTCTGGAGAAATTGATGGGTTTAATTGGGATCGATATAAATGGGGATTTGGAGAAACTGATGGGTTGATGGCCAAAATAGGGAGGAAGAAGAAATTGAGCGGTGGGCCAAAGGCATTTGGAGAGAAAAATTGTTGGGTAATGGAGAAAGAATAGGTTTCTAGGGTTTGCGAGTTTTTAGTTTGGATGATTTGCTAGGTTATGAGGAAACTCTGAATGGGGTTTAAAGCTACCATGGCCATCAAGTTTCCACCAACAGGGTTTAATTCAATCCCAAAATCCACCATTGAATTTGAATTTTGCCACCGTAGAACCACTGCCACACACCGGTTTGAGAGGTCGTAGTTTGGGTGAAAGGAAGAATATAAGAGAGTGTGTGTGAAAGGAAGGATGTGGCCCTTTTGGCCCCAAAAAATGCCATTTCAAAGTGTATTTTGCCCAGAAAGTCTACACTTCCCGACCCATTTTTCCTATCGGAATCCCGACGCCCCGCCGGGCCCACTCCGGCCACCGGACGTCTGATCCGAGCCGTCCAAAAATTCTAAAAAACAAATCCGAGTGGGCTTTCGCGGGAATCAACGGCATCCGACTTGTTTAGGTGGCCGATCCAAACACTCAATTTTTTATGTGTACAAGTCGGAGGCCGATCCAAACACTCCATTTTTTATGTGTATATATACACATAAAAAATGGAGTGTTTGGATCGGCCACCTAAACAAGTCAGATGCCGTTGATTCCCGCGTAGGCCCACTCGGATTTTTTTTTTAGAATTTTTGGACGGCTCGGATCAGACGTCCGGTGGCCGGAGTGGGCCCGGCGGGGCGTCGGGATTCCCCGGTCGGGAACTGTAGCTTTACTGTATTTTGCCATCTTAGCATCTAAACATGCCACATGCGCAATATTTGTTAGTGAATGGACGAAGATTGACACTGGGTGCCCAATTTAGTAACGACAGACTAGTTCAGATGTTTCATTGAAATAAGAGAAAGTTTAGGTGTTTATGAGACATTTTTTTTTTTAACAAAAGAGAGAAGATTTTATTAATCTGAAAGGCGGAAAAGCGCCTAACCATCAGAAAGAGAGGAGCCCCAAAGGGGCAAGGTAGTTGTCCACAAACCGGACAAGCTACAAGAAAGGGCTTTCTTTGCACAAGCATGTGCAGCCCTATTACAATCACGTTTGACAAAATTAAAATCACACAACTGAAACGAATCCTTCAAAGCTAAACAATCTTGTACCAAAACTGCAATATCAGAGGGTGGATTTTTTGACATGGAACAGCTTCGGACAATCGATTCCGCATCCGATTCAATAAGAACACGTCCTACATTCAGAGCAACACCCAAATTCATTCCATTTCTAATTGCCATAGCCTCCGCAAGCCGTGGAGAGGTGAGACCTTCATATGACTTAATAAAGATTCCCAAAATGGAGCCGTTCGCATTCCGAGCAATTGCTCCTGTGCCAATAGTGCTCGTTGCCTTTGATACCGCTGCATCAACATTAATTTTTATCATGCCTTCCTCAGGTCTCTTCCAAACCAAAGTCTCAGGATTTGAAGAAGCCACTTGAGTAGGGGAAGGCTTGACATTAGCCTCTAGAAACTCAAAAAAATCGGCTTGTGCCTTTCCGTTAACTGCCTCCACAGGCCAACTTGTACCATTAAACACCAAATCGTTTCGAGTTTTCCAGATCCACCAGCAATATGAAAGGCCAAGACCCAATGTTGAAAAGGGTAGATGAGCTAAACGGATACGATTGCAAATACAATGCCACCAGTCAGACATATGTCTACAGTTTTCAAGCTCCTCAGGTCTAAGACGAAAAGGTGAAAGAATCCACACTTTTGAAGCAAAATCACATCGGAACAACAAATGACAAATAGATTCCTCCGCATTTCCACACAGTGAGCAAATTGGATCAGAACGTACCTTCTTAGCGGTTAGGGCTGAGTTGGTTGCTAGAGCTTCATTGAAACACTTCCAAGCAAAAATTTTGATCTTTGGGTGGATAGGCAAGCCCCATAACTTCTTCCAAATCAGTGCCATCACATTAGCAGAACTAGTTTGAGCTCCGTGATTATCCAGCTCATTGATCAAGCTCTCTTTTTCCAAGCAATAAGCAGATTTTACAGTGAATACACCATTTGGGGAGTAGTGCCAAACTTTGCGATCCCTTCTTTGCGTGGTACTAATAGGCAAGGAAAGAATAACAGTTGCCTCTTCTTCATTGAAATTTTCTTTGATCAGCTACATCTTCCAAGTCTTTGTGGAATTGTCAATAAGATCAGAAACATAAGTTATGGTGCTACTTCTTACCGAGCTCGGGCTGACCTTGAAAACTGGTGGTTTTGGTAGCCAAGGGTCTTCCCAAATTCGAATGTCTTTTCCTGAACAAACCTGCCACTTCCAACCTTTATTGAGTAACTCTCTAGCCCAACAAATGCTTCTCCAAGCCCACGATGCCTGGCTGCTTACATTTGCATTGAAAAAAGTCGTGTTGGGAAAGTATTTGCCCTTGAAAATTCGTTTGAAGAGAGATGGTTCACCGGAAATCAACTTCCACCCTTGTTTAGCTATCAAGGCCCTGTTAAAAACTTCCAAGTCACGAAACCCCAGTCCACCTTTGCCTTTACACCGACTCAGCTTATCCCATTTTATCCAGTGAATTTTGCGTTCCCCTTCTTTTGAACCCCACCAAAATTTTGCAATCTCGGCAGAAATTTGATTCATTAGCTGTTTGGGCAACCGGAAACAGGACATAGCATAGCTTGGAATTGTCAAAAGAACTGATTTGATTAAGACTTCCCTACCAGCTGAGTTTGGCCTTGAATCTATCCATGATCGTAACCGTTTAATCGTACGGTCTTTCACATATGAGAAAAGCTCACGCTTGGAATTTCCAAGAAAGACAGGGAGGCCTAAGTACTTAGCCTCTTTGGCTTCCATGGAGATCCCGACACGATTAGCTAATGTAAGACGAGTTTCAGATGAGATGTTTGGACTGAAAAAAACTGATGACTTGTCTTTGTTAACTTTCTGACCAGAAGCAACTTCATACAACTCCAAAATATTATATAGAGCAGCACAATCTCGTTCCGTTGCTTGACAATACACAACAGAATCATCCGCAAATAATAAATGGGAAACAACCGGGCAATGACGATTAATACGAAAGCCATAGAGAAGCTTTTTACTTACATAATCATTGCAAAGCGCTGTGAATCCCTCACCACACAATAGAAATAAATAAGGTGATAAAGGGCAGCCTTGGCGAATACCTCTACTAGGGTGAAAAGACTCCCCAGCTTCCCCATTCACGGTTATAGAGAAGGATACCGTTTTTACGCATTCCATGACCCATCCAATCCATAAGGTGTGGAAACCTAGCTGCCTCATTACCTGCTCAAGATAACGCCAATCCACTCGATCATATGCCTTGGCCATATCAAGTTTAAATGCAGCCACCCCTTTTGTGCCAGACCCTTTATGCCGAATGTAGTGTGTTAGTTCATGCGCAATAAGTACATTATCTGTTATCTGGCGACCCCTTACAAAAGCACTTTGGTTTTCCGAAATAATAGAGGGCAGAAACTGACGAAGACGATTAGCCAAGACTTTGGCAATGACCTTGTAAATTGTGGTACAAAGACTAATGGGCCGAAACTGACTAACCTTAGTGGGAGTTGGAATCTTTGGAATTAATACAATATTAGTGCGATTCAAACTTCCGAGCATCTTCCCACCATGAAAAAAACTCCGCACAGCACGGCAAACATCCAAGCCCACTATGTCCCAGTACTTCTGAAAGAAACCTGGAGTCATTCCATCATATCCCGGCGCTTTGTTGGGATGCATATCAAATAAGGCAGCTTTGATCTCTCCCGTGGAAAAAACTCTGAGTAGAGAATTATTCATAGATGCCGTGACCCGCCTAGGGATAAGGTGGACAACCCTATTATCTTGTTGATTGTCCTCACAATTGAACAGACCAGCAAAGAAACTTTGAAACTCTGCTAGAACTGTCTTTTGCTCTGAAATCCAAACCCCTGCTGAATTTTCAATCCCCGAAATGTGATTACGCCTACGTCTTGCCACCGTGCTTGCATGAAAAAAGGAAGTGTTACGATCTCCAAACTGAAGCCACTTCTGATGTGACTTTTGCTTCCAATACAATTCTTCCTTTTCCCATGCTTTGGTCAAATTATCCTCCAAACCTGCAATCTCCTTCAAGTGAAATTCGCGCCCGTGTGCTTCCAGTCTACCAATATCCTCCTTAATGCCATCAATCTCCTTTCTAGAATTCAGATTTTGGGATGACCTCCAGGACTTCAGAGCCAACCTGCACTTCTTAATTTTTTGCTAATACAGAACAGCCGGGACCCCACAATGTCATCTTCCCACTGAGTCTGCACAATTTGCTTAACATCGTCATATTCAAACCACCGGGCGTCGAAACGAAACGGGGTAACATATCGCCTGGTGTTAGGCATAGTGCAAAGAAGCAAAGCCTTATGATCGGATCCCACACATTCAAGATGTTCCACCACAGCCTGGTGATGTTGGGTACTCCAGGAAGAGGAAACCAATGCTCTGTCCAAACGAGATTCAATGAAATCAGTTCCACTGCGGTTGTTACGCCAAGTAAAAGGATAGCCACGAAAGCCCAAATCCAACAAACCACAATTATTGAGTAAAGTTTGAAAACGCCCACAGCTTCCTCGACTACGCTGTAAACCTCCCCGTTTTTCCTCCGGATACAAAATATCATTGAAATCTCCCCAAACAACAACTTCAGCATTAAGATCCCGAATGTAATCAGACAAGTAAAGAAGCTGTTGGTAACGAACATGCTCTTCTGGACTAAGGTACACATTCAGTAAATGCCAAGATGAATGAGAATCTAAGTCTTTAACCATAAAGTCAACAAAAAAATTACAGTACTTAAAAACTTCAAAAGCAACAGAATCGTTCCAAAAAAAACCCAATCCTCCTGAGAGGCCGATTGGGTCAATCCAGAAACCATTACTCATATTTATTCTTCTACGAACTGAATCTAATTTTTTTGGTTTATTCTTAGTTTCGGAAAGAAAAACAAAATCAGGAGAGTGGAATTTGACCAACGCTTTGAGTTGATGGCATGTCCGAGGCCTCCCAATACCCCGACAATTCCACGATAGTAGCTTCATTTGGCACCTTGGGGCCAATTCCGGCTGGCTTCCTCCACCGTATCTGTAGCAAGTGCCTCGTCCATAACACTATCCTGACTTGCCTCTGAATTACCCCTACTAAGCCGAGGCTTCTTAGCAGGAGAACATAATTCATCGACATCACAAGCCGAGCTTTGGTTGTCACCCACGCTGCTGGGCCTCTTGCTTCCAACACCAACAGATGCGCCGGAGGAAGAGCTCACCTCATTCACCAACTTAGAGCCGATTTTCTGATGTATTTGTCCCCGCCTTTTGTCAGACTTGGATTTACTACCAACAGGTCTTCCTCTTTTCTTCTGCGAAGAATGCGCCAGTCCAGAGCTAAAGACTCCCTCTGAGAATTCATGTGAACTAAAAAGCTGGGTAGGGTTTTCAATTTGGGGATTTTTGGGTAGGGCGGTATTTGAGTGGCATAAGAGATTCGGGTCGGGAGTGGGTATGTTTGTGGTTCGGGTGGGGGGGTTAAAATTTGTATCGGTGGAGATGGTAATCTGAGGACCAGGTGGGCTAATATGGGTATTAGTGTTGGTAGGAATATGTGGGTCTAAAGGGATAATAGTGGCCTTTTGAGAATTGGTGAGGTTGGGCTTGTGGGGTAAAGGGATAGTGGGCTCTATGGGTACCAGAGTTAGAGTAATTGGGTCTAAACAAAATTTAGGCCTATTAGCCCCTTCTTGTTCAAGAGAAGGCCCAAGTGCTCTAGGCTTGAGGTTACCATTAGCTGCGGAATTAGTTTTGGAAGGAAAAGACTGTTTTGAGTGTCCCGCTTGGAAAGCGTCCTTCTCGCCCGTATCACCAATCTGTGCCTGAAAACCCGGGATTTCCAAATCTCTAACTTCCAAATCCCGTTCCAAATTTGAATGTTGATTAGTATCTTCCCCAAGATTGGCGCCTCGAAAAGGGGACCTGCCATTACCAGATTTAGCCGGTGAGCTCGGACGCCAACGGTTTCCCCCGGCCCTGTATTTACGCCAGCCGGAAGACTTGCTCGGAGACACTCTCAGCCAGTTCCCGTACTGCGTTTCTACTACAAACTTTCCATTTTCCATATCCTTGGCTTGTTGCATGCAACTCCTCTGTTCATGGCCGAGATACCCACAATAACAACAAAAAGTGGGAAGTTTTTCGTACCGGAACTCCACCCAAAAAGGGTCTCCATCATCAAGTTTTAATTTCATACCCCTCCGAATAGGAGTAGTGATATTGATATTGACGAGGATCTTCATGAGGCGCCCCTCTCTACAACCTGATCCAGGCATGGAGATGTCAAGAAATTCTCCCATGCTATTCCCAATTTTTGTTCCCACCTCGTGGGAGTAAAACTGTAAGGGCAAACCCCATATTTGAACCCATATTGGCGAATTTTGAAACACCAACTGTTGTAATTTCATCTCCGGACCCCATCGAGAAAGAATCAAGAAACTGTTATTGAAAAACCAAGGCTTGCCGGCTAACACTCGAAAGATTTCATCTTCTTTGCCAAAAACAAACTGGAAAAGATTGTCCCCAACTTCCACAACTTTAAAACATGACGGATTGCCCCATAATGGGGCCATAGTGTTCTTCAAACCATTCAAGTTTACTGCTTTCGTAGTAACCACCTTACCAATAAGACTCAGTCGACATTCCGCCTCACTCAGTTTGATGTCCTCACCGAGGATGGTGAGTTCTTTAGACTCCTCATTTGTAAGCGAAAAAGACTTGAAACGGAGTGAGAGATCATCTGCCGGAGAAGCAATATCGTCTGACATAGTTAAAGAGAGAGAAAGATAGAAGAAAGAGAGGGGGGGTATAGGGTTGGTAAAGGGGAAACAGGCGAGATAGAGATAAGGGGAGGGTATGGGAGGTGAGAGGGAAAAAGAGAGAGAAAGATCTAAACAAACTCTGCCTCCATTGGAGATCAGAGACTTAAACTTGCAGAGCAAGACATACCTCTCCTAGAGAGGACTACCGCTTGGCTATGACAAGTATTTTAAATATTACCAACTGAGAAATGGCACTAAAAAGTTTATGAGACATTGATGTATAAATTCAGGTGTTTTTTTGAAATTTGTCCAAATAAATACTAGGTCCTTCTAGAACACCGTCAACTTAACATGCAAAATTAATCCTAAGGTATTGACATCATAGTCAAGACTTGAGACTTAAGAATTTTCTCGCTCGTAAGGTCTTAGCTTGAGTTTTTGTAAATTTTTATCTAAAACTTTTTCCGTATTTTTTTTCCGTAGCTTTTTGTTGAATTTTTCGTCTTAATTTTTCGGATTAATCAATTGTCTCGACAAGAGCAATCAAGAAAATATAAAAATATGGACCGATGATAGAAAAAGTTCATAAAAGACCACATTTTAGACCCCAAAAAAAAATTTTATTTTTTCATTTTTGTTTGTAGTGAACCCTTTTTTTTGCTTTTGATCATAAATTTTTACTACTTTTTAGACCCCTCTCGTTGAATACAAAAATGTTAATTTTGTTTTTATCCACTAAACTATTTATATTTTTGCTACTTCATCCCTAAACTGTAACGTGACCACCAAATAAAAAAACTGTGGGCAAAAACGAGGCCTATTTCAAGTCCAACAAAATCTTTTCGAAACATTTATTAAATTCAAAATAATTGTTTGAATAGCGTTGCAAAAAATTAGCTCAATCGTAAATTTAATGAACATTACGGATGATTTGTGTGGGATCCGAAAGTGGGTCTCACAAGTTGTCTATGAGCATAGTATTTTTGTTTTGTGGCCCCATGAGCTTTTTTCCGATCAAGATTCAAACTTTGGTTATCTATTAGACCAAATGGGTGGCAATTGAAACGTTGAGGGATGAAATAAATCATTTTCATAATTTAGGTTGGGTTCTTGTAAACTTATTTTTTCTTCGTCTTATGTATTTTGTTCGTCTTTTCAGAATTTTTGTTAGATTTGCAAGATATTTTTTGGATTAATCATCCGTATCGACAAAAGAAGTCTAAAAGTACAAAATTATGACTAAGAGCAAAAAAAATTCATTAAAGACGAAAAAAGTATCAAACAACTATATTATTTGTCCAAAGTACTGTCTCAATTGAATTTTTTTAACATCAGTTCATATTTTCATACATTTTCAACAGCGGTCCGTATTAATCCTAAAAATTACGACAAAAAGATAAATAAAAAAATTATGAAAAAAAAATACCGAAATTTTTTTTTTAAGACTTTATAAGTTTACAAGAATGCAACCTTAGAAATGAAGTAGCATAAAATGTGAATAACTTGAGGGATAAAAATAAAATTAACTCTAGAATACAATAACTGATACACTCTGGATATACTCCTACTAGTGACGAAAACATGTAACGATGGATATTCGGTAAAATTGGAGTATTATTTTTTCCTATAGATGGGCCGCCCGTCGGAATTTTTTATTGGAAAAATGCCTTTCCCAAATTCCTTATTGGCGGCGTGGGTCCCATATTCAGCGCCAGCGGGTCCCACAAGCCTACCTCGGAAACCTAAAGGCGACAAAACAATGACACAACCGTTACACCGCCATTTCAGTGAAGTGCTCGACAACCACAAGAAGAAAAGAAGAAAACCCAGCTTCAAGAAAAACCCCCTATTATTCGTAATTCCCTCTCTTCTCTGTCAAAAAAACAGAAAGAAAGAAATGGCAAATTTCTCCTTCGTGTCAGATAGCAGCAGCGACGACGGTGCCGTCGAAGAGCTCCTCAACCAAGCAATGGACCACTCCGTTCTCCAACAAATCGCTGCCATAAACCTCTCCTCCTTCGCTTCCGACTCGGTCCTCCCAACTCACCTCGAGACTCGGTTCCGCTCCCTCAAATCCTTCCCTTCCACAAACCCCAGGACTTCTACTCTGTCCACTAACAAGAATTCTTCTTCAAGCTTCAATTCAAAGTTACCTTCTCTTAGACCTCTCACTCCCAAATCCAACAAGAACTCGCTTTCTGATGATGAAAACGAAAACCCATTTGAGGGAAACGGTTTGGAGTCGAAATCGGGATCTGGGTCTGGCTCTTCCCATTCTAAAGCACGATGTGAAGAAGAGCCAGAGCCAGATGGGAAAAGGGGTTCGAATTCGAAAGCACGATCTGGGTCGTTCTTATCTCCTTCGGATTCTTCAAATTCGTCGATGAGTTCTCCATCGCCGCCGAAGAAAACTGGGTGTTTCTGGTGTTCTCCGAAGAGGGTTTCTAAGAAAAAAAGCAAGGAAAATAGGGAAATGGGGTTTGGAGATTACTGGCGGAGGAATAACAAGGAGATTCTGTCGGATTTGAGTGTGTTTTCGGCGAAAGAGCAGCAGAAAATGCTGAAGATGGCGATGAAGGAGGAGCAGAAGGTCAATCGTGAAGCTGAGAAAATTGTTAAGTGGGCTAAGCAGGCTTCTGCGAGGATGAATGTATCTGACATTGAAGATGAGCTCAGTGAGAGTGAGAATCATAAGTGAACTTGCCTTATACATGGTAGAGTTTGGTTCAACTTCATTATTGTTCATATTAATTGGTATATGTTTTTTTCTTGTTACAAAATTCATACCATGCCATCTATGTTATCAAATGTAGAAAGTTATACTTAAATGTTATTAGTAGTTGTCTCAATATGCCAATATAGGTAGGTATATTGGAATAGATTTTTTGTTCAAGTGTCCAATGTAAGGGTATTAGGTATTAGGTATCAGGTAGGGATAATCTCATATGCAATGTATGTTCTTGGTGCCACAGATTTGCAGAGTGTGGCCGTTCCCCATTTCCTTTCTTTTTCCTTGTTAGCAAATTGCAAGTTTATCAACCTAGTATCTTATTTTACAGTCCGTATGTAAAGGATCAGTTTGTTGAATTCTAGAATCTGGAGTCTAGAGCTCCCTCCATTCATGTTAGAAATCCTGTGAGACATACATTTGACTATTTGAGTTGTAAAACCTTTCCCTTTATCGAATGGCGATGCAAGAATCAATGTCGTCGTTGTTCTTGCAAGTTTCGGAGGCCATTCTGAGTTGGGAACAGAGTTTCGAGTCAGATCAAGTGGAGGTCAAGCAGTTGCCACTCTTGAGTTGCTTTTAGAGATTTAGGTCTGTGAAAAATTGCTCGAGCAGAGTTGATCGACCTCTGTTGGAGCTTGCAGCGTCTGTGCGCAGTTTGGGATTTTGCATAAACTGATAGAGCGGTTTCCAGTCAGCTCTAGGCTCTAGCTGTTGTAGCCGGTCCAACAATTCCATAAATAGTGTTGTATTTTCTTTCTGACCTAAGAATAGTGTTGTACTTTTTTTTTGATAAGTAAATAATTATATTGGAAAGAAGGCATAAAGGGCATGCAACCCATATATAGAAGAAGGCCATAGAACAAAAAGGCCCTATACATTGCCAAGAGAATGGAAAAGCTCGAACCAATCTAAAAATTGGTCAAGGGATGGATAACACTCTCCCTTATCCCAACTGTACAAGCTATTCAGCAAAAAAGATTTTATCCTAGACAGAGGTTTTTCCACCCCTTCAAAAACTCTCGAATTTCTCTCACGCCATAAGACCCACATCAAACAAAGCGGGATCATGGCCCACAAACTCTTCCTTTTCCTACCCATCCTAACTCCCCTTCAAGCAATTAGAATTTCCATGACATTTTTAGACACAACCCACTGTATCCCAAACCAAGAAAGCACCAAAGCCCAAAGTTCCCACGCCACCGGACGATGGGTAAGCAGATGGTCAACCGTCTCCGCATCCCGTTTACACATACAACACCAATTGACAATGATCTTCCCCCTTCCAAGAACAAAAATCATCTGCGAGGCCTTTGGTGGCAACTTGTACTTGAGAGAGATTCAGTGATTGATGGATAGAGAAGCTTGAAGATCATCTCTCAAGGCCCAAGGGTTTGATTTCTTATTCTCTTTGTTGAGCAAGTCCTTTGAAGCTTGGTGAGCCTAAGGAAGACTCCTAGGCTAGGTTCGTTCTTGAGTCTTTGACTTGGTACTGATTCAAGTCCTTGGTGGACTTATGGAGAATTGGAGTGCCCAATAATTCAAGGGCGCAATCGTGCACAGAAGTAAAAATCGTGGACTTGGCATGGGAAGATTAGATTCTTGGGGAGTTGATTCATGGACTGATTGCAAGATATCTTGTTACTGCCGATTGTGTCAAGTGCTTGTCTTTCTCTCGGGTTTTTTTTTTCCCAAATGCAATGGGGATTTACTTACATTATCCTTGTGTTTCTTGCCTGCTTGCTATTAGCTCTTATCGCCACTTTCTATAAATGAATAGGACTTATTGAGTTGAGTGAATTAGTTATTGGATTTGCTTAGGTGAGTTTGTTTAGACTACTGATCAGATTGTAGTTGGTGGTTGATTTCTTGTAGAATTACTAACTGCATAGCGAATCCTTATTCTACGTAAGGTTGCTATGAAGCACGGACATGCCTACATTGTCATCGTTTCTATGTCAAACTCGCCATGGACACACCAGGATACATATGGGACGCGCCAAGTTGCTCGTGCAATTAATGTTATTGCATTCTTAGCAGGGACGTGTCTGGGACACTTGTGTCTTAAGTGAGACATGTATGAGGACACGATGGAGTGTCACTTCATAATTGCCAAATGTATTTTTGAGGGTTTTACTAGTACCAAACCTGTAACGTTTGCATTTTTGTTTGTTTTCTAATGGATCATCTATTAAGGATGTAGAAGTAGCTATGGAGCACGGGTACCGGTACGCGGTACGGTACGGGTACGGGTACGGAAAACGGCAAAACCCCAAAAAAGTAGGGTACGGGTACGGCGGGGGTACGGCGAATAGATATATAATTTTTTTCTATTTTTTATTGCTTTAAATGAAATATAAACCCATTTTACCAACAAAATGTAAGATAGATAAAAGTTCGAAATTCATACATCAAGTTCAACGTGCCTAGATCAAAGCTAGACGAGTTCCTTGTTCCTTACATACCAACAGTACTTACAAACATTGACTCAGTGTAAATGTGTATGTGTATATAAAAGAGAGAGAACTTACGTCTTCTGTTCCGATTTGGAGCCCTAGACCGCTGCCTCTCTCAGTGACTCAGTAAACGTGTATGTGTATATAAAAGACAAAAAAATTACACAATAAGCCCATATTTTATAATTATTTACAAAAAAATCCCTGAAATTTTGAAAAAAAAATCATTTTGGGCTAAAACATACCCATGCCGTACCCAAAATTATCAAAAGTACCCGATCAAATTTTGCCGTACCCATGCCGTACCCGGTACATTTTTGCCGTACCGGCGCCGTATCCGTACCCTTACCCGTACCCGTACCCGGTACGGGTACGGCGACATTTCTGAAGTACCCGTGCTTCATAGAGAAGTAGTGTTGGTTTCATTCTTTTCTAAGTTAGTGTCAGTTTCTATTAGTTATAATTATTCATGGATAATATTCATATTAGCGACTGCTTAAGATATATGTGTGGGTACTTCTCCATACGTTCCATATTCTTGGTTATTTATGTGATTTTAAACTTTATAGAAGGATATGCATTACTGTAGTTGTAATTTTGTAGCTATTTATAATGGATAGTAGCAAACTTTCTACTTTAACTGTTTCAAAATTGACATATTCTGGGACATCCCAAAATGAAATACAAGACCTGTAATTTGGGATGGAGAGGGTATATTTAGTCTTCTTTTCGTGTCTTCCGTCGGTTCTGTTTTTCCTTTCTTTCAGAATTTCCATGTCTGTATCATCATGTATTGTCTGTTTGTGTCTGTATCTTGTGTGACCGTGTCTAGTGCTTTTTAGTGGGGGGTGATTTCTTGCACAGATTTGCTCTGGCCTCTACATAACAGGTGGTCTTATAGTCTGTTATGGGCATCAAATACTGTTTATAAGATTCAAGCATTTTTTACTCTATGAAGTAAAGCTGCATTATTACGCGGAAGCTGAATAGGTAATTGAAAATTCATGAACTACTAATATATTGAAGTTTTGTAGTGTACGTATACATATCTTGAAATGTCCGGATGTGTCCGAGTGTAATTAGTGTAATTGACAGCTTAAGATGGTTATCGCTCGTGTGCTAAAATGTTGCAGAACTTTTTCCTCTAACTCCCCTCTCCCAAAATAAACGAAAAGGAAAAAGAACAATAAAATTAGAGGGAAAGAAAAGAGAAGTAATCGAAATTAGAAACCTATACTTTTCTCCCTCATTTTCTTCAGAGCGCATAGATTGGTATTGAAATTAGGAATTTCTGTTCAGATTCATGTAAATGAGTCTTTGTCCTAGTAGTTTTTAGTTGTTCAAAACTTCAGATTGTTTCACACTGTCTGTTCATACCATCGAGTAATCAAATTGTTTAGCTACCCTGATTGCAGCATCTCTTATCAGGGTTCGTTGTTGTGCAATAGTTTTTGCAATTATGTTAGGATGAGCATGTTCTCTAATTCAGCGGCGGCTCCACTAGTGTTTGAGGGGTTCAAGCGAACTCCCAGGGTTCAAAAAATGTACTAAAATTTTGTATATTTTTGCGTATAATTTTATATTTCTTTTCTATTGTCGGCACTGAATGAGTCGTGCAAAGCAGAGTAAATGAAAATTTACTAAAATTTATAAGTAAATAGATCATATGGCTCAACAAAATAGAATAAATTAGTCTCGATAAGTCTTCAAACAAAAGTAATTATAGGTTTTGTATGCAAAAAAATCTGTATCCATTTTTGTCACCGATGAGTTAAAATCAGCCACTGATGTTCTAATTGACTTAAGTTTTTAAGGGAATTGATTTTGTTACTCCTTTTTTTGTTAATGTTACTCCCCTTCTCTATCAAAATAAATAATCTAATCAAGACACAAATAAGAGTGGCAAAATCACTTCCCGTTTTTAATATATATATATATATATATATATATATATATATATAGGTATTTTTTTAGGTGTTCCTTGAACCACTCCGCATATATATATATATATATATATATATATATATATATATATATAGAGAGAGAGAGAGAGAGAGAGAGAGAGAGTTACATAAGCGATGTGCGCACTTTTGTTGAGGTTGTTGGATCGTATATTCAATGGTCCAGATCCACTAATGGTAATAAACCATTTTAGACCGTTTATATATTAAAAAATATGGTTAAAAAAATTTCAATCCGCTTGAACCGGTGGAAAGATTTTAGTTTTCTGATCATTTTATCCTAAATGGTCATAATTAAATTTTGACTATATAGCCCTCGTTGATTAGCCCTAAGAGATATTTGATTCTACGACTTTGTCAAACTAATCAACGAGAGCCTCAGAGTCAAAATTTAATTATGACCGTTTAGGATAAAATGATAAAAAACTAAAATCTTTCTACCGGTTCAAACGGATTAAAATTTGGAACACTTAATTTTTTTTTAACTGAATTTTATAATTTAATAAATAAAAAAAATTAAATAAATAAAATAAAAGCAATTAAATAAACAAAGGAATTGCGGGTTTGCCGGGGGCGGGGCAATTCAGGAAACGGCGGTGGGGTCCGGGGGGTGTGTGGTGTCAGGGGAGGGGGGGAAAAGCAATTGCAAAAAAAAAGGTAAATTACCATAATTAGAATAATCCAATTATATATTCCTTATATATTTTGGGTAAGACAAAAAATAAAATACGGTTGAAGATGCTCTTTAATTAACAACCATATTTGTGGCAGTCTATCTACTTGTTTGTTGTGTGGTATTGAAGTTCATCTATCTGTCACCAATTAACTCACCCGCCATCCCTCAACAACTCATGTTGAGAATAGTGCGGTAAATGAGCTGAGTAGTTTGCGAGCTCGGCTCGGTAAGGGTTTCATTCAGTTTGGTTCGAAGGATAAATGAGCGAGCTCAAGCTTGATTTTGTGGCTCGTTTGATAAACGAGTAGAGCTCGAACCTAGCAGGGCTCGGCTCGAACAGGTTCGTCTCGGCTCGAAATATATAGGTTCGGCTCGGCTCGAACATGCCAATATATAAGTTCGCGAACAGGTTCATCTCGGCTCAAAATATATAGGTTCGGCTCAGTTCGAACATGCCAATATTCGGTTTGACTCGGCTCGTTTAGCCAATTTTTCAATATTAAGATTGAAAAGTTGACGAATTCGAGCGCCGAACTGGCTCATTTATTCTAGACCGAATACTAACGAGCCGAGCTTGAGCTTTGTACATGCTTGTCAAGCCGAGCTCGAGCCGAACTTTTCCGGCTCGATTCGAACTCGAGCCGAGCTCGAGCCAGACGAATTCTGATCAAGCTGAGCTCGAACATGCCAATATTCGGTTCGACTCAACTCGTTTACACCCCTAGTTGAGAATATACTTACATTTGTTTTTTTATTACATGCGATCGAAGAATACAAATATTCAATTAAATCAAATTAGACATAAGAGCGATTGATGGGCGCATTTAGGGGAATTAGTAAGCAAAGAATCTCTGGAAGAAATTAATAATCGAATCTTTGCTTATAACAAAGATTCACACCCTAAATTTTCTTTCATTTGAAAGTATATAAAAATGGTCAATTGAGCTAACATCACTTACATCAGTTGGTACTTATACATTTTTTATATATACATTTTTTTCAAAAGGGACTCAACTATTTTATACTATATCTACTTACAAAATATAACAATACATTTCACTGACACCACCTGAGGTTTGTCTTAATGACGGATAACCTTCTCACATATGAGAAATAACAATGAATCCCATGTGATTTCTATGTGCGCAAGGATGGGACAGGGGGTCTAGTAGCGGTGGTCGCCATGACAACAATTTTAGAAAATGCAATTATTATATGTGAAATTTTTTTTTATCCCCAACTTATATAGTCTTACCACTGCTAGGTTTTTTTCTTTATTTTTTATTATATACTAGTCATAAATCTTTTCTTTTTTTTTTTTCAAGCAAGGAGACCCAAAAAAGTATTCTAAAACTAAATTCAATGGACTAAAGTAAAATAATATAAATGGTGATGTGCAATTAAGAAAAAAAAATCTACATTCTAACCCTAAAATAACTTAACCTAAAAAATTAAGGGAATTTAATCATAATGCCACTCCCAAAAGGGAGTGCGGTTATCAATTTTGGAAATCCATATCGGGTTCTGGGAAGTGACATTATAAATTTGGGGAGTAACATTATCTTTGTGCATACCGATGTTCTGGACTATCAATGAAGGAAGCATAGTAATGTGCATATAAATTGAATTGGGTCTCTAGACTTGCCCTCTCTGATGTAATTTGACTTTGATTTGGGAGCATGATTCCCCAACAAAACATGTATAGGGGGCTACTGTTTAAGTGGTATTCTGAGAGCAGTTGCTTTATGCATATTGCCAAAGGTTAGATCTATCTCTAATTCTCATTCGCCCATACCCCCAATGATTGGAGACTACATGGGTTCTGCTGCTATTGTTGTTGTTGGAGTGGCATTATCGATTTCCAAAATTTAAATTAGTCTTTTTTCATACTCCATGTGCAAATGAATAACATCATTTACTATAGTTTTTGTTATGTTATTTTAATTTTGTCTGGAGCCATAGTAATGCATCTTTTTATTTTTTTAGTATTCATTTTGCCACTACTAGGGTAAAATCCTAGTTCTATCCCTGTATGTGCGTTTTAAAGACACCCCCAATTGACAATTGTATTTCTAAACACGTAATGAAATGAGGCAAAAGTAAAAATTCACCCTTGTGGATAATAAAAACTAATATATATATATATATATATATATATATAAACTCACTTTTTTGAATAAAAAAGGACCCATTTTAACCCATTGGAGGAGTTGTTTTGATAAAAAAAATAAAAGAAGTAATTTATTATAACCATTTGTTTTTTAACACACAGAAGAATCATTTTTTCTGTCAAGAAGGACAAACTTACTACTTTCGAGTCAAAAAATCACGAATTAAGAGCTTTTATTATTCAATTAAAACAATAAATTTTTTAATATAAAACGCTTTTGGCTAATCCTATTACGTGAAATTTTTTTTTTTGTCAAATAGTTGTTTGTTGAATGTTAAAACTACATAGGATTTACTATAATCATTATTATCCATGATCGGGTATTTGTCATTAAGACAAACCTTAGGGGTGTCAATTAAATTTTATCCAAAATTTGTACTATCTCCGTCTCATTTTGTTTATCCAATATTTCTTTTGTTTCTTTTGTATTTATTGTCTATATCTTTCCATCGATAATGTTTTTCATGATTTTGATAACTTTATAATATAGAATAAATTGAAATCTATCAAATAAAATCTACATTGTATATTTTTAATGATTCACATTGAAAGAGATAGACAATAAATATAAAAAAATAATGGACACACAAAATAGAATGGGATACTAATAATTTAGGCCTGAGGAAAAGTCGATGCCGGCCTCTCAGACGTCTCACCCTCTCTGTCTCTCACTCTCACACAAACGACATTGTGAATCTTCGTTGATCTCAAAAACCAGGCGCTCAAATTGCTACTAATCCCCTCCCGATTTGTTAGTAGGAGTATTTTTTTGAGCATTTGTGTCACTTTCAAATTACTTATACTTATCTTTTAATAATTTTTAAAATCTCACTTAATCAAATTAATTAAGGTTTTGTTATAAAAGATTAAATTGCAGAGGGAAAAATTTACTCCATCAATTCAAAAATTGAATACCACTAAAAAAATTCAAAAATAGAAAAAAAAAGTGTTCCTCAGGAATTTTTCAAAGGTATAATTTGAAAGATTCAAATAATTTTGTTTTATGTTCCTCATAATCTCTGTGGAAATAGAACATGTAAAAAAAACCAACAACAACAACAGGAGAACCAAATTAGCGGATCAAAAAAGAAAAAGAACCAAAGTAGTAGGACCTACAGGAGTATTTGGTTTCGATTTCTTGTCCTCTCTCTCTCTCTCTCTCTTCTCACGGCATGTCCTCCTCTCACTCTCCCCATCTTCTCTCTCCTCTCCCCCACACACTCATGCCCTCCTCCCACCACCACCACTTCGACCTCACCACCACCACCACCACCACCACCAGCAACCACAGCCACATATCATCCAACGGCAACAAAACCCCAACCCCCACTCCAATCACCGACTCGGACCTCCGGTCCGAGTTCGCCCACCACGACCCCTCCGTCGCCCGGCTCAACAACGGCAGCTTCGGGTCCTGCCCGGCATCCATCTCCGCCGCCCAACGACAGTGGCAGCTCAGATGGCTCCAACAGCCCGACGAATTTTACTACAACCAGCTCAAACCCTCGATTCTCCGTGCTAGAAATGTAATAAAAGATCTGATCAACGCCGACGACGTCGAGGAGATCTCCATGGTTGATAACGCCACCACGGCCGCCGCCATTGTGCTCCAGCACACTAGCTGGGCCTTCGCCGAGGGCAGGTAGATATACATTACAACTATTTTTCTAAGAGCCTTTACTCATATTTTTCCTCGAATTCAAGTAATAGCTTCATTTGTTTGGTATGAAGCAGTCCAATGGGCAAACCCAAATTTAAGCACGAATTTGAGTTAAAGCCTCGTTAAATTAATGGCATGATTGTAAACGTGGAAGGGAAAAATAGCCGTAAATTTGAGTAAAAGACTCATTAATGGCATGATTGTAAATTTGGGAGGGAAAAATAGCCTTACGAAATTTGAGTAAATTTCTGAGTCTTCTTTGAATTTGAGTAAAACCCAATTTGATATAGATTTGAGTCAAGGAGTAGAGTGGATTTTAGGGGGGGTTTACTCGAATTTTAAGTTTGAGTGGAAAAAGGGGTAAGAGCATCTCCAACCCAATGTCCTCTATAACTCTATTTGGAAGGATCAAAATAAAGTTTTATATTCAAAAGGTGATTTCAGAGGAATTCACCATTTATGTTCACTCCAACCATGAATCTCTATATCTCGAGTTTTCATCTTTATTTCAAATTTTATCTCACTTTGAGTCCAATAATTGTGTACTCGAATGTCAACTTCAATTATTTCTCTAGTTTTATATTCAAAAAGTTATTTTGAAGGATCCTTTATTTTCTTTCCTCATACTCCAAATATGGAGGATGGAAATCAATCTTCCAAAATGGAGGCAAATATGGAGGATGGGTTGGAGTGCATAATTCCTCCAAAATGGAGGAATGGAGGAAGATTTGGAGTTATGGAGTATGCATTGTAGATGCTTTATGGTTCAGGTTCATAATTCAATTTCATCATTAGAAGTTTTTGTCTTACAAGAAGAAATTAGGTTGTAATAATTATGTATTAAATGGTTATGAAGATAATAAAGAGTAGGAGAAATTTGATGTCCGAGACTCTGTGAGAGCAATCTCTAATGGTAACAATTTCTAAAGCCGAAGCCATCATTTGACATGATACCTCAAAAATGGACCTCGAATAATCCAAGATATGGCTTTGCCGTTTGTCAATCCAAACTTGGCTCGAGGTATGACAAAATGATTCAATCGATGCAACGATAAAATATGGCTTTAGCACCATTGGAGCAACTTTGCCTAATTTTGACAAAATCCTAATGTAGTCAAAAAATAGCTTTTGGTTAAAAAGTGACTCAAAATATCGGAGATGCTCTGATGTACACTATTCTTTTAACTTCACTTGTGCTGACTCCCAATTGTGCTGAAAGTGGGGGAAAAATTCAATGCTCATGGGATTCCAAATGAAAGTTTCATGTAGGATTCAGGATTATTTGAGTGTACAAAATTGTGAGTGAGTGCACAATCAAGGTTTAGGTTATGTAGGTGAGTGTATAGGTTATGTAGGTGAGTGTATGATTGAAGTTGGGGTTGAATAGGCTTAGGATGTAGAGTACAACAAGGAGGAGAAAGACAAAGACAAGGCAAAAATGATTTTATCATTTTTCTGAATAGGAGAGGATAAAGTCGCACCACGTCCAAACCACATGGGGCAAAGTAATGGTTGATCTATAAATTTTGCTCTATAGATAGGTGATGTTTAAACTTCATATAATCTTTAAAAAAAAATCCAGAAATGTCAAAACTTAAGGTTTAACACATATTTCCAAAATTTTTACAAACTTTTATTGCTTTAAAACAAAATCATACACTTTCACCATCTTAACTATGTAAACATCGGAAAATAAAAAACCAGAATTGTAGTTAGGATTTTTCCTCCTGCAACAAATAAATTATAGAAGCAAATTATTCTAACTTATGGAAATATTCTAACAGATTCAACAAGGGAGACACTGCCGTCATGCTCCACTATGCCTATGGCGCCATCAAGAAATCCATCCATGCCTACGTTTCCCGCGCCGGTGGCCGAGTCATTGAGGTCCATATGCCCTTCCCTATATCCTCCAACGAACAAATCATCTCGGAATTCAGAAGAGCCCTAGAAAATGGAAAATTCAACGGTCACAAAGTTAGGTTAGCTGTAATAGATCACATCACTTCAATGCCAAGTGTAGTAATTCCAGTCAAGGAATTGGTTGAAATTTGCAGAAATGAGGGCGTGGATCATATCTTCGTTGATGCAGCCCACGGAATTGGGTGTACTAAATTAGACATGAAAGAAATTGGGGCTGATTTCTACACTAGCAATTTACACAAATGGTTTTTTTGTCCTCCGGCTGTTGCTTTTTTGTACTGTCGAAAATCAGATAAGTTTTCCAATTTGCATCACCCTGTGGTTTCACATGAGTACGGGAATGGATTGGCTATGGAGAGCACTTGGATTGGAACTAGGGATTACAGTGCACAGCTTGTAGTTCCAGAGGTGTTGGAGTTTGTTAACAGATTTGAAGGTGGAATTGAGGGGATAAGGGAGAGGAATCACCAAAAAGTTGTGGAGATGGGGGAAATGTTGGTTAAAGCATGGGGGACAAATCTGGGGTCACCACTGGAGATGTGTTCGAGTATGGCTATGGTTGGGTTGCCATCTTGTTTGGGGATTTTGAGTGATTCAGATGGGTTGAAGTTGAGGACCCATTTGAGGGATTCTTTTGGCGTCGAAGTGCCAATTTATTATCTGGTGCCGAAAGATGGGGAGGTTGATCCAATAACAGGGTATGCACGGATATCTCATCAGGTGTATAATAAAGTTGAGGATTATTACAAGTTCAGGGATGCAGTCAGCAAGCTCGTTAAGGATGGATTTACTTGTGCGCTTCTCTCAGATTGAAAAAAGGTACTCTTTTCGTTCCTAAATCTTGATCTCCTTTTGAGAATTTTAAATCAGACATGAAAATAGTTGCACTTACATTTCAAATTTGAAGATGGTCTATCATTGCCTCTATATTAACTATCTTGGAACTCTCAGTCATCTATAAGTGCACTAATAATCATCCATAAGTGATGGTCTTTTTTGAAAGGGCAAAGTATGAATTAGCTCCCTACGGTTTGGCTCTTTGGCAAATGACCTCCCTGAGCTTTACTAATGATCAATTCGCCTCCCTATGGTTTTGGAGTAAAGTGCAACTCTTAACTCCATTAACAGAAAATGCTAAATGACTTTTTTACCCCTATACTTTAAAGTGAGTTTGCACACAGAGATCGCAAACCAGCAGAGGGAGAACACAGAATCGGGTCTTCTCTTCTAATCCACACACCACCACTACAGTAGTGTAGTTTGTTAAAAAAAAACTCAAGATCCCTAGTATACAGTAACTCGGTTTCCCGTTCCCACTGACGGGTCCAACAAATGCACGAGTAATTCCAAATTGCCTTCTTTCAACAGCTCTCTCTCTCTCTCTCTCTCTCTCTCTCTCTCTCTCTCTCTCTCTCTCCTGTAACTCCATCTGGGCCGCCTCAAACCATCTGAGTCTCTTAATTTTTTTTTTCTAGCTGATCTTCCACTTGCTTCACCATATCAAGCAAAGTCAAAGATTGTTGCAACAGTATCAAGAAAGAGGATTTGGTGGTTGTGCTGGGTTTATGATATGTTGGCCCTGTCTTTAATTTTTTTCCTCTCTGATTCTAAAGAACAGTCGACCAAATGGGTGAAACAGAATTCTACCCAAATTTCTGGTCTGGTCTCTTCTTGAAATGGAACACAGGGACTTCAAAGATATCACATTCATAATAAAATTTGGGTTGTTCGAGGTTAGTCTTCTCAATTGCTTGATATGCACGCATGTATTTAGATTGGGCCTGTGGTCTATGGTGGTTGGGTGGTTAATTTAGGGTTTTCATAGTGATTTGGGGAAGAAGATGAACAAAGGGTGTAATTGTCATTTTATCATACTTCTTTTGGACGTAAGTACATTTTTTCATGCCATAGATGCACTAAGAGCGCGTGAGACACACACAAAGTTACTTTGGACGGAATATGTAGCGGTTGCACTTTACTCCAAAACCATAGGGAGGCGAATTGTTCATTAACAAAACTCAGGGAGGTCATCTGCCAAAGAGCCAAACCACAGGGAGCTAATCCGTACTTTGCCCTTTTTGAAAAGCTATCAAATTGCTACCATTTTGAAACATCTCAAAATGGAATGATCTACCTACAGTCAGATACACAGTACCTTTTCGTTCACTGAAGCTGTTTATAAGATGCTAGAGGGTATGTGCGTGTGCAATCCCAATGATATTTAGGTCTATACAAATTGTTCCACTCAAAAAGAAATGATGAAAACGTAGTAGACCACTGCTCTCTGAATTTGTCACTGATATTGGAAAAAACTCAAAAAATGAACTCCACAATTCAAAATTAAGGATTCCCGAAACGTTTCGTTAAGAAAATAGAGCAAGAAAAGTAAAAGAGAGAAGGAAATTCTTACGCTAATCACATGTGTGCTCCACACAATGCACCTCAATCCATGGACAAATGCTGTCCCTCAATGTCAAGCTTTTCAGGGGTGATTGGTATGCTTTGCCACACCTTACCCACTTGTTCTCCCTCTGTTTTGTTTTCCACAATGCTCTTTACGAATCAGACAAAGGTTGATATGTGGTTGGAGAGTAGTATACAGATAAAAGCAAAGCAATCCCTTTGTTTTCCTAAACCGGAAGACTGAATCTAACAGAGACAGTTATTCGGTAACTGCTGCTTTCCTTGTGATGCCCACGCAGTTAGTGAAAGTGGAAGTCTTCTAATGCGGTAAAATGTTGACTTCCAAATGACAATGTTGGCTAATAAAAAATATACGCCACTGTAAAATCTGAAATGCCTTATCCTTTTATCAGTATAGCTGTATGAGACAATTTCATCTTTCCGATTTTTACGCCGCGGATAAGATTTGATGGCCTATTGGTGGTTAATGAACAACGGCATCCTATTGAAGTTAGTTTCCTCAGTAGTGCTTGCAAATGAAGTGATATTGCCTTTGACTAATGCAAACTCTAATTTAGCAAATATTGCGGAACACAAATTGCTTTTATGAGCCCCATATTGAAAAAACTTGCTTTCTAAATCAATGCCCAGTCTGGTGGGCAATTCACTCGACATTGTGCCATTTGCACTGTTGTAGGGTTTTTAGTGGACTTCTGGTAGTTTCTTCATTTCCACTTGTGTTCGAGATCTGGTTTCAATAATTAGGAAGCTTCTTGGTTTCTGAACCTTTTACTAATGAATGAAAGGTTATATGTCAGAACTTGTGTGCAATGGAACATAGATTTACGCATAGATTTAAGGTGTAAAACTAATGAACATGTAGATTGCTAGCATGTCTTTGTACAATCTGGTGATTTGCGACCTCCATAACTATCCAATATCCATTTTCTTGTGGCTGTAGGAGAACTATATTCTGTCAGCACAATATATTTGAAATACACACCGCACTGCCCTGCTACTCGCGACATGTTCAGTTGTCAAAAACTGGCATTTGCACCTCTCCAAATCATTATCCCTGCAACCTGGTCAAGTAAAGTGTGATTCTGAATGTAAAAGAAATGTTAGATGTCTATGGCATGTATCTTTCCACCACACTAGGTATAACGTTTATTGGTACGCTTTTGAGATGGAATGGTCTCAAGTTAGTTGAAGTATTACTCAATTGGAAATTTGGAAGAGTGCACCCAAATTCCTTTATGATCTTGGAATCGTTTCAACTTTCAAACTCTTTTTGCGTTAGAAAATACTACTATCTTTGAGATTGCCAGCCTTTTACTGGTGGACTGAAAATTATTGTAAAATGTGCTGTTAAAAGATATGTGTCTCCCGTTGTATCTATTCATGTACGCATACCGGTACGAAGGTAGAGGGGGGCCATGGGTCCCTCAATTTAAACAGTGATGGTGATGTAGAACAAGTAGCTGAAGCATTCATGGAGCAATTGGAGAGTCACAAATCAAAAAGGAAGTCAAAGAATTAGTAATAAGTTCCAAGGCGTCTTTGAAAGTTTCAAGGCTGGTATTAAGTAAGTTTGTTGAAGGGTCATTTAGTTAAGTTCTTAGTATTGAGTCTTAGGAGTCTAAAGGTCTTTGTTGGAAGTCTAAGAGTCATGTGTTGGAAAGATCAAAGGTTGGGTTTATCTTTATCTTTTAGCTAGTATAAATAAGATTGTAAGCCTAAGGGCAAAAAAACTTTTCAACCAATATTAATTCAAGAGTTTCTATCTCTTTTCCTTGTGGATTTCAAGGGTTACTCGTGGATTCGAGTAATTATCTCGTCTGCTAGAACGATATCTAGTCCTCGTGTACTTTCCGCTGCGTCAAGTGGTATCAGAGCAAGGACTTACCTGGCTCAATGACACAAAACAAAGCAGGAGACACAAACCTTAATGACGGAGATCATGGGGTCAGGTCCTTGTGGGAAGCGGTGGAGAGACAACAGCAGCAGTTGACAGAAATCCGTGATATGCTTGCTGGGTGAATCTCAACGCCAACAATAGGCTGATGGGTGATAGGAACCGCGCCGAGGGATTTGCCCAAGACCGACCTTTCAACCAGAATCAAGAGAGAGCCGAAGGATTTGCCCGAAGCCAACCTGTTATCCAAAACAATGCACGATGTCCTCATAACTTTCCATCTGATAGTGAGGAAGAACCTGATTTGCAAGAAGAACATGGAGTTCGTCACCCAAGGAGGCCACAACAACATTGGTTCGATGACTATCGCTTAAAAGTAGATATTCCTCAGTTTAGTGGGAATTTACACATTGAAGACTTTCTTGATTGGATATCAGAGGTTGAACGATTCTTCGAGATGATGGATGTTCCCGAGTCAAAGATGGTAAAATTAGTTGCTTATAAGTTGAAAAGTGGTGCTGCCGTTTGGTGGGATCAGTTGCAAAGGAATAGGCAGCGACAAGGGAAGGCTCTCATAACAACCTGGCGTAGAATGAAGCAACTTCTTATGGAGAGATTTCTTCCGCCAGATTACGAGCAATATTTGTTTCAGCTATATCAGAATTGCTCTCAAGGGTCCAAATCCGTGTTTGACTACACAGTGGAATTCTCTAGACCTTCAGCTCGTAATAATCTGAATGAGACGGAAGGTCAACGAGTCGCAAGGTACCTTCATGGGTTGAATCCACAAATTCAAGGTCAGATTGGTTTGCAAGTCTTGTGGACCGTGGATGAAGCACTCAACATGGCACTCAAGGCTGAACTTCTAGAGAAGAAACCAACACATTCAGGATATTGAAGAGGTCCTACTGATTCCTCGTTACCTACATTTGATAAGGGAAAATTGGTTCAATCTTCAGTTCCAAAGAATCAATCGAAGGGTGCTGTTGATGGTAGGGGAAACGTTCCCCAAACAACCAGCTCAGTCAGCAAAGACAAGCCCAAGAATCCAAACCCATATGCCAAGCCAATGGGAGATAAGTGCTACGGGTGTGGCAAACCTGGGCATCGGTCCGATGGCTGCCCAGACCGCCCATCAGTAAATTTGGTGGAAGAAGGAAACGAGGAAAGAGCTGAAGATGGTTTTGAGTATGAAGACGATCCAAGTGATGATGTTGAGTTGGCAGTTGAGGATGGGGAAAGAGTCAATTGTGTGGTACAAAGGATTTTGTTCGCACCTAAATCAGATGACCAAAGCCAACGTCACAACATCTTTCAATCTTCTTGTTCAATTAATCAGAAGGTTTGTGATTTGATTGTGGATAGTGGGAGTTGCGAGAATTTTGTTGCAAGGAGACTAGTAGAGCACTTGAAATTGCCAACCGAACCCCATCCATCTCAATACAATATTTGCTGGATCCAGAAAGGGCCTAAAGTTAAGGTAACTGAAATTTGTCGAGTTCCGATTTCTATAGGAAAACACTACAAATCTGAAGTGGTTTGTGATGTGATTGATATGGATGCAAGCCATGTGTTATTAGGTAGGCCATGGCAATTTGATGTGGATGTTACTTTCAGAGGCCGAGACAACACTTATTTGTTCACTTGGGAAGGTCATAAAATTTTGATGGCTCCTTTGGGACAACAAATGTCTATCAAGTCATCTAAAGTAAAGGGGAAGTCATTTCTGACCATGGCAAGTTCCGAAGCTGAATTCATAGCAGATGTCAAAGCCACACAAGAAGTTTATGCTATGGTTGTCAAGGCATTGGTGGTTGAAGATAATGGGAAACCAACAGTGCCCATTCCTGAGAAAGTAAAACCCCTACTCGAGGAGTTTGATGTGCTCACTTCCGATGAGTTGCCTAATGAATTACCGCCAATGAGGGACATTCAACATCAGATAGATTTTGTTCCCGGAGCAAGTTTGCCAAATTTGCCACACTATTGGATGAGTCCGAAAGAAAATGAAATTCTAAGAGAGAAGGTTGTAGAGTTATTGAAGAAAGGTCACATTCGCAAGAGCATGAGTTCATGTGTTGTTCCTGCCCTGTTGACGCCAAAGAAAGATGGGAGTTGGCGAATGTGCGTGGACAGTAGGGCTATCAACAAAATCACTATCAAGTACAGGTTTCCAATTCCTCGCCTAGATGATATGCTGGACATGCTCGAGGGTTCGAAGTGGTTCTTGAAAATTGAATTGAGAAGTGGATATCATCAGATTTGGATCCAACCCGGAGATGAATGGAAAACAGCGTTCAAAACCAAGGATGGTTTGTACGAGTGGCTGGTTATGCCGTTTGGTCTGTCCAACGCTCCCAGCACTTTTATGCGGGTCATGAATCAGGTATTAAGGCCTTTCACTGGAAAGTTTGTGGTCGTTTACTTCGACGACATTTTGATCTATAGTAAGTCTGAAGTGGATCATGTAGAGCACTTACGAATGGTGTTGACAGTTCTACAAGAGAATAAACTCTATGTCAATCTCAAGAAGTGCAGTTTTATGACTAGTAGTTTATTGTTCTTGGGGTATGTCGTGAGTTCGGAAGGAATCCATGTAGATGAAGATAAGGTTCGGGCTATTCGAGAGTGGCCAACACCAAGGACTGTTAGTAATGTTCGAAGCTTTCATGGTTTGGCAACCTTCTACAGACGCTTCATTCACAATTTCAGTACCATTATGGCACCAATCACTGAATGCATGAAGAAAGGCAAGTTTGTTTGGGGTGAAGATGCTGAGAAGAGCTTCGCCTTGATTAAAGAAAAATTGTGCACCGCGCCAGTGTGGGTTCTGCCAAGTTTTGAGAAAATCTTTGAGGTGGAGTGTGATGCTAGTGGTATTGGTATTGGGGCTGTCCTTTCCCAAGAAAAGAAACCAGTAGCCTTCTTAAGTGAAAAGTTGAGCGAAGCACGGCAAAAGTGGAGTACTTATGATCAGGAGTTCTACGCGGTGGTTCGAGCTCTTAAGCACTGGGAGCATTACCTAGTCCAACGGGAATTTGTATTATATACTGATCATCAAGCATTGAAGTTTATCAATAATCAAAAGCACCTGGATAGTATGCATGTCAGATGGGCAACTTTTCTTCAGAAGTTTCCTTTTACTAGCCGACACAAGTCTGGCACTCTCAATCAAGTTGCAGATGCATTAAGCCGCTGAGCTAGTTTACTAGTTACATTGGCACATGAGATTGTGGGATTTGAGTTTTTGAAGGAGTTGTACGAAGATGATGATGATTTTAAGGAAATATGGGCCAAGTGTGTTCGGAATGAACCTGTAAGTGATTTCCATGTGACTGGTGGATACTTATTTCGAGGGAATCAACTTTGTATTCCTCAAACATCTTTGCGGGAGAAATTAATCCAAGACCTACATGGTGGAGGATTAAGTGGTCATTTGGGAAGAGATAAGACTGTTTTAAGCTTGGAGGAGCGCTACTTTTGGCCTCGATTGAAGCGAGATGTTGGTAATTTTGTGAAGAAGTGCTACAAATGTCAGGTATCTAAGGGTCAGTCTCAAAATACTGGTCTTTATATGCCTTTACCTATTCCTAATAATGTATGGGAAGACTTGTCTATGGACTTTGTGTTGGGTCTCCCTCGCACCCAAAGGGGAGTCGATTCTGTATTTGTTGTTGATGATAGATTTTCAAAGATGGCTCACTTTATTCCTTGCCGAAAGACGTCGGATGCGTCTCATGTGGCTAGATTGTTCTTTCGAGAGGTTGTTCGCTTGCATGGCATACCTCAGTCCATTACCTTAGACCGGGATGTGAAGTTTCTCAGCCATTTTTGGGTGACTTTGTGGAGGATGTTTGACACTTCTTTGAATTGAAGTTCTACTGCACACCCACAAACGGATGGACAAACAGATGTGACTAATAGGACTTTGGGAAACCTAATTCGCAGCATATGTGGGAACAAGCCAAAGCAGTGGGACTATGCTTTGCCGCAAGCTGAGTTCGCCTATAATAGCGCAGTTCACAGTGCCACAGGGAAATCACCTTTCTCTATGGTATATGTGACACCACCGAAGCATGCAGTGGATTTGATTCGTTTACCAAAAGGTCCGAATGTCAGTGTTGCTGCAGAGGTTATGGCTAAGCAAGCTCATGCAATGCAGGAAGAGGTGAAACAAAAGCTGGAAGAAACAAATGCAAAATATAAGGCAGTTGCAGATAAGCACAAACGCGTCAAATTATTCAAAGTCGGGGATTTTGTGATGGTTTTCTTGCGTAAGGAACGATGTCCGGTTGGTACTTACAATAAGCTCAAGCCAAAGAAGTACGGTCCATACAAAATTTTGAAGAAAATCAATGACAATGCTTATGTGATTGATCTGCGTGAAGACATGAAGATTTCTAAGACCTTTAATGTTTCTAACTTGTTCGAGTATCATGCCGAGGAACCGCTCTATCCAGATTTGAACTCGAGGTCGAGTTCTTTCCAAGAAGAGGTGACTGATGTAGAACAAGTAGCTGAAGCATTCATGGAGCAATTGGAGAGTCACAAATCAAAAAGGAAGTCAAAGAATTAGTAATAAGTTCCAAGGCGACTTTGAAAGTTTCAAGGCTGGTATTAAGTAAGTTTGTTGAAGGGTCATTTAGTTAAGTTCTTAGTATTGAGTCTTAGGAGTCTAAAGGTCTTTGTTGGAAGTCTAAGAGTCATGTGTTGGAAAGATCAAAGGTTGGGTTTATCTTTATCCTTTAGCTAGTATAAATAAGATTGTAAGCCTAAGGGCAAAAAAACTTTTCAACCAATATTAATTCAAGAGTTTCTATCTCTTTTCCTTGTGGATTTCAAGGGTTACTCGTGGATTCGAGTAATTATCTCGTCTGCTAGAACGATATCTAGTCCTCGTGTACTTTCCGCTGCGTCAGATGGAGATTTTATGATTTTTATGGAATGGCGTCCTATGTTTTTGGAACTTCTTTTTGTTGCCCTCTGTGTCATTAGTATTCCTCCAGAACAGGACACAACTCTACTTGCTCACATATTACTCATTAGCTTCAATTCGAATTGTTAATAATCTTCATCACGCAATAATCGTCTCTAGAAGCTCACTTCATTTGTTTTTCTTTTTTATGTCTGTTAAGACTTACATTGGTCCCCCCAAATTACATTTCTAGCTTTTGGTCCCTTCATACACATACAAATGCGGGGTAGTGTTATAAAAGGCATTCACCGAACAAACAACACAACAAACAGGTTTTCGTTAGGTTTTGTCCATAGAAAAGGAAACCACATCTGTTATCCATCCTTCATCTTATTCTATTAGTATAACCTATCCAGAATTTGTTTTCATGCTTTAACCAGAATGCGTATCACAGACAAACCAGTATATTATGATGTATTGTTTGTTGTAGAAATGCCTTACATATGTCACTAGACAGGCATTCTTGGAGGGCTACCTTCGTATGGTACCTTTTACAAGATCCAGTTAGGGAAGCATTATTGCCTTTTGTTCTACAATGTGTAATGTTTATAGCTATTGAAGTGCAGCTCTGTGTTGGTACATTTTAATTTGATTTGATTTTCTTTCTTTGTAGCTCTGTGGAAGATTGTACACATTTTTTCTGATAAATAAAATCCATGCTTCCCAACTTAGCTGTTGTTTGAAGCATGTCTAAGCGCTGAAGGGAGGTGTCATCTACACTTCAACCGCAAATCCCTTGTGGAAATGTCTTAAATTGTCCCTCAGTTGCCATGGGAGCATTCTCTAGCTAATGGTGCCAATTTCACTTTGCAAGTTGCATGATTTTACTCAAGTAGAATCAGCCATCACAACCTTAAACCTATGAGTCAACGTTTCCACTTGACAATTAGGTTTGTAATCAGATTGAATCATCATTTTTTAGAAGAATAATGAAACATTTCATACCATCTGTTATTCCTGGGAAAAAATCCCAGTTCATGCTTGCCCCTTGCATCAGCATATTTTGGAGAAGTATGGACATATCATGTATCTTTTGGAGTAGTTATTTGTGGCATCTTGATAGGATATTGTCATATTGATGTGCTTTTTGTTAGCATACAGAAGGTAGAGTGGCTGCGTAAATTTGCAGTAATGCTTAACTAGAAGTTTTAACCAAAAAAGGTACACAAAATGGAACCACTGGACCAGATTCATTGCGGCAACACAACTTTGAATCTATACCAAACGCTACTTTCTGACTACCTTTTTTGTTTGATTTCTGGTTAGGTACTGCTGTGTCTTTGTACATCTGGGAATTTGTGGTGTACATTCTTCAAATACTAGAATTTAGTGAACGCATATGTTCGGTGCTTTCATGACGTCTATAGTTTGATAATATAGGGTATCTAGGTTGCCTCACTCGCTCTTTGACTAATTTCAAGGCTCAGACCAGATAGGGATGACAATGGTTTGGTTCGGGTATTGGTAAAACCAAAACCGAAACTTATTACTAAAAACAAAACCGTAACCAAAACAGGTGATTTTCTTTTTATCTAAAACATCATTATTATTTTTTTTTGCTCGGCATCTAAAACATCATTATTAAAACCGTCGATTACCAGTTCTGTTTGTTTTTTCATCAAACCGGTGGTCAACATTTAACGACCCAACCTAAATCAACCCAAATATTGGAAGGGGCAGAAAGAAAACAAGAACAACGTAAATAATAAGTGCAATTAACACGAAGTGAGAGGGAAACGTGGGAGAGGGAAGGGGAGAGGTATGGGGGTTGAATATGGAGGAAAAATATCCTATGTCCTAGGGACATCGTCATGTGATATTTCAAATTTATTTTTTATACGTCTTTCGGTGTTAGTGTGCATTGAACACGAGACCGGAAAAAATATTAAACTATCTTTTAATCAACTAGCGGTGTGTCCGTTTGATGCACAAGGCCGAAAAAAATCAATGTTGTTTTTTTATCCCGTGCATCGAACGGACACAAACGCTGGTAAGAGGAAAGGTAACGTTAACAAAATTACACTAGACTCAGCAAAAGGATTCTCCTGGCGAGTTCCGCAAGAGACTTTGTACCTTCCCTTCCAACTCTTTTGATTCAAGCTGCAACAGATCCGGCACAAACCGTTACCCTAGACGCTCCACGGGCTGAGGTGGGAACAACTTTAGATGCCCGCCTGACTCACGAGATAAAAAGTTTCTATTTCTTACACAAAACATGCCAAACATACCGCTTACTTGGTCTTGCCCTCCTTGCGGAGAGGTATCAAGTCCAACTCTTCAGCTCCACACCATCGATAGGGGGAGGTGCATTAGAACACTGGCCTTCCCCTGCATGATCTATGGGTGTAGTTGGGTTTGAATAGCGAAAAAAAATACCTACTACAAGAAGTATAAAATGCGAATTTTAAGGGGATAACAAAACATGCTCTGAGAGAATGCTAATCAATCTAAAATCAAACAACACTGTCAAACTTTCTAGAATGTCTTGGTAGATTCCAAACCAATTAGATGTCACAGGACGGGACTAAGAATCTTGTTCCTGCCTTACCCCATTACATCAGTTCATGTTACAGTCAAACAAACATGTATACCAACAAAAAAATAATTCAAAGTCAAAGTCAAACTTTACCTTAACTCAATAGGTTTTCGTTCGTTCGTCCCCCATAGAACCGGGAAAGACTCAGTTTAACATGCTTCTACTAAAACCCACACAAAAGAACCAGTGGATTCAAGGTCCAAATACACTTTGCTTCAGGTTACATGGCATAGAACAACCAAAGAGCAAATTCACCATACTTTAGCTAGCATCGTTTGAAATCTTTCAGCCCCCCAAAAATACGCAAATTAGTATAGGTGACAAGTCCAGCTTTGCTTCAACATTTACAGCTATACCAAAAAGGCAACTTTCACCCCCCGAAGCAACATTTAACTAGATCTGGCTATTTGTTTTTCCACCAAAAAAGTCCCCACATCTCAGTATCTGCACATTTGTATAGTTGGATAAAATTTTGAAGTCAGAGAGTATACATCAATTGTTCTGTTACCGAAACCAGTAAGATGAACCAGTATTTGTCTTTCAGAAACAGTTTCTTTATCAATTTTAACATTCAAAGAGGTCATGATTTGACTGAATGACCCCAAAATTTTACTCATCCCTATAATAGACATGATAACACTCCTAAAATGTAATTCTTTCACACTGAATTTTTCATGCAGGTAAACAAGTCCATAAAATTAGCCCTTTTATTATGCACCTTGTCCCCACAATGCAACTTGGTTGTTACAATGAAAAGAAGTAGATCAGTCAAATGACTCAAATCTTCTCCATATTTAATGAGCCATGCCAGGACAGCCAGGGGGGTTCATAATCTCTCCAGCTTAAAGGAGTGGCTTTTGTACATATCAAGTTGGGTTTCAGTTACAGTAGCAGCTTTCAAAGGTTCAGACACGCGCACAGAATACGATGCAAACCAGTGGTGCACCAGTTCACATATTATGTACACACTGTGTATGATTAGTGTATAGACACCAGAAACATTCAAACCATCAATGTTATAAAAGTTGCTAGGCGCTAGTCGAGAGGAAAAGGGCCACCTAGCGCCTAGATGCCGATTAGTCGGCTACCTAAACGCCAAGGCGGGGACTAGTGTGCTGCCTAATCTAGGCGTTGGACCACCGCCTAGCGCCAAGGTGAGGAGTAGTCAGTTTGGAAGGTCAACTTTTAGAACACTGCAAACCATTAACTTCTCATTAGCAGGATCTAAAGCTCTAGTTAAACAAGAACAAACACAGGAACCCAAGTTTTCTCCATGAAAATAGTACGATATGCCAAGAAAATATAATTGTTAGATAGATGAATCAAAATAGACGACCGTACGGCATCATGGAATGGAATCATCATGTTGGAGTTCTTCACGTTTTCATGAAAATGATATATATTTTTTATTTTTTGAAAAGTCATGAAAATGATTGATAACTCCAATATTCCACTACGGAACGCGTAAAACATAAAACCAAAGGTATGAAATACCGGGGGGTGTGTGTGTCCGCGTTGCTACAATATGCATCTAACTGGGTACTTAAATGTGGAATAATCCCTGCTTCCTAGTCCAAATCAGACCAACTTTTGCATCCAATCACAAGGTCAACACCAGGCTACTAATTAAGAAATCAAATAAAATTCTTCAAACTAAATGCACTCATGATGAAGTGAGATAATGCAATAGTACCTCAACTCAAAGATTTTAACATTTGTCATTTCAAAGCTGTTGGAGAAAATATGCAGGGTACATCGGCAACTGAATCATTCCATAGTGAATCGTCCCATAGTAAAATACCATGATACTTAGATGCTAGAGTAATCTTGGTGATCTCTCCTTTTCGAGAAAAAACAGTCGAACGCCATCAACAGATTTCCATCTCTCAACATTTTCAGTGGCTTGCAAAATTGGTGAAACCCGCGAGTAATTGATGCTTCAATAACCCATTCCAAAGTCCAGGACCCAGAGTCCCCATAATCTTTCATTGCCCAAAATTTTCACTCACCATACGGATCCGTGTTGTGAATGTACAACTGATTATCTACAGCCACAAGAGCATTACGATGGTCTCCAAGGTGAGAAGGCAATGGGAAGCTTCCGAACTGTTCTTCCTCGATATCAAAATAGGAAATGGTCAGTGGCCTCTTATAGCCTATCCAGTGAAGAGCCCCATTCAGAAAAACTATAATGTCGTGACATAAAAAATAGCGGGTGGCTCTGCAGTGTATCGAAGGCTCCTCCATTCTTCGTCAATCCCAAGGGTATAAATGTCAAATTCCATTGATCCGGTATAAGTACGAATATATCTTAACACCTTGTATTGACGAGTCGCTAGACTATGCCCAAACCCAAATCCTATAAGATGACCGCCAACCTTTGAGGTTTAGGAAGAATAAAACGCTGTGCCCTAAGTGGGTTACACACAATAACTAGGTCTTCAAAATTCTGACAACAAAACTAACCCATCACATGAGGCTACTACTCGAATATGCGCATGAGGTAGGTAGATTTCAGTATTAAATTTCATTTGAGCGATGCGATAACCAGAAATAGGGGATCGTGGAGTTGTAAGATTTCGAGGTGAGAGGAGGAGGAGTTATCACTATTGTTATTGTCTTTATTATTATTACCGTTGCGGTAGAAGATGAGGCTGAGAGGAGAGCTTGAGAGATGCAATTCGGCGAAGTAGGGTTCCAGAATGATGTTTCGCCAGACCTTGCATACTCGCTTGCATCTGAAAAGTGATTTGAGAGGGAGTCGAGATAGAATGTCGGACATTATGTCACTTGGGAGTTCTGACATAGGAGCGGCGGCATTCTTTGATCTTCTCGTCTTCTTCTTTGGGAGGGCGACGATGACGGCGGCGGTGTTCTGAGTTGCCAACCACTTTGATCTTCTCATGTTGTCTTCTTCGTCTACCCTGACCCAAAACCCTATATTTGAATTTGAAGAGAAGAAAAAGTAGAAACGCTGAAAACGTATGTGAAACGATGATTAACTAGTACTCCGGTAAATGAAGGCCAGTTGGGAGGTAAATGGTGGGATTGTGCATTTTTATGGAACTGATGAGGGAGGATGGAACTGATGATGAGGGAGGCGACGCTCTGTTGCCATTTCTGCAAGAGAGAGAGAGAGAGATGGATAGAGGAAGGCCGTCTGCGTACCAACTGATACTGGACCCATTTATGCACACACAAAAAAGGCCCAACGAATGGGTTTTGATTAGGTTGGGCTAACCCAATACGCGTATCCGGACCCACGGCCTTTTACTACTTTTTATAAATGGAGGCGGGTATTAATTATTATAAAACGTCTTGAACCGTCATTTTCCCTTTTAAATGCAACCCTGGTATGCTGCGTTTGGGCCTTGGGGCACAAGGGTAGTTTTTTTTAGGTTTTGCTAACCTCCGCCCATTAGGCGGAAGATAATATACACATAATTTGAAATAAATTCGGATATCAATGGATATCTCACGGATATTAATACACTTTCACAAATATCAATACACCTTTCTCGAATATCAATTCACATTTTTACCTATTATTTTACCCCTATTGGCGGATGTTTAAATAATCCTTTTTTTTTTTTTTTGGGGCAAGTATGGGGCACAATGTTTTGCTTCTTATTCTAACTCTATAGCTTAATTTGTTACACGCTCGGGGTGAATTCGAAACCCCAGATTTCCTCTCCACCAATTCACACACTCTTGATGGATTGGATTTGATATCGTCCTTTTGTGATCATGGAAGCAAGGTTAGTTGAAGTCGGCTAATTGGCGTAATGGGATCAGGGGAGTTGATGATCAGGTTTTCGTTGGTGGTGGTGCTATTTTCCGAGATTCTTTATGCAAGTATTATTATTATTATTATTATTTTTCGGTCAAGCATGCAAGTATTCTTTATTTCATGGGTTTAAGTTCGTTTATGCCAAGAATGATTCTGAGACGGTTAAGGCACATTGTTGTCGTAGAATGAATTGCACGTCGTGCGGTGTGTGAAGGCCAAGCTAGAGAAGCCTAGTGGTTTGTTTAGGATAATAAATAAAAGAGTTCATGAATGAGCACTCTTGTGGGGCTAAGGCATTGTCTAGCTACTAGCAGTTCTCGGAGTACTTCGATCTCGTTTGATAGGCAGATTATTTTGTGAATCTATACAATTGAGTCCAAACGACGTCCAGTGGAGGTAAGGAAGGAGATGAAGACAGATTATGGGCCGGGGTTGATGTCAGTTACCATAGAGCATGGATGGTCGTTGAGAAGGCTAGAAGTTATGTAGTACATGGGGATTACACAAATCTAGTACTCCACTTTTGTAGTGTATGAATTTCACGAGCTACATGAATTTCGCAAGGATATTCCTACTCTATAATTATTCAAGCGTAGCTTGCGTGGGAAGTGTTTCTGGTCCTTTTGGCAGGTATTCTCCTTTTGTTTTTTTCTGGTCTATCCAAGTGTAGCTTGAGGGTTATTAGTCTAGGTGTTTGGCGGGCAGCTTACTCCCACACAATTGTTCAAGATTTGACTTTTGAGGCCATGGCGCAAGAGCATATTTTTTCTATGAATTTTATAGTCCGTGAGTGGATGATCTGCCTTAGACCAGACTGAGAAGAGAAATGAACACTCAAGTGTAGGTTTGTTCAAGACTTTTTAGTGATTTTGAGCCAAAATTAGTGGGATCCAAAATATTTGTGAGGTGGATCAAAGTGAGAGATATATCTATGTAAGGAATTTAAACCATTGAAATAATGAATAGAATCAATTAATGAGTATCATACAAGTTATCAATTTCTTGAGAGAAATTTCGAGGTATCTTCCAAACCTTCTTACTTTACATAATTGTACCCATTGCATGTTGCCAGTAACGTTCACATGCCTAGTTCTCACCAGCCTCCTATCCTGTCGACAAGTGCGCCTGCAATTTTTTTTGTAATCGGATGTTCAGGTTAGCTTGCATGCACTTTGATTAATTTTGAGACCCTAAAGGTAACGACCCGGCATAACCTCCAATGACTCAAAGGTTCGAAAATTTTTGCCTCCATGAAAATGGATCATGTGATTACCTCATGGAGAAGCACATATTCACCTTCAATTATCTTTGAAAACCAAAAAAAAAAAAAAAACTATTCTGGGCTGAAGAAAAAGAGGAAGTAAAGGCAAGGGTTCTATATAATGTATTACACCGGTTTTATTCTGCAATCAAATATCAAAAAAAGTTTTCGTCAAATCACATTTGTCTAAAGAGAAATGAATAGTTTTGGGAAAAAAAAGAAAAAGAAATGAATAGCGTAGTTTGGCCGTTCATCGGAGTCGCAATCATGTGAGTCGTATTTTATGATAAGATCACACAATGGATTATCACGTCAAAAGATTTTTTTTTTTTTGTCAAACGGGAAAGTACATCAAAGAATATTGCATGAACCGAAAATTGACTGAGTTCATCAAGCTCTTATCAATATACTATTAATTTATTTCTTTTTTCCTAATTGAGCTAATTTTTTGCAATAACCCTCAGAAGAACGTATTGCACAAATTGGTTGGAGTATTTGTGCAAGACCAATCTCAGGGTTCCAATGTACATTTTGGACCCGATAGGATCCAGTATATGTTGGGTGTATTGGCTTATACCCCCGGATAAGGGGTGATGGGACTGGTTTAGGTTGCTTTGGCAACCCTATTTGCAGCTGTATTGGCTTTTTCCCCTTCTTCGCGTATACACCCCAATCCGGTGGAAGAGGTACTAAACTATGTCTACCTTTGGACCGAGCAATAGATAATCCGATTGTATACAGGTGATTTTCTGACCTTTCCGCCCTCCCTAATCCCCCCTCTTCATCCTCGAACGCTTTATCTCCTTTCACGCTGTACAAAAACGCAAAAAAGCTGTCTTCTGTGGTGCAATTCTGGTGGTGATTTTGAGTGATTTCTTGCACAATTTGGTAAGATATACATCTGCTCTTGATTTTGATTTACATTAGCAGGTGCGATCTGTTGTTATTTGTGATTTCTGGTTTAGGATTTTTGAATTTGACTTCGATTTTTGGTTAGGGTTTTGATTTCAGTTAGATTTCTTGCCTATGGACTTGATTATGGTTTCGTTTTTGTTGATTTCAGCCTGATTTGTTGGTATTCTTCTGTTAATCCCAGAGAACAACTGTAAACCCCCAAAAAAATCAACTGTTGCTTGAATACAAAACATGCAAACCAGATTATTGAGTAGGGTTTCCTGATATATGGTTGGGGTTTACAGAAAACACAAGATAATTGATTGTTTCAATGAAGCACAAGATCCAGACACAGCATTGAATGGACTGATTTGTCGAGGGATTATGACCCAACAAAATATTGGAACTTGATCCTTTGTTTGCCTGCATTTTTTCACTCATCTTGCTTTGCAATTCCCTTTCCTTTTTTCCTTTGCTTTTTATCGTTTTTTTTTTCTTTCTTCTTTTCATGTTTTAGTAACTCCACGAGTCTGTTTTCCATGTGTAAGCATGTCTGTAGATTCTGAACTAGTATACATATATGGGTATTAACTAATTATGTATACTGAGGCATACGTGCCTAACGACATTCAAACGAGAGAGAGAGAGAGAGAGAGAGAGAGAGAGAGAGAGAGAGAGAGAGAGAGAGAGAGAGAGAGGGTTGATGTTGCCCATTTGCTTCTCAAACAAGTGTGTTCTATTGTTCCCCGTTTGGTTCCCGAGAATTAAAGGAGGTTTTGAACTTGGTATTTTAATCCTCTGATACGCTCTTGTAGTTTGAGATGTTTTTGAAAGGCGCTTTCAGGGTCACGCATGCGGGTTATGTGACTTTGGATTTTTTAATCATCAAACTATTTTCTTGCCCAATTTTGCTTCACATTAGCACAGAGGATTGTTGCGAAGTGGGTTGCATTAGGGTGATATACAAGTTACTATAGGGAGCTGATCCCATAGTGCATACATTACAGTTTTGGACGCACATAGGCTATACCGTTATTGCTTTTAGTAGGGTTTTTGTAAAATTGAAATAGAGGAGAGAATACAGGGGATTGTTTCGGTCCACCGAGGCTGTAGACCATTAAATGAATTACGTTTACCCTTGTGTTATCTAATACTGGATCCAATCGAGCCCTATTATATATGTGTGTGTAGTGTAACTAAGTTTTCACCAGTCATGAGCTTGACACAGTTTGGACACTTTCAAAAATTAACTTGGGGGGTTATATGTGTGCAAAACTTGCACTTTTATGCTTGAAAACTGCATTCTAAGCTGCAGGTTCAAAACTGTTGCTGCTTTTAGCTGTGAGTGTGTCCAGCAAACTGTGTCCAACCTGTGTCCAATCTGTGATGCTCTGTTTGTGTCCAAACTGGGTGTGAAGGTGCAACAAGTGTGTGCTATTGTGATCCAGGTGTGCACGTTGGCTATTGTTGGCTATTTTGAGTTGAACTGCAGTTTTATGATTTAAATATTGCATTTTCATGCTTTAAAACTGCAGTTTGAAGTGGTTTGTTGTTGGTGTTTTGTCGTATTTCCGGGTTTAGCATGTAGTTTTCAGCAGGCAGTGTGTTGGCTATACAAGATATGAGAAATTTATTGGTTGTGATGAGAAATTTATTGGTTGTGATGAGAAATTTGTACAAGACGCGTTGAGGACTTAGGCGAGGCGATATTAGAAGGTCAAATTGGCAACTAAATATTGCAGCTTACTAGTTCTTCAAAAAATGGTCTATATAAACTTACAAATTATCTGAGCCAAATGTTAACAAGTGTTCGACACGTATCCAAGCTCTTCGTTACCAAGTCCCACGGGAAGAAGAAGCAAAGGAAGACCAAGAATTTCTTTCTCATTCATGTTTTTAGTTAGGGGCAGTTAGAACCATTTGTAGTGAGTTATTTTTTAGGAGTTGTTAAATTTTATTTCATTTATATATGAATTTCTTTCATCGAATGGATTTCTATGAATTTCTTGAATGGAAATGAGTTGTTACTTTGTTATGATATGTTAGTATGAATTTCTTGAATGGAGCAAGATACTTTGGAATTTCGTATGAAATTCTTGAATGAAATGAAGTTGTTACTTTGGAATCAAATTTCTAGAATGGATCGAGATAACTCATGTTTTTATACAAAAAACAATAAACCCATGCAATAATGTTTCAATACAAATATACAACCTCTCTACAAAGTTTAGGAGAAAATTGGATGTTAAATCATCAACTTCCATATCATTTCCCTGGTGTTGGTGGAAGGACCAATTGTGCAAACAATCTTCGTCTTCCGTCTCTCCATTGGCTTTGACCGTAAACTCACTGAAGTTTAACCTAGCCGCTAATTTTGCTCTTCTGTCTGTTCAATAGCAAACAAGAATGACAAGAACGAATAAGTAACAAGTAAGCATGGATTATACGAAGCACGGATTATACCATAGTGGTACTTCTTTTCAAAACAAGGGAACCATTCTATAAACCCCAATTATGTTCAAAACTAATTTGGCACCAAACATCTACAACAATAATAAGTTTTTCCTCCAATATCCTCTAATCATTCAACCAAAAAAAAAAATACATCAAAAAATTAAAAACCAAACTTTTAACATTTTAACATTTTGTATTTCAAAAAATATTTAAAATTTTTGGATAATAAAACACTTTAAAAAAAAAAGTAATTTATACAATTAATTAGTTTATCATTAAAATAAATTATTATAGCTTAATTGTCCAAAAGTAATTAAATTTATTGGATTTTACAATTATATAACTAATTTAATGACTGTTACAAGTTTGGGACTGTACAAGGGTAGAAGTGTCATTTGACATCTTTTTACATTATCTACCCTTCCTCATCCCCCATTTTTATCCTCCATCCAAACTAAGTATTATTTTATCTTCATTCTCTAATACCCCATCCTAACTATCTGCTTTTTAATCCACCCTCTATAAATGTCACATCAATGTGGGCCCTTCCTTCTTAACTAATACCACTTACTATCTTATTTCATTCATAAATAATATACTCAAAACACATACGGCATCCAATCGGGCCATTTGTGTACTCAAAAGTCTAGCTCTATGAATTTTTTACCGTTTTTACAAGTATGCTTATTTTAACGCTCAACTGTTGTATTCCTTTTACAGTCCCAAAACCGTAACATTCACTTGCCCAAATGCGCGTGGCTTTGTAACAAAAGAAGGCGCATGTTTCTCCACTTGCAACCAATTTATTTGATTGAAGACAAAAAAGTAGCAGTATTTAATAGTATATACGTACTACTTACTATATATGCTGTATCTCCTTCTCAATAAATATCTCAATTCGATAACTCTCTTCCTCTGGACTCAACCCTCCACTAGCACAGCCTTCATCCAGCTGATCACCAAAGGTTTGACTTCTCTACATATCTCTTCTACTACTATCCTCTCAACAATCCATACTAGTTTGTTTGTGTTCAAAATCTCAGTTTTAACTGTGGGTTACGATTTGTTCTTCACCCATGTTGTAGTTTTCCTTTTTTCCAATTTTTCTCTTTAGCTTCCAATTAAGATGTTGCTTTCTTTTAATTTTACTCCCTAATACCAGTTTTGGGTTGATCATCGTATCCAGATTTACTAGGTTTTTGCTTGTTCGTAATACTATATCTATATCATCATGTTATATATGGGGTGTCTGTGTTTGTATGTGTAAATGGAAGAAAAGAAGAAGTGCTCGATCTGTGACTGAACTAGTTGTTGACTTTTGCTGATTTCTCCACATGGGCTGCTGGATTTGCTGGGATTGCAGAAGATTTGCAACATGCAAATCTTGACTCTTTCTCACGCATGAAAAGAGCATTTAATGCTCTTTGTACTGATTCTCCCTCCCTTTGCCTATATAATGCTGTGTAATACTCAGTGTAAAAGTGTGGGTTAGCAGAATGTAGTCTGGAGTGGGTGAGGTTGAGTGGGGAGCCGGTGTGGTGTGGCTCCCGGAGGTAAGCCAGAATGTGGCTCCCGGAGAGTTTTTCATCTTGTATATGTTTGTGTATATATATACGAGGGAGTTTTCTCTGAAATTATTATGAATTGTGTGCGTGAGTGACACCTGGGGCACAACAATTGGTATCAGAGCACAGGAAGAGTGAGAGGGTCACTGGGTTTCACGTTTAAACCCACTGGTTTGAAATTGAAAAAAAAAATTTGGTCAGAAATTTTTTCTTACCCACGGATCTGGAAGCTCTCGTTGAAACGAGTCCAACGGCGCGATCGGTACGGAGATTGGAGTACCGAGGTTCACACACGGGTTGCCGGAGCAGAGCCCCTCGTGTGCTCTGTTTTATTTTTTCCTTTTCTGAATCTGGCGTGGAAGAACAGATTGGGGAAGAAAAGGAGAAATGGGAGATTATCCCATGTGGCAGGTCCGCCACGTCATCAAGACGGGTCAGTGGACCTGGGTTTAACCTGTTTGACCCCTTGTGGGTCAAAAGGGTCAGAAGGTTCAGGAGGTTCAAAAGGGTCATATCTTCTAGAGGAAGGGTCCATGGTGTTGTTTCGCGATTTTGGAGTCGATCCAACTCCGTTTTTTTGCGTATGAGTAGCCGATTTTGACTGTCTTGACGTTCCGGATCCAACCCTGTGCTCCATTTTTCGTGCGGAGGGTCCTAAGCTAGTGCGTTTGCTAAGTGGAGCAGGAAACGAATGTGTGAAGCCTGATTGGGTTGTGAGAAGGCTTGTTTCAGCAAGGATTTTTCGGTGGTGATCTGTTGCAGAGCTAGTAAGCAAGGAGACACTCATTTGAGCAATGTATCCCGGTTTGGGGGTATGGAAGAGATCGGGTTTGGCAGTGACATAGGCGCTTACTAGGACAATTGATCGGTTTTATCGATGGATGATCTAGGGATGCTGTGGGAAAGCCTGGAATGGAACGATGATGGACGAATGGCAGGAGGAGACCCAAGGAGACCCAGGAGAGATGACGGACAGTGGCGAACTGTGTTGGAGAAGCTACCCACCAGAAGGATTGATAGACTCGGCATTGATTGGAAGTTGACCAAGGCAACCGAGGTGTTTGCGGAGTTGATCAACAGGAATCTGAGGCAGTCTGGTTCAATTTGGTTTGAAGACCTATCATCCGGACATGCAATTTTTTGATTCGGGCTGCAGGAGGAGCTGATCGGATGGTGATTTCCGGTCTAATGGATGAGGGGCAACCTATACAGGCTTGTGGGAGTGCAGCAACAGATGGAGCTGATGTCGGGCATGGTCAGGTAGTATGGGTGGACGTTGATAATGAACGGAAGAAGTAGCAATTGCGGACGCACACAGAATAGGCACGGGAGTACAAAGAGTCGTGACCTGAGACGTACTAATGTGTGTGCCGAATCTGGTGGTGTGCGGGATGCTGGCCAGCAACGATGACAGCAACAGCTTGCTGGGGATTGTTCATTGGTGCTCCGGACAGAGGATTGAGATGGATATGAGTTGAAACTGCACTGGATCTCTTCCTTTGTGGAATTTGGTGACTAGATCCTCTTTAGAATATATAGCCATATGAGGTGAAGAGATGGAGTCACGGTTTTGTGTCCTGTGACTGGGCATAGGCGTTCGTGGTTTATCGAACGCGGTTATCGGCATCCGGAGGAGTGATGCAAACGCTCATGCAGCGGAGGAGCGCAAAATAAATGGACTCTGTTGCAGAATAGTTGCAACATTATGAATTCTGGCAAAACAACCTAAGGGTTGAAGGAGAATGGTTTTTAAGGAGGCTGAGTCCCCACCATTCTTTCCTGGGAATTCATAATGGTTAATGGCAAGTGGGTCATCCGAGTTCAGATGTGGAGGCATACCGGAGAGATAGGTAGGGATGTTGAGCTGGTTGAGCTCCGTTGGGTTTTGTTGGAGATCGGCTAGGTGCACAGGCCGAATGTAGACACTATTTCTAGGCGATGCAGACATTGTTCTCGTGGATGACGGATTAGGAGCATCCGTTTTTGGATGCGGGCACTCCGGTCAGGGGGTGCGGTATATCGGCGGTAAAGCCGGTATGAGCCACGGAGATCTAACAGGATGAAGACGTCCCAGATTCGCTAGTTGTGTATCTTGGTTTGGAGGTATGGTGTAGCTTGGCGGGGGATGCAGTGTGTCAACAGAGATGGAAGTTAGCCTCTTCCCAGATGGTGTGTGAGACCATTTGGTGAACGGAGCCTCTGGTGTGAGCAGAGGGAAGCTGTGTTGGTGCTTTGGTACACGGGAATTGCTAGAGTGGTGGTATTGCAGCTCAACAGTGCTGCGAGTTCAGCTACAGAAGAACTAGTCAAGCAAGGAGACATTCAGTTAGGCATGGGTGCTCCGGTGAGGGGGTGCTGGAAGTTAGACTTGGAGTGACACAGGCGCTTGCTAGAGTAGTTGAATGGATAGCAACACATGTGGTGAAGGGGGTGATTGTTGACTTTTCCTGATTTCTCCACATGGGCTGCTGGATTTGCTGGGATTGCAGAAGATTTGCAGCATGTAAATCTTGACTCTCTCTCACGCATGAAAAGAGCATTTAATGCTCTTTGTACTGATTCTCCCTCCCTTTGCCTATATAATGCTGTGTAATGCTCAGTGTAAAAATGTGGGTTAGCAGAATGTAGTCTGGAGTGGGGAGCCGGTGTGGCTCCCAGAGGTGAGTCAGAATGTGGCTCCCGGAGAGTTTTTCATCTTGTATATGTTTGTGTATATATATACAAGGGAGTTTCTCTGAAATCATTGTGAGTTGTGTGCGTGAGTGACACCTGGGGCACAACACTAGTTTCACTCCCACTCTTAGATTAGGGTCTTTACATACGTTTGTGTATTATTGGTTCACCATACCTCCGAATGGAAAGGCTTTTGGCTATTCTGTCATAGTTAGATTGTATTGCATCTGGTCTCAGTACTCAATTCTCAATAATAAATTCTTTGGTCGGATTGTATATGCAGCATATAATTACACTTAAAGATAAGAATCCGGCTGCAGTCCACTTTTGAATTGCAGAGAGTAGTTCGTGTAATCCCAGCAGTCGAATAGTGTTTTTAATGGATCAGATTTATGGAAAGAATCTTACAGGTAAGGTAAGTATGTCTTGCCTATAAGATACTTTCATAAATCTGAACTATTGATTCTAGAGATGAATGACCCAGATCGATAGGACTGCACCGTTTTCCCTATTATTGGTTTTCCATTCTGATATTGGTTGTTTCCCCGCCCCCCCGCGTCTCTCTCTTAACCATAGTAAGCGGTACATGAATTTCACAAGGATATTCCTACTCTATAATTATTCAGCTTTTGCTCTTTTCAACTTGTCTTTTGAGGAGCTCCCCCTAACCACCCTTGGGTTGCCCCCATGTGTGGGTTTTGGACAGCTGCGAAAATCAAATCAAACAGAAAAGTTTCCATTTCCTTGCTGCTCACCAGAATTTATGTGCATCTTTGCTTGATAAATGAACAAAATTAGAGTGATTTCTGAACTGATGGTTTTGTGACAATTGGAGAGACTAAGCTTGAGGTTGTTGTAAATTTAGTGTTGCAAATTTGGATTAATTTGTTTCTTGAAGATGGGGCGTTTGTTAAGCTGTTGTAATCTTTAAGCTTGCTGTTACTTAATAATTAAACCTTTTGTGAAGTTAGCATGTGACTGGGGCTGTCAAGAATTTGGTTCAATCCTGGGTTGTTTGGTAAAAGTTTTGAGGAAGGTTTTTGGGGTATTGAGGGGGGAGAGAGAGAAAAATTGGGGTAATAAATAGAGAGTACTTGTTGAAAACCATGCATCTTTCTTTTCAAGTTGCTAATATTTACCTTGGGCAATGATTTTGGCACTCCACTTTTTGATAACCACTCTCCACTATTTGTCTTTTAGTGCTCTTGCCATGTGTATTTTAAACATTAAAAGACAAATATTGGAGTGTAGTTATCAAAAAGTGGAGTGCCAAAATCAATTACCATTTACCTTTTATTTTTCAAGTGTAGCTTGTGTGGGAAGTGTTTCTGGTCCTTTTGGCAGAGATTAACCTTTGTTTCTTTCTTGTCTATCCAATAGGCGCTTATCCTCTTGTTTGTAATTAGAGGAGTGTTTTGTTCTAGCCTAGCTAGAATTGCTAATCATTGCTGTAAGATGCGGTTTTTGGTTAACTAAATTACCAAAAACAAAATAAATAATAGTTGATTTGTTGGTGGTCTAGCACCAATAGATAGGCCATCTCTATCTCTTTCTCCTGTGATTGTCCAAAATCGCTTGCTTTGCATAGATGTTGTCACGTTGATCTCCCCTTAAGCTAATTACCTATTGTTTCGTTATTGTACCAGGGAATTCTCTAAAATGAGACTCAATCATCTTTTGGTGCCTGTGTGCTTACTAATTACGACATGCTCTTTAGTTCCTGCTTCCTCTGATGATTTAGTGAGAATTGGTTTGAAGAAGCAACCCTTGGATCTTCATGGCCTTAAGGCTGCTAGGATGTCAAGAATGCAAGGAAAAAATGGGAAGAGTTTGAACGCCTTGCGTCCTCATGCCTCGGATGTAGACATAATCTCTCTAAAGAACTACATGGATGCTCAGTATTATGGAGAGATTGGCATTGGTTCTCCCCCGCAGAAATTCACAGTCATATTTGATACTGGCAGTTCCAATCTCTGGGTTCCCTCATCAAAATGCATATTGTCTGTGAGTTCTGGAATTAATTTTGCAAGTTCGTAATGTTCTTCTTAAAAGAATTACCTATAAATCGACATTACGTGCAGATCGCTTGCTTATTCCATCACAAGTACAAGCATACAAAGTCCAAATCATACGAGGAAAATGGTATACTTATTAGTCTTATCTTTGGTAATTGGAATGTTGATATGTACTTGATCTGATTGTAATTGAGTCCTGATTCACAAATTGATTGCGTAAGAAACAGTTTTCGCATTGAGAAACATTATAAGATGTGTGCTCAAATAGCTTTTGTTGATTTTGATTCAGGGAATTCTTGCACAATACACTACGGGTCTGGATCAGTTTCTGGCATCCTTAGTCAAGATAATGTTAAAGTTGGCGATCTTGTGGTTGAAAAGCAAGTAAGTTCACTTCTTTTTAAAAAAAGATAAATGGAATTGGTGTTCGGCACTTCCTTTGGTGATAGACGCAAATGCTTTATTTGTCAGATTTTCATGGAGGCTACTAAAGAAGGGAGTCTTACATTCATATTGGCACATTTTGACGGGATACTTGGGCTTGGGTTCCAGGAAATTTCAGTTGGGGATGTAGTGCCAGTCTGGTAGTATTATGTTAAACTTTGTTTTAATGTGTTTCACGAATTATTCATCTTTATAGCCAAGAAAATCTGTATTTCGATCCCTTCTGTTGTGCAATTCTGATGTCTTAATACACTGATTCGTGATGGAAGTGCAGGTACAATATGTTGGAACAAGGTCTTGTAACGGAAAAAGTCTTCTCTTTCTGGCTAAATCGAAACACGGATGCAAAAGACGGTGGTGAGCTTGTTTTTGGTGGAGTGGATCCAAACCACTTCAAGGGGAAGCATACTTATGTTCCCATCACTCAAAAGGGTTACTGGCAGGTGTGTGAAGATTGAAATTTAATGTTTCCAAGATTGACACACTTAATTCTGGTTTGATTTGGTTGATTTTTTCTTTGTGCTTTTACGTGGGAAACTAAATTTAAGTGTGCCTTGTTTATTTCTCAGTTTGAAATGGATGACTTTATGATTGGAAACCATTCAACAGGTAACTTGAGCACTATACAGACTGTGCGTTAATGACTTATTTAATTCTTGCCAGGAATAAACTTCTATGTCGAATCATTTCAAAAAAAAAAAAGCAGAGAAAAACTTTTACATCAAAGATTGAATGATTGACACTTACGAAGTGATGATTGGAAACCTATAAAACCGAGAAAATAATACATTGGCGAGAGTATACTAATACCAGTTGTGCTACTGGCCTTTACTGAGGCAACAGTTGATTATTACTGCCACCTAATCTCTCATATATACAAAAGGAGTTGATTATTAAACACTATCAAACTTCGGAAAATTTTGTTCTAACCCTACTAATTTTAAAATAGTTTTACCTTTTTAAATTGTCTCCTTGTTATGGAACCAATATGCTAATCACCTAATCTTTTGCTTTTTGCTACAAAAGTCAGAAAGGAAGGTTTGTATGTATAGTATATGAAAATTCAAAGGAGCCAAATGGCCTCTAGATTTGCAAAGGAAATATGGGACAGTAGTCTTTGATGTATCGTGCAAACACTTAGCATGAATCCTGTTTTGCCACTCTTCTTTATCAAGGGCCATAACTCTATAAAACCACCACATATGATGCAAGTTCTTGCATCCAAAAATTTTCCGTGTACAATGTTCAGTCTGGTTGATGACAATTGGCTCGCGTCCATCCCTTTTTCAAACCGTTTACATTCAAGAGGACAAACATTGTTGAATATCTTGGAAATCTGCGAGGTTTTTCTCACCCTTTTTCGCATCAGGTTATTGCAAGGGTGGATGTGCTGCTATTGTGGACTCTGGAACATCCTTGCTTGCTGGCCCAACAGTGCGTACTTCTATCTCTTGGACAATAAAGAAAAAGGAATTAAAAAATATCACTTAATGGTCAAAAAGATCCTCAGGATTGGTTAATCATCTCTGTCGCTGAAGGTTAATCATCTCTTCTACTTTCAACACTTATTTATTATGTGTCTAATTAGCTCATCTTTTCAGGGTGTTATCACTCAAGTGAACCGTGCAATTGGAGCAGAAGGTGTAGTGAGCATTGAATGTAAGCAAGTAATTTCCGATTATGGAGAGCAGATCTGGGATCTCTTAGTTGCAGGGGTTTGTACACTTTGTATTCATTTTACCATCTTTATCCATTGCTTAGTAGTTAGTACGGTTCCAAGGTCTCAACATATTTCCATTGTGATTTGCAGGTACAACCTGACAAAGTTTGTTTACAGATTAGTTTATGTGCTCCCAAGGGGGATCGGTCTGCCAGGTAAGTAAGTCTGTTTTTTCCTAACTAAAAATGCATTTTTCGGAAGTAAATGCTTTAGGCTGTCTTTTCTCTTCTTTCACTTTCCAGTGGCATGCTTCCTAGCAAAGCGTTTGTGTTTGGAAATTTAAAAGGAATGACTTAGTTTCTCTATTGCTTTATTTGGTGAACAACAATTACTAGGTATTGATCACTCACCAATTCTCTATTTCATTTAGTGTATTGTTAAATGATTAGGTATTTGTTTTCTTGGAGAGAACTTACTTCCAGTACCTGAAGCTAGGTGGTTTTAAGGAAATTGTGGCCAAACGCTAACTTAAGTTGCATTTGATCCAAACCATTTTTGCAGTGCTAATATCAAGCAAGTAGTCGAAGAAAACAAGGAGCATATTTCTGTGGGGGATGATCTTGTTTGCACTGCTTGTGAGATGCTCGTGTATTGGGTCCAGAACCAGCTGAAAGAAAAGGATACCAAGGATCAGGTGTTTGATTATGTAAATCAGGTGATTTATGAACGAAATCTAATATCTGCTCATAACACCAAGTTGGCATTTCTTTTTATGTAAGACCTTAATTTTCATTATTATTATTTTTATCTTTAAAGCTTTGTGAGAGCCTGCCAAGTCCAATGGGAGAATCAGCAATCGACTGCAACACCTTGTCGAAGATGCCAAATGTTACATTCACCATTGGAAGTAAAAATTTCACCCTCACTCCTGAACAGGTTTGATTTCATTACATGTCTTTCTAAGCCTTTTATTTACCTGCGCATTTTGTCCTCTCATGTCTTATAGTTTATCCTAAACTTAATATTTACATGTGAGGGTTTCAATTGCCATGGGAGCTTGGTTCTTGCATACTTATTTAGTAGTGGTTGTTTTGATATTTCCGTAATGTGAACATTGTTTGTGTTCTTTTTTATTGCTCATTATGGAACAATACTCTCTATTTTTATGTAGGTTACTAATTTAGCCTGTGTTTTATTGCTTGATTATGTAACGTGCCCACAACTTGCTCATCTTTCAACTTGTAGAAAAATAACGTGACCGAGTGACCTATCCGTGCTTCTTAGTTCATCTAGGGCAAAATGGAATATAAGTAAACTGAATGATACAAGATTTATCCTTCATGGTTAGAAACTGCTTTCATCTCCATTGCCTGGAATTATTTCTTACTCTTCTCTTATCAATGCTTGCCTTTTGTGTCAGTATGTTCTAAAAACTGGGGAGGGACCTGCTACTCTCTGCGTCAGTGGGTTTATTGCTTTGGATGTGCCTCCACCTCGTGGTCCTCTGTGGTATGTGTTCTTGGACTATGACAAAATTCTTGCCCATAATCACAAAAAATGGAAATTGAAAATAAAAAAGAGAGAACAAGGAGCCATCCCTTCATGTGCATGCACAAGAAGTTAAGAGGCTCTGGTTAAATCATGGTTTGTGGAGGGATGTATTGAAAGAAAGGAAATGGAAGAGTATGGGACAAGATAAGATGATCTAAAGGCGCATAAATTTATTTCTTCAGCTTCTTGTGGCACCAAAAAAATGTTTTCCAAATTTTAAAATTGTTCTCTTGAAAACATAGTATGATGTAAAAACGATATGTTACTCTTTACTTTTTCATTTTTTTCCTTTCCATGAAAAGAAGCAATTATGAAGAAAATGGAAACAATTACTACATCATACTTGCAGGATTCTTGGAGATGTCTTCATGGGGGTGTATCATACTGTGTTTGACTATGGCAACGTACAACTGGGCTTTGCCGAAGCTGCTTGATAGACACAATGCATCTTTTATCCTCTCAAGTATCGTCCTGAAATCATCATCAGTCACTTCTGAGAAATTTAGAAATGTTGTAAAATAGTAATGAACATAAAAATAATACATGAATTGGGTGATGTGGTGATTTTCTATGTAATAATATGTTGCTTAAAGATGAATGCTGTTTGATTAATTGCCAATGTACTTAGCAGAACATTTCCATTTTCTTCATATATATTATACACTTGAGTAATTCCGCGTGCTTTACACGGTGTTGTGTGTTCATTGGTGTAATTGGTCATGTATGTAAGATAGTTCAACTTATAGTAAGTGTAATACCCGTCCCGGATATTTCGGTATTTCAATTACTTTTAATTAAACTATGTGTTTTAGGGGTTTAAATCGTAAACAGTAGAACTTGTGAGGGTCCTGTGTGTGATTTGTGATTCAAGCATAAGTTAGGATGTGATTCCGCTAGCATGTGATAAATTTTCTTGTGCCCTTATATAACAAAATATCCTGGGGATATTTATCTTTCTCCATACGTATCTTATTTCTATGTAGAGAGAGAGAGAGAGAAAGAAGAAGGAAAAAAATTAAGGTGCAGGGCTGTTCTTCACAAAATTATTCAAAGTACCTAAAAAGCTTGTTAATTTCTCATATTTTTACTGAAGGTTCATTAGTGTGTTTATTGTATCGTGTTAAATTTTCAGAATTTTCTGAGAAGTGTAGAAAAAGATAAAAATCATAAACCTAACTGTGGTTAGGATCCTATTTTTTAGTAGACAGCTTACAGAGCTGCGTCTTTTATCAATTTTTTTATAGTTAAGAGATCCTCCTGATTATGGGTTCTTATGAATCTGAAAAATTGATAAGTTTGTGATGTTTTGGCGTTGGAATTACTAAAAAGTATTAAGTATTCGATTTTTAATGAATTTTCGAACACAGACTGTTCTGCTGGAAATTGTGCTTCGCTGCACAGAATTTCTGAGTTTGGAGGTGATTTTGACTAGGTTTCTTTATTGTGAAAAATCTGAGAAAAATCAGGGATAAACGTTGGTGTGTGGTAATGGTGTGTACCAAATTTAGGGTTTATTAGATGCATATTCTAAGTTTGGCAAATTTTACAAGTTGGTATGTCCCTGTTGAGTTTTGTATTTGGTGGACTGACACATTTTGGAAAAATGATCATATTTTTTTAGCTCAGGTATCGGGTTAGCGCACGGGTTGTTGATTCTGAAACTAGACTCGTATGTCTTTTGGAATATGTGAAGGTTGTGGCTTAGTTTATACCAGGTTAAATCAATTTTTGATTTGAAGTTGATAGACATGCAGAATCTGTGATTTTGGATGGATTTTTGTGTAACTTTGGACGAGTATAACTTTGTCGTTTGGACTCCGTTTTTAACAAATTTTATATCAAAATTCATGTACCGGAGGTGTAATTTCTAATGGTGGTGGTTTCATGATCTGGTTTTAACCCTATAAGAAGTTATAGGCACAATACGACAGTCTGGTTGTAGATTTCAAACTAAATATAGGGATGATGTGGTGTTTGAGTGTTACGCTTATTTAGGGACATTTATAAACCTTTAAGATGGACATGCTTGTATGCGTTAAGCATCGTTAATCTATTATTAGTGTTATAAACTGATATGGTTAGCTTGTGACTAGGTAACAAGCCAGTCAATTGGAGAGATTCCAAAACCGTAAGTTTGGCGTACGTCGGTCGATACAAAGGTGAGTGTGTTTGATGTAGTTCTCCACAATATAATATTGTTGTGGTGGTGAGTATATATCTTGCTAATCGTAGTTAGCTTTTGATATGGTTATCTTTTATGAAATATTGTTGTGGTGGTGAGTGTATATCTTGGTAATTGTAGTTAGCTTTTGATATGATTATCTTTTATGAGATATTGTTGTGAAGGTGAGTGTATATCTTACTAATCGTAGTTAGCTTGCGATATGATTATTTTTATGGAATGTTGCTATAGTGGTGGGTGTATATCATGCTAACAGATGATTTAACTGTTGATATGCATGCATGATGATATGTATGCTTGGAGGTTGTATATCATACTAACCGATGTTTAGTTATTGATATGCATGTTGTGGTGTGTTGATTGTACCCGCTTAAGGATTGTAGAGTGAGTCACACCATGTCGTGGGCCGTGCCATCTAATTAACGGTGAATGGAAATATGGTGTGCGGGACACAATACCTTGGGTACATAGGATGTGGCAGACGTGTCACTACATGTGATGTGATTACATTCATATTGTTGTGTATTGATTATTATTGCTCAGTTGGATGGATATGTTGGTTATAACTGTTGTATACATTCGAGTATTTCAGTTATGTTGGTGATGTGCATTCTGGTTGATATTCCTTCGGGTATTGTGGTATTATGTTGAGTATTTCTATATCTCACACATTCTGGCTTTCCTTTTTGGTCTGCCAGGTAGCAGGTTGCTTAGAGTGGGTCCATTACCGGTCGTTGTGTTGAGACGTTTTGCTAGCATCAGGTGGGGTTTTGGTTACGTTGTTGTGGAGTGCCTTAGCTGGTGCATAACTTAATTTGTATGGAGTTGTAGATAAGGACAGTTAAAGATTTTAAATTGTATAGGTTGTAATTAACTTTAGTTGATGGCTGGTGTTCCATTTGAGGTTAGCCTTGGCGTTGTGGATGGTTAAGTTTGTTGTAGGTGGTTGATGAAGAGGTTGGTTTATTCAAGTTGTAAGTAAGTCATCGGTGGATATGTTGAAGTATAGAATTTTTAAAGTACTACAATGCAGAGATTGTTTCTTGGTTGTGAGATGTCATGGTTGATTGGTCAATACGTTGATTCATTTTATGTTAAGGTGTTAAGTCTTCCGCTGGGTGTTTATTTTTGATAGATTGTGAGGTGTGGTTTGGTCTTCTGTGTGGAATGCCACGTGGTTGCGCTGACTCGGGCCCACTTTGGGTGCCGTTTGCGGGGCGGGGTGTGACAGTAAGATTTAGATATGGAATAAAGAGTTGTAAGAGTAAGTAAATGAATAAAAGATCATTTTTACCAACCAAAAAAAAAAGATGGTATTTTATAAGCAATGCAAAAGGAGTTCTTGTATGGAAAAAATAACATAAAGAACACTAGTTTGGAGTACCAAAATATTTTTAATTTTGTAGACTCAAATAATTAATTAATGCTATTGTAATTTCATAGATTATGCAAGTAATTTAATCCAACATATCCACTAAAACTGAAGAGAGTCACAAATAGCTCAACCTTGTTAAAAAAAAAGATTATAAGGAACGATATTTCTAATTTCATCAGGACAAATTAAACATTGCATAAACATAGATAAAAAAAATAGGTATTTGTTCCTTCTCAAACAATAGTAACAAAATCAAGATAATGTCATGGATTAGATTCTAAAATTGTGTGAATAATGAGACTTTTTCGTCCGTGTGTTTTTGAAAAATAACTGTAAAACCTTGCTGCAAGAGAGCCTTTCTCCAAATATCACACAAAATTAGAACTCGGTTTGCTGAAAACACACAACAAACTATCATGCTGAAAAGACAGAATTATAAAAGTAAAACAATTAGAAAACTCCAGAAAGAAGAGACCACTCAAAATACTTACGATTTGAAGTTCTAACAAAATCATAGTCTAGGGTTATGAAATCTAAGAGAATCTGACCACGTAGTTGCGTCTTTCTTCGTGTGTAAGAATCTATGATTGAGAAATTGATACGTCTATCTTCGTCTGAATTATAGAGGAATCGATGAGAGAGAGATCGGGGGAGATCTAAGAGGAACGAGGAGAGAGAGAGATCAACAAGGATTTCTTTCTTTCTAAATGGTTAGATTTAGAAGATGTATAAAGCTTTTTCTTCTTAACAAAGCAAAATGGGGCCTAAAATACCCAGGAAAAGACTTTTATTCTTGACTAAGCAAAGTAGGACCAAAAATATCTAAAATACCCCTGAAAACCTTTTCTTCTTGACTAAGTAAAAGAGGACCTCAAAAACCTAAAATATCCTCGAAAAACCTTTTCTTCTTGATTAAGCAAAGTATGACCTAAAATACCCCCAAAAAGCTTTTTATTCTTCACTAAGCAAAAGAGGACCCAAAATATCTTAAATACATTCGAAAAGCCTTTTTTTTATTGACTAAGCAAACTAGGACCTAAAATAACCTCGACTCAAGACATCCAAAAGAAATTTAAAAGACGAAATCTATAAGGGTAATTTTGTCTTTTAGCATGGTAGCTTGACTTGTATTAAATTAGGGAAAAGAAAGATTTTTTTTTGTACCTATAAAAAATAATATCTTTTAAAATACCCCGAAAAGCCTTTTCTTCTTGACTAAGTAAAAGAGGACCTCAAATATCTAAAATACCCTCGTAAAGCCTTTTTTTTCTTGATTAAGCAAAATGGGACCTAAAATACCTTCAAAAAGCCTTTTCTTCTTCACTAAACAAATGAGGATCCAAAATATCTAAAATACCCTCGAAAAGTCTTTTTTTCTTGACTAAACAAAGTAGGACCTAAAATAACCTCAACTGTCACACCCTTGATTTTCATCATAAATAAATAAATCATTTCGATAAAAGATCCTCGCGTAAAATAAGTAATACCAAAAAGAAGTTCCCATTTGTTTAATTTACAAATCAAGTTCCCACGTTAAGAAATATACAACATTGGCACACTGGTTTCAAAATAAGCTTAAGTACGAGTACGATCAAGTTAATTAGTTACAAATGATTTAGTCAAAAGAATTTCTAGAATAATTAGTTACAAACTCATCTTATCAAAAGAAAAACTATTACAAGATGATTAAGTAACTAAAAGCAGTTAGCTTCCAAAATGTCTTCACTGTTGGGAAACGATTCCCAGAACCCAGTAATAACGCGCACAGATTAGACAACAATCATTGCAAAAAACCCTATGATGCGGAATTAGGGTTTTACCACAACTCCCGCGTTACGAACACTGGTTGAACTTGTAATAGTACATCTTGTTGTATGCCACGAATATGCTCAACTGTACCTTACGATCTTCTGCCATATTCCCTTATACCTCGAATTACATACCCGTTTGTGGAAACTCTACGTGATTATTTATTCTCTCTCACAGCCCACTTTTCTGATCTCTCAAAAATATCTCGTCGACCTAGAGAATGGAGCGGTATATTTATAGGGTTAGGGCAGAGACCTAAGGAGAAATAAATTTGGGCTCCTTGTGTAAATAAGAAATCTTAATCCCACCAGGATTTTTCAGGATTTTATTTCTTATCACACAAATTACAATTCACCCCACTACAGAATTGTAATTGCACTCCCTTCATTATCTCAATTATATTTCGAGCTCCATGTTATTAAATAATTATTAATCTCCTCTCGTTAAGATCACAGATACCCGTTGATTAAAATAAATTACTGACATTCACATCCCAACACTTAAGGCATGCAAGCTATTGTCCGACATTAAAACCTGAAAATAATGATAGGTTGAGCTACACTAGCCCAGTAAGAAAATCTCTACAGAATCTATATGCTGATGAGATGATAAACATGGATATAGTGAATCAAGCTAAATGGCAAGTTCTAGTTGCTAGAGGTGAGCTATAAATGATCTTAAATCATTAGAGTACAAAGGATAAGCACACAATGATAAATCCAATAACTTCACATGCTAACACCATTTAATATAACTTCACATGCTAACACCATTTAATAGTATCAAAACACTCTCACACATACACATACACATACACATTTCTTCCACCGAATTTTCACCCCTTGTGACTCCGTATTTCCACCTCTAACGTTACGGTAAACTCCACCCCATGCGATTCCGTATTTTCACCCCTTGCAGTACGGCAAACTTCACACATTCTAACAAACACAAGCACGCTACAAATACCTCACGGGTCTTAACAATCAAGTCAATAATACAACTTTTATAAGATATGCATTTATCAAGCCATAAAGTATTTCACCCTAACCATGTATAGCATTCAAACACTAATATCATACGAAATCACCACATAACATGTAAAGAAAGAGAGAAATCCCTACCAAAATGAGTTTTGAGCAAAACTCTAAGTCTATCAAGTGCTATAAGCTTGAATCTCTCAAGAACAAGCTCCTTCCAAGCTTTGCTACAAGATCTAAAGTGAATATAACCCAACAACAAGATAAACAAGTATGGGAAAGTCTTCAATACATGTAACGCCCCCAATTTTGGGTACGTTAAATGAGGCATTTATTATATAATAAAGAGAGTCTGGCTCATTATTACATCATAAATACATCATAAGGAAAAGGTACATTTATTCAACAAGGAAGGAAACTAGGGTTCCTAATACTACTCTGCTTGCTCTTCCATCCTAGCAAGCTCCTCTGCTCCAAAAGCTTCCACGGTGTACATCTTATCCTGTTCATCTAAGAAGTCTGACACATTATACCAGCGTCGCCACCGATATAATATGTCAGGGTCACCAAAAGGTAACACCGTGAGCTACAACGCTCAATAGAGTAAACCCTACCCACTAACTCATAACTTACAAACAGTAAATCATATACGACGAATAGTAACAATCACACATCCACATTCACTATTCAAGTATCGTTGGTGTCCATGTTTTTTCTGTGTTTCTCCTACGCAACTCATCGTAGACCGTGTCTCCATTTTCACTTTTCATCACCAAATCAACATTTTCAAAATCCGTTTTTAACACACCCAACCTCGGTTCCGCCGTTCCGGGTTCCCGAGTATCCTCACAATGGTTCCGCCGCACCGGGTTCCCATTGGCACACATTTGCATTGGCTCCTCTCCGCGGATAACCAAGCCACACACCCAACCTCGGTTCCGCCGTTCCGGGTTCCCGAGTATCCTCACAATGGTTCCGCCGTCCCGGGTTCCCATTGGCACACATTCACACACACATCTCACATAATGCCATCAAAATCGGTCATTATGTAGTTTCAAAAATATTTCCTCCTTCGAAACACATTTTTTCTTGTTAACCACACCCTAGGTGTCATGTTTCTATTTTCTCGATTTCCGTGTCTCGTTCTCATGCATAGACTCCGCGGTAGGACTTTTCACATACGCAACCATAAATCATTCATTGTAATCTAACAAGATCATCCAATTCTATATTGCTAAGCATGCTCGAAAAGATCAAAATATGAATACTTCAAATCAAGCGTTAAAATCTTATCTTTCGAAAATCGTTATATCTTACTTTTTGAGAAATTCAATACAACATATGTTTATTTAAGACAAAGTCATTTATCCAACATGTTCATACCTCCATTAGTGAGATAAACTTATTGACAATCATGCATTTTAAACGATAAGCTTATTTACTTGAAACCAAACAATAGATAATCTTATCTACGATATTGATACTTTGAATCAAGAACATGCTACTCTCTAACGTAGATTTTATACTATACGTAGAGTTATTGGATTAGGGTTCTACGTATACTTAGGGAAGTGAGTAGAGAAAATCTACATGATCGTAATGTCATTTCAAGATTTTGTAAAACGAGCTTGCTAATTATTCCTAATACTTTAACTTGCCTTATCATAAACAAAAATAACTAAAGTTAAACTAGGGAAAATGAGTAGAGATTTATCTACCTTGATCCGAAACTAGTCGGGGCCGAATAAGCTAGTTGGAAGATTTTCTACAAGCGGTGAAACTTGCAAATCTGGACCGAACTTTGGATGGCAGTAACTCGGTCAATATTTGGCCGAATACGATTGTTCTTGGGTTGAAATTGAAGCTCTCGAAGTGCTCTACAACTTTCGTGAAGGAAGTTGATCCTAGAAACTACTTTAGGCAGGAGAAAAATGGTGAGAAAGGAGAAGACAGTATGCTGTCTGGAAATAGGAATCCGAGATTTTTACTGAACTTCGGATGCCAATATCTTTGTCATTTCTTCACCGATTGGGATGGTTCTTGGGTCTAACTTGAAGGTTTCGAAGTGCTCTACAACTTTCTCGAAGGGAGTTGGTTCTAAAAACTACTTTAAGCAGGAGAAAAATGGAGATTCGTGGAGGGCAGTAAGCTGCCTGGAAAAACAGAAATGGTTTCTAGAGAGAAGTGAGAGCAAGAAGTGATGGTGTGAATTGAATGGAAGGCATGGGGTGCTATTTATAGCCAACACTTGAGCTTCTCCTTCCTCCTCTATGGCCGGCCCCCCCCTTCTCTCCTTCCTCCCATGGATTTGCTCCATTGTCATGTCCAATCAAGCTTGAAAGCATGCCAAGTCTTCCATGACTTGTCACTTCCATTTGTAGGCCAAATCTTAGGTCATCATGAAGGGTTTTGGACTTGTCAAGTCTATGGGGAGGTTGCTTGCAAGAAAGAATGAAATCATTGGCTAACTTTGTACTTTGAAAGACTAGAAATGGGTTGGCATGTAGTCAAAAAAATAGGCTTAAGGCTATAAATGTTGCTTGTGTAAGTAATCAAAACTCATGCACACACTCCACCCCACTCTCTCCATCCGGCCTCCTCTCTCTCTCTCTCTCTCTCACTTGTATCTATATACATCCAAGAAAATCTAGGAAAGTAAGTCTAGGATTTTTAAGACTAGAACATAGGTGTGCATGCATGGCAAAGCTAGCCTTGCTTCCCTTGGAAGCAAAATGATGAGATTCCTTAGCCCATGATTTTGTATTGTCAAATCAAGGCTTCATTGGCAACTTAATTGCTATTAACCAATGGTCAAAAATTCTCCTAGCATTTATTAACCATTGGTTAAAGAAGGTAAGTATGGGCTTGAATGACTAGTCAAATCTAGGTTCTCATTATGGCAAGTCTAAGGTTGCTTCTTTTGGAAGCAAAATGATGGGATTCTGGTATGACTTGTCTTGTCATGCATTTAGGCAAGTCAAAGGTCTAATAACCAAGGGACAAAAATTCCCCTAACAATTATGGACCAAGGGGTAAAGGGATATTGGTAATAATTTGATATGACTAGTCATGGAAATCTATTGTCCAAGGGATAATATTTTCCCTAACATTTATGGACCAAAGGTTAAAGTTTTCCCTTGCCTTTATTATCCAATAGGTAGGGTGAGTAATGATGCTAGGTAAAGTGAAATGACTAAACATGGGAATAAAATGATTACTCCTATAGTCTAATGGTTCAATAGGGTTCGGAGGGTTTCATAAGGCTCAAAGACGGTCAAAAAGGTCCATCTAGGATTAGGAAATTTTAACTAGATTGAAACGGTAATTAAGGTTTTCTAACGAATTGGTTGGAAACTAATTCTACTTGCCAAGTAGGATTTCTAGCCAAGAAATATAATTTAAAGATTTTATTTTAACTCGTTAGAAAAAAATACGAGTGCTTCTACAAGCATACTTGTCTTTAGAAAATGACTAGATTGCTCGGCGTGAAAAATATAATTTTATAAGTTTCAAATCTAATTATGACGGATTATAAAAATTAAAAAGAAATTTTTAGTAGCAAATCCAAGTAATTAAGATAAAATTTAAATATTTAACGAAATTTTTATTTACCAAAAATCAGGGTCGTTACAATACACACTCCTTTAAGGTGTGTACCATATGCACCTATTGTGTGGTTCATATTGTGCCACCTCATAAAAAATTACTTGTAGGACTGGTCATTCATAACATTTTATTTCGTATCGTAACTTTTGTACTAAAAATTCGTAACTTTTCAACAATATGATTCGTAACTTTTTAGCAATAGATTCGTAACATTTTGGGATTCATAACATTTTGGTGTATTTTAATAAGGGTGCATATGATACACACCCAAATAAGGGGTATGTATTGTAGCACTTCTCAACAAGTATAGATCAACAAGTGATTAAGAGGAGAGAGAAAAAAAACATGAGTGAGAGCCAAAAGTTAGAGCAAGAACACCAAAACTTACCCATTGTCTACCAAATGTGAGATTCAAGAGAATTTGTGGAAGAAATCACTTAGATCTTGAAGATTTTAGGTAGAAATCAAGAGATTTGAGTGAGATTGGAGTGGAGTAGCTGAGAGAAAGTGTTTCAGATCTATTTCGTGGGTTTGTGCTTCGTCGCAACCTAACCTCTTGGAAAGCTCCGCACCCCAAGCGTAGGGCTAGGTCGTTGAAAGCATAATAACCGGTAAGACCGGATCGTTCCCACAGAGAAATCTTCTTTAGTGAATTTGGATTAGATGTTGCGTACAGATTGCGGCGTTCAAGCGGCCAACTTTGGAGTTTTGATTCGATTGACGAAATTAAACTTGGAAATAAACTAGGTTAAAATGAAATTTAAACTAGATTAGAAATGGTCGAGTCAAAGGGATTGATTTACCCACGACTTAGCCATCAAACGGTTCCTTCATCTAACTCATGAGTGAACCGAAACCGTCCGGATTCCACTAGAAGAATTAAAAGCTGAAGACTACTTATAACTTAATTCAAAGCTCTAATTCAAATTGAACTCATTTAACGCAAGTGAGAGACGAAAAAAGATCGTTCGCACGCGTAGGATTTTCAAGCTCGTAGCACAAGGCGATAAACTTCATTGATCAAAGAAGCCACCAACCCCATGATCAAAGCTAGAAATCATGGGTTTAATTCATTCAAAACCTTGAGATTAAGCTAAAGTTAAGAGAAACCATTTAATGGACTAATCCATAGGGTGAACCTCACCCTATGACCGAACCGATTAACTACTCACTCATAATAAAAAGACTAGAAAGCATGCTAAGAAAGGTAAACGTGATTAACCGATAAAAACGGAAATAAACTTGATTTATAAGAAGATCCATACAATAGCTACAACATTAATAAACGAGAATTTAACATAAGACAATTACCTTAAGGAGTTCTTGAAGGAAGCACAAACAAAAGCTTGAAAGACTAACAATGGAGTCCTAGGAAGAAAGAAAAGACTTAGGTCTAAAAAAAACTAACTAATGGCCATCTGGTATTAATGGCTTACAAAGCTATTTATAGGCCTTACAAAATCAGCCTTACAATGGACAAAAAGGCCCCCAAAATATCCCAAAAACATACTAAAAGTAGAAACTTTCCATATATGGAAGGTTGAAATATTCAGCAAAAAAGGTGCTGGCCGAAGGGCATTGGTACCAATACCTAAAAAATGAGGTATTGGTACCAATCCAACTGTCTTCTAATTCGGCATGATGGTACCAATACCTAAAAAATGAGGTATTGGTACCTCTGTGTGAAAACAGCAGAACAGGGCCAGCTTGGGCCATCATGCCTTGTCATGCCCCGACGGCCTTCCAATGCTCCATTACATGATCAACGGGACTTGGCGGAGGTATGCCTTATGGCCTTGTACTCTTGGATGCCCTCAAGGACTATCTTCGATGCATTAAGCTCGCTTGAACCACTTTGGCACGTTCCTTGCCAACCCTGACCTCCGGCCAATCTCCGAGTCTTCTTGTGGCACCGTTAGGCTTCGGTGACAATGAAATGAGTACCGGCGGGCATTTGGACACTTGGTTCATCCCGGAACGTTTATTGGTGATCAAAACCGCCTTATTAGCACGTTTTACCTGAAATACACAAAAACGTACCTTACGTGCAATATCGCATAAAAACGACAATATATATGTACAAACACAATATACTAGAGGACTTAAGCACCAAGAATATGCATTATTGGGTGCTTATCACACCCCCCAACTTGAACTTTGCTTGTCCCTAGCAAACTAAAACAAAATGCTTTAACTAAACTATGCAATCTTTCCGAGATTCAAGATACAAAAACTATGCTCAACTACTACAACTAGGCAAGAGTCCAAAACACCCTTTCAAATCTGACCATATGCAATCCACGCACAAACATGCCAAGAACTAGGATGAACAAACTATGCCATATTAGAATAGTCAAGCATGCATGCACCACAATGAGTTTCAACTCCAAAACTCACAAGGATACGCTCTTATTTGACTTTTCACACAATGAGATACAAGATACATCTCATGACAAGCGCTAGCAAGTAAATGCAATAGCCAGAGACAAAAAGCTACGCATGCTATCGAAGGAGCGCTAAGAACGAAAGGAAAGCTAATTATTCACAACTATGCACGACAAAGGATAAATCTCAAAAAGTAGAAAATATCAATCATGCATCAAATGGAATTAAATAGCGTACAAAAGATCAACGGAGGACTTTATTAGCTTATAACGACCTTGGATACAAATGGAAAGGGACTACAAAAATATAGTGGCCATATACTTGCACGGTTCATCTACCCTTGGCCACTACCAACCCTAAACTACCCAAGGCATGGCCACATATCGGCCAAACACCAAACAAAGTTACGAAAAAGAAATAAAGAAAAACTACTACCACCGACTCAACAACACATAGTCGTCATTTCTCATCCGGCTCCTCATGGTATTGAGCCTCGAGCTCCCCCTTTCCATTGGACTCTTCCTCATCCGGAATGTAAGATAGCCCGGAGGTCACACCAATCCTTTCATCATAGTATTCAACCCTCTTTCGAATATGATTTTGCTTTTTCATAGCATCTCTTTGATTCTTCTTTGAGGAATATGGTCATTTGAATTGAGATTTGTAGTGAGAAAGATTGAGGAGCCAATTTTGAGGGCTTTAGAGAGGGAGATGAAAATTTGGGATTTTACCTTTTGTAGTGGGAGAGGAGAGATAGAGAATCATATACCAATTCTTCACCTTTTTACATCCCAACCATCACATTCACACCACTCCAAACCTCCTTGAATCATTGAAAACTATAAACACACAATCCTCCGAACATCCGGTTACCTAGGTTTGAACAATGGAAGAGACTCGGACTATGGTTCAAAATAAGGACGATGAGACTCTTATGTGGTTTAATCAAACAAAAATGCCTTGAATCATTTCCTAAGTACGCTAGCAACTCCAACAAGATGCATGAAAGATATAAACACTACTCAAGCATGAACAAAAGGTGTTATTTACGCAAGTGCGGAAAATGAGAACAAAAAGCATGGGATGCTTAATAAACGAATCTCTACTCTAGCGATGCACAACACTTGACTTGACTTTTAGGCTCAACTTGTTCATCAACGTTCATGTATATGCATATGACATGAATTCAAACATATAACCAAAATTCGACGGGATACAAGACTCTTGCCATATTGACATAATTGAGCATATTTAAAGTATATAACATACGAAATCACTATTAATAAGGGAAGATTGCACAAAAAATTTGAAAATTTTACCAAAAACAGAAAAATGAGACAAGTCTCATGAACATATATATATCCCTCCCCCCAACTTAAACGATGCTATGTCCTCATAGCATGGAGAACAACAATATTGAGAGGGAAAGAATAAAAGATTGTACCTCCGGAGGGAATGTCAACCCCCATATACCTCGACCAAGTTGGAGGCTTTCTTGTCATTGCTTCCCTTCGTCATTGGAACTGCTTCCAAGGCTCACTCTTTCGGCTCCTCCATCGGAACCACAACTAGTTACACAAGGTCATCGCTGGGGCTTTCTTGGTCTTACAACCGCGACACGTAATCGCACCCATGCTTAGGGTTCCTGAATGCCTCACTCACCATAGCTTTTAGACCTAAACCACCAAGGCTGGTGTGGTAGCATGCTTACCCTGCAAAAGACTTAAGAACCAACTACCTATTAAGAAGCAAATGACATTAGTACCGCCCGGCTCGTGTTATCCGGACCTAACAACTGACAAGTAAAATTAAATCCACCAAATCGTCATGTGATTGAACGGGTACTACTTTTCTCCCCATTTCTCACTCAAAGCATCGTAGAGCAAGTCATGCAACAACTTCAAGTTCGAAACGGGTGGCTATACCGGACCATCAAAAGAGCAAAAGAAAAGAGACAAAGAGAGGGAGAGAAAGAAAGAGTTTATGTACGTTTATCCAAATGCGGGCTCCTAACATTTAATATGCCAATAAGTGCTAATAAAATGAACATAGCACTCCACCCCAGACTTTGCTTCAAAAATTGAATCCGACCATGCCACAAAAATAGATACTTTGAGTACCGCAATTGCCGAATTTGTTTAAGACATTTAAGTTCAACCAAGTGCGCATTCCAAACTAGATTGATTTTCAACGAGTTGACAAAATCTACAATGTAAGGATGGTAAATCAAATCAAATTCATCAACACCAACAAAATCAATCAATTCGACTTTTAAAAACTCTTGCACTTGGGGAGACTCGATAGGAGAGGTGGCATCGTCTAGACCTGAGAGTATTGGATGGTTCAAAATTTCTATGGAAGGTATCTCCTCATAGGAAGGAGACAAACTCTCAGGTCTATTCACATTCTTCCCATCCTACTCATTCAGCAGAGCATACAAAAAGTCTATCTCCACATTCGTTTCCTCAAAAATGAGAAATTTCTCCCCCGGATCGTCACACAGAAAGGGATCCATAGAGGGAGAACATTGGACAATAAGTTCAACATACGGCTCGCCACTCCATTCAAACTTTGCAGAGCTTTCATAAGCTAAACTAACATTTTCAACAAAGATATGTGGCTCTATTTTCTTTTCCCCAACATTTAAGGTGGCATCTTCAACATTGACATCATAAAGACAAGATCCCAACTCTCATTAGCGGTTCTATCCAAAAAGGCACCATCAAACATCCTTTCTAGCTACAAGCTGACGCGTTGTAGAATTTAAACTCTTATAGAAAATGAGAATAAGGTGTCTTGTGTCGTAGCTATGTTGCGACCAATAAAGCATGAGAGATCTAAAGCGCCACCAACAACATGCAAAAGACTCTTCATCAAATTGATAAAAATTACGATTTCACATAGTAGCATATGAGTCTCATACATTGGGGAAAACTCTTTGAAAAATTGTTCTTCCATATCTTGCCATGTAAGTATTGATCTTGAGTTCAAGGAATAAAACCAACTTTTAGCCATGTCTTTCAAAGATGATGGAAATATCTTTAATAAGACCTCTTTATCGTTCATGCAAAGCTCCTCGAGTTCTATGATGTGCGCACATGGATTGTCAGAGGCTAAGCCATGAAAATGGGGTAACACTTGAAGGATGCCCGACTTAACATTTAAAACATTGGCAAAAGGGGTGACTATGCAAGAGGGTGTAAAAATTTGATTGGGATAAAGGTACTCCCGCATAGTCTTAGGGACTATTTCCTCATTTGCCGCCGCCATTCTATTACAAAGATAAAAATATAAAGTAAACAGGCCAGAGGGGCTATGCCGCCACCTCTTTTCTCAAAACAGTTCCATGGGGTTATGCCACCGCCACGTTATATGGACAACAAAAAGAAAAGGCAATTGATACGTAATCTAGCTTCGTTACACCTCAAGTTTGATAAGATGATCGGTTAGAGGTCTCCGCTAGGTTAAGTATGAATTGCACAAAGTAAAATAAAATGGAATACTTACAGTGGTTTGTCAAACGTCCAAATAAGCTATAATAAGACTTCCCTGGCAACGGTGCCAAAAATGCTTCTGTCGCAACCTAACCTCTTGGAAAGGTTCGCACCCCAAGCGTAGGGCTAGGTCGTTGGAAGCATAATAACCGGTAAGACCGGATCGTTCCCACAGAAAAATCTTCTTTAGCGAATTTGGATTAGATGTTGCGTAGAGATTGCGGCATTCAAGTGGCCAACTTTGGAGTTTTGATTCGATTGACGAAATTAAACTTGTAAATAAACTAGGTTAAGATGAAATTTAAACTTGAAATTAAACTAGATTAGAAATGGTCGAGTCAAAGGGATTGATTTACCCACGACTTAGCCATCAAACGGTTCCTTCATCTAACTCATGAGTGAACCGAAACCGTTCGGATTCCACTAGAAGAATTAAAAGCTGAAGACTACTTATAACTTAATTCAAAGCTCTAATTCAAATTGAACTCATTTAACGCAAGTGAGAGACGAAAAAAGATCGTTCGCACGCGTAGGATTATCAAGCTCGTAGCACAAGGCGATAAACTTCATTGATCAAAGAAGCCACCAACCCCATGATCAAAGCTAGAAATCATGGGTTTAATTCATTCAAAACCTTGAGATTAAGCTAAAGTTAAGAGAAACCATTTAATGGACTAATCCATAGGGTGAACCTCACCCTATGACCGAACCGATTAACTACTCACTCATAATAAAAAGACTAGAAAGCATGCTAAGAAAGGTAAACGTGATTAACCGATAAAAACGGAAATAAACTTGATTTATAAGAAGATCCATACAATAGCTACAACATTAATAAACGAGAATTTAACATAAGACAATTACCTTAAGGAGTTCTTGAAGGAAACACAAACAAAAGCTTGAAAGACTAACAATGGAGTCCTAGAAAGAAAGAAAAGACTTAGGCCTAAAAAAAACTAACTAATGGCCATCTGGTATTAATGGCTTACAAAGCTATTTATAGGCCTTACAAAATCAGCCTTACAATGGATAAAAAGGCCCCCAAAATATCCCAAAAACATACTAGAAGTAGAAACTTTCCATATATGGAAGGTTGAAATATTCAGCAAAAAAGGTGCTGGCCGAAGGGCATTGGTACCAATACCTAAAAAATGAGGTATTGGTACCAATCCAATTGTCTTCTAATTCGGCATGATGGTACCAATACCTAAAAAATGAGGTATTGGTACCTCTGTGTGAAAACAGCAGAACAGGGTCAGCTTGGGCCATCATGCCTTGTCATGCCCCGACGGCCTTCCAATGCTCCATTACATGATCAACGGGACTTGGCGGAGGTATGCCTTATGGCCTTGTACTCTTGGATGCCCTCAAGGACTATCTTCGATGCATTAAGCTCGCTTGAACCACTTTGGCACGTTCCTTGCCAACCCTGACCTCTGGCCAATCTCCGAGGCTTCTTGTGGCACCGTTAGGCTTCGGTGACAATGAAATGAGTACCGGCGGGCATTTGGACACTTGGTTCATCCCGGAACGTTTATTGGCGATCAAAACCGCCTTATTAGCACGTTTTACCTGAAATACACAAAAACGTACCTTACGTGCAATATCGCATAAAAACGACAATATATATGTACAAACACAACATACTAGAGGATTTAAGCACCAAGAATATGCATTATTGGGTGCTTATCAGTTTCGGTGTGAAAAATGGTAAAGGGGAATATTTATAGTGGGCTGAAATACGTGCTGAATTTTTTGAAATTTCACAGCGGGTACTGGTACTGGGCGATTCCCAGTACCGGTATTGGAACCCCAAAATGCCAAAACAACACAAATCTGGACAACGGGTACTGGTACTGGGCAAAATGCAATACCGGTATTCGTTAAAAAACATTTGAAATTTTTACCGACGAACACCAAATCGAACCCCGCTCGCTACCAACACCTCAAATCATCATTACAACATCAAAGTATAATCTTCCACATATTTAAACGATTAAAGAAAATAGAAAAATTCACGAGTCTCTACATCAGCTCAAGACATCCAAAAGAAATTTGAAAGACGAAATCTACAAGGGTAATTTTGTCTTTTAACATGGTAGTTTAGCTTGCCTTAAATTAGGGAAAAGAAATGTATTTTTTTTTTTGTACCTATAAAAAACAATATCCCTTAAATTAGGGAAAAGAAAGATTTTTTGTACCTCCTTTTTTTCTTGATTAAGCAAAAGACCTAACACTGAAATGCCTAAAATACCCCTATATCTTTACTCCACCATTGACAAACTACAAGCCTACAAGGACAAATCGGTAATTTCACGATGTGGCTTGGCTTGCCATCCTACATTCTTTTAGATCTTCCAAACAAGGCAAATGACGACTATATCCTTCAACTCAAATTACAAGGGTAATCCTACGAGCGGTAATTTCGTATTTTCGCAGCGTGCTTTGGCTTACATCCGATCTTCTTTTATTATAAGTGTATTAATAGGTTGATGGTATGGTTAGAGATACACATGTTAGGTATTTAACTATTTATTGCGTTCGTTTTCAAACATCATTTTGATTTTTGCACCCCTTTTTCATATCCCCTTCTATTTCTTTTTCATTTTATAAGTTTATTATTACGTCACTCCTCCGGTTGTGAAAAAATAAATCAATAAAAGAAGGATAGTAAATGTCAAATTCATGAATAAGAAAACAAAGGGCATAGATGGTAAATACCCCTCCTGAAATGGTCTATGCTGCTTCTAATTGAACAAAAAAGGATTGTACGTACCTAGTGAACAAGCCTAGAACTTTATTGTAAGTGGGTACGTACAAGGCAATCGGTGGCGCTGCACATGTACGCTCCTAATTACAAGCTTTGGTCCGACCACAAAAACGTGATTTGGATTCTGACAAAATAAAACAGTCCTGGATTTATAGTCCTGTTTTTTTTGAACAAAATTATGAAGTGTGCTAGTATTTTAAAATCATACTTGCTACTTATTATGGGAAAATGACAGCCAATGACGTGTTTTAATCATTAATACCCACCAAGAACATGCTAAGAACATTTGTTAATGCTAAAAATGTCCTGGGGGGATATTAATTATCAAAACACGTCATGGACCGTCATTTTCCCCTCATTTATTCAGGAGACTTGATTTGTTGACCAAGCGACTTATGTATTGATATTTTGCATGCAGGCCAGGCCCCCTCACATACGGGGCAAGGTCCTATCCAATTTACCTTGCAAACAGTTCGGTCTAGTTTGGACTCTTTGTGGGCCCTTTTCGGGTCCAAAAGGGCCCACAATAATGATCGGAATCGTTCATTTTTTAGAGCTCGTCGATAACATTGATTGCGCCAAAAATCACATTGATTGGATATCGTTTGGTATGATTTCGAAATGCATTTATCTTCGGCTAATTGTGTCAAATGGGTTGCAATCCAGAATTGCACACTTTTTTTCCCCCCAACCTTAGTTCATTTCGAAATCATACCAAACTGTATCCGATCAATGTGATTTTTAGCGTGGTCAATGTTCTTGACGATCTCTAAAAAGTGAACGATTTTGATCATTGTTATGGGCTCGAAAAAGGGTCCAAACTGGACCGAACTGGTTGCAAGTTTAACTGGACTGGACCTTGCCCCCCTCACATACAAGTGGGGTTGGATCCCTGGCCCCTTCAGTTTTTAACGCAACAATTTTGGAACCTGTTAAAAAAATGACTTTGAAACGATGCTTGCGAGGCTTGAACTCGCAACTTGAGGTACTAAAGAGGTGGTACAACCATTTTGCCACCGAACAACAAGGTTGTCTCCTTCCCTATATCGAAAAACTGATTAATATAGTAAAAATTAAAAAAGAAGCCCAATTTTCGAACTCGACCTAGGATCTCGGAAATCTTAGGACCGAACCTGTTTAATTGCATGACTGTTTTAGGCATCGAGATTTATAAAGTGAACAGTGCAGATTACATTTTCGGGCTCGGTATATGTGGCCTATTTCTATTTGGAGGGTACAGCTGCCACAACAATTTGTAATCACAGTTTCATGCAAACAAAAAAGACTACTACCTCAGAACAAGAAATTAAATATAGTATGGGATTAAAAAAGTAATAATAACAGTTTCAGAATTGGGATGCTAGTTCCTATAGTTGGAGCAAGTCTTACTCTTCGGCCGGTCATGTGAACAATTATTAGTGTCAAACTTGTATTTAATATTGTCTCTATAAATTTAAAAGTACCCTTTATCTTTTTGTTTTTGAGAAATGCTAAATGAAAAGAAAATGGGCAAAGAAAAGACTCTTAAAATGTACATGAATAGCTGAATCTGAGCCGTTCATGTACATTTTAAGAGTCTTTTCTTTGCCTATTTGTTAAAAACTCTTTTTTTGTGTAGTAAAGTTCTTCACAAATCTTTAGGTACTTATAGGCACAATTTGAAAAAAAAAAAAATACAAAGAAAGCTAACTAACATCAAGAATCAAAATAAAGTATTAAATTAATGTCGAATTCAACAAACTTAGGTACTACCTAAAGATAGTTTCTTTACAACCAATGCATACTACGTGAAATCCAAGAACATGCATTCAATCAATGCATCTAGGGTGTGTTGTGCCTTGAAATACTATCTTATTTTTATGATTATTTTATTCTAAATGGTCATCATTAATTTTTGACTCTAGAAATTTCGTAATTAAGTATTTGATTTTTTTTTGGTTCTATAGTTATCTTAGAGCTCTCATATGAAAGTCTTAGAGCTAAAAATTAATAATAACCCTTTAGGATAAAGTGATCAGAAAAATAAGATCTTTGCATCAGTTCAAACGGATTGAAAATTGGAGTATTTAATTTTTTAACCATATTTTTTAATATATAAACCGTCTAAAAAATTAAGTACTCCAATTTTTAATCCGTTTGAACCGGTACAAAGATCTTATTTTTTGATCATTTTATCCTAAAGGGTTATTATTAATTTTTAGCTCTAAGACTTTCATATCAGAGCTCTAAGTGTAACGTCCTGAATTTCGAAGACATTATATAAACATTAAAAAGAGATTTCCAAGAATAGTTTTCTTTTTCGAGGGATTAAAATTTCAAAAGCCTCACCAATTCAAATCACAATACGACATATCAATTACAAATGTACTCTATAAAAATGCTTTGTCGTACATTATCAAAATACTTAATTTACAATACAGAGCAACTAAGGGTACAACATCTAAGGTTTGACAAATATTTCATCGGTCAATATCACTTCACTTTTTCATACGACCCTTCTGCTCCGCCTTCAATACCTGGCGTTCGAGTTACCAGGGCAACATAATACCGTGAGTAATGAGACTCAGTAGCCAAAACTCACCCAAAACCCATAACTTACACACAATAAGATAAAGAGTGCAATGCAAATAACGACGCTTGATTTCGGTACTATCCTTCAACTTATATGAAAGTTTAGGATCTCCACCTCAAGATCTGTCCTACCCTCAACTTCTAGCTAAGGCAACCCAGTGTGATTCAAACTGCTCATTGCTGTGTCTCGCTGATAGCTTGTAACGCCCCGATTTTCCAAAGAATTTCGGAAGCATTAACCCTAAAATACACTGAATTTTACAAACTATTAGGCCCTTATTTATTCTTATACAAAAATTACAATTTCAAAATAATACAAAAATCTATGTACATTTATTTAACAAAAGCAACTCCAGAGCGACTCTAGCTTTGACACGAAATTCCAAGCAATGTTGGCCCAGACTCCGTTTTAGGGGTCCCACCTGTATCAACTGCTCCACTGTGGAATCCTACACACTCTGGCAAATTGAACGCCGAAGCAAACGATTTGCCAGGATACAAACGTATCCTGAGTGGTAATTCACTAAGTAGAAATCCTAAAACCCAATACCACAATATGCAGATCAACAATAAAATAATTCATAATACACCGAAGGTACAAAATAATAACACATCGTCTTTTTCTTTACTATCCATCATCTTACATGTAATCTAAGGGTTCTCTCTGCGAGATCCTTTCCTCCCACATCCACTAACTACAATCGTCTCATGGGTCCACCCTTCCTCTTGCTTATCCTGCACCAGGGTCCTAGGTGAGCGCACCTAAGTTATGTACCGAGCATGTTCTCACTTAAGACCATAATAGGAGGATCGAGTCATCCCATGACGTATCGTACATTAGGGTCGGACATCCACTACCCCACGGTAACTATAACCGTCTCATGGGACCCATTCTCTTCCTCAAAGAGAAACTTCCCATGACGTATCATACATTAATGTCTCACTAACTATAACCGTCTCATGGGACCCATTTTCTTCCTTGAAGAGAAACTTCCCATGACGTATCATACGTTAGCGTCTCACTAACTATAACCGTCTCATGGGACCCATTCTCTTCCTCGAAGAGAAACTTCCCATGATGTATCATACGTTAGTGTCACAGCACCGGGCCCATCAGGTAACCCATTTCAACACAAGGCCTCATAGGTTACCCTTGCCATCGCCATGACTCAATTCACAATCCACACAGTATTCACACTTTCAACACTTTATCATTTTTCATTTACTTATCATCGTCTACATGATTCACTACTCGTAACCACCCTGGGAACCTATTTGTCCAATCTACAGCCACAACAAAAATATCACACGGTTTAACATTTCAACTTAAAGTACTAACAACACATAACCATGCGATAAAATTAATCCTATCATAGAATTAATCATGCGAGTAACAAAATAATATTCAGTCAAACAATTAATTACTACACTTAAAATTAAGTCTATTTCTCTCATTTAGAAATTTTATAAAACATTTCTACTATTTAAACATTTTCTTTAACTTACATATTATTCATAGATTTTACAACTAATTTTTATTGGAAAATACTTATTACTAAATTTAGTATTTACTAACTATATTTAATATTAATATGAGATTTTTATAACAACAAAATTATGCGAGGCTATTTTAGTCAATATTTATTAGAGTTAAAGATTAACTAATATATAATCTAAAATATTTCTTGTTTACATCTAAATAAATTTTTACTAGTAAAATATTCTTGTGAATATTTCATAAACATTTATTTACCCCAATAATTTATTAAACACGTAAACGTCCAATCAAATACAAATTAACAATGTATCATCAATAATAATTTCACAATCAAACACTTGTTAAACGATCATAAATTTTCACAGGGTATAACACTAATCATTCTAGCACAACCGGACTGAATTTTAATATAAATAGGACTAAAAATAAATTAACAATTTAACAGCAGGTCATCATCTTCAATAAACTTTAAATCTAAGTAACTCCATTAAAATGTAGATAAAGGTTTCGGGTTTCCGAAAAACTACCTCAAACGCGATTCTAAGTCTGGATAAGTGTTGTACGGTGTCCGTAGATCGCCATGGTGGTTTTGAAATCTCGAGGCAGCGTCTGCCGGCACTCTGACAGGGCCCGCAGCAGCGGTGTACCCACGAAACTCACGGTGTGCACACACCTATGGCCACAACTCTCTCTCTCTCTATTCTAGACTCAACAATAGAATTGAGAGTGTGAGAATGTATATGGACGCTTTTATGTATAGGATGAGAGAGAGAAGTGGAGAGTTAATTTGAATAGAATTTTACTTAGGATTTAGATAGGAAAGATAAGAGATGAATATGAATCACTGATTCCCTGTATATCTAAAGTTTAAATACATATCTTATACAATAATGCAAATAATATCAATTGTACACATAAAAATATATTTTAATTATTCAATCTAATTAATTATTGAATTAGTAATTTAACAATATAAATTTGTATTAAAAAAAATTGGGTCGAAAATCCGGGTCGTTACATAGCTACCAAATTATTTACTCGAATTTACAATCGACGCAACCACGCAAGGAAGGAACCAACCTGTTCTCGCAACCAATCACCACTGTGCCCTACCTAGGGTTACATTTCTCAAACAACCTGGGCCCCTGTTAGCACCCATTAACACAAGACTGGGCCCCTGTTAGCACCCATCTTAACACAAGATTGGGCCTCTGTTAGCATCCATCTTAAAATCATAACTCAATCACTTTCTGATTTATCCTTTACTTATTAGCGTCTACGTGATCCTCTAATCGTGTACCACCTCGGGTTCTAATGTCCATTCTAGGTTTTCAAAATCATGCATGTCCACAGTTAACATGAATTAAGCAAGAGACAAAATAAATTATGCTTCACGAGGACTAATAAACATGTTCACCTTTCATTACTAACTATCACTTAAATAGAGTAATCGACCTAACACCAATTGTTTCTTAAACTAATACTTACATTTAACAGGTTTAGATCTCCACATCATTAGGACATTTCAACAAAACATGCTAACAACATTTAATCACACGATTAAAACAAATCATGCGATAAAATTAGTCATGCCATAGAATTAATCATGCGATAAAAATAAATTAAGTGATCCTTATTATTTTCTCTTTTCTTTTTCAAAACTAAACTCTACGTTTACTCTTAATCGTCGCGGGGTGTTAACGGGATTAGAACCGAATCGAAAACTAATTACCCTCGAGACTTAATATTAATTTTTACCACTCAAGAGTCAATTTATAAGCTCTTAAATCACGAGGGCTAAACTGTAATATACTAAAACCATTTCAAAACTTTCCAGTGGCTATTTCACGGAAAACAGTGGGTTTCGGCCGGATTACGATCGGCGACGTCGGGTTCGATTATTTTCATACCAAAACACGAAACAATCAATACGGAACATAATATATATTTAGGGAGGTGAGTTTGGACTACCTCTCGTCCGGCGAAACGATTTACGGAGTGATTTTGGCGGCGGTTCAGAACGGCGACGGAGCTTGGCTGGTGAGGTGAGCTCCGGTTGATGGCTGCTCTGGTTGGTGGTGATGGCGATAACCGATGGTGGTGGAGTGGCGACGGAGCTCGACTGTTCACGGGTGATCGGCTGGTGGTGATGGCGGCAGGATGTGATGCTGCTCCGGTGGTGGGCTCGGTTGGCGGCGGAGCTCGACTGTTCACGGGTGATCGGCTGGCGGTGGGCTCGGTTGGTGCTGATGGCGGCATGATGTGATGTTGCTCTGGTGGTAGGGATGACCGGTTGGAGGTGATGGGTGCCTCCTTTCTCCTCTCACACTGCTCTCTCTCTCTCTCTCTCACTCACTTTGTTGGGGGGGGGGGGGGGGGGGGGGTGTGGGGAATGTGTGAGCTGTGTTCAAAAAATAAAAAGGAGAAGAGTTTAAGAAGAAATTAGGTGGGTAATAGACCAAGGAGCTCGACTGTTCATGGGTGATCGGCTAGAGGTGGGCTAGGTTGGTGGTGATGGCGGCAGGATGTGATGCTGCTCCGGTGGTGGGGACGGCCGGTTGGAGGTGATGGATGCCTCCTTTCTCTTCTAACACTGCTCTCTCTCTCTCTCTCTGTTGGGGGGGGGGGGGGGGGGGGAGGGAGGGGGAGTGTGTGAGCTGTGTTCAAAAAATAAAAAGAAGGAGAAGAGTTTAAGAAGAAATCAGGTGGGTAATAGACCAAGGAGCTCTGAATAAGCCATCACATGCCTCTTAGTCGCTAATAAAGAGTTGAAAATCAAAATTAACGCATTTGGCTCAAATTTCATCATCGCCAATTGATACAATTAGGACACAAATCAGGACACAAGTAACAATGCAGCCATAAAATAGGAGCAATTTTGTAGTCAAATAACAATACAACAAGTACCAACATCTGGCTCAGATTTGTAGACAATTTTTGCAAGGCACTGGGCTGCAACATGAGTTGCCAAATGACCCTCTCATGTTACCCCGCCCAAGTCTCCAACGTGTCTTGTTAAATTTTCATCATAGCCACACACACACATACACACACAGTAGCACTAGCTACACACCAGACACACACACACCCACCAGTAATCACCAAAACCCCTCTGCTAGCATGTTAAAACTGCAGGTTTTGGTTCATTTGTACATGTAGGTTTTGGCCTCTGTTTGTGGGATAAAACTGCAGGTCTTGGCCTCTGTTTGTGGTTGTATTTTGTCGATAAACATCCCAATACATGTCATGTGTCTATTCGGCTCAGAAATGTATTATCATAGCCACCACAAAATCTGAACCAAACCCTCTAGTTTAAACTCACAAACGCAACCACAAATAAAACCAAATGGAAGAGTTTCATCCCACAAACTGAGCCCAGATGTTATTACCATTGACACAAGACAGGGGTACTGTGATGTGGACACAATGAAGCAATAAAGCCGAAACATGCCCATTGCAGCAAGAATGTACATGTTTAAGGCGATGAACTCCTCTTCCTTTTATCTTCTCCTTATTTTTATTCTGTTTAATCTTGGCATTGTAAAAAACCTAAAAAGGGGTTCATGAATAGAACAAAAGTCATTTTCTTAATTACAAAGTACAAACACTTAATTACAGTTTTATTTTCTTAAACCAAACTAATTTGTTCGATCCGTAGTGATGCACACATAATACATACTCAGGTACGACTGGTTTTTTAGGGTTTTGGTTTAGAGATTCATCTAATTCATCCAAAATCTTGCAGGCATGAAACAAAAACTAAAAAATAACAAATTGCATCCACAGTATATGATGCTATCATGCTATAATTCCAAAACAAGACAGTTGCAATAATCAAAACCCTATTGAACCCTTGCACAAATGAAAACCCTAGATCCAACGTATACACGAAACATAAATCAAACCCTAGTTCTACTCGAAACCCAGTCACAAACCACACACACAGATCTGTTCAGAAGAGGAGCCAGCAGATTCTGATTTTTGCGCACACACACACATACACAGAAGAGGGGCTTGTACACATACACAAAGAGAAGAGGACACCCCCCCCCCCCCACCCCACACACACACACAGATCTGCTCAAATGGAAGAGACACTAAGCTGAGCCAGAAGAGGACACACGCACAGAATAGGAGCCCGTACACACACACAGACCTGCTCAAATGGAGGCCATACCTGAGTTTAGGACGTTGGTTCGATTGCACTCCAAATCGCCACCAAAACCTCTCATCCACAGACAACAAATGGGTTGGCAACAGAAATGAAGCCAACAATCGAGACCTGGGTTGGGGAAAGGGGATAAGTAGGGGTGATTTCGTCCAAATTTCACCCCTCTACAGCCATATAAAATTTGGGGAATCTAAGAAGAGCCAAAAAATTATACCGGAGAAACCCTAAAACGTGTGAAAAGGAAGAAGGGGTGAAAACGAATACTTTCTCCAATTTTGATTCCCAAAAAAGGGCAAAACAGTGAGCTCCACCCCATTTCCCCCCTATTATACCCCCCCCCCCCCCCCCCCCCCCCCCCACAACTGCATCCAAACAAGGCCCATGGGTTAAAGAACAAGGTCTTTAGTTGATGGGTAAAAGAATGGGTCCAAAAGAGTTGTCAATTTTTGATTGGAGGAGGATGAGGATTTTTTTTTCTTTTCTTCCATTTTTTTTTCTCCTCAGCCGAAAGTATGAAATGGGGAAGGGTAAAATGATCCGGTGTACACACATGCACACAATATGGAATTTGCTCGCCGGACACGCATGCGCGCACAATCGATTATGGAATAAAAATTTTCATGTGACGACATAAATAATTTTCGTATAACTAATCAAACAAAAATTATCTTTGTAAATAAAAATTGTTACTCAAAAACTCGGACTGTTACACTAAGATAGCTGTAGAATCAAAGGAAAATCAAATACTTAATTACGAAAGCCCTAGAGCCAAAAATTAATCATGACCCTTTAGGATAAAATGATCATAAAAATAAGATCTTCACACCAGTTCAAACGGATTAAAAATTGAAAAACTTAATTTTTTGATAATCTTTTTTAATATTTTAATAGTTGTGGGTTGCGGGACATGTGCAGACCGTTTTCAACTTTTTCATCTTTTTCCTTGCCCAAACGATGACGTTTTTTGGGTTGCTGTACACAGCTTCTTCACAGAATAGTTGTGAAGAAGTTTATCTGAAAAACTAATCATGACCCTTTAGAATAAAATGAATAGAAAAATAAGATTTTCGTACCAGTTCAAACAGATTAAAAATTGAAGAACTTAATTTTTTGATCATGCCTTTTAAATTTAAATGGCTGTGGGTTGCGGGACACATGCAGAACATTTTCAACATTTTCATCTTTTCCTGCCCCAAACAACGGCGTTTTTGGGATTGCTGTAAACAGCTTCTTCACGGAACAGCCGTGAAGAAGTTTATCTCCAAATGTATACCGCAAAATGCTTGTGTAGGATATTGAATAGTTCACGCGCGTGTATGTGTTTGCACGTTAGTAGTATAAAACAAAGAATGTTCTTTAGAAAGAATTTTCAAAGAGAACAACTTTTACGGCCTGATTTTTGACCCAAAAATAGCAAGTAAACGGAGAATCGATCAAAGTTAAATTAAAGCATTGATCGATATATACCACAATTTTAAGCAACTTGAAAGACCTGAAATATTCAAGTGTGGGTTAAGGCTTGGCTATTTGGTAATGGTGTTACTTAATTTGGGACTGGAGAAGGTGCTGCGCAGCCCCCTGCTGCGCAATGTGCTGTGCACGGCAAAATGCCGCCATTCCGGTCTTGCTCCGACGATCAGAATTTCGCAAAGGATTCCATCATTTATGGACACAATTTCACATTTTGCGAACGAAGGATTTTGAAGGGTCTTTTTTGACCCAAAAATAGCAAGTTATGGAGAATCGATCAAAGTTAAACTAGCATATGCATCAAGAATCAAACTAAAGCATTGATCGATATATACCACAATTTTAAGCAACTTTTTTTTTCTTTTTCTTTTTTGCCAAAAGTTTAGAAAATTTCATTGATAACCAAGAGAGTACATCAAAGGGCATATTCTTCTTTGGACAAAGAGAGAATAGCCAACCATGCGGATAGACTCCAGCGAGGAAAAACCTACACCCCAAACTCCTTACGAAGGCCACCAAGGTACAATACCTCACACAAATTAAACTCACACCACCAACATCAAAGAAAAAAAACACACTACACCCAAAAGGGTTAGGAAGACCCCCGAAGGGGAGAAACACTCGCAAGCGGGACATCACAACAGAAAACTAGAAAGAAAAAAAAAAACCACTGGTGGTGCTGGATCAGACAACCCAACCTTCCCTTCTTCAAATCAACTCCAGATCGGATCCTGTTCTCCAACCTCTTGACTCCGGACTCTGCAATCCGACCCCTTGGTCATCGGAACATTTATAGTGCGGATGGATCTGGACGGGGTCCCGGTTGCGGACGACTTCGAGGCAATATCGGAGCTTCAGGGTGTCAGGGAAGAAGTTGCGCACATGGATCTATTCGATGGAGGCGGCCAGAGGGAGGTGAGATAGAGAGGAAGCGGTGAAAAGAGGACGGCAGAGGAGATCGACAGAGATGTTAAAAGGATAGTGGAGAGCGCCCAAATAGGGTGAAAACCCTTGGGGGAGGGAGGCGACTAGGGCTGGGAAGTTCTCAAATGGGCACCTTGAAGATATCATTTCCTCCCGCTAATTTTAAGCAACTTGAAAGACCTGAAAAAAAAGTGTGGGTTAAGACTTGGCTATTTGGTAATGGTAGTACTTAATTTGTACCATTTCGCAAAGGATTCCATCGTTAATGGACACACATGCAATTCCACATTTTACGAAAACAAGGATTTTGAATGGTCTTTTTTTTTTTTTTTTAATCTTCTATCTAGCTACTTACAAGTATAATAATTACTATAACAAGAGAATGTCGATCATCAACATATATCATCATTGGACTTCCCATAAGAAGTGAGAAATAAATAGGGTCTTTTGATAATACGTGACGCACGGAAAATAATTCTATTTATCTTGTACGCAAGTGTCGTTGCTTAAATTTCCATGGTAATCTGGTTAGAAATCCAAAGTCCAACCTTTTTTCCCCAAAAATTATTGTTAATTATTTGAAACAAGAAATTAGTTATAGCAGTTAATACTGTTGCATTCGTTTTCTTGTTCAACACCATGTAGAATCGAGTTGGTCAGTCAAATAAAATTGACAAGGAGGTGCGAATTAATTCCATCATATTTGATCAGATTTTTTTATTTTTATTTTCCAGGAGAGATCAATATACATCATGTATAAATTAGAAAGTACAAATCATGAGACACTAAATCAATTGTGTGAGAGTCCACGAGATAATCAAGCCCAACAACTTAACCGATAAGATAAATTAATAAGCCCATCAAATGAATCACAATCACTATAAAACCAGCCCAATACAAGTGGCGCCTCAATAGGGAGAGAAATAATCCCAACGAATACAAAGGGAAGAACACTCACACGCAGCTGAAAAGACTCGAACTCCGATCCTTATCTCAAATGAAATGCAATAGTCCTGTCCGATTGAGCTAATTGATTCAGAGTCGGTAATTAATAATGAAAGGTACCTTTGTTCATGCCTATGATACTTCTCATCAAACAAAGCTCTAGGGGATTAATTAATCTGCGATGTGAATACAGCAAGAAACTTCTATGAGAAAAGTCACTAAAGGCAAAAATAAAATAAAATAAGGTTTTGCCGCAGTTTGAAAAGGCAGAAGGTGGGCAGACCAAACCTCTGGCTTTGATTAGGGTTTTTGCGAATCGATCCTAAAAGCAAGACAGCTAGTTGCACTCAAGTAATGTTGTTGGTAGGGAAGAGGTGTAGGCTTTATAATGACAGATTATTCTCTAATTATTTTTTTGTTTAAATAGTTCAGTTTGAACTAGACATGCAAAGACCAATGGGCTTATAGCCCAGTTGGTAACTCCTAGCTCTCTCTTGTGCGAGACCAGGGTTTTAGTCCCGCTGTGGGCGGTTTGTGGGTTCAGGGTTATGAATAGCCTTTAAATTCTCTGTAGACTAATTTACTGACTTTTTCCACTAATCCCGGCCAATGTATACAAAATTGGAAGGAAAAAAAAGAAAAAAAAAAACTAGACATGGAAAGGAAAATATCTGAAAAGGAGAGGGGAAAAAAAGGCTTATAATTGGTCAAAGATGTAACCAACAGTACAATAGCGAATTCATGCACTCAAGTTGAAACCTCAAAAAGAGCTTAAAGGGTTCTTTTGATTGTGTTCACCCAAAAAATTTGCCAAGTAGCTTAGTGGTTGGTTAGTTGTAAAGGCACATATACCTGAATTCTATTATAAATGAATATGGTGCCTGGAACCTCTCTTCTATATCCATATCGTTGATTCTAATACTTTGAATGATATTGCTTCTATTAACCAACCTCTCACTACAAGAAAATGAACCAAAAGCGACTCGATTGCCGACGCAATGCATTTTTTGTTGGCAAAAGTAAGCTTTTACTGATGCAAAACTAGTTCGTGTCAGTAAATGTAGATTTTTTGGCGATGAAAGTAAGTGCATCGGCAATGTTGTTGGCAAAAGTAAGGTTGGCGGAAAATATTCTCCCGCGAAGTATTTGCCGACGAATTTTTTTTCTAGAAACGAAATGTGCATCGGCAAAAGTTCAATATTTTGGCGACTACATTTTTGTGTCGGTGATAGTCCTAAGGGGAACTTTTGGAGATAGAATGTGCATCGCCAAAAGATAAATCTTTCGGCGATGACGATTTCGTGTCGGCAAAAGTTAAATTTTTACTTTTTGCAAAAATTTAAAGAACACATGGATTTCTAGTAATTTGCAAAAAGAGAGTTTGAATTTTTTTTAAATACATTTTTTTAGGTTCAAAGTATTGGACAAATTTTTTTTTGTAGGACAGAGAGAGTATATGCATTATGAAATGTCTAATAACATCCAATACAAAAAAAAAATCTACTATTAATATCCAAGTGTCTAATAACATTCATTTAAATGTCTAATAACATCCAAAAAAAAATACAATATTCAAGTGTTCTTAGCAAATAAAAAAATAACAAATATTAATATTAAAATTTGGAAAAAAAAAATCCCGAAATAATGCAGGGGCCTTGGCCCCCACAAGCCCCATAGTACATAGTTTCGTCTCTGTATATGTGTTTGTGTTATTTGTATGTATATACAATATATATATACACACATACACACAGTCCGTTTCAAATAACATACACTTATACAATATATGTATATGTTATTTGTATATATATACTCCCATTTTTCGATCGAATTTCGATGATTCGAGCCATTCAATGTGATCAAAATGTGATTTTAAAGTATATGCAAGAATCAGCCAAAAAAATAACCGAAAAGGACTTCATCCGAACAATTTCAAATAATTTTTTTATTGAACGATTCAAATAAAAACTGCTCAAATTAGAAAAAAGTACTTATATACAATATATAAGTGTATGTTATATGGTATCTAGTGTAAAATTGTATATGTACTTTTGCCGACGAAGAACAATTCACGTCGGCGAAACCCTTTCCCGACATATCAACGCCGACAGCTTGCCGACACAATTTTTCATTGGCGAAAACCTTTGCCGACCCATATACACTTTTGCCAATGTACTTCGTTGTGTCGTCAAATCCGCATTTTCTTGTAGTGTTGTTTGCCACATGCCACTACAACAACTAGGGGCTTTAATAGCATAAATTTATAGCGTTTTTTTTGAAAATGCTATTATTTTTGAAAATGCTATTATAGGACGCAACTAATAGCGTTCCTTTGATTAAAATAAATAGAAGGAGGCGTACTGTTTGGACGCGGAAGAATTTTACATAGCGTTCTTCTTTCTCTTCTACAGCGAGCACCTAAAAATTAGGCGCCAATCTCTCACAACCTCTGAAATTTCAATCGATTTCGTGAGATGGCGCTATATTTCCCACTTCGTGCAAAGCGGTGTTGGTTGAGGATGGATCGATTACAGCTGTGCTAGGGTTTGTTCCTTCTCCTCTAGTTTTCAATAACCTTCACACCGTAATGATCGACTAATCTTCTCGTTTTTCTGCTCCCTCAGAAGCGCTATAATGGACAACCATGGCGACAACAGCTCCCCCAAACCGAGCTACAACAAGGGCAAAAACGTTGTCGCACCTCCCGACACCCTTGGGTAGAAACGTACCGCCCCCCGTCCCTCGCCGACGTGGCCACACCCATCGCGACATCATCAACACCAGTAACCACCTCTTTCCCCAATTTCCTAGGGCTTACATAGTACCATTTTTGTATATCTATGTTTTTATTTTCGATCGGTGACTTTCTTCGAACAGTTGATGGGCTTTTTTGAGGTTTGTGTATTTGATTTGGGCATTTTGTCGAACAGTCGAGAACAGATTGCCGCATTTGTTACTATACGGGCCTCCCGGGATGGGCAAGACGATGCTTACGGTGGCCCGAAAACTGTACGGGATGCAAATGCACAACATGGTCTTGGAGCTGAATGCGTCGGACGAATGCGGGATCGATATTGTTAGGCAGCAGATTCATGATTTTGCTAGCACTCAGATCTTCTCTTTTGGGTAAACCCTAATTTTCTATTGTTGGTATTCGTCATTTGTTTGCTGGTAATTGTGTTGTTAGAACTAGCGGCTGGGGCACACACAATGTTTGTTCAGAAAGAGTTATGTAAAATTTTCGAAACAATTTTGAGTGAAGTAGCAATTTTGAGTAAAAGCCTTCAATCAAAAAACATGTACGCTACTTTCGCCATTCGCAATTACACACTCTCAATAGTCATCCAAATTCGTCTTATTCTGCTAATTTAGAGTGATTTGAAGGTATATAGGAATCCTGACTCCTAAGTAAATTTCAAGTGTTATTGGGAATCACAAGCCACACATGGCAATGGCATTGAAGGTGAAAAGGTTTATGTAAATCACATTAGAGAACCCATTGATTATTTCTTTTAAGGTAGAGAGATGATCTTGTGGACCCGAAGCAATCCGTCAGAATCTCTCCCCCACGCAAAAAAAATTATTTGGACCTGTTAGCTTCAACCATAAGACTATTCGAAAATAGATTTCACACTGATTTCAATCTCGCTTGTCTAACGAAAAACTATCAGGAGTTATTTCTAGAAGACGAGGAATCCACGACAAGAGGGACAGATGAACTCTTATAGTCATGTGAAAAGGAAGTCTTAGAGGAGATCTTGTTGGTAGCAAAAGAATGGGAAACAAGTAACGCTCTGTTATAGGTTTTGATGTTGTGCTATTTTTGTTTGTTGAGAGGAACTAATCTGATAGAAGATGATCTATATTGACGAAGTGACATGACTGATATCAATGAAGCTGTGGGAACAACCATCGAATGGCCTGCTAACATAGTTTTTATGGACTCTTCGCCAGAGTAATGTACTTTTATTCCCTCCTCCATATCAAAGTATTCTCTCAGATGATAAATGTATGCCTGATAAATTTGCTGCTATGTGACCTTTCAATGGAGAGACGCTAGTAGTACTATTGGGTTTCAAATTAAATATTTTCCTCAACTGTCATAGTGTCATGTTTCATGGGTGTGATTCTCTCTCGTCTGTTGGTCTCCATTGCAATTGAGGATGATTTAAGACTTTGTTCTTGATAATAGTAACCTTGTTGACTGAATTATAGTTTTAGGTCTTGGATATTGGCTATCTTTACTGCTTGCATTACCAATTTTAAGATATCTTTGTTGTTTCTGACATTTGGTGCAGTGACTAGAACTATGTATAGATTGGTCCCCTTGACTCCTCGATAAACTTTAGAGTTGATAATGTTATGTATGAGGTAGATCTAATTTCATATTGATAACCAACTTTTTACCCGAATTGTCATTGGCTGTTTGTTCTCTGATCTTGTTTCTGTTAAATACTTTCCTGTGCTCATGGAAGCTGTTCGTAGGTGCCTTACGAGGCAAACTGTTATATATTCTCATCCTTGTCATTTTAATTGGTTTCCTTTTCTCCTTTGTGGATCTGTTGAAGGTCAAAGAAGAAGGCGGAGAGGCAATGCTACCACCCATGTGGTGGTTCAGAAACCATAACAAAGACGCCACCACAACCCCAAGATTGCAAGATGCTCGCCATGGCACAAAACCACCACAACTCCCAAGATTGGAAGCACAATTAGATTTTCCCCTTTTTGGTTATGCCGATGTTGAGAAAGAGGTAATAAACAGAACTTTTGCATGGGCTACCCCTTGTCAAGTATCAACTTTGTATGGTTGTGACTTGTGAGGGTTTTTTTCTCTTCCATACATATTGGAGAGATAAAGATATGAAGAAGCAAAAAAAACACTACAACAAATATCACTTTTAATAGCATAATATCATAGCATTTTTTTAGAAATGCTATAAAAGGTAAGCAATAATAGCGTTTTCCTATTGAACACCAAGGAAACACACAGAAGGCAGAAAAACAGCGTTTCATTTAATCCACCTACAGCGTTCCGCCCAAATAAGAGGCACAAAAATGGCTTCGCGCCCCCAAATCGCATACCCCTTCAAAATTTTCACACGATTTCACTCTGTCGACGAACTCGCGCGAGTGTTCTCCAGTCATGCGAACTGTCTATTCTAGGGTTTTGATCGTGAGTTGAAGGTTAGTTCTTGTTCTTTCAGTTCTCCTAGTATCTGATGATTAACCTCTGATTCCATACTAATCACTCGAGTACTTCATCATATTTCTGCTCTCTCGTTCTGTAGTTGGAGAAGAATCAAAGATCTATTCAGAACTTTTGCACCGATTGAAGCAAAGAGGTCATTGTTCGGATTGTTCGGAGAGTCTTCACCAGGTTTGATTTGATTTTTTTCTTAATTCTTGCCCAAATACGAAGGTAGGGTTTTAATCTTCCATTATTAGCATTTGATAATCAGTTTAAGATTTCCAAAGTTTTTGCACTTAGAGGGTTTGGAATCGATTTGCATTCAGATAACGTGTTGGGGCTTTTGGGTTGATTCATTCACGCTCAATAAGTTTGCTTGTGAGGCCACATCTATACCCTTGGCTAGCAATTTTTTCTGTTGATCCTCTATGGCTAGCAATTCACTGCTTTACATTCTTTTGTTTTTGAAAAAGACAAAAACTATGGATACAAAAGATTGGGTACACTGAGTAGGGTCGTAAGGGATATGCACAGTTGAAACTGTAATAAACTTGACTAACGCAAGAACGCAAAACATAGAGCTAGAAAATTCCAAGAACCAGAAAAGATGCTACAATTTGTAGAGTTGTTCTTTGATCTCGATTTTTCTATTTTTTTGTGAGGAAACACAAATACATACTGATAACTAAACAATTACAAAGGACATATATCTTGGTGTTTTGCAAGGTTACATTGAAAAATTAGATTTATGCCGGTGACTGAGTTGTATAGGAAGGACAGACTTTGTTCTTTTTTCCCTTGTTTATCTAATAAGCAGTTCATTAATTCCACAGTCTCCTCTTTAGTGTGGATTTCATGTTCTCGAAAGCAAAGTATACATGTGTTATTTTACTTGGGTCAGACTGTTAAATATGGAATAATTTGTGAAATCTTATACAGACACCATTTTGGGACTCCTGTATCTCTCTTCATGGTCACAGTTGCAGGTTTGCTGAGGTACTTGAAACTTTTGGTTTATTTACTTATTTCTCTTCAAAAGGTAATCATGCTTATGTGATAAATCACTTTGTTCCATAAGAATATAGCTTTTTTCTGCCTTCGCTATAATAAGTTGGGGAAATCAGTAACGTTTTTTACCCTTTCCATAGTGTGTAAAAGAAGGAAAAAGAGCGCTGAAATTTTTGGCACTCCCGCTCAATTGAAATTATGTTCCCCCAAATATTTGTGATTTTGTTTCAAGCTCCAACTTGTTTCATCCATGGGATTGGTAGTTCCTCAAAAGATTTTGCCGAAATAGCTCTTGTCATACACCGGTGGAAAGGTTTCATCGGAAAGAGCTCGCTACTCTTGTCTTCTTTCTTTGAACTTTGATCTGTTGAGTATACTTGTTGGAGTTGTTTGGAAACTTGTAGAATACAAGTCTGAATCTTACTGTTTTGGCACATTTTAGCCGAAATGTTGAACTTTAAAAGGTGTTGTTCAACTGCTTGCAGCCTTGCACTGGTTTACATATGACTTGAATTATTGAGCTTTTTTCCGGTATGGTTTGATATTTTTAGCCTTAGGAGCATGGGCCCTTTGTCACCTTTTAAACTTTTTGTGTTTGATTTTGATACTACAAATTGTTTAAATGTGCAGCCCTAATATCTAAGCAGGATTGCATAGTCTCTTTCTAATTTAACAGAATGTGTAGGAATCAGCCAGCACTAGCTTTTTGGTATTTGTGACTTGTGTTAACAATCAACAATGTTACAGAAGAATGGGCCTGAAGTACTGAGCAAATTTATTGGTGAAACCAAGAAGAATATTAGAGATTATTTGCTGATGTTGAACAAGATCAGAGAACTCAAGGTAAAAGGCTTATGCAAAAGTTACTCCAAGCATTCCCTCTGGTGCCTAATGCTTTCATAATTCTGCTTTTCAGGGGATCAAAGTGACTTACATGTTATCATATGTGATGAAATTGATGCGATTTGTAAGGTAGGAACTCTTGCTGCTAAAGCTTGAAATTCCTCCTAGCTTCTTGAACTTGGGGATGGGGGAGCATTAGCTATTATAATAAGCTGTGTGGCTAGTATATACATGTGGTTCTATGATGAATGAACTCGTTGTTTTGTTACTTCTTCTTTTGCCTTCTGTTTTCAGATTGACTACTTTGAGGGGTGGAGTATCAGATTGACTACTTTAAGTCTTTCAGGGGCAATTTACATCCACAAATATGCTTCTCAAGCTATAGTTATGTAGTCCGGGAAGCTAAAATATTGAGAACTGCGATTCACTATTCACAGTTTGGTCAATCTGTTTTGTAGCCTTGGGCACACATACAAGCCTCGTCTATCTTGTGATGAATAAATTAGATCCCAATAGTTTTTTTGTCCAAAGGCTTTATGATTTCTGGTAGAGTTTATTTGTATATGATTGGATTTTGATGCTAATAAGTGATTAATGTTTACGATAGCCTGGTCTCTTGGGAATCTTTTGTTGTTATCAATGTTAACATTAATCCCTTAGATGTTGGCCAATCAGTTTTGGAACTTTGTTATTACAAGTAATGGCCCCCTTTTGTGTGTGTGTGTGTGAAATTTACCATTTGGTTTGCTCTTGCAGTCAAGAGGTTCAACTAGAGACGGTATTGGAGTTCATGGTAGCATTGTTAACCAACTACTAAGAAAGGTTAGTTTTCAACTTGTTTGTACAATAAGTAGGAATGTTTCACACTCTGGTATAGTGCACCACGGTTGGATTTCCCCACGATTCCCATTTTTTCTAAATCCTTTGCTAGTATGTGCTTAGCTGTTGAATCCTAACTCAATTAATTTTTTGAACTTCATAAATAATTGAATGACTACAATTTTTGCAGAATAAGCTTCAATGTGGTTGTTTCTTTGGCCAATTCTTGTTTGAGTTCCTCATGGTTACTTGTCTTTAGATGTCACATTTGTGTTCTATGTTTGTGATGCAATTTATCGCCAAGCCGGGTTCTAGCTATCTCAATGTAACTTATTTTCCAGGATGCCATTTCATTGTGTTTCTCAAGTAGCAACTAGGGTGACAAATGATTCTGAGAAAGACGAGTAGTTTGTTGTTAAAGTTCTTCATTTTGGTAGAGAATCTAGAAAGTAAGTTTATTTCCACCCAACAATTTTATGGATGGCTCCTTGTCTTTTTTCTTCTTAGTTCTTTTCTTGTCTTTTTTTTTTTCTTTTTCCTTTTGACCAAGGAATAAGGGCAAGTGAAGCTTGATTCGATAACTTGTGGAAGCGAAATCAAGTTATTCACATTTCTAATTCCACAGTTTGGTTGAGCCACTCCCTCACTTTGACTAGCTGATCGATCTAATTTGTTTGTTGAGCGAAAAATGGCTACTGCTTCTTGCTAAGTATTGGAGTGAAAGTCCAATGAAAACCAATAGTTTGATTCTTCTTTTGTGGTGACTGGTATGATTTTACGAGAAGCAGTTCAGTGTGTGTTTACTCTCTTTCAATTTGAGAAGTTCTATATTGAATCCCATACTCGATTAGAAATCCTTTAGCATACTCTTGCATGATTCTAGTACTGTGGTTTCTTCCATTTTGGAAATGATTTTTGAGAATCAGAGCAGTTTATCTCAATTATTTTGGTTTCTGTGTTAACTGGATCAAATGTGGGCTACTGCTACCTCTTATTACTGATGAGATCATCTTTACAAAGTTGATAGTTTCAGGAAGTACTAGCTGCCTATGTCACAGATCATACCTTTCCCAAAATGGATGAAATCTCACGGGTTCAAGATTTCCGTCCCGGAGAAAAGGTTTTAGCTCTGTATCTAAATACAACTGCATTATATGACGATGGATCTTTGCCTCAAAGGGTTGTACCATTTCACAGGGTAGTTGGTCGTCCCGGTGGACATAGTCGATAGTTTTTCCTTCTCCTCCCATAGATGTGAATAGGTAAATATATGCAGTTCATACACATTTCTATCTTCGTAAACGTTGTAGGTACATGGCTGTGTTTGCATAAACCTTAAACGCTGTTGCATGGATCTCAAAAAGTTTTTCTTTCAAATATTAGTTTAGCTCTTTCTTATTTCAGAAAGTAATTCATTTTTGAAGGCTTGAGCCTTGGTTAAGAAAGTATTTCAGAAAGTAATTCATTTATGACTTGTATGGTATCTCTTACTCCCCGAAAGGGAATTATAGGCTTGAGTCTTGGTTAAGAAAGTATTTCAGAAAGTAATTCATCTATTTGTTCTCTGCACGATATATCAGACTAAAGGGGAAACTATGAAAAAAAAATCCAAACTAGCTGAGTTGGGAATCGGTGGGTGTAGTCTTGCTCTTATTTAGTCGTATTTATCACACTGTCTACATGATGATGATGATGATATATACACTACTAATACATGCATACTGTCGAAATACATGCATTCTGACTTAGCTGTTCATGTAGTCGTACTGTAGTATTAATTAGCATGCATGAGCCATGCTTGACTTTGTTAAACCCACCACCACCTCTTTTATTAGTCCAAGATAAGAAGCATAGATACGGATATGGGACACGGACACGATATGTACGGAGAGTATCCGAGAGTATCGATATCCGATACGGATACCGATACGTGGTACGGAGGCCAAAATAGAGTATCCATGCTTTAGAGGCTGCTTGAGCATTAAATTCACTCATTCGTTATTTGTGTGTTCTACTTGTTATATATGTTCACAGTCTCATTGATCATTTACGATGATTTTTTATTATGCAATTTTTAGGATGATACAGAAAAAATTGAACATGATACACCAAGCTCACCTTGGAATAATCTAAAAGAAGATGCTATTTCTAATTGAAATGTTAAGTAGAAATTGTAATGACTCAATCAAATTGAAATGTTTGCTTCTCCCATATGTAGGTTTATAGGTTGATAAAGAAGTGTTGTGACGTTTTGCTGAAGATATAGGTATGATCTTGCTAGTGTGATGACTGTCATTATCGCTTGGTTGATTGAAGCCTTTTTGTTGATACTTATGGGATGGAGAGATTTTGGAAGGACTGTTTTGGTTGAAGCCTTTTTGTTACTATTTTGGCGTAAGGTTTGAACTCCACTTTTGGAATATATAGATATTTTGGAAAGTCTTTTTGTTGATATTTAGTGACAAGGCTTGTACTCCACTTTTGGGATACATAGATATTTTGGAAGGCCTTTTTGTTGATATTTGGTAACAAGGCTTGTACTAGATAGAAATGTTGGAAGGACATTTAGAATATTGAATTTCTTTTGTAATGGTAATCGCTTTGATGTTTGGAGACATTTTGTTGGTTTTGTATGGAATATTGTGAAATATATTGCCAAGGATGTCATTGGAGCCGCCATCTTCTTTTTTCGAGCAGGTTGTATAAAGTTATGAAACCTGCTAGAAACCAGTTGGAATTTGAAATGCTGTAAAAATTTAACAATGGACAACGGGGCGAAAATTTATGGTGAATAATAGAAAACCTTGAATTTGCAATGTTCCTTGAATGTTGTGGAAACTTTTCAATTTATAGCGTTCCTCAAATGCTGTGGGAAATTTTCAATTTATAGCGTTTTTAAATTGTTATAAAATTTTTACAATCTATAGCGTTTTAAAAATGTTATAGAAATTTTACAATCTATAGCGTTTTTAAAATGCTGTAGAAAGTCTGCCATACTATAGTGTTTTAAAAACGCTATCTAAAGTCTACCATATTATAGCGTTTTAAAAACGCTGTCTAATGTCCAAGATTTTTAACAACATCGGCTAATACAGCGTTCGCAAAAACGCTGTCTATATCATTTAACAGCGTTTTTCAAACGCTATAAAATGTCAATTTTCTTGTAGTGTGCTCTGATTATCCATCATGGATGCGTTCATCCAATAGCAATTTTTCTGTAGCTACCGCTTACAACATTGTTAATCCTGATGTTGGTTCTCCTATTAACTGGAATTGGATCTGGAAGTTGAAAGTTCCATCAAAATTGAAGTTTTTCTTGTGGATTTTGCTTCATAATAGTCTCCCTACTAATGCCCTAAGAGCCCGAAGAGGCATAATTCCCATTGACTATTGCCCTAGATGTGATGAGAATCCTGAAGATATTAATCATCTCTTTCGCACTTGTCCTAAAGCTAAAGAGTTTTGGATTTGTATCCGTAGTAATCATTGGTTAAGTGGGAGCTTGAACTCACCAGTCCTTGACTGGATCATCTTAAACTCTAAAATTAAAACTCCTTATGTCTTAGATATAAGCATACCTTGGAACATGATTTTTATTGTTTCACTTTGGCAATTGTGGAAAGCTCGTAACAGGAAGAGCTTTGACAATGTTGAAACAATCTCAACCGTGTGTCTAAGGAATGTCAACATCTACGCAAAGGAAATTTTTCCAGCTTTCAAGGCCCCACAAACCAATGATACGCAGCATGGAGTTCTGATTTGTTGGATTTTACCATCTCCAGGAAAGCTCAAGCTGAACACCGATGGTTGTTTCTATGAATCCACCAATAAGGCTGGATATGGAGGAGTTCTTAGAGACAGCTCGAGAAAATGAGTGCTTGGCTATTATGGGAAAGCTACAAGCACCAGCAGCTTGGAAGTTGCAATATGGGCTATCTATAGAGGTCTCACTGTCATCTTCGAGAAAGGAATATCAAGTGTCTTCCTTGAGTCCGATTCAAGTGTGGCAGTTAACTTCTGCAATGAGGGACCTCCGCTTGATCACCCACAACGCCACATTATTGAGGAAGTGAGAAGACTTGCTGGTGGAACAAATTCAATTATAACCCACATCTACCGACAAGCAAATCAGACTGCAGATTGTCTTGCAAGACTTGGCTCGCAACAAGAAGATGATTTGATTGTAACTAGCTTCATTCCTTTTGCAGCTAGGGAATTCGCTCCTGGAGGACGCCATGGGTGTTGGCTATCTCAAGACTTAGGTCTATGGCTTTGTAGCCTTTTTGTCGCCTTATGATCTTTGTATGCCGAACTTCCGGCTGATGACGTTTATGTTCGCTCTTATTTAGTGCATGAAATTCCGTTTGACCAAAAAATATATATATATATACACACACACCCACCCACCCATGTGAAACTGAGCCGTTAAAATTAGTAAAACGTTCTAGTAGTCTGTAACGTATGTTCGCCCTTGAGTTAAAAGTCAAACGCCCTATTAGCAGTCTGCTGTTGCCCCTAGTTGCTGCCAACATAACCTGGCTGCCGCTGCCCATGAATGACTAAGAAACACCCAAAAAAAAAAAAAAAAAAACTAGACTAACTATCTATAGGAAAGAGAGAGAGAGGGAGAGAGAGGGGAGGGGGCCGGAGAGATTTGAGGAGGGAGAGGGGGGAGCTCCCCCCGGGGAAACCCTAAGCAATTAATGTGCCCCGGGGAAACCCTAACCAATGTGAACAAAGTTTTCAGAGAGTGAGAGAGAGGGGGGAAAGAATTAAAACTCCTCTCAAGTTTACAATCGTGTACAAATGGCTATGCACAAGATCCTAGACGAGGGCAACTTCACACGCTGCCTGTTGATTTACATGCATTTGTGTGTTAATAGCATAATGATTATATTAATGAGTTTTGTTACAATCACACATAAGTTGTATACACATTTAACAAGCATTCACATGCATGTAGTAGTGCAGTGTATGTAAACCCTCCTTCTGATTATTTGAATATAAGTCTTTACACAACTTTTGTGTGATTGTAGAATTTTCTTGAACAATATGTATAATTTTTTTTTTTTTTTGCAGGGTAAGTTTTTTTTGCAGGGTAAGTTCACTAGCAGTGAAACCTTTTTTCACATTCCACTTTAATTACACCTATGAAGCGTGGCAAATATATTAAAAATTGTAAGATTGGAACTGACGTGCAAAGTGGAGAATTTTCCAAACAACCATGAAAGTTGAAAACCTAGGATAATTTCAGCCCCCCTACAACCACTATCATTGTCTGTAAATATTCAGAAAAAGTATTTTCAGTAGTGCATGTCCATAAAGACTGTGCGTAGCCTAGATTCGCTCTTTTGTACACGAGTAATTATTTAGTGTTCTTGGAGCACTGTTATGCGTGGTGTTTTATGAATTTTTTTCATCGCACATGCATTTATATGAAAGTCACATATATATTTGGTGGTGAAGTCCATACAAATGAATAGCGAGGAAGGTTGTTGAAGTATCACGTTTTTTTTTTAGTAATGTGTATGGCAGTGCTTCAGGAGCAAGTAATAATTTTCCCAATACCGATTGATCCGCAATTTTTCCCAATATACACTCACCTTTTGTTAAGTTGAACGACAAATTGAATGTACACTTAATTAGAAGTTTCCTGTAGAGGTAAACCAACTTTATTGTACTTCAAAAGAATCAAAGAAACATGGAAAAGGGGGTCCTTGTTCTTCTGTTTTTTTATGCAAAAGAAGGTCCAAAAGAAGTCCAAAAGAAAATACCAGAAAGTTTGATTATTGATCGAACACCCAACCAACCATGTTTGGGTCAATTATGGTGCACTTTTATTTAATACTGTATTCACCAAAGTTAGCTTTAATTAGTGCGGTTAGTTCTTAAGACTATACGTAACCTGGTCTTCCACGCTAGCTCGTCCCTCAAGTCTTTTTTTTTTTTTTTTTCGTAACGCAGGAGTGTCTTCGGATCAGCTTGTGCGCACCACGGGACTAAATCTCTACGGCCTCCACCAGCCTTTGCTAACCCAAAGAATTTTTACGCACGGATTTAATGATTTTTTTCGCACTGCAAGAGATTCAAATATGGGACCTTGAGATGGTAATTAAGTCCCTCCATCCTGCAGGCCGATCACCAACTACACTACCTATTCGAGTTAACTCGTCCCTAAGTTTGAACACCAAAAACCTTTCCCTTGAATCAAAACAAGCGGTAACGAACCACTTTAAAATTGTCGACGAAAAAACAAGCCAGTACGTTTTACCACCATTGTGCCTTATTATCGTTCTGTAACATAATGTTGTAGACTAATTAAATCTAAGATGGTCGTAATAAAAAAAAAAAAAAAATTGGCACATCGACAAGCAATGGCCTACCCGATGGATCACTACTATTACTTATATACTGCCATGTTTAGGAAGTGTCATTTTTAGCAAAGGTTGTTTTTTAGAAATTATATTCACTTTGTTTGGTTGAGGTTTTAGAAAGTTATTTTTGAGAGTTGAATGGTAATAAGTGGAGAGAGATAGAGAGAGAAATTTATTAAAAATTATGCCGAGAGTAAAAATTACTTTCAAAATGATGAATCAAGCGGAGTGGTTATATACTATACCATATATTAATGATCACGTTTTCTCCACAAATACATTTTTACTTCAAAAGAAAAGACTAATACGTGGTTGATTAATTCTTACTTCCCTTAGATTAGAAGAAGATACGAATGCTTGTTCTTGTACATGCATATTACCAATAGAGCCACACGTCTCAAGTTAACGGCGCAACATTTACTGAAATACCCTTCTCCAACCCTCAAACAAAAGGTACCCTCCTGCAAGCTTCCCCTATAAATTCAAGTGTAACCCCTCTCTCCTTACCATTAGAAACACACAAGAGTAATACACTACAACTACTTTGCCACCTCTCTCTCTCTCTCTCTCTCTCTCTCTCTCTCCTCTGTGTGTGTGTGTGTGTGAGAGATATATAGCTAGCCATGGGAAACAATATATTCAAAGCTAAGGGGCCTCGAAAGGGGGATTCAGAGGGGTCATGGGATGACTCAACGAAGTATTACAAAGTGTGGCCAAGCGACTTTGATAGAGCTGGGCGTTGTGTGGCTGAACCAGGCATTGATAGGAAAGCTTCTGCTTACATTGACAAGATCAAAGCTGCTTCTTCGTCTTCTGGTGATCAATACGAATGAACAATAATAAGACTATGATCGAGTTCAAAGAAAAAAAATCAAATTAAGAAGAAAGCAACGTACGTACCCCAGTTTGCAACTAGCTAGTTAATTACGTACAGATAGAATTCTGTGATTGGCAATAAACGCACCATATACGTGAATCCGAATCCCTTCATCATCAGTTGTTACAATACTCGTAATTAGTAGCTAGCTAGCATCCTATGCTTCTTTGTAGTAGTGTAATTTGTGTTGCGTAACTTTCTTTCCAGTTTGTAAAATGTGATTTACCAATGATGGAATTAGTAACAAAGTACGTACGTACTATTGAATATATATATATATATATATATATATATATATATATATATATATATATATATATATATATATATATAGGAAGATTAATATTGTCGATCTTTGATTGATCACTCTCGCTCGCTTTTATTCGTTGGATTAATTTACTGTTAAGAATGACGTCGCCCCGTACGTGCCAAAATTTTTGGGTTGAGAAGATGGGTTGGACGAGTGGAAGATTAATTTATTTTCAACGAGTTGGTTTGAGTGTAATTCAGTAAACTTAATTAGCAACATACCGTAACCCAATCCGCCTCGATCGATCCGGCTTATCACGAAGGCTAAACCAGCTCCATATATGCACCATATATAATAATTTCATGCACCCATCAAAAAAAATGAAGATTGAAGACCATTACAGTTTTTTGACATTTGCTTTTGGGAAAGGGAAACAGATCCAGAAGGGGTTTCTTTTAATCTTTTGTCTCCTGAGGCAATAGTTTAGGTGCAATTAAGTGTATGAGTTCTATGAGTTATGTTTATGGGATATTCACAAAGTATCACTTTTCACCACTATTTTTTAAATTAGTCATAAATATTTGTAATTAATAGTATTTCTTTTGTAATGATAATATTACCATCATTTCCTTTTAGAAATTAGGTAGTTAGCTAGCTAGGTGAAAGGTATTCAATACAAATAGAACAGTAGTGAAGCCATGGAGAAAGATTAAACAATTTTTCTTCCGTTGTTCCTCTAACATGCTAAGCAAAAGGTGAAGGTGTGGAACAGAGTGGACTCTGCCAGAACTTTTGCTCAAACGCTGAAAGGGGAGACCTCTAATGGTGTACCTAAGGAACAGCCCATCAAACTCACCATTAACCCATCCGCGAATGGTTGGCTATACCGAAGTGCCGTGGCAGTTATGAGTAAGGTTGTGTCCATGAAATCTCTGAGGACTAGTTTCAGTTTGATGTCAGATATAGCAGCCCAGTTTAGGGCACTAGGAGGGAGATCCGTTCTTATAACTTTTCAGAGCCGAGAGATTAGGGATGATCTTATTAAGCATTCATGGATGGAGAGATGGTTTGAGGGGGTAAAACCGTGGAGCGGGGAGCCGGCTAGCCTGGAAAGGTTTGTGAGGCTATGCTGTAAAGGAGTTCCGTTAAACGGGTGGAATGCGACTACGTTCAAACAGATTGGAGAGATTTGGGGTTCCTTTGTGTCAATGGATGAAGCTATCCTGAAGGACTTGTCTTTTGCAGAAGGGAAAGTTCTTTTAGCCACCAAGGAGGTAAGGAAAATTGATAGTTGGATTCAACTTGATGTGCAAGGGGTGCAATACGATGTCAGAGTTGTGGAGGATTTCTCCTTCTCCAGCCTGGACGACGTTGAAGGATGCATTCCTACCATGTTTGAGGACCTTAATCCCAGGGTGACGATTTCGGTGGTGGAGAGTACAGGTTCCAGCACTAGTAAGAAGGAAGATGAAGATGATGTCATGGAGGCCCCCAAAAGGGACCCATTCAGAGAGAAGGAAAGGGGTACTGGGTCTATGGGACAAGACAATTTAGGTGGGGTAGCTGGATTGCATGGGATGGAGAAAGATTTTGCTGGGGTTTTGAACGCAAAGGCTGAGGAGCATTTAATGCCCGAAGCCGTTGCTATTCAGACGACATCAGAGGATTTTGAATCCTTTGTGAGGGATTCGGTGGGCTTTGAAGTGGTTGAGGGTTTGGGCCGGATGAGTAATGGGCCTGAGATTCAAGAATTAGCCCAAGAAGCTGATGACAGTGGGAGGATGGTGGGCCATGACAATGTGGGCTTTACAATTGTTACCCGTGGAAATGAAGTGGGCCTTGAGAGCCCTGGGATAGTTCCAGATTCAATATCTCCTTCCCAGGTACTGGTGGTTCATTTAGGGGAGAATCAGAGGGAGGGGGATACAGACCTAATCAGAGCTGACTTGGGAGGAGTGGAAGCAATTGAACGGGTGGAAGGGGGTTTACTGGTAGCGAGATCCTTTCAAGTTCCTCAGATCAACCTAATGGTTGATCTCAATAACCCAGCTTGCAGGAAACGAAGGAGGAGGCAACTCTCTAATCTCCTGTCCTTGTGCGAGGATGAACCCAGTGGGAACTCCGTCAATCCGGTGGCATCTCAAGGTGAGCCTATCCAAAGAAACTCCCTCATCTCCAAAGAGGTTCAAGCGACCATGGCCATCGCAAGTAAGTTGAACATTAACTTTAACCCTGATGATGAAATTTTTTTGAGGAAGATGATAGAGGTTGAAGCTCAGGAGAATGCTCTCTTGCTTGAGAGAGCTCGGCCGTGAGCCAGCTTATCTGTTTGTATATCCCAGTGGTGTTTTGTGGTGTGCTAATTGATTTTATGCAGATAATTTCCTGGAATATTAGAGGGTTGGGTAGCTCTATTAAAAAACATTTTTTGTCTAAGTTTATTAAGAAAAAGAGATTGGATCTATTGTTGGTGCAAGAAACTAAGATGGAATCTGTGGCAAAAATTGTGATCCAGAGAATGTGGCGGCAACCCCAATATAGAGTTTGTTAGTTCTAGTGCTGTTGGGGCCTCTGGGGGGCTGTTAATAATTTGGAACACTGATAGCTTCAAAATGGAAAATGTTACTGTCCAGCGCCACTTCATTGCGTTACAAGGTGTCTTTTTTGGCTTCCCCTGCATGATAGTTAATGTTTATGCTCCGAATGATGTGGTAAGCAGACGAATACTTTGGGAGGACCTTTTAGCATTCAAGGCAAGCTCTCAGATTCCTTGGTCTGTAGGGGGAGACTTCAATGAAATTAAGGATGTGGGCGAAAGGGTGGGATGCTTGAGGATGGACAGGGGTATGAGGGATTTTCTGGAATTTTTCAATAACATGGAGTTGGTCGACCTTCCCATGCTTGGTAGGAAGTTTACTTGGACCAACTTCCAAAACCATGCCATTCACAGTCGTCTTGATAGGTTTCTGGTTGCTCACTTGTGGTTGGAGAAGTTTAATGTTCTTCAATGGGGTTTGCCTAGACCCATCTCAGATCACTGTCCTGTTATGCTTATTGATGATAGTAGAGATTGGGGCCCTAGACCTTTCAGATTCTTTGATATATGGTTGTCTAATCCTGGCTGCATGAAGATAGCTCAAGAAACTTGGAATAACCATCAAGTATTAGGTTGGGCAGGTTTTTCAATTACTCAAAAGCTAAGGGTAGTCAAGGAGAAGCTCAAAGTGTGGAATAAGGAGGTGTTTGGGGATGTGAACTTAGCTCTCCAAAACACTGAATCAACTCTACACCAACTGGATGTTTTGGCAGAAGAGAGACAACTTGACTCAGAGGAGAATGCCTTGAGATGCATGACAAAGTCAGAATTTTGGAGGCTATCTAGGCTATCGGAATCTCTATGGAGACAGAAATCAAGGGTTAATTGGCTGAAATCAGGGGATAAAAACACCAGATTCTTCCAAATTATAGCCAATAACAGGTTTAAGAGGAATATGGTGGGATCAGTCAAAGTTAATGGTAGAGTGTTGGAAGAACCTAAGGAGATTAAGGAAGCTGTAGTGGTCCATTTCAGCAGTAATTTTATGGAGGAAAGAAGCATCAGGCCAAAATTGGGGGGAATTTTTATCCGAAAGCTGAAGGAGGATGCAACAAATCAACTTCAGAGCCGTTTTGCAGTGGGGGAAATAGAAGCAGCTCTGAAAAATTGCAGTAACCTCAAGTCCCCTGGGCCCGATGGATTTAATTTCTCGTTTGTTAAGAAAGGGTGGGGCTTTCTGAAGGGCCTGGTACTCCAATTCTTCGATGATTTTCATGCCAATGGTAGACTTTCTAAAGGTATCAATTCTACCTTTGTTGCCCTAATTCCCAAGGTCGACTGTCCTTCGTCTTTTAGAGAATACAGGCCTATAAGTATGGTGGGTTGGGTCTATAAACTGCTGGCTAAAGTTTTGGCTAATAGACTTAAAGGCCACCTATCATCCCTTATTGGAGAGTCCCAAGCTGCTTTCATTGAGGGTAAGCAAATCCTAGATGGGGTTCTCATTGCTAATGAGGTCATTCATAGTTGGAAGCATAGTACCCAAGGGGGCTTACTTCTTAAGATAGATTTCGAAAGAGCATTGCTTAGCCTCCGAACCTTGCCTTCCAATAAGGTTGAAACACCCCAAGCGTAGGGCTAGGTCGTCGATAGCATAATATCCGGAAGTCCGGGATCGTACCCACAGAGAATCGAAATATAGCTAGTTTGGATTGTAGGTTTATATGGTAGAGTGCGGCGTTCAAGACGGCCAACTTGATTTTGCTTTAAAAGTGAAAACTAAGGAAAAGACTAGAAATGAGCTTAATTAACTTAAAAGAGGCAAGTCTAGGGATCGTCCATCCCTTGACAAAGGCCGCTACCGGTTCTCGATTATAACTCAAGCGAGAGTCACGACCGCTTGCTCACGCCCGGAAGATTTAACTTTAATGACTACGTTTATCAAAAGATGTGATTAAACGGAATTAAACAAACCTATTTTTGCTAATGTATCTAACACGTAGGAGGCCACGAGCCCTCGGTACATCACTTGCCAAGACCGCTTGACTAAACTTCATACCAAGGAGTTAACACCCCTCGCTTAGACCAAAATGGCTAGGTTAATCCAATTCCGAAAACCATGATTTTAAGCCCGAAGTTTCGAGAACCAAATAACCGCCTAAGTCATTGGGAAAGATTAGCCCAAGACTTAACCGAAAAACTACTCACACATAATAAAAAGACTAGAAAACATGCTTAAGAAAGGAAACATGATTAACCGATAAAAACAGAAATAAACTTGATATTAGTAAAGATCTAGTCCGTACAAGCAACTTAAAATAAACGAGAAATTAACAAACGAGAAATACTTACTAGTTTTCTTGAAGGAAATAACTAAGAAAGCTTGAAGCTTTAATGGAGTTCTCTAGGAAAAAAGAAAGACTTAGGCCTAAATCTAACTAAAATGGCCATCCCTTCCATATATGGCATAAAAGCCTATTTATAGGGCCCTAAAGTTAAGTTACGAAGGACTAAAAAGTCTCGAAAATATCCCAAAAATATTCCATAAGTGGAAACTTTCCACAAATGGAAGATTGAAAAAGTAGCAAAAACGTGGATATTTTCTACAGGATGAACCGGTACTGGGCAACCCCCAGTACCGGTACAAGGCCTTCAAACGGGCTGGAAAAATTGAACTCTGGACTCTATGTACCGGTACTGGGAATTGGCCAGTACCGGTTCATACTTGACAGATTTTTTTGGGCAAATTCGCAGGCTCGCTCCGGACACTCCCGAACTCGGATTTAGGCGTTCTTTGAACCATTGGAAAGCTCGTTGAGCCTACTTTCTAACCCAAGTGGTTTGGATCAAAAGTAATTTGTACATCAAAAGTTATGACAATTCTACCCTCAGCACGTCGGAAGATGAGTAGCTTTAGTAAAATCCTCACTTCTTTTTCAATTCCCTTGACTCTTGGGCGACCCGAGCAACCTCCAAACCATCTTTCGAGCACCACAATGGGGTGGCACATAGCCTTGAGTACTTGGGTGCACCTAGAGCATTCCTTGACGATCAAACGCACCTTATTTATACAAATTGCCTGAAATACACAAAAACACATCTTATGTGCAATATCGCATAAAAACGACAACATATATGTACAAACACAACATACTAGAGGACTTAAGCACCAAGAATATGCATTATTGGGTGCTTATCAAGCATATGACTGTGTGAACTGGGGCTTTCTCCTCGATATGATGGCGAAGGTGGGTTTCGGGCGAAAATGGTGTGGGTGGATCAAAGAGTGTTGTTCTACAGTATCGATGTCTGTTCTGATTAATGGGTCAGCTTCTAAGGAGTTCCAAACTCAAAAAGGGTTACGGCAAGGAGATCCCTTATCTCCTTTTCTCTTCAACCTTGTGGTGGAGGCGCTTAATATCATGCTGGAAAGAACTAGAGATCTTGATATTATTAGAGGTGCTAGGATTGGGGCCAATGGAGTGATTGTTACTCACTTACAGTTTGCTGATGAAACCATCATTTTCTGTAATAATGACGTAGAGGAGATGGCTAATATCAAGAGAATTCTCAGGTGCTTTCAGTTAATGTCAGGGTTGAAGATAAATTTTTCCAAAAGCTCACTTTGTGGAGTGAAGGTTTTGATTCAAGATGTGGAAGCTCTTGCTCAGGTGATGGGTTGCAAGATTGAATCCTTGCCTATCAAGTATTTGGGGCTACCTCTCGGGGCTAATCCAAGGAGATTTAAGACATGGGAGCCGGTTATCGACAGTTTTGAGAGGGCCCTAAGCATTTGGAGAAGGAGGTGTATTTCTTCTGGGGGCAGACTCTCGTTAATTAACTCCAACACTCGTAATCTTCCTGTCTACTTTATGTCGTTGTTCAAAATGCCTATAGCAGTAGCTAATAAATTGGAGAAACTTCAGCGGCAATTTTTTTTGGGGGGATACATCTGAGAAAAGGAAGATGCACCTTGTCAAGTGGGATCATATTTCCAAGAGCAAGGAGGTCGGGGGTCTGGGGGTGAAGAAATTGGTGCAACAAAATTTGGCTCTATTGGCAAAGTGGTGGTGGAGGTTTCACGAGGACAAGGACTCTCTTTGGGTAAAAGTTATAAAAGGGAAATACAGACTGGAACAAGGAACTTGGCTCCCCCAAATGCCGGAATCAGGACAAGTAACGAATATTTGGAGGGCCATATGTTGCATTGGAAACCTCAGTTCATGTATTGGACCTTTACTTCAAGAGGGTTTTAGTCTTGTTTTGGAACCACATCTGGTTGGGGGATCATGTAACGCCCCGAAAATTCGGAGACATTAATAAAATATTTAAAAGATTATTTTCACAAAAGAAATTTATAATTTTACTACGTCACTAGTTCAAAAGCATATGTCATTATATTACAACCGTTTTGAATAAATCAACATATTACAATTTCCAAATAAACTTAGAAACTTTCAAAATAAAGTCGACTTAAATTAATCAGAGCGACTATGCGCACAGAAACCAAGGTTTTCAGCTTCTTCCTCAATAGGATTGAACTCTTCCGAATCGTACGACACTTCTGTTCCATCTTTGGTACCTGGCGTTCGAGTTACCAGGGCAACATAGTACCTTGAGCGATGACGCTCAATAGCCAAAACCCACCCGAACCCATAACTTACAAGCAATAGGAATATAATTGGTACGCATTAAAAATAACATCAAAGAGGGCAATCAACTTTTCTTTCATTACTATCCTTTAACCTATGTGAGATCTCGAATCTTATCCACAGATCCGTTCCTACCCATAACCTCCGGCGTAAGGCACTGGTGTGGTCCGACTCCCCTTTTCCAGATCTGGATGGAAAATACCTAAGTTATATACTCGGTATCCCATCCGCGACCATAAGTTTGGATAAAACTTCACCGGATGCGCACGCGAGCACATTCAAGCCCGGGTTGTGACACAAGCACAATACCACCCTTATGTCCCGTCCCAAACATCCGAGAGCCGATCACCACCATGCCGTACCCAGGGTTCGTAAATCAACATTTTCAACAAATCACCACCAATCAACCTCCAACAATTTAATCCCCGGATTCCTTGTCCGGAATCAAAATTCAATCCCCGGATTCCTTGTCCGGAATCACAATCACAGCCTCTCACTTTATTCCATTTTCAATTAACCCTATTTCAACGTTTAAGATGATAAGTCCGCACATCGCAACCAACCCAGGAACCTATTTGTCCAAACTATCGATATAACAATATTTCACAGTTCAACATTTTTCGAAACATGCTCACAGACTAACAACAATTAAATTCGCAATAATAACAAATCATGCAATAAAACTAAACACATACTAATTTATCATACGTTTAATTTAATCATGCGATTCAATGATCCAACTAAATATACTATCATGATAGAATTATTTAACCGTGCGATAACACTAATCATGCGATTTAAACAAATTATGTTATTCCTTTTATTTTCTCTTTTATTATTCCAAGCTAAAATCCACGTTTACTCTTAATCATCTCGGGGTGTTGACGGTATTAGAAAACTTCGCATTTACAACCAAACTAGGATCGCCTCGAAACTAATTAATGTTGGGACTTATATTAATAGATTTCAATACACTAGAGTTAAATTTATAAGCTACACAACTTGAGGGACCAAACTGTAATTTTTCTAAAACATTAGTACAATATTTCCAGCGGCTGCCTTTCTTTTCTTTTTATTTATTTATTTATTTATTTATTTATTTTAAAACCAAAACAGGGGCAGTGCTCGAACAAAGTGAGTTTCCGGTCCGAACTCGGCCGGCGACGTCGGGTTTAGTTATTATCGTACCGAAACACGAAACAATCAATACGGAATATAATTTATATTTAGGGAGGTGAGTTCGGACTACCTCGCGTCGGCGAAACGGTTTACGGAGAGGTTCGGAGCGGCGACGGAGTTCGGTACGTGGTGGCGGAGCTACGGGGTGATGGTGACCCGGCTGGTGGAGGTGGGTCCGGTGGGGGTGGTGGCTGCTACGGAGAAGGAGGAGCCGAGGGAGGTGGTGGTTCGCGGCTGGACGGGGAAGGTGATGGTGGCCGGTTGTGGTGGCGTTCTCGGTGGTGGGCTCGGCAATGGTGAGGACCCAGTTGGTGAGGTGATGAGAAATGGTGGTGATGGAGGCTGCCTTTACTCTCTCTCTCTCTCTCTCTCTCTCTCTCTCTCTCTCCCGAAATGGGAGAAACCCTGGGAAAACAGAAAAAAAAATAAAGAAAGGAAAGGGATTGGATTATAATTAGGGGGGGGGGGGGGGGGGGGGGGGGGAGTGGGGCTCCTGAATTTTTTGCAGAAGGAGAGGGTGAGTTCGGCTGAATAAGGGGAGAAGGAGATGTGAGGTGATGGGTGGAGTATTGGTTTGGGTTAGAAAAATAATTCAGTGCAACTCATGCACACACTAGAAAAACTACTTGCTGGATACATGCGCGCACAATCGATTATGGAAAAAAAAATTGGCGTGACGACATAATTTTTTTTTTTTTGCATTAAATAAAATAACGAGCAAAATATTATTTTTGTTTTGGAAATTATTATTATTTATTAAAAATACCGGGTCTTTACAGATCAAGCTCTCCGTGAAGCCTACCCAATACTCTACCTTCTTTCCTCTCAAAAAAATGATGTGGTTAGTGTTGTGTGGGATGGTAATGGCAATGGTAGTTGGGATTTGCAATTTCGGAGATCTTTACGTCCTTGGGAGGAGGATGAGAGGGAGGAACTAATCCAGAGACTTCAACTTGTAACATTGGACCCATCAAAACCAGATGCTTTGTATTGGAAGTGGGAGGAGAACAAGCTTTTTTCAGTGAAATCTGTTTACGAGCAGTGGGAACGGCAGACCTTTCCAAGAGACCCAGTTCTTGGATCGAATTGGAAGAATCTTAGCCCTCCAAAAGTGGAAGTATTTTCATGGATGGCATTGCAAGGTAGGGTGGCCACAAGATCACTGTTGCATAGTAGGAATTTGATTCTGGATCCTCTTTTGATGCTTTGCCCGTTTTGTTCTGAGCAGGTTGAATCTCCCCACCATTTGTTTCTGCACTGTACTATATCGTGGAGGGTATGGTCTATTATATTGGACTGGTGGCATATGCTTTGGGTATGCCCATTTTCTCTGGCTGACCTTGCTGTGTGGTGGTTTGATAACGGGTTTCGTAAATTGGAGAAACACATTTGGGAAGCTTGCTTTTTCGCTACTATTTGGTCGTTATGGCTAACTAGGAATAACTTAGTCTTCAATAATGTTGTTCCAGTGATTAGGGAGGTTGGGGATGCTATTAAAACGAAAGTGGCAATGTGGATGAAAACCAAATTCGATATCAACATCTATACGGTGGAGGAATTTAAGGGATTCTTGGATGGCATTCGAAAGTTGAAAATCTAGTTGTATCTTTGAGGAGCTTTGTTTAGGAGTTTTGTTTGTCCTCCAACTCTCGGTTGGTGGTTTTTCTGTTGTAGCTTTCTTTGGCAGTGTAGCATTTTTGTGCTCCATGCCTTCCCCTCGATGTACCTCGGTCGAGTTTTATAAAAGTTTGCTTTGCCGATCAAAAAAAAAAAACATGTTTTCCAGACAAAACCAAAAAAGGATTTTCTTAGTTTAATTGATTCAATAGTGTCAATGTAGTGCAAAAAAAAAAAAAAAGAAAAGGAAAAGGAAAAGGAAAAGGAAAAGGGAAAATGATGGCCAATGATGTGCTTTGATAATTTATACTCGTTAAAGACATTTTCAGTTTTAACAAATGTTTTTAGCTTGCCCTTGATGGGTATCAATTATCAAAACAAGTTTTGAACCGTCATTTTCCAAAAAAAAAAAAAACTAACTAACAAACAAAACTTTCTCCCCTGCAAGTGTATTTTTGCACCAAAAATACACTTGCAGGGAAGTGACGTTAATAAAAAAGGAAGTGCCAAAATCAGCAGCCATATTTTGACATACAAATTTACCAAACTCATTGTGGATGTTCTAACACACTTCTACGTTAACAATGTCTAATACATACTTGTTGGACCCATATTTATCCTAGTACATTTTTTTTTTTTGCTCGGCTATCCTAGTACATTACACACAAATATACAAAATCCCATTGTGAATGCTCTTACGATGTTCTTTTGAAGGATCCTCAATTTCCAAAGGCGTATGTCTTCCCTTCACGATGACAAAAGAAGTCTCGTCTTTTTACTTCTCCATTTTTTGTGACGAAATGACCTTTTCAATTGGCAAAACCATATCTGTTGGCATAATTTTTGTAAAAAATGAAGGGCTCTTCTTCACTAAGAAAACATTGTCCCGAAAAAGGTTGAAAGTTAGGAATTCGATACTATCGTCTTCTAAGCTCATCCAAGTCAAAACTATTTCTTCTTTTCATTGTGTTTAACTCAGACTCCAAATATTCATCATCCATTCGAACTCCTACATATTCAAATACCATTGTTTTCTATTAAAATAGCACGGAAAAATGTTTCCAAGTAACTGTAAAAAGGGTATGGAGATGTGGAAGAAAAAATTCATACCTTAATATAAAATGGATTAATTCGTTTGGATTGATAGCAGGTGGCACAGGTGGAATTCGTTTGGATTGATATAGCAGGCATATGAAGTTAAGTTCTTGGTTGAACCTCAACATATAAGTGTTGTTGAAGTATCAAAGAAAAAGTGGCGGGTTTTATTTTAAAGATAGAGGAAGATGAAGAGTTTTGTCATTCAAAATACTTTTGAGAGAGAGAGAGAGAAAAGGAGATACCTTGCGGGTTAGGGTTTTGATCTCCAGTCGTGGTCATCTCGAATCGTCTTCTTTAGTCTGGAGTTACCTTGTTCTTAGTCGATCGTCTTCGTGCAGCACCCTCCAGTCGTTCCTCTTCTTCGATCGATCTCTTCGTGTTAATTGAAAAAATCCAAATCGGACAAAACTCTAATCAGATTTGGAACGAACGAACAAGAGAGAGAGAGAGAGAGAGAGAGAGAGAGAGAGAGAGAGAGAGAGAGAGAGAGAGAGAGAGGGAGGGAGGAGGAGGAGGAGGAGATACCCTGTTCTTCCTCTTCTTCGATCGTTCGATCTCCAGTCGTGGTTGTTCCAAATCGATTCGTCTTCTTCATTTCTATCGTCTCTCTCTCTAGCGCGAAATGAAATTGGAACGTGTACAGTGGAATAAGGGATCTGGGTGTTATAACCCGGTTATGACCCGCGAATTATTTACCCGACTCGGACTCCTTTTTACCTGCGAGTTCGATTTTAAAATCTCAGCCGTTGAATGAGATCCAACGGCTCACGGGCGAAGTCCGCATTTTTGACCTCTGTGGGCGTCCGTAGCTAAAGGGCACTGTATAATTTGTATACTATATCATTTAAAAAGTGTCCCATAATGTGTCATGTCCTCCAATTTTTTAAAATTGACATGTCGGTGTCGTGTCGCGTGTCCGTGCTAAATTGGCTCCAATACAAGAACATTTCAGTGATCCCTTAGCTTTCAGAGTTGTGTAGCTTTAGCGAGAGCTTTTCAACGGAGGCGGAGAAGAGGGACGACAATGATGGTGGAGTGACTCAGCGTTTCCAGAGAGAGAGGTCCCCCAAAAGAGCTGTTTTTGTTTTCTTTTTACAGTTGGAATGGCACAGTTGTAAATGAAAGAGGTTGTGAGAAGGGTTTGGATTGGGTAAGAGAAAGGTTAAAACTCAAAATGGGTAGGGAAAAGGGTGTGCCATTGGAGATGATTTTCTAGTGCTTTTCATCAAATTTTGAGTTTGGGTAGAAAAAGGGAAGGATTGGACTTGAGAGATGCTCCAAGATCATATTTTCAATTGCAAACATCAGTAATCATGCATCGTGAGTTAGCTGTGTTGGAGGATAAACTTGATTTGGTATTTTGGCACAAGAAAAATAAAGTCCAAGACATGCCCAATAAAGAATCCCCAAATAGAACATATTATTTGTTGCAAGTAAAAGTTACATGTTTAAAATCTAGAAACTATCGAGATATTATCTTGTAAGAAGATATCTAGAATCTTTCATGGAAAATTATAAATATGGATGGGTTCTAGTCACTTTGTACCAAGCCAAAAGTGTGAGTTCAATTGTAATACTGATTGTGGTTCTTGTTTGTCTAATGACCAGTTGTGGGTCTTAGATTGGTCAGGGGAAATAGAGGACAACTCTTGCTATATAAGATTGATTAAGTATTTCATATTTGAGTATGCTGGGCATCAAGGACTTGGAGCCAGCCTCTTGCCATTTCGTTCATCTTCATGATAATATGTTCCTTTTTCTCTGCAGCCTGTACGTGATCATTTCAAGAATGATCCTACTGCTAAGGATCTATTGAGAAGGGTGGAGGTACATGAGTTCTTTTCTTGCTTTGTTAAGATCGTAAATTTCTTCCTTGTCTTTCTTTCTTGTAAGATACTGTTCCAAATGTTTTCTTTTTGTGTCACAGTTATTATATTGAGTTTGTTTTTCGGGTTTATTGAACTTAATTCAAGATTTTATGGAAACTGTAAACTGTCCCTTCCAGAGTAAATAGACAAAATAAATAAGTGCAAACAAATGAAGAAGAGAATTGGATTATTTATCGTAGCTTTTGGTTTTTATTCATTACTCTGATTTTTTTTAATTTTATTTTATGGCAGGCCTACTAATTTACAAGATGATGCAACCATAAGCATGCAATCATTCTGTTATTTATGGACACTGTTTTGATTACAAAAGTGAGACATGGAATGAGGATACCCTCATGAAGGATGAACAAAATTGCTCTCGGAGTTGGATCCTTGGATAGGATGGACTGCTTGAGGCTTTTTTCGCTCTACTTGTTAATCAAAATCAATTTTTTTTTAACAAATTGTTGATTAGTATCATGCAAAAACACAATAAGAATTTCGACTACAATAAAAATTATTTTAGATATTGATTGATATGATTTCAAGATAAATAAAGGGGAGTGATTTTAGCACTCCTCTTCTCTCTAACGACACTCCCCTATGTGTCTATATTAGGTGATGGAGATGGAAAGAAAAGGGGGGTGCCGTTAGAGAAAAAGGGAGAAGCCAAAATCACTTATTAAATAAATTTTGATATAGTGTTGCAATTCTTTTTCTTGTTTTTGAAATTATATCAGTCGATTTCAATTGACATAAGTTTTGGTGCAATTGATATTTTTTTCAAGCTGTAAAAATATTATCGTTGTATTTATTAAAATATTTTGAGAAGGGCTCACAAATGGCGTGTACTGGATAGTCTGGATATGTTCATCAAATGGACCAGAATACCCAATCGCTCTGGTTTCGTTTAGCTGTTGAAAATATTTTGTAAGAAATATATTATCAAAAAAAGTGAAGTAATAAATGGAACTATTTTTTGTATGTGCTTTTAACAAAAAATTTAATGGAACATTAATTTTATTTATTTATTTTTTTTTGTAAGAGCTATTTTAGACAAAATATTGTTCTTTGAAAAAAATTAATACACTAAAAATAGGTATAGAAAAATATTTTTCTCATCGTACAATTGAACGGCTTTAGAGTTAAGGGCCCGTTTGAAGAGGGTGACAATGATAAAAAATACAATAAAGAGAAAAAAGAGGAGACTTTTTGGGTGTTTGATTAGCATGAAAATGGTAGAAAGTTATAGAAAGTGAATTTAGGCACGGTTATATAGTTTTCACATTCTCGTTAAAAACACAAGGAAATTTTATTTTCTTGTGAAAGGTGCTGGCCTCTTTTGACAATTACCATTATGCCTATAATTTTTTTGTGAGGTTCTTCAATTCGAATCGTATCCCTTTTGTCCATTTTGGGTCTGTTTGCTTGAATTCTACATCAATTGTGCCATGTTTGGGTAAGTCTTTCGAGAAAGTGTTTAATCGGTCAATGTATCTATTCTAATATATAAAAGGAGAGCACCAATTTGGTGTCTCCCCTTTTGTGTCATGTATTTTTCTTTCCTAAAATGCCCTCTATAGAGAAAAAACACACAAAACAAAATAGTTAGTTTTTGGGATATATTAGACATTTTAACACAAAAAAAATAAACTACCAAAAACAGTTACCACCCCTTTTCCCATCAACTGCTCCATTGTAATCTGCGACACAGAAATTCCAGCAGAAAATGACCCGGATTCTCACTCCATTGTAATATGTGATAGAGAGAAATTTCTTGCTCCATTGCATGCCAAATCTGAAGTGGGTTTTTGTGCTATACACAAAAACTTTCAGCAGTTTCCATTCATTCCAGCACTCTTTCGGCTGTTCCAATTTTAAGGTACTTTCTCTCTCCCTCTCAAAAGTAGTACGGTTCTGCATCACTGTTTTTCTTTTTCTTTTGTTACTTTCCAACAGTTTTGAATGCTAAAGTGCTATGGCCCCACCTCTTCTATTCTTCAATACAAAATAGCAGCAAAAAATCAGAGGAAACTTTTCCTTCATCAGCATGAGAAACTTCCGTCCCAATTTTATAGCAAACTGTTGATATTTTGTAGCAAACTGTTTTGTATTAGAATAGAGAAATTTAAGGAAGAAACAGAAAATGGGAAATATTAGTTGGAAAAATAAGTGATTTCAGTTTTTAACCTCTTCCAAGTTTCATTCAATTTTGTTGGACAAATGCAACAATCGGCGTCAATGGTGATGGTGCTCGGCGGCGTCGACGGTGGGAGGTGAAAATGGGATCGATGATGGGAGTAAAAGTGAGTCAACTCGAGAGGGTGTTTGGTGTGGAACTGAGTTAGTGAAGTTTGGTATGAAGTGTTGGGCAAAATGGTGAAATTTTGAATTGAAAAATATAAGAGATGGGGCCCATTACTGCATCATATCAGTTGCCACATAGGTGGTATACATATGGTGATGATTTTGGAATTTTGCCCAAGAGTGCATTGTTTATGGTGCTTTATGGGCATTTGAATGCATAGAAAAGTTAGAGCCAATTTATAGCTTCGTGCTTATTAGAATAGATTGTTGTTGTAACACTTTCAATGCTTATAAGAGACACCACTATGGAGGATAGATCAGAGAAAATATCTATAGAATGGCTACAACGTGTAAGAGAACAAATCGTGACAGCCAACGACGCCGTCAACAACGTCTCAATCCTCAACAAGATGCGCAAGAAAGACAGACGACGTTAACAAAACAGTGGCGATTAGCATGGTAATGTATAGATATGTATATACATATTAATTATCACTATAGTATATGATCGATTTTTCAAGAATTTAATTGTTGTTTACAATCACAATAGGTTAATACTAGAGACTGGGGCACACGCGATGAGTGTGGAAGTCGGGTTTTCACAACATTTGTGAAAATTTGATCAAACAATAAGTGAGAAGTATTTTTACAAAAACGTTGTGAAAATCCGACTTGCACACGCATCGCGTGTGCCCCGGCCTCTAGTTCTGTTTAAGTGATCCGTTGGTCTAAATATATATGCATACTTTTGTCGCTAATGTTAATTTCTACTTGCATGCTTCTCTTTAAGAAGTGGTTAGAATGAATGACTTCTTTCTAGTATGCTAGCTCTGTGTTTGATGGTATGCGTAAGCTAAAAACGCACCTTTCATTAGGTTGCTTGTGACGACTTTTTGTTTGTAATATTTTCTCATACTTCGATGTACCGGATTCTTTATATCATCAAGGAGTTCTTAATTTCCCCAATCCTAAGTTCTATACATACACACACAGATGCATATACATACGTGCTCACAAAACTAGTTTGAAGTACCCAGAAATGTTGAATACGGATAGTTTAAGTTTGATTGGTGGAGGCAGGACACAAAGAAAATCATGCTTAAATTACCACAAGAATAATTAGAAAGAGGAAAGAGAAGGGATCACTGGCTTAAAATGCAGTGTAAGTTGCACCGTTTTGGAGTTACGATTGGAAAAAAACAAATACTCCGTACATAGAATGAGTAGGGATTACCATATTTAGAAAGAGGAGGAATCAACAAACTTGAATTGAGCACTTGAGTTCTAGTGTAAAATTCATGTACTGTTGCTTAATCTTTTTGTAAAAGTTTGTTTGTGAGTGCTGCTACAGGTACAGAAAATTGGGGACCGAATCCGGACCGACGACCGCCGGCGAGCCATCTCCGGCCACCGGACGGCCGATCCGAGCCGTCCAAAAATTCTAAAAAAAAAAACCGAGGGGCCCCACTCGGGAATCAACGTCATCCGAGGTGTGTAGGGTGCTTGATCGGAGCACCCCTTTTCGTGTGTATATGTATTATTATACATATACACACGAAAAGGGGTGCTCCGATCAAGCACCCTACACACCTCGGATGACGTTGATTCCCGCGTGGGGCCCCTCGGTTTTTTTTTTTAGAATTTTTGGACGGCTCGGATCGGCCGTCCGGTGGCCGGAGATGGCTCGCCGGCGGTCGTCGGTCCGGATTCGGTCCCCAATTTTCTGTACCTCTATCATTTTTGTTTGTAAAATGGAATGATTGTGTTTAAAAGGACAGATGAACATTAAAAATTTAGTTTACCTAGATTAAGAAGTACTTTTTCACTTGTTGCTAAACATGTTATTTGGGGAGACTTGTATATATAATATACATTGCAAGTAATTAGTTTAAACAGTTACCCGTCCCCTCTTTGTACTTGAAATGTGTTTGTTAGTTCTGTTGAATGGTCATACCTTTATGATGTACATACTCGTGCTTTAGGATTGGAGATACGTATGCAAATTGAATTCTGTCATACCCATTGATGTGTCATTGTTCCTGCATCTAACTACAAGTACAACTAGCACACTACCCATCTTTCAATTGTATACTAACCGTAACTAAGAGATGCATATAATATAGATTTGTGTACAACTTCTCCTTGAATTGTTCCAAACTGGAGATATTTTGAAGGGGTCGAAAAGCCTTTGTTTAGAATTAAAAGTTTTTTTTGGTGAATAACTTGTATAGTTGGGACAAGAGAGAATGTAATCTTTCTATTGCCCAATTTTTAGAATGATTTGAATTTTTCCTACCATTGGAGAGTGGATAAGGCCCTTTTGTCTTGTGGCCTTTCTTGTATACCACGTGCATTCCCTTTATGCCTTTTTGTTAATAAATTACTTTTTCTTGTATACCACCTCCATTCCCTTTATGCCTTTTTGTTAATAAATTACTTACTTATCAAAAAAAAAGAAAGAAAAAGAAATTGCCTGCAGAACTGCGCTTGCTTTATAAACTCTACACCCCCTTGTACATAGAGGTTGCCTGGTGTTGCATCACCAATATAGAACAACGTTCAAACCAGCTTCTGGAAAACAAAGTGAAACTCCCCTATTGGCTCTGCATACATACATATATATAATATACAGTCCCGCTCTTATGAGTACCAACTCATTTTAATAAAATACAGACCTCCCTTTCCCGATCGAATTTTGATGATCCGAGCCGCTCAATGTGTTCAGAACGTGATTTTAAGGATACCCGCGAAAAATCAGCAAAAAAAATGATCGGGAAAGGCTTCATCCGAGCAGTTTTTGTTTATTTTTTATCTAACGGTTCAAACAAAAACTGCTCGGATGAAGTCCTTCCCGATCATTTTTTTTGCTGATTTCTCGTGAGTACCCTTAAAATCACGTTCTGAACAAATTGAGCGGCTCGGATCATCGAAATTCGATCGGGAAATGGGAGAAATGAGGAGGTCCGCATTTTAGTTAAAATGTGGACTCCCTCATTTGAGACTGACTGTGTATATATATATATATATATATATATATATATATATAAAAGTAAAAAATGGGAGGAAGGGCAATCCTATTGGTTGTTGCTCAACATCCTAAGTACTTGTGGAATTGGTCTTAATACGAGATAAAGATAAACGGAACCCAAGTAACATAAGTTTGTGGTATTAAGAGGTTAATTTTGTGCACTTACTTTCAATGTGGGTGAACGGTATCCATCACTTCCATTGGTCCTTGCTTTGGGGTGCATTCCATCAGAGCCTCCTAAACCGGTGGAGCCTAGTGCAAGAGCCAATTTAAGGGGTGGGTAATGTTCAATCCACTTTGAAAGTGAGTGACAAATTTGGTCTCTTATTTTAAGGACAATCAAGGAGGAGCTCTATTTGTGTGTCAGTATACATCTGCTTATTTCTATATATTTGTATGCGGTTACAAGTAAATGTAGAGATAGGTTGGAAGTAGGGCTGTAAATAAATTGAGCCGTTCGTGAACTGTTCAAGGCTCGACTCGGTAAAGGCTCGTTTAAGTTCGATTCGTCTACTAAATGAACCGAACTTGAACCTCAATTTTAGGCTCATTTCATAAATGAGCCGAACATGAATGCAACAGTATTCGGCTCGATTAGGCTCGCGAACTTGGAGTATATGTGTATTATGGGAATTTTATATAATTATATAGTGAAAATTTTAAAAGTTGTATAAGTCTAAACGTTTACAATTACTAAAATTTACTTATGTATATGTTTTTATCATTTTATATGTATATGAACATATTTATGTGTGTGGCTCGTGACCTCCGATCTGAGTCCAACCTCCGTTGGTTTAGTGGTTTGCCTAGCCTCCTCGACCTAACCTGCACCACGAAGCACGACTAAAGACCACACCGGAGGAGCCCCAGAATGGCCCTCCTGCACGAGGATGAGAATGGTGCAGAGAAAGAGAAAGGGAACTAGGGTTTTGAGTATGTGATGGTCTGTACCTCATAGGGTCGTCCTCCCTCCATATTTACAGAGTCTCCTTGACTTGATCTCCAAGTACAGGCATGTGCCTTGCACGAGCTAAGTGACGTCATTGTGACGTCACCGAATAGATTTGGTAACCGTTTTGGTATGAGATGGCATGTTCCATGTGTGCTCATAATTATCCTTTGGCGTAACCATTTCTGCACGTGGAGATGCACGCATTACTGTAGTTGGCCGAGCCTTTGCTTGGCCGAGCCCATTAAGCGACTTGTGAGAACATGCCGACGGGACTTCTTCCCTGAAGGTGGCCAAACCTGAGGTACCCTGTTGCCGAACTCAGGATGAATATAATGTTGACGAATGGGCCTCAGCCTAAAGCTGAGCCCCGGTTCAAGCACGACAACATATGGACCTGGTCTTGTATATTCAAGACAGGTGCAGATAGTCATGTTCGGCCTGCTACAATAGCTCCTCAATCTCTGCCGACGCTGAGTGTGTGGTAGGGATTGATGTTAAATCTTGGCCGAACCAGACGATTGCCGAACGTGAATCAGTGATGAGATTTGGCCGAGCCTTGTTCACCCTTATCCTTGAGGTAGCAGCAATCGCCAGGGCTAAATACCAATGGGAGAATGCCAGGGGTCACTTCCTACTTAGGCACGGCTGATTGAAAGTACACTAGGAGCGTGGAGGAGTTTTGCCAGGTTGTCCTATCAATGCCACGTGTCAAGCGTCGATTTGTTGCTTGTTCGATTGTGTCAGAATGGGTGGGAAACTCGATTTCCAACCCTAGCTCTATATAAGGGACGGTGAGAGGAGAGAGACAAGCCACAGGCTCTTTCTCTCTCTAGACCTCCATCGCCAGAGCTTTCTCCCGCGTTCGTTCATCTTCCAATCTCGATTCTCCGCGGATTCATCATCAGATCTTGTTGAAATTTCCAAGTGTGTGTTTGATATTCACTCTTCTTTTCATTTATGTAGCTTTTATACACTTTTTTCGTCTGTTTTCTTGGGTTTCTTGGCGTTTCTGTTTTTGTATGAACAGTATGCCCCTGGGGATGAACAGTGATATTCATCCTTGTGTTCAACTTGTTCTTCCAAGCCCCAACTTTGATGTTGGTTGGGTTTGGCCGACACTGAGTAAGGCTGAGCCCCATGACTCGAGTCTCAGAGTTTCCAGAGGAGTCTTAAAAGAGTGAAAACAGGGTGGGCCAATAGGGTAGTCGAGTGTAGGGAGATCCACGTCTGTTGCCAACGAAAAGGTTTCTCACTATTTTCCTGTGTTGATAGGTTTGGCTCACTCACTATTTTTTCTCGATTCTTGTTGGGAAAAAAGTCACTCCGGAGACGACTCTCGATTCTTCAATTGCTTCGAATATGTTAGCCGACACTAGTGACTCAAACACCGAACGTGATTATGAATACGGTGGGGACGGGTTCAACACCGAGCCCGAAATCTCATCCACGTCATCGACTCATTCCGAGGACGAGCCTCAACTAGGGGCCGAGGCTGAATCCAGATTCAATCCTTAAGTCGAAGCTATTCCCTCTGCATGATCTGGGCATTCCGAAATGCCTTCCGAGGATAAAGAGGTCGTCGACCTCTACGAAAGGGGCCAAGTTTGTCCCCATGCTTATTTCTTCAATGGGGAGCCTAGCGAATACGAGATGTTTTGTCGAGACTATAATATTCCCGACGATGTTGTTGTTAGCCCGGTGGCCAACAACCGTATTAGGGATAAGAGGGAGCACCATCCCGAGCATATTACAGTTCCACTGATGGCAATTTGTGAAGCTGGTCTTCGGTTCCCGCTTCACCCATTCTTAAAGGAACTGTTGGCTCGGTTTAGTTTAGTTCCTCACTACTTCGCAATCAATAGCTACAGGATTGTGATGTCAGTGATTGCACTGAAAGAACTTCACGGTCTGGAGTTCACCGTTGCTGACCTCTTTCACACTTACATTATGTCCAGGCATGGTCAGACCGAACGTCGATATCTGTTAACTCATAGGGACAAGACGCCATTAATAGATGGGTTGCCTGACACTAATAAGAGGGCAAACTTTTATGTCGAAGTAAATGGCAATTATGAGTTCGGCGACCAATTCAACCGTCGTATGCTGTGCCGAAGATAAAAGATTTTCGAGGTAGATTTGTTTTATTCTGCCGTTGCCGAGCCTTATTTTGTTCTCGCATACCTTGTTTTACAATGTTGATTCCCCTTTGTTTATTGCAAATCATTGATCCATAACGAAGACCCAGCAATCGTTGGCCGTTGAAAAGCACATTGATATTTTGCTGTCCCAAGCTGTCAAGGACGTGCTGACGCTACTTGGTTACATCCCATCGTACAAGGGTAAGCTCAAAAAGAGAGAGAAAGAGTCAGGGCCGAGCAAAAGAGTTGGTGGCTACAAGAAATGATGAAGGCAACCAGGGAAGAGCAAGCAACCTGAGTCGAACAAAACAGGAAAGGAGGTGAGGGTTAAATTTCCAACATTCAGGAAGTCAGCAGAATTCTGGTTTCAAGAAAGTTAGAAGGCCGACTTACCAGGTATCAACGTTCCCCTCCAGACCCTTGTACCTGAATTCAAAGAAGAGATGGGGAGAAGGAGGGTGGTTTGGGTGAACATAAGGGATGGTTCTTTGGCTCTAAAGGACACGTCAGCCACGCCTGAGCCTGCTAAAAAAAGGCAGAAGGTGACACATGACTTTTTTCCCTCGAAGCCGCCGACCCCACGTCTGTCGGAGAAAGACAAGACCGAGTCTTCGTCTAGAAGCGGCTTGAAGGACGTTCAAGAACAGTTTGGTTCGGCTGGCCATGTCGCCGTCCAGAAGTTTGCTCCTTCATTCGCTTTAGCCGACGGGAGGGTGGTGAACATTGAAGATAGTGTCAAGCTTGAACCTGGTTTGGCCGTTGCGATGCTTCGAGGTGTTGCTCTGCCAAGGGATATGGAGAAAGTGCCAGTGGACCTACAGTCGAGCCTGATACATGCGAGTGCTTACCTTGTGCAGGTTTGTTAAATCCCAACTTCGGTCATTAAGTCATTTTCTTTTCCCGAGCTTGAATCTTCCTCGTTGTGCAGGCGGGTCAGGCTCTTCTTCAAGAATCTAGCAAGGCCAAGCTTGTTGTCGCCGAGAGGTCCCGTTATCGCGATGACCTCAAGACCAAACACGATCGGGTGAGGTCACTAAAGACTAGCCTGAAGGCAGCTAAGGTACGGGTGGTTAAATTAGAGAAGGAGAGAGATGAGGCTGATGGGAAAGCGAAGAAGGCTGAAGGTGAGCTTGAGAAAGTGTTGAGGAGGGAGAAGAGGAAAATGAAAGAAGTTGATGAAAGGCCTATCAGGCTAGGTTTGACCGAGCCGGGGCCGAATATATGAGAGATGCTCGAAAGATGGTAAACGAGGAGGTGGAGAAGAGGGTGCCTGTGGCTTACAGGAAAGGTTACAAGGATGGCGTGGCTGCTGCTGCCAACGCTCTTCAGTTGGAGTCTGATTCGAACTTGTACAAGTCAATTCCAGCAGCCGTTGTTCCCGAACTTGTCTTGCCATATACGGATGAGGAGTGTGAACCACGTCCTCTTAAGGATTTCCCCAAGAGTGAAGAAGACATTGAAGATGTCTCTGGGGATGACGCCGACGGTGAAGATGGGACCACTGGGCAAAAAACTGTTGAGGTCGGGAATGAGAAGGTGGTCGAGGATGCTGAGAATGTGGCCGAGGACGCTGAGCAGGAGCCAATGAATGTTGATATAAACGCCGAGGTCAGTGTTAACATTGTTGCTGAGGATACTGTTCGAGTTTGAGCAGAAGATTACTCCTTTCCTTTCTAGTCTGTGAATTTTTTGTTTGAACATCTACTTTTGTTGGACTAGACGGATCCGAGCTTGGATTTTGTCGTTCCAGATGTAATAGTTTGTGGGGGGTCGATATCAAACGATTTACTACGCTGTACCTCCCAGCTTAGGGATATTCTTAACACTCTTTTTCTTCTTATGAATGAATGGATGTTCTTAATTTGGTCCTCTACTTGTAATGACTTAAAGTTTCAGCTCTTTTGTTGGTTTCTTTCATGCTTTTGGTTTGGTATGCTTGCTTGTTTGAATGATTGTAATCCGTAGCCCCCACTTTGGTTTGGGTTCGGCTGGTTGAACAAAATAAATATAGAAAGTTGTGTAAGTGCTGAGCCTTGACCAAAGTTGAATGGTTGAACAATCGTTGATATATTGCGAGCTTGAAACTGTATCCTCGACTAATGTTCCAGGTTGGATAGAGTAACTGGAAACAAAAGTTCGATAGTTGCCCCCTTCCTGTGGTTGGGAGTCGGCCAAGTGCCAGCCCCTAGTGAGGGTATTAAGGACTTAAGCTGTTAAATATTTATGGGTGGCTTGCTCACCGAAACGTGAGTGTAGCCGGGCTGTGGCCGACCTTAGTGTCTTGCCAAGCTGAATCGAAGCCCAAATTCCAACCGTAAAGCGTGTCTTAGGCTCGGTGGACCATATGTCCTATTTTTGCTTCTTAGGACAGTAATAGTGGCCGAAGCAATGGCATGAAAGTCGTTTGTGGGTGTGACCGAAGTCAACGTTTGTGGTTGGCAGAGTTTGCCGAGGGTGAATTATAGTAATGAAAACTTAATGAAAACAAGCTAAAAAATGCAGAAGACATCAATTGCCAAACAAGATTCTTCTTTATATTGAGAAACGTTGGGAGTACATGAGAGAAATGAAAACTGAGGGGCCGATGCCATACTCAAAATTAAGTAAAGTGGATAAATCAAAGTGTAGCTGATGATAATACGTAGCCGAGCAAAAAGTGAATCTGGAAAAGGTTGATCACATGTATGCATTCTTCAAATTCTGTGCATTCCACGGGTTGGTAAGGACTTTCCCATTCATGTCCTCCCAGTTGGGTTTGAATTTCGTTTTCTTACTTGCTTACACAACTTTTCGCCAAACCAAATCATCTGGCTTGAAGATCTTGGTTCGCACACTTCGGTTGTATCCCTTGGCCACTTGTTGCTGGTATTCGGCGAGCTTTAGGCGAGCGTCGTCATGTTTTTCCTCAGTCAAGATGAGTTCTTGCTCCACGGCTTCTTCGCTTGTTTTGGGGTCAAATGTTTCTGTTCTGAGAGTTGGGAACTTTGACTCAAGTGGTATTACGGCCTCCATTCCGAATGCCATTGAAAAGGGGGTCTGGCCAGTGGAGCGCCTTGGTGTAGAACGGTAAGCCCATAGAACGCATGGTAACTCCTCAGCCCACCTTCCTCTCTTAGAGTTTAGCCGACGCTTGATCTTGGCACAGATGATCTTGTTCGTGGCCTCAGCTTGGACATTCCCTTTGGGATAAGCTGGAGTAGAGTTGAAGAAGCGTATCCCAAATTCAATGCAGAGGCTGGTGAGGTCCTTGCCGACAAATTGGGTCTCGTTGTCTAATATGATGGCGTAAGGGACGCCGAACCTTGTAACAATGTTTCTCCAGACAAATCTCCGAACGTCAACCTCTGAGATTGTCACCAGAGGCTCAGCTTCTACCCATTTTGAGAAGTAGTTTATTATCGTGATCAGGAACTTGAAGCCTCTTAGAGCTGTTGGGAGCTTGCCCACGATGTCAAGCCCCCATTGTGCAAAGGGCCAGGGACTTGTGATAGGGGGAAAGATTCTGGGCTGGTTGTTTTGGAATAGGGGAAAAAAGTTGTGCATGGTCGGCACTTGCGGACGACTTCTTCGCAGTCTTTCTTCATGTTTTTCCAAAAATAACCTGGACTTATTGCTCGTTGGCAGAGTGAACGGCCACCAGAATGGTAGCCGCAGCTTCCTGATTGAAGTTCGGCGAGAATCTCGGGTACTTAGGTTGGGTGGACAATGAAGGAGATAAGGGCCAGAGATAGATTTGCTGTAGAGTTGGCCGCTTTTGAAGAGCCAGTAGTAAGCGGTTTTGTTCCTGATGCGATAAGCTTCTTTCTTGTTTGTTGGTAGAGTATCATGTTTGAGGAACGCAACGATCTCATCCATCCAGCTTGGACCGAGTTCAACGTTGAGTACTTCTGGAGTGGTGTCAAAGCTTGGGTGGTTAATGCTGCCAAAGTTGATGGTCCTGAATTCGAAGGCTTAGGAAGCTGAGGCGAGGCCAACAAGTGCGTCTGCATATGCGTTGTGTTTGCGATTAATCTGTTCAATTTTGAAATTCTTGAAGTGTGTGATGAGCTCGTCTGTTGTTGCTTGGTATTTCAATATTCGTGGGTCCCGAGCCTCATAGTCCCCAAGTACTTGATTAACTATGAGTTGGGAGTCATAGTAGACAACTAGATCTGTGACATTCATCGCAATTGCGGAGCGTAAGCCAGCGAGGAGGGCTTCGTATTCAACTTCATTATTGGTGGCGAGGAAGTCGATGTTGAGAGAGCTTTCATGAAGTGTACCATAAGGGGAAACTAAGACAACCCCTGCTCAGGCTCCGTTGGTGTCGGAAGCCCCGTCGACATGTAGTTGCCAAATTTCACCCTGAAAAAGTTGCCAAGGCATTTGTGCTTTTGTTGATTCGGCGATAGGTTGAGGAGTGGGAGTGTTGAGAATTTCCATGTCCTCCGGTATCAAAGCAAGAACTTGCCCCTTGATCGCCGTTCGTGGCTCGAAATGAATGTCAAAGTTTGTTAATTCGACTGCCCATTTGGAGACCCTGTTGGAGAGATCAGCTTTCTGAAAAATGCTTTTAAGAGGGTGCTCTGTTAAGACGGTGATGGTGTGGGATTGGAAGTAAGGTAGGAGTTTCCTTGCCGTCGAGACGAGAGCAAGTACTAATTTCTCAAGGGGTAGATAGCGTGTTTGAGCTGGGAGGAGCGTCTTGCTGGTAAAGTATATGGGCATGTCGTCCGTGCCAACTTGCCGCACCAGTGCTGAACTAACTACGTGGGCGGAGACGGCAAGATACAAATACAAGGCCTCGAACTCCTTTGGTTTCACCAATAGTGGGGCCAAGCTTAAGTATTCCTTTAGTTCGGCTAAGGCGGAGTCGCAATCCAGAGTCTACTCAAAACTGCATCGACTCTTGCCCTTCAAGGCATGGAAGAATGCGTGGCACTTGTTTGAGGATTTGCTGATAAACCGGTTTAGGGCCGCTGCCATCCTGGTGAGCCTTTGTACTTCCTTGATTGTTCTTGGTGGGCACAAGTCTTTAACGGCCTTGATCTGGTTGGGGTCGACTTCAATACTGCGTCGAGTGACCAGGTGTCCAAGGAATTTCCTTGCGCTCACACCAAACGCACACTTTTCAGGATTTAGGCAGAGCTTGTGGAGTTTGAGAATTTCAAAGACTTCAGCCAATTCTTGGAGGTGGTTGTATTCCTTCTGGTTTTTGACAACGAGGTCGTTGATGTAGGCTTCCATGGTGTGGCCAATTTGGGCGTGCAGCATCTTGAATATGGCTCGGTTGAATGTGGCGCCTGAGTTCTTGAGCCCAAAGGGCATGACTCGATAGCCAAAGATGCCATATGGTGTGATAAAAGTAGTTTTTTCCATGTCGTCCGGGTCCATGGTTATTTGGTGGTAGCCCGGGTAGGCGTCTAGGAAGCTTAACCGAGCGTAGCCTGCCGTTGCGTTCACAAGTTGATCAATCTTGGGGAGTGGGAACCAATCCTTTGGACAAGCATCGTTGAGATCGGTATAATTGATGCAAACACGCCATTTGCCATTTTTCTTCTTAACGACCACTGTGTTTGACAGCCAGGTTGGGTATTGTACTTCTTGGATGGCGTTAGCTTCCAGCAAACGATTGACTTCCTCTACTATGGCGTCAGCGTGTTTGGCTGCTGAACGCTGCGCCTTCTGGACGACAGGTTTGGCGTCTTTCTTTATGTTGAGAGAGTGATTGATAAAATTAGGGTCGACCCCCGGCATCTCGTTGGGGGTCCAAGCAAAAACTTTTATGTTTTTCTTAAGGAATTGGAACATTTCTTTGTGTTCGACATTACTGATGGAAAGAGCTGAGTAAGAAGAAACGAGCGCCATCCTCGTTGATGGGCATTTGGATGAGATCCTCTTGTACTTTGTCCTCAGCATTTTCGCCAATGCAGTCAATAATTGCCATGTCCGGGACTTCAACCCATTGAACTTGCTTAGCTTTGGTGGAATTGTGGACAGCTGAAACGTAACACTTCTTGGAGGCGACTTGATCGCCGCGTAGGTCTTCTTGTCGTCCATTTGTGCCAATGAATTGGATGACCTGATGATATGTGGAAGCAATGGCCTGCATGTCGTGGAGCCAAGTTCAGCCAAAGATTGCATTGTATGGGCTTGACACATTGACGACAATGAATTCAATGCTCAATGTTTTGGAGCCAACAATGACTGGTAGGAAGATTCGACCGAGTGGCCAAACGGGTGCTCTGTTGAATCCGACGAGAGGTACTTCGGTGGGTTGTAAGGCTGATTCTGGCAGATCAAGTTTTTTGAACAGGTTATAGTATATGACCTCTGCCGAGCTTTCTTGATCGATGAGTACGCACTTGACGTCATGGACTCCAATTTGGACAGTCACAACGAGGGCATCGGAGTGTGGGGTTTGCACACGCTCGAGGTCGCGCTCAGTGAAAGTTATTGTCCACTTAGGCAATTCTTTTGGACATGGACGTTTGGATCAAGGTACTACCGCGAGTACCTGCTTGGAAGTGGAGGTGCGATCGAGGTCAGCACGGAGGTTTGTTTCAGACTCCTTTGTCACGGGGCCGTGGATAACGTGTATCGTCAGCCGCGGCTCATTTGGGTTGGGATTTCTGGCAGGTTAACGAGTGGGTGTTTTGGTTCGATCAATGTACTGGTCGAGATGGCCTTGGGCCGCCAAACGCTCCAACACTGCCTTGTACGGGACACATGCCGTTGTGTAGTGGCCGAGCTCGTTATGATACGAGCATTTTTTCCTTGGGTTCTGATCTTCTTGGCCAGTGTCTGTGCCGAGCTTCCCTGTTGGCCACTCAAACCATGGTTGCCTCATTATTTCTTTTAGGAAAGACCAGATGGGCTCTTTGAAGTACGTGGTTTCAGCCACGTAGTCGTGCACCTTCGGCAGACGTTTCTTTCCTTCCTTGATGTTGTTGACGTGATTCTTTTGTTGGGACTGATGGGTTATGATTGGCGCTGGCAGCTGGGATGTGACCATTGGAAGTAGGGTAGTTGGGTTCGGTAATCCCTGAGCCGCTCGATCCGCGTAAAATTCTTCAAGAGTGCAGAATCACTCTACGATGCACATCAACTTGCCCATGCCGTGGGGTGGGCGGATTGCAAGTTCGTCCAGGATCTTGCTGCCAGTTTCCAAGCCGTTTTTAAAGGTTCGTGCAGCCTAGTGCTCGTCGATTCCAGGGATTTCGTTGAACAATTACCAGTATCGGTCGGCATACTGCCTGAGTGTTTCAGATGGGAGCTTCCTCATCTGGGATAATGACTCAGGCTTATTGGTGGTCCTATTGCTTGTGATAAAGCGAGTGTTGAAGGTGCATTCAAGGTCGGCCAAGTTCCATATGGATCCAGCGAGCAATTTGTTGAACCATTGGGGTCCAAGGGAGCCGAGGCTAGACGGGAACGCCTTACATTTGATTTCATCTTTTGTGGTGCATAGTTCAATTGTTTGACGAAAGTGAATCAGGTGAGTGTAAGCTTCGCAAGTGGTTGGGTCAAACTTTGTGAACTTTGGCAAGTGGAAGTTGGATTCAGCAATTGTGTTGATTATGCGAGATGTGAAAGGTGAGACGCCAAGATCCTTCATCTGCCACTCAAAGCCTGGAAGCGGCGGTTTGCCGAGCCCATCAGACCGTAACCGCTTTGAGCCCCTTTCTTTGGACTCATTTTCTAAGGGTTTCTCCTGGTCTCATTGCCGAAGTTTGTTTCTCAAATCTGTGGTCGTTCGGTGGGGTCCTTCGATGGACTTCTCTTGTTCACAACGAGTTTTGGGGTCGTCGTTCGGCCCTTCAACGCGTATGTCCTTCCCATTTCTTCGAGACCGATTTTTATTTTCCAGGTTTTCATGCAGAATTTCTCCGAGGCGTTCGGAGACGTGATGTCTCATTTCCAAGGAGCCTTGGCTATAATAAGAGGCTGTGGTTCGGGAGAACTCCACGCGTCCGGTTGAGTAGGTGCTTGTGAAGGACTTGGTGGTGTCTCTGGATCTGCTTCGCTCCTGGTGGCTCCTTGAGCGGTGCGTCTCAGAGGTTGTTGGCCGTTTGTAGAGGATGAGTTCCCTGGCGTCGCCCTTTTCTGGTGTAAAGCCAAGGCGGTCTTCGACGAAACTGCGGTAGCCTGCTTCACGGTGGTGGAGGAGGTGGTGGGGGAGGAGTCTGGCGTCTCCTTCTTCCGCCTCCAACAGATTTGGACGCGGCTGGTGCGGCATTCTGCATGTGATGCTTCATTTGAGCCACCTCCGTCCGCGGGGCTGCCAGTTCGTTGTCCCTTTCGTCGTCTCGACGTTGCAGCAGGCGGATGTAGGCCGCCGTTACGTCGTCCGTGGCCGAAGATAGCCCGAAACTGGCAAGGATGGAGAGGGACATGTGCCTCTCGGGGAACGGTGGAAGGATTGTGTTTCCACTGGCGTCTTTGGCCCCTGAAACAGTAACATCTGGTAGATCTCCGCCCATGATGGTTGAATTGTGATTGTCTTTGGAAGAGGAAGGTGGTTTTGAAGAGGGTTTGAACCGTTTGGATCAGAAGTTCTGAGGGTTCACGTCGGGTTCACCAATTGTGTGGCCCGTGACCTCCAATGTGAGTCCTTCCTCCGTTTGTTTAATGGTTTGCCTAGCCTCCTCGACCTAACCTGCACCACGAAGCACGACTAATGACCACACCGGAGGAGCCTCGGAATGGCCCTTCGACGCGAGGATGAGAATGGTGCAGAGAGAGAAAGGGAACTAGGGTTTTGAGTATGTGATGGTCTGTACCTCTTAGGATCGTCCTCCCTCCATATTTATAGAGTCTCCTCGACTTGATCTCTAAGTACAGGCATGTGCCTTGCACGAGCCAATTGATGTCATTGTGACGTCACCGAATAGACTTGGTAACCATTTTGGTATGAGCTAGCATGTTCCATGTGCGCTCATCAGGGGCAGACTTACTGTTGGGCAAGGGGGGTCCATTGACCCCACTGAATGGAAAATTTATGTGGGGAGTAATGTAATTTTGGGGTATTTATGTAAACTTGCCCCCTTGGATATGTCCTCCAAATATTTTGCTCTTATACACCAACCAAATTACAAATGTTGCCATATTCACTTTCCCCTTTTCCAGCCACTTTTTCCTCCCTCTCTCTCTCTCACTTTCCCCTTTTCCTAGTTTTCCAGCCACTTTTCCCCTCTTTTTCTCTCCGAAAAAAAAATGCAGAATGAAGAACTCACAGTCTGAAGGAAATTTTTTTTGAAATCCTCGATCTTGATCACCACCGCTGAGGAGCTGGAGCTTTTTTTTAGAGTCATCACTCCTCAGACCCGTTTACAGGTGAGTAGCTTAGTCTTAGATCCCAATTTTCTTTTGTACAAAGTGGATTTTAGGATTTAAACCACAAATACTCAATCTCTCTAAATACTTTTTCTCTCTACATGGATAATGGATATGGGGATGAAAATCAGTGTTGGTGAGGCCCAAGGAAAAGGAAAGCATTTTATATACTAGTGAATGTGAATCTGTGAATGTTTTGTGGGTTTGATTTTCTCAGCAAAGCATGTTGTGGCTGTCTTTGTCACTTTGTGGATCTTTTTTTTTGTTGTAGATTGGGGAACCGGAACCATAGACCACAGTCTCAAACTTTGAGCACAGCATGTCAAAGGTAAAAGCAAACCCATGGTCCTAGATATAATACTATTGATTGTGACTTTTTTGGGGAACAATACTATTGACTGTTGAAAACTTAGGTTTTTATTGATAGAAATTTGTTAACAGTTTCTACTTTTATTTCTATAGATATGGAGAGGTATTTTAAATGAAAGAATCCCGTAGAATTATCAACTCCTAGAATTAACAATGAGCCTTCGAAGCAAAGTCGTAAAGAAAGTGACTTACCGGAGCTTCAAGCCGATCCTGGGCTTCGACCTTGAATTATGGATTATGATCCAAACATTCAAGAACAAGTTCGGAGGACCTACTTACTAAAGGGCCTTTGCCAACCTCGTAACCACCAATTTCCGCAAAGGAACTTTTCGGGATTCTTGAGAAGATTCAACTCTAAATGGTTTGATCAATATGGTAGTTGGTTGGAGTATAGCATATCAAAAGATGCTGCATTTTGTCTTTATTGCTATCTTTTCAAAATTGAAATAGGAGATCAAGGGGGTGGTGACTGCTTTGTGGGTGAGGGATATACAAATTGGTAGAAGAAGCTTAGATTGAAAACTCATGAAGGAAGTATTAATGGTGCCCATAGACAAGCTCAAAGAAAATGTCAAGATTTATTGAATCAAAAGCAGCATATTGAAACTATTTTCTCCAAGCTATCTGATGATGCCAAGAGAGACTACAAGGTACGATTGACATCATCAATTGATTGTGCTCGATTTCTCTTGAGACAAGGGCTTTCATTTCGTGGGCATGATGAATCCGAACTATAAAACAACCAAGGAAACTTTCTTGAGCTTTTGAAGTTTCTTTGTGTGCAAAATGAGAATGTTAGAGCTGTTTCACTTAAAAATTCTCTTGAAAATCTTAAACTCACATCTCCGAAGATTCAAAAGGACATTTGCAATGCAGTTGCTATAGAAACTACCAATGCTATAATGGAAGAACTTGGTGATGAGTTCTTCTCTATTCTCCTTGATGACTATAGGGATGTTTCAACGAAGGAGCAAATGGCGGTTACTTTGAGATATGTTGATAAAAGGGGATGTGTGGTAGAGCGCTTTGTGGGTATTAAACATGTTACTAGTACTAGTGCTCTTTCTCTAAAGAATGCAATTGAAGACTTATTTTCGACACACAACTTAAGCATTTCTAGATTGCGCGGACAAGGTTACGACGGGGCTAGCAATATGCAAGGGGAGTTCAATGGACTAAAGTCACTTATTTTGCAGGAGAATGAATGTGCATATTATGTTCATTGTTTTGCTCACCAGCTTCAATTAGTTCTTGTGGCCTTAGCAAAAAATCATTTCCATATTGCTGACTTCTTTGCTTTGGTTTCTAACATTGTTAATGTTGTTGGAGCCTCATGCAAACGTCATGATGTTCTTCGGGAGAACCGAGCTGCCCAAATTATTAAAGCCTTTAGTCTCGATGATATTGCAAGTGGCAAAGGCCTTAATCAAGAGACCACTCTTAGTCGTGCTAGTGATACACGTTGGGGATCACATTATGGCACCTTACTTAGGGTGGTTACCATGTTCAACTCTGTGATTGATGTGCTTGATGTTGTAGTAGAGGATGCATCTTCCTCGGATCAGAAATTAGAAGCCTTCCATTTATTGAAGGGAATGCAATTTTTTGACTTTGTGTTCAATCTACATTTGATGAAATCTGTCTTGGGAATTACAAATGACTTGTTGCAGGCATTACAAAGAAAAGACCAAGACATTGTAAATGCCATGACACAAGTTCAAGTATCCAAGCAAAGACTCCAATCAATGAGGGATAGTGGATGGAGTAGTTTGATGGATGAAGTTTCTGCTTTTTGTAGAGACAATAATATTGATGTTCCTAGCATGGAAAGCCTCTATGTTGCTCAAGGAAGATCAAGGCATAGAGCTCACGAAAAGATAATTTCTCATCACTATCATTTCAAAGTTATGAACATGGTTTTCAATAGGCAACTCTAAGAGCTAGACAATCGTTTTAATGAGGTGAGCACCGAGTTGCTTCTTTGTGTTGCATGCCTAAATCCATCCAACTCATTTGCAAGTTTTGACAAGCAAAGGTTGAACCGCTTTGCCGAATTTTATCCTAAAGACTTCTCGTGTATTGAACTTTTGGCAACTTTGGACCAACTTGAGAATTTCATCATTTGTGCGCTCTAGTTTCGAGTTTTCAAATTTAAAAGGAATTGGTGATCTTGCTCAAAAGATGGTTGAGACCCGAAGAGATATAGGGTATCCATTGGTATACAAACTGTTGAAGTTGGCCTTAGTTTTACCTGTTTCGACTGCTACAGTAGAGAGGGCTTTTTCTGCTGTGAAGATTGTGAAGAGTCGACTTCGTAACCAGATGGGTGATCAATGGATGCATGATAGTTTGGTTGTCTATATTGAGAGAGAGATTTTTGATAGCATTTCAAATTAAGCTATCATGAATCGATTCCAGAATATGACAAATCGACGTGGTCAATTGTAGGTGAAATGATATGTAATGGACGGATATGCTTTTTTGCTTATATATTAAAAGTCGGTATCTCTTTTTGGTTATTGTTCTATTGTTTTTGTTATTTTTCAAGTCATTGTGTACAAGTGCAAAATTATATGTGTTGTATATGCTTGACGGCTTGACCCCAGTGTAATGAAATCCTAGTTCCGCCACTGGCGCTCATGATTATCCTTTGGCGTAACCGTTTCTGCACGTGGAGAAGCACGCGTTACTATAGTTGGCCGAGCCCATTAAGCGACTTGTGAGAACATGCCGACGGGACTTCTTCCCTGAAGGTGGCCGAACCTGAGATACCCTGTTGACGAACTCAGGATGAATATAATGTTGACGGATGGGCCTCGGCCTAAAGCTGAGCCCTGGTTCAAGCACGGCAACATATGGACCTGGTCTTGTTTATTCAAGACAGGTGCGGACAGTCATGTTTGGCCTGCTACATTATGTACATAATGAAAAATTTATTTTTAGTTTTAGACCTGTATGAGAGTATAAAAATATGATATTATTGGATCGTTAAGGCTCGTGAACAAGCTCGAGTTCGACCCAAACCTGGGCAAGCTCGGTTCAAGTTTGGCTCGTCATAATTTTCATTGAGATCGGCTCGAGTCCGTTAAAAAACTTAATGAACGAATCTGAACATTCTAATATTCGGCTCGTTTACAGCCCTAGTTGGAAGTGATTGGGTTACACGCTTAGGTGTGCTGGGGTAGGGTAGGTTTTCATCTCAGCAAAGCAATGCTCTATGGGTCGCTAAGTAGGTTTCTGGTGAGAGCACCTGCAAGACTCCAAGCAACGTTAGGCTACCTAGTTGGGAGGTGGCTCGAATACCCCTTGTATGCTCAAGTCAGAGAGTCAGAGAAAGAGAACGAGAGAGAGACTAGGGTTTTGTAAACTATTAAGCATGTGAGATTGTGTATCTTGAAACTAAAGATATTTTACTTGCATTGTGATTTTGTCCCTTGTCATTTGCCCCAGCTTTTGGCATTGCAGATATCATGGGCTTTATGATATCTTTCAGATATCTTGGAAGATGTTTAGGGGCGGTGAAAGTTACCTTTCCAAATTAGGGGATTGACCAAGTTAGGAAACCTTTGTTGGTAAGGACGGGACTCCAAATATCTAGGGTTTTGATTGAATCTCGGAAGGCCTAGGTAACTATGACACAAGTAAACAGCATAAACGAAAAAGAGATCATCCTTCAACGATAAGTACACAATCTCATGTGCACTCATACTCTCTGGAAACCCAAGTCTCTCTTGTTGTCTTTCTCTCAGTCAATGACTTAAATTGGAGGGATATTTCTGCTATTCATTGGTTGGATAGCCCAACATTTCTTGTAGTCTTGCTGGTGCACTCACTGGGATCCAACTCAGTATGACTCGTGGGGCTTTGCTTTCCTAAGGTGAAACCTAGCCCACCACACTAGGTATAAAAAAAGTATATAGGTTGCAGGCACGGCAATGGAAAGATTTCAATGCACATGTTCCAATCCCTAAAGGAACTGTTCTCTCAATAAATAGAAATAGATTATTATCTTCTGTGGGACAGTAATAATATTCATAAGGAATTGTTATGATGATGGCGCAGACAAATTAAAAATAGTGTAGTTGAACTACTAATTGTGTCATGCCATTTGCTGTTAAAAGTGGTATTCAGGAATCAGGACTTGAATCCTTCATTTGAGTTTCTTTTCATTGAGAACGGACACGCATCAAACTAAGTAGTTGGAAACTTGGAATTAGTATTCTCCTTACAATTTGTTAGTTACACGGTAATTTGTTTTTTCATTATGCTTTGTAATGTTCTATGTTTATATTTATATGTCATGGGTTGTTTGTTGCTTTTAGGGAATCTACTTGTAATCTTGTTACAGTTTTTTTCTATCAGATCGTTAATAGTGTTCATTAAATTTCAGTCTAGTTTTTATACTGCCTTGATTGCTACCATGGCATTCTTATATTCAGTTTCCCTTGACCTATGCCTGTATGAAACATCGTTGGGCTCACAAATAGAGTAAGTTCTCTTCAACTGTTTCTGGTACTTCTTGGTTAAACTCAATATGGGAAGGCTTTGGTGTCCTCTCAGTGTTGTGCGAGGCATAAGAAAATGGTTTGAGGTTCACATTTAGTGCATTCTACTTGATGGTTTGTGAATTACATTTGAGGTGTACTGATAGGAAAGTTGGGAGTTGGTGTTGATCTTTCCTCTCTTGAAAATTAGGAAAGTAATTATTTTTTTTCATTCTTTTGAATTATTGTTCTGGTCAATGCTGAATTCTTGAGAAACATTAGAAATACATGCTCTTATCTAGAATATTGTATTACTTATTTGAGCATATTGGCATGTAGTGTTTTTTTTGGTTGAATAGGGATTAGGGTGCCATAGTTGGGCATATTGGAATTGCTGTCCTAATGTCTTAGCAGTTAGCCTAATGTTGAATTTTGGTTTCAACTGCCAAGTTAACGGGTTTGGTTTGGGAGGGCAAACTTGTTTCAGCCTGCAACTTAGGTTTGGACACTGCTTATGCTCTATTTGTTTGGCTGGATAATCCTTACTGATTGTTTTTCAATTATGACTTATAGGGCCAGCAATGCCTGAAATGTGTAAGCTCTCCCAGACTTATAGGAAGACCGCTTGAGTTTGTTGGTCACATCGCCTGGCCTGAGCTTTGGCCCGAGGTCGGGCGACCTCTTGCACAAGCACAGAGGCGGATTGTCATGACCTTGAATATTCAATCTTGAGGAAAATGTCCTGAATCAAGACATTTGGTTTAGACTCCTGAGCTTTGGCCCAAGGTAACTTTTGTTGACTGTCAATGTCTCTCTTTGTCAAGCACAATCACAAAAGCTAGATCTAGTGCTTAAGCTTGATATTGCTGTGCTTAAATGGAAATGCTTAGTTTAGATGCTTCCCAACTACTGCTTTCCATATGGGGACACTATTAATCGCCCACAAGCGGGTAGCCTTGCAGAACACGCCCAAATAAAAGGAGCAGAAACCCATTTTACACGAGTAGGTTTTTTTTCTTTCTCAAGCTGAGTTAAGGTTTGCAACTTCCCTTTGCCAGCAATAAAAGAGGCATCAAGCATGAGAGATTGCGTGTTGTCAGTTCTGAAATTCTCTCGTTTTGGCCTGGTGGTGTTTGCCTTGTAATCCATTTTGGCATTTTACATGGATGTGTAGTGGACTGGACATATTTGGTTCCACCACATTCTCATGGTGCTTTCTTACTAAGTTTAGATGGTTTGTTCTTGTAGTTGTACTAGAATTCGATAATGTCTGTGCTCCTAAATATCCTGGGGCATATAGAATTATGTAACTTTATTCTGTGAGAGAGAGAGAGAGAGAGAGAGAGAGAGAGAGAGAGAGTGTGTGTGGATATCTATGAAATATGTATTGAAATTCTGCTTATATAATTTAAATGCTTCTTATTCCGATAAGTGTTCTTTCAATGATACAGACTAGTCAAAAAAGTCTAAACTTGCACATAGAGTACATGACATTTGTTTGCAAGTGTGCGCATAATCTAAGCATATGTAGCTAGATTTTGCCTATATGCCCTTGGCCAACTTTCGGGTTGCTACTTTCTCTTTTACTCTAGATTTCTAGAGTTTAGATAAACTTTTGCTTACTTATAGCAACTGGAATAAGTTTGGATCAAATTTAGACAGGTAACTTGAACCAAAGCTCAAGAAGACCGTTGTGTTCAGCAATTGAAAAACCGTTGGTTATGTGTGGCCCCAGGATTTGTTGATATGAATCACATGATGAGCCAGATTATGTTCATCCTTCAAGGTGCCTTTTTCTAATTTAGTTGTATTCTAATGCCTGCCCCCGTCTCAAATTAATCACGAACTCTTAAATTTTATTGGTAATAAGTTTTTTTTAATCTAGATTTTTTCAACTCTATTACTGCAATTTGCACTTCAGACTGAAAATATTGTCACCACAGATTTTCAATTACTCAAGTAGTGTAGATAGCCTACGGGGCCAAGTTGAGTTTTGTTCACCCTCCACTGAAGAGGGTGAACATTACCCTCCTTCCTATTGGTTAAAATGATGTAGATCTCATCACAAAGTGATGTCATGCTTACCAAAAAGTGTATTGCATGGTAAGCATAACATCACTTTGTGGTGGATCCACACCATTTCAACCAATAGGATGGAGGGTAATGTTCACTCTCTTTCAAGAAGGGTGAACCATATTGCATTCTACGGGGCCAGATCCGGTCAAGTTGAGGATGAACCAGTTTGGTCCAATTTGTGGCCAGGATTAAGCCACAAAACCCAGTGAAAAATCAAGGGTTGGGATCATTTCCAACCCAATTTCTCTCACATTCCATTCCCGCCAAGGTGCCAACTCTTCTTCCCCAACTCATGCCAACTCTTCATCCCTAACTCATCTATGCTGCGTCTGCTTTTTGTTCCAGATAGTTAGATCCTGTTCCACTAAATTTTTTTGCACTTTTAAAAAAAGTGTTTTTTTTTTGTCTTTATTGAAATTTGTTTTTTCAAGCATTTGTTAATTTTGCGTTAAATTTTTATGGATTATTGATCCATTCCAAGACCTATGGGCAAGAGTTCAATGTGAGTGTAGAGGAAGAGGATTTGATTTAGTATACAAAATAAAGCGAAGCTTGGAACCCTAATTTCAAAAAAACATCTTGAATTTCACATGTTATTGGAACCCTAATTTCAAACAAAATCCCTAATTTTTTTTTGGGTAAATAAAATCCCTAATTTTTTTTTTGGGTAAATAAAATCCCAAATTTTATATAATTTTATACCAACACGGAACCCTTTTTTTTTTTTGGGGTTGAACAAGTTATAGAGAGCAAACTAAAAATCTACCTAATATAGAGAGAGAGACCTTGGCGGCGGTGGATTTGTCGTCGGTGGTGGGTCGATTTTCGAGATTTTTGCGAAGGGTTGGCTGCCGGAGGTAGAGGTGAGGCTGGTGGTCGCGCGCTGATGAGTTTGTCGACCTCCTCCTCCTCCTCCTCCTCCTCCTCCTCTCTCTCTCTCTCTCTCTCTCTCTCTCTCTCTCTCTCTCTTCAGGCTCTCTTCTCTCTCTCTGTGCTCCACTGCAGATCTATTTTGGGTTTGGGGGGTTTTCAAAATTTCAACATTTTGTTTTTGTATTTTTTTTGGTTGATTTAAAAGGTGGGCCCACTAGATGATGTGGCATGCCACGTCAGCGACATGGGTTGGACCATGGGTCGACTTCCTGGTCTGTAGACTTATCGTAACACAAACAATAAGTCTTTGCTAATTTAGTGGTAAGTTGATTTAAGTACATGTGGAGTGTTCGAGTTTGAGTTTTCTGGGCAGTTTTTTTTTTGAAATATTTTTTTTCAAAAAATAATGCTATTGTAACTGCTAGGTTTCAAAACCAAGTCAAGTAGAATTCAAGCCAACCACTTTGGCCGCCGGTGACAGAGCAATTAACTTGCATTATAAAGTTTAAAGTAGTAATATAACAAAACATTTCTATCATTGTTGTTTAATTCTAAAAATATGTAGAGCACCACCCCATAATTTAGCCTTGGGCATCCAAATCCCTTGGGCCGGCTCTGGGCACCCACCACCACCGGCGACCAACCCTTCGCGACACCACAGCATGCGAAAAGCGCGACACCACCAACACGCAAAAATCGTGACACAACAGCATCGACGACAAATTCCACCACGGTCTCTCTCTCTCTCTCTCTCTCTCTCTCTCTCTCTCTCTGTGGGTTGTCGATGACCCTACAATTTCAGTCGATTCTACCTTAATTTCACTATAACTTGATCAAACCACAAAAAAAAAAAAAAAAGGGTTGTGAAAATTGGGGAATTTTTTGGTTCGAACCCTAATTATTGTATTTCTGGTTCCATATTTGACGGTTATATATGAAAATTTTCGTCAAGAACAATCTTCAAATGAATATCTTGGTAACTCTGCTATTGATCAAATTTTCTCGGCAGGCATCATTTGTGAAGTTCAGCGATGTTCATTTTAAAGGAATAAGGGGTACCTTGGGTTCAATGTTGTGGTTGCGGTGCTTGATTGCAGCAGTGCAATCCCTTGTGAAGGCATTGAGTTGGCCGACATCGATCTCACACTCGGTCCCAATGCTCCGAAGAAGTTTCCTTTGTCTGTGACGCGCAATGCTAAAACATTCAGCAGGGGGAAGCAAAACCCCCGGCTAGCCAGTAGATTCTCATCCAGTGGAACTGTGCAATGTTGGATACATTGATGGCGTTGAACAGAGACCTGTTACACTTTTAAAACAAAGTGCCTATATATGTAGGAATGTTGTATTAAGAATTCCAAATTCTTTCTTTCAATGAAATCTGAATTCCAAATTCTTTCTTTCAATGAAATATGAATTCCAGATTCTTTCTTCCAAAGTGCCTGTGCTTGTTTCAAGTTGTTGCTCTTGGTCCGCCAAATGGAATCTGCAATATATTACTAGTAGTGAACCAATGGGAAACATAGCAGTTTGGATATATTGGTAGTGAACCAAATGGAATCTGTCATTTGTTGCCTTTGTGGGTGTACTGCTCTCAATTGGCTTTGGCATGACTTATACTCTTTTTTTCCAGGTTAGTTAAGAGTTGTAAGTTGGCTTTGGCATGCTAATGTTATAAGTTCATTTATGCCCCCACATTTTGTTACTGTAAGAAGAAAACAGACATGAACTGAAATTATCCTCCACTAATGCAAAATCTAAAAAAAAAATAGAATGACATGGCACAACATAATCAAAGTACTGTAGAATGGCAAGGCACAACAATTCATCTTCCCATAGAAATTGTTCTACATCTGTTGCCAACAAAAGGCATGTAAGTTTGCAAAAAAACGTGCTATTTCTAGGTGCCAGAGCAAACTAAAAGTTCCAAAAAACAAAAGACAGAACTTTCTCATTTTGAACTTCCTCCATCTTAGGCGTGGTAACCAGAAAACATGCCAAAAAAAGGGGTATCTAGCATCTTGAACTTCAACAATCATAGAATCTTGGAGTTCTTCGAACTTCAGGGGGTCGTGTGGTGTTTAGCATATTGGTGAATCCCTAAATTCTTGTCCTCCAAGATGGAGAGAACTGATCTCGACTCTAATCAAAATAACTAGTACAAATTAATTAAATACCATCAAAAGTATGTTAGAGTAAGTATATATATCATAGAGGAAAACATAAAAGAGAAATACCTGAAATGGTTGTATGGCTTGATGCATACTGGGCTGACATGGAAAAAATCCTCCTTTGAGGCATATTTGGTTGGAATGAAGAGTTACCTTGTACAAGTGAACTTGACTGGTATGTATGAAAGCTTTGGGAAATATTTGACTCAAATGGACTCATCACACCGATATGTTGAGATTGTTTGGGTAGAGTAGTCCTACAATGACATTATGAAGTTCAAGTCCTATCCAAGATTATCTGGGAAAAAAATTAGCTTTGTTTGGTTTCCATCTTTGGGTATTTTAGTTTTGGTAGTGGGTGGAGAAAGAAATAGGGTAATAATTGGAGGAAGAGGTAATGAGTAGAGAGACAGAGAGAGAAATGAAAGTAATAATTGGAGAAATAGAATAATGATTGAAGAGAAAAATAACGTCATGATAAGAAAACAAAAACAAAACAAAGTTAAAATGAAAAATGAACAAAGCATCATTCTTACATATAGGTGCAAATAATCTTGGGTCGATCGCAAGCCCCACGTATCCAATATTTTCGTTTCCAACATCATTTTCCTGTAGAATTAATCTAAAAGTTATCACATGCCATAAGATTGTATTCATCACATCAATAACTATTAATAACTAAATAAAAGTTCTTACCTCCTCTAAAGTTTTCTCAGCACTTGTTATTCTTCTTTGCTCCCCCTCCTTTTTAACGTTTAATTTCAAACATGTTTTTCTTCCGTTTAGTTGGTGGTCGTCCCTTCCTCCGTGAAACCAACGGATCAACTACATTTGTGATCTCTTCAGAAATTTCTTGCCCTCCATTTTCACATGAGATTGAACCAATGCTTCCACGTACCACTTCAACTTCCTTAAACTCTCCTTTCAGTCTACGTACAATTTTCGACACTTTCTCATACATTTCCTTTGAATCTTGAGCTAACTCCGCAAGCTTGAAGAACTCATTGCGCATGTTGTCGTAACGGCGTGCTCAGGTTTGGTAGCTGATTTGTCATAGCTAATTTGAACTTTAGTGCGACATCTTTTTACAAATTTGCTCCATCTATTAAAGATATACTTTTTAGGTAACCGATCAATCCCCTTTTCAAGAAACACGATAATACAATGCTTGCACAGTATACCCCGAGACTCAAACAAATGACAATTACAGTTAACTTCACTACCGTTATCCTTAAAACAAACTTTGAAAATTACCCGCTTTTTCTTTTTTCCACACAACACATCCTCCCGTACTTCATATTCGGAAAAACCATCACCTTCCTTACTTAGATTCAAGTTATAGTAAATCATCCCAACCAACTCATTTTGGACCTCCTTAAATTTGGCAAGAGTGTAAGCCCTTTGAAATTGTTCTTCCAACTCATATTGAGTGAAGCATGGGATGTAGGAGTTCAATGAACTAGAATCCGTCTCATTTTCTTTCTCCATCCTTTTTGCCAAAGCATTTTCATATTGCTCCACAAATTGTTTTAAGGTAGTCTTTGAGTTGATATAACCATCAAAGAATGAATTCATACCTTTACTCCATTGTGTACTTGACATTCTTGCCCAAAATATATCCTTTACAAATGCAGGCACCCATCGTTCCCTCTCATCATACAAGCCAAGTAACCATTCATTGCTTTTGAGTTTGGGGTCTCTGTGTCTTCCTTGGAGATCATGAGTGCACAACCTAACAATGTAGATTGTCAGCTATGATTTACCCTGACGAAAGGAGCAAAAGGCATATCATATCTATTCACCAAGTAGGAAGGTAGTGTCAAAAGTAACCATATCACCAAACTCCTTGAATGCGGCTCTACTTGCATCGGACCAGAATACATTCCGCAATTGACCCTATTCATTAAAGTCTATTGAGTAATAAAAGTTAGAATTATGAGCTTGCATTTTCTGAAAGTGCTTCAACATTGCACTTGTATCTCCTTCCCCAAGACGCAAATGGCGGATATTTTCAACATGATTCCGACAATCCTTCTTCTCTGAGTATGACGGCTTCTGATCATGTTCCGGTCCCTCCTGCCTCAGAGAAAAGAGAACCAAACCAAAATTCTTGTTCATTCTTATCCCAGCCGCATCTCGTTTATTTCAAGCCTCCTTTTCACATATTGGTTAAGGGTCGTTCACCCTATTGGACTTGAAAAAATGAGATTTACTAATTGGACTCATCTCATGGTTATGGTTGAGTACAAAGGAACTCAACATCCAATTACTTCCATTGGAGCAAAGGACTGCTGCATTAATTAACTGCAGCTAGCTTTGCATATTCCATTTTTAATTTGTTTGCGGTCGGAGCGGAGCTTCACATACAGAATTGCCTGTCCATATCCTTGGCTTTCCAGAACGGGTACACGCTAGTCTTTTAATTGAAGTTCCTTCTGAACACTGCAAAATTAAACCACTTTGTCTAGCATATTTTGAGTAATACATATCCATACATCTCATCAACTGAATTAATTAAATTCCGTACCCACTTTATACACTACAAGAAAAATAAAAATTAGTGACGAAAAAGTGGCGACGAAATTTAATTTTGTCACTAAATGAGTATATTTGGCGACGAAAAAATAAATTCGTCACTATTTTGATAACTTTCGTGACGAAATAATTTCGTCACCAATTATGCCTGTTTAGTGACGAAAAAAATATTTTCGTCACTAAAGGTACCCATTTGGCGATAAAATACATTTTTCGTCGCCGAAAGCTTAAAAAAGGTGACAAAATTATTTTTTGTCGCCAAAGATAATCATTTGGTGACAAAAAATATATTTCGTCGCCAAATGTGAGCAATTTAGTAACGAAATATTTTTTTCGTCACCAAATGCTTAACTTTGGTGACGAAAAATAATTTCGTCACCATTTTAACGCTTTCAGCGACAAAAAATATATTTCGTTGTCAAATGGGTACCTTTCGTGACGAAATTTATGAATTACGCTTTGTTACTAAATGTATTTCGGACATAACTCTTTACTAAAATCTCCGATTGAGATAATTCAAATTGGGTTTGAACAATAACTCAATTGCCTACAACTTTCATGTTTATCAAAATTGCTAATTTTAATGTTTAAAGGTCCAAAATTACATTCGAAATATATTTTCATGTTAAACATATGTTTTATATATTAGATATTTCAAATATTTACTGAAAAGTGTGTGTAGTTCAGTTGGTTGGAGCTTGCGCGAAAAACTCAAGGGACTCGGGTTCGAAACCCAGCAGGAACAAGAAAGATGGATTTCTTTTCCTATATGAAAACATCTTTCGCAACGCAAAATTTCGTCACCGATTTCTTATATTAGTGACAAAAAATTTCGTCACCAATGTGACCCATCGACGAAAAAAAATTTCGTCACCAATTATTCACTTTTTGGATTATTCACTTTTTGGTGACGAAATATTTCGTCATCAAAAGGCACTATAGGTGACGAAAAATAGATTTCGTCACCAGGGTAGGAATCCTCGACAACCTTTAGTCGACAAATTTTTTTTCGTCACCTATATTATTTGTGACGAAAAACATGCAGTTTGTGACGATTTTCATTCGTCACCCAATTGAATTTTTCTTGTAGTGATAATTAAGGATCCTCAAGTCAACTTTATCTTTATCTTCTTCATTAGGCCAGAGTCCTCAAGTACTTTCTCTTCTTCGTTGCACGTTTTCTCTAAATCAACTTCAACGATCGCTAGCTAGACATTTCTCTATCAACTCTACATTAATTGCAGCATAAACAATGATTCAGTCTCATAATCATCCATTTTTTTAAATCCGAAAGATCAATAAACTCGATTCTCAAACTACGTACATATTAAAAAAATATGAGACCTTGCTTAGTGTGTGTACTATTTGACCAAAATGAAAGGAAATATTTTATTTCATATGAACATTAACAAATATGAAACTTAGTGTGGTCTCTAGCTAAACAGCAGGGGATAATAATAACATATCAATCTTCACCGAATGAACTAGAACAAGGCAAAGTAACTACTTTTTCAGTATCTTTTTTTTTTACCTTTCGAAACATTTTATTTAGGGTTGATCGATGTTGTTTTTTACTTTTGTGACTCTCTCATCGAGACGAATGACTAATTCAAAGAATATTATGCGTATCTAACAATAATTCAAAAGAGATGAACAAAACACACAAATTAGAAACTACAAAAAAAAAAAAGTTAGGGATAATGGAGCCTAGGCAAAGTAACTACAAAAAATTAAAAGTATTGATACATACCAGAGTTTGCCGTCGTTGATCAAGAGATTTTTCGGTCAAATCATGTGAGTGCGAGAGGTAATTTAGAGTAAAAGAAGGGTTGTTTCCTATTTAGCGGCAAAATGAAAGTATTTTGGAACTCTCTTTAGCACCAAAATGAAAAAGACAGATGGTCCCCCTTCCCTTTTGGAGGGTTTACACGAAGCGGAGAGAGAGAGAGGATGAGGGTCTGGCCCGAAGAATAGAAGAAAAGAAAATTCAATGAGTTGGGTGGGTCCCACGCGGATGACATCATCTTTAAGGGTATTTTCCGGATCATTCTTTTTTGTACGTAGCATTTCCCAAAAAGAAAGGGAATGTATGTATGGGAGAAGAAGTTGCGGAGGTCAAGAGTTTACAGAGTAACATGATACATGTGCCACTTAAGAAACTCATCCTTCAGTGTTGTGACATGAATTGTCTACATTAGCTGCCTGGTGCTGATGTACTCAAAAGTCACATTGAGTGGTGGCCCATGTTGCTAACTAGAATAGAATAGAATAGCTGAATAGACAAGGATGTTGTACTCATGTATGCACCAAGTACTCTGATATAGTAATACATAATCTTCGAATTGGGAGGTCCTCTCTCTAGAATGGAAGTCCCTCTCTCTAGAATGGGAGTTTTTGCCCTAATGCGGCCTTTCTTATCCTTTTCCTCATCGTTTACCCTTTTCTCCCACCTCCTTCCCTCTTCTTATCCCCTCCCTAAAACCACCGCCCTTCCCCCCTACCCCACATCATCTCTTTCTCTCATCTTCTTTCTCTTTTATTTCTCCTTTTTACCCCACGTTCTTCTTCCATCTCCCTAAAGCCACCGTCCTCATCTCCTACCCTCCGGTTATCTCTTTTCGCTCCCCTCTCCTTTCTCCTGTTTCATCCCCTGTTCTTTCTCATCTATATTCTTCCTCGCTTTCTTTTCTTTTGGTCTGATGGTTGAGTTTGAAATCTTGGATCTTGATGAGGGATCTGGTGAGACATGGGTGTCAAACAGTCAATGTTTAGTTGGTAAAGTAATCTAGTCCAAAATCCTTAACGCCACTATCATCACCAACATCCTTGCAGTGGCCGGAAAACTAGAGCTCCATACCATGTGAGCGATTGGAACAACAACGTGTTTCTATTTTGTTTTGAGGATCTGGAAGATAAATGTCTGGTTATGCAAGATGGGCCGTGGTCCATTATGAATAGCCTCTTGGTTCTCCGACCACTGGAGAATAATATGGTGGTTTCGGAGATACAGTTCCAGCACTGCCCCTTCTGGGTGTAGATTCATGGGCTTCCAATGGAGAAAATGTGTAAGGCCAACATTGAAATCATCGGGAAAAGATTCGGGAACCTGATTGCCATTGAAGCCGCCCCGAGTACGATGCTCTTGTCTCGCAATTTCCTTCGAGTAAAGGTTGAAATCAATATTTCACAACCTTTACCCAAAGGTTTTATGCTTTGGGGAAAAACAGGGTGAGACCTGTGGATCTCTTATCTCTATGAAAGACTACCAAATTTCTATTATGCGTGCGGCCGGATTGAACATGATAAACGCAACTGTCATTTTACATCAAGAGATGCTGAGGGCCAATCTGGATAGGGCCCAGAGTTGACGACTAGAATAGCTCGGAAGATTAATGTTCCAATTGAAGAATTTAGCAGCCAGGAGGGGGGAGCCATGGATGGGGCTCAAAATATCCTTGCACGGCCGCCGGAGGTGCAAGGGCGTGATGATATTTGTGTATGGTTGCCGGAGTTGCAAAGGAGTGATGATAATGAAGCGCGTGCAGGTGGTATGGTAATAGAGCCCGTGTTAAGCCCTTGGGTGTGATAAGATCAACAAACGTCTGTGGGAGTGGGAGTGCCACACTCCACAATTCGCACCAACAATGATGTCCTTTCTGGGATAGGCGTCAAAAGTAGTACGACGCCAGGTAATATCCCTAGTATTATTCTTTTGGGGGGTGCACTCAAAATATCCGATCTTGTTTTTTCTAGTTTAAGTGTCTCGTTATCTGATAGTGGGTCAGACCCTATGCTTAAGCCCATTCTTGCTATGCACTCGTTGATCCCTGAACCGAAGGCTAGCCCATCGCAAAGCATCTCACAAAGTTTTCATACAAGCCCAGAATACTTTGTAACCGAGCCACCTGATAGCCCAAGGGCCTTGTAAACCAAACTAGTGAGTACTTCCAACCCAAATAGCCTAACCCAACTTTCTCAAGCCATCATAACCCCTTCTCAAAATCACCCAAACACTATCGTTGAGCCAAATAAACCAGTCCACCCAAAAACCCTAGATATTACCCTAGCCTTTGTCTTCAAAACCCTAAACCTAAAGAGGAAAGCTCAAGAGGACCCACCAGAGTTGAATAGCTCAAAAATCCTTTGTCTTTGCTCCCCCCCCCCCCCCCCCCCGCCCCCCCCTTTCTGTTTCCACCCATAAATCACCTATTCCTAATCGTAAAACCATTAGGAATCCTCATTCCCTTAAAACTCTAAGCAAAGGGAATGAGATGGCACTATGCTTGAAGAGGGTCTGGTTGAGATCCCTATTTTGCAGTCGCAAAACAGCTCTGGTGCTGCTACTTCACTGGTCCTAGGGGCACCTATGGAAGTGGCATTAGAAATCCAACGGTTAAACAGAAAAGGGCTTGTGGTTGGCTCGAAACAGCCACAGTCCCAATGCTGATTCTAACTTAGAACTGTCAAGGCATTGGACGTACCTTGACAAGCCAGGCTTTGGGTGAGTTGATAAGGAAAAATTGCCCCTCCATCGTATTTTTGATGGAGACGAAGAATAATAAGGCCAAGATGGAAGCCATTCGCTGTAATCTCAGGTTTGATGAAAGAAGTTATGTGAGCCACAGGGCCTTGCTCTCTGGTGGACAAAAGATGTGGAAGTGGATGTGGAACTAGCTACCAAAAATGTAATGCATGTTATTGTTACTGAAAAATCAATTCCTTATTGCTGGGCAGCCACCTTTCTCTATGGTTGCCCCTTAAGGTCAAGGAAAGATCTTGTTTGGAACAATATTAAGAGCATTGCCCGATCAGAATGATCACCTTGGTTGTGTATGGGGGATTTTAATCAAGTCATGAGTGTGAAGGACAAACTGGGTGGGAACTTACGAAGTCAGAATTCCCTATCGTCTTTCCATGGTATGATTAGTGAGTGTGGACTGGTGGATTTAGAATTCAAAGGGCCAAAGTTTACATGGAGGAACAATCGAAGAGGGGATAACTTCATCATGGAACGCATCGATATGGCATTTGCTAATGCCAAGTGGAGGGAACTACATGAACAAGCTTTGGTTTTTGTGGAAGCTGCAATTGGTTCAAATCACAACCCTCTTTTCCTAAACACTATAGAGGCTTTCAATAAGGTAGGTAAGCCTTTCAAATTTGAGTCCTTTTGCGTAATAGAGGAGGAATGTGCAAAGAGGTGATTTTAGAAGCTTAGTGACATGGTAATGAAAGATCAAGAATGTACACTGTTTGTAAAAAGCTCTGTGGGTGCAAGGAAAAGCTCAAACAATGGAGCTTCAAGAAATTTGGTAACTTGAGGCTGGAGATTGCCGTTACAAAGGATCAGTTGGCAGAGGTCCAGAAACAGATTGAGAGTGGCTTTAACAAAGATTATGTGGCCCTGGAGAAAACTCTAATAAGTTGGAGGACCTCTGGCAAAAGGATTCAATGTATTGGCATCAGAGGTTAAGGATCAAGTGGCTACAAATGGGGGATAAGAACTCAAGGTTCTTTCATTTGTCAACTATTGAGAGGCGCCAGCGAAATCAAGTTATGAGGCTTAAGGATAACTCAAGGGTCTGGAGGACAGAGCAGAAGGAGATTGCTGAGATTATTAAAGGGCACTTCTAAGAGTTGTATAAGGGCCCCCCAAACAGAGATTTTGTGTGACACCCCGCTTTCCGATGGCCGGCGGTACAGCAGGATAGCAGGCTCCATCCGGATGGGAGGGGGTAAGTCATGGTTTATAAGAAAAGATCCCTCCTACTTGTACAAAGCCTTTTAAAGCCATAAGGGTGGGCCAAAACACATAGGAACTTCACAGTTAAGCGTGTTCATCCTGAGGTAGTCCACGGATGGATGACCTATTGGGAAGTCTACGGTCTTTGGGCATCCAAAGTGGAAAATATTGTACAAAAATGGAGCAGGTCGTTACATTTTTGGGATTTGGTTAGCCTAGTTGATCCAGTCATCTCGGAAGATTGGAACGCAAAGCTAACTAGAGAAGTTACTAAGGAGGAAGTCTAGCTTGCTGCATTCCAGTTGGGAGCCCTCAAAGCACCAAGGTCAGATGGTTTTCCAGGCCTATTCTATCAATCTTATTAGGATGTCATTGGAGAAAATGTGCTTGGAGTTGTCCTCAGCTTTTTCTAGGAAGGCCATCTCCTCAAAGAGATGAACCAAACCAATGTCACTTTGATCCCAAAGAGACCAAATCCAGAAGGTATGAATCATTTCCGCCCAATTAGTCTATGTCCATTTATTTACAAGATCATTTCCAAAGTTCAGCTAATCGTCTCCAACCTTTTATTTGTAATATTATCTCGGAGCATCAATCTGCTTTCATTCCGGGAGACAAGTCCAGGATAACATAATTGTAGCTCATGAGGCTTTCCATTACATGAAGCATAAGAAGAAAGGTCTGAAGTCTTCTGTGGCACTCAAACTGGATTTAAACAAGGCCTATGACCGAGTCTGTTGGAATTTTCTTTTTAAAGTCATGGAGAAAATGGGTTTTGACAAGAGATGGATCAATTCGGTTTAGCAGTATGTTTGTTCAGTTACGTATTCCATCATGGCTAATGGTAGGTGGGTGTGTTCAATCAGCCCTAGTAGAGGCCTCGGTCAAGGAGACCCTTTATCACCATATTTGTTTTTACTAGTAGCTAATGTTTTCTCTACTCTAATGCAAAAAGCTCTGCTGAAGAAATCTATTGAGGGAATTCATATGAAAAAGAGATGCCCTACTTTGTCTCACCTTCTATTTGCAGATGACTCCCTTGTATTTCTTGAAGCAGTGCCCCAATATTGTTCAAAATTCATGGAGTTAATGTCTGCATTTAGTGAGGCTTCTGGGCTATCCCTTAATGTGCAAAAGTCCAGTCTGTTCTTTACCCCTAACACCTCGATTGATCTGAAAGAGGAGATTAAGGGTATTCTAGGAATGGAAGAAATGAAAGGGGATGCTAAGTATTTGGGGCTGCCTATGTTCTAGGGAAGATCAAAGAAAGAGTCTTTGGGTATGTTAGAGACAAGATAATGAAAAAAGTCTAAGGCTGGGGGAACAAGGAACTAAATCATGCTGGAAAGGATGTGCTCATAAAATCGTGCTCTAACCAATTCCTATGTATACTTTCATGTGCTTTAAGGTTCCCCAATCGATAAGCTCGTGTCTTAATTCCGTAATCAGCAATTTCTTGTGGGGGAAAAGTAGTACAGGGAATAAGATCCGTTGGGGGGCTTGGCAGAAGTTTACTGATAAAAAAGGAGTAGGTGGAATGGGCTTTAAGGACTTTAAGTCCTTCAAAGCAATTTTGGCGCTTGATAAAGGAGCCAAATTCTTTATGAGCAAGAGTGCTCGAAGGCCTTTACTTCCCAAAAAAAGAGTGCATGGAGGCCATCAGAGGAGCTTCATCATCCTGAATTTGGTGTAGTCTTTTAAAAGGAAGGAATCTTATCAAGGAGGGATTGCAATGGAATGTGGGTAGTGGGGAGCTCATTGACTTCCGGCAGGATCGTTGGGTCCCTGAGATTCCAAATGAGAGGTTGACTCCAATCCATACTGCCCAAATTGAACCTGTCAAGGTAACTGAGTTTATCAGGCCAACTTCTAAGGAATGGGATAAGGAAAAACTCAGAGCTTGCATTTCAAAAGAGCATGTCCAAGTAGTGTGCAAAGTCCCAATTAGCTACTTTGAAGCACAGGATAATCTCATTTGGCATTACGCAAACTTTGGTAAGTATATGGTCAAGTCAGGGTATTTTTAGAGGAGGACTCGTGATGCTAGGGCAGGCCAAAGCAGTGCATCCAGCTCTTTTACTCCTTCTAAGTCAATGTGGATAAAGCTCTGGGGAGCACCAATAGTCCCAAAGGTCTGTATATTTATGTGGAGGGCAACACAAAATTGGTTAGCATGTAAAGCAAATTTATTCCGCAGGAAGTGTGCCCCCAACCCCCTCTGTCCAATTTGTGGAAATGCTGGTGAAACAATCGAACACATGTTGTTTCATTGCCCCTAAAGCAGCACAGTTTGGTTTGGAAGCGGGAAGGCTTTCTGGATTCTTCACAAAGAAATCACTGTTGTTGATAAATGGTTGGAGGACATCCAATGCCGCCTGTCAAAAGAAACAACTAAGGAAGATGTGGGAGTTATATTTCAAATATGCTAGGAATTCTAGAAAGCAAGGAACAAATATGCGTTCAAGAATAAGAGCCCAAATGATGGCGGATTTTCCAAATGGTACGAAAGTAAGGTAAAAAGGGATAGTCGCTCACCACCCAAGTTAGGAAACCAACGGAAAAAGATATCACCACCCAAGGATTTAACTAAGGATACAAGGCTAGGGAACTGCTCACCACTCGAAGGAATCCACTTAAGAGATATAGAAATGGGGAACTCTCCACCTATCAGAATCCACCGAAGGATGAGAGTTACAAGAAGAATTATATTCTCACAAGCCAAAGGCTATTTTAATTCAACACTCAAAACTTTTTCATTTCATTCATAACAATAGAATTTATAGACTACTTGGAACAACCCTTCAAGAATAGGAAAAGACACTTGTATTTTCAAAGCTAAAATTAAATAAAAACAAAGACTAGCCTACATAAAACTAGGTAGACTCCATGAACAACTCAATAACTCCTTGAACCAACAAATGACGCTAAAAATTGTGTGAATGAATACTTAGACTAGAAATTTAAAGACATGATAAAAATAAGGACAAATTTTCGTAGTCGTCCCTTTAGTTTTACGGTTGTCTCAATTTCGTCCCTCTAGTTTCAATTGTCTCAATTTCGTCCTTGTAGTTTGTTTTACGTTCCAAATAGGTAAAATCGTTAACACCGTTAATGAAACTATCGGAAAAATATAATTAAAAAATTAAGTGCTCCAATTTTCAATCTGGTTGAACCGGTGCGAAGATCTTATTTTTTTGATCATTTTATCCTCGATGGTTATAATGAATTTTTGGCTCTAAAGCCTTTCAACGAGCACCCGAAAACTCCTTATTTAGTTTCAGGGCTCTCTTAAGATACTCATTGAAAGGCCTTAGAGCCAAAAATTCATTATGACCATTTAAGATAAAATGATCAGAAAAATAAGATATTTGCACTAGTTCAAACGGATTGAAAATTGGAACACTTATTTTTTTACACTGTTTATATATTAAAAAATATAGTTAAAAAATTATTCCAATTTTTAATCTGTTTGAATCGGTGCGAAGATCTTATTTTTTTTCATTTTATCTTAAATGGTCATAATGGATTTTTGGCTCTAAGGCCTTTCAATGAGCACCCTAAGAGAGCCCTAAAACTAAATAAGGAGTTTTCGAGTGCTCGTTAAAAGGCCTTAGAGCCAAAAATTCATTACGACCATCTAAGATAAAATGATCAAAAAAATAAGATTTTCGCACCGGTTCAACCTGATTGAAAATTGAAGCACTTAATTTTTTAATCATATTTTTCCGTTAGTTTCATTAACGATTTTACCAATTTGGAACGTAAAACAAACAACAGGGACAAAATTGAGACAATTGAAACTAGAGAGACGAAATTGAGACAACCGTAAAACTAAAGGGGCGACTATGAAAATTTGCCCTAAAAATAACTCTTCAATTCTTGTTGCTAGAGGGACGAAATTGAGACAACCGTAAAACTAAAGGGACGACTACGAAAATTTGCCCTAAAAAATAACTCTTCAATTCTTGTTGCCCCATTATTTTTTCTGCATCATTCTCCCCCGATTGAAAAAGACTCGACCTCGAGTCTTTGGCACTGACTTCAAAATTTCCCCTCTTCTTTCTTACAAATGCTTTCTCCTCAATCAGCAAAAAACTCTCGTTTCATTTTCTCAACTTTTGGAAATAATTTTATAGGTTCCCCATTCACCTTTAACTCGTACGCATTCTCGCACCCACGATAATAAACATTGCGGTCTCATTGCCATAGTCGCCCCAACAAAATATGACATGAGTCCATTCGTATCACATCGCACCAAATCTTGTTCTCATATTGGTGCCCAATTAAGAATTCAACTAAACATCGCTTAGTCACCAATGTTCTGGCCTTGTGATTCACCCAACGCACATGATAAGGACTAGCAAGATCTTCAGTTGAGAGATTCAAAAATGAAACCGGATTTTCGGACACATAATTACCTGCACTTCCTGAGTCCATGACAAAGCTACATTCAGATCCTCAAATGACTCTGTAAGTCTCAACAATTCTGGTGCACTGTTTTAGGACCAATTCATCGAGCCAATCCCAATCATCAACCTTCTGTTCAAGTTCATAGTTGGGTTTGATGGGTGAAATTGGAGGACGTTGCGAGCAGTTAACAATTTTAGTTCTTCCGATACAACATCCTCTTCTGGATATTCATCATAGCTAGGAGGCGTAGACCAATCAGTTGGAGTCTCCATATTTGTTGCCATCAGAATTTTGGAAGACTCCTCATAATTGAATTTTTTTCCAACTTATCATGGACCGTGTCCAAACTTCGACTTACCATAAGTGACACTCCTTCATCCGCATAAGTGATTTTATTATTCAATTTAGCTTGCCCTTTCCTCGGATTATGTTCATCATTTTCTTCGGATTTTCGTTTGGTTAACACCAAGGCGGTCTTTGATGAGAATGTTGAGATTGTTGGCTCTTGTGAATTATTGATAGAACCATTCTTCTTTGGAACAATCAAGAGCCCATCTTCGGTATATTCATTGAAGATTGGCAGCTTACTCCAATCCACATTTGGATCTAGAATAATTTTGGAAGTAAAAGGCCATTCAATAGTAGCATCGTCTACCACGAAACTATTCTTGTCCTCCCCACGATATAGATTTTGAAATAATTGTTGTTGTTCTTGTTGCTGGCATGGAAACACTCTAGCCATGGCAACCCAAGAGCTCTAATGCCAAACTGACGGTAGATTTTCCAAATGGGACGGAAGTAAGGTAAAAAGGGATAAAGGGATAGTCGCTCACCACCCAAGTTAGGAAACCAACGGGATAAGATATCACTACCTGAGAATTTAACTAAGGATACAAGGCTAGAGAACTGCTCACCACTCGAAGGAATCCACCTAAGAGATACAGAAATGGGGAACTCGCCACCTATCGGAATCCACCGAAGGATAAGAGTTACAAGAAGAATTATATACTCACAAGCCAAAGGCTATTTTAATTCAACACTCAAAACTTTTTCATTTCATTCATAACAATAGAATTTATAGACTATTTGGAACAACCCTCCAAGAATAGGAAAAGTCACTTGCATTTTCAAAGCTAAAATTAAATAAAAACAAAGACTTGACTACATAAAACTAGGTAGACTCCATGAACAACTCAATGACTCCTTGAACCAACAAATGACACTAAAAATTGTGTGAATGAATACTTAGACTAGAAATTAAAAGACATGATAAAAATAACTCTTCAATTCTTGTTGCGCCATTACTGCATCACCAAAGCCAGACGAGGTTATAGAACGTGCGAAGAAAGATGTGGTTGATTACTTGCAAGCTGTGTAGTAGAGTTCAGCGACACCCTGTTGGTGCTGCTCAGTTGGGAAGGTGGGTAGCCCCTCCCCTCTCCGTTCTGAAAATTAATTGTGACGGAGCATTTAAATCCCCCGCAACCTAGCTACCTTTGGCATCATCGTCAGCGATAGTGGTGGATCGGCTCAATTGTGGCAATGTGGAAGAGTTTTGGTGTCCTCACTCCTCAGCCTTGGCCATTGAAGCTTGGGCTCTTCGCATAGCTTGTATTGTGGCAAAGGAGCAGAATCTACAAGAAGTAATATTTGAATCTGATTGCAAAAGTCTTGTCAATTGCCTAACGATCAGAAGAACCAGTGCCCTTGGGAAATAGCTACGATGGTGAAGGATGTTATGGATTGGCCCAGAATCGAAGATGGACCTTTACTTGGTGTGATCGCTCTCTTAATAGAGCTGCCCATTGGATTGCATCGAAATGTATGGAGAGAAAGCTTTTATTCCACACGGGTTGTATTCTGCCTTAGCTAGATTCTGTTTTGCTTAGAGACATGTACTAAACTTTCGTTTATATCTAATGCAACTTAATCAAAAAAATAATAATAATTCTTCGAATTGGAAAAAGCTGTTGTGATATAGGTACGAAAGCATGGTTTTTATATTTTTGCTTCCAACAGCACGCGGGGCTCACTCCGAATCCCATACGAATGATCCGAGCCGTTCAATAATTTTAATAAACTAAAAAAACCAAGTGGGCTTGTGAAAAGTTAGCTCCATCCGATATGTGTAGGTGCTCCATCTAATCTTTTCATTTTTGAAAAATCGCAAAAAAATGGAAAGATTGGATGAAAAATTGGAAGATTGGATCGAGCACATAAATATATCGGATGGGGCTGATTTTCATATACCCAATCGGTTTTTTATTTTATTTTAAAATTATTGAATGACTCGAATCATCTATGCGAGGCCTGGAGTAAGCCCCATGTGTGCATACCATCGGTTTCCGCAGCAAAGTCCTGTTTAATTTAGACAACTGTGCTATTCACACAAATAAATAGGTACAAATCGTTAGGGCTGTAAATGAACTGAGCTATTCGCGAACTATTCGAGGCTCGGTTCGGTAAGAGCTCGTTCGAGTTCGATTCGTTTGCTAAACGAACTGAACCTGAACCTCAACTCTAGGCTCGTTTTGTAAATGAGCCGAACCTGAGCCTAACGGTATTCGGCTCGGTTAGGTTCGCGAACCTATACTTAAATTTAATTAATAATTAAATAGGGGTCTATTTGTAAATGTAAAAAATTTTAAGATTGTATATATAATTCAATACTTTTTTTTCTCTCAAATTCTATACAATCAATGAGAGAGTTTGGGTTCGCTTAAGTTTAATGAGTTGAGCCGAATCAAACATGAGTTTTGACGAGCTCAATTCGAGCTTAGATTCGGCTCGGCTCGATTCATTTGAATTTAACGAGCCAAACTCGAGCCAAGATGTTCAAGTTCAAATCGAACCCGAGCCGAATCCTCGAATCGAACCCGAGCCGAATCCGAGCCGAACTCGAGCCAGACTAGTATCTTACTGAACCCAACCGAGCCGAACCCGAGCCTTGAAAAATTTTAACGAACCAAACTCGAGCCAAGTTGTTTAGGCTCGAATCGAACTCGATCCGAACCCGAGCCGAACTCATACCTTAACGAACCCGAGCCGAACTTAACAGGGTTCGGCTCGATTCGGTTCTTTTACAGCCCTACAAATCGTGCACAGATTTTTGTGTGGGGCCCACTAAGGATCTCACAAAAATGATCCGAGCCGTTCATTAAATGTAAAATATTTTTCCAAGAGCTCTCGTGAAAAATCAACTCAATCTGATATATATAGAGGCTCGATCCAAACATCAAACTTTTCATTCTGTTTTCAGGATAATGAAAAGTTAGATGATTGGATTAAGTATTTATAGGTATCGGATTGAGCTAATTTTATGCGAGGGCACTTGAAAAAATGTTTTACATTTAATGAACGACTCGGATTTTTTGCGTGAGACCTATAGTGGGTCCCACACAAAAATACCTTCAGGATCTGTGTACAAAAAGTCTGTGTCAACAGACTTGTCCTAATTTAGATGGTGATCATGAAGAAGGGTTTTTTTAATTCTTGTATTAATAGTTGTATGAGAGACGGACTCAAAAAGTGTAGCGAAACGTAAATTGCAGGATCTGGGGGAAAATCTCCTTGATTTTACCATCTTCTTCAAGTAAACCACTGGGCCTTAAATATTTTCCTGTCTTGGTTTGCGACGAAGTTATTTGAATTAATTTGCATATAAGGTGGCTTTTTTGCAGTAGTACTTTTGCTTTAAACCAATAGATATGTCATTTAGGCCAGCTCTTTGCTTTAAAGCAGTACTTTTGCTTTAAACCAATAGATATGGAGTAATATATATATACTAGTGCTAATCATGCCTACGGCACTACGCATCCGGTTGAAAGGGGACGGCAGTTGTGTGATTTAGGTGAAAACTATGAGCACTTAATCGGGAAGTGAAAGGATGCACTACAGCATTTGGATCAAATGAATTTAAGCCATTCTAACAATCTGTCCCCACACCCTTCTGTTTTATAATATACTAGTGCTAGCCCGTGCCGTAGGCACTACGCATTCCAATTGGCAGGGGATGGCAGTTATGTGATTTAGATGAAAACCATTGGCACTTAATCGGGAAGTGGGAGGATGCACTACAGCCTTTGGATCAAATGAATCTAAGCCGTTCTAACAACTTGTCCCCACACCCTTCTGTTTTATAATAGATATATATATATACGGAGCGGTTCCATGGACAACTATTTAGACACCTAAAAAAACACCTCATAGTTCCTGATCAAATTTTAATAATCCGAGCCGTTCAATGTGATCAAAACGTGATTTTAAGGGTACTCGCGAAAAATCAGCCAAAAAAAAGACCGGGAATGGCTTGATGATTGATCTGAGTAGTTTTTAGCTTAGATTTAATGAACGGTTCAATTAAAAACTGCTCAAAACAAGCACTTCTCGATTTTTTTTTTTGCTAATTTCTCGCAGCCACCCTTAAAATCACATTCTGCACACATTGAACGATTCGGATCATAAAAATCACATTTTGCACACACCCATCCGACCATACCTCCAACTACACCACTGCCATCATTCTGGAATAGTGTTTTTTTTTTTTGTAAAATTTCTTTCTTTATATACAAAAATTTCATCTAAGTACTCCCTCCATTCCAAAATGAGTAACCTTTTTGGGATTCCGTGCAATTTTCAAATACTTATATCTTTCGATTTATGAAGTTTTATGTGATTTTGAAAACTTTGTTTAATAGAATTAATTATAATCTATCAAACAAAATCCATATTGCATATTTTTTGACATTCATATTGAAAGATATAAGTAATTGAAAATGACACGCTTTTCCAAAAAGGTCACTCATTTTGGGACGGATGGAGTATTTGTTTTGGTGGTGATGTGTAATTTCTTGATGTTTCCTGGTAAAATGAGTTTTTTTGTCATCTTCTACACTTGCTTGTCTTACTTGGTTTCTTCCCTTGGCATCCATTGTTATGGGCGCTGCTATTCGCAGCCCTCTATTTTCTCTCATAGCCCGTTAAAAATTTCTAATTATACTCTACAGTTAATTACCGAAATTGAGATATATTTTCAACATCCAATTACCGAAATATAATATTTTTTTCAACAGCTATTTACCGAAAATGTATGTTCGGCAATTGTTTACAGAAAGTTGAACATATTTTCGACATGTAGTTACCGAAATATAATCTTGTTTTCAACAGCAATTTACCGAAATGTTATTTATGATTTTCAACAACCATTTACCGAAATGTAGTGGGCTGTGGGAGAAAATAAAGTGCTGCGAATATCAGCGCCCATTGTTATTTACTTATTTCACGAATTCTTATTTCATATTTCATATTTCATATTTCATATTTCATAATTATCATGTTCTAATTGCATTACTTCAGCTGTTTTTAACTTTGATGAGTATTGATTGGCACCCAATCCCAATTTTCCAACAATAACTCCATTAATTTGATGCTCTAGTCTTCAATCTAATAGTAGTAAGTTACCAATTTCAGGTCAATAGGTTTCAACAATAGTATTAATCTTTTGGAATAGTAGACAAACATGGCACGAGAACTAAACCCCTTAGGCCCTAATTTGGTCTTTCGCTCTTCGCTGGTGTATCTTCATTATTGTAATAGTGACAACACAATTGTACCTTTTACCTTATTATTATCAATGTATTTCTTGCCGTTCTTCCAAAAAGTTGTTGCCAACCTAAGAGTTTTAAGCTAAGGTGAACACTTGTCCATATGGTATTATTTTTGTCTCCATCTGGACAAACATATATGTCAATTTGATTTACTAACCTTTTAAGTCTATTGGGGAAACTTGTTCCTATTGCTTTGGTAACCTTTTAAGTCCATGGAAGATACGTGTCCCTCGACTCATAAAAGAAATGGCGAGTAATTACATTTTCCTACATTCACTTCAAGCAATTACACATTTACACTCTAACAACTTCATACATTTAAATCAATCAATTCTTGCATTCACCCTTTGTTTTATGAACCAAACAAAATCATGATATTGAGTAATCCGGGTCTCACAACTTGTATGCTCTCAGCTCAGAATCAGCAAAATTGCACAAAAATACTCCGAATTAACGTCACGAAACTGAAAAGTTGTTAACAGGAGGTTAATTTTCCGACATGGCACATTTGATTTCATTCAAAGAGATATGAGTTTCATCTCAATTTATCACCACACTCATCAGACATACTATGTAGTTAAAGGCTAGGGATTAGGCTTGGAAAGATAGCATAAAAAAAACCTACTAATAATAATTCTACCACGCACTGGAAGATTAATCAATCCTTAAACCCATAAATAAATACACAATAATCCGATCAGGTGTAAACAAAGCTAAGGATCTCAAAGACAAAATCACGAAAAAGAGGAAGAGAATGAAGTAAAACCCAAGGGAACAACAAATCAACACTGTCCATCAAACTTCAAGCCATTAGATACCACCCCACCCCCCGGCAATTACGAAATAATAATAGTCATAGAACAACATTTTGTCACGTTCTTGACCAAAAAAAAAAACCATTTTGTCACGTAAAGTTTTGTAGAACAACCTTTTGTACGCTATTCTCCAAAATCGCATTGTCAAAACAATATTATAAATTTCAGGGTATATTTCACTGACACCCCTGAGTGTTTGCCTTAATGACAGGGAAATCGCAGGAAATCCCGTTTAGTTGTCGGAAATGTTGTGTGAATAATAGATGCCCAGGAAAAATGGAGTGAGGTGAAGTAAAAGAAAACAAAATTTATTTTTTCGATGTTTCTCTTGACAAAAAATCTTGCAGAAAAACCAAAATTCCTTCTTTTTGACAGACCTATCATGTAGGAAAGTGTTCTCCGGTGGAAAAGTTGAAATTGTGGATCCTATAACTTTTTTGATAATTGAACACATGAAATTTACAGAAAAGTTAATTTCCTCACCCTTTCCGCACAACTAAACGGGGCTTAAGACAAACCTCATAGTGGTGGTGAAATTTACCCTAAATTTCATTAGAACAGAGTAGGACTGTCAATGAACCAGATTGAATCCGATTCCAAAATTGTTCTAATCCGATCCGAAATTCATAAATCGGTAGTGGTAATCCCAAATTTGAATTCGTAAAATCGGATATCCAATCCAAATAATTTTGTTTTTTTGAATATCCCTCTCCCTCGCACGCACTGGCAAAACTCCTCTGGATCTCAACCGCCATGAAAGCCGCTCAAGTAAAGCGAAAAGTAACCGAACACTTTAACCCCCACTAATTCAAATTCAAAGTCCTAACCTTCAAACACTACTCCTATCATCGTCTCATCAGCAACAACAGTGAGTCAGTGACTCGTGGGAGCCCTGCTTACCTCAAACCCAGATTTCTTACCCATCATTTTTTTAATTACTCCTATAATTTTCCTTTCTTTCGGGTTTTGATCAGCTAAGGTTAAAAGCTGTGTGAGATCGATGAGCGAGACCGTGGGAGCCCTACTTACCTCCAATTGAGCCAGAAACCTGTCAATTCTCTCTATGATCTCCTCCCTTTCACCAACAAAGCAAAGTTGTCCATCTCTATTTTGCGGGCTCCGCCCCCGCCGCGGCAATTGGCGACGGAGAAGAATCGAAAGCAACCGGTTGTGAATGAGAATGGGGAGGTGGAGGGGGAGAGAGGCGTGAGAGAATAGCTTTGCGGAGGTCGGCGAATGAGTCATGGACTCACGATGCATGTATGTGGAAATAGAGTTTTTTTTTTAATAAGTTCATATCGAATTGATAACACATTGAATCTGATACAATCCGAATCCGATCCATTCCGTATTTTGATTACTGTTGTATACCATGTACAACTGTTTTGACCCCACGTTTGTGGTGGTCGGCGAATGAGTCATGGACTCACGATGCATGTATGTGGAAATAGAGTTCTTTTTTTAATAAGTTCATATCGAATTGATAACACATTGAATCTGATACAATCCGAATCCGATCCATTTCGTATTTTGATCACTGTTGTATACCATGTACAACTGTTTTGACCCCACGTTCAGGGTGGATTATGCACTAACAGAGAATTGGACAAGTTTGTTTTAACTTTACAAAAATAGAATAATAGTTTTCTTCGGAACTTCTATCTAGGCCTATCGATGTATTGAATTCAATCCAAATCCGATAATGTCGATCCAATAATTCAAATCCAACAATCAAAATACAGATCGGATTTGAATTGTATCGGATTAAATCCGTTATCAATCCGATCCAAACTTATTTTAAAAAAATCTTACTTCATCCGTCCCTTATTTAGAGTCCAGTATTCCATTTTGGGTTGTCCCTTAATAAGTTTCCATTTTATAAAGTTAGTGGGTAAAAGTTGGTGCATTGTCTATTTTATCCCTAAAAGTAGATTCCATTTTGAAAAGTTAGTGAGTAAGAGTGTAATGACAATGGGTAAGTAAGAAAAGTAGAAAAAAAAATTGATGTAAAAGGTATAATAATGATATCTTTTTAATAAGTTGGAGCTACGAAGCAAGACACTTAAAAAGAGACGGAGGGAGTAGTATTTCATATATATGCATCATGAGTCCGTGACTCATATTCGCCAACCATCTCAAAGTAATTCTCTCACGCCTCTCTCCACCTCCATCTCCTCATTCCCATTCACAACCAACTGCTCTCAATTTTTCTCCGTCGCCAATTGCCACAATAAGGGCGGAGTCCACAAAACAGAGATGAACAACTTTACTTTGTTGGTGAAAGGGATGAGATTGCCAAGAGAATTGACAGATTTCTAGCTCAATCGGAGGTAAATAGGGCTCCCACAGTCTCGCTCATTGATCTCATACACACACAGCTCTTGAACCTTATCAAAACCCAAAACAAAAGAAAATTGCAATTAAAAAAAATTGATGGGAAAGAAATCTGGATTTGAGGTATGCAGAACTCCTACAAGTCATTGTTGCTGCTGCTGAGATCAATGATAGGAGTAGGGTTTGAAGGTTGGGGTTTGGATTTAAATTAGTGGGGTTAAAGTATTCGTTTACTTCTCGCCTCACTTGAACGGCGTCCATGATGGTTGGAATTCAGAAGAGTTTTGCCAGTACACGTGAGAAAGAGAGGGGGAGGGATATTCAAAAAAAAAATTATTTAGATCGAATTCAAATTTTCAGATCAGATATCCGATTTTACAAATTAAGATACGGATTACCACCACCGGATTTATGAATTTCGGATTCAGATTGAATACGAGCAATTGTGGATTTGGATCGAATTCAAATCTGTCAGATTTGGATCGAATTCAAATCTATCAAATTTGGATTCAATCAGGTCCATTGACAGGTCTACTGCTGTGAGTTGTTTATGTTATCGAAACTTCTACTTTTGTCTGCGATACTGTAACTATTAAAGTAAGTACAATGAGTAATTCTTCTGTCAAAGCTGAAGGAAAACTAAAGACGACAATAATTTAATGCAAAGAAATCAGTAGAAGCATCTTGCAATTAATTAATGAAGTAAAAAGAGAAACAATAATGGCATTTTTAATTGTAACGCCAACTATACTGTTAAATGTTAATTAAATGATTTTCTTTTATTTTTTTTGGGAACATATCATACTGTTTACATGATAGAATTTGCCTAGTTAAAGGAATAATTACCAACAAGAAGGTGTGCATTAATTGCCTAATAAGCGTGTTTATGGTGCTCATTAAAACTACCCTTTATATGATGGTTTTTTTTTGTTTCAGAAAAGTGAAAGAATATTTTCCACGTACTTATTGCTTTTGTCGGGCTGCGTTTGGAATGGCTTAAACAAGCAATTTGGGGTGGGGTTGTTTAACACCAAACAATTCACCTTGGAGCATTTGCCTTTTCCATTTCAGCCCAAAACTCACCTAAACTAACCCAATTTTCCTTTTCCAAATAGCTAGTATAAGCTTCTAAAGCAAACTCAGAAAAATCCTTTTGCTTCTTTTTCCTCAGAAGTACAAAAATCCCTAGGAGTATTTTCAGCTTTTAACTTTTTCGTGATCCCACATCTTGAGAGAGAGAAAGAGAGAGAAAAATGACACTCCTACCAGGGAGGTACCCAAAAGGGTCAGCATGAATGGAAAAATTACTCAGTACCCCTGGCACCTCTCTTCAACCACACATTTTTGTGGGGTGTGGTTGGGAGAGGCTTGGGGCGGCAGTGAATAATATCTCGCATAAGGGTGTTTTCAGTGGTAAATAAATTGTGAAAAAAAATTGTTACATAATAAATAAATTGTTAAGAAATGTCAAAGTTATTTTCGGTGGTGAAAAAATTATAATTGATATGTGAGTGAAAAAGTTATTGAGAAAGAAGTTGATCAGAAGTTGTTAGTTAGTATGAACGAGATAGTAAAATGTCAAAACTTGTTGATTAGTGTGAGACAACATGGTATAAACGCCAACTCTTTTCCCTCAAATAGTTACTGGAAACACCAAATGATACCAGGGAGGCACTCAAAAAGGATCAGCACAAACACATCTTCTCGGAAGTACAAGGAAGATCATTCATTACCTATGGATCACTTGGTGATGGCATAAACAGCATAAATGATACCAGGGAGGTACCCAAAAAGGGTCAGCACCAAACAGATCCAGAACTCCACCTGCAACAAAACCCACCACCACCACCACCAATCCATCATCATCAATATCACAACTTTAGTCACATAATCTCAAAATGTCTCGCGCTCTCGCTCTCGCTCTCAATTCTCACACTACATTTGTGCTTTCAATTCTCGCTCTTGCGAATTTCAGTAGGTTGAGATGTGTGTCAAATAAACTTTCACATTCACGCTCGTGCTCGTGCTCCCGCACCCATTCCCACACGCAAATTATATGACTTAGATCACAACTCCATACATATAATATTAAAAACAAACACAGTTTTCCTCTCAAATTAAATAAATAACAGAGTTTCTCATTACAAAATTGCTAACAGGAGTGCTATGTTTTTGCCTATTTATAAACCTCAATTTTCTATTCCCTAATCTGCTAACAGGAGTGCTATGTTTTTGCCTATTTATAAACCTCAATTTTCTATTCCCTAATCTGGACTTTGAGTCCAACTGTGCATGTGTGTGGGGCGACCCCTGTTGTGGGTGCGTGTAAGTGTGGTCCTAGCATTGTTGTTTCTCTGTAACCCATGTCATAATTCCCTCTCTACAACTCCAACCAACAATAAAATACCAGATCCGTATTCTTTCTTTTTTTCTCTTTTGATCCGTACCAGATCCGTATTCTGACACAGGCACACATATACTCCTTCCGTCACAAAATGGATAGCAATTTTTGAAACTCTTGTCATTTTTCATCTCTTATATCTTTCAATCTATAATATTTTTCATGAGTTTGAAAACTTTGTATAATAGAACTAATCAAGAACTATCAAACAAGATCCATATTGCATATATTTTGAGATCCATATTGAAAGATATAAGTTATTGAAATTGACACAGATATTAAAAATTGACATCCAATTTGGAACGGAGGGAGTTTGTTATAATCGAGAGAGCTCTGAGAGAGATGAGGATTATTATACTGTACCTTGCAACCGAACTTGAGGAAGACACCAAGGGGAGGCAAGATTATTGCCAGAAGGATATCTATACAGGTTGCTGTTCCCTCATCTGCCATTTCTCCCTTTTCTTTTGTTTGCAAGGAGAAAGAGAGAGTCAGAGTGAACAACTTTTTACAGTTACGACTTACGAGAGAGTCAAAAAGAGAGAGAGAGATGACTGGTGAGATAAAGCGGAGCGGGGCTGGTTGCGGATTTATAGAAGGGGAAGGAAAGAGACCGACACGTGCTGCCATCTGATTCGACGGCCTCAACCGAGGACATAGGGAGAGGATCCCGTCCGGTTCCTTCCATCCAGCCCGGTTCCTTCAACTTGGCTCACATTAATTATTGAAACTGTTCACTTATTACATCTTGTCGAAACCATTAATCACGCAAAAAATCATCTTGATCAGATATTGTTTAATAACCCCTCCGTCCCATAATGTTTGTTCGATCCGTAAAACGAGAACGTAAAAATAATACAATTTTTATAAGAAAAAATCAAATTTTTTTCAACAATTCACTAGATATCGATGAGTTTTCTTAATTTATAAAAAAAGTTCAAATTTTTTTTTGAAAGAAGTGCATTATTTTTGAGTTCTCATTTTGTGGACCAGACAAATAATTTCGGACGGAGAGAGTATGATTTCGAAATACATTAAATTTGTAAGGAAAAGAGTGTGCAAACACTGAATTACAATTCATGTAAGACCAATTATCTGAAGATCAACGCATTTCGACAAGCATAGCGTGGTCAATGTTCTCAATGAGCTCTTAAAAATGAACCATTCTGATTATTATAGTTGTCTCGAGAAAGGCCCACAAATGGTCCAAAAGTAGACTGGATGAACAGTGACACTGGACATCCTCTCCCGAAGACATATTGCTATGAGCAGCTCGCAATATTTTTCCTTCCAATGCTATATATGAACGTAACTCCGGGCTACAACTCCGAACACAATTACGTGCGGAGCCATTCGATATACATAAATTCACATCCATCAACATGCTCCAGACGCAAATTTCCATGTTTCCCCATTTTTGCTCCCATCCTTTTGGCACCTTTACGGTCCCCTTTCTCCATACCACACGCTGCCCACCCCTAATCATGACTGGCAAAAGAATCCAAAGCTAGCTTTTGTGATGATCCAAATTTTTACTTTTCTCAAAATAAATACATCTCTAATAATTACAAATTCTTTAAGATAGATTTACATGGTGGGTCTAAAAATCTTCAAAATGATACAGATTTTCTAAATAATTTCTAAAACTAAAAGCCTGTTCCAAAACACCTTCCTAAAAAATAAGTATTTATTTCACATTTTCAAACTAAAAAATAATATAAATGAAAAATATTTTTTCAATTTTTTTTACACCATATTAAAGATCTCATTGAGATCTTTCAAACAAGATCCATATTACATATTTTTATATTTCAATAAGCCCATCATTTTTGAGCTTGAAATTGCCTTCTTAAAAAATAAGTACTTATTTCGCATTCCGGAACGGAGCCTAAATCTTTCAATACTCCCACCCGAGTCCCCACTAACTTATTCTGCACCTGAAAAATATAAAATAGCCGGATAGTATATGTAATAAGAGTACAATAAACATGGCTAACAGTAAGAATATGCTCAATACACGAGAATAACAAATCAAGTAAATCAATCTGAACAACATTTCATCTGTAGCCTAATACCCGGCTCAATTCGGTAATATGTCAAGCACCACTTAGGTCAAAATCTGTTTAGGTACTTGGGCCCCATAAATACTCTGGCCTTCCTATAGGATAGTCTGTAGACATGTAGAATTTACTGCCAATCACAAATTACCACGTGTTGCAAGACCTAGTAAATAGGGCACAATAAATGACCAATCAAGTGTTGCCATGTGTCTCAAGATCAAAAGTCAAGATGATGCGTATAAGCCAATCAAATGGTGCCATGTGTCAAAGTGACACAGTTATTATTTTTATTAAGCTCGGCCAATCAAATTAAGCCACTTGATAAAATAATAATTGTGTTTCTCTTCACAAATAATTGTCTTTCTTAAAATAAAAGAAAGAAGGATAATTATTGAATTTTAATTATTTCTTTTACACTAAAAGAAAAAAGAAATAATTAAAAGGGAAATAAATATGAAGGAAGCAGAGACTGGTTATGACTCTCCATCCTACATCTTTATAAATAGAGGTGCTCTCCTTTCATATTTTTCCATCAGGACATTGAAGCACACAAGCTCTAGAGCTCTGAAGATCAAAGCCCTCAAGCCCTTCAAAAGTCTTCAAGTCTGCATCCAGCGAGAAAGTTCTTCAGATCAATCCAGCGAGAAGGCCCTTCAAAAGTCTTCAAGTCTGCATCCAGCGAGAAAGTTCTTCAGATCAATCCAGCGAGAAGGTTCTTCAGATCAAAGCTTCAAGGCTCCGAAGAACATTCAAGTCAAGTCTACATCAAACAAGACGGTTCTTCAGATCAAAGCTTAAAAGCCCTGAAGAACGTTCTTCAGATCAAAGCTTCAAGGCTCCGAAGAACATTCAAGTCAAGTCTACATCAAACAAGACGGTTCTTCAGATCAAAGCTTAAAAGCCCTGAAGAACGTTCAAGTTAAATCTCCATCATCAAATCCAAACTCCAGAACTCTGAAGATCAAAGCCTCCAAGCCCTTCAGAATTCGCATTCATCTATCACACCCAAGCTTCTGGAGTTCTGAAGATCAAAGCTGCGAAAGCCCTTCAGAATCTTTCAAGTCCACATTAAGCTAGACGCTATTCAGTTCAAAGCATCCAAGCCCTGAAAAACGTTCAAGCCAAATCCACCAATCATCAGTCTCTTTCTACCAAATTGAAGAAGATCTTAAAGACCGATTTGAGAAGAAGTCCAAAAGCCCTCAAGTCAATATCCACAAATCCGCCATTTTTTTCAACCGAATTGGAGAAGATCAAGCAATTCAACTTGAGAAGAAGCTTCAAAGCCCTTAAGTCAAAGCTCAACAAAGTCGCCGTCATCTTCGCAAAGACTACAGAAGATATCGCCCTTCAAATCAAGATCAAGCTGTCAAGCCCTCGTTTCAACATCCGAAGAGAAGAATCAGAGGATTAATTTTCTTTGAAAACTGCATCAGAGATTGTAACCCTAAATTTCTCAAATTAATAAAATTGACTTATTCAGCATTTTTCCGTCTTTTTTTGTAGACTCGAATTTTGCGTGATACATAGTCAACCATATATCTTTCATACTTCTGTGACCTGATGGGCTCGCATATGTACCAATCTGTTCCATGACTTTCAGCCAAATATTTTTCATGTCACGATACAAAAAGTGACAATAATTGAGTCAATAAACTTATAGATCAAATGAGTACAAATATGAGAGAATTAAAAAAATACTTTTTCAAATAGATTTAGCTAGGAATGTATTACGTACTATTCGGTACCTTAAATTGTGATCAAGGTTGTCGAATACGTAAATTACACCACCAAAAACAACTTATTGAAATCCCATCACGACCGAAATTAAACCAATTGTCTAACTTTGCTCTCCGGATGACTATTATTTTTAGTTTTCTTTCCACCGTAATGGTTCAAGCCTCCAAGGTTAACTTTTATATAGCACAAGTGATGCTTAGTCATCAATTCAATTTTCTAAGTTCACCTTATGAGCTCCACCTCCAGCTTACTTCTCCAAGGCTAAGCAGATGCCCCCACGAAATGCTATGCACATTGCACCAGGCACCAAATGTTTAGCCCAATCTAGAAGTGAGGCATATTAGGGCCCAATTTAAAGTGAAAGCCGAGTAAAGATGAGATAATTCTTTGACTTAAAAGGGTGTTTTCGATGGTGAAAAAAATTAAAGATATTTATTTGTGGCTGAAAAGTTGTTAGGTGGTGAAAAAATTATAGATATTTATTTGTGGCTGAAAAGTTGTTAGGTGTTTCCAGTAGTGAATAAGTTGTTGAGAAATGTCAAATTGTTTTCGATAGTGAAAAAGTGTTTGCTAGGTATGTGAGTGAAAAAATTGCTGAGTTGGTAAAAAAAATTTTGTTAGTGGAAACCAATTGGAAAAATGCGTTAAATTTTTAGTGTTTTTTGTTAGTAAAAAGATGGTAAAATATGTTAAGTTTTTCGTGTTTTTTGTTATGCAAGTCTCAAAGATTTCCTCCTCTTAAAGAAGAACATCTTTTGCTCGCCATTTTTTGGATGGACAATTTTGCCCTTTGTAGTCTTGGCTTCTTGTTGTTTGTTGGTTGGGTGAAATTGTAATTTCAGTTTTTTGACTTAGTGGGCTACGTGTTTTGTTGTTGGGTTTTACTGGGTTACGTGGCAATAGGGAGCAGAAAGAGCAGGAGGATATCATGCAGAAAAGAGAGAGAGCGAGACTTTGTTAGAGAGAGAGGTTTTGGCAAGTGCTGTTTGGTCGATTGTCGCCGTTTGCGTCCCAGATTTCAGCAACTACTGCTTCTCTGTTTCATCCTGTTTGCTTCTAGGATTTGTGCTGTTTGTTTTGCTCTGTTCAGTTACTTGGGTGTCGTTGTACCTGTTGGTAGGAGGTAATGCTCCTTTGCTGATTTCTCATTGTGTCTTGCTGTACCTTTCGGTGTGTTTGATGGTTTCCCAGTTTGATTTGTGTTCGTAGAGTCATTGCCCTGTTTTATAGCGGTTTCCCAGTTTGATTTGTGTTCGTAGAGTCATTTAGGGGAAGTGGTTTGTACAATTTTTTTTTTTTTGGGTATTCTATTCATGTTGCATGTGTGCTTTGTTTTCTTGCTTTCTGCATTCTTGATTTTGTAGTTTATGTGCTTGATGAGGATGATATTTCTTTTTGGTATTTTCGTATTGTTGCATGTGTTCTGTGTCAAAAAGAGTAAAGTTAAATTCATTTGGACTATTTTCTCAATTCCAATAAAATGTTTGATTTGTGTTCGTAGAGTCATTTAGGGCAAGTGTTTTGTACGGTTTTTGTTTTTTTGGGTATTCTATTCATGTTGAAAGATGGCTAGGTTTCATTTTTACTAGATGCATGCAGTTAGCCATATGGAATTACTCCAGGTATTTGTTTAGATTACTCCAGGTATTTGTTTAGTTCCGTATACATGACAGATTAAGTTATGTAATTTATCCATACATGAAGTCATACTGTATGTGAATTTTATGATAGTGCTTTGAATTCCAACTGCCTATATTGTTAGTACATGCAACATGAATAGAATACCAAAAAAAAAAAAACGTACAAAACACTTGCCCTAAATGACTTTACGAACACAAATCAAACATTTTATTGGAATTGAGAAAATAGTCCAAATGAATTTAACTTTACTCTTTTTGACACAGAACACATGCAACAATACTAAAATTCCAAAAAGAAATATCATCCTCATCAAATACATAAACTACAAAATCAAGAATGCAGAAAGTGAAATGATGATTACGTTAACTATTTCCTGTTTGTTTGAAAAAGTAAGTTGGTACATGTTGGTTACTTGCATTGATTTTGGAAAAGAGAAATGAAACCGAGGGCTTAAATTTAAAAAAATAGAAGGCAATAGAGAAAAAAGAAAAGAAAAGAAGCAGAGGTTTGAATAGGACCCAACAAACAATGGGACGCACTTTGTGCTACAAGTGATATTTTTCGGTTTATGAAGCTGAATTTCTTCAAATTGAGTGTTTTTGATGCAATAGACCGACATGGTTCAACTCGATAGAGAGTTATATATGCAAATGAACAAACACACACACACGTACAGAGACGTGAAATGAGAATGGCTTGTTTGAGTGAAACAATGACCATCTTTACTGTTTCCTGTTTGTTTGAAAAAGTAAGCTGGTTCATGTTGGTTACGTTTATTTTGGAACAGAGAAATGAAACTGAGGGTTTAAAATTTAAAAGTAGGAAGTGATAGAGAAGCAAAGGTTTGAATGGGACCCAACAAACAACGAAACAAACTTTGGGCTCCAAGTGGTATTTTCCGTTTTATGATGCTGAATTTCTTCAAATACCTGAGTGATTTTGATGCAAATATACCGACATGGTTCAACTCGATATATATATATATATGAACACACAGATAGATATGGATGCATATGTGTTCGTACAAACCTCACTTCTCCTGTTATAATTTTCTGGTAGTGCACCCTTTAGGCAATAGAGGCTTAGACCAACAGGGGAGAATCATGTTAGTTACTCTTCTACTGAATGATTGTGTGTTCTGATCCTTGATATTTCACCCAAGGGTGTGGTCAATTGTATGATGGACTAATTGGATGCCTCTTTTTATGCTGTGAGTGTTAAGGGAGACCTATTCAAATTATCATTTGTCTTAACCGACCTTATGGTATATGCAGTTTGTTAAAACCATCATGCCATAATTATCCCAAATGTTTATGTATTTCATACTGATAAAAACTTCCATTTGAGTACTCCTCATACAAGCGTTATTTGTTTTTTAAATCGCTGTATGCTTGCTTGCCTGATTCTTGATTATAAATAACTGCTTGTATCATTTGTGCTGTTAGAGTCTTAGAGATATGCTCTATATACTCTGCAAAAATTGGTCAGGGAAAGATTGTCTGAGCTTCCTTTGCTACATTCCAGTTCAAAAGTGGTTTTAGATGCCCCGTATATTTATGCGTTTAACAATAAGGCAGTTGACAAATTTCATGTTCCCATAAAATTTACTCCTGTTTCTTTTTAGGCCGAATGTGTTTTTGGTTTAATTTTTCGGCTGTTCTATAGAGACATCGGCTTTTCCACTTTTTAGGTTACCGTGTTTTTTTTTGTGTTAAATTTTTGCCTGCGAAAAATTTTGTGTTCTTTGTTTCTGAGGTATTTTTATGCATTGTTTTTTACCAGGTATCTCCTTTGTACAGTTGGATCTGTGTACATCAAGTCTAAGGAAGCTCCTGCGAAGGATGTCCTTAAGGATCTTGTGCAAATGTGCCGTGGCATACAACACTCTATAAGTGGGCTTTTTTTGAGGAGTTATCTTTCTCAGGTCAACAGGGATAATTTACTAGATATTGGTTCCGAATATGAAGGGTAAGGAAATCAGGTGGTCACCTTTTTCTACTTTATTGTGAATTTAGGTGGAAGAATTATTCAACCTTGATACTGAATAGATCGAAATGTTGGTTGTTCTGCGGAAGGGAAATAGCTTTTCTCCCTTATGGTGCTATCATGTAACAGGATGACCATATTCTCTGCCACTACTTTCTTGGGAATTTCGTGAAATGGATTGGCTAAACACTTTCCAATTTGGTGCTTTCGAGCACCAAATTAACTTCTTTGTACTTGGAGTATTATTGAGTATAGTTGATGCCATGTTTGAATCGATCCAGTATCGTCAATTATGTAACCTATTGACATGGATTTAGTAGACAAAATATCTTAGCTTGTGACCTACGAATACTAGAAAGGAAAGAAATGGACAAGTGATGCAGGGAGGTGTGTCGAAATAGAAGAACACGCAACAAGGATAATCACAAATAAGTTTGAACTAGAGATACTCTCTCTACGAACAAACGATATTGAGAAACTTCTCAAATTTTCATTAATCAAATCATAAACAACTCCCTTAACTCTCTTACAACTCAATTTATAATAAATTAGAAATACTAAAAAGGAAAACTAAATCTACGTCTTAGAGAACAAGAAAACAAGAAAGAGGAAATAGAATCAACCTAATCAAGAAAACCCAATATCCTAGACAATTTATGCTAAAACGGAAAGATTCCTAATAAAATACTAATTGCAAAATAATATACTAAAATTCCTATATTTCTTAAATAATTAAAATATCGGCCTGCATCAACAAGCCACCATTAATGCTGTTTCAGTGTCATGACTCTTGATTGTTTTCGCTCGTTTGATATTCCTCATGAATGATATGTTCTTTTGTTGATAGTAAAAGTTCGTTTTACATTCTTAATCTGGTATTAGTTTACTGGGTAGGGTGTGAACCTGATTTGTGTGAGCTTTCCATAACTCCTGCAGGGATGCTGACACTGTCATGGACACCGTGGAGTTCATCCTCCAGAACTTCACAGAGATGAACAAACTATGGGTGCAGATGCATCATCAGGTTCGTTCAAATTTCTAGAATGTGTCCGCTTTCATGCATGGACCTGCATGGCATTTTCTGAAAAAAAAAAAAAACCACAAAAACAAATGCTTAGGCATGTATGGTGCTGTGGTGCTTGCATGCCATCAAGGTTAAAAAGTATCAATCATGAGGGCATGATTTCTGGTCATGCAGGTATTATAGTGGTTGTCAATCATTCATACTCTTTGCTGATCTTGAGTTGAGGATAGCAATCGGCCTTTCTGGTATGGAGGGACCTGCTCGGGAGAAGGAGAGAAGAGAAAAGGAAAGGAGCGAGCTTTGCGATCTTGTAAGATCAGTGACCTGGAATCAGCTTATATTTTTCCACATTGGCCATAGAAGTGTGTAGGTATGCACTTACAACAGTTTGAACTTCAAGCTTTTCATGTTTCATTAGGTTGGGAAGAACCTGCATGTCTTCAGTCAGATTGAAGGTGTTGACCTTGATATGTACAGAGAAACTGTGCTTCCCAGAGTCTTGTAGTAGGTTTGATCTGTTTATACCTCATTCGTTTTGGTTTTGGGAAGAGGTGTAAAATAGTCGAATTTTCCTCCCAATCACTTTTGGCAGGTCGTCAATTGTAAAGATGAGCTCCAGCAAAAACAAATAAGCACCTTCCACCAACTCCAAGTCTTCGCAACCTTTTGGCATGAACAATTGACAGACCAAGGACTTTTGCTTTGTCTGACTAAAATAAACTCTACCTTTTGCTATGTCTAATCCTTTGACAATTGTATAAAAATCCCTGTAGCCAAAGTCATGCAAGTACCTGAATAACTTGAAAACTTTTGATCAAGGCAAAAACTTATCTAGACCATAACTTCTACAACCAGCAACTTCTGATGATAAACTTGATCAAACTTATCCATATAACCTTTGCTATCATCAACAAGAGCCATAATTTAAAGAAAATTCAAAACGCATCTATACAACGGGCATGAATGACGTGCTTTGCACGTCGGCATGCAACTAGTTTTTAAAAAAGATGAACTTTCAAATATGGATGATCAGAATTTATGTTTCGAATTAAAAACCTTGAAAGAAGTTTTACGAAATGAATTATGAAAATTCATTGATGTGTTCACTTAATACTTGGAGGCAATGGATGGTTATTTTCCAAATGCAAGGATTGCGAACTTGGTATTTTTTACTATTGCAGTTACAGTTAACTCAAGAGAAAGCCTATGGCGAAAAACTTGATTATGTAAGTATAATTAGTAGATTTGCAGGGGGAAAAAACGAGAAGAGTAATATATAGATGATAATATTTGGGTGTTGATGTGGGGTATTTATGCTATCAAATGCTTGTGTAATCCTTCGTTATGAAGGAGTTTTTCCCTTAATTATATTTTACTATGTAAAATACTAGTGTTAGCCCGTGCCTACGGCACTACGCATCTCGGTTGGAAGGGGATGACAATTGTATGTGCTTCGTTCGCTCCGATATAAGGAATAACGCCCCAATCATAGGGCCTAATATGTCAGTTGAAGCATGATAATCCGGAAATCCGGGATCGTACCCAAAGGAATAATTAATACGGCTTTGCTGGATTTGTAGATGTAAGCAAGGGCTTTCGGCTTTTAGACAGCCAACTTGGTTTTACATGTGTAGTGGAAAGTAAAATGGGCTAAATTGAAAATCGAATAAACTAAGATAAAAAGCAGGTTAGGTCTAGAAATTACTAACACTCACGACTCAAGTTAAACTGCATTTCTCACCCGATTACACAATTCAGGATACACAGTTAAAGTTCCCAAATTGGAAAATAGAATGGTTCAATTACCAAGCTAGCTCTAGAATTTATTTGGCAAATGCTTCGTGCATCAGAGCTACAAGTATCATGTGTGGTAGGTAGGCGATGCTCCTACCTACACATGATCAAGGAGATTAACACCTTAGCGATTTGACAAATAAACCCGAACCCCACATCGATTCTCGAACCAAAGGTTTAAACTTATGGTGAAAACCGCAATTCTACTTGAGCCATGAGGTGCTAATCACTCTATGACCTAACCTTGGAAAACTACTCACACATATCTATTGAGATAGGAGCAAGCAAAAATCTACTTAACATAATTGAATTAACAACACTAGAAGAAAATTGGATTAAAAGATAGATCGGAAGATTCACTACAACTTTAATAAAGACGACAATATCAAAAACTAGCTAACTAAGACAGAAAAATAAAGATTCAAAGTTGGAAATTGAAGAACATTCAAGAACAATACCAAATCTAGATCTAGATCTAAAAGTTGTGTAAGCAAATCTATTCTACTTGTTTGTACAATGACATCACTTGCTTTTATACTTCAAAGTTCGCGCACAGAATATTCTTAAGAGATGCTCTGAAAGTGCCTCTGAAGCCCTCAGTATCGATGGAGAAGGCCTTATGCTGATCTGCTAATGAACTCGGTACCGATAGGATGAATTACTTGGTATCGATACCGAGTGGCTTATCTGCTGTCGCTGGAAGGGGCTCGGTACCGATAGAAGAAATAGTATGGTATCGGTACCGAGCTGCTTATCTCCAGCACTTGACTTTTGGTCCACGCCTTGGCCTTTCTTGCCGTCGGGTCCTCTCCTAATCTTTCTGGCTTTAGCATTTGGGGCTCGGCTACGTTCAAGGGTCATCCATAGCGTTAACAACAGTTTATTTGCACGAGTTTTCCTGAAATATCTTAAAAACACCTTACGTGCAAATATAAAAGAAAATAACTAATTTAACGACATAATTAAACTAAACTAAGGACTTAGCGCACCCTTAATGGCATTGTCGGGTGCTTATCAGTATGATTTAGGTGAAAACTATAGGCACTTAACCGAGAAGTGGGAGAATGCACTACAGCCTTTGGATCGAATGAATCTAAGCCGTTCCAACAACTTGTCCCCACACCCTTCTATTTTATAATAGAGATATTACTAATATTTTAGAGTCCCATTTTAAAAGGTTCGCTTTAGGCCTCATTTAAAATATATTGAATCGGAGTCGAGGGAGGTGGATTTGATCCTCCATCACTGTCACCCGTGGAGGTTAGACTGTAAGGGATGTAGGAGCAGCAGAGCTGCGTATATAGCTGAGGGACTTGAAGAGACAAGGTCGCGGGCAGGAGCGATGGTTGGCGAGTAGAAGAAAGAGAGAATAGGGCCGGTATTCTCCACCGCACCCAAAGAGACTTCCTATAGTGTACCGATGAGTGTGTGAATATCATCCCGAGGTCTAACATATGTGATATAAGTCGTTCATTAATTTTTCGTTTAGAATCTTGAGTCCTTGATCGGACAACTATAAGTACTTCATCTAATCTTTTACCTAATTTTAATTTAGAATTGATCTGAATATTGAAATAATTTTGAAAAAAAATAGACGATTTAATCAAATACTTACAATTACACCACTGAACTAGTTTTTTGAGAATAACTTGGAATATTATTTGAATTAATAAACAATTCAAATTATTCATGCGAGACTTCAAAATGAGCCTCACACGTTCATCGATCCCTATGGTATATTTACAAATGAAGAAAGTGGGCATTATTTACAACCGCCCTACCACGTGTGCCAGATATATAAACCCGTCTTTACAAGGTAATCAAATTATGATTCATTAAAGAAAGAAAAGAAGATTGAGGATCCGTTCCAAAAATGGAATAAAAACTTATTTTTTGTTCAATAATAAGGCTTGTTCCACAAAGATAAGAAGGAGGTGCTTATTTTCTCAAATTTATATAGGTACCAATAGGAGCCGGGGAGGGAAATCGTACCGACGGCCGCGTCGAGCCGTCTCCGGCCACCGGAAGGCCGATCCAAGCCGTCCAAAAATTCTAAAAAAAAAAACTGAGGGGGCCAGCGCAGGAATCAACGACATCCGAGGTGTGTAGGGTGCTTGATCCGAGCACCCCTTTTCCGTGTATATATCGGGTTTTTTTTATAGAATTTTTGGACTGCTCGAATCGGCCGTCCGGTGGCCGGAGACTGCCCGGCGCAGCTGCCGGTACGATTTCCCTCCGTCGGCGCCCATTATCATAGCAACAGTCTTATATTTTGTATAAGGCAACTTCAAGCTCAAAAATCATGTGTTTATGCAAATAATTTTTCTATCACTATAGATCTTGTTTGATAAATCTCATTAAGATCTTTAATATGGTGCAAAAAAAATTGACTTTTTTTTTTCATTTACATTATTTTTAAGTTTGAAAATGTGAAAGAAACTTTTTATTTGAATTTTGTGGAATGACCCTTCTTATTCTTGAATGAAAAATGGTAAAATAAGTATTTATTTTTTAAGAACATTTTCGGAACGGAGCCTGAGGGCAACTAATTATTCTGCAAAGATCCCCTTTCTCGAGATTTCCTTTTCCAAAGTAGAGACCTCTGTGAACATGAGTCAATAAACCATGAGCTTGGGTAATTAATTATTCTGCAAAGATCCCCTTTCTCGATATTTCCTTTTCCAAAGTAGAGACCTCATGCATGTGGACATGGGTCAATGAATCGGACTGGAGAGCGGTGCTGGCACGCTGCGCACGATAAATCGCCGTCGCTCCGATAATTGGAATTGTCCACTTTGTAGAGCTCGTCAAGTAGAATTAGTGCACCAAAAATCAGTTCGATCGGATATCATTAAATGCCTCATCCGAACATTATTATCTTTGAAATTATTAAGTGTATCAAAAAATAGTGGATTTTATCTAGTGTTTCGGATCCATTCGTTTCAAGATTGTTATGTTCAAATGAGGCACTTAATGATATCTGTGTAGAGACCCGTAAATTCGCATAATTAATTTAAATATTTTACAAGGAACAAAAGGAGAAATATGGTTTGGAATATTGAGATTTTGGGGTTAATATGTTAAGCTGTTATACTTGAGGGGTGAATTTGTGATGTGTGCCTAGTGTATATATATAATATATGTGTGTGTATAGGGAATAACTTTCCATTTTCTTTTCTCTCCCTCTCTCCCGTCCACCTTTCTATCTCTCTCGGCTCCCTCTCCCTCTCTTCTCTCTTCTCTCATTCAAAATTCCACCTAAATCACCCAAAACCCACACAAGACAACCTCCAATCTTTTACTCCTACACGTTTTGAGGCCCGTATTTCACTGGTTTGAGCTCGGTGGAGGAGTATCTGATCCAATTTCAAGGATTGGAGCTAGGGCTTGGAGGATCCTTGACTTTACTCTTCAATCTTTGAGGTAGGGAGTTCTACCCCTCAATATATGTTAATGACTTGTTTTCTACAGCTTGATTTATGCCATTGATCGTTGTTGTTGTTGAGGTTGTTGTTGTCGTTAAACCCATGAAAATCTGCTTGAACTTAGCTAGTATTGATACCATTTTGCCAAGTACCAATACCTTTGTGTTTCAAAACCCAGAATATCACTTGGTATCGATACCATTTGTCTTAGGTATCAATACCCTTGCACCTGGAACGTTTTTTAGCTCAATGGTATCGATACAATTTTGCTAGGTATCGATACCTGTTATTTAGGGACAATTTTTCAACCTTTGTTCCAAACTTCATCTTTTTGACACCCAATCACTTCTAACTTGTTCTAAACACTTCCAAAACACCTCGTTACATGATTAACTGTATTCGTTGAGTTTGTGGAGTATCTTTGCATCTACTGCCCTTGTTCGGTAGAAATTTTACATTAATGAACCACAATTGAATTGGAATGACATAATACGAGGATACGTGATGCTTGAACATTCTTTGACACAAATGCGAACATTCAGGACTCATCGACGAATGAATGCCTGACAGAGGACATCGGAGTCTTTTAATTGGTCCGGCAGGAGCTATATTCTCGTATTGGATACTTCAGGATCTCGCAATACTTTCAAAGGTTACTCATCGAGTAATGCGATTGGTTTTGAAATTGAAGTATTGGATTAATGGCTGTTGTTATTGTCCATTCTTCGAACCTTGTTATCATTGTTCATCTTGGGATCATCCCGCATTTCATTTACATATATTGTTAGATTAGAGCTTCCTACTGAGCTTGTGTAGCTCAAGCCTTACATCATTTTCAGGTACTAACTCAAGGCAATAGCTGCATGTGTTGGAGTGCTTGGACGTGGACATTGTTTTGAAAGCTAAAATAGAGGAGTTACTAAGTTATCTTTGTAAATTACTTTTGGAAGATGTATTCGTAACTCTATTTGTAAATCTTTTGATTAAAGAATATTGTAAATTCTTAACTCTCGTTTGATAGTCAGTACTTATGTTGATTTGGGCCTTGGAGCAAAAAATGTACTATTTGATAACAATTGAATGTTGAAGTGATAAAGAAATAGGAATGTCAAACTCTTTTGGGGTATCGTACAGATTAATGTGAGGTTTTATTTATGGAAACCTTTTAAATTTATGTTAAAAATTAAGGGCGTGACAATCCGATTGAGCTGATTTTTGGTACACTTGTTTTACTCAACGAGATTTACAAAATGAACGTTTCCGATCATAGGAGCGAGACCAGAGCAGCATCGATTTGCCATGCACAGCATGCTGCGTAGCACCGCCCTCCAGTGCGATTGAACCATGAGTTTTTTGTAGGGATATGTTTTATTGCCAAATGTATTTTGTTGTGAAAGTGTCAAAATGGGAGATTGTAAGGTTCATGGCCGGGTTACGTCCCCTCTTTATTGGCAAATTTGTTGACGGAACACAGATTTAATTGTATTCATAATTATTGATTTTTAATTTAGTATCCATTAGAGTTTCTATTTAAGAAGTAAAATCCTTTATGTAGGGAGGTATTCCCGAACAGATAAAATAATAACCAAGAACGTGATACGAGAGATCACGGGTTAAACATGATAAAACAAACCACCATGAGCGGTGGCCGGCGATACGGACAAATGGCATGAGAGGTCATTGGCGTAAACTGACTGTTCGACAGAAAGAAGACATACCGTTATATTGGTCCAAATAGTTAAACAAGGACCAAGTTACACATGAAGTAGCTGGTCCAGGCAGTCTGTTCGGCTACGAGATAGCCGAACAAGGAAAGAGCTCCAATCAAAGAGTGAGAGCAAAGGGAATACTCTAGAAGATTCCAGAGTAGTCATGTCCCATAAAGGAATGAGATCTCGAAGAAATAGGATCTAGAAAAGATACCCAATGAGAATGGGATGTTCGGCCAGTAATGGAAAAGAATCCTAAAAGGGCTCTTTTCTAATAAATTGATAAAGGAAACGAGAATCCTTGATATCCTGGGTTTCCTATACGAGATGGGAATCCTAGGGCAATAGGGATTGCTTGGGCAGCAAACATATGCAAATCTATAAATATGAGGTAAACCTAGAGGCAAAAGATATGCAATTTTGAGCATTAATACGACTCTCCTACTGAATTAGGGTTGATTGATTAGTACGCAATACTAACTTTAGCATCGGAGGGCCTTTGCCACGAGAGGCAAAGGTGCGCTCACCCCTTGTTTGTTTTGCAGATTAGGGTTCCGACGACGAATTAGGGTTCCGGTGAAAAGGCACGAATAAGCCGTTGCAATCCAAGGTGATCCGAAGCATCAATTGTTTTCATCCCCCTACAATTGGCACCGTCTATGGGAAACGAACCAACTTTTCTGAAAATTAATCACGATTGAAGAAGATCCAGTTACGTTGTTTAATCCAAAGGACCAGTTGAGTGGGAGAAGAGATAAATCCCCACCAGGTGCTCCGAGAAAGCCCACTGGTAGACTTGACATAGATAACTCCAAAGAAAAAGGAGACAAAACTGCCACTAGCTCCACGAGAAGGAGTAAGTCTCATCGAAGAGAGGATTCAGTCACCCATTCAAGAAGTATACACAATGACAACGATGTCCTCGATAAAAAGAGAAGGAAAATCGAGGAATACGCTCGTTTGATTAGAAAACGAGAGTACGAGATACAAGAATTACAACATGTACGAGAGCACCCAGAAGATTCCGGACTGTCTCGAAGAAATTCCCAGAAAGACAGACGGACTCTGGTAGTCCATAAGCAGGCTCATTCACGAGGTAGAAGGAGCAGGAGTCCTATCATAGGGTGATACGAAGCTTCTCTACAAAAGAGGAGAAGCAGAAGTAAATGCCGAACACCGAAAAGACGAAGGGCTTCTTCACGAAAAAGGAGGAGCAGAGACCGAAGTTCCACCCCAGAAGAGGAGGAAACAAGGAAGCATCACCGGGACAGGTACGAGAGGCCTGATGCTGATTGGGTCAAGGCTACGGCTCACAAGTCAAAGGAACTCGAGGATGAGACAGTAACTGCACGAGAAGCAGCACGGAAAGCCTTGAGTAATATTGCAGCCTCCCCCTTTGCAAGGAGGCTACAAGAGGCTAGGTTGCCGAGCAGAGTAAAGCACGGTACGTTCGTACTTTACGAGACAAATGCAGACCCCGTGGCTCACATACAACACTATCAGCAGGCTATGTTCATGCACGACGGGGACGATGCCATCTTGTGCAAAATGTTCCCTTCGAGTCTCGGAAAGGTGGCCCTATCTTGGTTCCATAAATTGGCCCCACGATCCATACGAGGATGGAGGCAGTTGGCCGAGTAATTTACTGCCCGGTTCTTGACAAGCAGAAGAGCCCCGAAGACGTTCAAAAGTCTTTCCACAATGAAACAAACGGAAAGCGAACCGATCAGGGATTACGCTAAAAAGTACTAGGAGACTTTCAACGAGATTGAGAGCTACAGTGAAGAATATGCGATAGCAACCTTCAAGACTGGCTTGCTTGTTCGGGGAGAGTTGCGCCGGTCTTTGAATATGCATCCAGTAGCCACGTTGGCTAAATTGATGGAACAGATAGAACAACACGCCAGAATGAAGGATGACATACTCCGCGAGGATAGCAGGATTGTTACCGAACAGTCAAAGGCACCTGTCAAAAAGGTGGATAAGCCAGAGCCCAAGACTTATAGAGAGAGAAAAGAGTATGGGCAGGCTAAGAAAGAGCTGTACAAGTTCAGACGCCAAATCTTTCTTTTCTATCACTATGGTTTGGAAGGAACCAATTTATTTATCAAATAAAGAATCAGTCATATTTCAAGTGGCCCCCAAGTCTAGGCGGAGATAAGGACGCAAAACGTGCTACGAATCAGCACTGCAGCTACCATAAAGATTGGGGCCATATGATTGAGGATTGTAAGATGTACAAAAGACACATTGACGATTTGGTCTCTCGGGGCTATCTCAAGGAATTCATCCAGGAGGATCCAAAGGAGAAAGGAAAAGCCATGGAACTGGGTTACGAGCAAAATCCTAAAGGAGTAATCCACGTGATACATGGGTTGGCCACACCTTATACGAGAAATGAGGTTAGGCTATTACAAAGGCAAGTCAAGCACGATCAGCATGTAATGCGATTGGGAAACAAGAGAGGGTGAGAGAATGATGTGTGCAATGAAAGCATAGCATTCACAGATGATGATCTGGGAGAAGTCCAAATACCCCATAACGATGCTTTGGTCATAACCCTACGAGTTGGGGAATACGACTTTGAGAGGATTCTAGTGGACTCAGGGAGTTGTACAGAGGTGATGTACTACGATGCGTTCAAGAAGATGGGGTTGGCCCAAACAGACTTAGAGCAATCTACAACACCCCTGATTGGGTTCGGTACGGGAGCAGTCTGGCCTCTGAGAAAGGTAACACTACCTGTTCGGGCTGGATCAGTGGTGTTGAGGACAGATTTCTTAATTGTTGATGTTCCTTCTTCCTATAACGCGATTATAAGGAGGACATGGCTGCACAAAATGAAAGTTGTCTCCTCGACTTACCACCAGATGGTGAAATTCCCAGGATCGAATGGGGTTGAAGTAATTAGAGGCAATCAGAAGGTGGCCCAACAGTGTAATCTCCATCATTAAAAGAGCTCCAAAGGCCCACCACGTTCATACATTAGAAGTACCAGATCAACCAACTATTGAGAGTGTTGGGAGAAGTCCGGCAGAAAAGGTGGTCGAAGGCCTGGAGAAGATTCAGATCAACGAGACTGATCCTGAAAGATATTTTTTAATCGGAGAATCATTGTCAGCAGACGAAAAGGCTGAATTGATAAGATTTCTAAAGGAACATGTCGATGTATTTGCTTGGGTGCCAGAGGAAATGCCCGGAGTAAATGCAAGTGTGATCTGTCGCCATTTAAATGTTGATCCTCAATATAAACCGATCATTCAGAAAAGCGGAGGGCAGCCGTGCAGCATGTGGACGCAGTAATTGAAGAAGTCGATCGTTTGCTGGAAGCCAAAGCAATACGTGAAGTTTACTACCCATAGTGGTTATCCAACACCGTGGTGGTAAAGAAAAAGAATGAGAAGTGGCGTGTCTGTGTAGATTTCACAGACCTAAACAAGGCATGTCCAAAGGATAGTTTCCCTCTTCCAAGGATAGACCAGTTGGTTGACGCAACTGCTGGGTACGAGCGAATGAGCTTCCTCGACGCATATCGGGAATATCATCAGATTGCCATGTTCGGGCCTGATCAAGAGAAAACTTCTTTTATTACACCACGAGGGTTGTATTGCTATAGCGTCATGCCATTTGGGCTAAGAAACGCTGGGGCAACGTACCAAAGACTCGCAACCATCATGTTCAAAAGGCTCATTGGCAAGACTATGGAGGTTTATATCAATGATATGGTGGTGAAAAGTCAAGATAAACAGGGACATATAGATGATTTAAAAGGAGCTTTCAAAATCCTGAGGGAGTATAAACTGAAACTTAACGCCTCGAAATGTGAGTTTGGAGTCGGTTCAGGAAAGTTCCTGGGCCATTTGGTGACCATGAGAGGGATTGAGGCTAACCCTGATCAAATTACAGCCCTACAAAGGCTACAAAGTCCCAAAACCACTAAGGAAGTCCAGAGGTTGACTGGAATGGCTGCAGCACTTAATAGATTTATCAGCAGATCAAGTGACAAGTGCAGACCCTTTTTTCAATTATTGAAAAAGAGGGAGGGATTTGAATGGGGAGCAGAGTGCGAACAGGCCTTCCAGAACCTGAAGAAGTATCTGGCCGAGCCCCCACTTTTGTCAACTCCACAGCCAGGTGAGTCTTTAGTTTTGTACTTAGCTGTTTCTGAGCATGCAGTTAGTGCAGTCCTATTAAGGGATTTGGGAATCGAACAAATCCCTATTTATTATGTTAGCAAGACACTGCTGGATGCAGAGATGAGATATCTGCCCTTAGAAAAACTTGTCCTAGCACTTAGGACAGCCACAAGGAAATTGCCACACTATTTCCAAAGTCACAAGGTTGTGGTTTATACTGAGTTTCCATTGAAATCACTGCTACGAAAAAGCAGACTTCTCGGGAAGGATCTCGACATGGTCAGTCGAGTTAAGCCAGTACGATATCGATTATCAGCCACGCACGGCAATCAAAGGCCAAGTGTTGGCTGATTTTGTGGCGGAGTTTTCTCCTACGGTTGCTCCCCTACCTTCTACGAGAAAGGAACATGCGACTAAGACATCATCCATGAAGAATCAACTGTCAGCTGAACAGGACCCCACGGAATGGAAGCTATTTGTTGACGGATCAGCATGTAATACTGGATCGGGAATTGGGGTAGTCCTCTTTCCTCCTGAAGGAGTAATGATCGAACTATCTGTTCGGCTTGATTTCAGTGCGTCAAACAATGTGACGGAGTACGAGGCACTCTTAGCTGGCTTGAAAAGTGCAAAAATCCTAAAAGCAGAACGGGTTAAGGTGTATTGTGATTCACAGCTTGTGGTCAATCAATTGTTCGAGGAATACGAGACCCGGAGTAAAAAGATGGTGGCCTACATACAGGCAGCCAAAGACCTGCTTGATACCTTCGAAGGGTGTATATTGAACAGATAAGTTCTGGACAAAATGCTCACGCAGATTCATTAGCTTGGTTGGCTGCAGCTGTACCAACTGAGTTTAAAAGGAAGGTGGCAGTAGAGTATCTGTCTGAACCGAGCATTGGGATGAGCGTAGAGCTGGTCTTGGACGTGAACCAAGGTCCAAGTTGGATGGACCCAATTGTGGGGTTTTTACAAGATGAAACGCTCCCCATTGATAAAAAGGAAGCTCATAAGATTAGAACCAAGTCTGCAAGGTTTTGGCTGTCCCCAGAAGGTAAGTTATACAGAAAATCCTTCATGGGCCCATATTTGCTGTGCGTACACCCCGAGATGGTGCAAAGATTTCTTCATGAAATCCACGAGGGAACATGTGGGAATCATGCTGGAGGCAGATCCATCGCCCACCGAGCAATTACACAAAGCTACTGGTGGCCACATATGCAAGAAGATGCAAAGGTGTATGTGAAAATTTGTGAGAAGTGTCAAAAATTCTCACCAATGATTCGAACACCAGCAGAAGACTTAGTGCCATTGACAAGTCCATGGCCATTTGCTCAAAGGGGGATGGACATTGCGGATCCACTACACAAAGCAACTGGGAATCGAAAATTCCTACTAGTGGCAACGGACTATTTTACTAAGTGGATTGAGGCAGAACCACTGGCCAAAATCACTGAACCTATGATAGAAAGGTTCGTGTGGAAGAGTATTATCACTCGCTTTGGGGTCCCGTATTCATTAATTACTGACAATGGGTCACAGTTTCAGAAAAAGTTCAAAGCTTTTTGTGCCCAGTATGGGATACGTAATTATTACTCAACTCCAGCCTACCCTCAGAGTAATGGGCAGGCAGAAGCGTCTAATAAAACTATCCTTAACGGGATCAAGAAGAGGCTGGACAAAGCCAAAGGGAAATGGCCTGACGAGTTACCACTAGTACTGTGGGCTCACCGAACAACGCCTAGGAGGTCTACGGGAGAGACCCCCTATTCGTTGGCATATGGAACAGAAGTTGTCATACCTCTGGAAGTTAGTCTTCCAACCAATAGGACCGCACTGGTTGAAAGTGGGGGCAATGATAGAGCCCTCGAAATTGAGCTTGATCTCGCCGAGGAAAGGCAGGAAAGGGCCCTGGTGCATCTGGCTTCTTACCAGGAACAACTGATGAAAAGCTATAACAAACACGTCCACCCTCGAGAATTTGGTGTAGGGGACCTCGTACTACGGAAGGTGCTCGGCAACACCAAGGTGGCTAGCGAAGGCAAGCTGGGGGCCAACTGGGAAGGCCCGTATTGAGTAACCGAGATTGTGGGCATAGGGGCCTATAGATTGGCTGATCTGGATGGTAATCCAATTCCAAGGCCTTGGAATGTCTATAATCTGCGCAAATTCTTTGTTTAAAAGTATTGAGTTCTGTTTTAGATTGCACTACGTGATTGTGTGGGAATTACGAATAAAATTCCCTTGTTCTAGTTTTTGATTTTATTATTTTAGTTGCAAGGGGTACGAATAACGCCTCCTTGAGTTCAAGTTGATGAATAAAGTCAAGCTTTATGGAATTTTCGTTTTGAAATATGAAAACTGGATTTTGGTATTATTTTCCTTCTTTCATATTGGGGAGCAAGGGACTGGCACGAATGCCGTGTATGAGATACTTAAGTACGAGAAACTTACAAAATTCTAAGTACGAACATACTTAGTAGAATCATAGTTCGAAAATACTTGAGCAACAAACATAATGAGATATGTCTAAAGATACTTTTGACTTAAATACACACGATTGTACCTCTAGTATGAGGAAACTTGGAATGCATACGAAAACATGCAGTCTGTTCGGATAACAAATACTTGAGCAACTACTTGTGGTAAAAGTTTAAAACGCTAGAAACATCAAAGTACGAAATACTTGGGATCTTTTTTCTAAGTACGAGAAACTAGAAATTCAGTAAGTATTTGAGACTTATGAGTATGAGCAAACTCAGGAATGCATACGAAAATGTGCACAATTTAAGTACGAGATACTTATAAAGTTTATATAAAAAACAATTGGCTTGGCTTAAAAGCTAAAACTATTCAAGTACGAGAAACATAGAAAGTTTCTAAGTACGTGAAATTTAGAAATGGCTTAAAGGTACGTGAAAACGGTTTAAAAGTACAAGGAATGATGTTTACAGGATTTGCTAAAGTACTAAAAATAGAAGATCAAAGTACGAAATACTTAGATAAATCTGTTTGCATCCGAACACATGTGGAGCCGAGCAAATTATATAGTTATGCCACAAGGGGCCGAATACCTGTATTACCAAAAGTACAGCAAGTACTAGTGCCACGCAAGGCTCAGAAATCATGATCACAAAGGACCAGCCAAAATGTTCAAATGGTGTTTTATCCAAACCTACCAAGTCAATCTATATTCTGGATAAGTCAGCCTTGGCTTTGTCTCTTTCTCTCTCTAGTCTAGATATGGTACGGAGCAGCCTGGTGTTGTTGTTCAACAACGTGATCCTTTTAGTATCTGCGTCCTGGAACTTTTGGCCCAGTGTAATCATCTTTTGAATAAACCGCAAAATGATCAACAAGATGTTACTGTAAGAAAACAAAAGGAATATGAAGCATGCTTAAAGGTAATGAGAATACTATACCTTGATCCCACTGACGAGACCAGTGGAGATGAGCTGATCAGGTGCAGCCTTGGATTCTTTCTGCATGTCAACGGGAAGCAGAAAACCTTGAACGAGTGCGAGTGCTGTTTCTGAAGAGCTAGCGCTGTCCCCAACGTGAACAGGCCGTTCACCCCTAATGAGTTGGGGGGCCCAACTTTGAGGAAGCACTTGAGTGCTCGGTGAAGGGGGTTGTTGGACTGAAGCTACGGCTTGTGCAAGGGCGTCTCCGGCTTCTTCGCTCCTTGGACGTTTGTCCCGATGAGCATCAACAGCCTCAAGGGAACTATCGTGTTCCCGAGGAGAAGAAGATGATCGTGTTGATCCCCCCTATTGCGACGAGATCGTTGGGGGGAGGGGGGGCACCAGTTGATGCCACCCTATTGGCAGCACCACGTCCCTACGTGGAGACAGTGAGAAGGGTGCTTAGGTTCAAAGGTCGACGAGTCATAGTACCTGTATTTGGAGGGGATGGAGAATATCCGGAAGACGATGATTGGCTCATATCGCGACTGACAGATGGCTGTTCGAGGAGTCGTGGAGGAGCAACCTATCTTTGTGAAAGCCTTCGGAGTCTTAAGCGAGGTAATGGCACGCCTTCCGATATGGGAATCTCACCTAACTGCCCAGCAACTGTCACTCCAGCGTTAGCTCTTAGGCTCCTTGGCTGGGGAGCAGTTGAAGTGGAGGCAGTACTAGTGCTTGGATGGGCGAGCCTCCTGTTGATAACGCCTCTATACGCGGGATCGTATCCTAGTAGAACGTCCGCGTTACGACCCCGACCAGCAGTTGAGGAGCCAGTCTCACCCGTGTATTTCAGAATCCGATTGATCTCCGTTGTTCGGACGTAGCTTGGTTCTTGTCTAGGGCGCTTGTTGGCGTTATCCGCTGCAAAACAAAAGTTTAGCAAAGGTTAGCAAACGCAAACAAGAGCAGTAAAGAAAGATCATGAATAAAATCAAAGTAAATTAAGAGCATATGTGGGTAGCCCCAAACATGGGGACAATGGAGGCCCACCACTTGGCCATCTTCCCCTATCGGCTCGAAAGCTCCGATAACGCAGAGGAAGTCAATCTCGTGATCAGGAACAGAATCTGGCAAGTTTAGCACGAGACGCTTTTCTGCCCTCCTAACTTTGAAGTAGTATGTGTTGTATTCAGGATTCAACACAATACTATACCACCATTGAATATCCCAAATACCCAATTGGGTCCCCAGAATCCTATTCAAAACTACCACTCCCATTATCAGCCTAAAAACGTTTGTTGAAACTTGCATGGGGGTGAGACGGTACCAATTTAGGATCTGGCGGAGTAATGGGTGAAGGGGAAAACGAACTCCGCCTTCAACAATAGCTACAATTGGGATACACATCCTATCCCATGAACCGCCATCCCTGTCTACACCTAAAGGGGCGAGTTCGAGCCCCACGTTATCAAGGACGTTATACTCAGTCCTAAATGCCGCCATGGCAGTTGGGGTTTCACAGAGTTTCCTAAACTTGCTGGGTTTTGGGAGGTTTTCATTATCATCCGCCATGGATACGAAAGAAATGAGCAAGACAAAATCGGAAACTAGGTGCAATCGAAACCCTAAAAACCAAAATTTGGATCGAATCTCAGAAAAAGACGCAAGAAGGAGCAAGAATAAGAAGCCTTACGAAGCTATTGCAGTGGTTGCCTGAGATGCAATCAAAGTTGCAGACAACGGCAATGGCGGATGAAAGATGGATGATTTTCCCCTGGTTTTAGAGAGAGAAAAGGAGGATTCGAACTTTGGGTGGAAAACCCAAAAGTATCCCTTTTAGGGGTTTAAAGTAAAAGCAACGGAGACGAAACGTCTCCTCTTGCGCCGTTACATGAAAAGTAATGGGAGAGTAGGATTGAACTGACGACATATTAACATCGTTTAGACAAAGCGTCAGTTCACATTAAATGTAAAGCATACGAGATACGCCACGTGGACACATAGCCTCGAGATGGTAAAAAGACAAAGGCGCCAAAGCCGTCAATGGATATGAACTACCATATTAAACATAGGACCCAAGAAGCTCGGCTCCAAAATGATTTCTAGCTTTACCCATTGCCCCCGAACAGTGGCAACAAGCAAAGCTGGGGAGCAATTGTAGGGAGATATTTCCGAACAGATAAAATAATAACCAAGAACGTGATACGAGAGATCACGGGTTAAACATGATAAAACAAACCACCATGAGCGGTGGTCGGCGATACGGACAAATGGCATGAGAGGTCATTGGCGTAAACTGACTGTTCGGCAGAAAGAAGACATACCGTTATATTGGTCCAAATAGTTAAACAAGGACCAAGTTACACATGAAGTAGCTGGTCCAGGCAGTCTGTTCGGCTACGAGATAGCCGAACAAGGAAAGAGCTCCAATCAAAGAGTGAGAGCAGAGGGAATACTCTAGAAGATTCCAGAGTAGTCATGTCCCATAAAGGAATGAGATCCCGAAGAAATAGGATCTAGAAAAGATACCCAATGAGAATGAGATGTTCGGCCAGTAATGGAAAAGAATCCTAAAAGGGCTCTTTTCTAATAAATTGATAAGGGAAACGAGAATCCTTGATATCCTGGGTTTCCTATACGAGATGGGAATCCTAGGGCAATAGGGATGCTTGGGCAGCAAGCATACGCAAATCTATAAATATGAGATAAACCTAGAGGCAAAAGATATGCAATTTTGAGCATTAATACGACACTCCTACTGAATTAGGGTTGATTGATTAGTACTCAATACTAACTTTAGCATCGGAGGGCCTTTGCCACGAGAGGCAAAGGTGCGCTCACCCCTTGTCTGTTTTGCAGATTAGGGTTCCGACGACGAATTAGGGTTCCGGTGAAAAGGCACGAATAAGCCGTTGCAATCCAAGGTGATCCGAAGCATCAATTGTTTTCATCCCCCTACACTTTATATTTTTTAAATTGTGAGGTTGAAATTGCTAGGTAATTTGAGTGGAAGGAAATCAAGAATATCAAGGGATTTTGTACATACAACAGCTCAATAAGGAAAGGAAATCTACAAATCAAGGGTGTGGGAATATAGAAACGTTTTTAAGAAAAAGTGCTTGAGCAACTCAAGACAGGCTTCAGGCAGTACTCGAGCAACTCACCAGTTTTTTGCAACTTATTTATATCCGGCTTAGTTTCTAATTAACCGAACATAATAGATCCGCCCCCAAGCACTTCAAAACCTTTGAATACATCCAATGGGGACTTTGCTTTGCCCTTGTTCGGTTGTGGGTTTAGAAAAAAAATTTCAAACCCAAATCCACTCATTACTTATATTTTCAATCATTACTTTCATTTCTCTCTCCACTCATTATCACTATATTTAATCATTAATCTCATTTCTCTGCACTAATTACCTCTATTCCCAATTTTTATCATATTTTCTCTCCTCACTCATTACTCAAAAATCAAATCCAAAATTTTTTCAAACCACAACCGAACAAGGCAATGTTTCTTGAAGTAAACACATGATCATTGATCATTGATCATCGAGCAACAAGATTAACTTCAAGAAGTTTCTTCCAAACTTTGATTCAACTACTTTAGGCTCTCTTCAAGTTGATTTCAGGAAGTATCTTGGAGGACTTAAGGATTCAAGGTGTTCGGCAATCGCACACTTGCGACGAGAATTCACAGTTGTTTTAATTAAGGTTGTTTTGTAACGGCACAATGATGGTTTTTAGTGTGTTGATTTTCTCCCGTAATTTTTAACCTATCTAAGGGGTTTTCCACTCATATCTTTGTGGTCATCATTTACTTATTTTTCATTTCCTTTTATTTTGCTTGTTGAGTGTTTAGATAGCAAAACAACCACGGGAGACCGTGCCATTTTGAATTCCAATAATAAATCACTTTTCAAAATAATTATTGGAATTTTTTTCGCACCATTCAAAAGATCTCAATAAGTACTTTTGAACATTGTCAAAAAATTTCAAAATATATTTTTAGAAACACCTTATTTTTTAAGGTCAAAATGTCACGACTTTACGTAATAAATAAACAAAAGTAGATGAATAGAGTATTATTTTTTTATTAGTACAGGATGTCCGAACTAACAAACGAACTCGACCTATTCTTTTGCCAAGGAAAAAAAAAAACGAACTCGACTAATCTTTAGGAGATGAATCATATGGTCTATTTTAGCGGGGCCAAATTAAAACATGGGAAAGCTCCATAAGGATGGGCCCCATGACAAATTTAGATGCGTAATTGCGTACGGCTCTCAAGATTTCCTCTTGCTGGAGCAGGAGGAATTCCTCCATCCATGGACAGATGGCAGCTCTTCATAAGCCCACTTTTAATACTCATTCCGTTCGAATTTAATTGTCCTTATTTCAATTATAACAGGCTAAAAAATGGGTTACATCTTTGAATCCGTAATAAATTTCATATCGAATTCACGTAAAACATTATAAATTGAAAGATTTAATCGATTGAAAAATGACACGAACTTCAAAAAAGAATTATTAAATCCGGATGGAGGGAGTAATTCCATCACACTCGGTTTTTTTACCTACGGAAATCCTCAATCCAACGTTAACTCCAACAATCCTTAATCTAACGGAGAAAGATTTGATAGAGCCCTGCTGCCTATAGGTACCGACGGGCATGTGGGGTCCACTCCGGGTCTCGCACTAAAAATCCAAGCCGTTGAATAATTTTAAAAAAACAACAAGTGGGCCTATGAAAAATCAGCTCAATCCGATATTTGTAGATACTCGATCTAGTCTTACATTTTTCATTCAAATTATAGGATCCTGAAATCTGAATGAAAAAAATAGAAGATTAGATCGAGCACATATACATTTTTTTTTTTTTTGATCAGAAGAAACTTTTCATTAATAAGTAAAATCCCACAAAGGGTACAAGAACCGGATCCGGAGCCCTCGGTTGGGAAAAGACCTCAACTTACGGGTTATCCAAAAGGACCGGGAGAACAAGATCCAAACGGACCGAGTGAACAAGCCCACGAGGGGCGAAAAATCCGCGCAGGGACAAGAAAATAAACTAAAGCAAAAACCCACTCGAAACCCGCTGATCAGACGCCAATGGCAGCCGCAAGCTGCAAATCTCGCCAACGAATTCCAAAGAAATACGCCGGCGGCAGAAGGCATAGATTTGTAACTGCGAGAGGACCAAGGAAACGCTAACGCAGAAAGAGGGTTACCCTGCGCAAGATCGCTGGCCACCAATACATCAGCCATCCCACCACCATCAACACAGCCACCAACAACACAGTTGCCGGAGACAACCTTCGCATCAAACACCGAAAAAACAAAAAAATCTACCCCTAACTTTACTATCCCACCAACCGCACCCATCGGACCTAGAGAACCAGGCCGATACAGATCTAAACCGGGGAAACCGGCCGGAGAAAAGCTGGAAGAAACTAGCGAAACCAACAGCAACATAAAGCAGAACCTAACTCCTGAACCACTGCGTACCTCGCTTATTACACTCCGATTGGAAGCTAGAGGACTTGGCTGCCACCAAAACCACCACAGCACGGATCGAGGACGCTGAAGAAGGCACCACACCCCGCGCATCGCCAGAGGCAAGAAAGACGAGATGGTGCTCCATCCGAACAACAACAACACCGAAGGAGGGCAGGGAGAAGATCCAGGATCCACGGCGCCAGACGAAGGAGGGAGAGGTGCTCGGTGGCGGAGGACGATGGGAGGGGGTGGGGAGAGGGGCGGCGGGATCCCCACCCCCGAGGCGGACAACCCTAGGAGAGGCAACAATACGAGAATATCTCTCTCTCTTTCTCTAGGAGAGGCAACAAATGGTTCTCCTTTTGCATGCACATATACATATTGGATTGAGCTGATTTTTCACAAGCCCACTCGAATTTTTTTAAAATTATTGAACAGCTCGTATTATTCATACGAGACCTAGATCGACTTTTTTTATCTGGGAAAAAAAAATCGATTATCGCCGATTGCTTTGTGTGTAACGTGATGAACCTACATCGGCATCAAATTTATCGAACATCGGTTGAGCAAAGATTTTGCAAAGAATCCATAAATTCTAAAACCCATTAATTATTCATCCGTGTATTAATTCTTATATACATATGTGTGTATATGTATAAGTAGAGAGAGAGAGAGAGGAGGAGGAGGAGGAGGAGGAGGGGAACAAACTAGAATTGGGGAAGATTATCAAAACCATTGGGAACAACTCTATCTTTTATCTACTCACGATCACTATGTCTAGAGCTATGGTGTAAGGATGTGTACAATAGAAGGCAAAGATTTGCGGAACATATTTATGTATTGTTCTTTTTGCTTTTCAAAAAGCATTTTTCAAAAAATACCTCTAGATTTCTCTTCCTTTCAACATTTCTCTCTCTATCTCTTTTCACTTATTATCCCTACTATTTTTCAAAAAAAATTTCAAATCCAAATCCAAATCCAAACACAGAATTAAAATCTTGTATGATCGCAAATTGTGCACAAATTAACGGGGTTTAGGGATCGGTTTGGAGTACAAGTTTAATGGCATGGTTATTAATACACGTGGATGGTTCGAGGACTTGACACGCCAAGGGGCAGCTGGAGCTCCTCCTCCCACACGGACCGGAGGAAATCTTCTTTCTTTCCGTTGATAAGTCTATTTTCATTTTCTGAGGACGCTCTCTCTCTCTACGCACGTTTGGTTTCAAAGAAAAGATGACCAGACTGCTCTTATTCCATTCAACAGTGGTCAAGCAGCCTATATATATTCAAGCCTGGTTTGGGTTCCCTTATTTCTTGGCCTTTCCTCCTATTTTAAGCCCAAACAAATAAGGCTTTTGGGCTTCTTTTTTTTTTTTTTTTCACACTAATGTCAGCAATCTGTACATGGTCCAAATACACCAGAAAAGGGCCGTCATTTCGTGGGCATATAATGTTTTCGAAAAACGAAGTGCAAAAGGAAAACACATTTTTAGAACAACGGAAAATATGAACGCGTAACAAGAATGCAAGTACCTCAAGGTCCACAAACTTGTTTATTCAAGATTATTAGCGTTTGAATCCGTTCAATGCACGGAACACATACAATTATTTTATCCATTATTGAAGTTCAGAATTCATACTATAAGTAAAAATTAACCAAAAAATTACCTTCAAACCTACTCCTAATCACCCAATTCCAGTTTCGCAGAGCAATAATTTACAGACAATAATATTCAAACTTTGAGGAATAGAGTAGAAAAACAAAAACAACGAAAAAAGAGTAAAAGCAATCATCCTTAAAGAAGAAAACGGAAATTTCAAATCTATCAATTACTCCGTAGTTGCTAGAAATCATACGCTAACCCCTCTCTCTCTCTCTCTCTCTGAATTTTAAGAAATTAAAAAAAATTGAAAAATCTAGGAAATTAGAATATGGGGGTTTGGAGATTTTTGGGGCTCAAAAACATTTTGTATAGGGTATTGAACAGAAAACAACTTATTTTCTGGTATATTCTAAACGAATTCAAGGATACTGCAAAGCAACTCCCTGTATAACACTATAGTGCACCACCACAACCGTCTAAAAGTGTTTTCAATGGTTTAGAATAAAAACAAACTCTTCTAGAGAAAAGTTATCTCCCCCTTAACTCTTCACTAGACCTGTCAATAGACCGGATCCGACCCGAAAAATCCGAATCCGGATCCGATAATGTCAATCCGAAATCCGATAATCCGAAATCCGGTAATTTAAATACGGATTCGGATCGGGTCGGATTAAATCCGTTATCAATCCGAATCCGAACTTTATTTTTTTTAATTTTTTAAATTTTTTTTTAAAAAAACAGTAAATTTTTAATTTTGAAAAAAAAATGTTTAAGAAGTTGTATTTTTATTTTTACTTTTTATTTTAATTTTTTTTAAATTTTATTTCTGAAAATTTTTTTTTTTTGAAAAAAAAAAATTTTTTTTTGCTAAAATTTTTGAAGTAAAAAAAGTTTTCAGATCGGATTCGGATTTTCGAATCGGATTTGGGTTTTATCGGATCCGGATCTGATTCGGATCTGTCGGATCTGGCCCATTGACAGTCCTACTCTTCACTGGAAGAGTTTATTTTCAATCCGGACCATTAATTATCGAGATAAACCGTCCGAATGCATCCTGTAAGGCGCTTTACAGATAGCTGCTTTGTAACATCCCTAGAACCCTTAATGGGATGGCTTCTTAAGCCAACAAGAAGCGCCAGTGGACCACTACTAATGAGTGGGCTTCGGATTCATTTGTCCCAGACCTCTGAATGCCATTTTCGTTTATACAATGTGTTACTGCATGTGAACCTTTTCCACCATATCTTACACAACAGTTTTCTATAATCGGATGTTCGGGTCGTCTTGCGTGCACCGCTACTAATTCTAGAGTCCTAAAGTTACCAACTGACCAAACCCTTCAATAACTCTAAGATTAGAAATGTTTGTCCTCCGTAAAATTCAAACATGTAACTTTGCATACGGCAAGATACCTTACAGAACACTGGCTACCCATATTTGGTAACCCCTTCCATTTCCATTTGCTCGATCTATTAGAGTACTGTTACAAATGCATGCATATGCTAAGTGTGTCTTTAGTCATGTAAAAAGTAACTAAAGGAACCATTTTAGTCTCGAACAACCCCTGCTTCGTATTCCAAATCAAAGATATATAGGCAATAAAAATGTGGACAGGAGTCTACTGACTGAAAAATAAATTAAAGTATTGGGAATCACATGACGATAGCTATGAGATGTTAGTTTTTTCCCATTAGTGTGGCCCACTAGCCTTCATTGTTTTGTGCATGTGGGACTCCACTATCAGATAAGCCAATGAAGTGATATGGTTCATTACGATAACTAATAAGAATTATAGATGAAGAAAAACTCTTGATAACAAAAAAGACCTTGATGGACTAGGTGTCTTTTAATAATTATCTCTAAGGCCCTCTTCTCTCCTCTATAAAAGGTAGAATACTCACCTCTTATTCATACGGTTTTTCCATCAATTAAAGTACTGGGGTATTCTAGAAAAGTAGAGACAGAGAGAAGAAGGTGAGCCAAGAATTAAGGTGTTTCTAATTAAGGGGTTTGTTCTCTCTAATCACGATGGCCAACAAAGGTACGCTATTTATTGTTCTTGAGATGTGTTGAATTCAAGATCCTGTTATATCTGTTTTCTGCATAATAGTTTCAATATAGATATAGATTTACAGTTGGTATCAGAGCCATGGTTTTTTCTGAATCAATACATCTTGGAATTTAATTATATGAAACGTACTGCATATATAATTTACTGATTGACGACCGACTCGTATTTGTGTTACTTGAATGTATTCGTGTTTAGAGATTGCCTAATGTTTCGGTCATCATGACAAAGAAGATCTCGGTCGTTGTGATTGCCATTTATATATATATTGGTTTTCAAAGTTCACTGTTACGGGTTAATCTCGATCGTTACTGTCATAGATGTTTTTGGTAGATGGGATATCAGTTTACCCCTATATTAGTAAAATAATAGACTGATAGTTTACTGGTATCATGTTTACATATTGCCGTTGTGATTTACGGGTTAATATATATACCAGCATAA